>NC_071511.1:77798159-79048159 GCF_027887155.1 Malaclemys terrapin pileata | reverse complement strand
GCTTAAGGGTCCTTACGTCGAAGATAGTTAGGGTTCTATCATCTGATCCTTTGTTGCCTCTACCAGAGGCTATATCTGAGCTGGAACACTGGAGTGTATAGGACTCAGGTTCTAAAACAGACAGATAAATTTCAATCCACAAAAGTGCAATATGTCACACAAAAATATCATCTACTGTTTAAGGCCCAGAGCTTGAAGTGCACCTTGTTAGGAGGTAGAGTGTGAAACAAGAATCTGCAGAAAAATCATTCTCTGTTTTTTTTTTAATATTACATTTGCTATATGAGCACAATAAAGGAATCTCACACAAGTAATAAAAACAAATCCCCCCCTTCAAATAACTAGCATAACACCAAGGAGTTGCTGAGACCACTGTGGGGAGGGTAATTATTAAATTTTTAACACTAACAATGAAGGAAAGGATTATAAGTGAATTTAGCATTTAAAGCCAAGATTTTCAAGAATAGGAGTCTAAAGTCAAACTGCTAAATAAGTGCTCAGATTTTCAAGTGTTCAGCATTCACTAATTCCTACTGAAGTCAGTGGGAGCTGTTTTTCTGTTAGTGGCTCAGCACTTTTGACATTGGGCCACTAATTTAGTAGTATAATTTCAGACTCCTATTTTTGAACATCAGAGCCTAAATTCTTTAATTCACTAAAACACACTTCTGCAATGACCCTCCCAATGGCATTACCCTATTTCTTGTCATTCACAGTGATGGTCTTCCTGAAGAATAAACTCTTTCAAGGACATGAGTCCAACAAAATCATTGATGGATTTATAATTGGCGCAAGAAAAAATTATTTGAGACATTTTTGTTTTGTGCCTGTTTCTGAAAATGTTACTTCCTTCTGGAGCACAGCAGTCTCTGTTGAAAAGTCTGACTGAATATTCTGACAAGCATCTTTTCACAGTAGCTTCTCTCTTATTGTTCTAAGAGTAATCCTCCCCTGACACAGCCATGTCAGTGATTTATTTTAATTAACTGAATTGCAGCTGCACTTGGAAGAGTACTCCAGAAAGGCACATACAACATAGGAGAGGCCATGAAATCAATGCTGTGTTAGTTTGTGCTTTCTTTTTAGGACTTCAACAGTAACATTTTCCTTTAGTGCTTCCCCACCAGCAATGATATGCATAATTTAAAATCCCAAGTGTTTACCTTCAGCACTGGTTAATTGGTCTGCAGCTAAGAGAGACTATAACTCTGAGCTGATTTCTCCTCTTAATAAAATATCTAGCTTGAGCTAATGTAATGTAGATATTCTGTCAAATAAACTCAGTATTCAGGCATCAGTGTTGAAACTTTTAGAGCAGTGGTTCTCAAACTTTTTTTTTCCGTAGATCACTTGAAAATTGCCAAGGGTCGCAGTAGACCACTTAATGATCTTTTCAAATGTTTGTACTATTGTAACTTGCTTTGGATAAAAGGGCTATAAAAAAAACCCTTAATAATTAACATTATTTTGTTCTATAAATAAAAGCACACAATTCATATTTTAATATAAGTAGTCTTACCTTTCTAATGCCATGGATGTGCCCTCTCTCCCCCACTGCAGCAGCCCACAAGCTGGGGCTGGGAAGGAGCGGGATCTCTCCCTCTCAATCCCTCTCACTCCCCCACCACAGCAGCCCCCTAGCTGGGGCTGGAAGGGAGAGGGGTCTCTCCCCCGCCACAGCAGCCACAGAGCTGAGGCTGGGAAGGAGGGCCGTCTCTCCCCAGCAGCTGCAGCCCTGGAGCTGGGGAAAGTTGCCTCTTTCTGTGGCCACCGCAGCCCTGCACATCCCAAATTCCCCCCACACCCCCTCCCAACTACGCCCTATTCCCCCCAAGGCCACCACCTCACCTTACATATGGGTCTTCTCCAGGGTCTAGGCACCTAATTAGTGGAGCTACACCTGCATGGCTCCACTAATTAGGTGGGTGGCCCTTTATTCTTTTGTGTGCGGCCGCCCAGGTATGCACCTTAGGGGAAACTATCCACGGACCACTTGAATGGAGCTCGCGGACCACTGGTGGTCCATGGACCACAGTTTGAGAACCTCTGTTTTAGAGCAATATATCATCTCCAGGTTTTTCTTTTTAAACTTCTTTCTTTTGCTTTTTGTAAGCTCAGGCTATGAGTGCCTGGCTTGAGTTTATAATGCCTTGTTGCTACTGAACGTGCTCTTACAGGTTCCACAACATTTGTTACAGAACAGACTTGTCTCAGCATTGTTGTATGCAGTACAGCTGTAGCCATGTTGGTCCCAGGATATTAGAGAGAAACGGTGGGTAAGATAATATCTTTTATTGGACCAACTTCTATTGTGAGAGAGAGACAAGCTTTTGAGCCACACAAAGCTCTTCTTCAGTATTGGGAAAGGAACTCACAGCATCACAGGAAAATACAAGGTGGAACAGATTGCTTAGTATAAATCATAAGTGTGTATTGTAAGGGACCATTCAAGGAAGAGTAGCCTCGTCCAGTAAAACATATTACCTCACCCACCTTGTTCCTATGATTGTTGTTTAATGTTAGTCAAGTGGCAAGTTAAACACTGGTTGAATCAGGGCTCCCCCCCCCCCCATGGCAGAAATTTGAAACAGTTTCTAATAATGAGGTACTTTTATATGCAGATTGTAGGTAATCTATTATTGTACTTGATCAGAATATTTCAGTTCACATTGGCAGAAGTTGGACTGAGTTTTGATACAGAGCCTGATTCATTTTATACTTGGAGCATGAATATCCAGTTGGGATTTTTAAATAACCTTTAGAATTTCTTCCTTAAATTATTGCATATTAATTATATTCTATGGAAGTAGGAATCATGCCATGATTCATACTGTGCAGTACATGGATTTAGTCATTTTAATGATATTAATACGGCAGAGTACACACACACAAAGTATCTAATGTTGTCTTATTTTCTTCATAATTTTATACATTAAAATTAGTTTTTCATTTAGTGGTATTATCAGGCAAATAAACATGTTGCTATGTATTCCTTTATATTTTAATGTACAAAATATTAATGCATTTTTCCTCCAAGTTATTCTTTATCTGTTATGTGCGAGTAACCCACCACATAGAGAACCAGAAATTTTGAAGCTTATCTATAATTGACATTCAACAGGAGTTTGACTTGTTGACCTTTTATATTTTTCATCTGTTAAAGGATTCCAGCTGCTATATGATAGTGTAGCATAGAACCCAATTCTATACCCCTTACTCTCTCACATGTATTATTCATGAAGCCAATGGAACACTACTTGGGAGGTAATGGTTGTGGAATTGGGCCCATATTCTGTACATCAGATTATACGGGTTCTCATAATGATGCAGAATGTTTGTAATGTATCTGGCAAACAAAGGGCCAAATTCTGACTTCAGATGAGTATGTGCAACTCTTATTGATGTTAAGAAAAAAATACATTCCTGCCATACTGAGGGATTGAATTCAATATCACAATTTATAGAATAAGTTTTAAACTACAAATCTTTACCAAGGGTATTTTCATCTGGACCCAGGGGAAGAATTTTCCACAGGAAATATATACACGGAGTAACCAAGACAAAATGTTTTTGTTTTTTTCTCCTCCATCTTAAAATGTTAATCTAAATAACTTCTGGCTCTTGAAGGTGGACAGAACTTGCAAAGATTTCACATTTTGGCCATGTTTTCAAAAACCATCTCTACTTTTGTATCTACAGTTTTGTGATTGCAAACAATTATGAGTGCAATATTGTAAATGTAATCAGTATGAGCAAAAATTATATAATTGGGCATCTACCTGAAAATTGCATAGTTAGCCATATAGGGGCTGATTCTCCATTTGCTTGCCCGTGTGAAGTAATTTATTTATTTGGCATATGCAATCCAGTCAAGCCAAGCTACTGCATTCTTATCAACAAAGTTCAAGGCATGAAGACCTCCAGGAAGCTGTCATTTTACAGTCCTCAGCAATGTGTGAAATGCTTTGTGGCTGCCCACATTGACGGAGTGGACTGCCTCTAAAACATCACCGAAATTCTGCTGAAGTACAAATTCCATGTCTGGTACAAAAGCAATTAAGAAGGCTCAATTGACTTTGTGATGAATCAAACCTGGGTTGATGTTGAGTGGGGTCTGATATGAGATAATTATAGTAGTAATTTATACTTGTGTAAAATGTATTTAAATGGTTTCTGAATAAAAATTTGCCATACGTTTATGCAAGTGGTAACACTTTACCCTGTTTTGAACTCACTCTGAACAGATGTAAATGACTACAATGTGCAAGGCAGAGGAGAATCAAGACTTTGAATTCTACCATTTGTGTCCACGATGACTGAAGGGACAAAACTGTAGGTGTAAAATTAGAGGCTGGGCCCTTTGAAAACCTGGCCTTTTTAGACAAACTCTAGTTACTTCCAATATATAGGTACCTGACTAAGATTATTTCACCACTGCAAATCCATATGACCATATTGGATTGCCAGCTTTCGGTATGCAATATTTGTATGTACAAGATACCTATTACTATTGGTGCGATAGAAATCTTAACATTTACCAAACACTGGGATTTAATTGTATCTTGGTATATGAAATATTCACTACACTTAATCTGGGAAATTCTGCCAATGGAATATTTCAGAGTAACAGCCATGCTAGTCTGTATCCGCAAAAAGAAGAACAGGAGTACTTGTGGCACCTTAGAGACTAACAAATTTATTAGAGCATAAGCTTTCGTGGACTACAGCCCACTTCTTCGGATGCATATAGAATGGAACATATATTGAGGAGATATATATACACACATACAGAGAGCATAAACAGGTGGGAGTTGTCTTACCAACTCTGAGAGGCCAATTAATTAAGAGAAAAAAAACTTTTGAAGTGATAATCAAGCTAGCCCAGTACAGACAGTTTGATAATAAGTGCCAATGGAATAGTAAATTTTAACTGTCAAATGCCATAACATTTAATAGCAACTTCGCACTGTAGTCTGAAAATTGTGATGCTGCCACTATCACTTTTTTAGCCAGGAACAAAATAGTTTATTACAGCCAGAGCCTTTCATGTCCTGTGAACATGATATGAGGATGTATAATAAGAATGATTTTGAACTCAGCTGATGGCTCGTCCGGTGGAGGATTTAAATTTTTGACTTAAATCCAACACTTCCGTTTCTTCAGAGGGGTGAGAGTGTGTATCTAGAGGGAGTACAGACTGCTGGCGAGAGGTAACAACTTCATTGCATAATGTAAAGGAACTCGTACATTATTAGTTGCTATATACCGGGGGTGGTTGAATATATTAACGTATTTTAAATCTTTGATCTTTAGTGGTGTTTAAAATTGTCATACAGACTCATTCTTATTTCAGATGAGAGATAGTTAAGACGTTAAATGTTAAAAAGAGAAGCTCCTGGAGGATTTTGCCTGTGTGTGTGGGATCCTTGTGTAGTGGTAATTGGCGATTTTGGCCACTCATGTAGGGGACTTGGCCAGGCAGAAGGACGTGTGATCAGGTTTGCTTGCATCCTGGCTGCTAAAACAGCCCCTTGTGGTCATTAGCACATGATGGCTGCTCTAACCTGCAGTGGAGAATCAGATGGGTGCAAAGCATCTTCTGGACTTGGGAGTGCAAAAGGAAACATGGCATCCAACTGGTTGTGCTGAGCACTCCTTTGCTGCAGCTAAGGTTCTGGCCCGAAGTTTATAAAAATGTGGAATATGTATGGCTTTTTATAGGATAGCTAAGGAAACACCATGAAAGGCAAATTTTATTTGCATGGATTTTGAAATTCAATGCACCTTTCTTGTTTCTATATGAAGTACTTAGATCTTACTGAATTATATTTCACTACATAATTTACCCCAAAATATGCTGTCAACATTGCCGTTTTCTGCAGCCATGGTAGATTTTCTGTGTTAATGCTTATCCTGGCATTGGCTCAGGCTACTGAACAAATTGGCTTGCTGTAATTATTTGGATTATTTAAATTTAGCAAAGTGTCAATTATCTTATTTTGGTGACAAGATGTATACATTTTCTTGCAAAAATCAAAGTAAAAATTTTCATAGGCAACAGAAATGGCTTCTTTGCTGTATATTTGGCAATTTGGAAACTGTTTAGGTACAACTTTATAGCCGTTTGATATCATGAACTTTCTGTATGTATCTATATGAAACTAAAAACTCAGTTTTGTAATCTGAATACCATTTATTTAAGACTGTTCTGTGCCTTCACCGTGGCTCTTTAGTCTCCATATTGGCTAAACCTCACAGAAAGTGGGAAGAGAAATTCTTGCACCTGGCAACAGGTAAACCATGGAGGGTTATTACTCTTAGTTGGTCTTCTATTCAAATGAAAGTATCTTTGGATAAAGAGCTAGCTTCTACCGAGGGCAAACCAGTTTTTCAAGTGTCGACTCCAGGGACTTGGTGGTCAAGCAACAGATCACCTGATTTGGTGGACTTTAATCGTCTTATGTGGGGATTGAGTTTGACCAGAGGGTCACATACAAAGGAGACTAGAAGTTATAAAAGGACCAGGTCTGCTTGGCATAGTTCTCTCTGGTTGACCAGAACAGGAAGAGAAATGTGTGCTGGTGGAGTGAAGTTCAATGGACGGGACTCTGACCAAATCTCAAAGAACATGCAAGAGTGATGAGGAAACTGAGGCAGGAATTGCATACAACCATTTCTTATTTTGCATAGATCTGTATTTCTCTTGTGCTGTCTACAGTAAAGAGTGATTGCAAAAGGATTTGCAAAATCTATCAAAGTCTGCGTTTGTTTGCCTCAATTATCTTGTGTCCATGAAGTTGTATAATATAAACTAGAGTGGAGCTCTGGGAAAAGGTAAAGCTTAAGGTTCTGGAGGGTCTAGGGGGCTCAAAAGTGGAGTTTAAAAGAACATGGGCCCAGTGTCCAAACATAGCACCCTGGTGTGTGTCCAGCAAAAGGAACTAGAGCAGAGCTGTGACAATATCAATATCCAAGCTTCTAGGGTCTGCAACTCTGCCTTTTAGGGCTTTGCAGGGTTTCCAGGCTCCCTGTCCTGTAGCTGCAAGGTTGGCAACCCTTGAAGTCCTGGGAAGACCTGGTTCAAGCCACCTCTGTGGCAGAGAAATACTGGGGGCTCTTAAGGCTTCCAGTCTCATGGCCACAGAGCTGGCAGCCTGGAGGTGCTAGGATGTGCTTCCAGAGTCTGTGGCTCAGGGGTAGCCCTGCCATCCCCCGCCATGTGGAGTGGCCCAGGGACCCCAGAGCTTCTAGATTCCTAGGCCATTTTTACCAGTTTCACTGCTGCTGTTGCTATTAACAAGAATGTCAGTTTCACTCAGCAGTTGCCTGTCTGTGTCAGTGTTTCTGAAACAATTTATTTTTCAAGATTACCAGTTGCCAAAAAATTTTGAAAAATTTGGTTGTGTTCCATTTTGGACTGAAACCATATTTCAAAATGCTGCAATTTCTCACAAAGTGGAAATCCTACATCTTGGCCAGTTCTGGAAGAAATATTCTCCATTAATTTAAGTTACTCATCATATACAGATATACATAAGACTACACATGTGAGTCTGAAAGAGCAAGGGCTATACATTTTTGATAGCAGCCATTTTGTTTTTTGAAATACTTGTATTATGTTTGTCATTGTAGAACACCTTACAAATATATAAGAGGTGTAGGTCTCTGTATCTCTCTGCTTCTTAATTATGCAGGGTCTTTTTTCCCTTTTGGTTGTTTAGGTATAGTTTTCTCTTAGAATATGAATCCTCAGCCATGTGATAAAATTTCCATTTAAAAAATGTTTGTAAAGTCTGATTAAAAGTATGTGTGCATGGGCAAACAATTACCTTCTTAAACTGTGTGCTTTGTGTGATGGGCCATTCTAGCAACTTTTGTGATCCCAGAAGTGGATGCGTATTACATGTAACCCATCAATCCCTGTGCTGTTTGAGCAGGCTGTTTTAAATTTCACAGTATCATTTACAAGCTGTAATGATAGCAATGAATCTATCTATATCCGCTTTCTACACTTCCATTGCTATACAGTGTAAGCCCCTTAATATAGAATAATGAGGGAAGAGCAGATTTGTTAGTCTTACCCGTTGTTGGTCTGGAGTGCCTCAATTGAATAAGGAGCAGAGCTAACAGAGGAAAGATGATCAAATTGACTGCAGGGGGAGGCAGAACTGATTAGGGAATGTCTACCCTGGGCATGATGCCATTATAGGGTGTGGCTAGGCTGTATCCATCTGTTCAGGGATCCTTGACTGGTAAAGATGGCCTGAGTGGGTTTAAAGAAGGAAGGATATAATCTGAGAATCTGTTTCCTGGGAGGGAAGCCAGATTGGTGAATGGAAAGGAAGGAAAGTGTCCTCCTAAATCAGTCAATCAATCAATAGTTTCTGTATGGAGTTAGCTCTTTGGAAACTGGCGTTTGACTGGATTGTCCCACCAATTTGCATCAATATTTTAATGGCCTCTACTGTATTGTATAAGGAGTTGTCTTAAAGTAATTGGGGCACTGTTCCTCTCTGCTGATGAACCAGTCACATCTTAATCAAATAAAATAGTCATTTTTTGTTGTGTGTGTTAGATGAATAATATTTTGTACTTGTAAGGTTTGTTTTATTCAAGGATCTCAAAACACTTTACCCAGATGAATTAAGCTCACAGCACCTATGTGAGGTAGACAAGTGTTGTTTACCCCAATTTATAGATGTATAAGCAAGATCACATATGCATTCAGTGTCTTTCTTCTATCCACTAGACACTAATACACCAGGGATGATTTTGGCCCTGGTTTCTGACTGGGGTAGCTACTCAGCCATGTGGATGCTAGGGGGAAGAGTACATAGTTCAGTGGATTGAGGTTTTCATTTGACAAGGGAAATATTAAAAGGTGAGAGATCATTTAAGTCTCTGGATTCCACCAATGAAGGATCATGCGATGATATCTTCAAATATGAGGGTATCCTTTTTGTTTTGAGCTAACTTGTAATAATCCTATATTTTATAGGCTTGGAAAGATTTAAAGTAATAATTTTGTAGCACAGTGAGGCAGTTTTTAAGTATGATACTTGGAGACTTAACTGGAGCCTCATCCCCATGTATGTTAATGGAATCACATGGCCAAAACCCCAGACATTGTGTTGACTATTTGTTCCAATCTGATATGCTACAATTTTGCTTTTGTGGATTTAAAACCATTAACATGCCATACCTGGCTGGGACAGGGGAAAGAGAGTTTCTCCTTCATCATCTAGAAATAACATTATATAAAAAGCTGGTCTAGCTCTTCAGTTGTGGTAAATACAAAACAAAAAAATACCCAATCAAGATTTCACTTTATGCTCATGTTTCACAAGATTAATCATCGTCACAATTGCACTGAGTTTTAAAGCTATGATTTCAAACTATTTAGCTTTCTTTCTTTAATCTAATAGCACAAAATTTCTGTGTTCAAAAGATTGTACTTTCAGGTAGAACTGACAAGCCACAGGGAAATGGAAATGTGGCATAGATCCCTCTAGGAAATCCACAGAGTTGTTTAAAGATTAATAGCATGTACTGTAATACAGTGATTTATCTCCCACTAGAATTAATTTCTTTGTATAATTTAAAGGTCTTTGTTTTGCTCTATGAAATACTTATCTAATAACTGTAGTGATTTTATTTCTGTTATTTTCCATATTCAGAATGCCACCCAAATATTTATTTTTTAAAAAACACCCATTATTTAACATTAGTTAGAAAACCCAACCTCTACCTTGTTTTAGAAATTAAAAATAACTTAGGTCTAGCAGTAGGGCAAGGCACCAGAACATGAAGGGACCAAATTCAGGACCAGGCTTGTTAAGGGCTAGTGGAAACTAGATAGTTACAGTGCTCTCAAATTGGAGAGATACGTGTCTTATTGCTCTTGATTATTGACTCACTTTGGCCAACCCCAGATCTCTCTAAATCTCCCACTCCTGCTGTCTTGATTCCTAAATTGTTCTGATTCCTTAACCCCCACACTTTACTGATTGCCTTCTTTCCTCATCTCATTTTGGACTCTTCACCTTCTACTCCTACCTTCCTTTTCTGGATCCCATACACTTTCCTTTCCGCTGCTGTCTGTCCCAGTAAATTCTTCGCTGAAGAATACAAGGTAGCTGCAGTTTGGAGTTAGGTTACTCACCACTTGCTAGTAAAAGGGTGGAACTGCTTCAGTCTGATATACAAATATAAAAGATACTGTTATAGGTATTTATTTGTGTTTTTCATAGTTAACTAAATCATATAGTACCAACTTTAGTGTGTAAATCAGAAGCAGGAAGACTGCCAAACAATCAGTGGACAATGGAGGAGCATTCAAGGAAGACAAGGCTATTGCAGAGAAGCTAAATGAATGCTTTGCACCGGTCTTCATGGCTGAGAATGTGAGGGAGATTCCTACACTTGAGCCATTCTTTTTAGGTGACAGATCTGAGAAACTGTCCCTGACTGAAGTGTCAATAGAGGAGGTTTTGGAACAAACTGATAAATTAAACAGTACTAAGTCACCAGGACCAGATGGCATTCACCCAACAATTCTGAAAGAACGCTAATATGAAATTGCAGAACTACTAACTGTGGTATGTATATTATTGCTTAAATCATCCTCTGTACTGGAGGACTGGTGAACAGCTAATGTAATGCTGATTTTTACAAAAGACTCCAGAGGTGATCCTGGCAATTACAGGTTCAGAAACTTAACTTTCAGTATCAGGCAATTTTGTTGAAACTATAGCAAAGAGCAGAATTATCAGACACAGAGCTGAACACGATATGTTGAGGAAGAGTCAACATGTTTTTGTAAAGGAAAATTATGCCTCACCAATCTATTAGAGTTCTTTGAGGGTATCATCAAACATGTGGACAAGAGTGAGCAAGTGGATATAATGTACTTGGACTTTCAGAAAGCCTTTGACAAAGTCCATCACCAAAGGCTCTTAAGCAAAGTAAGGAGTCATAGGATAAGAATGAAGGTCCTCTCATGAAACAGTAACTGGTTAAAAGATAGGAAACTAAGGGAGGAATAAATGGTTATTTTTTACAGTGGACAGAAGTGAATAGCGGGGTCCCCCAAGGATCTGTACTGGAAACAGTGCTGTTCAAGTTATTCATAAATGATCTGGAAAAGGGGGTGAACAGTGAGATGGCAAAATTTGCAGACAATACAAAATTACTCAAGATAGTTAAGTTGAAAGCAAAGAGTTACAAAGGGATCTCACAAAACTGGGTGACTGGGCAACAAAATGGCAGATGAAATTTAATACAGATAAGTGCAAAGTAATGCCGAAAGCTGGGACTGGACAATAAGAGACAAATCACTTGATAATTTGCCCAGTTTTGTTCATTACCTCTGAAGCATCTGGCATTGGCCATTGTCAGAAGACAGGATACTGGACTAGATGGACGATTGATCTCACCCAGTATGGCCATTCTATGTTCTTAGTATAGTGGACTAAGCAGTAACTGGGACTCGGTTATAATCTCAACTCTTACTCACTAGAATTTTTATTCATGTTAACTACTGCTGTTGTAAGGTCTCATGTAAGTAAGACATAAATATCAGTTAGCCGAGTTTAACTCTACATGACAAGTAACAAATGTTTGTCTCCTGGAGCAAATGTTTTTGACATATCTGCTGTAGCATACCCAACCATATTATTAAACTTCTACCCATGTTTTAACATATTAAATGTAGACCTACCTCATGTTCTTGTCAGCCACTTTTCTGTCTGACTCATTCTACAGTGGAGGGTAATGCTTACTATCACACATCGTAGGTTGTTCTGAGGACTTACCAGTCAATTTATGTATAATTCTTTAAGTGTTGAGAGTTGTTTTATCACTCACATAGGATCTTTTCAGACATGGATCTCAAAGTGCTGTAAAACTACCATTAATTGTGCCGCCCCCTCCATCCCTGTGAAGTAGTTAAGTGTTGTTACACAGGACCTGCATTTCATTTGATTCATTTGTAAGTTATGAGGTTTGACCAAGGCTACATGAGGGGCAGTATGGTCAGGTCACGGGATGGAAAGTCAGGAGATCTGACTTTTATTCCTGATACAGCCTTGACTCACTGTGTGGTCTTGGGAAACTTACTTTGCCTCTCTGTGCTTTGGTTTTCTCATCCATAAAGTTTGAGGGGAAGGTGGGAGGGATGATATTTTCCTTCTCTAGTAAAATATTTTGAGCTCCTTGCATAAAAGTGCTATATTAGTACATACTAGCAGTATTTATTTCTTAGTGAACCGTTAACAGAGCCAAGAATAAAACTCCGGAGTGCTGCCTCCTAGTCTCCCGCTATAGCCTCTAAACCATACTCCCTAATATGTAGTGTGACTATGAACCACCACTAATCATTATTTTCATTAAATGACTCAGGTTTCTGACAGTGTCTGGTATTGTCGAGTGTAGTGGTAATATAAGACATTTCAAACCTCACGTTCACACATATGGGAACATCTTGACACATATGTATGTCAAATGCCATTATATACCGTACTTGCCTCAAAGTAAAGAGACAGAGTGTTAGATTTTATTTTTCCATTCTATTGATATATAACTGAGGTATTTATTACGGCGAGCTAAGATTATATTCTGAGAGGAATTGATTGAGCATGTTCATCGTCTAGAGGGAAAATAATTTTAACAATAGCAACTCCCCCTGTAATTTAACTGTCACCATTTAGACTCTTGCATTTGATTTTATGAAGAAGACTGCGTTTGGTAAGTGGAAGTGTAGTAAAGATCAAAGACAACAATAGTATTTAGTAAGGAGGGAGGGGGACAGGCAGGGAATGGAGTAGAACACAATGGACTACATTTCTGCTCTCATGTATTCTAGTAGATACTGTATTTTAGATTTAAGCTTGTGGAGTGGGATTTTCAGAAATGTTCCACTCTGGCTTAACTTTATTTTACCAGTGTGGAGTGCTTTTGAAAATCATACCCATCACATCTACCTAGCATGAATGGGTTCTCCTCCAGTTTCCAAAGATCAGTGCTCAAACAGGTTGAGAGAATGTTTCTTCTCCTCCCCAACTCACTCCTGCTGTGACTGTGGAATGCTTTGACCAGTACTGCACAGTATGGTCCTTCTCTGTTGTCATCTTCTTGGTTGACTCTCATAGTCTACACCCAGCCTAACTACCATATAAGTGAGGCAGTCATGCTGTTAGGAGTGATTTGGGGCATGTTCAGTTATTTCCTCTTCATTCTCTTCCCCACAAGAAGACTTACTAGTGCAAGAGAGTTGTTGTCTTTTCTAGATCACCAAATGTAAAACATTCATCCCTTTTTTGATTACATGCACCCTTCCCCACCTTGCATTATAGGTTCCTTCCCTTTCAATATAATTTGTATTCAGTGTAATTCATATGTGTGAACAGACTTTAAACTGATCACTTGCATACATTATAATACTTGGCAGTTGTGTTGTGCTTTTATTCTTCAAAGTGCTTTGCAAGCGTTGACTAATTAACAAACATCTCTGTCCAGAGAGGGAATCAGGGTCAGGAGAAGAAGCCAGGACATTCTGGATACATCTATACTGCAATAAACCCCCGCGATACAGATTCTCAAAGCTGGGGTCAGCTGACTCTGACTCACAGGGCTCAGTCTGCAGGGCTAAAAATTGTAGTGAAAATTCAGGCTCTGGTTGAAGCTCAGGCTCTGAGGCTCTGTTGTGGAGTCTCAGAAGCCAGACTCCAGCCCAAGCCCAATATCTGCACTACAATTTTATAGCTTACAAGCCCTGTGAGACTGAGTCAGATGATCTGGGCCAGGTGCAGCCATGCTGTGGGCTTTTTATTGCAGTGTAGACATACCTTTCGTCTCCTAGTCTTGTGCTCAGAATTCTAGATTATGCAGTAACACCATAAAATCAGAAATTGTATTTGAAAGTATTGATAAAAGATGATACTGTTTGCTCTGTCCCCTTCATGACTTGACATTCTATGTCATTGAGATTTATATTAGAAACTGAGTTTAAGTAAAATTGTACCTGATGCTGAACTTGGTTACACTGATATAAATCAGAAGTACTGATTGACTGCTTAGCAGTATTGTTAATAATTACAGCCCATATACTTTTTTCCTTTTGCAATTTTTTACAAAAAAAAATGTATATTTAACTAAAGTTCCTACTATGTAAAAAACCATAGTAAACATTATAACTTATCCTAAAACAAAAGGGTAACCATAATCACTTATAAAAATTGTTCTGGTCTGTCATTCCTTTCTGCTATTCAAAAAGGGTGGCTGACAAAATCAAATCAAATCATACATTAATTCTTATGGGTTATAAATTCTTATGGGTTATTATACAATCCTACTCCTACAAGATGACCTCTCAAGGTCCCTTCCAGTTCTATGTTTCTATGATTCTAATAACTCAACCTCTTCCCCCTCCCAAATCTTACAGAAGCAAATGACCTCTTCTATTTATAGCTGATGATGGGAGTCAGAGTTCATGGATCCCAGTTGGGAAATGGAAGCAGAAACTGTGGGAAATGCTGTCTCCACAGTATGTCCCCTCTTCAGCCCAGTTCTGTGGAGTGCCTCGATTTGGGTTCCATTAATTGAGGGAGGAAAGGTAGGGCTGGCAAAACTTTGCCAGGTTAATTCTACTCATGGGGCAAAGTGATATATATTGCTGGGACTAGAGTGTAAATCCCCTATTCAGCTCGGAAAATCTCAACCCAAGTCTGCAGAAGCTTACTATTGTGTATTGCGTGGCTTACTATTCTGTATTGTGAAGCTACTCCAGGGAAGCTACAGAGGCAACTGGCAGTGGAGCAACCCCATGGGAGCACATCTTCTACAAGTGTTGTGTTGTCGTGGGGGGCACAGCCAATGGGAGTGCAGACAAGGGGGCTCTGCACAGATTTTTCTTGCCTTCATTTGATCCCCTCAGATCTGTGGGCTTGGGCAGTGGAACTCCTGGCCTCTGCTGAGGCTGGGATTGGGTGTGAAGGACAAACTCTGTTCCCTCAAAATAAAATTCCAAGGATAGTCTATTAGAAGAATTTGAAGGAATTTCCATTTTTACTGAGTGGTGATCAGTGGCATAGAGAGAATGGCGCCTTGGGGGTTAAACCCATTTTCTTCAAGGTACTCCTGGTAGAGCGGAAACATAATTCTCCTTACTTGGTCCAGAGTACAGCTTTTGCTGCTCTGGTGAGCTGTATAGATGTGGAACTCCCCGTTCTTCCATTTCCATCATATCCAGGCCAGTGTAGTGGAACATGCACTAAAGAAGCAAAATTCAGTTCAATTTTTTTTTTGTCACCAGTCAAAGCTGAAAACTGTTTAATTTTGGGGGGGAAAAACAAAACAAAAAACCACCTCATATTTCTGGTTTATCACCCAAATTGCTTTTGCATTATGTCAGATGATTTTTAACCCAATTAAAAAATAAAGCGATTTCTTTTTGCTGTGGAGAAGCCATCTTTGAATGTGCTTCAATAAGTAATTAGTCTGGAAGAAAAGGAATCTAATGGTTTAGGGCAAGACAGCTTAGAGCTCCATCAATCTTTCTTCTTTCTTTCTCACTTGCTAGGAAGAGAAGTTGCCTTTTTCGTCACAGGTGGCTTTCACAAAGCCAAACGTTGTTAATTCGTGATCATGGTTATCTCGTACATAAATGCCCTTCACAGGACAACCATGAAAACATATTAAAACAGCATTAATATCAATGCAGGGACAGTTCAAAGGACAGTTTCCATCCTGAGAGGAAAGTTTTGTGTGTTATGATACGGTGACTCAGTTCAGGTTAGGTGGGGAGTTTGGAGAGTAATAACCTAATATTAATATTAAAAGACCCTTTTAAGTAAACAAATCCCTGTGTAGGAAGGCATTATTAATATATTTATTTATTCTGATTTTTTTTTTTTTTTGGTGGTAGCACAGAGAGGCCTTAGTCAGTATGGGGGCCCTGTTGTGCTAGGTGCTGTACAAACAAAGAGACACTCATGGTCTCTGTCGTGAATAACATTGAAATCTAAAAGGGTAAAAGGGGAGGTCAGTAAAATATATAGTCAAAGAGATTAGAGTGAAGATGGGCACATGGCTTGATAGTGCCATGTTCTTTATTTCTTGGTTTATTTATTTATTTTATTTCATGCCAGAGAAGAGGAGTCAGGTGGAATGCTAGGAGGGGATAAATAAATAAGAGTAAGGGAGCGTGAGCAGGGGGGAAGATTGGAGATGACCAGGAGAGGTTGACAGTGGAGAGACAGAGGGACAAGGGAGGCAGCAATTCAGAGCAAACAGTCAACCAGTGGTCAGAAAAGAATGTCTAGATTTCAATTGTTAAAGCAGTCTGTTGGCATCCCTGGTATTGAAGTGCTGTTGATGGTCTGCTGGGGTCAGGAGTCTCTGGTTGGGCTTTCCTTGGTCCTGCTGCTCCTGAGGGCTGGTTCCTGGTCTGCTTCCCCTAGCTGGAGCAGGGGAAGGCTGCTGGGGCCAGGTGTCTTTGTGGGGAGGTGTTTGCAGAGAGACGGGGCTCTTTCTGAGTTTTCCCCTGCCCAATTGCTCTTGCTAAGTGTCTGCTTCTCCTGAGAGTTGACTCCACCCTCAGGAGGTCCTGCTCAGCTTCCCAGAGCCCATGCGGGAGTGGGATGTGGAGGAGATTTTATCTTCCATGCCACAGTTTCAGTCAAGGGGGATAGAAAGCCTCTGCTACTGAAGTAGCATTCACATGATGGTTTTCATATTATTCCTCATCGTTTAGCTGAATAAATCCAGAATTAGTAATTACTAGCAGTAACAAAAAGAACAAGTGATTTTTTCAAGCTGTGATCAATGAACTGATAAATATTAGATGATTGAGAGGGGACAAATTCATAAAACAACAATGCAGATGCGGATTAATGCTTTGGTTTCTTTTCTGATTTTCATGCTCGGTGGTGTGGCTTGTCATCTTATAATGCCCATTCTCACTAAACTGCTGACCTTATTTGTACGCAAGCCTTCTGCCAAGTGTCAACAGCCATAACAAGGGCTGGGTTCAATATACATCACTATACTTCAACACAATGTGGAGTTTCCCAAAGTTGTCTTTGTTTGTAATTTAATAGGCTGGACCCAGGCTCCACTTATAAAGGGGTACTAAAGCAGGCATCCCTAATGAGACCCCTCCCAAAAAGTAACCCTTCTTCTAGATCTCCATATCAGTAACAAGGGTTAAGTTCAATGTGATGTGTGTGGGTCCCTTTTTAAAATGAATAACATGTTTTGCTGAAGTCCCCAGAGCTGTACTCACATTTCTAGTTCTAGAAAAGCAAAATCTAAACACCCTGGTCACTTTTTCTGGTATTTTTACCCCCTTGCAAGCATGCACTAGAGCCCTAGAAACCAGGGAACATGACCAATTGTATTTGCAGGGGCAGGAGCAAACAAACAAGAAACTAGTTGGACAGCTGACTGAGGCCCCCTCAAACTCTGCCTTGAAGCAGAAGCTCCACTCAGGCCTCACCTACCAGTCCAATCTGAGCCCAGTGCTGTTAAGTGAGCACAGGAGCTCACATCAGCTTGTCCCCTCAATTGTGGATGTGTGTCGATCTGCTGATATTGATTCAATCCAAACTATTGCTCCCCAACCAGGTCTTTTTGGGATCACAACTCCTAGCTTGTGTCTGGGTTTACTGTTGCCATTGGTAGCTCCAACCTGCAGCTGACGGTTCCATCTGGTTCACTGGAGAATTCTGAGACCCTTGGTTGTTAGAGGGTCACTTGCCAGAGCCAAGATGGATCTCCAAAAGAAATGTCCCCACACGCTTTCCCCTCTCCACCTTCTTGGACCTGACTGCCCAGTCTGGTCCCTCTGACTTCCTGATAAGGGTGGCTTATCTTCCCCATTGAACAACTCCCATCAGTTCTCGCAAGTTCACACCCTTTCATATGTGTGCAATTGTAGGGCACATTTAACAATGCTCAGGAAGATGGAATGTGGTGAAACTCTGGATGATACAGCTTTGGGCACTTAATGGAACCCCATTGAAACATATGATTATACCTGTCAGAAAGATGAATTTCTTCAGTTTTCCTTGGTTACCCAGAAGAGAAGCCAGAAAGCTGTATATGCAAATTAGCCAGGCAGCAAGATGGAACACACCCTGAATTTTCCCATGTCACATGAAGAGGAAGTCAGGTTTTATGCCCCCCACTCTGAAATCCAACTGAAGTCACTGGGGTTCCACAGAATCACCTTAGAGGATAATTTTGCTCAATATACTTATCAAAGCATTATTGTTCTAAGTTTTGTATTAGATTCTCATGGCAGCCTGTTTCAGTCTAGTGAAGCCTAGATCTGACCACTGCATTCTATGTCTGGCAAACGTGGACAAACTTGTACCACAGAAAACAGATTGGTCTGACAATTTTTGCTTTTGGAAACTATGCTTCTGATTGCTCATCAAACTCATCTCTTTTATTATTTGGCCAAGTACTGTATCTATCTATCTATCTAAACAAGTAATACTCCATTATCCAAATGTAAACAAATCAACAGGGCCAGATAATATGCACCTGATTTTTGTTAAAAAACTGTCAAATAAAACTGTAGCATCACTAATAGTCATATTTAATTGTATTTCAATTTTTGCAATATTCTTTGATATCCGAGGACTAGAGAAGAGCAAATCTGTACTACTGGTCCTAAAACCAGTTTTAAAGGGTACGTCTTCACTTACCGGAGGGTCCGGCGGCAGGCAATCGATGTTCTGGGATCGATTTATCGCGTCTGGTTAAGACGCAATAAATCGATCCCGGAAGTGCTCGCCGTTGACGCCGGTACTCCAGCTCGGCGAGAGGAGTACGCGACATTAACGGGGGAGCCTCCCTGCCGCGTCTGGACCCGCGGTAAGTTCGGACTAAGCTACTTCGAATTCAGCTACGTTATTAACGTAGCTGAATTTGTGTACCTTAGTCCGAAGTGGGGGCTTAGTGGGGACCAGGCCAAAGAGAGAGAGAATCCCTAGTCCTTGAACCTTCCATTAAAATTAGATCTAGAACTGTTTTACCTTTGGTTGTCCTTATTTTCTAGCAAAATTCAAAAACTTCCTTGGTAATCCTGTATTTTGTTGTATCTGTTGCTCTCCACAATTGGCTGTGCAAAGTACCTTTTTAGTGTGATGCCTGTCATTGAGACACCTGTATCTGTTTTGGCTGTTCCCTTCTGATCTGGTAGTCTTTAGTGACCTTTCTTCAGAATCGTCCTTTATTTCTTTTCTCTTGTGTCACAACATAAAACTTCAGTGTTGCCACTCCTTTCATTATCTGTTTGGTTTTGGGTAAATGTTTTGAAGGAAAGCACAATTTTTTATTTTTATCTCCCTTCTGTCACCATCTAAACTATTATCTATATGTATTGTGGTAGCAACTAGAGGCCCATGCCCCATTTGTTATTCACTTTACAAATATATAATAAAAAGATGGTCATTGACCCAAAGAGCTACAAGCTAAATGTAACATGAAGAGACAAAAAGTAGTTACAACCTACAGACTGGTGGGAGGGGACATAAGGGAACAGTGAGATTATATATAAACTTCTAGTCAAATGATTTCTTATTAAATTTCAAAACAAGCTTGTAATTTCCTTAAAGTTCTTCCTCTTAGCTTTGCTAGTACTTGTGCAAAGGCTCCTAAGGGAAATATAGTTCATGTTTCCCTGACAGCTTTTACTTTATCTTGTTTTCTTACTTTTTGACCTGTCCTTTGCATTTTTTCCCTACCTATAATCTTTTTGATGCAATGTGGTCTCCCAAAACCTTTCTTTTTTATAAATCATGCTAAGCAGTCTTACATACAGAAGACTGTTTTCCCTCCATCTTCTCAAATGGAGACTATTTTTTCTGAACAGTCTTATTTGATCACAAATGGAAAATTAGTAGTAAATGTGGTCTCCATGCCATCTTCCAATCTATCAGTTCATTTCCATCATTGTTTCTTTCCTGCTCTTGTTGTTAAATCTTTACAAGCTCTAGCCTTTTGTTTACTCAGCCCAAGTCCCAGAAGTCCTCCTTGACTCAGCCCTTTCTCAAAAGTCATTGCTACCAGTGGTTGAAAGACCTGCATTTTCCAAGATCTTATTCACTTCCTGGCAGATCTTTAATAATGGCACTTGGGAGGTAACATTGCATGTCTGTTTCTTCAGATTGGAATTCACTTGATTGGTATACTCTTCAGAGAACTTTGTGAATTAATTTAGGTGGACAGACCAAAGATGTACTCTCATGCCATTGTACGAATGAGTAATGCAATGAGTACATTTTATTTTTGCTTGATGTGCATCAGATGTAACTTGATTCTCAGTTCACAGGTTTTGTAAGGAACTTGCGGAATGCCTGTGTAACTCAGTTTAATGAGGTGAATGCTGCTTTTTTTGCAGAGTAAGCATCAATAGCAGTGTAAACAATCTATAGCGACTAAGATTATTTAGCAGTCTAATTGGGACTCAAGAGATACAACCATGCTAATGTTATTTATTCTGTGTAAATCAGTAGGAGAACATGAAACTGATACATAGGTACAGGAAATAATAAAGATTCCACAATTATTTACAGGCATATATAGTGTTACGTTAAGGCATAAAATAGAACACTTTTCAAAGACACCATAATAGAGGCCCAACTTAAATGTATACCCCAAATTAAAAAACACAGTAAAAGAACTAAAAAAGAGCCACCATGGCTTAACAACCATGTAAAAGAAGCAGTGAGAGATAAAAAGGCATCTTTTAAAAAGTGGAAGTCAAATCGTAGTGAGGTAAATAGAAAGGAGCATAAACACTGCCAAATTAAGTGTTAAAATGTAATAAGAAAAGCCAAAAAGGAGTTTGAAGAACAGCTAGCCAAAAACTCAAAAAGTAATAACAAAATGTTTTTTAAGTACATCAGAAGCAGGAAGCCTGCTAAACAACCAGTGGGGCTCCTGGACGATCGAGATACAAAAGGAGCACTTAAAGACGATGAAGTCATTGTGGAGAAACTAAATGAATTCTTTGCTTCAGTCTTCATGGCTGAGGATGTTAGGGAGATTCCCAAACCTGAGCCGTCCTTTGTAGATGACAAATCTGTGTCACTAGAGGAGGTTTTGGAATTAATTGATAAACTTAACAGTAACAAGTCACCGGGACCAGATGGCATTCACCCAAGAGTTTTGAAAGAACTCAAATGTGAAATTGTGGAACTATTAACTATGGTTTGTAACCTGTCCTTTAAATCAATTTCTGTGCCCCAATGACTGGAAGATAGCTAATGTAACACCAATATTTAAAAAGGGCTCTAAAGGTGATCCTGGCAATTACAGACCGGTAAGTCTAATGTCAGTACCGGGCAAATTAGTTGAAACAATAGTAAAGAATAAAATTGTCAGTCGCATAGAACATAAATTGTTGGGCAAAAGTCAACATGGTTTCTGTAAAGGGAAATCATGTCTTACTAATCTGGTAGGGTCACTCCCTCTAGGACACCTGGCATTGGCCACTGTCAGTAGACAGGATACTGGGCTGGATGGACCTTTGGTCTGACCGAGTATGGCCATTCTTATGTTCTTAAGTAGTTAGGTTGTTCTCAATAAACAGTTACAAACACGTTGGCTTATTTTTAAAGTTTAACTGTCAAAACAAAGTAGCTACTGATGTACTTCACTTGACAGTGAAAATTATAAATTATTTATCTCTTTCATATTTGCAGTGGCAGTGTGCAGCTTCTTTCTGGGGAAAGAAATGTGAAGTATATGTTGTCATTGATAGTATAGGTCAATTATTGGGGGGGGAGGAACCTTAATTTATTGGGTTTTTTTTACTGTTGCTCCTTTAACAATCCTGCTGTGTGTACGTATAATATCTTTATACAATAAACCCAGCTTTGACACAAGCTCACAGCAAGGATCATAAAATATTTAATTGGCTATTTCCCTACTCAGTCTGCTGGTGTGTCAAAATTTTGTTCATGAATTTAAATAACAATGGTAAAGCATGAGTTATAAATTATTGGGTCCTGTTGTCAGGGTTTAGGACTGTATTATGCTCTCTTTTGTAAGGAATCCATTGAAATTATGAAATCAGCATCCCTTCAGTCTTTAGCTGACTTCCCCATTTTTGGGGAAGATTATCAGCAAAGTTCTCGTTATTCAGCTTTGGCAATGCTGTACCACGATTTCTCAGAATTCTTACACTCATGTTAATCTAGTTTAGACCTGGATATGGTACAGAGATTGCTGGTTGCATTGGTCGATGATCTCCTTCAATCAGCGGCTAAAGATGAAGTGCCTATCCTGATTCTTTTAGATCAGTCAGCAGTGTAATACTAGTGGCCTTTGATCACAGGATACAGCTGATGTTCCTGTGGACTGTCTCATAGGTGGACAGAGTTATTTCTGGGTGGCTCTGATACTGTCCTTTTTGAGTTACATTGGTTTGTTATCTGTTCTGAAGGGCTTTCACAGAGTTTTACTGGTTGAGGAAGAATGTGTCTATATAACCTCCTTCTCCTCCCTTTTAATTGCTTCTGACCCATCTCTAATCTAATTCAAAATTGTTCACTTGATATTTTTTTCTCAATACTCTGTGGGTTCACTCCACTTTTCCATAACCTCGGTCATCTGCTTACTTCCCATCCTCTTTCGCATTATCTGCAGTTAGGGGTTGCTCTTCTAGTTGCTGTTGTTGTTCCATCTGGCTGGATCTCTTTCATTACTTCTTAAATCTGTTTATCATTACTTTGTTTTACACACTGAAACATGTTTTGATGCTATGTATGAAGTAGTACAACATGTAAAAATGAAATCATATGCTGATAAATGTGATTGAGTAGCTGCAAAACCAAAAAATATTGTTTGTAATTACAAATGTAGCATTGCCTTTCAAATCATAATATGAATGTCCAGTGTTAATCCTAGCAAAAATGGAATATCCTATAATGTATTGTAACTACTGTAGGTACATCTTATCTGGCTATTGTGGGCATGCATATTATTATAAACAGTGTCACATACTGTATCATTTTGAAAATGTCTACAGAAAAATACTTACAAGCAGGAACTAAAAAAATCTCAACTATGATTCATTTACACTTTGCTGGCAGAGATGTATTTGACTTTTTTCTGTGGTTTCTGTGGGATAAGTGCCTCAGCCCTTCAGGGTAGGAATGATCTGTTTTGTGGTTTGTTAATACAGCACCAAGCAAATCCCAACTGGGGCCTTTGGGTGCTTCCATAATATACACCCACCTTGGTTCATTACCTGGACAGAATATATTCTTGTGAACTGTAGAATTATATATTAGTATACTAATATGTAAGCAGGATTTCAGTGAATATCTACCATAGTTGTGTTTCAGATAAGGGATGAGTTTCATTTGTGTGTGATTTTTTTGTTAAATGAATTTATATATTCTAAATATATAAGTACCCTTTATTCACTGCACATGGTTGCCAGAAAAAGTTTGGCTTTGTAATATCTCACAGTAATCTATTATGTTACACTTGCTAATGTTTAAAGAGCCCAGATATTAATAAATGACATCCAAAACATCTATATTTATTATCTGAATTTTTATAAAGAAGAAAAAGTTCAGAGGTAACAAATTATATATCCATTCTCTGTAGATAGTAAAAGCTAGCAGCTTGTCATTAGTCCTATACTGTACATTGAGACCCTAAAGCATATGAGAGGGAAGAAATGCAACAAATAACAGAGCAGAATAATACCAAAAATCGCATAATGAGCCTGCCCTTCTGTTCAGCATCAGCAGATTCTGTGCCACATTTATGCAGGTGAGAGCCAGTGTTTCAAGGTCTGGTGCACATCATCTTGCAGATTGCCACGCTACACCGAGTCACAAGTCTTTGCCCAGCTTGCTTATTACTGTAACAAAAGTTTCTCATACCAGACAAATATGACAGATGTGCAGAGACATTAGTCCACCCACGGCTGATAGCATAATCTTCTACACTGTGCGACAGAAAGTTAAACTTGTCAAATCAAAGATTCTTACAGCTTCTAGGGACTAAAACTCAGGCTTAGCCTGCTCTGTCATCTTTCTCCAGCTTACTAGAAGAATAGGAGAGAGGTTCTCGCAATCTGGGGAGCAGCTCTGAATTTAGATGATGAAAGCTATTGGCCCTGTCACCAGCTATGAAATAGGAGTTACAGCTCTTTTCAGAGAGCCACTGATGTGCCTGAAAATAGATCCAAAGCTCTTCCAAAGTGTCCAGAACTGCAGCTGAAACACTGACTTGAGTCTGCAGTTCAGACTAATTACTTACCCAGGAGACAGCAAAACTTTTCAGGAACACCAGCTCCAGCTGTAAAGTTTGAATTCTTCTGTATTGATGGGATCTTATAGAAATAACTGGAGATTCTTTGAGATGTGTGGTCCCTATCTGTATTCCACTACCTGCCTTCCTTCCCCTCTGCTTTGGATCTTCCCTGATTCATGATATAGAAGGAACTGGAGAGATGGTCGGTCCGTCCCACCCTTTATCTCCTCAGAGGGAGGCACGAAGTGAGCCAGGGTGCATGTGCAGACCAACAAATACTACTTTCAAATTCTTCTGCTCCGGGCACATGGTGCACATCCATAATCCAGTGGAATACAGATAGGGGCCACTTATCTCGAAGAACCACCAGTTATAGTGAATAATTTCTCCTTTTCTGTCCATCTGTATTGCAATAAACTTAATTCATGCCATGGCTTCTTCCTGCTTGGTATAATGTAACCTCATTCTTTCCTGCCTTTTTTGACTATTCTCTTCCCCTTAAATCCATCCAACATTCAACAGCCAAAGTAATTTCCCTTTGCAGCTTCTTTGTCCATGTCTCTTCATTGGCTTCATGTCTTTCTGCATAAAGTTCATACTCTTTGTCCTGACTTCTAAGTCTTTTCACAGTTCTGTCTCTGCCTCATTTCCTCTCACTCCCATTTGATTCCCTGAACTCTGTCTACACTCCTGCTTAGCTGCTTTTTTTCCCCTTTTCCCACTCTTGCTGCTGCTAAGGCTGTTCCTTGCAGCTGGAGTGAGTTGAGCAGATTTACTTGCAGTAGTATGAGAATCTACCATTGGTTATGTAGCCTTCGCCCCTTATTTTCTTAACCTTTTCTCGGTATGGTTTAGATTAGGGTCAGCTGACCATTCTGGATCTCTCATCAGCCCTCTCTTCCTCCCACTTTTTGACAGAACATGTTTAGACACATTAATAACTTGGTATTATTTACCACAACACCATTTCCATAGAAAGTCAAGCATCAGTTGTAAGAAAATCAGCTGCACAATTCATGCCTGAAACACCTTTATTTATCTTGTGACAACTGTGCGATGTTAAATCATGCCCTCATGAGCACAATAGTTGATTATTATAATTTCCATTTACTAAGGTTTTCAGCGGGGCTTCTCCAGCTAATGGAGAATGTAGCAGTGTGGCTGCTTGTGGAATTTAACTTCTAGGATATATTATTTATGCCCTCAGTAGACTTGCAAAAGTTGGGGGAACAGGGAGTGAGGTCATTCAAAACCACCAGGAAGCTGGCAAAACTCTTCCCCCTCCATTTTATATCCTCTACTCACACCCAGCCCAGTAAGTTATTGAATCCCCTACCCACTTTCTTAAGATGTCATCTGATGGGGATTGGGGCTTGTTGGAGAGGTCTTGGTGCTTGCTTAGAGGCAAAGGCTGTGGTGTGGAGACATAGGGAGGCCTGGCTATAGCATCTCCCTTCAAAGTCAGAAGTCCAGTGGAACTGCAAATGTCAACTCATTATCAATCCCTGTGAAGCAGTCTGCAATCTGCAGGTCATAAATCCCTTCATGAATTCAACCCCATGCATTTTGCCCAACCTTTGTGACCATCTTTTGGCAGTAATATATCTGTGTTTATATATACAGCATTATATTTCCTCTGACAGGCAGAAATTTGATAGCACACTACACCCTCCCTTCATAATTCTCTTTGTAAAGAGCAAAATACAAGTATTTTCATTTTCTGACTCTGGATGTTAAATCCTGGAAAAGTATTGCACCATAATTTGCTCAAATAGTTGTGGTTCTCTACAAAGCTAAAGACATGCTGCAAAAATTGCCCATGCAAGAGAGAGAACATGCCTTATGGGGAACATTTCTAATTTGTTCTCTGCATTATACTCAGGGTGTGCAAGGTAGAGAGGAGGACTGAGGAAGATTGCCCTCTTCCCCCACATTGTCAAAGCACCAACCACAGTTACAGTCATTGTGCTTTGCTGCACTCTGTGATTCCTTCCTAGCAACCCCTGGGTCATGAGACACCCCAAAAAGGAGAAGGACGAGGTGGGCCTGTGGCTCTTCCCTGTTATTCCTGGCTGGATGCATAGGGAAGCACATGCTTCAACACGTGATGAAGCATAGCACTAATGCACCATACCTCCTAGCAGTGCAGCTCTGCATCAGCTCAGGGCAGTATCTGTATGGCAGAACATGGTCCTATATAAACTGGGCCTCTGAGTTAGTTTTTTCTCAGATTTAGTGTATTTCCTTCACTAAATGAACTTTCAGCAATTGTGTTTGCTGTCATTGTTGCATAGTAGGCAATATACTCCAAGGGGAAGGATGGTCTTGCCTGTTTAGCAGGTTTTGCTCCGTCAATATCATGAATCATCTTGCAGGAATACCTGTGATGATGTTGCCACTTTCACTGGCTGATTTGCGCACACATAGTATATCAATGCCATAGTTTGCAGAATGAACCACAAGAAATTACTTATGAATATGCTGTTAGTAGCAATGTCATGTGGGACAAAATGTTATTGATTTTAGTATTTCACTTTAACTTGACCTCATATTTGCTGTTTACTCTTTTGGTGCTAGTTCTGCAGTATGCTGCACAACTAAAGGTGCCATTCTTTGGATGAGAAGCTGAATTGAGATTCTGGCCCATCTCTGGTGGCTCTCCAAATGAGAATTAAACATCCCATGGCAATTTTGCAAAGGAATAGGGAATGACCCGATGTAGGCAGTGCTGGCAGTTGTCATGCCAAAGAATTTCCTATGTAGATAAAATAGGTTCTAATTCCTAATGTTGTGTGCTAGGAGGGTTATTGTTAAGAGCCTAGTTTTGATTAATTTTTTCACATAGTTATTGTCCAAAGTGTTTAACACTTTATGTCTGAAAGCATTTTGAGATACAATACGTGTGGTAGGTGCTTGATTCTTGGCCTTGTGGCTCAGTGTAGTTTAATTTCACATATGCTGTTTAACTAGAGGCTACGCATCCTAAATCAATAGAGGCTGTACTAGATGATCTAACAAAGGGATGGCCAAACTGTGGCTCACGAGCCACATGTGGCTCTTTTACAGTTAAAGTGCGGCTCGCGACGCTACCCCTCCGCCCCATTCTCCACTTGCCAGACTTGGGGTGGGGGAGCTTGGGACCACTGCCTTGCAACAGGGTGGTAGGGTAGGGGCTTCTGCCCAGTGCGGATGGGGGGTCTTGGGGTTTCAGCCCTGTAGGCCATGCCTTCCATGGCTTGGGGCTTCAGCAGGAGCAGGGCTGAAGCCCCAGGCCCTGGCAGGCACCTCCTGCCAGCTGAAGCTCCGAGCTCCGGCAGGTATGCCCTGGCTCTCAAACTATTAAAGATAGTCGTATGTGGCCTGGAGGATCAGTAAGTTTGGCCACTCCTGATCTAATAGGTCACTTTAACGTCTGATTTCCTTGTCATTTTGTAGAGGAGAGACCTCAGTATTGATGCAAAAATGATATTAATAAAATTATTATGTGTTTTAATTAGGTTGTTACCAACTTGTTTAAGTGTTTCCTGAATATTAAGATATATATAGTTACAAATAGATTATAATAATTTTATTAGTATCATAGCCAGGATGTTTGGAATTATAACAATACATATGTTTAGCTAGTTACATTACAAAGTGTTAAAGCTAATTAAAGAAATTCCAGAAGTCTTCTGCTTCTATCTCCTAAGGACAAGCAAACTCAAGAGGTCAAATATCATAAAACATCAGTGTTTTAGGAAGAAACCTGATTGTGAAAAGAATGTGGAGTGTGTTATCAGAGTTATAAATCTAGGTTGTAAAGTGGCCATAGCAACCACTTCTCTTTTCAAAAAGTAATCTTTGCTTGTGTTCTTAAAATTCCAGGACAAACATGAGTAGTTGGAAATGTTTTAAACTTTTGTTTATTTCTTAAATGTTGAAATGGCAAACTACTTTGTCAAATGCATACCTGCAAATATGTTTACCTAAATGCAAAGCTCCTAATATCATTGCTGTCTAAATGATGAAATGCTTTATGTACTGGCGTGGAATTGAATAGCCTTGGTAAACTAATTACTAATGTAAGAAGCCACTTAAGTATAGAATATTTATATTAATGGGGACTGAATTAATTACTGGCAGTGCACAGACAGTCCTTCACCCAAATCAGGAAGAAAAGAAAAATCATCTTTCCAAAAATTGTCATGTAGAATCAACAACTTAAGATAAAGACTTTCTAAAAGTTATTTAATTTTAAAAGACTGTTTCAAGAACTGAACTTAGATATAAAAGACAGGAGTGTTCAGGCTTTTTGAAAACAGAATTTCATTTGTTGTCAAATTCTAATTTAATTGAAAGAATATATCAGAGAATGAGCTGAATAAAATGAGTTAAAACTAGCTCTGAAAGTATCTGATGCTTTTCTGACACAAGAAAAACAAAGACAATTAAAGAAATGTTGCATATTCACTAATAAATTATAGTCATAAAATGAAGAGGCTCCTAAGGACAACCCAGTAAGGCATGAAGTCAGTGAACTAGCAACCAACTTGAATCTAAACAAGCCTGAAAAGAGGTGTGTGTTCCTATAATTTCATGGAAATAGGAAGGGGAAAGGAATAAAAGACTCTGAAGTGAAACTCCCCACACACACCATGTTACTCTGCTTAGACAGCAAGCACTCTGCAATTCCTCCTGTCTACCTCTACAAGTAAGCTGCCACAGACAGATAAGAAAAACAGAGAAGAATCCAGAAGAAAAGCTCAAGGAAAACCTTCTCAAAACTTCAATGCAGCTTGGTGAGTGAAAGCTAACTAAGGCTATGTCTACACTACCGCGGTAAGTCAACTTTTGCTACGCAACTCCAGCTACGTGAATAACGTAGCTGGAGTCAACGTACCTTAGATTGAGTTACCGCGGGGTCTACACCACGGGGGGTCAATGGGAGAAGATCTCCCGTTGACCTACCTTACTCTTCTCGTTGGGGGTAGAGTACAGGGGTTGACTGGAGAGCGATCTGCAGTCTAGTAAAGACCCACCAAATCGACCGCCGGTGGATCAATCTCAGAGCGTCAATCCTGACTGTAGTGTAGACCTGCCCTAAAACACTGCCAAGGGATTAGATTTACATCCTGGTGATGGTTGTACTGGGATATAAACATGCTGTTGTAACTCAAATTACTAACCATTTCTCCTGTTAATCACCAATGATTAGAACACACATTTCTGGAGAAGAGATAGAGGCTAAACATTGGGAAACAAAGAAATAGTGTGATTTAATTGGATTTAAATTCTTAATATTGCTTAATTGTCCTGTCTCAAGACAGCTCCTTAAATGGCTTCTTAGTAACTAATTTCAATATTTTCTTCAATTTCATAGGATGTAGTTAAGATTCCTTGCTTCCCCCAATTATAAATGGTCTGGTTATTTATTAATAACTAAAAGGACCCACTTGCCCTTAAACAAATTATTTTGCCCATAAATAAACTGTTTAAGTATGTAATAAGATATTCAACTGAATTCACAATAATTTTAGAAACAATATGTTTTGGTCTTAACTTGCAGGAGAAAAGTGCCCCCAGAGGAAGTCCACTCTTAAAGGTGCAATATCTGTTAAAAGCTCTCCACAAAGGGCTTTTCTTCACTACCAGGGAGATTGACAGCGGGGGTCGATTTAGCGGGTCTAGGGAAGACCCACTAAATCGAAGGCAGAGTGCTCTCCGGTCGACTCCGGTACTCCAGCTCCCCGAGAAGAGTAAGGTAAGTCGACGGGAGAGCATGCAGCACAATGAAGACATTGCGGTAAACTCTAGCTATGTTATTCACTTAGCTGGAGTAGCATAACTTAGGTCGACTTACCTCGTAGTATAGACAAGGCCAAAGAGACATACAGGAGAGATTGTAACAGGAGTAACCAATTTATCACTTGTATTCTGTCATTGATGTTGTTTTGTTTATTTTTTTCCCTTTTTTAATAATAACATAGCCATGGTTATTAATTGTGATTATTTTGCTAGGTTTTAATCATGGTGTCTGTTAAGATATGTAATAAAACCTCTGTGACTAAGTAGTGGGAGTTACACCGTTGAGTTGGCAGAAAGAGAAAGAGCAGGCCTGCCACTTCTTGTTTCTAAATAATTTTAGTTTGGTCTCCAACAAACTACCTATTCTACCCCACAACTTGTTGGACCATCTTTCTGTTCAGTTGTAGTCAGATAAGTGTATCGTTCTAATTTCAAAATTAAAAAATCAATACAGTTCATAATTAGAGCTACATTGTTGGCCCATGCAGTTGTGCCAAATTACTGTATGCGATTTGACATTTATTGAAACCACTCAGATATAAGGGGGATCTATATAAAACTATTCAGATTTTTTAATTAACTGGTGTGACCAGACAGCAAGCGTGAAAAAGAGGGAAGGGGGTGGGGGTAATAGGAGCCTATATAAGAAAAAGACTCAAAAATCAGTACTGTCCCTATAAAATTGGGACATCTGGTCACCCTAATTAGAACTGAACAGAAATTAGTGTGCGCACGTGTGTATGTGTATCTATCTATAAAAATAAATGTAATTGTTATAATATATAGTGGTAATCAGGCTAGGGTGAGTAATGTGTTTATAGGTTCCCTTGATGTTTTCAGTACTAAGAAACAGGGTGACTTTAAAATTTTGTTCTTATCTAACATTGAAACCAGTCAGCAGAATCTCACTTCTTTTGTTTTGATTGTGATTAATCAGCTTTATTTAGTTTGTTAGTGAATGTATGCCTTCTGTTGTTTGTGATCTGAACTCTATGGCTATTTATATCAAGTTGTGGAATTTTGTGGAAATTTTATATAAATAAGTTTAGGCTTTTCAAATTGATGTTTAGGCTTTCAAAATTCACAAAACTGGACTCTTAAGTGTTCATATCACTGGACGTTGGACTTGTTATATTGACAGTTATAATGCTGTTGCAATTACTGCATTTAAACTTGAAATATACTTACTGTGAATTAGTACATCATGTCTTTGAGTTTTTAAAGTTATGTTAAGCAATTCATGTATCAAAAATTGTCATGAGTTATAAAGAAAATTAGGAGAAAATAGACTGTTTAATGAGCAAGCATAGATGCTGAATTGTTCATTGTTAGAGGAGGATATATTGAAATAATGTACACTTTGATTATTTATAACAGCTGATAGCAGATAATTCCAAGTATTCCAGGTTTGCACTTGCTATATACCATTGTTATTAGTAAATAAAAATACACGAGGGAAGTCAAATTATGTTAATGAAATGAAATTCAAGGTAACAGTGAAAGCTTAATGGAATAAGTTACCATTTATAATAATTTTACTCAGTCCTTAAAATAAAGTCTTATTTCCTCTTCTTTCCTTGTGACAGATGAGCCCCAATGAACATCTTATATCACTGGATGGACTTAATGTGGAGAGTGCTATTTGTTGTTACTTCAACATTTCTTGTAAAATCTACCAAACTGAAAACAGATTTTTATTTAAACTTTTCTTGCAATTATTAGCACATAAATACGATTGTTACTTCAGAGTTTTATGTTAGGAAATGGAAATAAATGTTTTTATCATGAACATACCTGTGTAGGACATGTGTTGATTGCACAATGAAAATTACAAGTGCAAAATGTTTGAAGATTGAAATTGGGGTTTGCAGCTTCTATTTGTGGCTCCTTTGAGCTGACAGTTGCCTAGGAGATCACTGGCAACATCCCAGCAACTACTTGTACCATATTGAAGAGAGGTAAAGAGAGAGCTGTAACAGATCTCGTGACAATCATTAGATGCTTCCTGAGAAAACACCCTGGAGTTTTTAGGAGGTTTATATTTCCACCACCTGTTTTATTGTCACATTTGCTGTTCAGAAAACAGAACAGGAAATATTTATAATCCCTGTTAAATATTATATTTGTTTCTTTGCCTAGGTTAACCCATCGGTATCTATTAAAAGCCACAAGATTATGTATTTCTTTTCCTTCATCACATAATCCTTCTTTGAGTCTAAGCTAATTAGCAGCCATGTAAAAAGATTAGTTAACCTTTGTGATTAGTGAGCTCAAACCTTGTGCTTTTCCTTTTACAGGTAAGTGAATGTGGCACTGAACATCCCTGTCGTCATTATTATCACTTTCCCTAGCTCTTATTGCCGATGCCGATTTATGGAATAAAAGCAATAAAGGCAATAGGAAAATACTGATATGAAGGTACTGTGGCCACTATTGGAATATATATTCTGAGAAAGATGGTAAGTGCATGTTTTCCATCTCAGCATATATCATGATCCCTAGCATTTTTACTAATTTACAGCCAACATCTAGCAGCAGCATGTTGTCCTCTTGGTAACCAGCTCTGTTTGGCACTGCTGAAAGGATAAAATGAGAACCACTTTGCAAGATTGTTGGGTATTGATTTTCCTGTAGACTCTTTCCCAGACTGCAAGGTTCTTTTGGCAGTGTGCCTTTTGAAACGTCTCAGCGTTTTACTTCAGATTTAAGCAATTTAGTATGGAAACCAGATATATGTTTGAGAAGCTCTAGTGTGGTGTAATTAAGAATGGACTGTCAAGCAAGGCAGAAAAGCATATGCTACAAATGGACTCTGTCAAAATCGGGGAAATGTTCAGTTTAACAGGTATCCAGAAATGTAATATTTTTAGACTTCTAGTAGGCTTTACAATTAAATCTAATTTGAGCAAGATAATTGCATTACTTTTTACATATTGCAGATTAGTCAGTGAGGTTATACACTATTCAATTGTACCTCAGAGGAGGCTTTAATCAGGCCAGAAATACAAATTTTGGGCATTTTTGACTTGCTATTAAAATTAAAAGTAAAAGAATTTGCTTGTTTACTGCAGTGCTCCACCACATGTAGTTGTAAGTTAGTTTGGCATTATATGGGAGTTGCTTGGTAGTGCTACTGTCAGTAAGGGAGAATTTTCGTTGTTGTAACAGCATCTGCTAATAGTGCAATACATAAGTCTTTCAACATTTCCATTTTAATCCTTATAAATAGGGACTGCTAACAGAACTGTACTTAACCCATATTTTAGCTTAAATATCTTTGGAGGCTTTAAGAATAAGATTGGATTGTTTAGAAACATATGGTCCAGCTTAGTTTCTAGGCTTCAGTCAGACATTCTAAACTGTTTTAAAGCCTAAATATTTTGAAAGTAGTCAAGATATTTTTGACCAATTCCTGTCCTTCTCCCTCCTCTCTCCCAACTCCTCTCACAACTGCAGAGGATCCCAAAAGCAAAATTTTCCATAGACTATGCTCGTGGTGCTGGAGCCTGCACAAGAGGGGTGTGTGTGTGTGGTCCCTGTGCGCTATTTGGGTTTGAGGGCAGGAGTGGTGAATCTGTCGCTAACCACATCTTGGGGAGTATGGGTGCAACGGCAGGGACTACTGCAGTATTTCTTCTACCTCCAGTCATTCTGGGGCCTTTTCGTCCAATCTTATGGAAGCCTCCTGGTCCAGATCTGAGTACTTGGGCTTGATTTTGCCTTCTAAATCGTAGGTTCTGAGCATTGTCAATTACTACTTCTCACTCCCCACATTCTCTTTTTTCCAAATGATGAAATGAATGAAGCTCTATTTAAGTATTTTGATCATCAGACAATTCAGTGGGGATTTGCAGTGTCAGAAACATTATGCTAGCTAATTCACTACAATACATTTTCTGATGACACAATTCTTGGTTTGGAGAGAACCAGACTGATTTCCTAACCTCAAAGCACAGAGAGCTTTTATATATACTTCTGAGAATTCTCTGTCTTCTTCCTTGTGAATGAGTCTCATCATTTGTACCATCTTTCCATCAACTTTAACATATAGTCAAATAAGCTGAAGAAATGTTACTAACCTGCTTACAATGCTTCTTGAAATAGTAGTTAAAAAGCTACCTACACAACTTTCATATGAACATCTTTGCACCTTTAACAGAAAGTACCAGGAAATCAAATTAAAATTCAATAGATTATAGGGGGGGGAAGCAACAAACGCTAAAAAATTGAGTTGTTGGCCCCTTGCTATCTTCATGTAACCCTTACTAATGCTATTGAGTGTTACTCCTAGGCATCCAGGGAAACAAAATCCTGGAATGTAAAGACAGAATTTGGTTAGTTACCAGATGATTTTTTCAAAAGACACAAATATATAATGGATTTTGAATTGTCACTTGGACAGTGCATATGAGAAGGCTTTGTGGATTCAGAACCTCTGCGTCACAATCACATAATTCGCACCTGCTGAATCTGTGTATGCTAGGTTAGAAGTACATTGTGGGTGGCCTCTTCTAGTTTGAGACTGTTGAAAATATGCCTGTTTTTACTTATATAAATAATTATCTTACTGCTTACACTATTTCTTGTATTTCCCTAAACCTGAGTGACCTTGATTCTTTTTTAGAGAGAGGTCCCAGAGCATATTGGTCTTCTGCTCCAAGAGGTCTCCTCCTACAAGATACCACAGAGTTCTGTCTTGTCATCATTTATTCAAGATTAGATGACTACAGTACATTCTGGATTGAGCTACGTTTCAGGATCTTTCAGTAGCACGCATTGGTGCATATCACTATGATTCATCACGACCAGCAATGACGATTTTAAACACAGTTTGCCCTGTCTACAATAGATGCAAAGCCCTGTTTAAAATCATGATAGCAAAATGAGTGCACTAACATGTTTTAAAACTCTGGCTCTTTCCCTAGTCTAGACATGGTGTCGTACTAAATGGTGACTAACATAGGGAGCATCTTACAACAGGGCTTTATAGCACTGGATTTTGGTTAGTTTATAGCTGGTGCTCAAGCTTCTGGCTTTGGCTATAAAATCCTGACTAAATTCGGAGGTAGCTTCTTGAGAAATTGTCTCATTTTTCACATTACCGCAATCACAGCTGCAATCAGTACTACTCTAACCAGCAGCTGCTAGAATACCAGGGAGGCAGGTGGTCATAGAGCATTTGCATGAGTGTTCCTCCGCTCTAGAACTCACTACTTGTTCTGCCAGGCCCTGGGTTTTTTTTTCCCTTCAGGACAAATTACAAAGCTCACCTGTTCTCTTGGGCATTTGGTGAGGAGATGACTTGAACGATGTGGGTGTGGGTATTATTCTGGATGAGTTTTATTAAATAGGCTGCCATTTAGTAGCAGTTCATTGTGGTTTTTTTATTTGTATACTTTTTGTATATTCTAAAAGCTCCTAGAGCCATTGGGACTGCTGATTTAAAGAAATACTAATACATTGAAGTTTTCTTGGTCTAGCCTTATTCGGATAGCCTTCACAACTCACTTCTGGTTTTGATAACTGCAAACCACATGTATTCCCCCTCCCCGTTCTTCCCTCCCCCATCACTCTATAGTCACCCTCTAATTTATACAGGTCTGTCTCATCTTACACTGGGGTTGCGTTCCACGGTCAGCGCGTAAAGCGAAAACCGCATATAGTCAAAATTACATTGAGTATAATGGCGGGCAGAATCGCCCGCACTACAGGAACAGTATTTAAACTGTTATTTTTCCTCTTTTATTTTTGTTTTTGCCGACTGGCAAAAGCTGAATGCGCGTAACATGCGACAGACCTGTAATGACTTTTTCACTATAAGGTGTAGATTAAATATGTATTTACTAGTTAAAATCAATAATTGGGAATGTTGACAGAATATTAATAAGGCTAAATAAAACAGTTGCCTAGATTTTTTTAATGCAGCTGTATGTCAAAGGCAAAACTAATACTATATATTGAACAATTATCCTTTGAATAGTGTTTGAAAATTATTCTTTGATACAGATCTGTTTCTAAAAGATCTGGACATTGAAATTTTTACCATGGGAGAAGCTTGTGTCTCCTGTTTGTTGGACTTTCCAAATCCCCTTTAAGTATTGAAAAATAGACCATGAATCAAAGTGATATCTAACTCTTGTTTTTCTGTGAGGTTCTTAAAATGAATTAGAGAGAGAAAGAGAGTGTGTATGTATATGTGTGTAAAACAGGAAGCATTTCCCCTCTGTGGAGACGACCCTGTCATCATTATGTTTATCTTTTTTCTAGTAAAAATACTTCGATACTTCCTAGAAGCTGTAATATGAATGATAGAGCAGTCCTTTTGGGTTTAATTTTTACACATAAAATATTAAATAATTAGTTGAGCCTTTAATTTAATTAAACTAGTTCATGCATAATGGACTCTACCCACACAATTTCACAACAAAAATTTAAATGGACAATCATATTGAGACATCCACCCCCTTATTTTTCATGTAAATAGTTTCATGCTGTGAATGAATGCAAATTTAGGCATACTTGCCAATTGAAAATTAGATACCCGTCTTTCTCTTTGCATCCAGACCTGTTTGTCGATTTATGTGTTCATTTAGCAGTTCTTACATGAGCTTTTGATACATGCATTCCAAAAAAGTAGCCCTACAATTATATACAAGCTGAGGTTCTAACCACTTTTGGTAATTAAAAATCCAATGGAATTTTTTTATAAGAGCAAAAAAGTGCTGTCTTCCTTGATGTTCTGGCCAAATTCAAGTTAAGCTAATTTGCATTCTGTTTGGATACATTTTCATTTCCATACTTACAAGTGTTGGTGCTGAATGGCTGCTATGTATCCCTCTTAGAAGTGGCTGCATTTCAATGGGCTGAGCTGGTTCCAGTTTGCAAAAGCACTTTGGGATCTTTGGGGTTATAGAAGCACAATAGTGCCTGAATATTAAGGTTGGGGTAAATTTTTAATTTAAATTGTTTTTCAACACCTCAGGGTATGTCTACACAGCAAAAACTGTGCATTGGCTAGTCTAGCCAAGCTAACTTGAATCTAGCCAATGAGGATAGCAATGACTGCGAAGACAGCCCAGTGCAAGCTTCAACATGGGTAGCCTTGTACAGACCCTGTGTACATACTTAGCCTGCCCTGAAGCCCATGCTGCCCTGTCCTCACTGCTAATTTGGGTAGACTAGCCTGTGTGCAGTTTTAGCTGTGAAGACTTACCCCTTCCTTTTACATGAATAATATTGCATCTTTCCCAAAGTTACAACGCATAATCTGTGAATAAAGACTGAGTTTTCAGGGGATTTGTAAATAAGTCTGTTACTTAGTCTGAGTTAAAATTAATTAGAAATCATACCTTTCCGAATTTTCTTTGGTTTCTCCCATTTTTTTCAGACTCCTTTTGCTAACAATGGTTAGCTAATTGTTCATCATATTTTCCATTTAATTCAAACTAATTGTAAAATAGTGATGAATGTACATTTGAAAAAATAGGTTGTAATGTAAAATTTATTCAGACGTAATCCATTTTAGATGAAGATGTTATGAAATTATATTAATCTGTAATTCTTTCTTGGTGCTCTACTAACAAAAATGATAAATTATTTGTTTTACTTGCATGGTTTTTGAGCTCATCTGAACCCTAACATGGAAACTAACTATGTGCATGTCGATCTGCATGACTCAGTATATACTAATACTGTACTAAGAGATGCACAATACATTTTATTTATTTACTGTACATATTTAAGATGTAATTATAAAATAAATAAATAAAACTGGAAATAATATATCAGCCCTTATCATTTCCTTCTTCAGATAAACACACAGAAGGGGTAATCTTACTTGGAAGAATACACAAGGTTTGTTCTGCCCCATTTGCCATCCATCCCTTCTTCTGCTAGCTCATGTCACTAGCCCTGCGGAAGGGATGAGAATGAGGCTGGATAGGCTGGGAATCTGTCTGAAATTCAGGGCCAAGTTTCATAATTCCTCAGCCAGACCCTATGAAGCTCAAATACCTCTGCACGGCTCTAGGATGCTCCACCTCAATGTTGCATGACTGCTGTCTCCTAAATCATGCTGTCATTAGCTCCCCCGCTGCAGTGGCGCAAACCTATCCTTCTCTAGGGGGCTGGGGATTAGTGTCATAGTGGGAGAGTTAATGCTACAATTTCTTTCCCTTACCTGAGAAGCATATGGCATAGACTGTGCGTCAAAGCTCTGAGTACCCACAAAGCTACAAATGCACAGTGTTCATACAGAAGGGCTTCTGCAGGCTCTGGAGCAGAGACCATGAGAAGTGAGCTGTAATACTCTCCTTAGAGTGGTTTGGGAAATTTTCTTTTCCTGTTTATGCTCCTTTGGTGCTCTCCAGGCTACAGAAGAGAAGAGGATCATCTGGCTCGTTGTTTTGAATGCAGTCTCCGAAATACTTAATTCTTTGCTTTTGTGGAATTGAGCCTCACCTTTAATGTTTAATTGACACTGTTCTTGTGTTACTACATTATTGCACCTCCATCACCTTGCTTGATTTTTAGCTCATTATAAAACATTTGCAATGCATTGATTTAATTAGCTTGACTACGTGCTGCAACCATTTTTGTTTTTTTGTTTTCTATTTCTTCTTGCTGTAGCTTCTCTATTTCATACTTTCACAACTTCCCACTATGAGAAGAATTCAGTTCCATAATGATGTCATTGGTTTTTACAGTTTTCTCAAAATAAGAGTAAAACTGTCTGTGTAACTCACAGAATAATGTTAATTATACATTATAATCCAGTTGTTTGTTTTTAACTGAAGGTGTATCATATAGTTTCCTATTTTGAAGGGTATCAAATATTGGAGTATTATTTTGACACCCTACTAAATAAGCATTTGCAGCATTATCTGTCTGAGAAATTAGAGCATCGAAAGATCTGTTACTTTAAACCATCATCTCATCCCATTGCTATTTTCAGGACTGTTACTACAAAGTTCCTTCCATGTAACAAGATGTCAGGTTGAGTGATGCTGGGCTCTTTTGTTGACTCACCAATTAGCAAGAGTTAGTATACTTGCAAAAAGCTGGTGAAGGAATGCTCCTGATTCATTGTGGGAGATGTGGCTTGTTAACTCTACTAGAATCTAAAAGAGATGGTTAATCTTCTGGCCAGAAAGAATTAGGTTGTTTGAGTTACCAGGAAAGCCAAACCTATAGAAGGCAGGAAGGAAGCTTAAGTTTATAAAATGTGTATAAACTTTATGTGGAGCAGTGTGGGCATGCCACCTGTTAACAAGCTCACACAAGATTAGAAAGAACTCTATATAGCGTAACTGAGCTAAGTAAAGATGAGTTTGAATCAAGACCTCTAGATCCAAATTTTCTTTCATGTTGGGAAGTGACTGTGAGACACAGAATGCAAATATAGATCTGAATTTTACAAAGTACCCCTATTTGTATAAGGGGCCAAAAGATTAAGAACTCTTAACTTGAGGGTGAGGGTTGGGTGGGTGCAATCAGAATCCAAACCTGTATCTGAATTTTATGGAAGGCCAATGTCTTATAAATGGCTAACCAAAATCTGACATACAAATAGTACTGCCGATGTTCAGAAATTGGATCCATGCTAACTATTATGAAGAGTATGGCTTTGCCCTCAGAGAGAGATAGAGTGCTTTTCATGTCAAGCCTACAAAACGAAGTGGACCACAGTTCACAGCAGAATGCCATAGTAAGGAGAACAATTTTGGAATGTCCCAAAATGAAAGACTCTGGTCTGATGCTAGAAATTAGGCACAATTGTTATTCATAGATTCATATAACAGATTTTTTTGAAGATCAGACGTGACAGTCTGATGTCTTACAGAAAACAGACCATACAATTTCACCCAATGATTGCCACCTCAAGCCCGTAACATCTGTTTAAGTTGGAGCATGTCTTTTAGAAAGGCATCCAAGACTTGATTTAAAGACTTCAAGTGACAAAGAATCCACCACATGCTTTGGTAAACAATTCCAGTGATTAATTAGCCTCACTGTTAAAAATTTGCCCTTCACATTTGAGTGTATGCTCTAAATTCTTATTATTGTGGCATTAGCAGGACTTTTTGATTGACTGAAATTAGACAAAGGCAAAAAAATCTATTGAGAATCCTTGTGATTGCTGCCAGTGAATGTTTCATTACTCTGAATGCAAATAGAAATACTTATGTTAGACATGAAATGCAAAGACTTACTACCTGTATTAAGATGATAAAGCAGCTATTTGAGTAAACTTTGAGCTAAATTATCATAGAATCAGAATCATAGGACTGGAAGGGACTTCGAGAGGTCATCTAGACCAGTCCCATGCAATCAAGGCAGGACTAGGTATTATCTAGACCATCGACTCATATTTAGCTTGTGATCCACTATGACCCCCAGATCCCTTTCTGCAGTACTCCTTCCTAGGCAGTCATTTCCCATTTTGTATGTGTGCAACTGATTGTTGCTTCCTAAGTTGGGTACTTTGCATTTATCCTTATTGAATTTCATCCTATTTACTTCAGACCATTTCTCCTGTTTGTCAAGATCATTTTGAATTTTAATCCTATCCTCCAAAGCACTTGCAACCCTGCTTGGTATCATGCGCAAATTTTTTAAGGGTACTCTCTATGCCATTATTTAAGTAATTGATGAAGATATTGAATGGAACCGGACCCAGAACTGATCCCTGCGGGACCCCGCTCTATATGCCCTTCCAGCTTGAATGTGAACCAATGACAACTACTCCCTGGGAATGGTTTTCCAACAAGTTACGCGCCTACCTTATATTAGAATAATAGACTCATAGAATATCAGGGTTGGAAGGGACCTCAGGAGGTCATCTAGTCCAACCCCCTGCTCAAAGCAGGACTAATTCCCAACTAAATCATCCCAGCCAGGGCTTTGTCAAACCAGGCCTTAAAAACCTCCAAGGAAGGAGATTCCACCACCTGCCTAGGTAACGCATTCCAGTGCTTCACCACCCTCCTAGTGAAATAGTGTATCCTAATATCCAACCTAGACCTCCCCCACTGCAACTTGAGACCATTGCTCCTCGTTCTGTCATCTGCCACCACCGAGAACAGCCGAGCTCCATCCTCTTTGGAACCCCCCTTCGGGTAGTTGAAAGCAGCTATCAAATCCCCCCTCATTCTTCTCTTCTGCAGACTAAACAATCCCAGTTCCCTAAGCCTCTCCTCATAAGTCATGTGCTCCAGACCCCTAATCATTTTTGTTGCCCTCCGCTGGACTCTTCCCAATTTTTCCACATCCTTCTTGTAGTGTGGGGCCCAAAACTGGACACAGTACTCCAGATGAGGCCTCACCAATGTCAAATAAAGGGGAACGATCACGTTCCTCGATCTGCTGGCAATGCCCCTACTTATACAGCCCAAAATGCCATTAGCCTTCTTGGCAACAAGAGCACACTGTTCACTCATATCCAGCCTCTCGTCCACTGTGACCCCTAGGTCCTTTTCTGCAGAACTGCTGCCTAGCCATTCAGTCCCTAGTCTGTAGCAGTGCTTAGGATTCTTCCGTCCTAAGTGCAGGACTCTGCACTTGTCCTTGTTGAACCTTATCAGGTTTCTTTTGGCCCAATCCTCTAATTTGTCTAGGTCCCTCTGTATCCGATCCCTACTCTCCAGTATATCTACCACGCCTCCCAGTTTAGTGTCATATGCAAACTTGCTGAGAGTGCAGTCCACACCGTCCTCCAGATCATTAATAAAGATATTAAACAAACCGGCCCCAGGACCGACCCTTGGGGCACTCCGCTTGAAACCGGTTGCCAACTAGACATGGAGCCATTGATCACTACCCGTTGAGCCCGACGATCTAGCCAGCTTTCTATCCACCTTATAGTCCATTCATCCAGCCCATACTTCTTTAACTTGGCGGCAAGAATACTGTGGGAGACCGTATCAAAAGCTTTGCTAAAGTCAAGGAATAACACATCCACTGCTTTCCCTTATCCACAGAGCCAGTTATCTCATCATAGAAGGCAATTACGTTAGTCAGGCACGACTTCCCCTTGGTGAATCCATGCTGACTGTTCCTGATCACTTTCCTCTCCTCTAAGTGTTTCATAATTGATTCTTTGAGGACCTGCTCCATGATTTTTCCAGGGACTGAGGTGAGGCTGACTGGCCTGTAGTTCCCCGGATCCTCCTTCTTCCCTTTTTTAAAGATGGGCACTACGTTAGCCTTTTTCCAGTCATCCGGGACCTCCCCCTATCGTCATGAGTTTTCAAAAATAATGGCCAATGGCTCTGCAATCTCATCCGCCAACTCCTTTAGCACCCTCGGATGCAGCGCATCCAGCCCCATGGATTTGTGCACGTCCAGTTTTTCTAAATAGTCCCGAACCACTTCTTTCTCCACAGAGGGCTGGTCACTTTCTCCCCATACTGTGCTGCCCAGTGCTGCAGTCTGGGAGCTGACCTTGTTCGTGAAGACAGAGGCAAAAAAATCATTGAGTACATGAGCTTTTTCCACATCCTCGGTCATTAGGTTGCCTCCCTCATTCAGTAAGGGGCCCACACTTTCCTTGACTTTCTTCTTGCTGCTAACATACCTGAAGAAAGCCTTTTTGTTACTCTTAACATCTCTTGCTAGCTGCAACTCCAAGTGTGATTTGGCCTTCCTGATTTCACTCCTGCATGCCTGAGCAATATTTTATACTCCTCCCTGGTCATTTGTCCAATTTTCCACTTCTTGTAAGCTTCTTTTTTGCATTTAAGATCAGCAAGGATTTCACTGTTTAGCCAAGCTGGTTGCCTGCCATATTTACTATTCTTTCTACACATCGGGATGGTTTGTTCCTGCAACCACAATGAGGATTCTTTAAAATACAGCCAGCTCTGCTAGACCCCTTTGCCCTTCATGTTATTCTCCCAGGGGATCCTGCCCATCTGTTCCCTGAGGGAGTCAAAGTCTGCTTTTCTGAAGTCCAGGGTCCGTATTCTGCTGCTCTCCTTTCTTCCTTGTGTCAAGATCCTGAACTCGACCATCTCATGGTCACTGCCTCCTAGGTTCCCATCCACTTTTGCTTCCCTTACTAATTCTTCCCGGTTTGTGAGCAGCAGGTCAAGAAGAGCTCTGCCTCTAGTTGGTTCCTCCAGCACTTGCACCAGGAAATTGTCCCCTACACTTTCCAAAAACTTCCTGGATTGTCTGTGCACCGCTCTATTGCTCTCCCAGCAGATATCAGGGTGATTAAAGTCTCCCATGAGAACCAGGGCCTGCGATCTAGCAACTTCTGTTAGTTGCCGAAAGAAAGCTTCGTCCACCTCATCCCCCTGGTCTGGTGGTCTATAGCAGATTCCGACCACGACATCACCCTTGTTGCTAACACTTCTCAACTTTATCCAGAGACTCTCAGGTTTTTCTGCAGTTTCATACCAGAGCTCTGAGCAGTCATACTCCTCTCTTACATACAACGCAACTCCCCCACCTTTTCTGCCCTGCCTGTCCTTCCTGAACAGTTTATATCCATCCATGACAGTACTCCAGTCATGTGAGTTATCCCACCAAGTCTCTGTTATTCCAATCGCATCATAGTTCCCTAATTGTGCCAGGACTTCCAGTTCTCCCTGCTTGTTTCCCAGGCTTCTTGCATTTGTGTATAGGCGCTTAAGATAACTCATCAATTGTCCCTCTTTCTCAGTATGAGACAGGAGTCCTCACCTCTTGTGCTCTCCTGCTCGTGCTTCCTCCCAGGATCCCATTTCCCCACTTACCTCAGGGCTTTGGTCTTCTTCCCCCGGTGAACCTAGTTTAAAGTCCTCCTCACTATGTTAGCCAGCCTGCTTGCGAAGATGCTCTTCCCTCTCTTCTTTAGGTGGAGCCCATCTTTGCCTAGCACTCCTCCTTCTTGGAACACCATCCCATGGTCGAAGAATCCAAAGCCTTCTCTCCGACACCACCTGCGTAGCCATTCGTTGACTTCCACGATTCGACAGTCTCTACCCAGGCCTTTTCCTTGCACAGGGAGGATGGACGAGAACACCACTTGTGCCTCAAACTCCTTTATCCTTCTTCCCAGAGCCACGTCGTCTGAGTGATCCGCTCAAGATCATTCTTGGCAGTATCATTGGTGCCCATGTAGAGAAGCAGGAAGGGGTAGCAATCCGAGCGCTTGATGAGTCTCGGCAGTCTCTCCATCACATTGTGTATCCTAGCTCCTGGCAAGCAGCAGACCTCTCGGTTTTCCCGGTCAGGGCGGCAGAAGGATGACTCAGTCCCCCTGAGGAGGGAGTCCCTGACCACCACCACCCTCCTCCTCCTCCTCTTGGGAGTGGTGGTTGTGGAACCCTCATCCCTAGGACAGTGCATCTTTTGCGTTCCAGTCAGTGGAGTCTCCTTCTGCTCCCTTCCCTCAGATGTGTCATCTAGTCCACTCTCCGCATTAGTACCTGTAGAGAGAACATGGAAACAATTGCTCACCTGTATCTCCATTGCTGGTACATGGATGCTGCTCTTACTCCTTCTGGAGGTCACATGCTGCCAAACTTCTTCACTATCCTTCTGTCCCTGCTGCGCCTGCTCTGAATTTTTCAGAACGTTGTGGCCGTAGAAGCATCTCCTGACGTCTGTCCAGGAAATCTTCATTTTCCCTTATGCAACGCAGAGTCGATACTTGTTTCTCCAGACCTCGAACCTTCTCTTCCAATATGGAGACCAGCTTGCACTTTGTACAGACAAAGTCGCTTCTGTCCTGAGGAAGAAATATGAACATGGCACAACCTGTGCAGGATACAACAGCTGATTGCTCACCTTCCATATCACCTTCCTCTTAAGAGCTTCCTCAGCTGTTGCAGTAACTACTCAGAGAAAGCCGCAGATGAAAGCCTCAGTGAGTTCTCCCCAGGCGAACTCCCAGGCAAACTCCCTCTGTTAGCCTTTGCTGTTTGCCGCTCAGCTGGATTGCTGCTGACTGCCCTTATATACCATTCAGGCCCGCTCAAGGCCCACCTGGAACAAAGCACTCCCAATTCACACTTTTCAAACAAACAAACAAGCAAGCAATCAAGCACATGGTCAAACTGACAAACTGTCCCAGCAACAGACACTCAGATACCACCAACACAGCCCCCTAGCTCCATCTAGGTTGTAGTTCCCTACTTTGTTTATGAGAAGGTCATGCAAGACACTATCAATAGCCGTACTAAAGTCAAGATACACCACATCTTCTGCTTCTTTCCATCCACAAGGCTTGTTACACTGTCAAAGAAAGCTATTAGGTTGGTCTGACATGATTTATTCTTGGCAAATCCATGCTGACTGTTACTTATCACTTTATTATCTTCTAGGTGTTTGCAAATTGATTGCTTGATTATTTGTTCCATTATTTTTCTGGGTTCTGAATTTAAGATGACTGGTCTGTAATTCCCTGGGTTGTCCTTATTCCCCTTTTTATAGATTGGCACTATATTTGCCCTTTTCCAGTCCTATGGAATCTCACACGTCTTCCATGACTTTTCAAAAATAATCGCTAATGGCTCAGATATCAACTCAGTCAGCTCCTTAAGTATTCTAGGATGTATTTCATCAGGCCCTGGTGACTTGAAAACATCTAGTGCATCTAAGTAATTTTTAACTTGTTCTTTCCCTATTTTAGCCTCTGATCGTACCTCATTTTCACTGGCATTCATTGTTAGATGTTCCATTGCTACTTCCCTGAGAGATTCTGAAGAGGATTCTGATCTAATAGCAAGGGTTAGGGTTTGTTCTGTTAGGAGAATGGAGGTTCTTGGTGACACCTGAATACCATATATTTATTGTTTGGATATATTGTGAGCTATAACCCTGATCCTAACTTTTACAAAATAGAGCATCCTGTCAAGCTTTGTTTTCATAAAGCCAAATTATGTCCTCAGCTACTATGTGCTTCATTGATTGTGGCACAGGTGTTACTGAGAACAGAATTTAGAACATGTTGCCTGCCTTCAATAAAAATGTGCCCTTTTGCATATATTGGCTATTTCATTCCATTCTCATAAGAGCAATTTAGTATTGCACAATGGGCTGGGACCATCACTGGGCAGAGGACCAAACCCCTAGGAGCAGACACACAAAGTGTCTTGTGATGTTCAAGGAAAATGTCTTCTGACTACAGAGAAGTGTCAAAAGGCTCCAAAGGGAGTCTCATTCCATCTTCTTCAGTCAGAAGGATGGTGGTTGTGATCAGGAGCAATTGGTTGTGGTGATAAATGTGCCTTTATGTTCACATTTGACAGTGGAGGGGAGGAAAAATTTTAAATGAATTGCACCAGAAAACCTCAATAAAAATTTCTCACATCCTAATATGTAGCTGACTGACTAAAGGAAGAGGATGCAGATCCAGATCTCATTTACAGTTCTGTAAATATGAGCAACTCCATTGACTTGCGTGAGTTACTGCAGGTTTAGGTTCCTACCTTACCAATGCGAGCGTGCAGGCGGGCAGCTGTGCCTGTGGGGCACTTCACTGACTTCAGTGGGGTTCCAAACAAGGGGCAGCAGTCTGCCTGCCACTTGTCAGTGGCAGGATTAGGACCTTAAATGCATGTAACTCAGATTAGAATTGGGTCTGTTGTTTTTTTTACTGCGGGATTATGGGTGCAGGGGTAGTCATGTGTTTATCCTTCATTTGCAAAGCATTCACAAAGAAAGAAGACAACTTTTTTAAAGTTTTTTTATTTATTTTTTTAACTTTTTCTTAAAAGAAAGACACAATAAAATATTAACATACTGCATTGTATATGACTTATTCAGGATCATGTTAATATTCAAAGGACCTGGCTAAAGATTCTAACTTGCTGGATAAGGAACTCTGCTCCTTTGAGTGTGTGAAAAAGGGTATGTGAATAAACTCTCAAACTGAATGTGGATGGAAAAAGCAAAGTAGCTCACCTGCATACTTCTGTGCTTCACAGTAGATGGAATCTGGCGGGGTGTGTGTGTGGGGGGGAGACTGGCTCTCCTTTTTGTGATATGCAGAGTAGTAGACTCTGAAGAAAATTGTTTGGTGTATCTGGACTGGATCCTGAGCTGGTATAAATCAGTGTATCTGAAGTCAATGGAACTTGGCTGATTTACACCAGCTGAAAATCTGGTCCTATGTGTCACTGTTCACTGTCCTTTTGAATATATGAAAATGTCTCTTAAACCTATTGAACTAACCCTACACACTTGTTTGCACTGGAGACAGATCTAAAGGTATCCACAGGGGGAAAATTTTTTTTTTTCAAGACCAAACTTTTTCACTATACAATAAACAATCCAGAAGTGAATATAAAAGAAAAAACATCCTTCCCCATATCTCAAGTATTTAATTTTAACTAGGGCTGTCAAGTGATTACAAAAATTAATCTTGATTAATCATGCGATTAATTGCACTGTTAAACAATAATCGAATGCCATTTATTTAACTATTTTTGGACGTTTTCTACATTTTCAAATATATTGATTTAGATTATAACACAGAATACAAAGTGTACAGTGCTCACTTTATATTTATTTTGTATTGCAAATACTTGCACTGTAAAAAACAAAAGAAATAGTATTTTTCAATTCACCTAATACAAGTACTGTAGTGCAATCTCTTTATCATGAAAAGAACAGGAGTACTTGTGGCACCTTAGAGACTAACAAATTTATTTGAGCATAAGCTTTCGTGAGCATAAGCTGACGAAGTGGGCTGTAGCCCACGAAAGCTTATGCTCAAATAAATTTGTTAGTCTCTAAGGTGCCACAAGTACTCCGGTTCTTTTTGTGGATACAGACTAACACGGCTGCTACTCTGAAATTTATCATGAAAGTTGAACTTACAAATGTAGATTTTTTTTGTTACATTCATGTGCTGAAAAATAAAACAATGTAAAACATTAGAGCCTACAAGTCCACTCAGTTCTACTTCTTGTTCAGCCAATCACTCAGACAAACAAGTTTGTTTACATTTGCAGGAGATAATGCTGCCCACTTCTTGTTCACAATGTCACCTGAAAGTGAGAACAGATGTTCTCGTTGGCACTGTTGTAGCTGGCGTCGCAAGATACTTACATGGCAGTTGCACTAAAGAGTTGTATGTCCCTTCATGCTTCAACCACCATTTCAGAGACATGCGTCCATGTTAATGACAGGTTCTGCACAATAACAATCCAAAGCAGTGCGGACCGATGCATGTTCATTTTCATCATGAGTCAAATACCACCAACAGAAGGTTGATTTTCTTTTTTCATGGTTTGGGTTCTGTAGTTTCCACATCTGAGAGTTGCTCCTTTAAAACTTCTGAAAGCATGCTCCACACCTCATCCCTCTCAGTTTTTGGAAGGCATTTCAGATACTTAAACCTTGGGTTGAGTGCTGTAGCTATCTTTAGAAATCTCACATTGGTACCTTCTTTGCGTTTTGTCAAATCTGCAGTGAAGGTGTTCTTAAAATGAACAACATGTGCTGAGTTATCTTCTGAGACTACTATAACATGAAATCTATGTCAGAATGCACGGTGGGTAAAATAGAACCAGAGACATACAGTTTTCCCCCAAAGAGTTCAGTCACAAATGTAATTAACTCATTATTTTTTTAACGAGCATCGTCAGCATGGAAGCATGTCCTCTCGAATGGTGGCCAAAGCATGAAGGGGCGTATAAATGTTTAGCATATCTGGTACGTAAGTACCTTGCAATGACAGCTACAAAAGTCCCATGCGAACGCCTGTTCCCACTTTCTGGTGACATTGTAAATAAAAAGTGGGCAGCATTATCTCCCGTAAATGTAAATAAACTTGTTTGTCTTAACGATTGGCTGAATGAGAAGTAGGACCGAGTGGACTTGTAGGCTCTAAAGTTTTGCATTGTTTTGTTTTTGAGTGCAGTTATGTAACAAAAAAGTCTATATTTATAAGTTAGATTTTCACGATAAAGAGATTGCACTACAGTACTTGTATGAGGTGAATTGAAAAACCTTTTGTTTCATTTTTACAGTACAAATATTTGTAATCAAATATATAAAATGAGCAGTGTGTACTTTGTATTCTGTGTTGTAATTGAAATCAATATATTTGAAAATGTAGAAAAACATCCAAAAATATTAAATATATTTCAATTGGTATTCTATTGTTTAACAGTGTCATTAAAACTGCAATTAATCGTGATTAATTTCTTTAATCACAATTAATTTTTTTAGTTAATCATGTGAGTTAACTACAATGAACGGACAGCCCTAATTTTAATATGTATATTTTTCAAATGTTCAGTGCAGAATATTGTTCTGAATAGAATAAGCCATGGTCTTCTCCATCTCTCAGATTTGTATAATTAAACTGCTCATTGTTGGCAAAGGATCAGACAAGCTCATTTGCTGTGAGACAGCAAAAATAAAATACTGTTTCTTCAGCTCTGGTATGCCAGTTGTGAATCTTCTGGTTTTATTGTTGTGGTAGCTAAGTGGGACATGTTTACTTTACAACTTTTGAGACACAGAGAATACACACAGCTTTCTGAATGTCTGTGTCTCTGTCTGGAACCAAAGATGACCAAACATGGTTCTCAACACAGTGTGAGGCTTTATGCTGTTCTTGTCTGCATCTTTCAGCCTAAACAATTGGTTCATCATGACAAGTTAAGTGGGTGGGATGATCCATTCTTAAAATTTACCAACAGGTCAGAGGTCTTGTCCTTAATTTAGACTACAGCACATAACTCCCCATAATGCCATGAGCCTAGTGGCTTAAAAAAGCACCTTATCTGTTGAAGACAGAAAGTCCGGAAGAGAATTAACAGAGTGACAGATGATTGTCCGCTTGTGTTTGGCTCTAACCAACCCTTCCCGCTCCTGCCATAAATCTATAATTTAAGATTGCTGTTTTGTTTTTCTCTAACTCTCCTGGAGTTTGAGGTAGGATAAAATATGTTTAAAGGAATGTATTTTAAAAGATAAGTTGATAGGTATCTAAAATCACATGAAAGAGAACCTCACCATACATAATCATTTGTGCCTGTGTTTTACCCAATTTAGACCTTTGTGCTGCCATTTGTGCATGTTTCCCTACAAAAGCAATAACAATTTACCGCTACCAAACACTGTAGTCAGAATTCTTATCCATGCCGACTGGGGCAAACACAACTCCAATTCCGGCTAGCTGGACTTGGTTGATAATAAAATTCTTTATTGGCTTCAAGGTGTTGCTCTTGATCTGTAAAACCCTTTGTAACATTGGTCCGATTTTGCTCTTCTTTTCTTGTCACCCCTTTCACCACTCATCAATGGGGTCATCTGCTGGTCTCTAGATCTCTTTACCTTCTGGTGGCTGGCACCTGCATTGAGTATTTAATGTCTTCTGTTTGCTTAGGGATGCTGCTTTTCTCTTGTTCTTAAAATAAGAAATGAAGGCTCACTTGTTGTGTCTTGGTTTCTTTCATTAGTTTGTTACCACAGATTGTATACATGATTTATTGTGCTGCTTTTTTAAAGCACTGTAAGATATTATTAAGATGGTTAGAAGTGATATATAATTACATGTGCACAGTGTCCGAACAAGGTTTTTATATATCAGAATGAGAAGTTATCCCAAAAAAAAAAAAATGTCTAAAAGTGTGTCAAGAGAAAACTAGAAATCTGAGTAACAAAACCACTGAATAATTCTTCACTTATGCATACAGGGAAGAAGGAAAATTTCCCCGCTACTTTTCCAGACTAGTGCCTGGAAAATGCAATAATTTATAATAAATTAACTGGTATAGCACCTCTCACTTAAAGCACAGTACAAACTAAATGAAAACCATATATTGCAATGTTATAGGAAGGGCTTGTGGGGTGAACAGGAACTTGGGGGGAGAGCATAGTGGAGGTGGGGTTAAGGGGGGGGGTCTAGGAAGGGGAGAGGGTTAGAGTAGAGTGAAGAGAAACGGGGGTCCAGAGGAGGAAGTGGAGGTGAAGGCAGGGACTTGGAGAGGACTAGGGGGCAAATGGTGTGGATGGAGAAAGCAGGGACCTAGAGGGGAGGAAGTGAGTGAGTAGGGGGCAAAGCAGGGATCCGCAAAGGAATGGGGTGTGGGAAGTGGTGGTTATGAAGCAGGGCTCAGAAGGAGGGAATGGGTGGGTGGATGTGGAAGCAGGGACCAGGAGTGGAGATGGGGAGGGGAGAGTGAAGATCTAGGGATGGGCAGAAGCAGGGCTCTGGAGGATGGGGGCAGGGACCCAGAGGAGGGATATGGAGAAGTGGGGACCTGGTTGGGGGGGGAATAGTGATGGGAATGGGGAGCACACAGAGACCTTGTTGTAGGGGGAAGCAGTGTGGGGACATAGAATGCCAGGCATGTGGCAGAGGTGAGAAGAGGGGAATGGTGTGCTCATAGAGCCCTCGGCAGAGAGGGGATGGGACGAAAAGAGGAATTTGGCTCATACAGAGCCCCTGCCATGGGGGGGGGGGGGGGGGGGACCAGGGTAGGTGGACATAGAGCCCCTGTCATGAGGGGGAGGCTGGTGTGGGGAACTGCAGGGAATCCCTGGAGTAGAAGAGGTTGGGTGGGTGGCACACAGGGAGCGTATGTGGAGGAGAATGGAGGGATGCAAGGAGCCCCTGATGTGTGCACTGAGCTTGGCCTACATGAGCTAGGATGTATGAGACTCCCTAGTGGTACTGGATACCCAAATAACTGATACTCAGCTTTTTTTGTGGGGTTGGTAAGAAGAAGCTGTACCTCTTAAGTTATGCAATTACTTATAAAATTTTTAAAAAACCACCCTTCAACTACCTGACCTTTTAGCTTCTTAGTTAATCAGGCTCTGCTTAGCACAGGCAGCCTTCAGCCTTGGGTAGGGAAGAGAGCCTGCCTGCCTGCAGCTCTGACATCTGACTGACTCACTGCTTGAGTCTCTCCCAGTGTCTCTCCCTTTCCAGTTTCAGAGCTGCTTTTCAACCAAACCAAATCCCTTTGTATCGTCTTTCCCACCTCAAGAATCCCCCTCCCATATCCCAAGCAGAGGGTGTCTGCCAGCTGGGCTGGAGATGGTACTTTACAGTCCCTATCACTTTTATGGTTGGTGAAGTATTGGGTGGTTGAGTTAATTCAGATAATTGTCTCTTTTCCTGATCTCCTGGATGGAGAATTCTGGGCAGAGTTAACCCTTTGACTCCATGTAGCCCACAATACAAAAGTAGGTGGGTAAACTGAGTCATAATCGTATCTCCTACCCTGATTAAACTGCTACTGGCTTCCTTTCTCCATTGGCCTATCTTAATACAACCCTGAGATCAGCTTGCTTGTAGGTTACTCTCCTGCACATCACTGAGTTTTTGTTTTTTTTAACTCCCACCAGTGTTAGTCACTCAGCTCTAGTTCAGATACCGAATTCAGTCAGTCCTAACTCCAGGTCCGGTGCCTTTTTAATAAGAACTTGCTCTGGTTCTCTGTTGCTGTTGGCTTCCTGGCTAGAGATGGAATATTGTGTACAAGATTAGGATCCACTGAAGTTGTATTGTTTTGGATGTAAATTAGGATTTGTTTCCTTACTCTAATTCCTTTCTAAATGACACTCCACTGCTACAAATATTTTAGGATTATTTGCCATTGATCTTCACTGTGGGTCCCAAAACAGTTACAGAGAAGACACCATATTAACCTTGAACAGAGAGGTATCCAGAGCTGCTGTGCTCAAAGGGGTTCATTCTGGGACGTTGTGGGGAGGCAGTGTTTTTATTGCTCCAGTCCCACAAAGCAAGGGATGCTTTAAGTACCATGGGGAGCTCCACAGGATCTTCAGTGAAGGAAGCTGCAGAGAGAGATTGCATCAACTCAGTGTATGCCCTACCTAGTCTGATCTAGCTAAGCCACCTCCCTGGCCAATACCACCTACAATTTGGACAACACTATTTTACATCTGATACTCGGAAGACACAAGCTCAAGAGGTGGGGAGGTTATGGCAAAAATGATGGTTAGGATAGTCTGATTTTAGTCTTTCACCAATGTTCTAGGTCCTATCTTTCCTATTTTGAGACATTGCAGGCAGTAATACTCAGGTGAAGTTGAGGAGAAGATACTTTCAGAGGCATGAAGTGAAAAGCAGAGGCTTTTATCAAGGGGAAAATAATGGCATCTTTGCTGTACTGTTGTAATCTAAAGACAAAAGAAGGCATCAGCATGGAATTGAGCCAACTGGTGTACTACCAGTTGTAGTTCTTTCAGTAAATAAGTGCTGAATGAGCTTTAAATAGAACAGCTTTATTCTCAGCATGATATTTTTTAAAAGCTTAGAAAAATGAAAAGCTTTAGATTCTGCTTTTGAAAATAGCTTTGCAATTATTTTGTGCTTCATGGATCATTGTAAATTGCTTTTTAAATTAAACACAGAAAAATCTGTCTTTAAATATCTAAAATTGCATTGGGGTAGCTGTGTCAGAGGACATACATAGAAAGCAGACAATAAATGAGCAGATGTGGAAAAAAATCAAATGCAGCACCCAAATTTATGCACATTTCTAACATTGTTAGAAAATACAGCTCTTATCTGCAATGAGTAACCATGGCTACCATGTGATTATTATTTTCAATACAGAATTATATATAAGTACAAGAGAGTGGTCCCGTCTCAGCTCATACCATATGTATTTGGCTGATAAGGATTATAGTCAATGAACATGATTATCAGTATGGCACATTTGGCTTTTTAAAATAGGTTCAGATTTACATCTTCATGCCTCTGTTACTGTTATAGAGGGGAAATGTTACTGTATTTACTTAAATACTGTTAAATGAGTCATGGCTGTCTCCTTTTGTGTGTGCTTGTAAATGTGTGCATGCACTCTCTTGCGTCTCATGAGTTGGTACTAACCTAGTTGTTCCCATTTGGCATACTCGACAAAAAACACAAACTTTTGAAAATAAGTATATTATTTTAAAATGACTATAATAGTTGATAGCTACATTTTGATAGTCAAATATTTATTCCATGAAGTTTTATTCTTAAATTAAAAAATTATAGTGTTTGTTTATTCCTTCATTTGGATTTGATTCTTTTTCCACTAAAGTTGCTGGACATTTCCCCCTTGACTTTAATGGGAGCAGGTTATAGACCATGAATTCCTAGCCACTGAAGTATGGGTTTTATAGTTCTCCTGTTGATTAATACCATATATTGATTTCTGTAATCAGGCATATGGAAAGTTGAAAAATGCGGAGGTTCTGAGAAATTAAGAAATTGAATTATGTCTTTTGGATTAAAAACAGTAAATGAAATAAAATAAATAGTTTTTGGAGATTAAAAATCTTTTTTTTTTTTTTTTAAAAAAAGAAACAAATAACCTTTCAAGTTGGGTGACTTTATGTAAACTGGATAATTTTATGGAGATGATACAAATGACGATGCACATACACTAATTTATCTAAAATGCATACATGTTCTATCATGTTGCTAGTGTCCACACAAATTTTAAATAAAAATCTGTGTGGTTCCAGCAGCTCCTCATTGCTTGCAGTGGGGCAGTTCCTTTTATGGGTTTTTTTTGGGTGGGGATGGGGGTGGATGGACAAATTGATGGGGATGTCTGGCGCTCTGGCAGTACCGTTGTTGTCAGTGCAAAGCCTTAATGGCCGATTCAAAGCCTTCCATTTGCAAGCTGGCTAACAACCAACAATAACATTTTGAGCAAATGGACTTCTAATGACCATTGGCACATTAGCAGCAGCAAACAGAGTAGCTATAATGGCTGTTACATTGAGAGAATGGTTAAAACTGAGGTTTGCAGGGTTTAAGCCTAACTTGAAAACTGGGGTTGAAGTGAGAATGGAAATCATGTATGTTTGTAGTTTAATGAATGCAGTCCCCAGTTACAAATGATCACATTTATATGAATATTACTTTTACCTGCTTATGAAATTATCTGAATTTATCATCACTAACCTTTCCATTTATATTCGTTGTATGTGTTCCTTGTAACAATAATAAGTAAAGTACTTTCAGAGAGATGCATAGCTTTTAAGTCACTTGTGTCTTTTAAAAATCTTTTACAATTGCTGTTTGCAGATAATATTCAACTAATGATATATGTTATGTTTTCAATGAACAAATGCCCTGGTAACGTTAGTAAGGCAAACAATAAGATTGTGGAGATTGTAATGGAACCACTGAATGTCAGAGTATAGAAAGTGTGGGAATTGGTTTAATAAGTTCATCTGAACATTTGATGGCTAATTTGGTAATTAAGTGTCCACCACAACTAGATTTTTTTATCTATATATATATTCAGTATTTTTTAGTGTGCAGTCAGCTCATCCCAAGTGTCTCTTTAAAATCCGTGACCAAGAGCTTCCCAGCCTTGGGGGGGCAGCTGTCTCCTCTTCCTTAGCCATTGGGTTCTGCTCTTCACCTCCTGTTGTGATATACAATGGAAAGCATTTGGGGCTCTTTCAGAGTAAAAGGTGCAATTGATAAATAAAGAATTATTTTGAGAAGATAGTTTTTCCCAATAAGGGGCATAATAGTGTAGTAGTATGTCGATGTACAGGGTAACGTCTAGGAACATAGAGAACTCTGCTTTCAGGAACCACTTGATGAGAGAGGACTGTATATGTGGAGGAAGGAATAAAGCCTGAATATTGCACAGCCTTGGCTTTTTCTTCTCATGCTTGAACACTCCTGTTATTCTTTTCTCCTCCTCTGCCTGCCTGCCTTCCAGACCTCCTTTTATTGAAAGAAAAAATATAGATGTTTACTGAAATCTTTTCAAAAATAATTCCTGTATCACTTGTTTATGATCTTGTTTTCTCTCAGTGTACTCCTCAACCAGACCTATCTACATCATAAGGCTCACTTCTCAATCTCTACTTCAAATCTGAGATATCTTACCCCTGTTCCCCTTCCTATACTCTTTAACAGTCCCCAAGCCACCTTCTCTCTCTCTCTCTTTCTCTCTCCCTCCACCCCCCTAGATGCAGGTTTCTAGCCAGCTTTCTTCTTTTCTGATGCAGGCTTTTCTCCAGTTTGCTTTCTTTTACAGGATTAATTTCCCATTCCAGCAGCTCATTGTTTTACATCAGAAGTGTTTTCATGAATGCATGTCATGTTGTTTCTGGCTGATACTGCCTCAGCTTGCCCTTCTTTATTCCCCTTAGTCTGGGGCTTACAAGGTCCAGCCTCTCCATACACCCTTGTTCTCTTTTTCCCCCAGTGATATAAAATATAAAGATGTAACAGTGAGGGGTTATTTCTAGGGGAGGACAAATTCACTTTGCCTAATTTTGAAATTACTCAAACATCATGGGCTTGAAAACTTTACAGGCTTTCACTCTGCAAAGGAGCATCTGTGAAAATAACAGGAGACAGCAAATCCAATAGAAAAATAGGGCAGAGTGAGGAAACAGATTGAGGGGAAATGTGAGACGCAAAACAAAAATCAGCCATGAGCACCAAGGAGGGGAGCAAAATTTTAGTGATAGCTGCCTAGTTTTTATAGGGTGGTTCTTCCAGGTCTAATTTATAGCACAATATTAGCATTATGTTAAAAAATAAAATAAAAATGGAGTCACCCCAGGGGGTAGCAGGGAGAGGACTGTCTTAAATTACTTGGAAAAAATGGTTTTCAAATTGGAACTCTTTTTGGATCTTAAAAAATGGCCTTTGAGGTTCATGAAACCTCAGACTCCTTGTGGCTTGCCTACTTCTAGTAATTTGAATGCTAGATGGTTAAAATTGGGCTTCCTTGCCTCTGTTCACATTCCAGATCCTCCAGTCTTTCTGGGTTCTCTATGTCCTAGTGCACTCTCAACCTTTCCCTAGTGCACCACAATTCAACTCTTGTGTTTATGTTCCTCGCTTGTCCCTCTGGCCACTCATTACAGTACCTACTGTCACAGATAATTATGGTCAATGCTGTCTTTGTGTGCTACTTATTACACCTAAAATTTCCATAATTGCTTCAGGCTGCCCCTTATAGATGATTGTCACTTAGATTCCCTCACCCATCTCAATCAAAGTCAAAGGGATAGCATCAAAATATTTCTTTCCTCTAGGAAATTTCCAAGTCTCTCAAAATGTATTCCTGCCATTCATGCTTGCTCTAAGTCCTGGAAAAAGGCTGTCTGTAAACCAAGTCAAGGCCATATAGTAATTGTCTGGAAGGCAAGCCAATTATAGATATGTTTCAATATCAAGAAAAAATTGTGTTAAATAATGGAAATGTCCCAAATTCTGAAGCTGTTGAAATTGTCTTAGCCTTAATATCTATAAATCCTGAATGTAATAAGCCACCACAATGTTATGAAAGTGTTCTATGGAAGAAAAGTCTGTGGTGGATAATACAGAGCATTCTCCATAAGTTAAGGTCAGTAAAGTTGTTACTATGATCTACAAATGGTTTTTGGCATACGTCTCTTAATATGTAGCTCCTAACTCTCACCAGCAGCTACTGGTAGATGAGAGAGACACATCTGAAAAGAATAATCAGAAAATTATTAAATGATTTACCTGGTTCTGTACATGAGAACACAGATGGTACATAGCAAGATGGACAAATAAGAAATAGGGATATGCATGAAGTGTACAGTTTGAGTTTAAACTACACCTCTCCCTATTACCTGTGACTAGAACCTTCCTGCCCAAGCTATTGTTTCAAAAGTTCCTTCTTTCTTTTCTTTGACTCACTGTCAGTTTGCATCCCTTCCCTGGCACCCTTACTTTTATAATAAGTTATGGGTGAGTGATACTGTGAAATCTTCACATATATGAAAAATTGCTGTGATGTAGTTTTTTGGTTTTTTTTTTTGCTTTGTTTTGTTTTACTGCCGTGGAAAAAGAATGTTTGAAATGAAAACTTCACTTTTTCTTTTTTTTTTGAGAGTCTGCTGACAACACATTTTGTTGTTTTTCAGCTCTGGTTCAGGATTTCGATGCTTCAGTTGTGCTGTTTCAAATTTTATAGCATTAAACTTAATTTATAAATTGCTCAGATGCCATTTTTGTTAACAAACCTAGTCTAAATTTGTGCAACTATGTTTGAAATCTAGTGCTTCAGAAAACATTCTACGGAGTTGGCTTTCAGATGCTTCCTAGCCAATGTTTAGGCCAAAAAAGTCTAAAGCAAAAAATAAATAACACAATATGTTAACTCCTCTGCCAGTTTGCTATTTCAAAACAGCTTTGAAGCAGCTGGGCTATGTAAGTTTAATGAACAGCTTCTGAGCATGCATAGTACTTACTTTCAATAATCATTCTGTTTTAATGTTAATTCTCTGTTAAATATGTTGAATCCTTACAAAGAAATCACTATTGCAACTGGTACAGGTATTGGAAAATAACCTTATCACATCAAAACAAAACAAAATTATGTCACTTTAACCATGTGGACATATTACAATTTGTAAAAAGAAGCAAAATTGAGCTGCTATATGTTAATGTATTTCTGGACTCAAAGCCAACATGTCAAGGCTGTTGAAACATCATGCCACCCAGTCTTGTTTGTACTCAAGAAATATGTGTTTTACTTGGACACAACAGGGTTGTGTGATACAGATCTGAAAAGTTTCAAAGGGTTGGTTCTTAAGTTTATCTGAACCACTAACTTTTGAGCCGCCTATTGGATGAAACTGAGGGGAAGAATCTAGTAGAGAATTTCTGTCACATGGGCCTTAGAAGACTCTGAAAGGTTGCATGGCATTTGGAGGTAGAGCTGGAGATGGACAGTCATTGGCTGGGAGTTGTATATAATTGTGAAGTGAAGGAAGCTGTCTCCAGAAGTGTTTGTTGCCCAGGAGAGTCCTGAAGTGAGCTTCCACCTGGAAGGGGTACTAAGTGTGTCTTGCTAGTTTCTTTTAAGAGCCTCCAAAGCCACAGACTTCTGTTAAACAGAGGGAGAAAGAGGGAATGTTGTGTTTTGGGTGAGCATGGAAATCCTCATGGAAAGAGAGAAGATGCTGTAATGTCTGGTTTAGTAATGTGTTGACTGAGTTTATTAACAAGACGTTAATGAAATCCGGGTAACTTGCTGACAGCAAGAGAGAATGGATGGTGTTGCTGTAGACCTATATGTCTTCTGGTCCCTCAGTGTGTAATCTTAAACTGTGTGGTTCACACTTATGAGTCTGTGAGCTTCCAGTGAACCAACTTCACTTCTGTCAGTGTAATTAATTTTTTAATTATATATTACTAACTCTTACATTTTGTGGCCTTAAGCTTGTGTTTGAATTTCTGCATCCATAAAACCTGTTATCGTTTCTGATTGTCCATTATATACAGATTTTGCGTCCTGAAATTAGGGTTATTACAGCGGAAAAAGGGATTGGTAACTTGGATTGGCTTTAAAACAGTAGTACTTTTAAAAATATAACGGGGATTAATTTCAATTGCCTATAGTTCTGCACTTTGAACACTATACTTAAATCTTACCATTTTACCCCCAAATCCCTCCTTTTTTGAAGATCTAGTGTGAGGCAAGAGAGGATTGGTAGCTGGTTCTAGGACTCTTCTGGCATTCTAGAACCTGTCTTTAGCTGTCTCCCAGAGTGCAGGGCACCCCTCTGATAAGGAAGTCCGGGGACATAGAATGATTCTCCCTACACACTTCAAATCTCTGAAGCTCTGGCACTGTTGCATCAGAAGTGTTTCCATGTTCTCTGAAGCTCAACTAACTGGAAAACACAAGAATGCTGGGAAATTTTTAACTGAATAGCAGCTAAAAAGTTAGTAGATTTATGGTCTGCCATGTTGATTTTTAAAGGTAGAGGGGAGGGAACCATGTTGGGAAAGGGTAGGATTTGTCTGAATGTATTTATTTCAACTAGCATGTTGAGGGTTTCTCCATCAATATCATAGGTATAATATAGTACTACTACATATTGAAGCCTAGTTGTATGACATTGCAGTTGAAGATGACAGGTAATAGAGATTTACATTTCTTCAGCTTCAGTTTGCCAAGGAAGAGAAATTTATAAAGACATCTTGGCAAACACTGGCTACTCAAATGCATTGTGATATCATTGTACCATAATTACATAGATCACTTTAGCTAAATTATTTTTAAAATGTTTCAGTCACAAAATGTTCTTCAAAAAAGGACATGTTGACTTACGAGAATGCCTTTTTAAAAAAAGTAGGGAATTATTATGGCAACAGGACATAGACCAATTGCAGCAGAAGTCTGAGGGTACAGCACATAATTGATGTCTGATTTCTCTGATCATTATAGATATTTTCTGCAGGAGGGTGAAATAATGTGCTTTATATATAAAGTATGTGCGTGCGCGCACACAATTTTTAGCTATAGAAGCTTAAAATGCATTGGAAATTATACATAAACTGTATGAACAAGATATCTACTATATAATGTTGATCAATGACTATTTTTAATAAACTAAAATACTATAGTGACAGTTCTGTTTAATTAAGTGATAGCAATTGTTACAGTGATCATAGTTGTGACACTGTGAAAAACTGAATTTGAGTAACCAATTTGCTACTTCACTTGTCTGGACTATGAACCTTTTTATATTGTGGGAACTCATATTGTATAGTGCAAAACTTCTAATATAATTACAAGTTACATTTTTATATACACCTCTACCTCGATATAACGCTGTCCTCGGGAGCCAAAAAATCTTACTGCGTTATAGGTGAAACCGCATTATATCGAACTTGCTTTGATCCACCGGAGTGTGCAGCCCCGCCCCCCCTCCAGAGCACTGCTTTACCGCGTTATATCCAAATTTGTGTTATATCGGGTTGCGTTATATTGAGGTAGAGGTGTATTTTAAAATACCAATTTGCTGTTTATATAAACTATATATTAAAGTTTACTAGGTACTATACATATTCCAAGGCAATTCCGCTCTTAATAAAGTTAATAAAAAGGTTATGAAGATATTTTCATGTGATGGGCTAAAAACCTCAACTTTTTTTTACCTTGAAAAAATATTTTGAATTACTTGTTACTAATGATCCTAGGTCTGAGTCCTGAAAAGACTTAAGCACCTGCAGAAGTCCCATTGATTCAAGTAGACTTCTTGCGTGCATAAAGTTAAGCACATGCTTAAGTCTTTGAAAGATGAGGGCATCAATTAATACATAGAACTTAATATTAATACAAGGTAAGTGTTTGCATAGAGGGAAGAAATAATCCACAATTCTAGATTTTTTTTTGAGAAGTAACATGGTCTTGGAAAATTAACATTGAACTGGGAGCCAGAAATTCCTGAATGTTAATCTTGGCTGTCACTGACTCAGTGTTTGGCTTTGTGCAAGTCACACAGGGCCCAACGGTTGCAATCCTTATCTACCAGAAACTTCCATTTGACTTCAATCAATGGCATTTAAAGTGCACAAGGAATACAGACACAGGCTCTTAATTTCTTCATCAGTTTCCTACAGCACTGCAGTGTAGTGAGGACTGAGTTATTTTTTTGTACCGGGATTTAAAATTGCAAAGTACTACATTATACAAGTGCCAAGTATTATTGTTACTAATCATTAAAATGGACATTTGATGAAAACAGGATAAGAAAATTTAAATAAGTGGGTTTTCTTTTGTACACAAATATGCTGAAAATAAATATTGCATAATCTAATGAAGCTAATTATAAATAGTGTTCAGATTATTTGTATTCAACTTGACTGGAGAAGTTATTATGAATCAACTTTTTCTAGCCACACTCAAAGAAATGAAGTTGTGAGAAAACATAACTGTTAGATAGTCCTCGGGGGGAAATGATCACATACTTGTTCTAACCAATATTTCCATGCGTGTGTTTTATTGCCTTCAGATATGTTTTTTACTAACCAAAATTGTCAGTGACAGTAATGTAAATTGACAGCATGCTACAGTATACCCTGTAGTTAGTGAGATGATAATGAAGATAATATATCTACATGTTTTCATTGTATAATAAAATAAAATAGTGTATTATTGTTCATGTTTTAATGGTAAATACTGCTTTATAGAATACGTTTAACACCCAATCCAGTGTCCGCAGCTGCCACTGACTTCACTGGGATGCTGTGAGTATGTCTACAGAGCAACTGGCAGTGAGCCTTCCAGCCTGGGTAGCCAGACTTGCACTAGCGGGGTTCAAGCTAGCCTACTAAAAATAGCAGCGTGGACATTGCCGTGCCAGCGGAGGCTCGGGATAGCTACCTGAGCTCAGACCCACCCTACCCTCTGTCTACCCAGGCTACGGACTCACTCCCAGCTGCAGTGTAGAGATACCCTATGGTTTGCAGCATCTTGCAGTATTGGGTCCTTAAAAGAGGGGCCTTTATTTTATTAGCTCTCTTTATTCATACGTTGCATAAATAAGTGGGCCTGATCATGCTCAGTTTTGCCTTGTCCTTGGTCCACCAATGCACTAGCCAGTGTAGCTGCATTGGTGTGCCAGGAACATACATCTCCCTGGTCACAGACCCAGTACAATTTACACACTCTGTAGAGCAGCCGGGAAGCTTTGGATTCACAATTTCCCACCTGATCTGCTCCAGAGGCAGCACAACATTAAATTGCCCCCTTCTTGTGGCTTATCACAAAGCTGTGATTCAGCTCCAGTATAAATTACTGAATGTGAGTACTGCTCTCCAGATGCTAGACCCACAAGAAAGGACCTTGCCAAAAGACCTTGGCAGATCTCTTGGTTACAGTCTGCTTAGCTGCTTTTTACATCTGGGCATTTTAGCAGTTGATGACGCTGTAAGGCACTGAACAGTTCTCACTGTCATAGTCTATGGGAATATAAATAATAATAATAGCCTCTTAAGGGTAATGAAGTGGATTTTGTGTACATGTTTGTTTTTAATATTGTTTTTCCAAAGTTGTGGGTTTGTCTACTCCCCTTCTCCAGGTTAAATAGCCGTTCTGCTGAATGCACCACACTCAGGAGCACAAATTTCATATTCTTGTTTCCATATCGTGTTAAACCAGGCAGGCAGGACTCATACAACCAGAGGAGGAGAAAAGAAGGTAATTGGTTGACAGGTTATTTCCACTTCCGTTCCTGAGGAGGGAAGTATAGTCTTGTAATGAAACATCGTTGGGAATCAGGAGGTTTGGGTTCTACTGTTCTATTCCCAGCTCTCTCTGCCTTCTCCTTTTCAGACACAAATATACACGGATGTATTGTAGCAGTGTTGGTTTAATGAAGCCTTCAGTAAACAGTTTTATTTGCTGAAGCAGTAAAGTACTTTAAAAATTAGGCTGCAAGATAAAGCTGTTAGATATTTACTTGTGAACTTGTAGTACTGAAAGGGAAAAAGGGGAAGACAGAGTAGCAATATGAGAAGTAAAGAGAGCGAGCATTTGACATGGCTTGTTTTGAGAAAAATTAGATAGTGTAATACCAAATTACTAAATGTGAAACAAGAGCCAAGGATGAATTGGAAATGCTGACTTGATGGCACAACGAGACTATACAGTACTAAGAAGAACAGGAGTACTTGTGGCACCTTAGAGACTAACAAATTTATTAGAGCATAAGCTTTCGTGGACTACAGCCCACTTCTTCGGATGCATATAGAATGGAACATATAATGAGGAGATATATATACACACACATGCAGAGAGCATAAACAGGTGGGAGTTGTCTTACCAACTCTGAGAGGCCAATTAATTAAGAGAAAAAAAAACCTTTTGAAGTGATAATCAAGCTAGCCGAGTACAGACAGTGTGATAAGAAGTGTGAGAGTACTTACAAGGGGAGATAGAGTCAATGTTTGTAATGGCTCAGCCATTCCCAGTCCTTATTCAAACCGGAGTTGATTACTCCGGTTTGAATAAGGACTGGGAATGGCTGAGCCATTACAAACATTGACTCTATCTCCCCTTGTAAGTACTCTCACACTTCTTATCACACTGTCTGTACTCGGCTAGCTTGATTATCACTTCAAAAGGTTTTTTTTTTTTCTCTTAATTAATTGGCCTCTCAGAGTTGGTAAGACAACTCCCACCTGTTTATGCTCTCTGCATGTGTGTGTATATATATCTCCTCATTATATGTTCCATTCTATATGCATCCGAAGAAGTGGGCTGTAGTCCACGAAAGCTTATGCTCTAATAAATTTGTTAGTCTCTAAGGTGCCACAAGTACTCCTGTTCTTCTTTTTGCGGATACAGACTAACACGGCTGTTACTCTGAAACTATACAGTACTAGTTTGTTTTATAAATTGTGCTTAGAAATATGCAAGTGAAATATGAGGGAGAAGTTGCATGCAATTACATATTAAAATTTGTTTATGAATATAGATGATTTCCCTTACTGTGACATATCTTTGCCCTCTAGTGGACAGGAAACATGTGGCATGACTTCATGTTCTTGCTCTAATTGAGAAGATGAATTTGTTCCATAATGACTTCTAGATAAATTTGTGAACAAAACCATTTGTTAAAAAGAGACTAAATTAATAAAAACATAAGCTATTTATTCAAACCATTTCTAAATTAGAGACTTCCATGTTCTAATGGTGGTTTAAACTCTATTTAAAATTAGTTGTCTGTATTATTCAGTATTGTATTGAAACATACTGAGCTTAATCTTCAGCTGTGCCCAGTAAACATTAGGCACAGCTGAGGCAGGAAGCTGCAAAGGAACTGTTTGTGGCTTCTTGGTTCTCAGGATGATTCAATGCCACCCCCATCCGCAACCTAGTGTAGAACATCATTGGGACTGCTACAAAATATACCAACTTGTAATGCCCCCAGGAGCTGTTACACCAGATGGGGATCATTGGTACATAGCGTGCTCGGAGGGTGGATTGAGTGGGAGTGGCAGACAGGAAATTTTGTTAGTTGTATGCCAACCAAGGATTTCCCCACATTGAGACAATCCTCAGCTGCCCCTTTTTAACAGCCAGTACAGAAGCATGATTAACAAATCAGTGCAGATGTGTCCACCTGGGGTATCAGCTGTTCATTGTGGTGACCTACAGCACAATCATGTGGCTTTATAACAGAATGGATAAAAATCTCGGATTAAAAAAAATTGATTTTTTAAATTGTAAATTAATTTATAAAAAGCTTTTCTTTTAAAAAATAAACCTGTTTAAAATGAAATCTGAATTTAATACAAAATATCTTAAGGCCTTTATTTATTATAATCTCTTAAAACATTTAAATAAAAAATAAATATGCTGAATACCTGAACCTCTATCACAAACTTTGAGATAAAGGCTACTTTTTTATATACAGATTGAATCAGGGGAGAAAATCTAATTTTTGAGGTCAAGCTTTATAAATATGGCCCAACAGGTCATGTACTGTAATAATAATAATGGAGATATCCTATCTCCTAGAACTGGAAGGGACCTTGAAAGGTCGAGTCCAGCCCCCTGCCTTCACTAGGCAGGACCAAGTACTGATTTTGCCCCAGATCCCTTGGTGGCCCCCTCAAGGATTGAACTCACAACCCTGGGTTTAACAGGCCAATGCTCAAACCACTGAGCAATCCCTATTAAGGTCTTGTTTTGTTTTAATAAAAATCAATGTCATATGCTGTTGTGTGTTTAATTAAATTCCAGTTACCTTCCTAATGCACGTGACACAAGTCATGAGCAAAAAGTAAAGTATCTAGTAAATAAGCAGTATATCATTCATCATTTTCTAACTTATTTAAAATGTATAATTAATAAGAATCTGAAAACATTAAGCTATGTAATTGCTTAAATTAATGTATGTGATTATAGTGTACCCTCCTAGGTAGCAAAAGGATGTACCAAATATAGAGTAAAGGCTCTATTTAGTTTTAAGTCAACATGTTTTAATGTTTATATAGAACAATAAAGAATGCATCTTTCTTTAGAAAATATCTGAAGTACAAATGGCAAAGTTAATTAAAATTTATTTAAATTGAGGCTTTCCACTTGGTGATTTAAATCAGTCCACACTGTTATATAACCTACATTTTATCCCTGCCACCAGCCTACTAACCCACCCTGTTCTTGCATGGCTGGATAACAATCACTGGCTTACACTTAGGGGTGAAAGTTCCCTGGGTTTGCCTTTGCTGAGTGGACACAAATTGGGCCTCTTCTGCTATCCATGACTGTATCAGTACTACTTGTTTGTATTATACCAGTGATGCTATGACTACAGCTTGCCCTTTGTTCCCTCGCAGCTGTCTATTACATGTAGAGGAACATTTTAATGGAAGTTTACACACTAGAAACCAAATCCATCCTATTTATGCTTCTTTAACTACAGGTATATGATAAAAATATGAAAAGGTTTCTTCTTCGAGTGATTGCTCATATCGATGCCAATTAGGTGTGTGCGCGCCACATGCACAGTGTTCGGAAAGTTTTTCCCCTAGCAGCACCCGTCGGGTCCTCTGTGGAGCCCCCTGGAGTGGCGTCTCCATAGCGCTCTATATATGACCCTGCCAACCTGGCGCCTCCTCAGTTCCTTCTTACCACCAGTGACTGCCACTGGAACTGTGGCATCTTGCTTAGCAAGCTCTCCACGTTTCCCTAGCTTCTATCTACTTTAGTGTTTGTTTTCCTTAGTTACTTTAGTTATTAGTATAGTGTAATAGTTCACTGTTGGGAGTGGGGGGTTCCCCTCCAACTCGACCGCACTCTCCCTGGGGACTCAGGGAATGCCTAAGTCCCAGGGGTTCAAACCCTGCAAGTCTTGCAACAAGCCTATGCCAATGGGCGACCCCCATGACGCTTGCCTAAAGTGTCTGGGGGAAACACATTAGGATAAGTGCAGGATTTGCAAAGGGTTTTGACAGAGAATGGAGGAGGAGTGGAACTTTAGACTGAAGCAGCTCCTCATGGAGGCAGCACTTAGACCGCATGACAGCATCGGTGTGGCAGGACCTGGCACTGAGTGCATCAGTGCGTAGTGCTCTGGCAGCAGTGGAGATGGCACCGCGGAACAATTCTGGATGAGACCCATGGCACCGCTGCCAGGGCCGACTCCAGGGTTTTTGCCGCCCCAAGCAGCGCAAAAAAAAAAAAAAAAAAGGCACGATCGCCATCGCGATATTCGGCGGGAGGTCCTTCGCTCCGAGCGGGAGAGAGGGACCGTCCGCCGAATAGCTGGATGTGTCGCCCCTCTCCGGAGCCGCCGCCCCAAGCACCTGCTTGGCAAGCTGGTGCCTGGAGGCGACCCTGACTGCTGCTCTCCTATGCGGAGGATGACTCGGCACCGGTCCCATTCCCCGGGTCAGAAGCGGCACCGGAAACAAGGGAGGAGTGGTTCCCTGACTTCGGGACCCAACCCCGTGGAACCGGCCAATGGGGCGCGTCCCAGGGAGGAGCCCCCAGTTCCGAAAACTTCAGAGCCGGCATTGTCGACTTCGGTCCTGCAAGGGGGGACATTGAGTCCGGTGCAATTGGATTCACCATGTCAGGCGGTGGAGGAGGTACAACTGCCTTCCACCCCAGACACGTTTGAGGCCGAGAGAGACCTCATAGACATGATGGCACCGCAGTCCCTGGCCCTTCGTGCCAAGCCCCCAATGCCCAGCGTGCGGCACCATCCCGTGGAAAGCCTGCAATGCTGCACCCCTCGGTGCCACCTGAGACAAGATACCGCTTGGAGTCCCAGCGCCACTCTGAGTCCCGGCGCCAATCACACTCACAGCACCGATCAGACTCGCAGCGCCAGTTTGACTTGAACCACCACTCCAGGTCCCGCCAGCGCTACTGTTGGTGGCGTTGATCGCCATCGCACAGTAGGTCCCCGTCTCGGCACAGTCCGTCATGGCACCGTTCAGGGTCATTGTGCAGACCCCGGTCCCAGCACTGCTCTAGGTCACAGCACCACTCCCCGGCCCAACAGCGCTTGGCACTGCCCTGGCCCTTGTGGTCTAGGTCAACATCTTCGGGCTTGGAGACGGGGTCTAAAGTTTCAGAGCAGGCCTGATGCAAGGCAGCACGGGGCAAACCAGATGAGTGTGGCACCATAGCCCGCACATTGGCAGGGGCCAGAGCAGTGGCCATTTTGGACCTCTTGGGCATATCACCAGGCCCAGGGCACCGAGTCCAGGGGCTCCCATTCAGTGGCTTCCGAGGTGAGGGCGCTGGAGGCAGCGGCCAGCCGTCCCACCCCAAGGGGTGTGGAGCAGTTACCAGCCCTACCACCTGCCCCAGAACCCACCCCGTTCCTGACCCTGGGGTGGCTGAGCCTGGATTAGAGGCAGGACAGGAGGTACCGGAGGACCAGAAAGGTCAGGAGGACCCACTTCCCCCTCTGGCCTCCTCGTCTTCCTCCCCGGATGAGGCTGTGGCGGGCACCTCCACCTCTGGGCCTCCCACTATAGATAGCCGTTCCCACCAGCAACTCCTACACAGGGTGGCATGAAAAATGAACCTGCAGGCCGAGGAGGTGGTAGAATCCGAGGACCCTATGGTGGATATCCTGGCACCAGAGGGACCATCTAGGGTTGATCTACACTCATCAAAACTATCCAGGCCAATGCAAAGACTATTTATCAGACTCTGGCCTCCATCCCTCCCACTGCCAAGGGGGTGGAGAGAAAATATTTCATCCCCTCTAAAGGGTGCGAATACTTATTCACACACACACCCTGGTGGTCACTGTAGTGAATGAGAAGGAGAGGACAGAAAGCCCCAGTGCCTTAGTCCAAGGATGCCAACCACGTGGATTTATTCGGACGCAAAGTATACTCCACAGGGGGCAATCAGCAGCATTACAACTCAGCATTGCCAATCCTGAGTAGATACAACTTCAACTTCTGGAACTCGATGCTAAAGTTTAAGGAATTCTTACCAGCAGAGTCCAGGGAGGAGTTTGGGGCTATTGTCGAGGAAGGCAAGGCAGTGGCACAGACCTCTTTACAGGCCTCACTGGACGCTCAGACTCGGCGGTGCACGTATTGTCCTCAGGAATCGTCATAAGGCATAGCTCATTGCTGCAGGCCTCGGGGCTTCCTCCCAAGGATCAACAAACCTTGATGGGGTGGGTCTGTTTGCTGAACAGACAGACTCTAAGCTGCATACCCTAAAGGATTCCAGAGCTACAATGAAATCCTTGGGTATGGACACCCCAGTGAAAGCTTTTTAAGCCCCAGCCACAGCAACGGCAGCCATATCCTCGTTGGCTGAGGCAGGATCCCTACAGACGCAGGAACAGAAATGGCAGGCGCAAACCCTCCCATCCTTTGTCGGGCTCAAAGCAGTCATTTTGAAGGTGCACACAAAGACGGTGCACCTGTCTCAGCACCGGATCCTTCCCTGTGTTTTCTGAACCACCTGTCCCTCTTCTACCGTGCTTGATCCCATATAACATCGGATCTCTGGGTTCTTCGCATGGTAGAAGTGGGATATTGTCTCCCAATTCCCACCTACCTTTCCCGTGCCTCTTCAGGGACCCTTCTCATGAGCAACTCCTTGTCCAGGATGTGCAGTTGCTCCTCACAATAGGAGCAGTGGAGGAGGTTCCTCAGGAGTTATGGGGAAAGGGATTCTACTCCTGCTATTTCCTAATCCCCACGGCAAAGGGGGGTCTCCAACCCAGAGACCTGCAAGGACTCAATGAATTCATGGTGACGTTGAAGTTCCGTATGGGCCCCCTGAGCAGGGTTATCCCTTCCCTAGGAGACTGTTACACACCCTCAACATGACGTGTACTTTCACATAGCCATTTGCCCCACACACAGGCGATTTCTAAGGTTTGTGGTCGACCAAAACCACTATCAGTTCACGGTCCTCCTGTTTGGTCTGTCGACAGGCCCCCGAGTTTTCACCAAGTGCATGTCAGTCGTAGCAGCCTTCCTTCGCAAGAGACAGGTGCAGGTATACCCCTATCTCGACGACTGGCTGCTCAGGGGGCGCACCAGGGAGCAGGTGAAATCTCAGGTCCGGTTTGTCAGATCCACTTTCGAGAGACTGGGCCTCCTCCTCATCATGAACAAGTCAACCTTGTCTCCGACCCAGAGAATAGAGTTCATCGGAGCAGTACTGGACTCGATTCAGGCAAGAGTGTTTTTGCCGGAGACACGATTCCAAGCCATGACAGACACCATTCAAGGCCTCAGGCGATTCCCGACCACTACGGCAAGGGATTGCCTATGTCTCCTCAGCCACATGGCAACTTGCACTTATGAGGTCCGGCATGCCAGTCTGAGGCTCAGACCCCTGCAGGTGTGGCTTGCGTTGGCCTATCGCCTGGGACGCGACAACCTGGACTTAGTAGTGACGGTACCAGAGCACATACTCTAGTCCTTCCAATGGTGGCTCAACTCTCGGATGGTGTGCGAAGGAGTCCCCTTCCACAGCTCACAGCCCTCCTTGTCCCTGGTAATGGATGCGTCAGCTCTGGGTTGGGGTGCACATTTGGGACATCTACACGTCTCATCCCTATGGTCTCAGGATGAACTCTCCCTTCATATCAACATCAAGTTGCTCAGGGCGGTATGCCTAGCATGCCAAACTTTTCAGGCCTGGCTGCCAGGCCAGTGCATGGCAGTGTGGACGGACAACATCACTGCCATGTTTTACATCAACAAGCAGGGTGAAGCCTGTTCCTCCCCAAACCCACCCGCCTCCCCTCTGTCGGAGTAGCTGGCAAGAAGGAACTGAGAGGTGCCAGGTCGGCAGGGTCATTTATAGAACGCTATGGAGGTGCCATTCCAGAGGGCTTCACAGTCGACCCGACGGGTGTTGCTAGGAGAAAAACTTTCTGACAACTGTGCACGCGGTGCGCGCACACCTAATTGGAATGGACATAAGCAACACATCTCGAAGAACAACAGTAACGAGAAGGTGAGTAACCGCTCTTTTTTTAGTTCTATAAACTGGAAAACAAAACATCTTTAACAAACATTTTTGTTTTACCAGGGTGTGTTGTTTACTACTTTAATAAAAGTGTACCTCTGGCATTTTGGTTTGCTGAATCATTCCACCTTCTTAGGGCCTCTCCTGAGTTATTTCCCAAGTTGACAAGAGATGGTGGTCTGCAAATTCCATCCAGAGTATGTCTGCTTTTAAGTCCTTCCAAGTATAAATAGTAATTGCAGCTGAGCTGGGAAATGTGCATTTCAGCACCGGAACAAGGGTCTAGATGGCCTAAGGACTTTGTGCTTGAACACAGAGCTATTAGGTCATTGGTTGAAATTCATGCCAAGTCAGTGGCATGAATTTATATGACAGCTGTTTTGTAAGCCACATGAAGTGAGCTGGTTGTCTCAGTACAGATCCTAGTGAACAAGTGTTCACATATATAGGTATATAAAATCAAAGTTTGGCACCCTTGTTGGCAGCTTCAGTAGTGAGGCCAAGGATTTGACTGAGTAGAGAGACTGACTTATTCTTTCATCTTCAGGAGAGTTAAGGACTGAGATTCATTGGCAGGGCAGTGTAGAGAAGTTTGTGCTCCCATTCCTCATGCTGTATGTTCTTCAGTTCAGCACTTTTTTTTTTTTTCAAGACTGCTAAAATTAAAATCCAAACTAAAGTACTGGAACAAAGTGTCTATTTAATTAGAATTGACAGTGCGACTCTTCCGGAGCCAGGAGGTCAAATGTCTTATATTAGAAATAGTCTGCAGAATCTGGAGATGAATGAAAGAATTTGGGAGGAAAAATAATTCTCTGCAAGGATCTTTGCCAGTCTACTGATGTGCTTGACAATTTAAAAAGACAAAAAGGGCACAAATACAGTCGAACTGGGCTTGCTAAAAAAAAAAAAAAAAAACCCACAACTTCTAATGAGTAAAAAGTACAGGAGTACATGTGGCACCTTAGAGACTAACAAATTTATTAGAGCATAAGCTTTCGTGGACTACAGCCCACTTCTTCGGATGCATCCGAAGCTTATGCTTATGCTCTAATAAATTTGTTAGTCTCTAAGGTGCCACATGTACTCCTGTTCTTTTTGCGGATACAGACTAACACGGCTGCTACTCTGAAACTTCTAATGAGTGTTTACTGTATTTGCCCTCATCAAATTACATCAAATTTTAATAAAAGCAACACTCCTTGAGCCATCACAAAGTTTGGCACTGTGAAATCATACATATAAAACTGTCCATTTCCTGACTAATTGAATACATTTAATCAAAAGCTGGATGAATCCTAAATCTTTTACACTGTGCCCCAAATGATGACCAACTGCAGCTCTCAGTGACTCTCAGGAAGAGTAATGCCAGAAGCACAATGGAAAGTGTCTGGATTCTGGTAACAGGCAAAAATATTTCCCCCGTGGGTTTTCCGTGGATGAGAGAGAAGTTGGGGAGGGAGAGGCAGTTTCTCAATTCCCCAGGTTGAAACTTGGCAAAGACGTGGCGGTAATTTGCCCTGGCAAAAAGTGCTGTGCAGTTTTTCTTACTGTCTGCAAGGGTTCGGCAGCTCAATTTTACATCTTGTCTGAAAGTAGGCAACCTCCAGTAACGATGAGTACGGTTTCTTTAAAACTGTAGCAGGAAGCCAGGCAGAGAGGCTGTGGAGGGCCTAGTCAGAAGCTGTACACTAAAGAAGTGAGAGAGTTGCCTTAGGGATAATACTGTTTCTTATTCTAATACAGCCCCATCTTCAGCATTGATTTAAATGTATGTCGAGGGTGCCCTTTTGGAGGGCAGTTTTTTAGACAAACCTTAAATAAGAAGGCTACTTTTTCTGTGATTCCTTCCCCCCACCCTCATTGTCACGTAACACCCTTTAGCGTTTTACTGTGGCAGACTCAGAGGGGAAAGCGTCACCTACTGAGTCACCAACACTTAGATTTTCTTGGATGTTGCCAACTGAAATACTATGCAGGCATGATGTAGCTTGGTTTATTAAACCTAATGAGATTACAACCCAAGGTGGTATAGCAGGAATTGCCACACATTATAGCATTTGGGGGTAAAGTTATTAGGTGTGGTCAAATATAAAGTATGCCCATATAAAATCAAGGGTTGTCAATGTTCCCCTTCTGCTTAGTTTATGCACAACACGTCTTAGATGGCATGTGACCAGGATTCATCCCCAATTTGGTCCGCTGGTTGGATCCTTAGCTGGTACTGACGGGGAGTGTGACATGAATGCTGATCCATGAAGGCCCCCCAAAGTTCCCCTCATGCAGTGGTTAAAACTTGACCTATTACTGTTGTATAACAGTAGCTCTCTCAGTAGCTCATAAACATGAAAAATATCAGTGCTTTTGGCCATTCTCTCCTTTCTGCATTTTCTTTTCACTTCATTCTCATGGGTAATTCAGCCCCATGAAAACAACTGTAAAGCACTGAGTCATACTGTGTGATAGATTCCATTTGTCTTGGGATGATGAGTTGGTGTTAATAGGAATAGAAAATAAAAAAACTGGAGGCCTCTGGGCAATCTACAGATAAAAAGTGAAAAGTTAAGGGAGAAATATGTCACACCAGATTGTACCTACAGTTCAGCTGACTGTACATTGAGTGTGCTTTTTTATTTTTAAGTACATTTTAATTAAGGAAAAAAGGAAGAAATGAAAAGGTAAGATAAGATCCTTAATGACAGTGCAGTGGTTACAAACTCCAGCTGCAATAGCAATTCTATACATAGAAAAATCTTTAGAAGGTGCACATTATATTGTGGATACAGTTCAGGACTGACCAGAAACAAGAATTCCCATTCTGCAAGAAATTCTGAAATTAGAAAAAAAAAAAAAAGTTCCAAATCAGAACAAAAAATGAAATTGTGAAATTTCCCATGGAAATTTTGAAAAAGTGGAAACAACTTTTGTTTGGATCCTTTTTACATTTTTCTGAGGCTCCCTGAACTGCCCTGGGAGCCAAGTAGCTTGGGTTTCCAGGCCGCTGACAAGCTGGGAAACTGGAAGCTCCAGCTGCCAAGAAGACATGAACCTGGGAACTTTCTGGGCTTCCAGGCACCCAGTTCCCCATCAGCCCACCAGTTGGACTGCTGAGGAGCCACAGGACCCTAGAAACCTGGGCTCCCCAGCAGCTTGGCAGGTAGCCTGCTGGAGCTTGGTGGGTGAGCTGGCAGGGAGCCAGGCAAGTTTTGAAACCTGCCTGACAGGCATGGATCTACCAGAAACCTGGCTAGTTTCTGTCAGAATTTCACTGAAATTGAGATATTCCCATGGAATGTTTCATTTAAAAGTATCATCATTTTCTGATGGAAAACATTCCATCGGAAAAATTCCAACCAGCTTTATTGCTGTTGTCCCTACAGGAGGAAGCAAACAAGGCTCTAGTCTGAGGGGAGCCTATGGGTTCCCTAGTCCACAGGCAAGAAGAAAAACATAGAAGTGTTGGACTTATCACTATACATTTCCACCTAAAATGGATTTAAATGTTTAAATTATGCCTAAATCCCTGGATTAATTTTCTCAGATGGTGTCTTCAGTTACCCATGATCAGCTGCATATGTTAATGCTAATGAAAACCCCATAGACAGAATATAAATAATATTTTATATATAACATATCAAAGTGCATTTAAGTATTCACATAAAAATATTCGGCATTGTGAAAATGTTAAAATATATAACGCTGAATAATTGTGGTCCAATCTCTTCACCTCCGAAAATCAGGCACAGCGGTTCTCAAACTGTGGGTTGGGACCCCAAAGTGGGTCGTGACCACGTTTTAATGGGGTCGCCAGGACTGGTGTTAGACTCGCTGGGGTGCAGGGATGAAGCCAAAGCCCAAGCCCCACCCCCCAGAGCCAAACCCAAAGCCTGAGGACTTCAGCCCTGGGCAGCAGGGTTCAGGCTTTGGCTTCAGCTCTGGACGGCAGTTACAGGCCCCTTGCCCAGGGCTGAAGCCCTTGAGCTTTGGCTTTGCGTATCCCCCAACCCAGGACAGTGGGACTCGGGAGGACTCAGGATTTGATCCCCCTTCCTGGGGTCGTGTAGTAATTTTTGTTGTCAGAAGTGGGTCAGGGTGAAATGAAGTTTCAGAACCACTGGGCTATTAGATGCAAATGGTCTGTGTTTCTAGATACTTTGGATTAAAATAGTCGGTTAAGAAATCATGGATAAAATGTTCATAGGAATACCTCATTATGTTTAATCAAGACTGACAGATTTCTGTTTCATTTGTCAAACCTTAGTTGAGGCCATTTTTATTTGTATTCTGCTTTGTTCCACTCCAGACACCCAGGAAGCCCAGCAGTCACTGCAGACCTTCTAGCTACTGTTTTCTGGTTTTAACTTGTGGAGTGAAGATGTGAACAACAGAGACCTTTCAGTATATAATCTAAAGCTTGTGCTGTTGTATGTGGCTAATGTTCATACAACATATGAAAATGGCAGACTTTTGACTCAAATGTAATAGGAATAGTGCCTCCATGACTAGAAATGCAATGATGTCACCACACAGAAGTCTGTCAGCACCTGAAGCTTTTGAAATCCTAATTGCCATAGTTGGGGTCAGAAAGGAATTTTCCCCTGGATTACATTGGCAGAGACCCTGGCTTTTTTTTACCTTCCTCTGCAGCTTGGGGCCTGGGTCACTTGCAGGTTTAAACTAGTGTAAATGGTGGATTCTCTTTAAACCATGATTTGAGGATTTCAGTAACTCAGCCAGAGGTTAGGAGTCTATTTTAGGAGTGTGTGGGTGAGGTTCTGGGGCCTGCAATGTGTAGGAGGTCAGACTAGGGCCTGGTCCCCACTAAGCCCCCACTTCGGACTAAGGTACGCAAATTCAGCTACGTTAATAACGTAGCTGAATTCAAAGTACCTTAGTCCGAACTTACCGTGGGTCCAGACGTGGCAGGGAGGCTCCCCCGTCGATGCCGCGTACTCCTCTCGCCGAGCTGGAGTACCGGCGTCGACGGCGAGCACTTCCGGGATCGATCCGGGATCGATTTATCGTGTCTTAACCAGACGCGATAAATCGATCCCAGAACATCGATTGCCTGCCGCCCGACCCTCCGGTAAGTGAAGACGTACCCTAGATGATCACAATGGTCCCTTCTGACCTTAATATCTATGGGGCTATATCAGCCAGAGGTGAAGATCAATGGTGGCTGTTGGAGAATAAAAGACAGAGCAGCTAGGGGAACTGTGCCTATGTCTAGGCAATAGACATGACCTGGAATGATGGAATGGGTATTAGTTTATGCTTGGGTACCTGCAGCTGAAGATGAACAAAAAATGTTCAGTGGAGACAAAAAAATAGGCTGTTAAAATCACAGAATATATAAAATTTCGTAGAATTGTTCCAGTCTGAATTTTTTAGACAACTTTCTTAGTCTAAATAGTTTTCAACAATTTGCTGCTTATGACTTCTTTTTTAAACTATTAAGGACAATCACAGAATTGTTTGGTTTTCCCCCTTATTCTGAAAAAACGATGGGGAGGGAACCAGTGAAAGTTTTGAGTTTGAAAGAGATGAAATAGATACTACCTTGGTAAGAATATTTATTCTTCAGACATAAAATTATACTCTGTGTCCAAAATGGGAAAACTTTAAATCTATAAGTAAAACATGGACACAATAATTGAGTCCCCAGGCTACTAACTAAATAATTCAACCATGCTTGTGAATCTGCCCTTAGATACCAGTTTTCTTTTACCAGCTTATTTACTTTTTCATTACCTAATCAATAAGGAGATTTTGACCAGACTAATCCAAATGTGCTTAAAACATGTTGGATTCATCATGAGTTGGTTAGGTAGGGTTTCAGGTCTTTATTAAATTGACGATTCTTGATTCAATTGTTCTGTCTTCTAGGAGTGTATAGCCTACACGAAGTACTTCAATTATTTCTTTAAATTGCTAATTTTGTTTTACACTGAAGATGAGATGGTTAGCATAAAAGGAAGTTGCGACTTCCTTATGAAATTCAAGTCTCTGCCTTCCAGTTGTATTTATGGCATAATCTCCAGTGGATCTATACCATTGCTGGGGTGTCAGATGAACAGACACTGCTCCTGAATGAGGCTGATGCTTAAGAACCACCAGAAGCCTCACAGGATCTTAAAATTGTTATTGAGGTTACCCTTAGTTGGCAATAAAGGCATAAAAAATTTCACTTGAGTAATCATCAAACTCAATATTTTGCCCTTCCACTTTAATAGCCACGTTTTCAATCAGTGTCAGATTTGATCTTAAAAAATCTGAAGAAACTTATTTTCCACACTTTGGAGAGGAGCATGAATCCTTTCTGTTTTGCTAAATAGCAACTCATGACTGTATTTACATTTGACTTTGGAAGAATTATGTCTTCATTACTTCAGTCCATTCAGTCTCTTCTTTCCTTCCACTTCTTTGGTCTTGAGGCATGTTGAGTCAGATAAATTCATACACTGCTGATTGGTAATCATTTAACACTAATCACCTATTTGCAGTATTGATCAGTAGCTTTCAGCTTTCACTACAGTTCAGTGGGAAATAACCACCTTGGTTAATTCAACTCTGAACACTAGAAAAGTAAGATAAGCACCAATTTCATATATAACCACATTGCCAAATGTCTGCTTACCTTCCAGAAATTTCTAGTCTATCACCCCTTACAGTGCACAGTTCCCTCTCCTCCCTTCTCTTCAGCATCTAATGACAGCTGATTCCACATAGTAACAATATCCCACTCTTCACTCAGCAATGACTCTACTTATTCCCTCTTCCCCTCTAGGCTTACAAGTTGCTTTATATCTTCCTTTTGGTTTCCTAATACGCCTACTTGGCATAATAAGAACCTTGATGGTCTCATCACTCTCCTTTTTATATTTAATAGTAGTTAGAGTTTTTATTCAGAGACAGAAATTAGTGCATAACACTTCTAGAATAAAGAAAACCCTTTCAGATATGTTATGTTGAAATTAGTTAATGCAGTGACATAAAGGTTCAAAAAATAAAGCGAGAAATTGATTTTTTCACAGCTATGTTCAAAGATTTGCACCATAATCATATCATCAAAAAGCAATGACATTTTCTGGAAAAGACACCCCCGTGTATGATGTGTGCATCATTAACCAAGTATTTACCGTTTAGTCGGGCTTGTCTGATAATCTCAGTGGATTGTCGATTTCCTCAGTGATTTACACAGGCCTTTGTTGCTAAAGTAAATGAACCATTGAACAGTGATGGAAAATGAAAAAGCAGATAACCAAAATGGAGAATCACAATAATTCCCGATACAAAGCAATTGCTTTGAATTCCAAAATGTTCTTATTGTCGGATATTGACATTTAGTTAATCTTTTCCTAAGGATATATAGAAATAAATCTAAAGTGGAGGTTAATTTAATTTCTCTTTTAGATGTAAATTTCATTTGCAGTAGCATGTGTAATTCTGTATAGAGAAGTCCATGTTCCTAATGCTGTTCTTTGGGGAAACACAATGAAGTGCTGAAATCTCATTATTTGTGATAGCACGGCTGTGTGCCCTGGTGCTAGAGACATGTTTATGAAGGCATGAGAGCTGGAAATGGCTGTCTTGCACTAGAACAATATCTCATTTAACGTTCCAAACTGGAGTGGATTGGTGGAGAGTGCTGTGGTTAAATGTAGCAATTTAGTGTGTCTGGAAGTTCAAGGGCTGAAACAAATGCTAATAGGTATGTAAAATTACTGATATGTCATTGTCCTGATCCTAAATAGTAGCAACAAATTGTAGTGTGTTTTTTTAAATTACCTTCTAAATAGTTGAGGAGGCGGCTGCCTTACTACTTATACTATACAATGTCTTATGAATACTTCATAAATGTAAGAAGAAATTAATCTAAATATTTTCTTGGGACTCTTTTTATTTTTCACAATCATATTGTAGTTGCTTATTTTATTTTAGGTCCTATTCAATACAAAGAAGTGTCCGGCATAAAATTTTCAAAACTACCTAAGTCCCAGTGACTTTCATGGACACTACGGTGTTTTTGAAAATTTTATTTCATGGGTCCACAGAAGTTCCATGTGCTGACTTGTGTTTGCAGCATCTTTCTGGAGCCATCATTTAGAGTTTTCCCTCCTTTCTTTCTGTGGAATGCTCTCTGAGTTATTATCCCCCTCTCCTGATAGTCACCAATATAGCCTATATACTGCAAATGGCTGCCTGCCAACAATAACAGACTTATTCTACTGGGGATTACCAAGGAAGGCAGAGATACATTTCTATTATATACATTTCTCCCTGTCTGAGATAAGGAAAAGATCTGCCAGTCAAACACACATGCTCACTCCTACATTCAGCCGTTATACAAGCTCCCTGAACATACCCATTGGAAGTGCCTCTGGTATCAGTGGTAGGTGCTCACAGTGGTACTATATGCAGACAGGTTAGTAACATACCTGGCAGGAAGAATATATCAGAATGGGCTACCATTTGACCCTGCTCTGGCTGGTGGTTTTGCCATAGAATTGCCACAGCCTTCACCCCAAAATGGGCTGTAATAAAGAAATTATTCAATAGAACACTATTCTCTGCATTGTTTTAGCACATTTTCCAACAGATCAGAATTTAGATCTTCCACATGAAGCCTTATGATTTATTTAAATTTACCGTAGTGAATTTTATTGCCACCAATTTGGCTTGTGAAGTTCCATTTATTTTAAAAAGAAAATCACTTTATATTATTTAGATATATAACCACCACACTATTGTACATTACTTGCTAATACTGACTGAATAACGCTTTCAGAACTGGATGGGCACATATGTGGCTAACCTAGTTATTAGATAGGAAGCTTAACCCATCATCATTACTCCCCTTGTGGTATTGGCACTGTGATAGCCAGCCTGCATTATAATCTCAGCATATACACATACCCATCAGCCCCAGACTCTGCCACCAGCCTCTGGCTTCCACTGCAAGGGCAAGCAATGCTTACTGGCTCAGCTCAGGAGCAGTTAAACATGGCTGCTTGGTCCCTGTGCTTAGGAACAGGGATAGGTTAGCTTGTGCAGATGGAGCTGTGATTAGGGGGCACCCTATCCCTTTCTCTTTGGGGAGAGGTTGGACTAGGGGCCTGTCTCCCTCTATGTGGCACAGAGATCTGGTGGCCACATTTACAGGCACCCAGAGTTAGCTCAGTCCTGTGACTGTGGTGCCAATGACGGCCTCTGACGTCTCTACAGATACCTGTGGTACTAGAGTTTGAGAACCGCTGCACTAACAGTCCTGACATCCCTTTGACTGGGAAGACCTGCAGAATTTTAGGTTTGTTGATATTGAGTGGGTGGGAGAGTGTACTTGTGCATTAAAACCAGCAGATTTAAGCACATGCTTAAAGCTGAGCCTGGGATTTAGTATTTTGCTGGATAGGAATGTTTTGCTGAACTGGAGCCAAAGTTCACATTTTAAATCCAGTCAGATGTATCTCAAACAGATGGGCATCTTTTGAAAGATAAACCGATAAAATCTGAGGTTATCACCAGAAATAAAGTTTCACTTAACAGTTTGAAGATGAGCATACAGGCAGCAATGGACAAATGGTTGAGACAAAAATCAGGTCTGATTTTTATGGAGACCCTCTATTAGGATACTTATTTTGTCAATTATTTAAAAAATGTATACAATCAATCATATTGAAATAAGCTTGAGTCTAAACCAAAATATTTTGTTTTGAAACCATATGTTGTTTTCTAGTTATTGAATCAGAAGACTTGAATAAAACTGTAATTCTTCTGAATATGATTAAAGTATGAAATATATATTTGGCTCAACAAAATCATTGAACTTGCTTAATCATAAATAGCATGTATTTTAAAGTACCTAATTTTTAAATATTTTTAACAAACAGAACAACTGCACCCCCTAGTGACTAATCATACATATGCAACAAAAGAAAGATATATTTGAAGTCATGAGGCTTCCTAAAGAGAGAGAGATTCTGTGTTACCGAACAGTCATGCTTTGATGGAAGTAGATTCTTAGTTATTTTAAAAAAAATTATAGATTAAATTCAGAGCTATATATTTTCTTAGAGTCTTGCATGTTCTCATATAAATTTCTTAGCCTGCCACTGTAACTCTGTCAGATATTTGTTGCATAATTGCTATTCACAGTGATAGCATTTCATTAGAAAAGAGCTGTCACATTGCTTGTCAATGTGTCATGTCATACATTTTTATTTTTCTGTTATTGCCACTCAGAAGCTACTTCTAGTTAGGAATATTATTAATAAAATATTGTATGTATGAGTGATGTAATGTGACAGTGTGTCAAATATGCTATAAGTAATATCAACATTGGAGCTAGTGGAACAAGCTAATTTGAATTATGTGAATATATCTGAAACCTTTGGCTTAATCTCAGAGCTTGTCAATATAATCGATAATTTCATCATTATAATATCATTTTACTACTCATTCACACTGAAATAATGGTTATCAGTCAACAGTTAATTAAATCCAACTTTGTCAGGGCTGCACATTGACGGTTAAAAAAATCTCACCTTGTGGAACATGGGAATACCTTTGAAAACCAACCATGCAAACAAACCAAAAGCTGTTGATCAGATTTAAAGCAGTTTTGACTGTGCCAGTTTTCTAGGCTTTTATACAATAATTGGCCCAACCCTTTAGCCATTGGGTTAGAACCCAATGCTTAACATGTCAACACTTGTGAACAATTCCATGGAATCTTTAACAGCCACAAGTGATCATGTCCTAAAAACATTACCTACTTAGCAGCATACTGACATTGCTTCCGTACTGACTTGGGGAAAAAGTACAATCTACTGAATCACCAGCATTACTTCCTGCAGTATCGGCATCATCTCTGGTGGTCTCCCATCCAAGCAACCATACTGCTTAGCATATGATAGCTGTTGAGATCACAACTTGAGGAAGGGTAGCTGCAGGTTAAAAAATTGATTAAAGTTAATGTTAAAAAATTATATAATACACAGGTTGAGAAAAGAGTGTCTGTACATCTGGGTATAGTGCTTAGATTATCCACAAATACAATGTTTGTTTTAAAAGTCATAGGTAATATCACTGAGAGATAACCAATTTAACTCATTGTCTAACTTTGCTGAGATGACAATGTTTATATACCGGTATGTAAAGATAAAATATATTTCTGCAGGAATATATTTTAAATATTAAATACAGAATTTCCAGCTCATTTGACGAAATGGCACTGTAGCATTTCATGTGTTTAACCCAATGAGACTTCAGCTTGCTAACTGTTTTAAAAGTGCATCAAAACTTTCATATTCAAATTGCTCCCATTGTGTACTTTTTGTTTTATGACTATATAACTGGATTTTTTTTAGTTTACTTCAAATTGCTGCTGTTTGATTTAATGAAAATATATTTATCATCTATAACAATATATATATATATATATATGTAACTAAAATATGCAAATATTATGTATAATATGCCTTAAATCACACTTCATTAGAGTGGTGTTCATTATATGGTTACATGATATGAAAAACCTCTTGATTAAATTCTTGAATGGTAACATTTTAAAAAGCACTTCCAAAAGAAAAAATTACAGAAGTATGTCAATTCTCCAGAGCGAATGTCACCCATTTCCACCTCTGTTTGCCAGAGACATGTTTTTAATATATCAAGACACCTTCAGAAAATGAAACATTTGAAAATAGTATTAATAAGTACAGGTGAGGATATCTATGTGACTGATAAACTACCTCAGTACTTTGCAGTTGATCACACTAATTGTGACTTCACATATATATGATGTGTATGTACAGGTATCTGTGTATACATTTTTGTGTGCATCTATTATATGCATGAACCAGATTGAGACCAGTTAGCATGTGAAATCTTCAACTGCTGTTGGCTCTTGTAAATGGCATTCCTTGTATTCACCATTGCAAAGAACATGTAAAGAAAAAATCCCCACTCATATATGTAATGTATTCATAATTAAATTCAACCCTTCCAATAATGCTTAAGAGACAGAAAAAGTCATAAGGCAAAGGTTAGTAGAGAATGGGGATGAGGGAACTGCAATTGTCACTGATAACTTTTAAAAGATGTTTTTAAAGAAACAATACAACTTTTTATTTGTAAAATGTTTTCTTTCTTGTTGAGGAGAATCCAAGGCATCATGCATTAGCTATGGACATCCTTACTCAGTAATACAGGTAGTCACATTGACTTCAGTGGGATTATTTATGTGTAAAGTACTAGTCAGAATGATTAAGGGTATTGCAATCTAGCCCTCTGTTTGATGGCTATAGACACTCTTTTAAAGATAGGTAAATGACTACACAATTAACATTAAATTCATCAAAGGGATATGTGAAAGTACTTTTAAACAGTTGCTAATGTCTGTATTATCAATAAATCAACTTCTATTAATTTCAACCTTTACATTATAGTGCCTATCTATAAAAAGGGAAATAAGGACAACCCAGGGAATTACAGACCAGTCATCTTAACTTCTGTACCCAGAAAGATAACAGAGCAAATAATTAAGCAATCAATTTGCAAACACCTAGAAGATAATAAGGTGATAAATAACAGTCAGCATAGATTTGTCAAGAACAAATTGTGTCAAACCAACCTGATAGTTTTCTTTGACAGAGTAACAAGCCTTGTGGATGAGGGGAAGAAATAGATGTGGTATATCTTAAATTTAGTAAGGCTTTTGATACTGTCTCGCATGACCTTCTCATAAACAAACTAGGGAAATACAACCTAGATGGAGCTACTAGAAGGTGAGTGCATAACTGGTTGGAAAATCGTTCCCAGAGAGTAGATCTCAGTGGTTCACAGTCATGCTGGAAGGGCATAACGAGTGGGGGTCCCACAGGGATAGGTTCTGGGTCCAGTTCCGTTCAATATCTTCATCAATGATTTAGATATGGTGTAGAGAATACACTTATAAAGTTTGTGGACGTTACCAAGCTGGGAGGGGTTGCAAGTGCTTTGGAAGATAGGATTAAAATTCAAAATGATCTGGACAAACTGGAGAAATGGCCTGAAGTAAATAGGATGAAATTCAATAAGGACAAATGCAAAGTACTCCACTTAGGAAGCAACAATCAGTTGCACACATACAAAATGGGAAATGACTGCCTAGGAAGGAGTCATAGTGGATCACAAGCTAAATATGAGCCAACATCATTCTGGGATGTAGTAGCAGGAGTATTGTAAGTAAGACATGAGAAGTAATTCTTCCGCTCTACTCCGCACTAATTAAGCCTCAACAGAGTATTGTGTCCTGAAATGTGGAAAGATGTGGACAAATTGGAGGAAGTCCAGAGAAGAGCAACAAAAATGATTAAAGGTCTAGAAAACATGACCTATGAGGGAAGATTGAAAAAAATGGGTTTGTTTAGTCTTGAAAAGAGAAGACTGAGAGGGGACATGATAACAGTTTTAAAGGACATAAAAGGTTATTACAAGGAGGAGAGAGAAGAATTGTTGTTCTTAACCTCTGAGGATAACAAGAAGCAATGGGCTTAAATTGCAGCAAGGGCAGTTTAGGTTGGACATTAGGAAAAACTTCCTAAATGTCAGGGTGGTTAAGCACTGGAATAAATTGCTTAGGGAGGCAGTAGAATCTCCATCATTGGGGATTTTTAAGAGCAGGTTGGACAAACACCTGTCAGGGATAATACTTAGCCCTGCCTTGAGTGCAGGGGACTGGACTAGATGACCTCTTGAGGTCCCTTCCAGTTCTATGATTCTGTGATTATATAATAAGCAGTTACTTTTTTAAAAGTAAATTTTGTGCTTATGAAAATTACCCACTTGATAGTCCTGGGAGAAAAGTCACTTTTTTTTTTTTATCCAGGGAGCCAGTCTAGCACAGACAATGGCAATGTAGGCTTCCACTCAACAATGTGTTTGAACCCAAAACACTCCAGGGGGCTACTGTATAGCAGGGCCACCCAGAGGATTCAGGGGGTCTGGGGTCTTCGAAGGCGGGTCCCGGGCGGAAGGACCCCCCGCCGCGGGTCTTCAGGGCATTTCGGTCACGGGTCACGGGGCGGAAGGACCCCCCGCCACGGGTCTTCAGGGCACTTCGGTGGCGGGTCCAGGGGCAGAAGGACCCCCCGCCGCCGAATTGCCGCTGAAGATCCGGAGCGGAAGAAGCTCCGGGGGCCCAGGCCCCGCGAGAGTTTTCTGGGGCCCCCGGAGCGAGTGAAGGACCCCGCTCCAGGGGCCCTAAAAAAACTCTCGTGGGGGCCCCTGTGGGGCCTGGGGCAAATTGCCCCACTTCCTCCTCCTCCTCCTCCCCCCCCCCCCCCCGCCGGGTGGCCCTGCTGGATAGTTCACTCTTTATGTCCATTTAATATTTGGCTTTATAGATGAGACGCCAATAAATATGTTATTTGAAATTGGACTGTAGGAAAAGTATATTGACTAGATTACCTAGCAGGCATCTTCATCTCTAACATATGTGATTTTGTGGTGTTTTCTTTTTTATGATATGGACTTTTGTTCACTAAGAACTGGAGTGAGTTCCTACTCATAGACTACTCAACTGCAGACAGATGTTGTTTACTTTTGTTCTCTATTGACCTCTATGTAGCTTGAACCAGTGGTTTAGAAGTCAGACTGTGTATCCCCTTACCAATACCCAAGTATATCTAGTCTCCTTAACAGAGAAAAAAAAGTTGAATTCCTGATGAAGGTCAGGCTCTAATCTTAAATAGGAATTACTTTATGTCTCTAATATGTTCTATTGTGCTTCCCTGCACAAATGCAGGAACGTTTTTTTGAGATACTTTTCAATAAGTTATGCATGTGTGATTTGAATCTGATCCTTAATATATTTGCAAATTAATAAATTTGCAGAATAAATAATAGAAAGCAACATTTATACTTTAGTATTTCTAGTAATGGTCTAATAATCAATGCTGACATCTGTAAATATTTGATAAACTATATGTTACCTTAGAAATCACACTACACATGATAACTCTGAAAAAACTCTACATACCAATGGAAATGTTGCTATGTCCTATATTGATTCTGCATCTGGAATGAAATTATTTGTACTTACCAACTAAGTGTGCTTTCTACCAAAAAGTAAGCTTTTATTTAGGCTTGAAAGGGTTAGATTTTTATCAGTAACTTCAATTTCACTGTGCACACACAAACTGACCAAAAAAAAAATTTCATAGATATGGATCAAATGCTACTTCCTGCCAGTATAGCCCACCCTTGGGGTTACAACCTGTCCAATTAGTGTGGCTGATAAGCATTCTACTTTGTAACTTCCCATCACATTGAAAGCTACAGTCTAAACAGATAAAAATCAGTCATTTCTGATAATATGCTCTCCACTCTGACTGCATAATTTGTCTCTGTGTAGTTCATGCTGCAAAGAGTTAATGGCAACTTGGATGGAGGCAGAGATGTTCAGTCTAATGCCAGGAAGGCTCAGCAGGACAGTCCACAGAAAGATGCAATGCATGCATGTCAAAGTACTCTAAGATGATATTATTAATAATTATCAGCATTTTCAACAAAAGATGCTGTGACTGATGTAGTGAAATGCACTTTGATTTTCATAGGGCTTTGTCTGTCCAATGGAAAGAGATCCTACTGCTACGGTATTTTAAGTATGCTGATGTTAGCACAAGATCAGTATTTTTGTGATGGCAACCATCACAGGATGCATATATTGTGTTGATCTAACATAGTATGTATATATTTTTAATATACATACTCTGCTAACACTATGGAAAAGTACATCCAAGTTTTTTTATATGTAGTAGGTTAATACATACATTTAAATACACAAGTATCCTACTGCATCCTGATGGTTGTGAGATTATGGTGGACTTTAACTTTTTGAATTTTGTTTAATATCTTTATTAATGATCTGGAGGATGGTGTGGACTGCACTCTCAGCAAGTTTGCAGATGACACTAAACTAGGAGGGGTGGTAGATACACTAGAGGGTAGGGATTGGATACAGAGGGACCTAGACAAATTAGAGGATTGGGCCAAAAAAAACCTGATGAGGTTCAACAAGGACAAGTGCAGAGTCCTGAACTTAGGACGGAAGAATCCCATGCACTGCTACAGACTAGGGACCGAATGGCTAGGTAGCAGTTCTGCAGAAAAGGACCGAGGGGTCACAGTGGACGAGAAGCTGGATATGAGTCAACAGTGTGCTCTTGTTGCCAGGAAGGCTAATGGCATTTTGGGCTGTATAAGTAGGGGCATTGCCAGCAGATCGAGGAACGTGATCATTCCCCTTTATTCGACATTGGTGAGGCCTCATCTGGAATATGGTGTCCAGTTTTGGGCCCCACACTACAAGAAGGATGTGGAAAAATTGGAGAGAGTCCAGGGAGGGCAACAAAAATGATTAGGGGTCTCGAGTACATGACTTATGAGGAGAGGCTGAGGGAACTGGGATTGTTTAGTCTCCAGAAGAGAAGAATGAGGGGGGATTTGATAGCAGCCTTCAACTACCTGAAGGGGGGTTCCAAAGAGGATGGAGCTCGGCTGTTCTCAGTGGTGGCAGATGACAGAACAAGGAGCAATGGTCTCAAGTTGCAGTGGGGGAGGTCCAGGTTGGATATTAGGAAACACTATTTCACTACGAGGGTGATGAAGCACTGCGTTACCTAGGGAGGTGGTGGAGTCTCCGTCCTTGAAGATTTTTAAGGCCCAGCTTGACAAAGCCCTGGCTGGGATGATTTAGTTGGGAATTGGTCCTGCTTTGAGCAGGGGGTTGGACTAGATGACCTCTTGAGGTCCCTTCCAACCCTGATATTCTATGATTCTATGATTCTATGACACATATATCATCTTTATAGTATGTTTAAGGTGAACTCAGCAATGCATGGAGTTGAATTCTTTGCAATGCATTAGATTTCAGTAATGTTATCAAGTGTGTAGGAGTATAACAGGGCCTTAGCACATTCATATGTACTTACAAATATTACTTCTACATGCAGAGTCTGTCAGTGATTTGGCATATTAACAATTTGCTCATTTAAAAATATTTTAATAAAAAATGCTCTTTAATTCACTGTTACCCAGCAGGACTGTAGCCAAGGAAGTAAAGGGCTGATGATTGTCTAACTTCTCTGCATAGACCCACTGTCACACAGTTCAACTATCATCAAATCAAACTACTTGATTGCATTGTTTTACATTATTTTAAATTATTTTTCTCTCATTTTTGTTTGTTAAGAAAAATCTTACAAAAATCAGTTATGCAGAAGCAGGGTCGTCTCTGGCTTTTTTGCCGCCCCAGGCAAAAAAGCCTCCCGCCGTCCCCCTCTCCCCGGTGGGGAGAGCAGCAGGGGAGGGTGCCGAGGGCACTGGAGCGCCGGGGGAGGGTGGCCCTGCTCTCCCTGGCCGGCCAGAGTGCCGGGAGAGGGCGGAGAGCCCGGCCGCAGCCCCGCTCTCCCTGACTGGCCGGAGCGCTGGGAGGAGGGCGGCGAGCCTGGCCGCGGCCCTGCTCTTCCCGGCCGGCCAGAGTGCCAGGGGAGGGCGGCGAGCCCGGCCGTGGCCCCTCTCTCCCTGTGTGAGCGCCGTCCCCCTCCAGGTGCCACCTCAAGCACATGCTTGGAGGGCTGGTGCCTGGAGTCGGCCCTGTGCAGAAGAACAGTGGGACAAGTTTACATGGATTTAATTATATTACCGTCAGTGATGGCTAGTGCCCAGAATAATTATTTGGGCTGGAGTTAGATAGCAAGTTTCCCCTACACAACACATCATAAACCTCTCCTCCCCTCTCCACACCAGAAAGTTGATTATACACCTCTACCCCGATATAACGCTGTCCTCAGGAGCCAAAAAATCTTACCGCGTTATAGGTGAAACCACGTTATATTGAACTTTCTTTGATCCGCTGGATTGAGCAGTCCCGCCCCCCCGGAGCTGCTTTATCGCGTTATATCGAAATTCGTGTTATATCAGGGTAGAGGTGTATATAAAAGTGAAAAGCTCAAACTGTGGAATTAGAGGTGTTGCTAGTGAAAGTTTCTAATGGAGTGTAAAAGAGTTAGGTGGAAAAATGAAAAGAAGAGAGGGGCTTCTTCCCTATTGTATTCAGATTTTTACTGTCCCCATGATCATAGTAGGTTTAAACTAGTGTAAATAATGGATTCTCTGTAGCTCGAAGTTTTTAAATTATGATTTGAAGACTTCAGTAACACAGCCAGAGGTTAGGGGTCTATTACTGGAGTGGGTGTGTGAGGTTCTGTGGTCTGCAGTGTGCAGGAGGCGAAACTAGATCATCATGATGGTCCCTTCTGGCCTTAAAGTCTATGAGTCTAGTATCTGAGCACCTTTCAGAAGTGTACTAAGTGAGATAGCTAGCGTCTGTTAAATGTTGTGTTTCCTTTCCACCCCTTTCCCATTTCAGAATGAAAAACTGGCACACATTACAATGAAGATCAGAGTAAAAGAAAATATATATCACTGTCACCCCTTCATAGCTCTCTCCTTGTTCAAGCTTCTCCCCTCCAGTATAGCTCTTACCCTACCGCCACTCGCACTTGCCTGCCACTGTTTCTTATGCTCTCCCACCTTCCCATCCTGCCATTTCTATCAAAAACATTTTAGTTTCTATTTCCAAAGCATCTGATATTTGCATAAAGCCTCTCCACATCCGGACCTAGAAGTCAGGCTCTTTGGAATGGGGATGGGGATGCACTATACATGCTCCATGTACCCCCATTCTCCTAGCAGGGAGCAGGTTTTTCCATGGCTTGCAGTTGGTAACAGAAGGTTCTTAAATAGGTGAGGTGGTCTGAAGACCTCCCCTTTTCTTAGAGCTCCAAAATGCCATTCGGCCTGGGGAAGAAGATTATTCATCAGTAATCAGAGGCAAGGGAAATCTCCACTATCTCAGTAATGTTGGGGTGGTTGTCCTCTCACCACTGATGTGAGGCAAGAGCTCCTCTTCGCCCAATCTAATAGCATTCAGAAATGAGAGATTCTCCTCCCAGAGTCCAAAACTGCATGCAACTCTCTTTTTATGTAAATAGAATCAGGACTATGTTTCCTTCTCTCCTTACTGTGTTGCAGCCTCTCTGTCTCTGTGCTGTGCAAAGGGAGCTAGTGTAGCTCTATAACTTATTAACTTCTTCAGCTTGGGAATAGAATTCTTAGGAGCAGAGGGAATGGGCCCACAATGGGTCTTAGAAGACAGTAACTTTTTACTTAAATGGATCTAAGTGACATCCCCTTTCAAAAAAATCCTGCTGCTCTTACATACGTATAGTGTGACTGCATTCAGTACTGTGTACACATCCGTGAGAACTTGGAAATTCTTTTCAGTTTTCACAATTATACATTGAAAATGAGAAAAATTTCCAGTATGGACGTAGAACACCACCTTAGCAGGGGGAGAAATGGAATTTAATTTATTTCATTTATTAAACCTTTGAATTGCTTCCAAAAAAACTAAAACAAACCAGAGTTGGCTAAGACACATTGTGACCACAATGATCTTGTGATGGCTGCTCAATAGTTTTCTGAATTATCAGTGTGCCTGGCAAGAGAGAAGATCATACTGGCCTGGTATGTAAAATAAGAAGTATTAGCACACGTACAGTGAGGACACTCTGGGCAAGTTATCTATCCCATGAGATCTAATGATAAAATACCAGATTAGTGGCCAGATGAATTCTGTACATGTGCCAGAGATGGAAGGCAAGTAACAAGCATTGAACTGTCAGGGCAAAACATACATGCAGGGGTAAATAAAGGTGAATGAGTATTTTCAAAAGCAAGAAAAGATGAGCTTGGATTGGAAAGATCTTTCAGAGCTGAATATAGCTAATGCCTTGGTACAGAGTTAAGAATTGGATCAGTTTCTGTCATCCCACCCCTTTAGCTGTTTATAAAACATTTGTTATTGTGTCTAATTGGCTTGTATGTGAGTGTTCCCTGTAAGCTGCATGGTTGGGCAGCTGCCCAGGAGAGAGTCAAGTGCTGCCCAGTTGGTTAACAGAGCACGCACATCCGGCAGCGTGTGTTCAGGTGCCCCTCCCCCTGCTGCTTTGCAGCCACGTTGTTCCGTCCTGCAGCTGCTCCAGTGGACCCTCCTGCTGGCTGTGCAGAGAAGGGGGAGAGGGCGTGCTGATGTCAGGGTGTCTCCCTGCCCCTGTGCCCCATCTCTGTAGAGTAGGGGAGAGGGGACAGCCTGGCTCAGGTCTGAGGTCTGAATGGTGAGTGAGTGCCTTTCTTAAAGAGACAGCGCATGGTTTCTAAAACTTCCCCAGCAGCCAGCTCACACAGTCTCTGTGTCTGTCTCTGACACGCACACACAGAGTCTCTGTGTCACACACCTCCCAACATATACTTGTATTATTGTTGTTGTTACTTCTTGGTACTTCCTGCAATGCACATATAGTCTCTGTAATTTTATTCTTTCAAAGTGTGTTATTTTAGTGTTTTGACTGGTCTATGTGTTTCATAATTTTTATTTCTCTTACACTTAATTTAATTCTTTGAGTAGAGAGTTCTAAAATGCCCGACCTGTCCTGGCTGGAGTAATTATCCCTATGGTAACTTTTAAAAAATATAGATTATATCTAGGTTGCTAAATTATCAGAAGTGTTTTTGTACAACATAAGTACTGAACTAGGAAGAAAATTCTAGCACCAATTGATAAGTACGGTGCTCAGTTCTGGCACTGTTTACATAGATTCATTTGTTTTGAAGCAGACTTTTTCTCCTGATGATACTAATGTGTCGTCTGGGAAAGTTCCATTCCTTGTTTTTCCTAAACAGCCCACAAGATGGTAGTGCACTAATCACTCATGTCGCTGGACATGTTGTACAATGTAAAGTTCAGTATTACTCTTTAAGACTTATTTTAGTCATCTGATAATTCAGCAAACAAAAAAAACTACAAATCTAGTCAGATCAAACAATGTATTTCCAAAGTAGATGTGCTGGGAATTTAGTTTAAGACTCCCATTAAGTGGGGTTCTAGCCCACGAAAGCTTATGCCCAAATAAATTTGTTAGTCTCTAAGGTGCCACAAGGACTCCTCATTATTAAGGTCACTGAGAGTCATGGTGCTAAATTACCCACAAATCACATTAAAATGTACACTGCATTTGAGACCAATCTCCCTTCTTTGTGTCATAGGGAAACTCAAATAAGTATTAAACTTTTGAGGCCTTGTGCATTCAGTACTTAGCTGTGCATTTTTCTCAGTTGGGTTGCTTGTGTTAGAACTTTAATTTCTTTTATGTTGTTTAGGTTGACTTTTTTTTAAAAATTGTTGTTTTTTTTTTAATTAATGTACAACAAAAATGGCTGTCAACTTTCTAAAGATAACCGCAAAGCCCCATGACACTGTGCCGGGTTTGGAAGATTTTATAATTTAATTTGGCAATTTCTGACAGCTTTTCCCCTGAAGGGCAGGACTTGCAGTTATTTGTCATTTGATGTGTTTACAGTTTAATTCATCGTAAGCTATTGTGGATGTGTTTTGTTGTAATTATGCCTCTCTGCTTTCCTTCCATCATCTTAAACTTTATTTTGAGTGCTTTCTTCAGCTACTTTGGCTCTTTGCGAATCACCCCTGGTTCTACTGAAGTCAATGGGAGTTTTGCCATCGACTTGAATGGAACCAGGATTTCATCTCCAGACTTTAAATGCCCAGGAATGTGAATATAAAAATTCCCCACAGCCATTCATTTCATAGAATCATAGAATATCAGGATTGGAAGGGACCTCAGGAGGTCATCTAGTCCAAAGCTGGACCAATCCCCAACTAAATCATCCCAGCCAGGGCTTTGTCAAGCCTGACCTTAAAAACTTCTAAGGAAGGAGATTCCACCACTTCCCTAAGTAACCCATTCCAGTGCTTCACCACCCTTCTAGTGTAAAAGTTTTTCCTAATATCCAACCTAAACCTCCCCCACTGCAACTTGAGACCAGTATGTTATCACAGCTCCTTGTTTTAGCTGCTTTGGACAATTGTACTCAAGACTATTATAAAATCACTTAGCATACCAATTTAAATAACTTAGTACACTAGCCCCCACCAAATCTATTAGTTTGTCACCAAGTGACAAATCTATTGCAGATATGTTAGAGGGAAGGACACCTTCACACAGCCAAATCATCTAGCTGATGTTCCTAACAGCAGGGGACATATCTACCCAAGAGTCTAATGCTCATCAAGGATATTCAAGTCCAGTGCACAAGGGGACAGAACTGAAACTCTAGCTGCATCTTTTGGTGGATAGTGTGGAGTTGCCTGAGATGTCAAATGGGATATAACCTAGGGCAGCATATCTCAGTGAGTCTTACTTGGGCAGGGATCAACATGCTCCACCACTGCCATGTCACTGAGGAACTCCCTCCCCTTATAGAATTTCCAAGGGCATAATTGCCATTTATCAAGTTGCATGGGGCAACAAGTAAAAATTGGCAATTACTTGTGTAATTCTACCCTTAGGAATCTGAAGGTGTTGGATGGTGCCACCCAGCCACCTCAGAGGTGGCTTCTTCCCTTTGGGATCTTTTGAAGCATCCCTCCACTGACACCAGGTAACACTGAAGCTGCTGAGGTCTGTGGTCTGGCAGTGCTTCCAGGGCTAGGGTTTAGCTCTTTTTTTTTTTTTTTTTAAAAACCTTTAAAACTACTTATGCTAAAGTTGTTCCCTCCAATACTCTTCTCCCGACAAGCGAAAACCTTGCAGAGCAGGGACTTCTAGAACAAAAATATTATAGGAATACTGACCTCTAGAACTGCCATAGCAAAAATAATGTGCAGGTGGGATAGAGAAAGACAGAAACCTTGACTTGTGTCCCTTTGAACCATCAGTGACTGGATGATAGCTACATTTTTTAAGGGTCTATTTAGAATTGGATGTTCAAGTGTCAGCCTATTCAGAGTTTCTCCTTTCTTATTTACTTTAATAAAGGAGGATATTTTTCAGTTTGACAAATCTATTGAGCTACATTTTGGGTACAATGTTGGCCCGCCAAAACTAGATTTAAAACAGAAACAGGTTTTTGAGCAATTCAAGCATAAAACTGGAGTTTTTAATGGAAATAGCAGCAGACACTTAACTCCATCAGTGCCAGTAGATGTCATAATAATGTGTACCATCAAACTGAAAAGTCATTTTTGCTTAAATGTATCTTGAAATTTATATTGAAAGAAATTAGTTTGTTAGAAACATCATTTACCCTCTATTTATTATGCCTTTTTGAAATCATGTACAGTAGTATTCATTTGACTTACATTATTTTATGATGAGCATGTACTGGCATTTGTGCATGAATTATGCTCTTGAAGAACTTATAAGGAATACATGCCTGGGGGACAGAGTTAATACTGTGGGAATGTCACTGCTGAATTTTTTAGTGTTTCTGTGATTTACAGTATCAGCCTGTAATGTATTAATGTAGATCTTCTGCCAATGTGCATTTAGGGCCAGATTCTGGTTCTCTAATCCCACCCATCCCTCTATCCACCCCAAAACAGACTTGAAACAATGTTGCTTTAGCTTCTGTATTTGGTTGGACCTGGGCTCACAAAAACACCTCACAGTCACCAGTTCAATTTGTTTGTGCCAGAAGCATGAATAATCCAAGAAGGGAGAGAGCAAAGTGCCTGGGGACAGATCCTGTGGGGCAGAGGGCCACGGGAGGTCCATACTAAAACACACAGACAACAGCCCCTAATCCTGACCTTGAAATGCCCTTCTGTGACTCATTTCACACACAGTCCTTGAAGGCTCTGAGGATTTCAGCTTCATGAATTTTGGAGGAGAAAGGATCGGGGTGGGGGGGATATTCATTCCATTCTTTGCCTCATAGGTTTGGATTTGTAGACCAGGAATGTTCAAACTGATCTGTGGAGTTGAGCTGCAGCTGTCACAATGGTGAGATGTCTATTAATCTTCAAGAAGAGATGTTTCCTTCTAACTGTAACCCAGTCCCAAACTTAATCCAGGTGTATTTTCAGAATGCTTATTTTATTGAAGAGTGGCTTTCTTGACCAACTAAACTCAAACAAGCTACTCTTTGCATATTGCGCAGCTGTTTCACATCTGTCTTTTGTATAAACTGAAATCTACAGATGACCTCAAAATTACAAGGATAGCAAATACACAAAAGGACAGATCGAATGCAGTCAACATCAATGAGAACATGATTATACAAGCATGGTGTGTAACCAAGCAACTGAACCCATTTTATTAAAAAGCATTTTCCATCATTTCTCCTTACACTTCTATTACTTTATCACATGCCACAAAGAAGGTGTGGAATCAGGACTTAAATTATTGGGAAGTTTCTATGACAGAAACTGTTTTTAAGAAGAGTTTCAAATAGAAAAGGCTTCGAGAGCTACAGCTGTAGCTATGTTAGCTGAAGGTTTGGTATTGTTTTTAATGAAAAAAAATATTTTGTGGTATTTGAATGAAATCTGATAAATAATCTATGGTTCTGAATATTTTGTTGAGTCCTTACTGGTCCCTTTAATATTGCCCAGGGTATAGGGGAAGGACCCAAAATCACACATCCCTATTCAGAAGCCAGAAAGTTCAGCACAAGGTTAATAGCCTCAGGTTCAGTGCACTTGTTTTGTAGTGGTGCATTGCTATGTAATGAGATTCCAGTAGGCAGATCCTCTCCCGTCTTCAAGGGTCAGAGTGATGTTCTGGTTTTACTAATGACATTTATTTTCTCAAATCCGAGTCAGATTTGTTTTTAATTATGACTGATTTCACCAAATAAATTGCATTTACACAATCAGACTGTTGTTGGCCCTTAAGAAGTGAGATGAATTACCAATTGGAATCCTATTGCCTAGCAGCAATGACACTAACTCCTCTCTCTTCGCTGACTGGTGCATACTTACAGTAAGACGTGCACAGACCCTATGCAAAGTAACTATGGTGCTGAAGCTAGCCTTCTCTTCCTCCCCCCCCCCATCCCTGCCAGCTATATCAAGGCTGATGTTAAAGCCCCCCAACTGGAGAGAATTAAAAGGGAGGTTACCTGGCTTCAGTTTGCTGCCACTCTGACTGTCTTGGTTTGGGGAGTGAACCTAGGGTGTGGGCTGAACAATTGTGAGGTAGGAACCTTCGGAGCAACCGAGCCTGGGGAGAGGGTTTGATCTGAACGTCTTTTAAAATAAATTGTTAATTTCTTTGGTAATAAAGATATACCCCAGCCAAGATGGATGTACGTTTTGATCCTGCATCATGTACAGACAGTGTTTTAGAGCAAGTTGGGAAAGGCAGCTCCTGTTGTGCTATTCTTCCAATATTTCTCTCACTGCTTCTCAAGCTTTTCCCCACTTTTTCCAACCTACGTGTCCACCACTTCCAGCCTTTGTTGGTATCAGTCAGTTCTGATATATGTGGTTCTGAAGAGACAGATTTGAACTTCTTAGAACGAAGCTGGTCAAGATACAGAGTCTCATTAACATAAAACCACAGCAACTAATGAGTCTGTCTTTGGAAGCAATTAAGAATGATTTTATGCTTGATCTCTCAGAAGTCAGATTTATTGCCATGAAGCCCATAGATCTTTTGTGTTGAATAAAGTCCAGAGTTTATCACTTACCTTTGAAATGCTGAACTCTCACTCTTTAGATATGTTTCATCTTGCCAATTCTGGGAAAGCAAACATTTTAAACTAGAGGTTACTCTGCCAATTTGATTCTATTTAAATGATAGCTTTAACAATACAAGCAGGCGCCAACTCCAAATCAGAGTGGCTGGCAAGCTTCTTGAAGGGAGGGTATTTTGATATTCATGCCTGTGCCAGGATGACACCAGCTTCCGTTACTTCATTTACAGAAACTCCAGCTCAGAGTTGTTCTGAAATTAGTGGTCATGCATCTATCTCTTGCCCATCCTCTCTGCTGTGATGTCATTTCCAGAAGTATTATCTCTGGATTCTACAGAGTTTCTGGGAAAAACACTCTGGGCTTGCTTTGGTTAGCCTTGTGCCCGTTATAACTCCATTGACCGACACACACAGCTCTCCCCGCTCTGCAAACAAACACAGGACTTGAAATAATGTACCAGACACCTAATTGTCACAGCACTAAATTAAAATGTGGGGTCCACTTCTCAGGGCCAGCACCTGGATGATTAGCCAAGTCCCTTTCTCCTGTGTGAAAAGGCGGAGTGCTGTGATTCCTCCCAGAGTCCCTGAATACTGCTCACGGGTCTCCATCTTTTGTCATCTCTAGCTAGTAGGTATCTGATTAGTTTGAAGATGCTCCCCAACTTCTCCAAACCTCCTTGGGATGATGGACGTGAATTTTGTGTTTATTCCATCTTCCAGAAACCAAGAACCCCCAAGTAGCTGCAAGGATGGTGGTGACTCTGCTGCTGTATCCCTCCTCCATATTTTTAGTCTTGTTTCCCGATTAGGAGCTCCATCCAGCTCTTGCTTCTGCTTCAGCTTTTACCTTTCTCAAGCTTGATTACAGTGAGACTGACCTAATTCTTGTCAGTTTCTCTGCTGCCTATACTCTGAGTAATACTCTGAGCATGAAGACAACCAACCAGAGCCTTGGCAATCAGTATGCTGCAGCTTTAAAAGTTATGATCAGGAGTAGAGGCATTGCAGCTATTTGCAGACTTGGGAAGACCTCACTGCACCAGTTTAGACTTAATTCACACTTGAAAGGCTGCCTTGACAGACATATGGGCTAGATTATTTTCCTTTCTTTGTTTAAATGAAAGTTTAGTTTTTGCAGTAGTGGATGGCACTTTCCTAGGAAGCTGCTTCCTTACAAAGCACTTTAAATGAGTGTGCAAGTAAATTTTTTCAAGCCCTGATGGGAAGTATTGGTTCAGATAATCATTCAAACTTCTAGATGATTATCGAAAGCTGTAATCCTTTGGAGCCCAAGATAATTACAATAATCATTTTTAAGTACCCTAAAATTCACAAGGTTACATACACCCCTCAGAGGCTGGAATCTTCAATTTAGTTGGAAAATTTCCCTGTTAAGGAGGCTTTTGGATCCCCAATTTAGTTGGAGAATTTCCCTGTAAAGACTTTTAAATGATCACAATTATCAGGGTTAGAAACATAAGCATTTTATCATCGGAAAGGGGAATGCAGAGGAAGGGGATGACACCAGCTTGTTAATGGTGCAAAGCTCCTGTTTCTAGCTCTGATGGGTCATAAGATGAGATATCAGGTACTAAAGCTGTCAGTGTTCCAAGACTGAAATTTGTTCATCCTGGTTCTCCAGTGTAATTTTTGGGGTGGAAATCCACATTTTGGGGGGTGAGAGTGGGGACAAAGATAAAAAGTATTCTGGTAGCACGTGGTTTCTTTTATTTTGTTTTTAACTTGTTTCTTTGAAGGAACATAGTGTAGATGAGGCACACAAGGTTAGATGATAAATACAACTTAGCACATGGATATCATCACCACATTTGTGGTGCCAAACCAGAGTTTGCATGTGTCAGTGGACCAGATCCACCCCTGCCGATGCAATGTGTACTACCCCATGCTGCATATTAAAAGCAGTTGTGTCCAAGATTCATATCAGCACACTGTCCTGACTCCACACTCAAATCCAGCCCTCCACCCATAAATGGGCTTGAAGGCATCTTGCATCATTGCATCCTCCTCTAGACAGACTCTTCACCAGTCAGCGTAGCTCAGAGCTGTAAACAGCCCACTGTCTATAAAACACACCACAGTACAGTTTTTACAGATTCTCATTGCACATTTTTGTATAATGGGGTCTTTTTTCAACACAGATAGTAAATATTACTCATTTTGAATTGTTTCAAAGGTGTCAAAGTGTCTCACACAGAGTTTTCAGAAGTTGCACAGCAGGCTATCTTTATCCACTTCAGTACTTAATTTATCAGAGGGGAAGATCTCTTGTGACTCCTAATTGATAAGCTGTTTGTTCCCTTACCTGGTTTCAGTCTAGCATTTTGCTGAGGTAGTTATTAGGTGACAGCAATACTTTGTACTTATACACATCCTTCCATCCTAGGATCTCAGTGCTGTAGCATGGTAAAAAGTATGTCCCTTGCATGTATGTTGCTGGCAGATTCATCGTACAGTCTACTATTATTGGAGTTTGGGGGTTTTGCCACACTTGAGATTGAGATTGTGCCATATTGAGCCTGTGTGGCTGTTGGTTAAAAACCCTGAATGGGTCTTTTGGGTTCTGCAGCCACAGAAGTTACTTTTTGCTTCAGAATAATTAGTGCACACCGTTTAGTGACCGTAGAATACAATATAGGAGATTCCATGGCTCAGGGAATGACGTTTTTCTATGTGAAAATTGGTCAGCTGGGGAACTGTATTGTAGGAGCTGCAGTCTGAATCACTATATCTTCCCAGACTAACTAATCCATTCTGGAAGTTAGCCAGGGTATGGAGGCATGGCAGGAAAACTAAATTACTCTTTCCCATTTGTGGATCACTCAAGGTAGCTGTAACAAAACCAAGTTCTTGCTGTAGGATAGGCTGGGAGCCATCAGCCCCCTGACTCGGAAATGGACAACCCTGGGCCTGCTGCAACTATGGGTGTATGACCTTGGCTGTGGGGACAGAAGACCCAAGGTCTGGATTTCTGGGATATAATAGTATGAGAGCACATTTGCAAACTCCCTCGGCCAGCTTTTCTTCTGTTTGTTTACTTTTTGCTAAAAATAGCTATAATTTTTCCACTCTGCTCCTCCAAAAATTTTTCTTATTTATATTTTTAAAAGCCATATTATTTGGGAGGTTTAGAACATAAACAAAATGTACATATAAAATACAAATAAATAAAATGTACATCCAAATGTATAAATAATTTATACAGTAATGATTTTTTAAACAGGATGAAAGTGTGTCCTGTTGTCCTTCTTCTCTATTTATATCTTTCAGATACTAGCAGGTATGCCAGCACTCCAGACAGCACCACAACGCACTGCCAGGGAGCTGCTGTACGTTGTTTTAGAGCTTTCATGGTAGCCAACTTTTCCCTTGGTTAGGGCAGCCTTCCAAAGAGCCAGCATCAATGGCCTTCCAGGAATTACACAGCATGCCAAGGCAGTGGATATATTGTCTGGAATGGATTAGGACCTTTGTTTTTACTTTTTACATAAAGTCAGTCAATGAAAAGGAAGTTTGAAAAATAAAGAGATTTTCTTGGAAAATGTTTAGTATATCTAATGCCTAAATTCAGTATGGGCATGCTGTAGGTGAAAGCTCCTGGTCCAGAACCCCAGCTGGAATAAATCAACATAATTTCACTAACACAAATTTGTATCAGTGGAGGATATGGGCTTCCATTTTTAATTTGTTGCAAGTTACAATGTTCACCCATTCAGGCTATCTTTGTATATCACCTAGCTCTACTAGTAAAAATATTGGATACTCTTTTCAAAAAAATATAAAATATAAAATGCTGCATACTAGATAGAGAGATAGATAAACAAACCATATTTAGTAGATGTCATGGAGACAGTTGGCACAATCCCCTTTTAGCATGGGCAGAGCTATGCTATGTGTGGATCTAGTGGCAGGATCTGTACTAACATATCTTTAACTAAGCATTTCTTTGTGCTCTCCCCGCCTATTGATCAATAAAAATGAAGTACCATATTTCTTTCCCCATATGCTTTTTACTATATGCCTGTGTATTACTATTATTGGTTCATGTGGAACAATCAAGACTTTTACATGAGGTTCCACTCAAGGACTCAATCCTCAGATTGTGTAAATTGTCACAGCTCAAATAGTGCAGTTACACTATTTTACACCAAAGCATATGGCTCAAAATTTCCAGTGTGTTAAAAGGAAAATTACGCAGGAGGAAATTAATTATCACAAAGGGGTTGGGAGACCCATTACAAATTATTGAAATTTGTGAACTAACAAGTAGGCTAACAGACATGAATTAAGGAAAATAAAGTTGCATCAGAACTTGTACTTGGTTTATGTGCTTTGAGAAGTGTATGTTAGTCTTAATTGTTTGCTAATTCATAGTATACTGGCAACTCTGCTGTAATATATTTTGTAGTAATAACTATAATAGGAGATCTCACTACAGCATGCAGCTCTTCAGTCAGAGAAGTGGAGGGAATCCACGGTTGTATGCAAACGCTAAAGCATGAAGATTTGCGAGGCTAAATTTTATCTGCATTAATAGTTGAAGGTTTGGGCTGAAGAATATGATTTTCTTCAGTTGTAAAGATTGAGAGTGTCTCCATGTCAGTGTAACACCAGCAGCATTTTGGATCTGTGTAGTGGCAATTGTGAGACAATTATCATAAAGACCATTATCACAATGAGACAATTATCCACCCTGTGCCTTGGAAACCAATGAGAACCTGCTGATTTTAATTAGTACATCTTTGTTACAGAATAGTAGGTAAATTGTTCATTCTGTGCTCATAAGTACACAGTTCTCTTGATATGGTCAAAATGTGGCTTCTGATGCCTTTGTCTACAATCTCTGCTCAAGTACACAAATCGGCAAACTATATGCTTAAGAACATGTGCAAGGCTATGGCTTGGATGCACTTTATGATTTATTAGCCTAGGAATATCCTTGGGACTAAATACTGTTGCTATGGGCACAAAGATGAACATTGAGAACAAGGCTCTTATAGTACAAATTAACCTCCTTTTGTTTTTCCTCTGATTGTTGTAAATAGTGTAATGCACAATTATAGTAACATTTATTAAAAAATTTTTAAATCACTGAACAGCAGTGGTTTTGTCCACTACCTTTAAATTTTCATGCAAATAATGATGTATCTCCAAACTTATATAAAATATCTATTATTTTGAAAATGTTGGTTTTTGTGCAATGGAACAGAACAATATTTTGTCATTCTGCAACAGGGAAAAATGGTGCACAGGAGTCCTACTCGCAAAAGTAATCACAGTGTGATGATAGGATTAGAGATGGAAGAGACCTATTCGATCATCTCATTCATCACCCTGACAGTGCAGTCATCAGTGTTTTGTCTGATTAAGTTTTAATTGTCTCAGGTACTGGGCTTCTACCACATCCCTTGGGATTGGGCTCTGCAATACATTGTATCTCAGTGTTAGAAGTTTTCTTTGATATTCTATCTAAATTTTTCTTTTAATAACTTAATTCTGTTCTTCCTAGTTGTAGTTCCTTTGTGAACCATAATTAATTCCTCCCTCTTTTCAGATATTTGAATATTCCTTCTCAGGCACCATTTGGCTAACGTGTACATGTTTAGCTCTTTAACCTTACGACAATAATGCAGTCTCTCTTGCCCTTTTTTTTTTTTTTTTTTTTTTGACTTGGATAGAACTCGATGTCTTTAACAAATGCTTTTGATAATTTAAAGCTTGTCGAAGATCACAGATTCTATATTAGGAACTGAAAATATATTACTCACACTTCTGTCCTTTTAAAATATGTGAAACTGGAATCAACAGAGTAGGAACAAATCAGGATTTTGTTTCAATTCAGTGAAGTGCTGTAATTGTAATGTTCAATTAAGTACAAACTACTGGAAGATGAAAAGTCTAGTCTCCTTTTGATTCAAGGGGTATTACACATGCAGTGATGTCGTGGATGCAAGGAGGGGAGTTACCCATTTATCAGTTATAAAATAGATTCTGAAATGTTTGTGCTCAGATATTACAGGACTTCAGAGGGGTTGAGAACTTTGTAAGTTGAGAACTTTGTTTGGGTCATATTTTAGACTTTAGCCCTCAAGTTCTGGATTTTGGTTTGTGCCCATCTCTAAGCAGGATGTAAATGATAAACAATGTAAACTGGTACTGTGTGATAGTTCAAAGTTTTAAACCAGTTAAGAGAAAAATAGTGCAAAGTTTAAAAGAGTTTTAAATTTATTCAAATGTTTATTTAAGGCTTTTGGGAATTTATTTGAGACTCAAACAGTATTTCTAGATTTTATGTACACGTATCTTTGTGCAAAGCTTCCATTTTCTAGAAGACAGCAAAGTCCTCTGAACTTGGAGTCTGAACACCTGGTGTAGGCTCATGGTGCTATCACTCACTAATTGTGTAATCTTTTGCATGTTACTTAACTCCTTTGTGCTTCAGTTTCCCTGGCCAAGATTTTCTAAAGTGACTAGTGGGTTTGGGTGCCCAACTTGAGACATTTTAAAAGGACCTTGTTGATCACATGTCCTCTGAAAATTAGGTCACTTAAAGATGTCTCAAATTGGGAAAATATGTTTTTGAATATTTTGGCCCTTAACTCTAAAACAAGGGTAATAATGGTTATTCTGTATTGCAAAGTGCTTTGAAATGTATGGAAGAAAGGTATTGTGGATGTGCTAAGTATTATTATTTTATTATTCTTCCAAAAAAGAACCATAGAAGGATGATCTTCAGTTCATTATCTTCATCATGTCAGATTGTGTACAAAACCAAAGAACTTTGGTTAATAAAATAAAATACAGTTTCTCCATATTTTTCACCATTCCTTATACAAGAACATACCGTCCAGATTTTAATAGTGGCCTCTGAAGTGGGCATGCCCAAAATTACACATCCAAATTTTGTTTGTACAATTTTGTGTGCCTGTATTTTGCAGGCCCGATAATTTGATTTGTCTTTACAAATTACCAGTCTTCAGCTGGATACAGGCGGGTGGACTTTTTCACTTGTACAGGGCCCCAGTAACTTTCATGGGATTCTGCTTGGGATTAAGGGTCTGTCCACACAGATCTGAATGCAAGAGCAGGGTCCAGGAGTGAGATGCTGTGATACACCACTTAGAGGCACAGCATAGAACTCAGAGCCCAGGGGGAGGAGTGGCTACGGTGGATTTGTCACCTTAATAACATCCCACCCTGCACCTGGGCTGCTACAGTGCTCATAGCATAATTTAGACATCTAAGGGAGGCATCTAAGCTATGGCAGCTTGTCCCCAGCTTCCTGTGGGCTGCAGCATCCTGCTGCTGACATGCTCCTCCCCATCCTGTTCCACCTACTGCACCAGAGATTGCAAGGGGGATCTCAGAAAGCTGCCTTATAGCTCCCCTTCAGTTGTTGCACCAGAACAATGTCCCCCTGGCTGGATAGATGGCTTTCAGAGTCCCCTTAAACTGTGTCAGACTTGTAACCCGAGAACCTCACCTTAAGTAGATATTAGAGCAATGAAGATTTTCCCTTTGTTCAAAAAACTCTAGTTTGTTACACTTAATCTACAATACTTTGTGTAGTACTGATTTTATTCAAAATGTTTAAGATCATCAAACATTTTATGTAGCTCTTGGAGTCATCGTAGATAATTCTCTGAAAACATCTGCTCAATGTGCACCAGAGTTAGAAAAACTAACAGAATGTTAGGAACCATTAAGAAAGGGATAGATAATAAGACAGAAAGTATCATAATGCCTCTATATAAATCTATGGTATGCCCACATCTTGAATACTGTATGCAGATCTGGTTGCTCCAGCTCAAAGAAGATATATTGGAATTGGAAAAGGGCAACAAAAATGATTAGGGGTATGGAACAGCTTCAATATGAGGAGAGATTAAAAAGACATCAGGTTTAAAACAAACAAAAGGAAGTACTTCACACCAAGCACAGTCATCCTGTGGAACTCTTTGCCAGAGGATGTTGTGAAGGTCAAAACTATAACAAGGTTCAAAAAAGAGCTAGATAAAGACGACCGGGGGATGGATCACTCAATGATTGCCTGTTCTGTTCATTCCCTCTGAAGCACCTGGCATTGGCCACTGTTGGAAGACAGGATACTGAACAAGATGAACCATTGGTCTGACCAAGTATGGCTGTTCTTATGTTCTTATTATAAGTAGTTTGGGTCAGGGATTGTCTCTTCCGATGTGTTTCTATAGTGCCTAGTATAACGGGGCACTGATCTCAACTGGGGTTTTTATGTGCCAATGCCATAAGAAGAATTAAGCAAGGGAATTTTTTGCATACCTGCTTTTTCTCTCGCTAGGCAAAAATGATAGAATTGGGGCTCCTGTGCAGATTAACTGCTTTTCACAAAGTTCTAGCATAGGCTGCATTTCTGAATTTTTGTAGAGAATTTTAGCTTGTAGCCCCTGACACCGCCTCCCCATAATCACTTCTCTTCATCTGAAAAGCCTTCATTGGTGTTAGTTGTGAAGATATTGTAATGAAGCTTTCATTTTTGTCCAGATAAATAAAACATAAAGACACTTTTGAAGGTAGCCCTGAAAATCCTTGGATGTTTTTGCCAGTTTCACAGATTTGAGATTTTTTGCATACTACTCTACTGAACACAAAGGAACAGATTTGACTCCAGTGGTGAATTTAATTTCGTGGAAAATCAGAGAGAAAACCCATCCGTAAAATATGCCTTCACTGTTAGATTTGATCATTTCTGTACCATGTGCTGTTAAGTCTTAGATATAATTCTACTTGTTTCCCTCCTCCTCTGACCCCCCAGAAGACAAGACACCATTGTATAACCTGTGTAGTGTGTTGGTGCATTGTGTACTAGAAATCTTCTTTGGATAGTATGCTGATTTTGTGATGACTATATATCCTCCTCATTGTGCTAGAAGTCCCATGGGAATGTAATAAAAAGTGGCCACTTGAACACAGAAAGGTATCCAACACAGGAAGGAATAATGAATAAATAAGTAGTCCCATTAAATAATTCCTTTACTCTATAGTCTAAAGAGACTTCTGCTTTTTGTTCATTTTTTATTTAAAGTATTTAAAAAAAATCTTCAGAAATGGCGTTTACATTGTTAGGATTTAGGGCCTTTACTGAGTGACACTTTCTGACTTTGATTTCATGGCTTCCCTGGCAGCAACACTAAGAGGAGAATTTGCCTGTTCTGAAATAGCATGACTACCTAGAATTTTCTCACCCTGTATACCTTGGAGAGCTCAGGTTCAGTATTCAAGTATGGGACAGTAAAATGAAACATTTAGAATTTTTGCTCGAGTCTTCTTCAAACAGTTAATTCCTTAGACATCTAGCCAACACTAACTGATTCTTGCACATCTGATTTCATCTCTGTAGAGAGGGGTGGTTGTAATGGGGTGTTTGGGGGAAGTAAAACTGTCTGGGACAAATTAAAAATGTAAAGCAAGTGAGTGTTCACACAAGTTCAAGAAAACTTTTCTGAATGTCTATGCCTTTTGGAAGCCAGCTGAGTGCGGAGTAAGAATCCTGGGGTTCCCAGAGTTTTACAAGGCTGTACCAATCCCATATCTGGCAGCACAGAATCTGGAAACTCTGAGACCCTCAGCTTCAAGACTCCTAGATAGAGTGACAAGACCTCTTGATTTTGTAGGGGCAGTCCCGATATTCAGAGCTTTTTCTTATATAGCCTAATACTCCCCACCCCGACCTGATTTTGCACACTTGCTGTCTGGTCACCCTATTTCCAGATGTGAAACCAAGGCCAAGCCCTAGTTAGAGCAGGGCCTCCAAGGCTTCCGGGCTCCTCACTTCACTGCATGGTGGGGCTGCCCTGGAGCCACAGACCTGAAAACCCTGGGTGTCCCCAACCCTGAGTCATTCACACAGTGCGGCTGCTCTGGAGCTGTGGACCCTGGTCCCCAGCATCCCACTAGCCATGTCACAAGGTCTGCATAATGTTAGGAATCTTTGTTGATCCTGATACATGATATTGGAAGAGCTGTGGGTAGACCATATCCTGATCTTGCATTGGGATCCACTAGCATAGACTCGTCTGTACAGTCCCATTGAAGACAACAGGACTTCCCAGTCTCTTGGGTTCCATGTTCACATATCCTGAAGCCTGATTGGGGCCCATGTAACTAAGGTGTTAAAATCTATTAACTGTGTGACACTATTGTCTGATTTATTGCCTTCTGTTAGAGAAACATCTCAGTTGCAGTTGTGAGCAGTGAGTTCTTTTATTCAAAACTGAAATGAGTCTACTTATTTTCATATAATTTGTATATTTATAATGTATGCGAGCTTAAAACAATCAAAGTAGGTGCAAGTGTTACATCTGTGTTTGACTTTTGGCCTCCATCCCACTCTTCGTTTGGCAGCTCCATTTACTTTAATGGATTAATTTACTGATACTATGACAGATATGATTCTCCTACACCATTACTGCTTTTTATTTAGCACTTATTATTACTAGGCTGCTAATGTTCCAAAACAGGGAGGGCAGACCTGGACTTGAAGCCAACTAATCTAAAACGCAACAAAGGTATGTACTACTATTACTACTTTTTTTAAATTTTATTTTTTAAGACCAGCATCAAAGAGTGGCTTCCATCTGAGGCGAGCATAAGGCAACTATTATATTGGCCCAGGAGGTTTCCCTGATAGAGATGGTGTTGTGGACTTCAGAGGTCCCAATTTGAGTCTCAGCTGTGATAATGTTGCTAGGTACCCACATATTTCAATCACCGGGTAGGGGGTGTTATGGGTTTGTTAAACCTGCATGGTGTCTGATCCCAAATTAACAGATACAGCAGAGATTATATTACTCACTGGTGGTCAGATTTGTTGTGCTGAATCATAAAGTCCTTGCATTTCTTCTTTCTAAGAATGTTAGATTCTGAAGTCCAGCCAAACTGCACGCAACACAAGTCAGAGGTTATGTGTATGAGTGCAAAGATGGCACAAAACCTTCTTTATCACTGTGTGCTGGGCTGGTTCTCTGGTGTCTTGGCTTAAGTGACAGTGGCTGCTAACAACCTTAGGGGCCAAAACTGTGTCTGAGGATTGGTGCAATGTAACAACATCCTGACTGCTCACCCTTTCTCTTGGCATATCCCCTTCAGCTGGCAGCAGGGAAATGGTAAGGGCACAGGAAAAAATGTTGGGAATTACTATGAATTTTGTGTAGACATGAGGAATTAATGCAAAATTTTGCAATGCCAAAATTTTTGCAAGTACTTTAAAATAGCTCTAGTTAAATCATGTTGTTTCACTAATGGGTACGTAGCACAAGACTTGAGCACAGCTGTGCTCTCAATTGTTGACTGCTTTGAATACTATTCACTAGCATTTCCTAAGAGCTAGTGATCTTTATTAGCATTCCCAAGAGTTACTAATATTGTGTAGTTGAGTCTCATCCCAGTCTTTCATCTGTAATGGGATTTGTACAGAAAATAATATGGGAAAATCATTTCTAAATCTCTCTAAATATGTACAGTTTTTGTGGTTCCTGGTAAACTGAGACGATGACCCAGATTCTTCTCTGAAAAAGCAATTTAGTCTGAGGGTCACTCCTATTTGGTGCAGCTGTCACAGATAAAAGCTGTCTGTTGTGTTAAACTTGGTTTTACCATTGCATATATTGAGACATGAAATGTGAATTAAGAACATGCCTAGGCAGAATTCTTAAAATAAATAGTTTAATGCCCAGACAGAATTACTGAGCTAGAATTTACACTGCAAATGAATATCCATTAATTCAAAACAGCATTAACATGCTGTAGTAATTAAAAAATATTTGAATGTGAAAAAATTCATATTCAAGGTTGTTTTTGGAACATTAACTCTGCCCCACTACACCTTCCATATGCAACCTTTTCACAGCATTGCAAGATCATCTTCCTTTAACCAGTCTGCTCCACATAAGAACAGCCATACTGGGTCAGACCGAGCCCAGTATCCTGTCTTCTGACAGTGGCCAATGCCAGATGCTTCAGAGGGAATGAACAGAACAGAGAATCATCAAGTGATCCATTGGCCTTGTCATCCACTCCCAGCGTCTGGCAATCAGTGGCCAGAGTATGGGGTTGCATCCATGACCATCTTGGCTAATAGTCATTGGTGGACCTATCCTCCATGAACTTTCCTATTTCTTTTTTGAAACCCATTATATTTGTGGCCTTCACAATATACCCTGGCAACGAGTTCCACAGGTTGACTGTGTGTAGATTGTAGGTCTCAGAACTCAGAGTACACCGTTCACCAAACTTGGCAAGTGCCTTACTTACTTGCCATTGAGAAAAGAAGGAAGCTGACATGTATATAGAATGTATTTTATTTTTTATTTGTAGTCAATGATTTGGTTACAGTCTAAAGTTGTAACAGTTATAAGCATACTCTCGGTGTTTGATAAGGAAACTAGGGAAGAATTAAAATTCTTTATGCAACTTGAACTGCAGATGTTCTCAGTATGGTTATTATAACTACACCACCTATGTGTCATTATGAATAAATGTCTATCTACAGCCATAAGTCTGTCTAAAATAGTCCAAATTAGGTCAATTAAAATGTGACTCAAATGGGATTGAGAAACCTCCATTAGCTTCAGCTCTTTATGCTGAATATCTTTAAGAGTAAAGGTAAGAGCAACATTTAGCATAACATTTACTTTAAATTTACCATTTTCTCCACAGATTTCAGATCTCCTGAAGCCATGGCTTGCTCACTGCTCCCTATGTAATGTTGTCCCCCACCCCCCGCCAGAGAATATACTAGTACCATCATGACCAAAACTGAAGTCCACTGGAGTACGTCTGTGGAGGGTGGTGGGAGGTTTAAGTGAATTTTATTCTATTGTGTAAGTTTTCAAAATTTTTAGCTTGCTCCATTCTCTGGAGGAATAGTGTGGTGACACTGCTGGGGGCATTGAATGGTGCAATAACCATTCAATCCTAGTCACAACTTCGGGATACATGAAAAATGAGATAGGGTAAATATAAGTGTAACACATGCTAACTACACCTCTGGGCTTTGCTCTTTGGTACATTGAGCATAATATTCTAAAGTTAATGGAGGTTTCTTAATCTTATTTGTGAGTGTCTTTTGAAGGATTACTTTGAGTTTACAGAGTTTAACACAGCATTATTTTTAAGTCAGGACCTCCATTTCATTTACATAACCTTTTCCAAAGATCCTAAGCAAGTGATAACTTGGAGAATAAATATTCTTCCCTATTTCTATTAATCTTTGTTTCTTCCTTCCTCTTGTTCTCTTCTTTTCACCTCTCTTGTTTTTTGAGGCATTATAAACTATGGCAAATATGGAATGGATTGAAGTAAAATAGACTGCCCCCCCTCCAACCTATTGTCTGGAGTCAGGTAACCAAGAGACTTCAAGGATCAGTAGTGTATCATAACAAGAATAGGATTCCTTTTTCTGTCTCGAGGCTTGATACTCCAATAATTTCCATTTTCTTTCCTCTCTGCTACCTGTGTCTCATATTCTAATGTGGGGAAAATTACAACACATGCTTTGTTTACCAGTGAGAATTTTTGAAAAGATGCCTTAGGGTCTTCCTAGCATCCTGGTTCATCATGACACTTTCTCATCCTTATCTGTTTTCTGTATCTTGAAGGTTATAAATATTACTTGGTGATGTCATGTTCCATCCACCCCAAAGGGACTGCAGCCTTAAAGGAGAAATGTTGTTTCAGTTTTCAGAAATCTATTGTTTTTGCGTGTTCTAGCTAATGAATTCTCTCTGAACCAAATATTTCCACTTCATTTTCTCCTGTTTTTATTTTAGTCAGTGCATCATTATTACAATATTTTTAATATATGTATATGTACCAGCTTTGCTCCTTAATTTGGTGACTGGGGAATTAATTGAACCCAGAAATCAGGTCATACATGTTTCCTTTTTGCTTGTTGTTTTGTTTCATTGTAATAATGGCTGTAGTTGTGCAGGATACAGTTTAATTATTTATGGATTTCTAAGATCTGACCCAGTGATATGTGCTAACATATTTCAGCAATCTGTCTTTAGAATGTAGTATTAACTAGGGCTGTCAAGCGATTAAAAAAATTAACCGCGATTAATCGTGCTATTAAACAACAATAGAATACCAATTATTTTAAATATTTGTGGATGTTTACTACATTTTCAAATATAGTAATTTCAATTACAACACAGAATACAAAATGTATAGGGCTCACTTTATATTTATTTTTATTACAAATATTTGCACTGTAAAAAACAAAAAAATTGTATTTTTCATTTCACCTCATACAAGTACTGTAGTGCAATCTCTTTATTATGAAAGTTGAACTTACAAATGTAGAATTATGTACAAAAAAACTGCATTCAAAAATAAAACAATGTAAAATTGTAGAGCCTACAAGTCCACTCAGTCCTACTTCTTGGTCAGCCAATCACGCAGCCAAACAAGGTTGGTTACAATTTTCAGGAGATAATGCTGCCTTCTTCTTTTTTACAATGTCACCTGAAAGTGAGAACAGTCGTTCACATGGCACTGTTGTAGCTAGTGTTGCAAGATATTTAGGTGCCAGATGCGCTAAGGATTCATATGTCCCTTCATACTTCAACCACCATTCCAGAAAACATGCTTCCATGCTGATGATGGGTTCTGCTTGATAACAATCCAAAGCAGTGCAGACTGACGTATGCTCATTTTCATCGTTTGAGTCAGAAGGTTCATTTTCTTTTTTGGTAGATTGGGTTCTGTAGTTTCCATATCAGAGTGTTGCTCTTTTTAAAACTTCTAAAAGCATGCGCCACACTTCCTCCCTCTCAGATTTTGGACGGCACTTCAAATTCTTAAACCTTGGGTCGAGTGCTGTAGCTATTTTTAGAAATCTTACATCGGTACCTTCTTTGCATTTTGTCAAATCTGCTGTGAAAGTGTTCTTAAAATGAACATGTGCTGGGTCATCATCCTAGACTGCTATAACATGAAATATATGCAGAATGTGGGTAAAACAGAACAGGAAACATACAGTTCTACCCCCAAGGAGTACAGTCACTAATTTAACTGATGCATTATTTTTTTAACGAGCATCATCAGCATGGAAGCATGTCCTCTGAAACGGTGGCAGAAGCATGGAAGGGCCATACGAATGTTTAGCACATCTGGCAGGTAAAATACCTTGCAATGGTGGCTACAAAAGTGCCATGCAAATGCCTCTTCTCACTTTCAGGTGACATTGTAAATAAGAAGCCGGCAGCAGTATCTCCTGTCAATGTAAACAAACTTGTTTGTCTTAGTGACTGGCAGAATAAGATGTAGGACTGAGTGGATTTATAGGCTCTAAAGTTTTACACTGTTTTGTTTTTGAGTGCAGTTATGTAACAAAAATAATCTGCATTTGTAAGTTACACTTTCACAATAAAGAGATTGCACTTTAGTACTTGTATGAGGTGAATTGAAAAATACTATTTATTTTGTTTATCATTTTTACAGTGCATATATTTGTAATCAAAAGTAATATAAAGTGAGTACTGTAAACTTTGTATTCTGTGTTGTAACAAATCAATATTGAAAATGTAGAAAAACATAAAAAAATATTGAATAAATTTCAATTGGCATTCTATTGTTATAAGTGCGATTAATCGCAATCAATTTTTTATCCTTACAATAACTTAAAATGTAAATTTTACATTGTACCTATCTTTATGGTGCTTGTTTATAGTGTATGGTACATTCTGACTAAAATTACCTTTGTCACTTCTTTAATTTTGTCACTGTAGAGAAAATCCAAATAACTTTGTTTTAACAAAACCTTAAGATAAGTATTTAATAAAGTTTACTAGAGTCTGTGCCATTTCTCCCAGAAGCAAACTATGACACGTGGGATGACAATAAGCACACCCAATCCAAATATTAGCCCTCCTATGCCATATCAACTTCAGACAGTTATGCCAACTCACCTACTCTCGAGGATAAATAATAGATAATAAGACAAAGAATATCATATTACTACTATATAAATCCATGGTACGCCCACATCTTGAATACTGCACACAGATCTGGTCATCCCATCTCAAAAAGAGATATTGGATTTGGAAAAAGTTTAGAAAAGGGCGACAACAATGACTGGGGGTATGGAACAGCTGCCATATGAGGAGCGATTAATAAGACTAGGACTTTTCAGCTTGGAAAAGAGATGACTAAGTGGGGATGTGATAGAGGTCTATAAAATTATGACTGGTGTGGAGAAAGTAAAGAAGATAGTGTTATTTACTCCTCATAACACAAGAACTAGGGGTCACCAGCAGGTTTAAAACCAACAAAGGAAGTATTTTTTCACACAGACAACCTGCGGAACTCCTTGCCAGAGGATGTTGTGAAGGCCAGGATTATAACAGGGTTCAAAAAATAACTAGATAAGTTCATGGAAGATAGGTCCATCAATGGCTATAAGCCAGGATGGGCAGGGATGGTGTCCCAAGCCTCTGTTTGCCAGAAGTCGGGAATGGGCGATGGGATGGATCACTTGATGATTATCTATTCTGTTCATTCCCTCTGGGGCACGTGGCATTAGCCATTGTCGAAAGACAGAATAGCCGGCTAGATGGACTTTTGGTCTGATCCAGTGTGGCTGTTCTTATGTTCTTAAGGCAAAGATTTTGGATATATTGTCTATTTTCAGTAACTGTCCAAAAACTTTCACTCATGTCTTTCCCATAACTTCTTCTCCCTTCAATATCACTTCAGGCTGCAGGCTTCACAAAGTCCCTCCAGTATTACTCCAGACTAAAGGGTATAGTTCCCTTTTGACTGTTAGTTCACTAGCTAAGATGCTACTTCTCTGAAATCTTAACTTTAAAAGACACTTTCTCTGAAATTCACTTCAGCAAAGACAGGTTTGGGCTCCACAGTTCATGCAGTGATTGTAATCCACATACTAAAAACAGCCACATGTTTTGCTTGAGTTGGTTAATTAGCTGAAGATATAATCAGGACTAAACTGGCTTGGCTGAGAGGTGAAATCCTCACACTTCTGTATGTATTGGATGAATGGCCAAGGTCATTTATTATCCTCACTTATTAGAGTTATCCTCATTAGTGGAAGCTTGAACTACGTCAGCATGCATGAAATCTAGCCTGTGAATAAGGATTTTTGGTGCTGTTAAATCTTTAACCTTCATAAGCACAAATCTTTCTTTGTGCCAACATGTAAAAATACTGCCTAGTATTTAAAACATACAAAATATAGCAATAAATTGTTTTTATTTCCCTTTAACTAGGTTATTTAGTCATAGATCATGGACCAGTACATTTTAAAAGGCTTAGGAAGCAACACAGATTTTGCTGAAAAATATTAATGGAAAATAATAAGTGACACAGTACTTGTGGTTAAATAAACATTTCAATTTAAGTTTTCAAAGGCAGGAGCTAGTGCACTATTCCAACCCCAAGATGAGGATGGATGAGAAGTAAAAGGGACTTAGGGCTTGTCTACATTTACATTTTATAGTGCGCTAACTTGCTGGTTTGGGGGGGTGAAAAATCACGCCCCTGAGCGCAGCAAGTCTGAGCGCTTTAAAGCGCTAGTGTAGACAGGCTCCGAGCGCTGGGAGCTGTGCTCCCAGTGCTCGGAGCTAATCCCCTCGTGGAAGTGGATTACCGGGAGCGCTCGCGCGTGACCACACTCACACTTTAAAGCACTGCTGCGGGCAGCTTTGACGTTTCCAGTGTAGCCATGTGCTCAATTCTATCTCTGTGTACTCACCTGGCTCCCATTGCTCTGTTATCTCTCTCTCTCAAACCTTGTTTACCCTCTAAGAGATAGGGAAATATCATTAACTTCATTGTACAGGTGAGGAACTGAGGCCCAGAGGTCACACACGAAGTCTGTGGCAGAGCCAGAAATTGAACCCAGGTCACCTGGATGCTAGTCTTGTGCTTTAAACACAAGATTAGCTTCCTTCCTCACCAAAGCTTTTCCCCTCCTCCCCCACCACCAATTTTCTAGATTTTCCTTCTGCAGTACCTTGGACCAACTTTCCTTCCCAGTCCCTCTCCACAGTAGAATCCTTGCTGGACTTCTTAACATTCCCTTGCCAGCCCACCCTGACAGATATTCTTGGTTTCTGATTGACTGAATGCTGCATTGGGTCACATCAGGCCACTGGGCCTGCATTCAGCTATGTTACCTTAATGTGTACTTTTTGCTATTATGTTGCAAATTGTTTTGCATCTATGAATTTTTAATTCACATGTAGTTGCATGACCATATCTGTTGCAGTGAAGATTAGCAACCAAATCTTTAAGGCCAAATTTTGTCCTTGAATGCACATATGTGACTCCCACTGAAGCCAAAGCCAGAATTTGGCCCTCAGTAGTTGTTATTGGTGAAATTCAGTGTGTACAGGCTGGCACCAACAAAACAAATGTCTGCTTAAGGTCACACAAGTCAATAATGGTCTTCATTTTTTTCAGCAAGACAGTGTGCTTATGCACAATTAAAAGTAAACTTGTGTGCTCTTGATCCAAAAGAATCAAATGTAATATCTTAAAAAAAGTTCTGAGAAGAAGCAAAACCCTGCTAGAATACCACATTATCTCCATTAATTTCTTGATCTCAAACATGTTTGATTCCCTAATGCTCCCCCACTTCCAGAGGTGCTGGAACTAGGAGTGCTGGGGGTGGGGTCGCAGCACCCCTTGACTTGAAGTGGTTTCCATCATATACCGGGTTTACAGTTTTGTTCAATGGCTTTCAGCACCTCCTCTATAAAAATTGTTCCAATGCCACTACCCACTTCCCCAGATTTTCGTAACCCTTGCTTGCTGACCATTGGGAAAAAATTCCTTCTCCAGTGAACCTTGTGTCCAGTTCAGGCTTCCATCATTTGCAGTACATAATTTGAATTTAGGAGACAAAGGTATGTCCCGCTTACGGCTATGGAACATTATAATCAGAACCTGTATTTGTGAGGAACCTGCATCCCCAACCCTCTCCCACTTCCTGTTATTTAAATGTTGAAGATAGCCTATGACAGTGAAGGTAGATGGGCTCTGTACAGTCTTAGAATATTTAAAAATAGAAGCAAGTATACTGAAGGTTTATAGCTCATGCTCAAACGGGAAATAGTCACTGTTAGTGCAAAATCAGGTATTTAAAAAATTTCATTCCCCAAGAACAACTTTGTGACTGTTAGCAGTCATTGATGGACAGTCACTGGTATGTACCGATGTGAAGGTGCAATGAGCTTTTGATTGGCTTTTATGGCTTTTTTTTTTACTTTTATGGGTGCAGCTTTTATGGTTTTATTGAATCAGTAAGAAAGGTCCATAATAGGTAGAGAGCTCTCCGTCTCTGAGCATCTCTTCATAAAATCCATTACGGATTTCTACCATGCAACTTTTCTGCTACATTAATGACCACGTACAAGGTAGCCAAGCATAAGTCCACTTGTTGGCTTTTCAGACGATTTTTGAGATTTAAACATTCTAAAAAGATTTACTTTTATCCAAGTGACATAGGAGGTATACCAGATGCATGTCACTCCTTGGAATTCACAACCTGGGCTCCATAGAATAGCTATCTAGTTCCAGAGAGGACGGTACAAGACCTCATATGACACTCTGCCTTGTACACAGCTCTGGAGATCCAATGCGATTTAGCTGATTGCACTGCAAATTCAAATGATTTTTTACTTTTATATAAAATACTATTTTTCTTCTTACAAATAAAATTTCAGTGTCAACTGAAAATCTATTTTTACTTGGTAAGGCAATTTCTACCTTGATTTCTTAGCATTAGACTGATTTTTTTTTAACGTTCATTAGGCATTATATATTCCATTAAAAGGTTAAAATTAGCAACTTCTAGCAAGCTATTTGTTGTTCACATTTGAGTGGAAAAATATGGTTCCTTATTTACTGGGTACCTTGTTCTGTGTACATCTTAGTAAAAGATCCTCCTGCAGGCCTCTAAGGCTGCTGCTATTTTACCTCCCAGAATGAATAGTCAAAAGCTGCAGTCATTGAGGACTCAGGTGTCAAAAATTGTAAGGTGGTTGAAGTGAGCCTTGACATAAAAGCTTAAAACTACAATTCTAAGTACATGGAGATAGTGCTTGTAACACAGATCTCTCTTTTCTTGACCACGTTAAGAGAATGGTGCCAGGAAACCTCCTATGAATTAAATGCCTGTTTCACACACTAGCATGATCACATCTTTCTATCTGTATGATGTGTTGTAATAAGTATGGTTTAAAAAAAAAAAGACAACAGGGCTTTCAGTAATCCTTTCCCACAAAATGCAGTGGGATTGAAAAATCAGCATAAAGGACACACTGTGAAGATATGGCAATGCATGCATTGTTTTCTACATAATGCAGTCAGGGTCTCCATGGTAAAATGAAATTTTTATTTTATTTTTTGTCACCATCAGCAGTTAACCTAAAGTAGGAGCTGCTCCATTTCATTGTAGGTTAAGTGACTTACTATTCAATACTAGCTGGGAAGTATAGATAATGAACTTTCCTTTTTTTGGATAGGTTTTTAAAATAGATTTAAAAATTGGTAAAAAAAAATATAATGCAGCATATGTTGTTGTTCTGTAATTTTTTTTATATAAAACCCTCCTTTTTAGCATTCCCCTTTCAGTGGAATCACTTAGACACTTCCAGCTGGTGGCAGGGGATACAGCCATAATACAGCTTTCTCTGTCCCAGCTGTCTTTTTCATTACGTTAAATGCATTACGATGGCTGCACTGCTTTATAAAGGTTCAGGTACAGAAAGGTATAGAAAGAAAATATGCAAACATGCATTTTTGTAGTGCCTACTAGCTTCTACAAGATCTTTGGATTCTGAATGTGTTCCTGGCTCTGATCTAAGATATCCTTCCAGTCACTGGAACATTTGCTGAAAGGGCTGGTTAAGGTGCCTGAGGATATCACCTTTTACAAGGAATCATTGTTGTAAAGGATTTTTAGTGCATTATGGCTCATGCAGCCTCACAGCTAAAGAAAAACAGGGATTTAGAAATTATTGCTGATGAAGAAAATGAGAAAAAAAGAAAACACAGGAAAAGATCCCGGGATCGGAAGAGAAAGGTATATAGATTTGTACCAAATTCTTACAAGCATTCCTTTGTTTCAGTTTTCTTACATTGCAAATGAGCTATCAGAGATCATTCTTATATGTAACTTGGTAGCTGTCTGAATAATTGGTTAAGATTGTAAAATAACATTGCAAACCAGAACTGTGGGGTTTGCAAAGCAATTGAATTTTTAATCGGCTGTTAGTTGATTGCAGTGATGATGCAGAAGGTGTGCACTCATTTCACGTATAAATCAATCACATTACCATGATATGCAAGCATGGCTATAAGTGACTTTAAAATAGTGTATAACCGTAATGTGAAGGTTACATGTATAACACTGTCATGGGCTTAACTGATAGAATAAATAGTTTAGCCTATGTATACATACTTACTGTGAATGTGTGTGAGGGTAGATTTTTCTTTGTGTTGGGACTATGTCACATGCTTGGCTCTTAAAACATCCATTTTGAGAATAATGTCACAGAATTGAGATGTTTTGTTGTTTTTCCTTTTTCCTAAAGGCAAATTATATGGAAAATCAAACCACAATAATTTGTTGTTAGCAACTTGATTTTGTTAGGTTAAAATGTGATTGTGATCATAGAGCCTTGTTTTTCTCTGCTGTGTAATTATCCTGGATGCAGAAATCTATGGTACACCGAGACCTGAAAAATTCAGTACACTAGGGTGATCATTGTTCAATTAAGATTTGAATCTAATAGTGGTCTATTTTATTTTTATCAAGGTATAAAACAGAATAGTTGAGGCAAGTGGCATGATGATAGATGATGTCCTTATGAGTGCTGTGTGGGTATGTCCTTAAAAATGACACTTTGTGTACTAGTCCATTTAGATAAGGCCCTGTAGTGATTTCTTAGTCATTGGTTGCAATTAGTAAAAATTGCCCAAAAGCCCATGGTCTGAACACAGAAGTGTGGTTATATAGAATTTGTGTGTGTCTTTGTGAAATTCCCTAAGGGATAGATAATCTTAGTGTGCTCTAAGCAGCCATGCATGTGCTTCCGGAAAGGCATGTAGATTTCCTTTAACATATGTGCAGCTTTTGGATGGATAACAGTCAACATTTTCCTGCCTTTTCCCCTTCTTTCTTCTGAAATGGCAGTGTTAAACTTAATGAGAAGCACTAAGAAACCCACTGTCTTCTGTTCTAGTGAACACATTAGAAGGCTGTGTTTAGATGGCTGCAGTGAGTGTACTGCAGCATATTAACTATAGATATCTTTTCCATTTAAATATACATGTAAAGGTCTCCTCAGTATTTTTTCTGGTACAAATGAAAGCACAAAATTAGGATATTGCCTTTGGGGCAGATTTCACATCAAAATTGGTCTGAATATGTAATATTTTTTCCTGTCTGATTTTATGGTTATATGCAGATCCGTAGCATTGTAGCTATCATTTTTCAGCTGAAAATGAACACAACAATGCAAATTTAAGGATCTGGCCTACCACCATGTATTTTCATTTGAGGTGTGAGTTAAAATGTATAGTATCATATTTAACTCTGTTCATGATTGAGAGAGCCAATATTATCTATAATAGGCTTAAGTTTAACAATAGCACACACAACCATATATATGCTGTCTTTGTCTTTGTGCTCATTCATATTTACTTATTGGCAAAATGTGGAAGAGATGTGGCAATAATAGCCTCTTGATTCAGAGATCTGAGACAATTGCTTTGTGGACAAAAATGCTTTACTGTTTATACAACACAATGCTGTAGAAGGGAAATCTCTTAGCAACCAGAGTGGGACCTGGATAAATATCAATCTATTTATTGTAAATGCATGGATTTTCAGTGTCTTGTTTCTTCATAGAATAGAACAAATAGAACATAGAGGTTTCACACCAACAATGTTTTTTTTCCCTATTACGCTGGAGATTGGTGATCAATTTGGAATTCTTTCTTAGCAGTATTTTTAGGACTTGCAGATTCAAGACATACTAAGTTTATTAGGAGAATGAAGAAAAAGTAGTAAGCTTGTCACTGACTATAGAAAGTGGGAAAGAAAATTTGTGCATGTGCAGGTATATTAGTTTACTCACAAAGAGGATCCCATTCTGCCTATCATACATCAGGCATAAACTGTGACATTCTAGTTGTTTGTTGTTTTGTACTTCTTGGGGGGGCGCAGTGAAATATTTAGAATAACCATTATTTCCACTATGAGTTCTGAGTCACTTCTTTGTGTACCTCTGCACCACCCACAAGCAAGCAATACTCAGTTTTTTTTATAGTCACATGATGTTGCACAACACTAACCCTTGAACAATATATGCAAATGTCTAGGGTCTTCAAATTGCATTAAAACACCAGTGAGTGCTAATATCCCTAGATAATTTAGACAGTAAGGAGATTGAGGCATGAGATGGTTTGAAAGTCAGGCCTGTGAGAGCACAAAGTCTCTACAAACTGATGATGCCAACCCCCGTCATACTGATAGTCATTTGTGTGTAATGTTAGGATTGTAATCTGAGGAAGAAATTTCACGGCTTTCTCAATTATTTGGCACTTTACCATGTACTAAAATTTCTGTCACGATTTGCTCTAAAAACATACAGACAAATATCTTGTTAGGTGATATTCAGTCCATTAAGTTGTAGGATCAAATCTTCAAAACTGTGTGTGCGCATTAGCATGTGTCTATGTTAAGCATGCAAATGAAGACATAGTTGATTGCAGTGATGATGCATAAAGTGTGCAATCATTTTACATATAAATTAATCACATTACCACCATATGCAAGCATGGCTAAAGTGAGTTTAAAATTGTGTATAACAATAATGTGAAGGTTATATGTATAACACTATCATGGGTTTAACTGACAGAATGAAGACATTATAAGTGTGCATGCATGTGAATCCTCACTTATACTTGCACATCTAAATTTATAGTATGCACTTATGAATATTCAGCTGTTAATTGTTTCTTATTCATGGCATAGCAAAAGAAAGAAATGGTACCAGAAAATAAGAGAGATGCATCTGTTGACTGATATACAGATTTCGCTGTTTACTCTGTTCAAATGTATTTTAAAATAGGGGCAAGATTCTGACTTTGGATGCATATGAAGTGTCCTTGCTTACTTAAGTGGGTGTAGCCCAAGTACATCAGGGCAAATTTTACTCTTAAATGATAAACTAACAAAAAAGATTGGAACACCTTTTAAGAATAACAGTTGATTTAATTATCTGACTGTTCTGCTTCTGACAAGGTTGCCCTAGGTCATGCACAATTTTGGCTGTGAAAACTAGCAATTGTTTCCCATATGCCAGCATCTAGGAAGGATTTTAATGCTCTCTTCAGTGTCAGCCCTCAATAAAGGCAGAAGTCCCTGGTTTAATTATAATATATTGTAGAAGAAAAATGTAAGTCTAGGTGCATACTGAATATTTTATGTTTTATACAATATTCAGCAAGGTGGAAGTGGTTTCCATTTGTGTATAATATTAGGGAGCTAGTTGGTTCCAGGGGAACTCAGAATAGTGCGTTTACACTGAAGGCCCTAGTGCTGCCATTTGTGATACCTTAAAAACTGATGTTATCCCATCCTGCATGTTGTGGATTCCTGTGTTACCCTGGCAATTTTACCATGAGTCTCATGATATCTGATGTTTACTTAAAGCCCAGCTCCTGGACATAAAGGAATCACAGCTCTCATAAAAATATATATTTTTTAATGGTCTATATGAGAAAGTTGCACTGGTATAACCCAAGGTTGAAATGAATTTAGTTAAACTACTGCAAACCTCTGTGTGGACACTCTTAATTTCAGTGGAAGTGGCTTTTTTTTTTTTTTTGGTTTAGCTTTAATCAGTTGGGAACAGGTTTAAGTAAACCACTCTTAAACTGAAAAGAGTACCCTTACAGGGATTTGCACTGGTTTAATTATATCAGTTTAAAAATCGATTTATGTTAAACTGGTGCAACTTCCCCATGTAGACAAGGCCTAATCGTTGTGAAGAAAAGCTTGAAAAACATCCTAAAGAGACAAAAAATCACAAGGCTAATAAACATAATCAAATTTTTTTTAATCACTTGATTTTAAGATGATCTCATGATTTTCAGGATCTGACTTTTTATTTTTGTATGCTAAACAATCTGTTCCATCCTGTATTTAGCTGTGATATTCTGAGTAAAAAGAACAGGAGTACTTGTGGCACCTTAGAGACTAACAAATTTATTTGAGCATAAGCTTTCGTGGGCTACAGCCCACTTCATCGGATGCATAGAAGGGAACATATAGTAAGGAGATATATATACACACATACAGAGAACATGAAAAGGTGGGAGTTGCCCTACCAACTCTAAGAGGTAATTAATAGAGTTGGTAGGGCAACTCCCACCTTTTCATGTTCTCTGTATGTGTGTATATATATCTCCTTACTATATGTTCCCTTCTATGCATCCGATGAAGTGGGCTGTAGCCCACGAAAGCTTATGCTCAAATACATTTGTTAGTCTCTAAGGTGCCACAAGTACTCCTGTTCTTTTTGCGGATACAGACTAACATGGCTGCTCCTCTGAATTCTGAGTAAGTTTCCCAGACCTGAGGAAGAGTTCTGTGTAAGCTCGAAAGCTTGTCTCTCTCACTAACAGAAGTTGGTCCAATAAAAGATATTACCTCACTCACTTTGTGTCTCATTATTTTTGAACATCTGAGATTGACAATACTGGCATCCTCACATGTCAGGGTAAATAAAATCAATGTTACGGCTCAAAATATGAAGCAGATCTGTGAACATAACCAATTGCCCTGTGGCAAAGAAAAAGTGAATCTAGAGTTTAGAGTCCAATCAAATTCCCATTGAAATCAATGTGTCATTCCATAGACTTCAGTGGTCTTTGGATCATGCCCTTAATTTTGACCTCCACCTGTACACAGGGAAACTGTGTCAGAGGCATATACTGTACAGAACATGAAATAGGCCCTTGGGAGGTAACTAAGAGGGCTACTGGGTTTCTAGGAACAGCTCTGTATTGGAGGTAACTCTGGGAGACTTTGTGCCACCTTTTTAGAGGATACAACAAACACTCCCCTCACTGATTGGTGTAGAGGGGGCTTGACTAGTGTTCATCCCCTTTTGGAGTGGCTAGCAGCACTGTTCTTGCCCAGCCCTTGTGTCCAGGTGAGTGTAAGTTACTCGGTTTTGCCCATCTCCTTCACGGGCCATAAGAGGGAGGCCTCCTGGTGCCTTCTCATTGGGCCCTGCTTAAGCAGTGAGGATTCCTGTTGATTTCGCCAAGACTATTCATGTGCTTAAAGTTATGCAACCACAAAGCTGAGCACAACTGGGCTGTCAAAGGAAAACTTATTTTCATTTGTTTTCTCTTAATGTGGATTTATAAGTAATGCTGAATTCTTATTGTGTGGCTTTTGTTTTGTTTTTTTCCAATTCAGCTTATAAGAACATTTGCTCCACTCACGACAGCCCTTGAAAGAATACACAGTTGCTAGCTGCATTAATTAAGGTTGTCCTAGTCAATTTTAACTTCTACATCCATCTGTTAAACAAAGAAAATGAGTTTGTCCGGCTTTTGCGAGTTTACATTCCTGGGCTCTACAAGTTTAAATCCTCTACTTCTTCCCCTTTCTCTCTTTTGCATCTCAACTCCTAGGCCCAATGCTTGTCTGAGTCACTGTGCACGTGTTGATTGTTATGTAAATAGTGGTCTCAGATTGCACACAGTGTGTTTGCACACATATATTATACATGTTGGCAATAGGGGGAAGTTTATGACCTGTGAAATAAGTGCTCTTCATGTTGTAGAAAGATTGTTAAAATGACACTCTGGGCCAGATCATCAGCTGATGTAAATCAGCCTGTCTTCATTTAAGTCATTGAGACTATACTGATTTGACTCAGATGAGAATTTGTCCCCTTGTCTTTTCGTTTTTTCCCCATGGAGAAATTTCCCCCCCATAAAACTTGGGTAACAAAATATTCTTTTAAGCAAAATTAAAACATGCTATAGTTGAACAAGCATTGAAAACAAATTGAAAATAAGTTTTGTATAACTTTTAAAGTGTCATGCCATGTGCCAAAATGTATGTAAAGTACTGGTATTTTCATAGTATGAAATGGCCTAAGTTTGAAGCTTTTGAGGATAATTGTGTCAAGGTAACGACTCACTGCTGTGGCGCCCCCTGCTGGCTTTCCAGGGAATTATCTTTTTTCAGCCTCCGGAGCGCCCTCTGCAGGCCGGTGTCTCACCTACTGCTGGCCCCCATGTCCTTCCCAGACCCTGGTGCCCTTTGTCCAGGGGTTCTGCCTACTGCGGTACCCCCTCACTCTGGGTCTCCCCTCCCAGGGGAACCCCCAACCCCCTATCCCCACCTTCTCTCAGTGGCTACTGCCAGTCTCTATTTAGTCCCCGCTCACTGGGGCAGACTGCAGTCTGTAAACCACTCATCGGCAAGGGGGGGGGGGGTTAGACCAGCTGCTTCTGCTTATCTCTGGGCTGCCCCTCTGCAGCCCCAGTACCCATGGTGAGCCCTTAACTCAGCCTGCGGCCTGGGGCTTTGCTAGGCTGGAGCTCCCCAGCTCCCTCTGCCCTTCCCCAACCCTAGGTACTCTCCTCAGCTTCCCAGGCATCCAGGTCCTTCTCTCTCTGAAGCTAGAGAGAGCGTCTCTCCTTTTAGCCTCTGGCCCTCAGCCCTCTTATAGGGCCAGCTGTTGCCTGATTGCGGCGTGGCACCAGCTGTGGCTGCTTCCCCCAATCAGCCTGGCTTTTCCCCTGCCACAGCCCTCTCCCAGGGCTGCTTTAAGCCCTTCAGGGCAGGAGCAGGGTGACAACCCCGCTAAAAATATACTTAGTCCTGCCATGAGTGCAGGGCACTGGACTAGATGATCACTCAAGGTTCCTTCCAGTCCTATGATTCTATAAGCCAAATTCCTTTGGTGCAGTTTCCTTCATTCACTAAAGTTTATATTGCTACAACCCTTAGAAATTATTCAATAACAGAACTGATCAAACCTTTGTTAAAGAGTAGCAACTGTGAAATTTACAGATTTTAAAATGAGCTGGAGAGCCAGTTTTACTATTAAGTGGTGATGAATGTGACTTGTGAATGGAGAAAACAATAATAATGACTGTATTCTCTGGGTGGCATAGACTCCAAATTGTTACCTCACTTTCACGATGGGAATGACATGGATGTATTTTAAAATACTTTTGAAATGAACGGTTAATTGCACTGGGTGGGGTGTGAGGATCTGGTACGGTGTCCATGAACCATGCTGTGGTTGCCAAGTAAATAAGGGGTATAAAAGAAAATAGAGAACTAGTTGGGGTGGTTCCTAAGTGCTACAATGATATAAATATATAATAATACAATCAAGTGTGAATTATAAGGTCAGTAGCAAGATTGTGAAGTGCTCTGAGATCTACTGATGAAAAGTGCTTTTTAAAAGCTTGGGTTTTGTAGTGTTTTTTTTTTTTTTTTATTAAACTTAAACCCACACTAGATACATAAGGCCTAATTCTTCCAAATGCAGACACCACATTGATTTAAATGGGAATTCTGATTAAAAAAAGAGCTGGATTCACCATTGCCCTGCACCTGGTATGATCATTTATACCAGTGCAAGGTGTGTGTAAAACACTGTCTTTCTGATTTAGGAGTATAATCCTGGTGTAAATCACTGCACTTTGTCCAGAGTTATGTTGCACTGGTTTAAAAGATCCAGATCAGGCTTAGAATGCCTCCAAGGTTGGTGACCCATTGGATGTTGCAGAAATTCCATAGAATAATGTTTAGTATATAGGCTTAGATGTTTCTGAGTTCTCTTGAGTTGTGAGCAAGACTTTGAGAACAACATGAAGAAATTCTCACTGACACACAATCATATTTGTGGGATTCCAAAATAGTTATCCACTAATTTTTTGGTGTTTGTATAGTTTTTTCTGCAATGTAATTGTTTTAGAGGTCTAAGCTTTGTGCTTGAAATGTCTAGGTTCCCTAGAACCACACACTGAAATCCTGCTTAAAGGTAAGTCAGCATTCCATCCATCCAAGAGAAAGAAATTGAATTAGACCCAGTTTACTGTGTGTTGGTCTTTTGGATGAGACCTTAAAAAAAGAGGGCCTGCTTTTCATAGGTGTTGAGCATCAATAACACCTATTGATGTGTTGTAGCCATGAGTGTTCAATAATCATGAAAATCAGGCCTAGAGTTCTTGCCTGAATATTAAGAATCACATGGCAAATTCTGTAAATCGTTCTAATGCATCAAGCTGCCAATCAGTGTTTTGGAAGGTGGCTAGTTGCTAATCTCCAGGTTGCTCACTACATTTATCCTGTATAGATAGCTTGAAATCACTTTGTGTTTTGAAATGAAATGTGCATAAATGAATGTAAAGAGTAATAATATATTATTTTGGTATTTTATTAATTCAAATGAAAAATAATATCGTCAGGTGAAAAACTCTTTTTGTTGGAAGCTCTTTTTGATACTTAAAGAGAAAATGTTTGCTGGCATGCATTTATAAAAATCCACAGTTTTGCCAAGTAAGATGAAGTTCACCAATTTTGCTTTAGAAACCAGGGTTTGTAACCTCTGTTTACAGCAGAAACTGTAAAATTACACACCAAATAAATTCACATAAAAAAATATCTGGTTCTGCATATTCAAAATATCTGCCAAACATAATTTAATAGTGTCACACATTTCTAGCATGCACTTGTTGCACTCAAGGGGACCCTTGAGTTCATAGAGATGTACATGAGCACCTAAATAATTAATATTCAGTGGCTTGAGTAACTCTTATTTTTGTCCTTGTCATTGTATGAAGATACAGTATATATTGTACCACCTGACACAGTATATTCTATCGTAGACTGAAAGGAATCTTTGGAAATCATTTTGAGAACTATTTCAATAGCATTTTAGTTTTGTCTGTTTTACATTATTTAATATATTTTAGCTATGTGTTGTGCTGTTCTTCCAATACTTTTGTTCAAATATATTTAGGTCATTTGGCTGTAGAGAGATAAAATTGTATTAATTGTTATACCTTAATGGTTATGTATCAAATGTAAATCTTATTTTTAGTATTTCAAATTCTTTTTAATCCTTAATTGAAAATGACCTCATAAGTAAAGAGAGATGGTCGAGGTAGAAAGGATTTGTTTAAAATTGGTACCCAATGCTCATAGATAGTCCCTCAAAGCTAATTTCAACTGCAGTCAAAGCAAGATTCTCTGAGCCAGATTCTGATACCTTAACTCAATGTAGTGTATACCTACTCTGTAGCTATCCCATTGAAACTAATGGAACTACTCACAGAAGAAGGTACGGCTCACTCTGAGTAATGGTATCTGAATCTGGCCCTCTATTATACTTTGTTTAGTCATGAAAACAAAAATGTATCATTTACACTATAGGATCCCTGATTATTTTTAGTACTCTATGGTAAGCATATGAATTGTGATGCCACAGTGGACAAGATAGCTATTGTTTGTGTGAACTGAGTTCTCCATTTTCAAATAGATCTAAAATTAATTTTATATCCCCTGCTCCTGCAAATCTCTTGGTCATTTTGAACTGACCCTTTGAGACAGCAAAAGGGCAGAGGGGAAATGGAAAGGGGAGTGATTATAAATAGGTGTGAAAAAGAGAGAGTATGAAGAGTCCAAAACATGGCTACCATACTGTGGATTTAAAAGCTACATTTAGAGCCTTTGTTTGTGATGCTTCAAAAATGCCACCAGGAACTTGCCAGCAGCCACTCCCAATACAGGCTGCCTATCACCTTGAGCTCATGGAAGACTCTCATTCAGTAGTATTAAGACTTATGTCTTCTCTAAGCCTGCCACTATGGAGACAGGGATGCTCTTATGCAAATCTTATGTTTCATCCAGTAGGGGCCAGTAGTGTGCATAAAGCCTAATATGATAGTCAGAAGACGCGTGTGTCATCCTTTGCATGAAATAAAAACATGAGGGACTCGCAGGTGCCATGTATTAGTCTATTGAAATCCATGAAAAGACACCAATTTACTCATACTGCATGTGATCTTGCTCTTAAACATACAATCCTCTATTTGAGGTTTGTAAATTCTGATAATCCCAGAGGTGATAATTTATGCTGTTTATTGGAAGGAAAACCTCAGGTCAGTAATTCATATTTTAGTCACATATACCACCTTTGTTTATTCTAACATCACTTAAGCATATGTATGTAAATAGAGAATAGGTATAATATATCTATCCTTCATATGCTGTAAGGAAATTCTGAGCACAGTGGAAAGGAAGCACCTTCAGGTTGTGCTTTTAATGAAATGTGTTCTTCCTCTTCTAAGCACTCTGTTTGGATACTGTAAATCCTTTGCTACTGGGAGGTCTTTAGGCCCTCCTCAATGCCCTTCCTATGTGCCCTCCACATTTAACTTAAATTTCATTAGGTATCTGAGCTGAGCTGGAGTGACAGAGTGGAAAGGGGTGTCAGAAATGAGGAGGCATTGTGAATGCTGAATTTTGACTGCAGCCAAAGGATTTCTAGCAGCCGAAGTAGAGGAATTTGCAGAATTATATTTTTAAAATATGCTTACAGTGATCATGCAAATCCCTGCACTCTGATAGGCTGATGGCAACTAGTAACCAATCTTAGTTCAGGGATTTGCATACTTTGCGGAATGATGCACGTTTGTGGGCAATTAAGTGCATGGTATCCCTACCGTTGGATTGACCAAAAGTTCCGTTTTGATATTGTCATCCATAACTTGAAAAAGTAAAGGGTTTATAGACCAGAACATCCATATGCTACAAATTCATGCTTTGCACTTATATAGTAAGATTTTTACTATAGATAAAGGGTCGGGTTTCATGGAGTTGGTTATGACTCCCTGATTGTCTGTCCTGCACAGTTTCAGCTGTGGCCCTGACTTAGGCTGCTCTAACTTTCTCCAGGTAGCAACTGTCTTCAACTCTCTGCTGCGAGTTGGCAGAGTTTATTGGTGTTCCAACCACACACCAGCACACCACCTGTGCCAGGACTGGGATGATAGTATTGTTGGAATTGGCTAGGCTGGCTTTATCTCAATGGACATTGCACTCCCTTTGCCTCCTTGGGAAAGCTGTTGACTAGCCAAATGCAGTTAGTGTCTGGCCCATTTGTGCTGCCAGTGCTGGATCATGAGAAAGAATCTGTCCCCAAAACTTCAGTACTTTCCATTTCATGGATCTCAGTGGGTGGTGGGATTTAGATATACAGAGTGGCTATTTATAGAATAGTCTGTTAATGTCTTTTACGCTGTGATTTTCTCTTTTATTTCTGTCACTGATTGGTTCCTAAAGATATCTTGAATCTGTCTGTTTGTTTTTTAAATCAAAATATGATTTCAAAGAGTATGTCATAAAATAGAACAGATCAAAAAGTTAGATGAGCTTTTTCAAACTTCATCCATTTTCCCCTTTGAAGTTATTTAAATGACAAATAACAAGAACAAAAATTTCTAAGACTGAATTTCATTTTGAGTTCACAAAATCATGAACATCAAAAAACAAGTTACTGCAATTTTTGATGTCAGCCTTACAGTTCAGGTTCAGTCTAGTTTCTCTGCATTGTCTGTATAACAAATGAACTTTCAAGAGTTTTTCTCTTTACAGACAGCATTAAAACTACATTTTACTCTATGTTGCACCCTCTGTTATATTTAACAAACGGCTTACTTTTAATGGACTTTTTGGTGGTTGAAGTGGTGGTGGTTAGAGATTTGGTATATAGAAATTCACTTTATTCAGCATGTTGAATCACTCTGAGACACTTTTTAACCTCAGGACACTGGATAACCCTATGTCACTGACAGGGGCGGCACTAGCTTTCTTGCCGCCCCAAGCATGGCAGTGAGGCTGCCTTTGGTGGCTTGCCTGCGGGTGGTCTGCCGGTCCCGCGGCTTCGGCGTACCTGCTGCCAAATTGCCGCTGAATCCGCGGGACCGGCGGACCTCCTGCAGGCATTGTGCCGAAGGCGGCCTGACTGCCGCCCTCGCAGGGACCGGCAGGGCGCCGCCCGCGGCTTGCTGTCCCAGGCATGCGCTTGGAGCTCTGGTGCCTGGAGCTGCCACTGGTCACTGACCACCTTCAGGTAACAAAAACACTCTCAGTTAACTTGGCAGTCATCCCTCTAATAATGTGTCCCTTTCATTGTACCCAGACTTATCTCATTTTAATGAAGATTTCTGATGCCCCCAGAGAACTTTCTGTAAAACAGAAGCTGTTCTATATGCAGCAGACCCAGTTGTAGTCTTGCTACCGACTGAGGTCAAATTATAATGGCCTAATATCAATGGAGTCCATGGATATCATTGAGTTGATTGTGGCCTATTGTGCATAATTTGTAAGTCATTCATTGATTGTAATACTAAGACCCTTTGAATTATTTTATAGCTTAAGGTATGTTTTATACATAGACATGTTTACCCATCTGTTTTATACCCCACATTGTCTGCCTTTTATTTATTTATAGCCTTATCACCTCTCCTACTGGGCACTAATATGACTATTTCTGAAGCTTTAGTGACATCCCAGTCATCAGTCAGTAAGGTAATGTTTAATGTTTCAGAACATTTGACATGTCCGGCTTCCTGTGCTCTTGATGCCCAGATATAATTAATCTGAGGATTTATGTGGTAATGCAAGTAATCATATATTCATTCCTGGTGTAGAAGGTGACATTTTTCTTCCTAGGTTGTAGGAAAGTTGACGGGGAAAGTATCTAAAACTACATTTCTGCCTAGACCATGCAGCACAGAGAAGTGCCTAAACACTGGAGTGAACCCCATCTATGAGGGGAGGAATACAGGCACCAGCCAGCTTGTGGCTCTCCAAACTGTCTACAATACAGCCCTTACAGTGGAACAGCTATAACACTACAGCTGTGCCACTGTAAGGTCTCCCGTGTAGCCACTCTTTGCTGGCGGGAGAGAGCTCTCCTGCCGGCATAATTAAATTCCCCCCAATGAGTGGCATTAGCTATGTCAGCAGGAGAGCCTCTGTCCACACTACCACTTTCATCGGTGAAACTTATATCGATCAGGGGGTGTTTTTTAACACCCCTGAGCAATGAAAGTTTTACTGACAAAAATGGTCAGGTAGACAAAGCCTAAGATAAGTGTGTGCATGCACATGTGTAAGTAAATACAGTATTTTGCTGTACTACTGAGTAAACATCCCTCAGAATAGCCTTTTTGGCCAGGCTGCGTGGGTAAAGTGTTCTGGAGAACCAGTGTGGGCCATCAAAGGTTGCTCTCTCCTGGACAGGACTCTGAAAAGTTTAAATATCCCTTATTTGGATATTGGCATATGCCTTCAAAATACCAATTAAAGAGAAGTGGGGGGGAAAGACTTCCCTTTATATATTTTACCACCTAAGCAAAGCAAACACCTTCAAGGAGAATCCATGAATGCATTGAAAACCTGAAGTCCTAGTTTTTCCCATCACTTGATTTAATTTGAAACCACCAGCACTTTGAAGCTGTTACACATCAAAATTCTGATAGCTAAAGACTGCTGTTTTTCTACTAGTCTGAAAAGATTAAAAGGATGTTGAGAGGAAAACATCTCTTATGACAGTGGGAACACAATCAAAGAATCTAAGTAGGACACCCTGAAGAGCAACCAGTGCTTTCTATAATTATTAGGAAAGAGTATGTTTTGTTCAAATTCTTAAATATTGTGTTCTTCCTTTTTCTGTCCATATTCTTCTTAGTTCCAAAATGCCTGGTTACAAGAAAAAAGGACATCATAAATGTCTAGCACATTGTGTGCAGTACTGGTATAATAATATGAAAATAGGGAGGACACAATATCTAGCAACAAACTGGGAGTCAGGAGTTCTGTTCTGGACTCTCCACTGGCTTGTTCTTTGGCAAGTTACCTAACCTCTGTTTCTTATCTGTAAAATAGGGATAATACTTGCATACTTTAGGATCCTCTTAAAAAGACAGGAGCAAAGTATTACTTTCTTGTTATATTTGTAAAATATATATTAGGCAGTAAATAGGTTTATGTTCCATTCTTAGTTTTACTATGTATTACTAGAAAAGAAATAATGTACATAATTTATACTTTCTTTCTGTTGTGTAACTATCCAATGCTTCTCTAGTACATTTAGATGTGATCTGTTGACCACATCTACAGAGCTCAGTAACATTTTGCTGGCATGTTGCCATAGTGCAGGTGGAAATAAAGTGGTGTGGTGGTGGTTTTATTTTACGTTTATTTTATTAAACTAAAAGAGCTTGCATGCTATCAACTGTAATTATAGCATTGTGTATTAAGAGTACATACAGTATGCTTTTGTTGAGACTCATTATCTGAGTTTGGTGTAACTAGCCAATGGATAAAAGCTGTTTTGAAGATAGGTGGTCATATTATTTAAACTTCGGAGGAAATCAAATAGGAATATCAGAATTGTAAAAGAGTTTTTAAATTAAATGCTTTACAATTATTTCTATTTATCTAACTTACAAAATATCTGCTATAATTAGTAATATGATCAGATGCCTGGCATCTGAATTGCATGCATTTGACAGCTAAATGCACAACAGTTCATAATAATTTTGTACATATCAAATTGTTGACCTATATGTCTGTTATACTTCTTGAAGCTAAACTCTTGGAATTCTGGTCGAATCTCCCATTTCTTAGGTCCACTTAGAAGAACCACTGAACAGATACAATAAATTCAGCTTGAAAGGCCACATGCACAATCTGCCTTGGGTCAAAAACCCAGAGATGCTGTAACCAAACAAGCTTTGCATTAGAGCTATTCAAATATTACAGTCAACATCAAATAGCCACGTGCTTCCAAAAGAGCTGCTCACCTCTCCCCTTTCATCTTAGAACAAGAAAGCTAAAAGCATAATCAAAGCTGGCAATGTTTTTAAAAAAGCTAATTTTGAAAGAAGATAAGGATGACTGAAGTAAAGTCATCTATTCTATGCATCCAAAGAAGTGTGCTGTAGCCCATGAGAGCTTATACTCAAATAAATTTGTTAGTCTCTAAGGTGCCACAAGTACTCCTGTTCTTTTTGTGGATACAGACTAACAAGTCTGCTACTCTGAAACCTGAAGTAAAGAAAACATTGGAAAGCGGCTAGAAATTGAAATGTGAGCATTGACCAAAGGACAGTTTTCAACATGTATTCATATTAACTGGTCCAAGTATGTTGTTTGTTTACTTGGAACTAGCTGCTGTGAAACTAACTCCAGCTCATGATGGAGTTCTAATACTTTGGGCAGACTCTGCTAGTAGTAATAAGGAGGCAAGAGGAGGGGAAATTGAAACAAAATTGAATATAAAATTCTATATTTGCTAAAGGCCAGATCCAAAATCCCACTGAAGTCACTTTGGAACAATGGGCTTTCGATCAATTCCTAAGAGTCTGGGGTGAAATCCTGTTTCTAGTTGAGGTCAATGGCAAAACTCTCAGTTGGTCAGTATTTCACCCTAGCACTGTGCATATAGCTTTTTTGAAAGACGAAGAGGATACAATGCTATATTGTGGCTAAAGAGGATGGTTTTCTTCTCTTAAAATGTTAGCAGTATTGTTGAGGCAAATTACTATAGAGCTGTTGCTGGGCTTATGATTCTCTGATTGGATTGTTGCTGTGGGATTGCAGTTGTCCTCATTAACTTATCTTCCCTAGGCAGAAGTCCTGGCCCGTAAGGCGAAGGGGCTTAGGCATTATACTGGGGAAAATAAAGTCCTCAAGCTTTATATAGCAAAGCAAGAGGGTTAATTGACTGAAGGACATCCAAGAGATTAAGTCCTGATTAAGTCCTTAAAAAGATGAGACCTTGTATCCATTACCTGATTGCACAAGTTCATATGATCAACATATAACCTATTGCTTTGCTAATGACCGCATACAAGGAGCAAACTATACATCTTCAGATCTCATCACTTAAAAGGTATTTCCGATCTAAGGTTAAACAAAACAATTAAAACATTATTAAAACAATAAAATAAAAATTGCCCTTTGAAGCTGTGTTGTGCTGAGGAATATATATTATTAGTAACTTTAACATTAAAAACATAAAATTCATTTTGTAATCTACATTACTGTATATGTACATTCATATTACATGTACATAGATTGAATATTGTCCAATTACTAAGCAAATACAATATCTCCGTCCTAGTTTTAAAAGAGAAATTTATGAACTCGTATTGTCTTTGTGACCATCCTTCTTCATTTCCTAGAAATAGTCTGCTATCAAAGACAAGGAAAGGTGAGATTACAAAACAGAAGTAAATTAATAAGAAATGTTCATATTCAAACTAAAGGATGTCTAAAGATATAAATACACACTGAAGAAATGTACAAATGGATATAAATAAAGAACAGTGACTCTTAGCCTGCTTGCAAAAGCCAGCTTTTAATGAGAGAGAAACCCTGTTTAAGAGAGTATTTTTAGCTAAGCTTTCAGTCTTTTGACAGGAATATTGAAATATACTCTGTTTTTGACTGGAAATAATTGTGTATGAATTTCCTTTGGGCAAAACTCCTTTTTAAAAATTTCTTACAGAAGCTGCCAGTGATTTTGTTTAGAGTGATATCTGTCATTTTGTGTGTTTTATATTCAGTTTATAATGATACCATTTTTCCTTTGGATAATTTGATCTTTCAAAAGAAAATATTACATATTAAAGCTCATTAAATTGAGGACTAACTTGATGCTTTATCTTGTTTTGTGGGTAGTTAGGTATCATGTCTCCATGCATGTAGTCCAGCTATACTGTATATATTTGGGCAATTGCAGGTTTGAGCTCTAGAGCTGTGGAAGATTAGGCTTAATGGATAACCTACCTTTGAATACCTTCTGCTAGTGAGATGTTAATGGCTACTCAGGAGAAGAACTCCTGGCAGTAGAGGAGAGGGACAGAAATAATACACTGGGATCATATCACCCTCAGAATGACAGAATGGGCTTTACTCACTAATTTTTGCAACTTGCGGAACCGAAAATGTTTAGCTTCTATCTAAATCATAGCAGGCGGATAGGCTGCTTTTTTTCTTTTCAGAATAAGAAAACTACAACTTCTCTTCTTCACAGTTGGATAGATTCTGGCAATCACTCACATTGAATAGCAGCTTCCTCCTCTCAAGTCACTGGGACGACTTCTTGTGGATGAAAGTGCTATTCAGTGTAAAGAGATCAGCATACCGCCCTTTAATTGTAACATACTGCTGATATTTTAGGGGACTTTTTTGTTTGTTTGTTTTTTAAATGGGTAAGTTAATTCAGTTAAAAAAGAAGCTGTGTTTGATTTTAAAACGATTTAAAGAATCATTCCAAATGTATTATAAAAAGGATTGGATAATGGGCCAAATCTGGCTTCCTTACCTGAGTAATCCCATTGAATATAATGAGGCTACTTGTGTGAGTAAAGTGAACTGTATTTGGCTCACTCTGCAGAATAAGAAGAATGCATCTATGCATTCACAAAGAAGAAATTAAATAAATCTTCATAAATAAAGCAAATTCCTTTGTGTTAGTCAAAGGAAATGATGTTCCTTGCTTGCATTTTTAAAATGGCCTTACTACAAAATTGCATTAGTTGCTGCAGTTTACAATGTTTGGAAGGGGGGAGTAGACGGATTGTCACATGTTGAAGATAGAGAGCAGATTCAATGTTTCTAATTTCCATAAAGGGAAATATTTCCACTTTTTTTTTAAGTGAGGTTAATAAATGATAATACCTTGTGTGATAAGAAACCAAAAATGAACAATGTTTAATACAATTTATTGTTTTGAGAATTACTGCTGTTTTAAAATTTGCTTTCAATGACAAAGATAGAAAAATGCACGCTGTTCTTTTTTCTATTATTCACTAAATTGCTAAGCAACCTGCCTAATATCTTTCTCTCTGTTGTCATGGCACTTGATATTACAAAACTGTTAAATACTCTGACCTGATCCTGCAAAACACTTAAGCTTGTGCTTAACTTTAAGCCTGTTTGTACTTCCATTGAACTCAGTAGAAGTACTCATATGCTTAAGGTTGAACATATGCCTCAGTGATTTTCTGAATTGGGGCAATAATGTGCATCACCTTGCAGGACTGATCCCATATGTTGTAGCTAAGAAAAATGCCCCATTTTTAGTTGAGAAGGTCAACAAAAGCACCAGAACTGACCACCATCAACTCCTGGAGCTGTTCAGTGTGAAATGTGTATCTAAAGGTTGCTAATGTCACCTGCCTTTTATATGAGTTAAACCAAAACAACAGATCTGATCACCCTTACTTTTGGGGGTGTCCAAAACTCAATCAGGGTGAAAGTGTCAGGGCTTGAGCCTATCTCTAACATTTGGAGAGCCTCAGCCTAAGGCACTGTTTTTTCTGTGTCTGTTTTATTTGTCAACATTATCAATACACTAAATCATTTGTTGTTGCCAAAACATAACTGAAATTACAAGAGATGTAGGAGGTGAAAACAGTGATAAATCCATGATTTAAGGGTAGCATGCCTTTCCTCTCTAAATATGAACTCATAGTTGCATTTGCATTAACGAGTTACACATGCTTATTAAGGGGAAAATTAATTCATTTGGTGACTTACATTATAGATGCATTGTTCTGCTATACAGACTCACTTAAAACTTGGAATACAGTGTTTCAAGCTAGTGGCATTTTTTTTTTTTTTTTTGCTACAAAATTTGACTAAAGAAATCATCTGATCTCATTATTTTCTTAATATGCCTGTCGTCTTCCCAAGGTGCACTTTTGGCAGCCCTTTTGAAGCCATCAAAGACCTCGCAGCCAAATTTAGCCTTGTGTAAATCAGTGCTTGACTTTAGGCTGAACTTGTCCTGAGAAGTTCCCAGGCATATATTTTAATCTCTTAGTCTGAAGCAACAATTTTAGAGTTTTTATTGTCTATTTGGATCAGTTTGTGAACCTAAATATTTCCAAGTGCAACACTAAGTCCTGTAAACAAAAACAGGAAATACACAAGGAAGAAAGATCAGAGTAAAGTCAAAAACACTACTGGTAATCTTCAAATTATAGTTAGGTACTAAAGTACATGCAGTACCCAGATTCTGCCAGAACAACAGATGCAAAACCTGCTACAATGATCAATTACCCCCCAAAATACACATTTCAAGATCCTTGGATCCTACACATGTATACCTACACATGTCTACATGGAAACTAGGACAGATTACAAAGGATGGATATAGGCAAACAACACAGGAATGCAGGGGCAAGATTAGAAAGGCAAAGGCACAAAATGAGCTCAAACTGGCTATGGGAATAAAGGGAAACAAGAAGACTTTTTATCAGTACATTAGAAGCAAGAGGAAGACCAAGGACAGGGTAGGCCCACTGCTCAGTGAGGAGGGAAATACAGTAACAGGAAACTTGGAAACGGCAGAGATGCTTAATGACTTCTTTGTTTCGGTCTTCACCGAGAAATCTGAAGGAATGACTAACATAGTGAATGCTAATGGGAAGGGGGTAGGTTTAGAAGATAAAATAAAAAAGAACAAGTTAAAAATCACTTAGAAAAGTTAGATGCCTGCAAGTCACCAGGGCCTGATGAAATGCATCCTAGAATACTCAAGGAGCTAATAGAGAAGGTATCTGAGCCTCTAGCTATTATCTTTGGAAAATCATGGGAGACAGGAGAGATTCCAGAAGACTGGAAAAGGGCAAATATAGTGCCCATCTATAAAAAAGGAAATAAAAACAACCCAGGAAACTACAGACCAGTTAGTTTAACTTCTGTGCCAGGGAAGATAATGGAGCAAGTAATTAAGGAAATCATCTGCAAACACTTGGAAGGTGGTAAGGTGATAGGGAATAGCCAGCATGGATTTGTAAAGAACAAATCATGTCAGACCAATCTGATAGCTTTCTTTGATAGGATAATGAGTCTTGTGGATAAGGGAGAAGCAGTGGATGTGGTATAGCTAGACTTTAGTAAGGCATTTAATACGGTCTTGCATGATATTCTTATCGATAAACTAGGCAAATACAACTTAAATGGGGCTACTATAAGGTGGGTGCATAACTGGCTGGATAACCATACTCAGAGAGTAGTTATTAATGGTTCCCAATCCTGCTGGAAAGGTATAACAAGTGGCGTTCCGCAGGGGTCTGTTTTGGGACCGGCTCTGTTCAATATCTTCATCAACAACTTAGATATTGGCATAGAAAGTACGCTTATTAAGTTTTCAAATTATACCAAAGTGGGAGGGATTGCAACTGCTTTGGAGGATAGGGTCATAATTCAAAATGATCTGGACAAATTGGAGAATGGTCTGAGGTAAACAGGATGAAGTTTAACAAAGACAAATGCAAAGTGCTCCACTTAGGAAGGAACAATCAGTTTCACACATACAGAATGGGAAGAGACTGTCTAGGAAGGAGTACGGCAGAAAGGGATCTAGGGGTTATAGTGGACCACAAGCTAAATATAAGTCAACAGTGTGATGCTGTTGCAAAAAAAGCAAACATGATTCTGGGATGCATTAACAGGTGTGTTGTGAGCAAGACACGAGAAGTCATTCTTCCGCTCTACTCTGCTCTGGTTAGGCCTCAACTGGAATATTGTGTCCAATTCTGGGCACCGTATTTCAAGAAAGATGTGGAGAAATTGGAGAGGGCCCAGAGAAGAGCAACAAGAATGATTAAAGGTCTTGAGAACATGACCTATGAAGGAAGGCTGAAAGAATTGCGTTTGTTTAGTTTGGAAAAGAGAAGACTGATAGGGGACATGATAACAGTTTTCAGGTATCTAAAAGGGTGTCATGAGGAGGAGGGAGAAAACTTGTTCACCTTAGCCCCTAAGGATAGAACAAGAAGTAATGGCCTTAAACTGCAGCAAGGGAGGTTTATGCTGGACCTTAGGAAAAAGTTCCTAACTGTCAGGGTGGTTAAACACTGGAATAAGCTGCCTAGGGAGGTTGTGGAATCTCCATCTCTGGAGCTATTTAAGAGTAGGTTAGATAAATGTCTATCTGGGATGGTCTAGACCAGGGGTCAGCAACCTTTCAGAAGTGGTGTGCCGAGTCTTCATTTATTCACTCTAATTTAAGGTTTTGCATGCCAGTAATACATTTTAATGTTTTTAGAAGGTCTTTCTATAAGTCTATAATATAGAACTAAACTATTGTTGTATGTAAAGTAAATAAGGTTTTGTAAATGTTTAAGCAGCTTCATTTAAAATTAAATTAAAACGCAGAGCCCCCCAGACTGGTGGCCAGGACCTGGGCAGTGTGAGTGCCACTGAAAATCAGCTCATGTGCTGCCTTCGGCACCCGTGCCATAGGTTGCCTACCCTTGGTCTAGACAGTATTTAGTCCTGCCATGAGAGCAGGGGACTGGATTCGATGACCTCTCGAGGTCCCTTCCAGTCCTAGAATCTATGAATCTATGAAACATGTGGTGTACCTCATCCAGTGCACTAAATGCCCCAATAGCAACTATGTGAGTGAAATCAGACAGTCAGTACGCTTTCGAATGAATTCACACAGGAAAATGATAAAAGACAAAAACACCCTATCATCTGTGAGTGAACCCTTTTCACAAAGCAATCATTCTATATCTGACCCCTCAGTCCTCATCTACAAAGGATACCCGCACAACACTTAAATTCATTTTTCTGCTAGACACTAAAAATCACGGACTGAACAGAGACACTGGATTTATGGCTTATTACAAAAATCTGTAAATCACTAAGGGCACAGCTATACTAGTGCAGCTGCGCCACTGTAAACTCTTTAACTTAGCTGCTCTAAGCCGACGGGAGAGAGCTCTTCCCTCAGCTTAACTACTCCTGCCCCCACGAGCGGCGGTAGCTATGTTGAAGAGAGAAGCTCTTCCACGACATAGTGCTCTCTGTGTAATTTATGTTGGTTGGGGGAGATGATTTATTTACCCCCGAGTGACATAATTTATGCCGACATAAACTGTAGTGCAGACATAACCTAAGCCCCTTTTTTTGTCCTATGACTGCAGCAGTGTCAACGGGCCTTGAATGGTCCCTTACAATATGTGCTAATTACTTATGCTAAGCAGTCTGTTACACTTTGCATTTTGTTATGATCCTGGGGGTACCTTTCCCTGACCTGAAGAAGAGCTCTGTGTGGCCCGAAAGCTTGTCTCTCTCACCAGCAGAAGTTGGTCCAATTTAAAAAAAAAAATTTACCTCACCCACCCTGTCTCCCTAATATCATGGGACCAGCACGGCTACAATTACACCTCATACATGCAGTAACGTCACACTCAGATCTCAGATTCCATGAAATATCTAGCCACAGTGCTGGGAGTTAAGCAAACATAGTCCGTCTTGACTCATAATTTACTCTGGAGACTCAAGAGTTAATATGTAATTACTGTCGTTTTCAGTTGAGTGTTTTCTTTGTTACGTTGTAACAATGTGTATTGTCTTGTAAAATGAGACATGTAAACCCAGTAGTGTACAGTACTAAAATATAGGTGCAATATATCCATGTGTCCATTGTCTCTAATAGTCGTTTTACACAGTACATTCTTCATTCATTAATATATTTTGCACATGTTTTTGTGCAGTAATAACACTAATTGAAAATGGAATGTCTGTCTGTCTACCTGCCTCTCATCTTTTCAAGAGCTGAATTACCAGCTAAAAGACTCCCTCTGTTTTTTTGAGAGATGTATTACATGCTCAAATATTCCAAGAATTTTCAAACAGTCCTCATTCAGCTCACCCATTAAAATAGATCAATGGGAGTTCCATGTGCAGAGGGCTGTTAGGATCAGGCCCAAAGCTAGTGTTATTATTTAAACAACAAGAGATTCTGTGGGCAGGTAAATTTGCAAATGCATTCCCTATTCTTTTTCAGTTAACTCAGGCTCCATGTTCATAAAAAATTCACCATATAATGTTTTCTGTAAAACAAGAAATACACTATGCATATTATATACTGTATGAACAATTAGTATTTTATATTAAACTTAAAATTAAATGGTGTTTAAACCCATTATGACATTCAAATATTTTTTTCTAATGGTGGATATGTCCATTTTGAAGCCTTTTAAAATTGCATGCAAGCTTAAAATAATTAAGATTTAAAATCACAGTTATTATCTATTTTAATTTCCACTGCTGGAGAGTACCCCCCCCCCCCAAACATTCATCCTGTGTAGGGTATAATCTGTGCACAAATAACATGGTGGAATTAATGAACAATTAACTATGATCATATGTTTTAAACAAGGCTGATTGGAATCCACACAGGCATCTGGATTTCAGAGAGAATCTGTTTGATTCAGTCTAGTACTGCTGAGGTAGTTCTGTTCAGCCCAATTTCTTATTCAGCCTGTATCTCTAACACCATTTCCTCTGAGGTAAGGCTATATCTCTTCGTTTTCATGGCAACCAGAAAAATAATTCTTCTATTCTTCAGCATTGTGTGTCTGTGTCTGTGAGTGTAGTAGTGAGCAGATAGAATTGCCCCTGGTCATTTTCTCTTACTCTGTTAAGCTAATGTGTTCATCTTGAAGACTATGCTTCATGTTGTTCCATATGATGAGTAAATCATGGATAATATAATAAAGCAGGGAGAAAAGGGGAAATATTTGTAACCCATAGATGCCTTGTAGAAATGTAGCTGCTGCTACACTGTACTATATGCAGTATGGAATGAAAGTACTGTGCTATGTAATTTACTGTCTTCATTAAACCAGACAAGCACTAGGTGAACCATAGAAATTCCATCTGTATTCACAATGGGTTCCAGGATACAGGATTTTCCCTTCATTTTGTTTAGTCCTTATATATAAAATGTGTGGGTGTATAAAGGTAAAATCAGCTTTTGATGTTTATTTTTAAAATTCCTTTTAAAATACTCTGATCAAGGTTATGTTTGTTCTTTTAAAAAAATTCTTGTATCATCTTAAAAAGGAAGTAGGCCCTGAGCTATCTTAATGTCATTGGGGACACTAGAGGAGTAGTATCAGAAACTGCAGTGCAGCACCAGGCAATGGCTGGATTTACAGTTTGATAATTTTATATCATATACAACCATTAGCTTCACTCTCTTTGCTTGGAGCTCTGATTGTACTGAAAAGTGAGACTAAAGAAGAAATCTAAAATATACTCACCATCAGTATAGTGGCAGAAACCTCTCTTATTATTTTTTCATGTTACTTAATATCCGTAAGGGCAACACGTTTGAAGCTAGGAAATGGGATTTCTCGGTAGTATAAACCAAAAAAAAAAAAAAAAAAAAATCCTTTTTATAAAGAGATTGGGATTTTTTTTAAATATATGGATAGTTTTGGAAATATATGTGTTTGAGATACATGTGAACTGTAATTCGCAGAAAAGCTCTTAAGTCAGAGAGCATTCTGTTTGAATTTTTTATAAAGGAAAGATAAAAAATTTAAGCTCTGTGAGCTGGAACAGCTCAATCAGATGACACACCTGAATTGGAGGACAGGAGCTATTTGGGTGGACCGTGTGTCCAAGTGATACTTTTAAAATTCCTAGCATGTTTATCAAGTACTCTTTTCCAATAGAGTTCATATTAACTTTGTATACTATTTGATTGTAAAACACTAAATAATATATTTAAGCACTAGCCACTAATCTGCCAAAAACTCCATGAGATTACTCATGTGCATAAAGTTAAGCACATGCTCAAATGTTTTGTTTCCAGGATCGGAACCTAATTCCTGTATGGTGGCTGTAGTTTTTTTTCTTTGTTAGTTTGATTGATTGTTTCTTTTTAAGGCAAAGTTAAATAATTACATTATTATTACATTTAGAAGAAGAATGCAACACTAGGTCAGTAATGCAATCTACTTAATAAGTGATGGCATGGATTACCGAAGAGCCTGATACAGTGTGCCAAGATATAAATGTTTCGATTAGTAGACAAAGCTATGGTTCATATCTCCTTAGGCAGTCAGAGAATAGCTGTAAAAATACTATAAACTACACTATGTTGACTGCTCCAAGCAACAGAGCATGAGGATAGATACAGGATGAAAAACAGTCTAGTGGTTATGAAGATCTGATTTTGGTTCCAGCTCTGCCATAGACTTCCTATGTGATCTTGAGCAAGTTACTTAACTTGTGTGTGCTTCAGTTTCCCATCTGTTAAATAGAAATATTAATACTTTCCAACTTCAGAGCTGAGTCTTAGTTCATGTTGTTTGTGAGCACTCTGATTCCCTGGTGATGGGCACCATACAAATGCTTATCATAGTACATACAAATAAGATATTTTCAAATATGCCTATTGTCTTTGCTCTGTTTAATGCTCTCCCCCACTCTCCATTTATTAAGTTTCTGTGGCAATAAGTAGCAGGTGTTAGTAAATTTAAAAAAAAGTTAATGAAAAATATTGCTTGAAGTGTTAGCTGACAATTGTTTGTTTAATTGGGCATATTAAATACCAGAAGAAGTAAATATACATTTCACCCATTGCAACATAGTTGTCCTCACCTACTGTCGAAAAAGTGTGTGTGTGTGTGTGTGTGTGTGTGTGTAAATACTGTGGCCCCAATCCTGCAAGCAGCACAGCATTGGCAGAACCTCCACTGAATTCAGTGGAGCTTCACTTGCATACAGCTGCTGGCAGGATTGGTGTGTAAGTTGGTCAGGTAGTTACCTTTATTGGTAGGAGGTATCCTTTTTCCTACAGTGGATAGTCATTTTGACTTCTGACTGTTGCTTGATGACTCCTCTACTTAAATTTGTATGTAATAAAAAGGTGGAACTGATTCCCAGTGCTCTCTGGCTCACCTTGCTTAAAAGTACCGGCACATTGTTTTTAGCTTTGAGGATCATTGCTGTTCACTTACAGTACTTCTGCACCATTGAGTACCCAAGAGCAAGACCATTAAAGCCCATGTATCTACACTGCCATAGACTGAACAAAACTTCTTCTTTTTTGTATAGTTTTGAAAGCAATCCGAGGAATGACAGTGAAATAGGCACAGGACACTGAATTTGCAAAATTTGCCTAAATTGCTGTTGAATTTTTTTGAAAAATAAGAGTGATCTTTTTAAATGAACTATTTTAATAGCAATGATATATATGACATTATAAATTACCTTTCTTTTAAAGAGAGACTGGAAAAGGCTGGTTGATAAGGAATGACAAGTTTAGTGTACATACCACATGAGTCAGCACTAGTAAAGTCAAAGCCTCTGCAAGAGTAAATATGAGGTATTTTGGAAAAAGGACAAAGTCAGGTTTAGAAATATGATGACTGAATAGGTGGAAAATTCTGACTACCCTAGATATGAGAGTTCAGGAGAAAGCTACACGTCATTTAGGCACAACTGTTTACTTATCAAGCTGTTACATCATATAAGTAGAACAAAATAGTGCTCGAGTCAGCATAGAAACTTAGAACCTGATTCAGCAGCCTGAAAATGCCAAGTGAACACCACGCTAGATCACCTTCACCAATAATTTCTCCTTTCCTTTTCCCCCACTTCTATCCTGACCATAGGTTTTGGGTCCACTTACTGTACAATATTTGGCCATATCTGGAACGTGACATCTAGGAATGATGTACCATTACACAGAAGGGCTTACAGTAGCAGACTGACAGTTAAACTGAAGCCATGCTGTCTTAGAAGTCCTTCAGTCTGTGTAATTGTTTTAAAATATATTAAAATATGTTTAGAAGGGTTGACTGAGATCTTCTTGACCTTGGCTGAGGAATAGAACCTCCCTTGAAATATCACAGGTAATTCTATGAGATTTTTGCCAGTATAACTACTATCAAAATAACTGTGAAAAAGTAACAAAACTCCATGTGCCTGATTCTCTACATCTTGGAATCTAACATAATTATCTATGCTTGTTCAGAGTGCATGCTGAGCAGGTGTTAAATTATTCTGCTTTGGTAACATTTTACATCCACTTTCATCTAGTTTGCACGGGTGTAAGTGACTACACAAGTTGCAAGGCAATACAGAGTCAGCCCCATATTCATAGTGTTTAATATTTCACAAAGGAAGTAAAGTGCAGAGCTCTCCACTCATTCCCACCAACAACCATACAAATAGAAAGCAGTCTGTTAGCCTAGTTTGGGGAGAAATCAAACAGCTAAACATCAAGATTTCTGTTTGTGTGATTTATTTGGGAAGGTATTTTTCTGCTTGAACACAAAGAACATTTGTTGCCTGGGTAGAATGCCCAGTAACGGGTAATAATGTACAAAATGCCACTTAGAACTTCTTCTAAGACTCAAGACCAAGACTTTCAAAGGTGACAAGTGATTTTTGGGTGCCCAACTTGTGACACCTAAAAGAGGCCTGATTTTCAGAGGGTGAGAGCTCAGTGTTTCTTTAAAGGGACCTGAATTTAAGGAATCTCTAGTTCGGCATCAAAAAAATCACTAGTCACTTTTGAAAATCTTGGCTCATGTGTAATTTTTTGGGAAACATTTCTAAGTGTTGTCATAGCAAATTGATTTTGGAACAAAAATTCTAGACTCAAGGTGCATCATTCTAACAGTTGTTTATTGAGGGCAGGCAACCCAACCCATGCAAGCAATTCTGCACACGCCTCAGGAACATCACTGAAACTTTAAAGTGTATGCATACCATAATGGAAAGAGGTCACGTATATGCTTCTCCATTGGGATTTTCCATCAGCACAGTGTACTCTGGAATCTCTCTGCCCTGGAGTAAGGTACAGGACAAGTGGTGGCAAGCGGACCCAAAGGAACATTTCCAAAATGTCAGTGAATGATGGTAATAGTGATGGTGATCACCATATAATTCTTTGACTGGAGGGAGGTGACGGTGTGCATACACCATTCTATCTGGTTTCATGCTCCTTGGAGGCTAAGAGTAAAGCAGGGAGCCCAGGCCTGTTGGGAGAAAGTTTAGAGGGGAACAGGAATCCAAGTGAGTTGTCATTTTAGAATCAATGTATGGAAACTCCCCAGGTTTCATCTGAGATATGTTTTTGGACAATTCAAAAATAAAAACAAAAATCCACGTATTTCAGTGTCATGTATACCAGGCCTACTGCTGAGGGTCATTGAAACTCTTGTGAAATAAAACTGGTGATTTTTCCAATACACTAGTTCAAGTGATCTATTTGTGGAAAAAAATATTGGTTGTATTTGATCACGATGCTTGAAATTCAGTAGTCCATAGGTCTTCTGCTGACTCTGCAGATGGTGAATTTTACTCAGTGTGAATTAGTACTAAACAAATTAAGATAAAAAGAGAATTTTTAAAAAAACTTTGTCAAAAGTATGATTGTTTTAGTTTTGGGGTTTTTTTTACAGTTTAGAACATGGTTAAAAATTGGAATCTGTTTTTCCAGGTCAGAGGTGGAACTTCAAGATATAGGATATGGGTTTGTTTAAATAATATCTAAATACTAAAATTTATATAGGTCTTCAAGACACTTCTAAGCTCCACTTCTAACAATTCCAGGATCACATTGCCTCTTCATGTAATATTAAGCAGTGTACTAGTTGCAAGTAAAATCCAGAAGTGCAAAATCCATACTGTGAAAGTAATGTTGTTAAACCTTGAAGAAGCAGTACACATTCACAAATAGTTTTATTATTGTTATTTCTATGTTATTCTAAGTGCTTTGAAAATTTTCTGAACAAATATTCATTATCAAAATTTTCAATTTTATTATTAAAAACCATAAACTGAAAGCCAGCTCACCACATGGAAACCAACTACATGTTGCTAAATGGTACTGCTATAGACAATATTGTGTACATGGGATATAAGGCACTGTATTTTATTAATAAAGTAGCATATTGATTCGATGGAGGATGGAGATATTTGTTCAGAAAAACTTGCTCAGTGACCAATGTTAAAATATAAAATTTAAAATGTATTCAAGCAATCTAGAATTAAAGTTCATACAATATGTACAAGGCCACAATATTATTCTCTGGTTAAATTAATTAATGAATTATTTTTACTATTGAAGAATAAAGGTTTAATTTGCAAGCCGTCTCTTAAAGCAGACAATTGTAATAATAATTCACTACAGATTTTTTCATCTCATTAATTCAGTAATTATTTCAATTCTTGTAATGTTTGCTAGCCAACGTTTCCCCCTTATCATTCAAAATCTTTATTAGCAGTTTATATACATGCTTATTATAAAATGCAGAGATATGAGTGCAATGAATCCTTGGCTCTATTTGAAAACAAATAGAAGAATAAGCTTAGTAAAATCTCAACATTTTATAAAAGATGGATTCCTGCTTCGAGTGGGGATCTTAGTTTGTTAAACTGTAGCCAGGGAACAGGAGGGATGGTCTTCTGTGGGGCTGGGAAAGCCATGGGGATCCCAACTACTCAAAAATTAAAGACAGAGCATTGAGCGGAGTGAATACATTGACTTTTCTTCATGCTTGACAAAGGAAGTAACCTTTTTGTCCCATCTAGAAACACAAATAGGAATGTAGGGGAAACATGGGGTGCAAAACACCATTTTCAGACAGGAAGATCTGAGGGATCTGTGCAGGCTAGCAAATGGGCAAATCCTGAAGTCTTAGAAACCAGAAGATGAAGTGCCATCACCAGCTAAGCAGCAGGTACTCAGCTCTGCTTCTGGTCTGTCCCGGAGTAGTCATTGGATTTAACTGAGGGAGAGAGTTTTTGTTTTGTTTCTCCTTTGTTTTGGGAGATGAAACTGAGCAAGAACTAGACCTGGGCAAGGCGGTAGGTCTCAATTACAGATTTAGGGTGGAATCAGGGCGGGCTCCAGGCACCAGCCCACCAAGCATGTGCTTGGGGCGGCGCCTGGAGGGGGGCATCGCGGCGGGGCGCTCGGGCCCGAGAGCGGAGCCGCAGCGGGCTCGCCGCCCTCCCCCCGGCGCTCCGGCCAGTTGGGGAAAGTAGAGAGCTGCGGCGGGCTCGCCGCCCTCCCCCCGGCGCTCTGGCCACCAGGGGCTCTCTGCCCTCCTCCCGGCGCTCTGGCCGCTGGGGAGAGCAGAGAGCCCCGGCCGTGCTCTCTGCCCGTCTCCCGGCTCTCTGGCCGCCAGGGAGAGCGGAGCCGCAGCGGGCTCGCTGCCCTCCCCCCGGCGCTCCAGCCGGTTGGGGATTGCGGGCCCACGGCCAGGCTCGGTACCCTCCCCTGCCGCGCTGTGGGGGTGGCAGGTGGCTTTTTTGCCTAGGGCGGCAAAAAAGCCAGAGCCGGCCCTGGGTGGAATTCAGCACAAGAAGTATGCAGCACTAAGTGCTGAAAACAGAGCTTCAGTAGAACTTAAGTGATGCACAGGACGTTAAAGCTCTCTCCACAGAGTTCAATTTTATCCTTAATGATGACTAGATAGCACAAGGGTAGGCAACCTATGACACGCGTGCCGAAGGCAGCACGCGAGCTGATTTTCAATGGCACTCACACTGCCCGGGTCCTGGCCACCGGTCCAGGGGGCTTTGCATTTTAATTTAATTTTAAATGAAGCTTCTTACACATTTTAAAAACCTTGTTTACTTTAAATACAACAATAGTTTAGTTATATATTATAGACTTATAGACAGAGACCTTCTAAAAACGTTAAAATGTATTACTGGCACATGAAACCTTAAATTAGCGTGAATAAATGAATACTCGGCACACCACTTTTGAAAGGTTGCCGACCCCTGAGATAGCATATTATTGAACAAATGTAACAGTGTTCTATATGTCTAAAATTAGTATACTGGGTGGAATATATGTGTAATACTTAGTTTTCAGTGTCGTGTTATTTAATTCTAGGGCGAAATTACAGAATTACTACTGTCCAAATTTAAAATTTTTTGCAACAATTGTGTGTTTATGTGGAGAATTGTGTAAAATTGTATGAATTTGTGCATGTGACTTAATTTCATTTTTATGTGCATTGGTATATTTTAAAAATCCCATTAAATATATACATTACAACCAGTTATTGTCTTGTAATATTTTTTATTGACTGTAATTACTGAGCAGATGTAACTAGAGCAAAAAAATTACATCGCTGCAATGTTGCTGACTACTGAATATGTTACTAGCATTTCTCCTGCAGTGCTATTTGTCCTTTTAAAAACAAATGGATCATCAGCACCTTGGTAAACATAGACCACAGTCTGCTGCTTTATTTTGCCATCATTAAACAATTCACAATGTATTCAGTATTCTGGTCCAGCTGACCATGAGATAGAGTGTGACTAAAAAGTAGATCATCTAGTAGATGTTCCAGTGTTTGAGATTACACAAAGGGCTCATTTCTATCCTCTAGCACACCCGTGCAGCTCCCATTGAAGTCAATGGGTGTTGTGCATGCGTATTTGAGGCATGTACTATATTGGAGGCACATGTTTGATTTTGTCATGGAGTTTTAAGTGGCAAAAGAGATGTGTAAGCCAAGCACTACTATGTAATGTCTGTTCATATGTATAACTAACTGAAACACCAGATCCGATTGTTGTTATACCTTTACAACAGTTTTCTTTATGCTTGCTTGCCCCAATGGTATGCCTGTTGAAGGAGGAATAATTGTGGCCCACAAACATTCTAGGGTAGAAAACAGCCGACGGCAGCCTCAGAAACAATAACTCCACTCATAAGCTTCTTCATTTTCATTATGGGATGATTCTTCTCTTTTGATTTTAACTTATTTTTTTTTAAAAATCTGTTTTGTAAACACAAATTGCTGTATTTAAATTTAGAGTATGTTAAAGATGTTAGTCTCATTACCCTGCAGATGGAAGTACTCTGTCCACAAATCAGTGCTAGCCTATCTTGGGCTAGGGCTAGGGCTATCTCTAGGGGACAGAAAGTAATACAGTTCCCATGTCCATTCAGTTTTCAGTTAGTTCTAATTCTATGGTGGACATTAGTACAGTGGGAACTGACTGAGACCATCGTTCACTCCACAAAGGCTCTTCAGATACATAATTATGGACCTGAAATGGATTTGAACTTGTGACACAGAGGTGAAACTTTCCATAACCCAGGCAACTTCCCTGCTACCAAAATAATGTTATATTGCTTTAATGATTAAAGTTTTATGTATTTTTCAAATACAATACTGCAATTTGTTGAACCACAGGGGTTAGAGATGGAAAAAACTCAGGTGGTCATCCAGTTCATCTCTCTTTCTGCTAATAAGTGTTGACTGCTACAGTACATTTCCTAGTGTTCGGTTCAGTCTGAGTTTTAATGCATTATGGGATTTCTGTCACTTCCTTTTTGGAGACTTTTCTACAGTCAAATAGATCTCAATGTCAGGATGTTGTTCTGAAACTCAATCTAAGCTTACCCTTTCTTGATTTCATTCCATTACCACTAGTTACACTGCCTTTTGCCGTCCTAAATAATACTGCTCCATCCTTAGTGTTTACATACTACACTGTTATCATTGCCTACCTCTTAACCATCTCTTAGCTAAAGAATACATACATATATTTAGATCTTATCTTTCCTCATACTGATAAGTCAGTCAGCCTCTTCAGTCCCTTCATCAGTTTTATTTCTCCTCTGAATTTTTTCATGTATCTGTATCTGTCTAGTAATTACATGAAGATAATATGCTCAGTTTTGGAATATTCCCTTCTTATTTTTATACTCAGATAACAGAGGTAAACAAGCTGCAGAATTACTGCTGCATGTTTAATGTACTTGTGCATTCCTTGAGTTGCTCAGTTGGAGCTTGATGCAAAGCCCATTAAATTGATGGGAATATTTATTGGCTTTAATGAGCTTTGGTTCAGACCCTTAGTTTTTAGTCTTTGAAGACATTTTAATGGTTTACTCTAACTGTTAAAAATATCATTGAATGCTATATAGGGTACATTACTTGCACAAGCCTTAAAATGATGCCTGTCTTATTAGTTAATGATTTTTCAAATTCTTATGCCAATAGGAGTTGAATGCTTCCTAAACTTAAAAATTACTGGTAAAACTGTTTTTTTTTTTTTTTCCAAATGGAAAATTGGGTTTTCAGCTAAACTAATTTTTTGTGTGAAAAATGTCTGCTTTCCTCAGAAAACTTTGAACTGTAAAAAAAAAAAAAAAAAAAAAAAAATCCAGAAGTAAAAATTGATTCAGAATGCTGCCCTGGTGCCTCATTTTTTCCCTTCTCTTTGAGCTGTGATTCCCTGTCAGACTACATCTGCCATGAAGCACCATATCTATGATATCTAAACCAGGATGGGAGACCATGGTACATCCTAGGGGATGTAATCCAGCCAGAGAGATCAGTCCATAGAGGAGAATGGAGGCAGGCCCCAAGGCAGCATTTCCAATCAAACTTTTTGAAAGTCAGGCAACAGTTTTCAGCTTTTCGAACTTTTACTTACACACATACACACACACACACACAATTCTCAACCAGATCAATTGATCAATCTCTCTCTTGCTGTCTTTTTAAGGGTTGTTCCTGTATGTTCTGCTTTTTCTATGGAGCAGCCTGTGATAGCGCTGAAGTGAATAATTCAATATTTGGCAGTTGTATGTCAATTGCAAATTGTATAAACAAAGCAGATGCACTTCCTGGACAGCTGCCATTAGTGCATCTGGGAACTTATTTACTACTTATTGACAGATTTGGGGGGTAGAGGAAAGAGAGACACTATCCCTTCTTTCTAATTTTCTGTATATTATATCTAAGGTAATGAACAGCATTCCTGGGTCTAATTCTTTATCCCTGCCACGTGACTGGTAGTTCTATAAAACCTCTTTGACATTTCTCAAATAATTAGAGGTTTCAGTAATCTTTCCTGATTCTGCATTGCCCTAACAATATTTATTTGGGCCCTAGTCTATCACCCGATCTGTGGCTATCTTTCTCATACCCACTATATATGTTTAAGTATTCTTATAAGGATTTTCCGATTGAGGATTTGTAAGGTTAAAAATTAGAATGAATTTTTAGTGTTGTTAATAAAAGTTTGAAACACAGAAACTGATAAAGCGTGGGCAATCTCAGTGGGAAAGTCCCCACTTTGCCTCCACCAGTTGTCTCATTCCTCACCTGTAGGGAACACATGAAAGAACAAAAAAGAGGACCAAGTTCCAAGTCTTTTTTGTGGTTCAATCTTTGCCCTCTATACCAAAATTGACAACAATGGTGGTTGTCTCTGTGTTGTGGTTAAAACTGTCCAGTCAACACCAGCTTGGGAGCTCAAGCTCATTTTACATAAGCCACACTAAGTAATGGCCGTCAGCATATTAAAGAATTTTAAGTAGTAACAACCACCATGGGCTGGACACTTGTTATTTTTTTAGCTGGGATGAAGACCTAGATCCTCTTTGTTTTTACAAACCAAAAAACCCCAAACATTTGCAAAGTTTTTTCTTCCATTTTCAGATCTAAACAGGGCCCTGGTAGATATGCCCTGCTTCCTTATCCCTCAAACAGTGGAAGCCATAGCTAACAGCTGGAGAGGAGTTCAAAGTAGCAGAAACTAAAAAGATTCTCATGTATTTATTATGTGGTGTACTCCTTTAGAAGGTTCTCAGTAATTGTTGGACCAGAGACTTTTTGCCCCATGCTTAATTCTCACACATGCTTTGCCTCCATGTTTACTCAAAGGTGTAAATTTTAACATGCCATACAGCCATTGGTTACATGACTGAATATTGTGCATTCTTAGGTATGAAATAGTTTTAATAAGCTCTTTCTTCCTTCAATCCTTTGTTTCTTCATCTCGTATTCTGCTCTTCCTGTTGCCTTTTACCTTCTTTTCTCCTCCACCTCTTTTATGTTATGCCATATTTTTGGGATAGAAAATTTTAGTTTTAATAAGAGAGAGGACTGAAGTGCGAATTTTGAATCTGGATTTCTAATAAACCAAAGTTGAGGAGGGTTAAATCTGTGAATGGGTTCAGTCTATTAATATTACAGTATTATTTTTTTATTTAAGGGTTCATGAGTTTGAAACCCCCTGAAAATATGGATGTATTTGTAGTCAGAGTTTTAATTCAGGCCCATCTCTAATTCTATGGGTGGAGTATGTGTGTAAAAAAAGAACTGTAGGCCCTTATGTAGGCCTGTGCATGTAATTGCTCAAGCATCACTAAAGAATCTCCCATTTCTATGTAGAGACATCAAGTGTACTTAATTGCATTGAATTTTAAAAAAGAGGGTTCATTTTTTGTTGTTGTTTAGTGTGTGTTAGAACTTTTAATTTGCGTGTGAATGTTAGTGCTGTTGAAAATGCAGGACTGGTGTATATACTGGAGCACAGCACCAGCTTCTCCAAACAGCTGTGCCAGTGATGTGGCTTGCAATGATCACTTCAGTGTGATGCCTCCTGTTACATCATTCATGAAAAGTCACTGGAGCATGGAGCTTGCTTATTGGGGAGAGGAAATATCAAGTGTGCACTGCTAAATGAATGCCACTGTTCTACATTTTATATTACAGTTTTATATGTAATTTAACACATTTTGAGGCATAGCATAACAACAATAATAGTTTAAAAAACCATGCAATATTCTCATGAAAAGGCACTTGTTTGTTCCCATAAGCCTATTTCATATGCTGGCTGCTAGGCTTTCATATTTAATACCTCACCCGCACATTGCATATTGTGGCAGGGGCTAGGAACACCTAACTTAAAACTTGAAAGCTATATAAAAATGTTAAACTTACAATGTGTTGAATGCTGCCTGTGAATGCACAATTGTTGGGAGCTTTCAGCATAAATTGCTACCATTTGAAAGAATTTGCTTTTTAAAAAAGATATTTTGACTTCTCTTTATTTTTTTTAAACAATATTAGCATTTCTAATCTCTGTAATTGCCCTGTAAATAGCTTAATTATAAGTATTTATTCCACTAGTCATAACATAGTTTGTCATTTTGAATATGAACTCATTTCCAGACTTAAATGCCCTGGGGCACATTCATCTACAATGTGGAAGCAAATGTCATTTTTTATAATTTTGCACTGCCACGTCCTTACAAGAAGCATCTTAAAATATACACGTTGCCATTAATACTTGGTGTAAGAAGAGCAGAATCAGCAGCTCATAGCTCTTCAGTATATGGGTATTCACACCATTCATGCAAAAAAAGCAGTTTTAGGATGCAACATTTCTATGTGTTCTGAGTTTCCAAAGATGGGCTAATAGCGCCTTGTAAGGTTCTTTTGCAAAGTAAAACAAAGAATACTCTTCCCCTGACAGTTTGCCTGTCTCCTTTGGCATTGTTGGTAGCACTGCCAATATACTGATCAATTCAAAATAACTCTCCGCCTGGTGAGAGTGGAATGAGAATGAATTAGAACTCAGTACAGGATACTAGTCGAGTTTTTGAATAGCATACTGTATATAAAGTAGAGTATGGGCCTCAAGGCATTTTGTAAGGTGTCAGTTTGCTGTTAAGACATGCATGCGCAGGCTGATGGCATTTGTCTTTCTTGAGCTTTTTGCATCTGAGCTGTGACCTTTTACTGAATGAGCAGTTTCAGAAATTCAAACAAACTTAGAGTCCACCCTTGGCCCCAGGGAGCATTTAGTGGTCACTTAAAGTCAGCTATCTCCCTTCTTTCCTTCTGCTGATTCAAGAGAAATACAGTAATTCCTTACATGGAAAAATAATATTTAATGTAATTAGCACAGAGATGGGAGACGAGAGTGTGTACATAGGGGAGATTGTCTCTGTAATAAGATGTTGGACACTCTATGAAGTCTTAAAGAATGACTAAATTGTCTTATAGTACTACACAGTCCACATGGCTGTGCTTAGTAATTAGCATGTGCCCTCTTGTGTACTTGCATATCATTTTTAACATTGCTCAGGCCATAATCCTGATTTTCACTAGGTTCTGTTGCTCCAAAGCCAGAGTTCATTGTGGTGCCTCCTAGTCCTATATAGTCAGTTTTGCTCTTCTCTTTTACTGTGTTGCTTTGCACATGCTATAGGCAGAGTAGAAAGCCAAGCAGCTTTATCCGTAGAGGGGGAAGTGTGGAACTGACAGTATGGAAGGTGTATGGGCACCAAGGGAGTGCATGAGAGACTAAGATAGGAGGTGAGTGACTGAAGGAGGAAAAAATGCAGGATGTGCCGTGTAGTGGGAAGTGAATTCAGGCACACACACTGGGACAGGGTCTAACACTTTTTTATTGCCAGAGCTCTAGTAACCTACTTCAAACCACAACAATTTATGTATTACTGAATTAGCCAGCAGCTAAACTGGGGTTCTCCATTAAGAGCTATAGAATAGTTGGAAAGAACAAATATTGCAGGAGGTCCTGAGGAAGGAAGCGGATAAGACCACAATGAGGGTTTGACAAGGGAAGAGAACTGTGGAAGACAAAGTGGGGATTGATGAAAGAAAGAACTTGCTGAGGTTTGGGAGAGTGCATGACTGAGAGGAATGGGGTGGGGTGATTAAGGAGATTGGAGAGGAGGAGAATGACAGATTGATGAAGGAAAGGGAGAGAGGAGAATACAAATGAGTAGGGAGTTGGGGTATTCCAAACTCATGCTGACAAAACCTTTATACTACACCACTCCTCACGTATATAAATGGTATATTCATGCTCCCGTCTTCAAGTAATAGAAAATAAATGAGAGCACAACTGTGTGACATCCAGGAGAGCAGGTAAGAGATCTCTCTTTATTTCCTGCCTCCAGTGTTACAAATGGGTCAGTGTTACAAAAGGGTTAATATGCCTGTCATATGACAGGGCTCATTCTCCACTGACTCTAGTAGCTACTGTTAAACTGAGAAGCCTACAGACTGTGTGTATCTAGGCCTCTTAAAGTCTGACAGCACTTCATGTTACTGCTCCTGTGCCATTGTCTGCCTTGTAGGGCAGGTTCAGCTGATGATCTCTAGCTCTGCTCTTTTCTGGGAAAATTCCCAGATACACTTGTCTCTTCAGATAGGTTTTCCTGTGTGAGACTTGGGGAAAAGAACGATCTCCCGCTCTCTCACTGTTCGTGGGCTTCCTTATATAGGATCCCAGAATTCGGTAGAAACCATCTTCTGCTCCATAAAGATGTTTCCTCTAGAAATCCAGTCGTGGACCCACAGGTGGTTTCCTTTCATAATTAGGGCTCTCGAGCCATTCTCCCTGCTGAATGCAACAGATGTTATTGATCCACTGCACCTGCACAGTGTAAATCAGGACTTACAAGAATAGATTCCAGTCAGCACATTTTCTAAAAGGACTTGCTCCAAAGCAGCCATTTTAAAGTCACTTGACCCTGTTGACACTTTTGCTGGGCTTGAGCAGCCTCCCTCAGGTCAGGAGGTTCCCAGCTCCAGTTGTGGGTCATTTGGAAGCTGTTCCTTACTGCTGTGTCACAAATGGTAACGCTACTTTAGTAAAATGATTCCCATCAGCAGGAGGTCTGGAATGTCACTTGTGATCTTAGGCCTGGATCATTATGTCCAGATTCACAAAATGGAGGGGACCCTCCATGTACACATGGCCTCCCCCATTGTGGAAGAGGAAGTCAACCATCACTAAAACACTGAACCTGATCCCCCATCCTCCAGACTTTGCAGAGAATGTTCTGGGGGTCAGGGTCCACCCTCGGGAGACAGTAGACTTGAGGCTGGAGTGAACTGGCTGGGGCTGAGGCAATGCATATCATCCCCTTTAAATTCCATAGATCCTCAGGCTATATTATCTTTTAACATACCAGGTTTAAAAAAAAAATCAAGGACAATATTTGAACTTTGCAATTGGTCAGCTTCAATTTGGAAGAGAAATTACACACACACACACACACAAGGTACTTACACCGTGATTGCTTTTATGCACAAAATCTGCACAAGTCCTGTGTCCTTTGAATAAAGATGTCAGAAACAACAGCAGAACCATACGCTAGCATTTCTACTTCTAGAATCCTCAGCTAAGACAACGCCCTGTCCAATGCTATAGACTGAAAAGCAGTTCCTTCAGTGAGTTCATCTAGGCTAGAATGTAACATTGTGTGGACAAGGCACTGCAGATTTTAGGGTGCTAGCTGATTGAGGTGAAGGCTGGGGGGAGCCGAAGTCATAGTTACCCTTTTAAATCCTACTCAAGACAAACCTTCTGACACTGGGTCTCTCTGTTCTGCCCTCAGCACTTTGTGCTCCAGTGTGCCCCACATTCTTATCTGTAAATCTCTTCAGCCCAAAGTTACATGGCCCTCATTGTTTTCATTTTGTCATATTATAGAGCTGTGGAATGTTTATTTGGGTAGTATATATGGATGTGTGAAAGAATTTTTAAAGATATTTATGTAGACTTACAGAACACATGCAAAACGAACACACCCTGTCCAGGGGACCAGGAGACCTTGCCATCAGTTGAATACACTTTAAACAGTAATGAACAACCAAAACCAGCAGCACTTTTTCTCCTCCACATAAAAAGCACTAGGTAACACAACATAATGCAAACTAAGGCCTTAAAGTACCTGCTTAAAGTTAAGTGACAGTGAGACTACACGTTTTTTTTTTTTAAATTGAGCCTGTGTGTGTTTTCAGGATCAGGGCCAAAATCAATCTTCCCTCCTTCAGATTCCCAAAGGAAAGCCCACTGGCAACCTTCACAACTCTCCCTGAACACTTGCTGAAAGAGAAGGATTTTGCAACATTTTGAAGTTCAACAAATCCAGGATCTTTCTGAAAAAGGTGGGGGAAGGCAGGGAGCTGCCAGCAGCTCCCTCTATTCCAGGGGTAGGCAACCTATGGCACACATGCCAAAGGTGGCACATGAGCTGATTTTCAGTGGCACTCACATTGCCCGGGTCCTGGCCACCAGTCCGGGGGGCTTTGCATTTTAATTTAATTTTAAATGAAGCTTCTTAAACATTTTAAAAACCTTATTTACTTTACACTCAACAATAGTTTAGTTATATAGACTTATAGAAAGAGACCTTCAAAAAAGGTTAAAATGTATTACTGGCATGCGAAACCTTAAATTAGAGTAAATAAATGAAGACTCGGCACACCACTTCTGAAAGGTTGCCAACCCCTGCTCTATTCTGTGTCATGGGGAATCTATTCTGTGGCAGGATGGCAGGGGAAGAGAGGCAGGCTCTCAGGTAATGTGATTCTGTACTATTTAGAGCTTTATTGACCAAAACTCACACCTTAAATCCCAGCCAATAGCCACCAGAGCAGAATATGGAGAACTGATATGTTAACAGCAGGATACTCAGCAAATAACCTGCTGCATTTTGCACCAAATTCTTCTTTAAACAAAGGTTAAGGAGTAGCCACCTGAAGAGTACAGACGCCCCCTGACTTACGCAATTGTTCCATTCTGGAAAGCCTTGCGTAACTCGAATTATGCGTAAGTCGGAAACATATACCCGTACGTTACGCAAAAATTCCCACAACTCGAATATCCTATTTCTGGCTTCTGGAACTTTTTCCGTAAGTGCGAATTTGCGTAAGTTGGATCTTGCAGATGCCCAGGGAGCGTCTGTACATTGGCAGAATCCAATCTAGAGGCAATATTAAAGCCACGGATCATGGTGGCAGGGTCCAAATCAAGAGAAAAGGGCACACTCCCCTTCACAAAAATAGATTTAAAAAAAAAAACAGTCTTGACACTCAATATTTGATCATCTAAGCATCTGGGACTCTAAGCAGACCCCCAGGTTGTGCACTTTGAGAACAAATTGTAGCTAAACACCCTCAATTAGGGGGTGAATATAACTGTACCCACACCCTCCAATAGAACTGTTGCTATACATTGTACTTTAAAATAAAATTAGCTTTTTTTAATTACTAGGATGACAGTCTGTAAAATATTCTAAAGCAACAGAATATGTATTGTACTTTAAACATAGCTTGGACAGGTTTTATTTTACATAGGTTTTTGTAGGAAACAGCTTGCAAAGTGTCAGGCAGACACGTGCTCCCAAAGCAAGTCCTTTGACATTGTGCCAAAGATGAATTAACCCATTAATCCATTTAACAGTGAAATATTAATTCCTTCAAATTAGATTGGTAAATTTCATGAGCAGCTTCAAATTGAGGGCTTGAGCTTACTCTATTGCAATGATAGTATTTGGTGCGCCATAAAATGGAGTAACCTACATACCTCCTCACAGACTACAGGGTAAGATTACTACCTAGCACTTGGAAGCATTAGGAAGTGGGACCAGCTGCTGTGTTGGCCTGCACATTGAGGTTCTGCGTTCAGCCACACAGGCCTAATTCATATGAAGGGCACAGTTTCTTCTATGTGCAGCATCAAAGTACTGTGCTGTGCTTCATGGTGTCTCAGTTTTCCTGGTGGAATTGTACCCAGCCAGAAGAATTCACTCAGTGGAGATCTCATGGCTGTGCTGGCCAGGGAAAAATTTTGCTATAAATCATGATGGTCTGAAAATTAGTTCATTCTTCAATATAACAGAAATTTACATCTCTGCAACTGGACTGTTTATAAAGCTGGGTGAGAAACAGTTTTCCTCTCTGATGAGAGTTTCTGAAATTTTTCCCATCCTGAAAAAGGATCTTGAAAATGTTTGTTAACTGATAATCTAAAAGTGTTCCAGATTGGGTCAGCTGAAACAGTTTGTTTAGATAATTTCAAAACATTTCAATTCAATTTGTAAACCTAGGATAAATTCATGGGGAAAAAAATTAAAATTGTTTTTTTGATTAGAAAACCCAAACCTTTTCTTCTAAGCCTAACCTCACCTGCAAACAGTTTCAGTTTCAACAAAATGATACTTTCCAATTAAAAATGTTTTGGTGGAAAATTCCTGCCACATTTAACTGTAAGCTTCTTGTGGCAGTGATTATGTCTTCATTTAGTTTTAAAGGACTTTGTATATAAATAAATAATAAATTTAGGTAAATATGTAAAAGATAAAAAGTCCAAATTTCAGTTATTCACAGCAAAATACACATATGGAAGTTGAGGCTGTTTTACTAAATTGTATTTTATACTGAGGTTCCTGAGGCCTGATTATTAAAACTGAGTCCCAAAAAACAATTTTAGGACCTGACCCTGTTGGGTGCTGCATGCTTGCAGCTTTTATTTATTCACTACATAGATGTAAAAAGTATCTTTCAGAAACTATAAAGTGTATCTTTCCCCACTGCTATAAATCAGAACCACTTAAGATTATTACCCAAATCTACTGTCTAATTATCATACTAAGGCTTAAGCAGGTATAGTTTCTGGTTATGCTCTATCTATGAAATGCATGTTCATAGGGCTTGGTAGCTTGTAAGTTTAATAGTAATTTAAGTCACTAATCAAACTCAAGAGGATTATTTGTGTGACTAAAGGCTACTTCTGAGAGTAAGAGATTGTGGGTTAGAGTCAAGGTTATGTACTTAGAGTATCACTGTGCACTGGTTTATTGCTGGTATGCACCTTGCATTATAATGTTATAATCATTTGATATTTCACTAAATTTTATCATTAATAACTTGTATTTACATAATACCTTTTGTTTTGAAGGATCATAAGAGTGCTTTAGAAACGTAATGAACAGATACACAATATATTGTGTAGCTCCAATATCTTATTTACATGTGTAAAATATCATTTCATTTAACTTTCTGGGATGAAAAATAGCAGCTGTTTAAGAGAACACAACAAATCTGCATAATTGCTGATACCAGGAAGTGAGGAAGAATACCATATCCAACTGACATTGCATAGGGAATTTGGTTAGGGAGAATGTAATTACTCAAATGGGAATTTGGCCAGGACTCCAGAATCTACACCTCTGTATTTGTAAAAATTGCCACTTTAAAAACCACAATTGGCTTGGATCTTGGTTTTGTGCCTCATCCTAAAAAATGTTGTTACTGATGAAACAAAGTAATTGAATATAAAACCATAAGAAAACCTTGTATATAAAGCAACATTTAATCATAAATATTGATGAGTTTGAATATACACTGTATGATAGGTGTATACTGTATCTATGCTTCCAGACAATGTTTCCTTATATCACAATTGCATTCTTTCCATCATTCTGCTAATAAATGATAATTGAAGCCTCAAATTTGCTAATGGTTGAAGACTGGAAGGGATACAATCCTGCTTACATGTGTTATCCTAGTGGACCAATCTCTTTGTGTGTGCTTCAAACATTCTTTCACAGTTCAGTGATTTTTCTGATACAATCACAGCTGATACTATCATAAAGCCTGGATTTGCATGATGGGCTAAATTAAGCAGAATCACAAAAACACCAGAAGCAGCAGCTCCACCATAGCAACATTGTCACAAAAGGCCAAACAGCAGCACATACTATTTGCTTATTATTTTGTGTGCTTTTGAAGAGATTTTTTTCAGCATTAAATGATCAAAACATTAGAAGCAGTTGCTAACAAAAACCTGGAATTGCTGATAATTTTCATTCCATTTATATGTTTAGAAAGAAAATGCTAATAGTGGGAATATTAAAATTCCATGAAATCAACAGTGATTCACCTTTGTTTAGATCTGATCATTTGATTTAGAGATCACAGAGTGGATGTTTAAAAGATGTTTTTACTATAATTGTATCACCACCCTCCATCATTTTGAGAAATACAGTACAGATCATTAAGGATATGTATTTCCATATTGAACCGGTCTGTTTAGAGTTCAAATGAGGTTTGAGTTTATTTGCTATGTATAGATGAGTTTATCCTTATGAAAAAATCCTCTACAGTTTCACACAGAATGCTGTTTTTTCTAAAATATTTTTAAAACAGGGTGGCTTCCCCCTTACAAGCTGGAGAGCTAGGGCTAGCAAACCCTGATTTCCGAATGAGCCACACCAGAGAGAGATTGGTGTGATTGCACTATAAAGAGCAGCAGGAGGCTTCAATGAAAGGGGGAATGCTCAAATTGTAGAGACTGCTAGAAGTGAGTAGGTTTTAGTGGTGTCCTGGGAGTTAGGACTGAGAGTCTGGCCAGGTAGGGTCCTGGTGGTTGTGTCTACACTGCCATAAAAAACCCACCACACTGAGTCTGAGCCCAGGTGAGCTGACTCAGTCTATAGGGCTAAAAATAGCAATGTAGCTCTTTGGGCTCGGGCTGGAGCCTGGACTCAGAGACACCATCCCTGCCTTCTGGTGGTCACAGAGCCCAGGCACCAGCCCAAGTGTCTACACTACAATTTCATAGCTCCACAAGCCCAAGTAAGCTGACCTGGGCCAGGTGCAGCCATGCCGTGGGTCTTTTATTGCAGACATACCCAGAGTGGCCTGCCAAAGCAGGAAAGGCCCAAGGCAGGATGGCCTGGGAGGAGGAAGATAAACTTTGTTGTGTGTGGACTTTTGGATGGACCTGAAAACTTTATTTTGAATGTTTGTTAATTTACTAAATCGTCCGGCCCCGTGACACCAAGCTATTGAATTTTACAGAAGGGATATAGTTGTCTATTAAATTCTGAAAGCCCAGTATAAAAGTTCTGTGGGTGTGATATTCTCTATTAATTTTGTTTAGACTAAGTTAAAGCTGGGTTTCTGAAAACCCTATTGGTCTCATCCCTATTAAATTCTAGGAGATTTTTGCCACAAGGTTAAATGTTACTTGTATGTTGTAAAATTCTGTAGTGTTTTTAGGGACAAATTCTACCCCATGTGCCATGCTATTGAAGTTCGAAAGGAATTCTCTTCTCAGGCTGCAGAGCAGAGGTCATTCTACCCCAATTACAGCATGTCACATGGCAAAGTTTAGCACTGTGTATCCATGATACAGGATCTTCCTACTAAGGCAACATACGTTCTTGACCTTTGTGACAAACAACCACATTTAGGTTGGGGGGAAATAGTTTCCACTGTAAAACAGAAATCTGAATATAAAGTACAAAACAAAATACATGTTTGATGCACGCTTTTCCTTTTATTTTAATTGAGTTTGTACACTTAATTGGCAATCAAGGAATTTGCAGTGGATCACCCAGTCATCACTATGAGATGGTGAGGTTCTATAGCAAAGCAGATCTGGTACTTTGTGTCAAATTTTGCCCTCAAATGTATGCATGGTTCCCTTTGACTACAAGAGGAGCAGTGAATATGCAAATCTAAAAAGAGAATGTCTCCATTAAGAGGAGAGAAGACACATGTTGACAATAGCTCTGGGGCACTGAATGAGGCAGGAGTCCTTTTGGAAAAAATAGTATGTGAATATGTAGTTAAAGACTGTATTGTAACGTATACACACCAGGGGGCTGCATCACGATTGGACAGTGCTTGACTTTGCAACCTGAATAACTTTCTTTTAACATTTTAAATGTAATTTCCTTGGGGTTTTTTTTTTTAAGGTAAAGAGTAAAAAGCAAATTATTTTTTTTCTGCAGCTTTAACAATTTGGCAGTTATGCATCATCATCTGCTTTCAACCTGAACATTCAACACCACAGCACACACTTACACTACTTGAGCTACAGGAGCAAATACATTAGCTGGCAGCAAGAGAAAGGTGGGGACAGGATTGGGGCCAGTTGCTGGGTCAGCAGAGCCTGGTCCAGCTCACTTCCTGCTGCCCTGCCCTGTTCCTGATGGGGGAACTCCTTCTGCTTGTAGTCCCACTTAGCAAGGATGGGTGATGGGAGCCACATACTGGGCTAAGGGGTGGTTGGAGGGAACCCATCCTGACTCTCCCCTGGTAAAGCTGCTTTTGCAGTTCCTAGGCATGATCAGTGCAGTGTGTGCTGCTGCTAACACTTTGGTAGCAGCACAGGGCCCAGATCATTAGAATGTTTGTGTTTGACTATTATTTTGGCAAGGTGCCAACATTTTCCTGGGCTGTGCAAACAAAAGGTGAAAAATGGTGATTTTGAACAGTTGATATATCAGCAAAACCTAAACAGAATGTTATGAGAGAAAGAGAAGACGCTTCAATAGCCCCGGGATTTCCCCCCCCGAGGAATTTCAAATGCCAGTTGCAAATAATAGAGGTATCACAGTTTCTGAAAATAGGTTGCAAAAATCTTTAAGAATGAAGCAGATGTTAGGCACCCTAAATATAGAGGTTGCTATCAGTTCTTCACATAATACAACAGGTGAAGACATAATAAGGGGTTATTTTTTCTTGAAGGTTGAAATAGGTGATATATATTTCAACCTTCAAGAAAAAATAATTCCATATCTCTATATTATGGACATAGACTCATCACTCCACTACTCAGTCACATTTTATCTTTTTTTCACCTGCTCATGTGGCGTACAGCTATGTCAAATTGGCAATCCATTTATTTGCACCAGAAAAACTTGCAGGTTTATAGCTAGTTTTTATTTTTATTTTATGTGAGCTACTGTATTTCATATAATGTCTGCCCAGCATACATGGGCTTTGTAAATGATTTTACAGCAATAAGAACAGGAGTACTTGTGGCACCTTAGAGACTAACAAATTTATTAGAGCGTAAGCTTTCGTGGACTACAGCCCACTTCTCTTGAATATCTATCTATCTATCGATACAATTTGACATAGCTGTACGCCACATGAGCAGGTGAAAAAAAGATAAAACGTGACTGAGTAGTGGAGTGATGAGTCTATGTCCATAATGCATACATCCCAAGATGCACTTGTGCATCTGTTTTTTATTTAGTTTGTCTTCTGCTTTAATTTTTGAGCCATTGAAGCAGGTACCAGAAAGTTCATGGGCCTTTTTGTCTACTGCTTGCACTCTGTATAGCCTTTCACACCTGTGTGAAGTGAGGGCAAAAACATTATCATTCTGACTTGCTAGCATTTTGCTACTTGATGCAAGTGTAAAGTGACTGCCAAATGCAAAGCATGATGCACTGGAGCCAGACAATTTAAAGCTTAACACACACTCACCCCCACAAACAACCCACAAAGTCTCCACCCAGGGCCGGCTCTAGCATTTTTGCCAACCCAAGCAACCAAAAAAAAAAAAAAGCCGCGATCGGCGGCAGCTCTACCGCCGCTTCATTCTACGGCGGCAATTTGGCAGCAGGTCCTTGGCTACGAGAGGGAGTGATGGCCCCGCCGCTGAATTACCGCCAAACAGCCGGACGTGCCGCCCCCCTCTTCATTGGCCGCCCCAGGCACCTGCTTGCTATGCTGGTGCCCGGAGCGGCCCTGTCTCCACCTCTACAATTCCCCCCTATTTCCTATTTTCTACCTCTTGGGGAAAAAACAGCTCTGTATCATACCCTGAAGGCTCTTTCTTCTCCTTTCTTAGCTTTTCATTTAACTATTTCAGATGTGCAGGCAGCTATTGCAGCATCCTAGCTTGTGTAATACACAAAAAGTGGCTTGAAAGCAATAGTAGCACTTCAGGGAGAGCATTTGTACTTCACTGAGCTGCTAGCAACCACAGTGAAGCCTGAGGGACACTTTTATATATCAGTGCTGACAAATTCAAACCCCAGTTGGAGTGTAATTTGTACAGCTGTCCTCTGCCCCCAGCAGCGGGTCAGAAATTATGATCCTTAATGTGTAGAGCATTCTTTATCCATTTTCCACTGGTTCAGGGCACCTCTGCATGATCCAAGTACCGAGGAACATTTAGCCTTTACTGGTAAATATATTATTCTGCTCATCTTGCAGTTCTTGACACTAAAATCTGAATGCTAAGTAGGGTTTAGAGACTACTGATTAAGTGTTCTTCAGAGCCTTTGCATTATGCATTTCTGCTAATATTCAATAACATTTAAGTTAATACAGTTCAGATGCTATTGTCCCATGTAATGTTTTGGCACAATGATGATCATTGTTGTTTCTTGTATTCACTACCCAAAAACGTTAAGACCGAGTTAAGGTTGACTGGCAGTATTTCAGAGCCTTCCAGAACATCAAGTGCACATATACTTAAACCTCTGAAAACCAGGAAATACAGATGAATGTTTACTGTTATTTAGACACTGCTTACTTGTTATAGTAGTTTGTGGGGTAAGGGAGGAATCTCATTTGAGGATTACTATGACTTTTAAAAGGGATACGTGACTAAACTTTCTAGTGTGTGACATCTCTTTTGGATGTGTTTTTCACAAAATCTACACTTTTAGCAGTGAAATTGATAGGTCTGAACCTTCAGTTTGTGTAGACTGAACTATTATAGATAGTTGAAATTCATTTTTGTGTTTTTTAATGATAAATATAAGTTACTGTTCTGAGTGACAGAATATTGGCACCACATTAGTCAACATCAATCTTATGCCAGTTCTTAGAGTAGGCTGTCTTTTAGAGGTGCATTTCCTGATGCTCCCTTTGGTCATGATGAAACTGATGACAGTTGCAGCTACTTCCTTTTATTTTCCTTATATCACACTCAGTTTCATTGTTCAGGATACTGGTTAGGACCATGTGGCATGTGTACATTAACTTTATGCTGCTGCTAACTAGTTTTTAATCTTTCCTCTATTCAATGTTATTTTTCTTTACATTATATCTAAAGTAAAATCTGAGTCTGTGTGTAGGTTTTTGAGCATTTTGAAATATCAATTCTTAAATCAGATACTTTGCTCTCAGGACAAAATCTCCAGAAGGCTGAGAAGAACTAATATGCTGCAAAGGACAGGTCTCAAACTCACTTTCCAGAAGTGTTGCTTGGATTCAGTGGTCTCAACATGTCACCTCAAGCACCCAGTTACTCTGATATCAGGCTGTCTGCAAACATTCTGGCTTGCAACAGTATCCAACTCCTACTGCACATGTTCAAATGACCTTTTCTGGCTTGGCAACTTGGCCTGAGCCACATTATAGATCCAATTTTTTTCTCTGAATAACTTTTAAAGTTCTGCCACAAAGAGGCAGTGGGGACCAGACTCTATAGCGGAGATCAGTGCTGACCAGATGGTGTCTATTGGGGAGAATCAGAGCCATAGTTTGAGCCCAGGTGTGTGCAACAAAAATTATAGAAATGGTAAAATATTAATGCCATAAATTTTAAGGGGTGTTATCTCAAGACCCATTGCTCAAATGAACTCAAACTGGGACCACTAACTACACACGAAATCCCTATTAGACACTATAGTTTTCAAGGAATCCGAGTATGTGGATTTTAGAGCACTTAGAAAACTCAGCTGTTAAATGGTAAGCTAGTCCAATCCTTAACTGTAATGGTCCTATTGCCATACTATTCTATTTATATTGATGTTTTTTATTATTGTGTCTTAACTATAGAATTATAACAATTAATTATGCATCATTATTTTCAGTTTTTGAAATGTCTAATTAATTGCTTGAGCGCCATCCTAGCATGCCCACAGCCATTGCCATTTAACATGGGCCTTTTTCTCCCTAAGGATGTGCTGTAGTGGCAGGACATATAGCATAGATGCTTAGGGTTGTATAATTAATACTTTGATGGATGTAATCTGTATTTCTAGGGGTGGTTAAAGGGTTAATTATAGTTCATGCATGGTTCAGCATCATGGCATACAGTGTACAACATAAGGTCATATGACTGCTTCATTGAATTTACTAGTCATTCAAGGCAGGACACTTAGTGGGTTAATCATAGATAATTCAGAAGTTCTGTTGTTATTTTATCAAATAATGTCCCACATCTTCCATAAAGACAAATTAGTAAGGGACTATAATATAATTACTTAAAGTATAAATATATCATGACCATTCAAGTGGCCCACAAAAGTCAGTTGCTTATAGCTTAGAAAGCTTCGGCTGGAATGTGACATTTTTCAGATAGTTATGACTGGAAACAGGAGGTTATGCTGAATGTAATTTTGCAATCTTAACTGTAGCATTCACTACTGTTCTCACTGTCATGAATATAAGTTTAGCTGTTGAAGTGCTGCCGAGGAAGAAAGTCATAAAAACACTTTCTGATTTAAAAAAAAAAAAGTCTTTGCTGTTCTCGTTTGAATACAAATTTCTGGAACCTTTGAGTTTCACTGATCATAACCTTAGTGATGCACTCATCTTGTGCCAAATCAGGTTGGGACTTGTGACAAGATGCAGAAGTTTATTCCAAATCCAGTTTAGGGGAGTGTAATTCCTTCCGAATATGATGTGCATCCCACACTGGACTAAGTGAAAATGATGATACACCTAATCAGTCTTCCTGATGCTTTGCACTTAATGAAGCCTATGTACTTGTTTTCATTCAGGTTGTTCATAAAGATGCTCCTTGTTACAGACGGAGTGGTTGACAGCAAGATAATTGTGTGTAGATCAAATTGAAAAGCCAAATATTGCAATTGTCTTGTTTAATACTGGATGTGCCCTTCTATCAAAGTGTTTTGATGAAATCTAACACACAAGAATTGGAAACCAATTCTCTTGCTGTATTGCTGTTGGCAACTTACCACATCTCCTGAGTCGTCTTCTGTGTTCCACTGGAGCCCATTATGACACTTTCTTGGGGTGTCCAGAACTTCAGGTCACCTTGTTCCTGCCCCCCACCAGGAGGGGATTTGTTGGTGCTAAACTGAGTGACTGCTCTCTGTCACCCCAGTCTGTTAGCCACCCCTGACAAATTTCTCAGGCCTCTGCCAGTTCATTCTTTCCCTTGCAGAAAGCACTTGGTGCACCCCAATTCCTGAGCACCCTGGAAGAGCATTTCCCTGGAGTATCCAGCCCCTATCTCTGGGCACTCTCAGAAATTACCAAGCTGGTTATTTCTAAAGAGAGAGCGAACACACCAGCTTGTTTAATTCAACTAAGAATTTACATTTTGAATAAACAAAGAAGTTTATTAACGGAGATAGTGATTTAAGTGATATTCAGTAAATATAGTGGTTACAAATAAAACAAATGTATAACATGCTTTTAAGACATGCAACATAACTTTTGCAAGCTACAATCCTTTGGCTAAAAGCAGTTTTCTCACCTTCAAAGTCCTTTTGCAGAGTTTGCTGATTTTCAGACAAATCAGGATCCAGATTTTTCATAAATCACTCCCTTCACTCTTCCTCAGTGAAATGGATAACCAAAATGTCTTTTTGCTTCCCCTTATATTTCCCCAGAACTTACTATCTTTGGTTTTAGAGTCAAGATGAACCCTTGGGGTTCAGATTCTAGTGTCTTCTGTGATGGGGCAAGGCCAGATGGCTATAGGAAAGTAGTGGGAGACAGATATATTAGCCCCAGGCTAAACAAATCACTGTTACCAGGGTAAGCAAATGGCAGTTGCTCCAAGTCAATTAAGACACCTGGGACCAATTAAGATCCTTCCAGAAAGCAGGGAAGACAGCTTGGTTGTTTGGGACTCTGGACAGCTCTAAACTATGTAAAATCATAGGTAGGGTTACCATATTTAACAAATAAAAAAAGAGGACCTTCCTGGCCCCGCCCATTTCCCAGCCCCAACCCCGCCCTAACTCCGCCCCCTCCTTCCTCCCACTCCCAGCCACGCGAAAAGGGCTGCCCAAGTGCTACCGGTTTCACGGTTTGCCGGGCAGCCCCCAGACCCTGCGCCCCCGGCCGGCGCTTCCCCAGCGCAGCTGGAGCCCGGGAGGGGAAGCGCAGGGTCTGGAGGCTGCCTGGCAAACCGTGAAGCCAGTAGCACTTGGGCTTCGGGCAGCCCCTATGCCTCCGGACCCTGCGCCGAGGTGCCCGAGCACTATGGGCTTCAGGCAGCCCCCTTGCCTCCGGACCCCAGCCGCCAGGCGGGCACTTCCCCTCCCGGGCTCCAGCGGCGCAGGGTCCGGAGGCATGGGGGCTGCCCAAAGCCCGTAGCACTCGGCTCTTAAACAGAGCCGAAGAGTCAGGGGAGGAGCAGAGCCGCCGCGGCCGTAGGCTCTGCTCCTCCCCTGACTCTTCGGCTCTGTTTAAGAGCCGAGCTGCCCGAGCGCTACCGGCTTTGGGCAGCCCCCATGCCTCTGGACCCTGTGCCGCCGGAGCCCGGGAGGGGAAGTGCCCGGCCGGCGGCTGGGGTCCGGAGGCAAGGGGGCTGCCTGAAGCCTATAGCGCTCAGGCAGCTCGACTCTTAAACAGAGCCGAAGAGTCGGGGGAGGAGCAGAGCAGCCACGGGAGGGGAAGTGCCCGGCCAGCATTTTCCCGGACATGTTCGGCTTTTTGGCAATTCCCCCCAGACGGGGGTTTGATTGCTGAAAAGCCGGACATGTCCGGGAAAAACCGGACGTATGGTAACCCTAATCATAGGCTTTGTATGAACTTACATGGAGCTAAACTGAAACAAATGGAGCAACTGTCTGTTCAATGTAAGCCTAAAAGATGAATAGCAATGAACCTGCAAGTTTGGAGTGGTTTTTTTCATCAGAGTTAGTGCTTGGCCCACTGCAGCTTTTGGTTGCTTTGGCTTTAGGGTTTTTTCCCATCCTAATCAGCTTTTGATTATGCTGCTTTTTCAAGGATGAGGTAAGTTTGCCCAGATTTTGATCATGTGGAGAGTTCTCAGTTAGTAATGCTGACTTTGTAAAAGGTTCTCCCAGCCTGAAGATTTTGTGCCCCAACTCTTCCTGAAAGGTTTATTGTGGTGATGGTCTTCATAATCTGATGAATAGGGTATCTTCTGGGGAGTACACTGATCATTGTTTTGAATGAAAGAAGCATTTAAAAATCCAAGCATTTTAGTAGTCTCTCACTTTCAATCTGGTTATTCAGATACTCATTCTATCTCGTCATTGTGATAATCTTACCAAGTCACTCTGGTGCGTATGTTCAATGTTTATTTTGACTTTCATTAATCTGCAAGGGATAATTTATGTTGCATTTTTGTTAGCCATTTGATGATGTATTTAAACCCTGATTCTCTTTAGTTCTGTCCTCAAGTGTTTGAAGAAATGAAGAGCGGTAGAGACAGCAGTAAATCGCCATTAACAATGTGATAGCACTGAGCATCATTTCAACCCATCAGCTGATTGTGGGATTTCTAACTATGACCGTATGGCACCAGCTTTGCAAAATCACAATATTCTAGATTCCAACTGACTAGTGAACTCTAAGAGTAATGAATTAATATACAGAGAAGGGGACGATTGGCAAATTCCCATTAAAGGAATCCCATTGGGCAGTGCCTCCTGTAATGTACAAGTCATTTTTGGACAGGAAGCTAAAGAGTTTGGCTTGTCTACTAGTCACTGTTCCCTTTTGTGCCATGTGAGTGGTGCCAGGGAGGCCACTACCAAGAGAGAAGGAAAGACAATTTCATGCTTTTGCTTCAAGACCATTGAAAAACTGAGGGATGAATTGAACTTAGTCATGAAAACTTATAAATAGTGAATAGCAAAATCCTGGCCCTCTTGAAATCTGTGGGAGTTTCAAGGTTATTTGTTAAAGAGAATGGAATTAGGCAGATACATTTGAAAATTTAAGGAACTAATACAAGGTTTTTAAAACTTTGGGTTTGGAGTGTACATGAGAGTTCAGAAACGATGGGCATGGGATGTGCTGGCCATATCTTTCAAATACCCCTCATTTTGAGAGATCTCCATTATTTTAGTCCCAAACTTACCTACATTCCATACAAACTTGACGTCCCCTCACTTTTACTGTTGAAAATTATTTACATCACAAAAAAAATCATGAAACAGAGATAACAGAAAGCGTTACTTACCCAGAAGGAATGAATCCCACAGTGTTTTAAGTTTTTGCATGAATAATTTGGTGTGGGTGTGTGTATGCACATGCATGTGTCTCCCTCATTTTGGATGTTGGTCACGGATTACATTCCATGTTTATGCCTTGGCAGGTTGAGAGGTATGGCATTTGGAAGTATTCTAGGACTTCTCAATGCTATCTTAGATTGGACTTTAAAGGTGGAAATAGTGCTTCGGAGTTTCAGGTCTGGGTCCAGGTACGGGAGAAGCATTCAGGCCGAGGCCACAGACTTACTTCATTTTTGTTCACTGGGAATTTTTTAAAACCAGAGTTTTCAAAAATCAGAGCATATGTTGCGGGATTTATCCTTTTACTCTGCAAAGTTTTGGGTTATTTGGAATGGTAAGGTGTTCATTAAAGTCAAGGAAAATACACTTACGAGACTTGTAGACGTTAACTTACCAGGAACAATAGGCTTCAGAGGTGCTTAAAACTGACCTTTCAGAAGATGGCGTATGGGATGAGTTTTTCTTCATTTGATCAGGTTTGATTGATGACCTTTACATAACAGTGTATATTTTATGGAGGATTTTTTCTTTTTCCCACTCTAAACTTTGTCATACATGTTCAGTTTTATTATTCCATGTGAACTCTAATTCTGTGGGTGTTTTCTAATGGCAAGAGAATTATGTTGGCAGCATTTGGAGGATATTGCAAAAAACTTACATAATATTTGCATTACAATTAGCCTTGTAGTATTTAAACAAATAGCTTGTTCACAAACACATGCAAACTCCTGCTTATTTTGGATGCCAATGATTTCTGGTGTTTTATAATTAGGAGGTATACTTGAAGGGCCTGATTGAAGTTAAAGCAAATCTTTCCATTGATTTCAGTGAGCATTGAATCTGGCCTTTGATGGTTAAGATTCTTCTCTGTTTCCTATAAAACTCAAAGCCATGGGCCTGCATTATCCAGGTGATTATAGATTTTAGATATTTGCAGGAAATCTCTATTGATGCAAATTACCAGCTTTTAGTTCTAAGAAAATGGTACCTAATGTATGACAAAGTTCTTTATCATTTACCTTAGTGGACTTCAGCACAGTCTTTGCATTTCAAGATAGTTTTGAATGCCATTAACAACAGTTTCCAGAAGGATGAAAATTGCCTCTATTGGAAGCTGAGTAGCTAATCATACCCACATCTCTTATGGTTTAAAATGTTTCAGGTTGCCTTTCCTATATCTTCAGCGGATATTTAAACTGTTTGTGTCTCTTGGCAAAATGTTTTTCTTTCTGCTGAACTCCGCCATGTGCTATTTTGTTTCTAAGTTGCTTCCAAGCTAGTAACCATCAGACCTCCATCTGGTTTGGGAGCAGAGCAATGATAATATAAAGGGACAGTTCTACAATTCAGTTTAACAGAATCCTCTGCATAATATCTGCCAATTTCATGAAATTGTAACGTTTTATTTTCATATCTGTTGATTGGGTGACAACATCCATAATCTCTCTTCTTCCCATGCAATGGAAGAATGTAAATATTTAAGCTTGGCAGAATTCAATTTTTATCTTTTTATCATTTCAACTGATAATACCAATATTTATTTTAAGCTTTTTTTCTATTTTTTTTCCATTTAAATTTTCACAGTTGTGGGAAATTATTGGGAAGGGTCGGACAATAAAGGGAGGTCAGACAAATTCAAAAACTTAGTTTTATAAGTGTGAAAACACAAATTGTCAACATATGTCAAAATATACAAAGTAAGTATCCTTAACTCAAATTCTAACAAGTTTTCAAACAGCATTTTTCTTATTTTGCTTTTCCTAAATTTTGATTGTCATCAATGGAAATATTTTTTCATCAGTTTGTGTGTGTGAATAGTGTATATGTTTACTGACATTTACCAATAAAAATCTAATCCCTCCATGCCCATAAATAGATTTTCAAAGGCAGAAAAGAGATTTAGGGACCCAACTCCCATTTGTGTCTTTGAAAATCTCCCTCTTCATTTGTCTTTGTGTCTTTTAAAGCCATGAGGACCCTGATTCAACTAGGTCCTCATGCCAAATTCTAAGCACATGTGCAGTATCGTTGTATTCAGTGGGACTACTCACATGCTTAGAGTGAGGCATGTGTAAGCATCTTGCTGAATTGGGGCCTAAATTACATTACAAAGGGGCATGGTTTACTGTGAGATAATACATCTCAACAATGAGGAAAGTCCAAGTGCCTTCAAAACATTTGAAATACCTGCCACCTTGCAGTAACATAAGGTTTGAAGATGCTTGTTACCATTTTTAAATGGCAATTTCTTTCCTAAAAAAAAAAGTCCTTTTCATGAAAATATTCATTAACACCAGATTTTTCAAAATTGCATTAGAACTGGTATAGAGATATTGAACACTGCAAAGATAGCATGTACCACTAAGGCCACTTAAAAAAACTGATTTGCCACAGTAGCCTAGAGGCAATGGACTGAAACCTGTCTTATGATATATGGGCTCAGCAAGATAACTGTGTTTAAACAGACTTGGCCATATTCCTATAACTGATTTCACCTGGACAGACCCTTGTACACATTCAGATCACCAAGACTTCCGCTGGCAGTGTAGGTTGCAGAATTGGGGTCTTGGTGTGTGTGTAAAATATGTCTATTATATTGCTGCACACATCTGATGTCAATGGGGTTATTTTCATTTACATCTGCTAAGGATGTGGCCCACCATATTTATTAACTGATGTTTTTGGACTGGAAATTTGCAGCTTTTTAAAATTGACAATGTAATTGTAGGTTTTATTTTTATTATGGTAGCACCAGGGGGGTGGGGTGGGTGGGAGGGTTACCATTGTGCTAGGCGTGGTCCAAATGTAATAGAGATAATACCTGTCCTACAAGCTTACAGTCTAGATAAAGAAGATAGACAAAAGGGTAGGAGGGTAGACAGAGACAAGAGAGATAGTGACTTGCTCAAAGTCACACAGCAGGATAGTAGCAGAGTTAGCTCTCCTTATTCCCCATCCAGTGTCCTCTCCACTAACCACACTGCCGCTCACTTTGCATACAAAATTGCAGCTATTCCCTTAAGCCCTGTGATTTCCTTATTTGGCAAGCGGAGATATTATCTGTGTCTTTATGACAAAACTATTACCCCTTTATTTCCCCCTTTAATCCTGTTTCTCTTGTCCTGCACAGGTGCCAGATTGTAGCTGGCATGTCAATCAGCAGCTCTTATTTGTGAGATCAGATGAAAGAGCATTAGAGTGGAGATGAACAGAACAGAGTGAACACTTCTAAATCTAACCCAGATTTAAAATCTTTCTTCGTCAGAGAGTGAAGGGACCGCCTCTCCCCCGAGATCATGAATAAATGCAGGAGAGCACACACAAAACTCCTGGTGTTTTAGATGGCGTTCCATGGCACGGGAAGTGATCTTTGCTAATGGCCAGTCAGAATTTTACTCTGAGAGTTCTAATTGGAACTCTCTAAAGCAATTTTGCTTTGTTGCAACTTTTAACATCTGTAATATAGAAGCTGAAGTATATACCAAATAGCCTTTTAGTTCAGGAAAACAACCCTTAGAACAAACATCATAAATCTTTTATAATTCATCAAAAGTAGAATAAATATAAAATTACCACGGAGTAGGAAGCAGGCATGTGCAGTATTCAAAACACACAGAGTGTAAAACGATGTTATTGCTGCCTTTAGAAATAGTTCAAAGTAGTCTGCATTACAGAGGAAAGAGTTGATAAGCAAAATGACAAAAGCTTGTTTCAGGAGTGATTCCAAGCAACCGTAGTGCTCTAACCAGCTGATTCTACAGCTATTTTTGGTATTCTAGACATCCTGATTACATATACAGGGAATGACTGGAGCCTACAAATATGGTAAGCCAGCCAGGAATCCTGGGGCATGGGCTGTTGCAAGTCTAATAGTCTTACAACACTGACAATCACTTGTCTTCTACTGTTAATATAGTTAAGGGAAGTCAAACAAGTGACCATGCTTAGTTCTTTAATAAAAGCAGATCTGTACTTCCTGCTGGCAGCTATTTTTAGCTGTGATGCAGAGTTCCAAGTGTTAACTAATTGAGTCATCAGGTTTCATATCTGGCCACAGAAAATGGCAGTGGAAGAGGGAGAATGTTTCACAGAACAAGTAAGCCATTGCAGATTCTGAAATGAAAGTAAAATCTGATTATCTATTATTATAATAGTACTTAAAATCTTTAACTATATGAAATAAAAAAGTACAGATGAGGAAATACATTAAGTTTTATTTGTTGTATCTTGTGCCTACATTTGTTTTTTACTATAGACTGATGTGGTATTCAAATGATATCCAGAAATTTGTGTTTTCTCTATTTTATAAGAATATCCTACTCAGGACATTCTGAAGAGGATGCTTAGTACAATTCCAGAAGGAGTTTTGTACTGTTTCATGCTGTACCATAGGCCTAAAATAACCTGGATATATTTACTTCTAACATGCCATCATTTTATTATTTGATGTTTTTCTTCAAGCAATTTGTACAACTAAAAGAAACAAACTCTTGCTTCTATTTTTTCCAAATTTTATTTATTACTACCCCTTTTTGACTGAATTATATTTTGACAGTACAGTTTAGAAAGAGAAGCTGTTAATGATGTACGACTTCATCCTGTAAACCTATACCCACACAAATAACCCTTACTCACACGAATTGTCCCATTGACCTCAGTAGTACTGTTTGCAGGATCAGATCCCTAGGCTACAAATTACTTAGTACAATACTAAGATATTTTTTAAAATATTGTATTTCATGCTACTCTGTTGGAAATTTTAACATAAGAGATTACAGTAAAATTTGGCATCCCATACAAATAGTAAGGAATGTCAGACTAACCTTCAGGTAGCCCTGATAGAATCAAGAGTAAAATATATCTTGAAGGTCAACAATATTTAACGGTCAGCACTTCCAACAATTTATAACTCAGCAGTCACCAGCATATTAGCAAAAATTTCACAAACTGAAAAAAATATTGTATTGAGCTCTTTTAAATGTGTACTTGTTTCTTTAGTCCTGATCAATATCAGAGCAACATGCCCTATGAAAAATCATCTTCATAGAAATTATGGCGATTTTTTGGTTTTCTGTTTGTTCCTTTTATTGATGAAATGTGTACTCAACCTTCACTGCAAATAATAAATACAAAGTAGATTAATAAGAATTTTATTTTGTTAAAGCAGTTTCTTATAGGAAGAGACCTGGTTAGATTAAGATATTTTATCTGTTTATGATGCAATAGTAAACTAATATTTTTAATGTCAGGTATGTAATAAGGTTGAAAGTTTTGTTTACAGTCCTGCCTTTTTAAACACACTAATATAAATCTTTAGAATAAGGAATTTATCTTTTGAAGAAATAAAGTCAAAACCTTGTTCATCCATTTTAATACTGTATGGTCCATTAATATTGTTTTTATGTACACCTCTACCCCGATATAACGCTGTCCTCGGGAGCCAAAAAATCTTACCGCGTTATAGGTGAAACTGTGTTATATCGAACTTGCTTTGATCCGCTGGAGTGCCCTCCCTTCCCCCGAGCGCTGCTTTACTGCGTTATATACAAATTCATGTTATATCGGATTGCGTTACATTGGGGTAGAGGTGTACTAGTAAACCTCTTCGTTCTAGAATGAAACTGCTGCCTGTTAATTGCTCACCTCCCTTTGTTTCCAGTGTGGTTATTCTTATGTTATAATATGGGAAATTCATTTAATTTACTTGGACTAACAGCAGTCAGATTCCCAGCATTTATTTAAATGATCTTAAGTTTTGAAGGAAAGTTAAGAGTTCCCAAGAAGACAGATGCACTGACAAGTCAAGCAATGCTTAGGAACTAATTTTCCAGCATTTGTTTTATAAAGTAAAAAAAAAAAAAAAATCCATGCTCATTTAGCTCAAGTATAGAATCAGAATATATAACTTTTAAGTGCCCTTTGTGAAGGAAACTTACTTCTGTAAGCAAATTCATAATCTTAACTGCTTTTTAAAAACTGTTTCTAATTGCCCTCCTACTTATGGACACTCTTGCTTTACATTTGCTTGTGTTAAGGAGAATCCTAATAGAATACAAATTTTAAAAGTGGAAAAAAAGTGTACGAAACTATAATATTTCACTTCTGCTGCATTAATACTATTTATGCTTAGGAACTCCAACACAGGGTTTAAATGTTAGCAACATACTTCTATGTGAATTACTGATGAAAATGTCTGGCATGTTTCCTAATATGTTCCTAATATGTGTATATTACTACAAATATGTATGTAATCTATACAGAATGCAATTACCAAAATATGCATAAGATTTCAAAAGCAAAAAAAAAAAAGCATATGAAATGTTATTGTGAGGTTTGATAATTACAAAGAGAACACATGTTTAGACCATCTTGTTTCTTTTTTCATAGTACAATGAATCATTGCAAGCACGATATCTAAGCATGGATACTTTAGAAGCTGGTGCATCACTGTGCCCTAGACAGCCCTGGCTTTGGAAGTGTGCTGACCCACTGCATACTGTGCATGATCATTTTCACAATAGAATGGCATTTACTGTTGTTAGCCAATGTTTTGTTAGCAGCTGAGTAGAAACTAGTCTTTCTGTTGGTATGTGGTATGATAGTTTAAACAGAAGACCTAGTTAACTGAGATGGACTGAACTATGGAAAAGATCTGTGCAGAAAGGGTATAGTAATTTGTTTTTCTTAATTCTGCTTCTAGAAATGTTATTCATTATAGGTTCTGATTCTCATTCCCTACATAGCCGAATCTCCCATAGGCTGCAATGGATGTTTTGGTTGTACTAGGAAAATAGGATCTAGTCCATAGCTTTTAGATTTGCTATTCAGAAGTGATGTTTTTGATTATTTTTACTTTATTGCTGACTTGTCCTATACACATCATCAAATGCTAAGGGGAATTACTAAAATATGGATGATAGGTAACATTGTCAGCTATTCACAGCTCACTACTAGAAATGTAGAATAACCTGAACTTCAATCAAACCATTAAACAAAAAATTAGTTTTCCTCTTTGGTGTATTGTGCTAAAACGTAAGTAAAGAAGTTGCACTATTTAGTTTAATTTGATAACATTTTTATTCTCTTAAAAACCAATGATGTTGAGCTATTTGCTTGATATATTTCATTCTAGGATTCAGAAATGCAGTCTAGTATTTTCCAGATAAGAATGAAACAGGTCAAATCAGTGTTGAATCTCCAGATAAGAAACCTGATTAAGGTGGAGTTAAATATGCAAACACTTACGGAAACAAAATAGAGACTAAGATTTTCAAAAGAGCCTCTTAAGGGACTTCCTTAGGGTCTTGTAAAAACCCCATTCTAAATTGTTGTGGTCATATAGTAACCTTTGAAAGCCAGGAAAATTTTAATTTAGTTCTATATTGCAAAATGACTATGTGAAAATGCACCTTTTTGCTCAACATATCGTTGTTAACATTCAGTGATGTTCACTAAAGTGGCAAAAATTAGCTTTTATTGTTTTCCTTCTTTTTCTACTCCTGTGGGAATTCTGCACCACTTCACAATGCAGAATTTGCCTAAAATTAATGTTCTGCACAGAATTTCATTCCCCTCCCACCCCCCGAATTGGCGGTACAGACTGCTGGCCGCCCCAGGAGGCCACTGAACCCAATAGTGCTTCCAGTGCCTGGTGAGCAGATCAGATCCACAGTTTCCATAGCCTTGGCATCTTTCTCTAGTCCTGAGGAGTGAATAAGTTCCATGGCTTCCCCAGCATCAGTCTCTCTCATATAAACTGTGCAGGTTACCCAGGATAGAGGCTCTCTTTGCTGAGGTATGCAGGCATCCCAGGTCAGGTGGAGATCCCTGCCCATGGCAGGGTTTGTAAATTCCCCCTGAGATCCTCATGGAGTATATAAATTCTGTAAGGTTCCTATGCTGTATGATTAAAGATTTTTTTTAAATATAGCGAATAACTTTAAAATTAAACATACAAGTGACTCTCAAATCCTTAACGACATCAGTCTTTTGTGGACATAATTGGATGATAATAATAATAGTGTCTTTATCCGATATAGCACTTTTCATCAGCCTTATTTGTTATTTTTTGGCCTAAGCTGTTTTTGAGACATGATAGTCCAGAAATGTCAAGAAACTCCTACCAAAACAAAACAAAACAAAACAAAAAACAGAAAAACCTAAGTGCCTCTATTTCTTTTTCAGACTCCTATCTCATTAATGCTTTCTCCAATCACCTTCAAATGATCTTAAGCAATTATCTTCTGATAGAAGACCACAAACAAGTATTTTCAGGCAGAATTATTTGTATTGATGAAGTTAGACTTCAGTGAAGGAAGTCAAAATCAGGCATACAATGGAAAATTAGAAACAGCTTTAACACTTTTCAGAGGGGTAGCCATGTTAGTCTGTATCAGTAAATACAACGAGGAGTCCTTGTGGCACCTTAGAAACTAGCAAATTTATTTGGGCATAAGCTTTTGTGGGCTATAACCCACTTCATCAGGTGCATGGAGTGGAAAATACAGCAAGCAGGTATAAATATATAGCACATGAAAAGATGGGAGTTGCCTTCTCAAATGGGGGTCAGTGCTAATGAGGCCAATTCAGTTAGGGTGGATGTGGCCTATCCCAACAGTTGACAAGAAGGGGTGAGTATCAACAGAGAGAGGAAATTATTTTTTGTAGTGACCCAGCCACTCCCAGTCTTTATTCAGGCCTAATTTGATGGTGTCAAGTTTACAAATTAATTCCAGTTTGCAGTTTCTCGTTGAAGTCTGTTTTTGAAGTTTTTTTGTTGAAGAATTGCCACTGTTATTGAGTGTCCAGGGAGATTGAAGTGCTCTCCTACTGGTTTTTGAATGTTACAATTCTTGAGGTCTGATTTGTGTCCATTTATTCTTTCGCGTAGAGACTGTCCGGTTTGGCCAATGTACATGGCAGAAGGGCATTGCTGGCACATGATGGCATATATCACATTGGTAGATGTGCAGGTGAACAAGCCCTTGATGGTGTTGCTGATGTGGTTAGGTCCTATGATGGTGTCCCTTGAATAGATATGCGGACAGAGTTGGCACTGGAGTTTCTTGCAGGGGCTGGTTCCTGGGCTGGTGTTTCTGTTGTGTGGTGTGTAGTTGTTGGAGAGTATTTGCTTCAGGTTGGGGGGCTGTCTGTAAGCGAGGACTGGCCTGTCTCCCAGCATCTGTGAGAGTGAGGGATCGTCCTTCAGGGTAGATTGTAGATCCTTGATGATGTGCTGGAGAGGTTTTAGTTGGAGGCTGTAGGTGAATGCTAGTCAAAAACAGACTTCAACGAGAAACTGCAGAATTGGAATTAATTTGCAAACTTGACACCATCAAATTAAGCCTGAATAAAGACTGGGAGTGGATGGGTCACTACAAAAAATAGTTTCCCCTCTGTTGATACTCACCCACTCTTGTTGGGAATGGGCCACATCCACCCTAATTGAATTGGCCTCGGTAGCACTGACCCCCCACTTGGTAAGGCAACTCTCATCTTTTCATGTGCTGTATATTTATACCTGCTTACTGTATTACTCCATGCATCTGATGAAGTGGGTTATAACCCATGAAAGCTTATGCCTGAATAAATTTGTTAGTCTCTAAGGTGCCACAAGGTTTCCTCATTTGTTTTTAGCTTTAAAACTAGAGTTGCTACCATGGCTTCATAATCTCCTGTATTGTAAACTCTTATATAGTTTGCTTACTGCACTATGTTTAGGGAATTCAGATGTATATTATACTTGCATTTACATTCAGTTCACTGTACTTATTACCTCTTAATTCAGACTGATCTGGAACAAATTTATATATTTGTTTGAAAGTGCTGATTCTGAGTGAATAAAATGTGTCTGTTTAAAAAATACTATGGATTCTTGCTAATATTTTTTATACATCTTCCCCATTCAGTTGGAGTGCTTGTACCTAGTGTTATGAATTATGTGGGGGGAAAAATCCATCCAGGAGTTTTGCTGGCATAAACTTTGAGATTTTTTTCCCCCCTAGAAAATAGACTCTAATTCTTGTTTCTGAAATGAGATGCATACAATAGGGAACGCTGGGAGGGAGATGGAGTAGATGATCAAATTCATGTCTAGATTCTGTGATCTGTAGAATGTGACTTTGACACTGAAATGATGGAATATAACTTGAAGTTTGATCTTGGGCTGCACTGAAATTATCTCTACATTGTATTATTACAGCTTATCAGGTAGTCAGTTTCTGAGAGAAAGACTGCAGGGAATATATCAATACCATCCCCTGGTGTTTAACACATTAGAGAGCGTTGCTATCTTGAGGTGAATATAAACCTCAAAAGAAACACTTCTAAGCAGACCCTTTTTGCCTCTATCTCTTTGTGACTGCTGTAACAGTAATGAAGGCAAGTGATTTATTTTATACTGAGGAGCAAATGATGGAAATATTTTAGCTATACGTAAAAATCATGACAGAGTCAAGACTGTTGTATCAAGAGAATACCCTTCCTGGAGTTTAGAATGAACTTCAGAAATGCCATGTCAACATAGGAATATGAAGCTCAAGTCTATGATCTTCCTTCTGTATCACATCATTTTAATTGATGATATTTTCTATTTTCCTTGACTCAATACATAATAAAGGGCTCAGTTCTGTCACACTTACATTTAATAATAATACCTTATTCCTTGAGTCATCCAACTGATGTCGATGGCATTGTGCAATGTGAATTAGCCCTGAATTAGCTCACTACTGAACCTCGCCGCTTCACACAAAGATCTCTGATAGGATGGTTACGTAAGTTTGCACTACAAATCATCTCTGTACTCCTGTGATTTCTCCTTCCACAAAAAATAACTTTTCTCATTTAGTGGTAATGTACATACAGCAAGTTGTATACTGAATGTTTAAATGCATCAACTTTGTAGTGTTCTGAAATTAGGAATTATTTTAGCTGTTCCCAGCTCAGTACACAACACAATGTTCACAGCTGCAGACATTTTCCCGAACTCCATAACTAACACAACAAACTCTTCTCTGCTTCAGTGCTATCTGTATGCAATCAAATGCAGTTATTTGATAGATCCAGCTGAACTTAGTGGGCGTTGTCAGGTGCCAACCACTGTGAACATTCTTCATTGTGTTGTCAGGTTTTGTCATAACTCCAGTTAAATAACTAATTATTTGATGTTAGTTTCCTAATATCCATTGTAACATGTAAATAACACAGAGATAATAGCTTAGAGCAGTGTTTTTCAAACTTTTTTTTTTTCTGGTGACCCAGCTGAAGAAAATTGTTGATACCTGTGACCCAGCAAAGCTGGGGATGAGGGGTTTGGGGTGCAGGGGTGAGGGCTGAAAGCGGTCAAAGGGAGTGCAGAGCCAGTGCTCAGGGCGGGGGCAGCGTGTGGAGCCCCGTGGCCCCCCAGCCTAGGAGCCAGACCTGCTGCTGGCTGCTTCCAGGGCGCTGCGCAGTGTCAGAACTGGTAGGGACCAGCCTGCCTTAGCCGGGCAGTACCATCAATGGGACTTTTAACGGCCCAGTCTGTGGTGCTGACCGGAGCCACCGCGACCCAGTGCCTTACATTCCGCTACCCAGTACTGTGTCATGACCCGCAGTTTGAAAACCACTGGCCTAGAGGGAGATTTTCAAAGGCAGAAATGGAGGTTAGATGCCAAATTCCCATTGATAGGCAGTGACTTTCAATGTGAGTTAGGTGTCTGACTGCCATTTATACATTTGAAAATCTTCCCTTGGGACAGAGAACTGAAAGAACAGCAACTGTTTTTAATTTCCAACCTGTGTTTCAATTTTTGAGAAAACTTATAATTCAAGCCTTTTATTAGACAAAGGGTCAGAATACTCATAACTCCTGTGACACACTAGGTTTGTATTCTGTTTTAAAAGGACAGCTTTCTAAAACCTCAACAACAGGTGAACCTGAAAAGAATGCACTGTAGCCAGACAAGAGTTTGCAGTGTTAGGTAGAACAGCAAATCATTGTTTTGCTACCTGCTGAAGATGATAAAAGGAGCATTAAGTAGCCTTTGTAACAAGTTTTGAAATTTTCTTGTATTTTCCAGCTATGGCATTTTAGAGTACTTTATAGCCATCTAGTTCTCAAGTCTAACTGGAAAGTACAGAATTTTCAGTGATATCTGTGAGTACACACTGTCAGTATTATGCTGAGGATGTCAAAAATGGACCAAACGGGTAATGGTTTGCCAGTGCCACTGATGTTGACAATGAGATATCCCAAGTCAGTACTTTAGACACTTATTTGCCAGTGTGGCCTAGGGAGGAAGGGGATTTCTGTATGCACTTGGAGGATTCATTTTTGTCAAATTATCATTTTGACAGGATTTTTGGAATTGAGGCGCTGAATCTGAAAGGCTGCAGGAATGTTTCTTTCAAAATTCTCCTCAGTTTATTTAGTTGTAAATTAATGTTATGAGATGTTTTAGTCTTTGAGTTTATAGATTCAGGTAGCACTGACACAAAGGTATGTAAATTTATGATAATGTATTTATCATCTAAGGCAAAAGAGGGCTGCGAGCCAGATGTCAGGGGTGCGATTAAGGATAGATCCAGATGCAATTGCAGAAGAAAAGTATAGTTAAGCTGCAACCAGGAGGGAGAGTCTCCTGGAGTCCCAAGGCAATTTATTTATTTATTTGTGAGCAATGGATCACAGTTATCTAGAATAAAGAAGTTCTGGCAGCCAATAGGGTCGTGTTCATGACAGCATAATATTTTCACCACTTTATCATATGAGCTATAGAGACAAGACCAGTATAGAAAGACCGTGATTGAGTTGTTCAACAGGGAAAAGTCTTAGGGGATTTTTTGGCTCTTGGCAAAACATTTTCCCATGATGCAATCATATTCAACACATCTGTCTTTCCCTACTCAAGCAGGCATATATTAGGAAAGAAAATCTTTTGTTTGTTTTGTTTTTTTGTTACATTTATGGTTTGAATCATGGAAGGAGCTCTCTGAAGAATAGTTAGCAGAAGGACACAAGATAGCTGTTGGCCTCAGGCTATCCTGTTTTTATCAGAAAAACCACAATTCTTATGGATGGTTTATTTCCTGTTGTCCAAGCATGGCTGTTAACTGGCCTGCCTAATTCAATGATTGCAAATTATTGGAAGAAAGCTCCCTCCACCCTGACCAAAGCTTGTAACATGCTTACTGGAAGGAAATTCATAAGTTAACCTGGGGACAAAACATGAGCACTGGTAATTTCCAATTAAGTGAATGGAGCTGTAGACCTTCAGCTTTTCTAAGGTTTTGGCCTATTGTTAAGAAAACTACCTTTTACCGCAATAGGAATACCTTCACCATCAAAACAAGCACAACTGCTGTAATTTGTTTTCACAGATTTCCTCATGTTTCTGCAAGACTGGCTTAGTTAGAAAAGATTTCAAATGAAAGTAACATACATTCATCCATTGAAATTAGGTCATTCTCTCCCTTCTTCCCCAACTCCCAACAAATGTTAGACATGGTCAGCAGCTTTCTCATGGTGACTCAAGACGGAATGTATCCTACTCCAGCCCAATGAGAACCTGCTCATGGTTTCCCTTCACAACAGCCACTGTTAAAGATGGAGTGAAGAACAAAACTCTGCTCTCAAAATGATAAAGACCATATTTTTAATAACAAATACTGTAAATAGAGTAAAAAGCAAACAGAAATGAGCATACTAAAAGTATCAATAATACCAGCGGGAGCCTTAGCACAGTGAACATGTTGGCTTTGCACTTTCAGTCCTTTGTAAATAATAATAATAATAATGATTTTTCAGTTTTCTGGTAAGATCCTCGCCACCTCCAGAACTAGAAGCTGGGTTGACAAATGACCCAATGTTTACTAGCAACCACTTTCAGACAGATTTTGATACCTCATAGAGTTTAAGACCAGAATGGACCAGTAGATCATTTAATCTGACCTCCTATATATCCCAGGCTATGAAATTTCATTCAGTTACCCCTGTATAGAGCTCAATAACTTGGGCTTGACTAAAGCATAACTTGCGTTTGGCTAATATTTCCTCACTTTGAGTAGTATCTTACTTCAGTGCGATGACTTGAGGAGGCAGGCCCACAACCTTTATTTGATATTGCAGTTTGCCTTGTAAGATCAGGACCTAAGATACTGTGAAAGGGAATAAGGTTTTCAGAATCTGTTCTTTTAATACATTTTTTTACTCAAGAAATCTCCCCTACCCTCCACCCCAAAGAAAACAAAAACAAAAGCCCAACAAGTATAATTGGAAATGTAGAATCTCAAAAGGCAAATTTGCTGTATCATACTTTGAAATCATTAACTTTTTAGTATTTAAATGTGTCAAACAGAGCCATTTAGTTTAAGTAGTTCAATGACCTATTACCAATGTGAGTATGGCAGATATATCTTTTGTGTACAGTATGGTGACATATTCTTTTGTCCCATTTATGGACAAAAAATGCAATTGACAATTTTATGCTTCATAGTATAGAACAGTCACAGTCAGTTTGGATTTGTGCCAGTTTTGATGCTATCTTTGCATTAAGATTGCCTGTAGAAAATTATAGAGAAAAGAAGATTTTGAGAAGGCTTATGACCACGTTCCGAGAGAAATCATCTGTTGGTGTGTGAGAATACCCGAAGGCTATATCAGACTCAGCTAGGACATCTAGGAAGGTGCAGATCCCTCAGTCAGAGGGCCGTGTGGAGAAAGGAACAGTTTCTAGTAAAAGTCTGAGTACATCAAGGCTTGTCACTAAGCCCCTTTTTGATCATATTGGTGCTCAATGCACTTACAGAAAACATTAGTTTGAAATCCAGAAGTAGTCCCTTTCCTCTCAAAGATGTATAATATTTTAATTCTGGAAGGGACAGACCTCAGATCTTAAGTATAAAGTGACTAGTAATGGAAAGTCTGTTCAAATGATAATCTATATCTATAAGATTTATGAGTATAATGTTATTTATGTGTGCACAACTACTAACTCTATGGGTATGTCTACTCTGGAATTAGACACCAGTGGCTGGCCCCTGCCAGCTCGGGCTGTTTAACTGCCAGCCTGAGACAAAATGTCTACACCACAATTAAACAACCCAGCACCCCAAGCCCCGGAAATCTGAGTCAGCTGGCACGGGCCAGCCACGGCTTTTTAATTGCAGTGTAGACATACCCTATGTATGGCAAGACCATTTCCAGGATGCTGGTAGCAAAATCTCAATGCAGATGCAGAGATACAATAGTCTGTATAAGAGGGGAACACAACAATATGTATTTTAAATCTTATGGGAGATAGCCCAAAAATAAGGGTTCTGTGCAATAGCACAATGATTACATTCCCAGTGGTCAGCTACACAAGCATCTAGAATGTAGTATGTTTTGATATGTGTCTTAAACCTAATATTCTCTTGACATTTGATAAGACACTGGAAAATCAAAAGTCAATTTTCTTCTTTATTTTCATACTGGAAATAAAATAAAACTGAAAATGGCTATAAATTGATTTCTAGACTCTAGATTACCTTGTAGCAATGTTGAGGCCTGAATAATTAAGGTTTGTAAAGATCTATTAATGATCTTTCAATGAAAGATGCTATGAGGCTGATTTCTGTATGCAGCTACCCCTTCAAATTATTTAGAAACTAATAAATTAGTTTCTAAATTATTAATTTCTAATATGTAATATGTAGCTCCAGCAAAATGTGGAAGTATATACATTAAGCACATTGACCTGGTGAAAGAACATTGCATCTGTGTTCCGGGATGTGCACTGGCTACAAGGTAATTTCCAGGTGAAATTTGTGGTGTGGATTCCGATTTCTAAAACTTTAAATATTTTGAGTCCCGGCTACCTGAGACTGTGACTCTACCCAGGTGATACTGTGCTGACTACAGTCTCCCAAGTTGTTCAAACTAAAAGCTCCCTTTCTCCTTCCATTTCAACAGAATAGAGCTGATGACGGGACATTCTTCATGAGGTGTCCTTGGCATCACTTCCTTCATCTGCAATACATGTGCACTGGAGCTGTTTGAAAATCAGAATTTCCAACCCATGGGAAGTTCTGATATTTCAAAAATATCTGAATTGGGTTGAAAATTTAAAATATCAGTATTTCCTGCAGAACAGGAATCTGTATCCTTCTGTATAGCTTTGATATCTCATGGGAGCTGTAGTTCAGATGCCTCATGGTGGACCCATTCTCCTATATGGTCTGGGTTCCCTTTAGAACTACATCACCTATGATTCACTAGGTGGTTCAACCAGCGATGAGACACCATGGGAGATGTAGTCCAGCCATGAAATGTTGCAATTCTGTTCAACAAAACAATATTTCAATTTGGTTTGACTCAACCCAGGATGAAATATATAATTTGTAATTTCCAAATGGAAAAGTAAAAAAAATTCTGCACATTTAAATTTTTCCTGCGAGAGATTTAGTTTTTGTGGGAAATGAATTTTCTGTTGAAAAAACATTTGGAAAATTCCTGACCAGCACTGTAACACACACACATATCTTGGTCAACGTTTAGTGACCTTAATGACCTGATGCTGCAAGATTAACTTGTTTTCCCTGGTGAGAAGAAAGGGTTAATGGAATGGAGTGTGCTCCAGCTTGAGAAAATTGCTAGGAGGTCCATCTTTTTGTGGCTGATTTAACATATTTTGTATAAAGTATTTTTTGCCTGTTCTGTGCAGAGAATCTCATAGGTGCAACTGAAATAATAGGAAGTATGATGGCTTAAAGTAATTCTAAAATTGTGTGCAGAATGCCTCCACCCACAGATGGGGACAACAATCAAATGTACAAGAGCCAGAGGCATAGTGGAAATAAAGACTAGCTTGTGGCAGTATGCTGGATGGGGGAACTGTCATATGGGAGAGAAATAGAAGTAATATGGGAAAACCTATGCTAAAAAGGGATCCTACCTTAGATTTTTCATTCTCTAAACAAGCCCACGTACCTGAAGTTGGTTTGCTGCCTATGACTGTGGAATGCGGAGACATGGTGTGTTCTTCTTGAGACTGGCACCTGTGGGCTGGACCACATTGTTAGGAGCTCTTCGTTGCTCTATTGTCAAGGGACTCTGTAATTTTTTGTAGGCCTGGTTAAAGAGAAAAGGCCTGTGGGCCTTTGGGAGTAGCAGGGGAGAGAAGTTAGTTGGGTCACTTTGCAAGGTAAAAAAGGGCTCAGTACAATTTTCTGCCCCTCTGTGAGGCATAGGTAATATCTAAATCCCAGTGGCTGGAAGCTGGGAGGTTATTGTTAAAAAAACAGCTCACCTAAAGAGCTGGGAATGGACTTTGATTTTCAAACAGGTTGGGTCTCTTTCCCTCCCCCGCCCATTTTATTTTATTGGTGCCTTCTATTTATAAGTGAGGATGAAATATATGGAGAAAAAGTCAGAAGTCCTGTTGAACTTGCTGCATGACAGTGCAACCCCAAGTAAACAGCCAGTGTCCTGAACTTGAAAATATCCCAGCGAGTCTTTGCTCAAGTGCATTGTGCCCCAAAAGAGATGACTCATAACACAGGCTTGGGACTTGGGAGCATTAGCCAAGGACACCGGGAAACACTTTTGTTGTTCTCATTGCATGCAGTCACATTATTTCTTAGCTGCCAAATATGGCATGTAATTCTGCATGCTAGTTTACATCAGGTAACTTCAGGTAACTGGAATCCATTAAAAAGAAAACTGAAAGTGACAACTCACATACCACATTACAAAGCGCTCATGTTACCTCCCGAGTAGACAGAAGAATATGTGTAATTATTCCTTGATTACACCTCTACCCCGATATAACGCGACCCGATATAACGCGGTAAAGCACCACTCTGGGGGCGCGGGGCTGCGCACTCCGGTGGATCAAAGCAAGTTCGATATAACACGGTTTCACCTATAACATGGTAAGATTTTTTTGGCTCCTGAGGACAGCGTTATATTGAGATAGAGGTGTATGTAGAAGAAAAATGTATATGGGTCCATCTTGATTTAATCTAAACCTCACAGGACAAAATGGTGCTATGAGATTTAACTAATAAAGTCAGATGGAAATGTCTTTTCTCACACCCAATCTTCGGGCAAACAACTCTATAGCAAAATCTGATAAGCAGTTTTTGAGTGGGGAGTTGCTGGGGTGCACATTACATTTCTGCTATATGTTCCAGTAAGCAGTTTGTTTGTATGCATCTCAACAATACCTAGACTAACTTTAGCCAAACAGGATGCATTTTTGTAGATCATCATGTTGTGGGTTCAGCATAAAGGTTTACTTCCCTGACACTTGAGGGTTTCAGTATTTTCAGGAGAGGCCTTTGAAAAGACATATGTCACCCTATCTACATTATACTATTGGGTCAAATGTTAACATATATACCTTTTTTCCCCTTCCCCTCTCCTTCTCTATTCTATTCCTTTTGCCTGAACATTTAAAATGAGTGGGGAACGGTGAAATGAAACATTTTTTTTTAAATGCAATGTTTCTAGTCTGGCTGGAATTAATCCAATTGGCTGGACCTGATTTTGCACACCATGCTTCCCTGAAGGCTCCCCTCCCCCAAGAAGCAGCTGTAAACACCTGATGGTAATTATCATCCACCTGCTGACTATGCCAAATAGACATCCAATTAAACTATGACAAAAAGAGCTCCCGGACTACTAAGTACATCCTCATACCTTTGGTAACTCTGATAAAATGCTGATCTGTTTTTTACCTCAGTGGTGGAGTTGCTAACCACAAAGAATATGACCTGTCTTCTGTAATAATCTGCACTGCACAGCTCAAATGCTCTACTGTGCAGGGGTGGGCCTTGGGGAAGGGGTGGGGCAGGGGCAGGGCAATGGTATTTGGTTTTGTGCAATTAGACAGTTGGCAACCATAACAGAAGGCCTCTCAAGCCAGGGTAGGGCTGACATTAAGGTTCTCTACATTAGCCTTTTCTTAGTCCCCAACATAGAGGGGATATCAGAGCACATTTCACTACAAATGGAGAACAGGCACAGAAAGATGAAGTCTTAGCACAAGGTCTCAGAGGAAGTCTATGGTGGAGTTGGCCATAAAATTCTGGTCTCCCATTCCTCAACCAAAAGACCTTCTCTGTAGCTGTTTCATGCCACAGATAAAAACAGTGACTCTGTTCTATTCAAACTTATCTCAATTGAAACATAAAACTAAGTAGGGAAGCTATATTAAAGCAATAGAGTAGGACGACTGTACTGCACCTATTATTGTTTTGAAATGTTTTGTACTTGTTAAAATAACCTTTACTAAAGATTCCAGATGACTTTCTTGAAACATTTTCAAGTGTAATAAATAAAAGGTGACTTAAAGAAAAATTATGCAGTCTGTAATCAAAATATCAGATTTTAAATACCTATACTCCATGGAACCACAGTTTTGAATTCCAGTAGCCTCAATCCCCCCAAGGTAGATATATCAACTTCCAATGCTGTTTGGATGATGAGGGAAATCTTTCATGTGAGACTTTAATAACCGGTTCGTAAAAGCAGGATGGTTGCCATGGTATCCTAACCCTGAGTCCCAATACTTTTGTTGAGTGTGCTGGGCACCAGATGTCAACTTGGCTACTGTTCTTGCACCACAGGCAGAACTGCCTCATTCTACCAGAATGCGCATGAAATGAACTCTTGCCATCCTTTAGGTAAAATTCCCACTGATATCAACAGATTTTCCCTAAGTAGGGACTGCAAGATTTGGCCCATGTTTGGTAAAGCAGTTTGGGATCCTTTAGTGCCATATGTAAATAATAAATATAAAATGTATTATTTTTATCTCATGAATAGGTTTGATGCCAAGTTAATATATTTCTGTATCTTCTTCTAATGACAAACTACATTTTTCCTTTTTTTCCTCCCACAGTCTGATACAAATGCAAGTTACCTACGAGCTGCTCGAGCTGGCAACCTAGAAAAGGCTCTTGACTACTTAAAAACTGGAGTGGACATCAACATTTGCAATCAGGTGGTAGAATATTTTAATTAAATTTTCCTTCATTCTGTAAACCCTACTTTTGCTTTGTCTAAGTATATATTATCACTTCATATCAGTAATAACTTTCAGTTAATGTTTTGATAACTGAATCTTATTGCATATTTGCATTTCCTATACAACAAAATCCTTTAAGAAGCTATATTTCACTTTCACTGGGATAACATTAAGCTATTCAATTTTATTATGCATTCTATTTGTATTACACTAGTGTTTGTGCTAATGTGTCATATTTAATGCGGCTAAGCCTCTGTAGTCCAGCTGAACACTTATTGCTTCCTATAACCAAGTAGTTAAAATGCTCATTTCAAAATAGTTTCTTCGGAGATAATCAGAATGGAATGTAATCCTTTGGTCTCATGATAGATTGTTTGCTGCACTAAACAACCTGTATCAGTCTTTCCCTTTCCATTTTTTATCAGAATGGGTTGAACGCACTCCATCTTGCTTCCAAAGAAGGTCATGTAGAAGTTGTTTCAGAACTGATAAAGCGAGGTGCCAATGTGGATGCAGCAACAAAGGTCAGTAGTTCCTATCTAGCTGTTATACTGTTTCCACAGATTCCATGTAAGCAAAGTGTCAACCAATTGATTGCAGGCATTATTATAGCAGTTTAAGTAATTAAATATTTTCTCCTGATGATGTGACTCTCAAGAATTTTTCAACACACCTCTCATAGGTTATAATAAATGTCGCAGGTTACTAGTGAGGATGTTAGGTCACAAAAATTATAGAACACTGTCTTACTTTGTTTTGTAGAGATCTTTTAAAATATATTTGACCCTAGAAATATTGTATGAAGAGTAGTTGAAAATATATTTTAGAGTGGGCTATGGGGTCGACATGCTTAATCAGCTTTTCAATTGTAAATTTTTACTAGTTTACTTTTAAACAGTTTTCACATTTCATCCCTCTCTAATTTCAGAAAGGAAACACAGCATTGCACATAGCGTCTCTGGCTGGCCAGACAGAAGTTGTTAAAGTGTTGGTTACAAATAAGGCCAATGTCAATGCACAGTCTCAGGTAAAGTTACTGAACTTTACTAAGAATGTTACTGAACCAAAAAAAAAAAAGTTCATTATGTCAGTGTCTTTCTCCTTTTTTAAACTGTAATGTTATTACGGTGTGTAAGACAGCTTTGTTGGCATTAATGATGGCTCCGGAGAAGTGGAAGATTGATAGAGCAAGTAAAATTAGGAGTGAGCAAAATCATTTGGGTAAAATAAGAGAAGTTATTCCTTTAATCAGCTTCCCCACCCCTAGCTATTGTCTTTTATGGCAGGCAAATGCCTGGATGAACATACCATCTCCTTGGCCCAAGGCTATTCTTGCTGGTGGCTAGCCAAACACACAGAAGATGAGGAAGATGATTTAATGTGCTTTCCAATCTCTGTCTTTTGAGGAAAGCCATTTGGGGAATAGAAGGATGTCTCCTGAATTCTTTGATGGCTTTATTTAGCCTTTTCAATTTTATGTTCAATGTTGGGAAAACCCTATTTTGAAATTAAATTACAGTAATTTTCTATTTCAAGCTGTATGCATTCTGTGCAGATGATCAATGAGAATGAGAAAATCTTGATTGTGAAATCCAGTGTTGTTTATAACTGTGCTTAAAAGTGTCATGTAATATGGAGTACAGCAAAGCACTTCACCCTTCATCTTAAGATCTGCCCTCCAGTAGTGTCCTACTAACTGCATTGTTACCTGGCCAGAATAGATAATGAAAAAAGCAGAGTTGGTAGAGAACTCCTGGTTCTAGGAAAGATATCCTATTTCAAAGTAATCCACTTTTACACCCTGAAAGGGTTACCTCACTTTTTCTGTATAACTTTTATAAGGAAGTACTATTGGAATATGCAGAAATAAAACACTTTTTTGAATTAATGTGAAGGTCAGTTATAGAAAATTGAGAGAAAAGAAAAAGACTGTGTTTGTTAAAGGGATATGTTAAATATCATATATTTTTAAGAAACACATTTCTTTCCCTGTGTTTTTTAGCATATTAAAAATGAAAGAATTTTACAAATCTGCTTTACTTCTCTCCATTGGTGCTGCTTGTTTACCATGTGCAATTCACTCAGCTTGGACAAAAAAAATATTTTCACTTTCTGGTTCTTGTGCATAAGCCAAATGCTGAAGTGTTTGGTTTCTAAACAATGCAGGAGAGTGTTAAATCCAAACAGAACAAAAAAAATTGTTTAAAGAATTTTTCTTTTAAAAAAATAATCTAACGGTTCTTCTGCTGAAGATAGAATGTTACACTGTAAAAACACCCTTTGTGCGTTCAGTCCTGGGAACAATCTAAAGATGCAAGCACCTATCAGAACCTCAAAGGGCTCTACCCTGATGGGCAAAAGAAGGGTGCTTTCTGCAGTTTTCTTAGTTCAATTGAGTTAACTTAACATGACTGAAAAGCCCTCTTAACTCTCATTAATAAGAAAGCTTTAGATCAGGGGTGGGCAAACTTCAGCCCAAGGCCCGTATCTGGCCCTTCAGACGTGTGTGCTGCAGCTCCGCATGCCTCCTGGAAGCAGCGGCATGTCCCCCCTCTGGCTCCTACACTTAGGGACAGCCAGGGGAATCCTTGCACTGCCCCCACCCCAAGCACCATCCCCGCAGCTCCCATTGGCCGGGAACTACGGCCAATGGGAGCTGCACAGGTGGCGCCTGCAGACGGGACAGTGAGCAGAGCTGCCTGGCCACACCTCTGCGTAGGAGCTGCAGGGGGGACATGTCGCTGCTTGAGGTAAGCGCTACCCAGAGCCTACTCCCCGACCCCTTTCTGTGCCCCAACCCCCTACCCCAGCCCTGACCCCCGTCCCGACCTCCTAACCCTTGGTTCCAGCCCAGAGCACCCGCCTGCACCCTCAACCCCTCATCCCCAGCCCACACCCCCAGCCGGAGTCCTCACTCCCTCCTGCACCCTAACCCCCAATTTCGCGAGCATTCATGGCCTGCCATACAATTTCCATATCTAGATGTGGTCCTTGGGCCAAAAAGTTTGCCCACCCCTGCTTTAGATCATTTGAACTGGTCATGCTGTAGTCTAGGCTCCCCCTTAAGTCTTGTCAAGACTAGGATTTAAAGGTGTGATGTTAACGTGTGATAGCTAACACATGCTAACAAACACATTTAAAAAGTGATAGTGTAGGCACTGCGCTTAACATGTGCTAAACATGTCAAGTGCCTTGTTTTCACTAGCAGAAAAATAGTGGTACTCGGGACTTCTAACACACGTTAAATTATGACTGCCTTATCCAGACACACTAGGATTTTACCACATGCTAGTTACCATGTATTAGCTAACACATGGTAAAAAACAAAACAAAGCAAAACTCTTTTTTTCATAGTTTGGATGCACCCGAGAACCTTTGTTGGTGTAAAATGCACACTGATGGGGTGGTGCAAAATTCATCTTACTTTCTCTCGCTCGACAGCCCATTCAATTCCCTCAGCTGAATTGGAAGAGCATCCTCTCTAGTTTTCTGGAGATGCTCTGCCTCCCCGATTTCATCCCCTAGCACCTCAGCTGTCCTCTGTGGTAACCAGGCATTGGGGAGGGAGACTGCGGAAGTCTGCCCTGGGAAGGAAGTTTCGAATAATGGACGTTTAGTTCCTACACAAATACCCAAGAGTGTGGATGACCTGTGGGGATTCAGCTCCTGTGTTTGCTGAGCCCCAATGGTCGTTAGAGCCCCATGCCACAAACTTGCCTCTATCCAATGTCTGATCCTGGGTTTGAGCACCAGTTGTAACACATTCCTTTATGCGGCCTACAACTTGATTTTAGCCTTCGGGCATGAACATTCAAAGATTTGTTTTTCCTAATGCTGACCCTGCTTTTTGTGAGCTTGGCTCTTCCTCCTTCCCTGAAGGCAACAGCTGTCGCCTGCTGACAGAGCCAGCTTTGGGCACACAGGAAAGTAAGGCCTCTGTAAACCAAATCTTCATATTCTTAAAAAAAAAAAAAGAACATTTACTTTTGCTTACTTTTACATTTGTTCACAAGGGGTGTTTATTACCCATGGAAGAGTAGAAGTTAACTTTAGGCTGTGGCCCTAATGGCTGCTTCAGCATCTTAAAGATTTAAAAAAAAAAGATTATGTATTCTCTGTGGCACAATCTGAGAGTTGTGATAAATTGAGGATATGCAGGAGAGTTCTCTTCCACCTTCCAGTGCTGATAGTACTTGGCTCTGCCCAATTTCACCCTTTCATTATTTAACTAAAAAGGAGAACAGGCTTCCGCTTGCACTTTAAATTCATATTTAAAACATTCTAACCCAACAGTGTTCTTGAGTTTCTTAAGGTTGAACTAAATCAATAAATAGTTGTAATATTAAACTTACTGTTTGAAAGGAAAGGAGAAAAATTGGCACACACTCTCTGTGTACTTTGAATTAGACTACCAAATAATAAGTGATAACTTGATATCACTTGCCCTGGTGAATTTTTTCTGGACCTTTTTGTGTCTTTTTGTTAAGTAGAATTAATTGTGTGCTAACTAATTTCTCAGGCTCTGATTCAGGAAAGTACTGAAGCACCTGTTTAACTTTAAGTATTGACTCCAGTAGGATATAAACACCTGCCTAAGTGCTGCCCTTTATAGCGATACTTTCCTGAATTGGATCAAAATACCCAAACATTAACTGACTATGCAGATTGCACTTGCCATGTAAATTTGTGCTTGACCTCAACTTTGTTCTGCTAAATGTCTCATAGATACAAATATTTCTCTTGGGCAAGAGGAACATCCTCAAGTTCAGTTCCATCATCTTTATATCTGTCCTTAACTCCAACCTCCTGTTTGCCTCCATTATCCATGAACTTTGCATCCTGGACAGTGAAGTTTCCTGGCCCTACCACATATTCTTTGTCTGAGCATGCCCCATGTAGGCCACTATCTTTTTTCCACATTGCTCAAAAATCTTCATCCATGCCTGCTGTCTTGTTACCCCGACTATTATAATTCCCTTCTACATGGCTTCCCTTAATCCCAGCCCTTCAGAGTCCAGAATTTTGCTGCCCACTTGCTTACACAAACAAATGTTGACATTACTCTCAATTCCACTGAAAGTCTTCCACTGAGGGTCTTCAGTGTCTTCCTGTATTTGTGAGGTCCAGCTCAAAAATTCCTGAACTTGTTTTTGTCTTCTTGAGAGACTTGTCCTTCTTTGTTCCCTTCCCTGCTCCTTCCTCTCTTCCTGCTCTTTGTGCCTTCATACCGTCTTGCCAGTGCTGATGTCCTCCTGCTAGAGTTCTGACAGGTGGGAGAGCCTTCCTGTACCTCCCCACGTCATTGCTTTACTACTATTTAAAAATGCCAGCTGAAACCTATCTTTTCTATTTTGTCTACATCTCTTAATTTTCCTCTTCCTTGGTTGTTATAATTTATTTTCACTTTATAACTGTTATTAATTAACTCTCCATTTGGCAGTGTGATACAAAAGAAGGGTCTACTTCTAATTGCAAACATCCCATTGAATTCAGTGGAAACAATATCAGGCCTTAACACTGTGTTTATTATATAGCTTCCTCATGTCCCCCATCCCCGAATTAACTCCAAATCTGTTTGTTTCGGACACTTGGTCTGTTCACAGAAATGAATAATAAACACTTGTTAGCACTAGTATCTTGCTATCCAGAATGTTCTTTGGAACCTGACTGCCATTCAGCTTCACATAACATTCAAGTTCTAAAGTTCTAAGTATGTGTGCTCTTCTACTCCCTCTCTCCCTTTCCTGTGCGTTTTCTCCACACCTTCCCCACCCCTACCACCATCATGTGGCCTGGCTTCTAACTCCCTCCCCAGTGACCGACCCTCAAGCTTCCAGCTCCTTTCTGCCCTGTGACTCCTCTGAGGCCTTTAGACCTTCCAATGCCATGACTCCTACACCACTCCTAAAACAGCTTTGATGTCCCAGGAGGGGAAGTATCTTCTCTAGCAATGTGAAAATATGTGGTCTCTGTGGGTCCAGTACCACTCCCTCCAAATTTCTCTCACACTTTGTGTCCTCTGCTTTTTTTTTTTTTTTTAAATTAATGGAGATATCCTATCTCCTAGAATTGGAAGGGAGCTTGAAAGGTCATCAAGTCCAGCCCCCTGCCTTCACTAGCAGGACCCAGTACTGATTTTGCCCCACATCCCTAAGTGGCCCCCTCAAGGATTGAACTCACAACTCTGGGTTTAGCAGGCCAATGCGCAAACCACTGAGCTATCCCTCCCCCTGTACTCCAGAGTACATTAAACACAGTATTTGAATAGAACTACCAAGCTCCAGCGCAAATGCAGAACCTGCACATGTTACCATTGATAGAGATGAGAACCCTCTCGTTGCTTCCACTACTTCTGGTATGTGGGTGTGTAGGGTGGGATGGAGCTTGAAGCCTCAGGGAAGTTCATAGAGAGAGTGGGGACTAAAGAGATTATGGAAGAGAGGAAAGTTTGGAGACAACTATATCCGAAGCACAGATCTTCATTCCCAGTCTGAACAAACGTCCTGGACGTGAGGACCTGTGTGCACCCCTGTTAAATACTAGACAGAGGCTGAGTCAGTATCCAGTTTAAATGCAAATAAAGTTTTGTTTTATTTTAGACTACATGGTGGGAATTCTGAAAAGCCCACTCAAAGTCTCCTTTTTTATTTACTTTGCACTTACTATTAATATTGTTTGTGCTTAGTGGTTGTGGTCCTCTCAAATCTTTCCTGTACTTAGGCTGCCATAGACATTTTTGGCCATCAGAGTTGCTTAAAGTAACTGTAACTCAGCTATAATTTGCCCAAAGAAGAAAAGGAAGGAGGAGTCTTCAGATCCAATAGTCAGTTGAAGAGCTAGAGTGAAATGACACAGATGTGAGCCAGTAGCCTAATAACTTCTATTTATGTAATGTATTTCTGTACTGTCAGTCACTTCTCCCCACCACTTTTGTGGTAGTATATTTTCTGTTGCTGCTTCTGGCTGGCTTCCATTCCCAGTCTCAGATTGAAGTGGTGCAATTGTACATTTAAAGCATCTTGTGAGATGATCCTCTTCACTCTGAGGGCCCAAATCCAGGAACCTGTTTGAGTCAGCATTTTACCAGTAAAGTGCACGATCCTTCCAGATCATTTCGTATTAAAATGAAAACAGTTACAGTAATACAGGGTGAGCTGCGTCATGCCACTTACAAGTCTGGGTAACCTGAGAGGAAATGGGACACACACAATCCACCTGAAGTCATTTCAAAGGACAATGGTCCCAGTGTGAAATATATAAACACATAATAATAGGTCGGAGGAAGGAAAGATTGTTGATCTTATTTATGTTGTTCTGTTTATTTATGCAATAGGAATTCATTTTGCAACCCATGGATAATTGCTTAAAATGCAGGATATGACACTTTTGAGTAACCAGTAGGTAATTTAAAGAGATTAAATCTTTCCCGTTTTGTGGTATAATCAATTGTTTGAAGAGATGAAATCCTAGGAAAATCTGAAGAATTTAGGAGAAAAGGGACGGACACACAGACAATTAAAAACAATGGAAAGGTGATCAAAAATTGCCCTAATTTTCCAAAGGGTCATGGCCCCCGGGATCTTGAAATGTTTATCATATTTTCCTGCTCACTTTGGCATGTCCATATTGTCCACTGCGTCTGTGAGATCTAATAAACCCTCTATCCAGAATGATTTTGCCTGGATACTTTCATTTTAGTCTTGTATGTTCACATTTGAAAGAAAGGGAAAACATTCCCAGCTGGCTGTAAGGAGTTCCCTTAGATGGACCTATCCAGTTGAAAGCTTACATCATGCCCCCTGTCCACAGTATTGTAGCATCTGAGACCTTTGCCTACTGAAGTCAATGGAGGTTTTGCCATTAACTTCTATATGGGCAGAAGCAGAACTATTCTTACCCATTGACCTGAGCGCAGCAGATCTTTGATGTTCAAGGCATATTTGTGGAGGGCATGGGTTATGAATTGTATGTAATAGAATATATTGTTTTAGAACAATACTTATACAATATGTTTTTCTATTTCAGAATGGTTTCACACCATTGTATATGGCAGCCCAAGAAAATCACCTGGAAGTTGTTAAGTTTCTTCTTGACAATGGTGCAAGTCAGAGCCTTGCTACTGAGGTAAAAGATCAAGTTTTGCTTCATATCAACAAAGTTTAATGTACTTCAGAGGATTTTATCACCAGCTTTTACAGATGGAGTTTTGCATCAGTCCTTCGCAGAGAGAATTACAAACTAATAAAATGCTCCATCTAGGAATCTTATTAATGAATTTTGAGCTATTGACTTTTTCATTGTTTTTAATCATTCATAGTACTTAAGGCCCAGATGTTTAAATGTATTTAGGTGTTGCAATGCTAGGTGCAGCAGCAAAACCTAACTATCTTTAAAAATCTGGGCCTTAGTCTTTAACAATAAATATAAATAATCACATTATACTAATGACATTGAATAAAGCATTTTTAATAGATTGATCATTTTAATCTTAGGTAGTGGATAAATGATTAGAGCAGAGGGTTGGTGATCAGGCAACAAGAGTTCTCCACCTCATTTGCTTAACCATGAGCAAGTTCCTAACCGTTCGGTGTCCTTTTTTCTGTCCTTAAAAGGGAGATAATACTAACCGCATTATGAGTACCTGAAAGGAAAGATGCTGTGTAAGTGTAAAATATTCATAGTCATAGCAGCACCAGAAATATTCATATACTTTAAATACAAGTCACTGAAATCCCCTTTACAAACCATTTTTTTTCAAATGTCTCAAATTTAGTTGAGTGCCAATTTGAATGTTTGGTCTCTCTATAATTTCAAAATACATTCTGCTGCTGTTAAATTTTAATTTTATAAAGGAAATTGTTTAAAACAAAAACTATCTAGGTTTTAGAAGACTGTAAAAAACAGTTAAATGTCTTCCATGTAAAACTAGTTTGTTGTACCAGCATGTATTAGAAATGTGTATTAATGTCTATGCTGTATTTAAGTAAAACTTTTCACTTTGTTTCTTCTGAAATCAGCACTACAGAAACCAAAATTAATTGCTAATGGATTGAAATTGTTTCAAAACTCAGTAGCAATTAGTTTATAACTAAAATCCCATTTCAGCAAACTTCCTTTTTACAGAAATTTGTATAAGATTACTAAAACCCCCAAACATTGACATTAAAGCTTTTACATACTGTAAATAGAGCTGATTAAAAGTTGCAATTACTATTTCGTGGAAAGTGTCAAAGTTCTGAGATCCCCCAGGGTTTTCAGGCTCTGGTTTTGCGGATGGATCCTGTATGCCAAGTTGCAATGCCACTCACTGAAATTTGGCCATCAGAAGGCTTGCAGAGCCTCCCTTCCCCCGCAAAAAATCTGATGCCCCAGCAGTGTATAACCACTGTTGTGTGGGGGTAAAGGGGGCTGCACACTGAAGCTTGCCTAGAACGACAAATTGTCTTGACTGGCCTCTACCTAGAAACTTGAGCTCCCCAGCAGCTCAGGAGGCGAGCTGGCAGGACTGAAGGTAGAGTTTCATCAGATGTTCAATGAAACTGATGCGTTTCCACAAAATGCTAAATCAGCATTTTGAAAATATGTCTATAAAATTATACATATATATTCCTTTCTAGCTGTTATGTATCTGCTTGCTTTCTTGACCTTACTATGTGAGTATAGTTTCAAATAGATTTGGGGAAAAATTTATTATATAGTATGATCTAATTTCACCCCAGGAGAAGTTAATGGAATTACACAAGTGATTACTGTAGCCTTAGCACTTGTGTATGTACATCTTTGTTTTTATTAAGGTTTTACTATGTCTGTTTTCTTTTGTCACTTATATTGTTACATTCTTTCGTACCAAATTATCACCACATAACAAATATTAATCAAAAATAAAACCTTTAAACTGTTTTGGTTTTATTTTAAAAAAACTGACAAAGAGACAACTGTTTTCTTTCACTTTTGTTGTTAATGTTAAAGTGTAGCTCCTACTTCCAGAACAGATGACATACAGATAGTTACTTGTAATTGCAGATTATGGGTCACATCTTCAGATGGCACATGGTGGAAATGCATTCTTGTCCATGGTAATATTCTCAATCATAGTTTACTTGTCAGTATTACGCTAATCACTTTTTCTTCAAGTGCTGGTCCCTGTGTGTATTCCACTGAGGGTACGCACGCGCTCCATGTGCCCAGAGCCAGAGAATTTGAAAGCAGTGTCTGTTGGTTCTCAATGTGCCTTGGCTCTCCTTGTGCCTCTAACCGAGGAGATAAAGGGTGGGGCGGACTGACCACCTCTTCAGTTCCTTCTCACTGCTGCATGGTCTGGGCTGGAACCTCGAGTGTCTGAAGGTTCAGCTTGTTTACCTGTGGCAAATATATTTAGATATCTGTAAATAGTTTTTATATTCTAGATTTTTTTAAAGTTTTTATCTGTTAGTTTTACTGTTACATAGTTAGTCTCCCCAACCTGGAGAGCACCCTCACCCACTGTACCCAGTTTGGGTAATGAACTATGCCCAGGATTCCAGGCTTCAAAATTTTGCTTCCTGCCTGCAATCTTTCTTGGTCAGTGATGACCACCAACGCTGTTTGTACTACTTCAAAGAAGCCCACATTGCAGCAAGGTGCAGCATCTCCTGTTTGTTCTCCAGTTGTACCCGGGAAGGGTGGGAACTTTACCTTAGGAAGTACCTGATGGACAGAGAAACAGCATTATGTTCCAACCAAGAGGGCAGAATGGTGGTCTAAGCTGCCGCAAAGAGATCTAGGCAGAAACACAGCAATCTACCTTGGTTAATAAAGATGGCAAGCATCTCGACTTGTTGGGAAGGAACATCTTTTCTTTTCCCAGCTTCCAGTTCAGGATAGCCAATTACCAAGCACTACTGGCTAAGTACAAGTCCCTGAGCTATTCTAAATTTGTGGACTTTATTGACCATCTCTCCCACAGCAGGACAGAGCTCATTTCCAGGCTCTCATTGTTGCCAGGACTGCTTTCCAATCAGCAGTAGATGTGGCTGATACGTCTTCCAGGGCAATGGCTACTGCAGTGGTGATTTGCTGGGAGTTGTGGCTCTATGCTTCAGGGTTTCCCCGGGAGGTCCTTCCCTTTGATGAGACAAATCTGTTTAATCAGAAGATAGATGAGTCCTTACACACTTTAAAGGACTCTAGGGCCATCCTCCACTCACTGGAAATATATATATCTGCCCCAAAGAGAAAATTCCCCCGACAATAATGCAAACATAGACTGATTGCTCAAAAGTTCTTCCACCAGAGACCTTATGAGCCACTGTATAAGAGGCAGAGAGCTCAAAAGGCCCACTTTCCCACACCTTCTGCAGCGAGTTCCTCATGCCAATCCCAGACCTCAGCTGAACATTATTTTTGATGGGAGCTTGAAAGCAGCGAATCACTGAATGCGCAACAGCTCATGACTCCCATGCACCCTGTGGGGATCATCTGTCACTCTTTATCTACATCTGGAGTGCAATAAGAACAGACAAATGAGTGCTCAATATCATCCATTCTGGCTATATGATAGAGTTTGCATCCATATCCCTTCCAAAACCCCTTTACCCACCCCCTCTACATAGCCACTCTCATGACAACATTGTCAAATAAGAAATGCAATCTCTCTTATACTGAGGAGCAATACTGCAGGTTCCTGTTCAATATCAAGGGAAGGGTTTTACTCAACACATTTCCTAATCCCCAAAAGAAAGGTGGTTGGAGAATCATTCTGAACCTCTGCTATCTCAAAATCTTTATTTGCAAACTCAAGATTCGTATGGTCACATTGGCATCTATAATTCCATCCCTTGAAAAAGATGTGCTTTATAGCTCTCAACATGAAGGATGTCTACTTTCATGTGGATATTTATCTCACTCACTGATGCTTTCTAAGATTCATTGTTGGCTCTGACCTCTTTCAGGACAGAGTACTCCCTTTCGGCAATGCTGTCGCCCCCAGGGTCTTTACCAAGGTGTTCTCTGTCATAGCAGCCTATATCAGAGGCTGTGGTTTCATCTTTCCCTATCTCGAGGACTGGCTTCCTGTCATCAGGTTGCACCAAGATGCTCAGGCGTCAACTTGGTTAATGCTACAACTCATGTTCTCTGGGAGTCAGTGTAAACACCAAAAAATCCATTCTCACCCCTACACAGACTTTGCACTTCATTGGGGCAGCCTTAAATTCCATTATGACAAGGGCTTACTTGCTGAGAGAGAGGTTTCAGGCTATGAACTTATCATAACAAACCCCAGAGTGATTGTCAAGACCTCTCTCCCAGGCCATATGGGCTCATTCACTTACATCCTGCTTTTTACAAGATTCCATCTTTGTTTCCTACAAGCATGGCTTCAAACTGTGCACTAGCCAAACTGACAGTCCATGAACACCATAGTGACAGTCTCACCAGAGTTGTATCATGGAGGAAGAATCCCTGTCAGGTTTGCATCGACTTTCCTTTCCTCCGCCTCTGCACCAGACAGGATGATCATTACTGATGCATCCGTGTTGTGTTGGGGGAGCTCACATGGACAACCATACAGCGCAAGGCACCTGAGCATCTTGAGAGCCCAGGATACATATTAATGTTCTAGAGTTATGAGCAGTTCAAAGGACTTGGAAAACTTTTCTCCCATTCATTCAAGGTCACCATGTCCTTGTAACATCAGACAACATTACAACCATCTTTTGCATCAACAAACAGGAGGAGTGAGATCCACCCCCATGTGTGGAGGCAGTCAGTCTATGGAACTGGTGCATCAGCTATCAGATTACCTGGTTGGCAGTCTACCTCCCAGGAAACCAGAATATGCTAGAGGACTCTCTCAGCAGATGCTTTACAGTTGATCATGAGTGGGAGCTTCATGACTCTGTGGTTTAAAAAAAAAAGTGCTTTTTGAGGGACCCCCATCAAGCAGCTGTTTGCCTCCCAAACAAATGGGAAGTACAACATACACTGTTCCAGAGGATCCCTGGGTCGCTACCACAGTGCAACACTCTATTCCTTCTGTGGTCAGCTCCTCTGAACTATGCCTTCCCTCCACTATCACGCCTATCTTGAGTTTTGTGCAAGATACCACAGGACAGGGCATAAGTTACTCCCATTGCCCCCAACTTGCCCAGACAGTTTTGGTTCCCAAGCTGACTACACATGTTGTCTTGGGCAGTTATTCCTGTGTTTCTCAATCTCCTGACTCAGGTGAATGACAAGATCAGGCATCCCAACCCATGACTGTTTCATCTCAAAGCCTGGTTTTTGGATGGGCATTGTCCTTAGAGCAATCATGTTATGAAGCTATACAGACACTCTTTTTAAGGTAGGAAGGATTCCACTAGGAAATGTTACCTAGCTAAGTGTAAACATTTCTCTTATCTGGGTGCATCAACGACCTCCACTGAGCAGTTAATCAGTGCTTAGCATCTGCCTTCATAGGACTACTTGATCTTCACACACCCTCTGACTAGCAGATTCTGCGAAGACCTAATCACAACCTTTCCACCTATTCAAGAAAATCCTACTCCTCAATCGGACTTGAACCTTGTTCTCTCAGTACTCACTAAGCCTCTTTTTGAACCATTAGCTTCTTGCTCCATGTCTCTCCTATCCATGAAGGTCATATTCCTGGTAACCATCACCTCAGCAAAGAGGGTTGGTGAGCTTGGGGCATTGATGGTGAATCCTCCTGATATTCCATAAGGACAAGGTTTCATTATGTTTAGATTCTAAATTCACCCCCAAAGCAGTCTCTGAATCAGTCTATCCACTTATTTGTGTTCATCACAACCTCATGCATCCTCAGAAGAAAGGAGGCTCATTCCCTCGATGTTCAGTGGGTCTTAGCCTTTTATCTGCAGAGAACGAAAACAATCAGGAAATCCCCTAGAATATTTTTCACAGTTGTGGAAGGGGTCAGGCTATATCCGCTCAAAGAATCTTGAAATGGGTCTCAGCCTGTATTTTGCTCTATCAGCTGTCTAATCTTCCCCCTCCTTATGGGGGAGAACTCATTCCACAGTAGTGCAAGCAACATCTCTGGTGCCTCTACTTGATATTCGTAAGGCAGCTACAGGGAGGTCGGTCCCCATGTTTGCTAGACACTGTGCCTTGGTACAGGACCCCTCTGCTGATTCATCTTTTGGAACAGCAGCCCTTAGTCGATCTCTGCAACCTATGACCTCACACTTTCCTGCTATTTGAGTACTGCTTGCCAGTCACTGACAGTGGAATACACATAGGGACCAGCACTTGAAGATGAGGAACTTACTAATCTTATAGTAACTGGAGGTTCTTCCAAATGCTTAGTCCCTATTTGTATTCTACTACCCACTCTCCTCCTCCTCTGCTTCAGATCTTCTCTGACTTGCAGTGGAGAAGGAACTGGAGAGGCAGTTAGTCCACCCTGCTCTTTATCTCTGGTCAGAGGCATGAGGTAAGCCACGGTGCATGTGCAGACCAACGGAGACTGCTTTCAAAATTCTCCAGCTCTGGGCACATGGAGTGCATGTGTACCCATAGTGGAATACTGATAGGGGCCACATATCTCAAAGAACCTCCAGTTGCTATAAGGTAAGTAACTTTCTTATATACAGAACAGATGGGCCATTCCTTTGTAGATTTTCAGAAACTGAGGTTATAGGAAGCTGCTCAAATTGTGCCACCCCCCCCCTTCTATCCCCCTGTGTGCAGAAAGAAGAAAATATATTCTTAGTGACCTTTTTTTTAATTAGCACTTAGAAGCCATTAGAAATTGAAGGAACCATAAACTGCAGGAAAGGCCTGTTCAGAGGAGTTTATGTTGCTAGAGAACGTGCTTTTTTTTGCAGGTGAATCAATTGGCTACTCACGTGGCTGACTATTGAAAACATTAGGTACTCCTCATTTTGACATATGTCACTCTTAGAAAACAATGCTGTCATCAAAAGACATTTGACATCTTATTCCACATTGCCTCTGATCACATGGGGCTTCTCTATTTTTCAGGGGCACTGTACTTACAGGAAAAAGACACAGGAATATAAACAATACAGATACTGGGGTGAAAAATATAATGTAAAGACAAAGGTTGCTTTTCTGTACCTGAATTTCTCACTGTAGAGTTAGGGAGCCCAACTAAATATACCATCACTTGACTGAAAATATTTAGTATGCGACTTACACAGAAATGATTCTAAAGGGGTTCTCAGATAAACCTCTAGCTGCACAATTTGCTTAGAAAATTTGCTATATGCATTAAACCTCATAATGTGCTATTAGGATACCTTGGGAGATCCCATGGATGTGTTCATACAGTAGCTCAAGTTCAAAATGGTAATATTTAGTGTACAAGAAAGAAAAGTTATGAGCCATCACATCGAGGTTCTAGTTACCATGGTGATAGGCTAGAAATCTAGGTAGGTATGTATCTAAATAGATTGGTGTTGACATCACACACAGAAAAATGATGAGATTTCACCATGGCCTGTCTGAGTCCCTCTCACCTTTTTTTTCATCTTCTCTTACCCCTTTTCCTTTTCTCATTCCTTTCCCTTCAATCTGAACCATTTTCTCCTGCCTCAAAAAAAAAAAATTAAAAAATAAAATAAAAATGAATAGGGCTCTCTGTTTTGTACTGACTAAATCCCTCCTTACCAAGAGGTTTAAAAATGTGGAGTGATATAACTTTCTGTACTCCCTAGCTCCATTGCCCTCATGCCATTGCAAGCCATTGCCATTGACACTTAGTACATCTCAAATGTTATATTCTGTGCGCTTGCTGCCCCATCTTCTGAAGATGAATCCTGTCTATATTTTTTAACCAACGTTCTCTTTGAGAAGGGCCAGAACTGAAGTAGCTAACTTGCCTGCCCATGGATATTACACACATGCTCGCTATTCAGAGAGCATTACATTAGTGGGAGGGGCCATTTTTCTACCTTGGCTAGCTCTCCAAATTTTAATGCGTGATCTCAAAACCTTATCTAGAACATATCCAAAACTCTTATGTTTTGCAAACGAGCTGGAAATTTTTCAAGACTTCTGGTATTGCTCAAGTCAGAAATACCCTAAATTGCCTTCCTTTTGACATTGTGGTCCTTGTACTTTCCAATCCAAGAAGTGATTGATGGAAAGCATTTTAAAAAAAAAATCCCCATTGTTAGCATAGTGTCTTCAATCACAGAAATGTTTAGTTTGGTTAAATTTGTATGCAGAGATTAAGGTAACTTCTTGGGTTTTTTTAATTCATTGGGTTGTCCACAATCATAGATTCTGATAATATGCATTGTCAGACAGTGAAATGCGATCCCAGAAATTGCCATGTTTATTCCAGTGTATTTTTTCAATAAAAAGTTTTGTCATCAAAAAATTGGGTTTTGACAAAGGAATTTTTTTGAATTATTTAATGTAAAACAATTAAATAAGAAATTTTAGTGTAAAACAGTTTTGAGTATTTTCAATTTTTTTTATTTCAGAATTGTGGGGAAATGCCTGTTTTCTCTCATTTTTTTTTACTCGTCTCCCTTTTTCTATTGTAAAAGGGGGTGGGGGCTTATGTGGTTTTTTGGTGAAAAAAATGAGAAAAAGTAAGAATTTCACTTTTAAGCATTAGTGTTAAGAATGTTACTTTTGTTTCTAAAAAGTTAACACTTTTTCTCATTTAACACAAAATAACACTAACTTTTTTTAAAGTGGGGAAAAAAAGCAGGAGAAAGTGTTTCCACTACTATCACCACTTTTTCTCACTTTTTTACATACTTTTTTACACTTGTTTACACATTCTCTCTCTTTCTCGCTCTCTCTCCCCCCACTTCCTCTCCCCTAAATTTTTCAGTGGGGGGGAATGAAAGAGAGATTTTTTCCATCAAAATGTAGCAAAAAAATGTTGAAATGCAAAATTTTGAAATTTTCATTAAAAAATTCAGATAAAAAAACCTAAATCTTTTTTGGAAAATTTTCATAGAAGATGAACAGTTTCTGCCCACTTAGTTTTGGGAGTGTCAGCATCAAGATGGTGCTCTCTACTGCCTAAAAGTTTTGTTTGTTTGGTAAAATATCCAAATCAGCCACAAGCATCTAATATTCTCATCTTTCTGCATTTAGAGGTACCCACTGTAAGTTTGTTAAGCCATTGTCTTAATTCTGTTTTTCACCTCTCAAATTCTTCCATTTACCCCATTTTCTTGGTCTACTATTTCTTTTGGTGTTAAAATAACTCCTCTACGGTTGATGAAAGGATGAAATGTTACTTAAGAATTAATGTTCATGAATGGGCAGATGAACTTTGTAGCGGGAATGAAATAATTTACATAGTTGAAGACTTTTTAAATTCCTAGCAAATTTCAGTGGATTTTAAATTCCCCATATTTCAAAAATTAATGCAGTGTATAGAGATGAGCTTAATTTATTCAGAAAAAAATATAATTTATTTCAAACAGCTCTTTAGGGAAGGAAGATACATTGCTACAGGACATAATTAACATTTATAATTCAACATAATTTCAGTTTTTATTCTTGTATATACTTCTGCGTTGGTTCTTTTAGTAACTTGTCTTGTTGTTCTTTCAAGCCTCATACAGTTATTTGTTGTCTCCTTTTATGTTTGTATACAGCCAGTCCTAAGTCACAGATTAATTGAAACTCTTAGGGCCTGATTCACTAACACTTTACTCCAGTTTTATGGCCTTGTATCTCAGTTTGAGTAGACAGGACTCCACATAACAACACCTTACACATTACCTCCGATTTTGAGTTTTATTATTTTTGATATGAATGTTACCAGTTTGATTTTTGTTCTGGTAGTCTTTGAATATCTTTTGAGTGTCATTATTATTTGTTTACAGGATGGTTTCACACCTTTGGCAGTAGCCTTGCAACAAGGCCATGACCAGGTGGTTTCACTGTTGCTTGAAAATGATACAAAGGGAAAAGTCCGTCTTCCTGCTCTCCACATTGCTGCCCGCAAGGATGACACAAAGGCTGCTGCTCTGTTGCTGCAGAATGACCATAATGCAGATGTGGAGTCAAAGGTTAGTTGTAAAAAGAAATAGGCTGAGACAGGCCCAAAGCTATGTACTAACTACATGGATTATACCAGGCGAAGAGTTCCTTTAAGAAAGTGTTTGCTTCAAGGAATTACATTTGTCCCCCCTCTATTTCACATTATAAGTAATACAGTTTGTATTTTTTTCTCCTCTGTTTAAAATCAGGGTTAATATCGTGAGTAGAGATCATGTAAATAGAAAAAAAAAAAAACAAGGAAAATACTATTCAAATGATTGGTTGCATTTGAAATGAAGGCTAGTATCAGTAGTGTGCAGTAGAGAACATGTAATTAATAAAATAGTCATATGATTAAAATTGTGTGTAATCCTATTACTTTAAAACCTCTTAGAGAAGTGTAACAATTAACATTTAAAATAGATGATTATTCAGTTTCCATCTGGTCTAGCTTCCTTTCTGTGCCAATTGTGCTTTCACCATAGCTTCCCTGCCAGACAGCTATCATGAAGCTTTTCGCATCCATGTCACCAGTGGTCAACTAACCGTTCATTTTTCCCCTCTTTGCTTCCCAATGTGTTAACCTAGATGCTGGTGAATAGAACAACGGAGGTATATATAAATATATATATGCATCATCACTCTTTCATAACTTAGTGCTGCTGCATCATTTCTTTCTCCTCCGCTCTGCATTGCCTTTATAGGATAGATACCTGCTTTAGACTAAACAAAGTAGCATGTTCTAGAGAAGACTGTAGTTTAGTTACCAGGGCTTTCTGCAGCTAAAACTAGGGTTCTAAAAATAGGAGTAAGCATTCTTTGGAACTAATTACCATAATAAAAGAGTCATATTGCGTAAAATGAAGGTTTCTGAAGTTCTAATACTGTAGATGTTTATCATCTGTGTGAAGAGCTGCAGACAACCCTGTCACATTTTGCATCGAGGACTGATTCCTTAGGCTTCTGCATGACACTTACCCTTGATGGTGTCAGCAAATAAAATGATCTTAGAGTGGTACTAAATCTGCAAAATTCTCAAGGTGAGGCAGTGAAAGCTAGCATGGCTAAAAGGCTTGCTAACAGTTTAGAAATGCATCTAGTTCCCATAAGATTTCATACTTTGGGAGACTGATTGAATTGCTGCATGTTTTAGCATTTTTTTAAAAGGAAGTAAAGTTACATAAATATGTTAAAAAAAAAAAGTTGCTGAAGTGATGTTATCGACTAGGCATTTTCTAATTAGGCTGACAATTTGTGGTGTCTTAACATAACCCAGTGTGATTGCCCACAGTGGGAGAGTGATCTTTATAGTACTAACCCTTGGGAAAAAAAAAGCCACATTAATCATTTAAAATGGTCTTTGATGTTGTATTAATTAGCATTTCCTTTGAATTTATAAAATCTAGTTAGCAAGTATCATGAAGTGACTTGCTTCTGAACTTCTGCAAAGAATCACTAAGAAAAATTTTACTTGCAAGGCTAAAATAATATAGATAACAAGTAGATATTTCTGGTTAGAAATTAATTTCTCCTCTTAAAAGAAGGATAATTTTTTTTAATTCAAATGTCTTCTAATGTTTATCTGGAATAACTAAAAGTCTTATCCTAGTCCTGTTCTTGTAGAATAATTGTGTTATTTTTTTCCCTCTTTTGCTTAGTAATATGATTTCATGTAACCTACCAGTGAGTGAATACTAGGACAGAATGGAATATTAACTTGCATATTCTGCTTGCTAGTTTTTGTCAGTCTTGTCACACAAATATTGCAGGGACAAGAAGACATTAAAAATATTATTAAATTTCTTTTTTTCCCCCAGAGTGGTTTTACTCCGCTCCACATAGCGGCTCACTATGGAAATATTAATGTCGCTACATTGCTATTAAATCGGAGTGCTGCTGTGGACTTCACTGCAAGGGTAAGAGTAAATCTCACAGCTATGTTCAATTTGCATAAGAAACTTTTTGAAACATTCCCATTCAGAGATAGGGACACATGCATTATTCGTACCATGGCTGTAGACTCTGTCGACCAACTGTTTTGATATAATTGTAAGTCTCAGTATTGTCATAGGAAAGATAGGAAGTATGGCAAGAAACCACCCTGGCTTAACCAGAAGATCTTCAATGATCTGAAACTCAAAAAAGAGTTATACAAAAAGTGGAAACTAGGTCAAATGATGACCTATAAATAAACAACACAGGAATGTAGGGACAAAATTAGAAAGACCAAGGCACAAACAAGATAAAACTAGCTAAGGACATCAAGGCTAACAAGAAAACATTTTATAAATACATTAGAAGCAAGAGGAAGACCAAGCACAGAGTATGTCCATTACAAAATGCGGATGGAAATAACATAAAACGCAGCAATGGCCAAAGTGTTAAATGCCTTTGTTGTTTCAGTTTTCACCAAAAAAGCAGTGATTGGATAACTAGCATAGTGAACATCAATGTAAATGGGATAGCATTTGAGGCTAAAGCCAGGAAAGAACAAGTTAAGAATTACTTAGACAAGTTAAATGTCTTGAAGTCAGCAGAGCCTGACTTAAGGAACTGACTGAAGATATGTCTAAGCCATTAGCGATTATCTTGAGAATTTGGGGAGGATGGGAGGGATCCTAGAGGACTGGGAAAGGGCAAATATATAGTACCTATCTCTAAAAGGGGGAATGGTGACCACCTAGGGAATCATAGACTAGTCAGCTTAACTTTGGTACCCGGTAAGATAATGGAGCAAATAATCAAACAATCAATTTGTAAGCACGTAGAAGATAATAAGGTGATAAGGTGACAAATCATGTCAAACCAGCCTACTATTTTCCTTTGACAGGGTAACAAGCATTGTGAATGGGGAGCATTAGTCAGTGTGATATATCTTGACTTTAGTAAGGCTTTTGTTACTGTCTCACATAACCTTGTCATAAACAAACTAGGGAAATATAGCTTAGATGAACCTACTATAAGGTGGATGCTCAACTGGTTCGAAAACCATACTCTGAGAGTAATTAATTATCAATGTTTCACAGTCAAGCTGGAAGGGCATATTGAGTGGGATCCCGTAGAGACCTCTCCTGAGTCCAGTACTATTCAATATCTTCATAAATTATTTGGATAACGGTGTAGAAAATAAACTTTTAAAGTGTGAGGATGATATCAACCTGGGAGGGGTTGCAAGTGCTTTGGAGGACTGGATTAAAATTCAAAATGTTCTTGACAAAATTGAGAAATGGTATCAATTAAATAGAATGAAATCTAATCAGGACAAATGCAAAGTACTACACTTAGGAATTGCTCAAATACAAAATGGGAAATGACTGCCTAGGAAGTAGTACTGCAGAAAAGGATCTGGGGGGTATAGTGGATCACAAACGAAATATGAGTCAACAATGTAATACTGTTGCAAAAAAAGCAAACCTCATTCTAGGATGTATTAGCAAGAGTGTTTTAAGCAAGACACAAGAAATAATTCTTCCACTCTACTCAGTGCTGATAAGGCCTCAATTGGAGTACTGCATCCAGTTCTGGTGGCCGTTAGGCTGCCCCTATTGAAAATGGCTGCCATCTCCAGTTGTTTCTAATGAACTTGAAACTAATGAACTAGACACAGAGGAATATGAGCGAGATTGACTCCGAGAAATGTAGGTGGGTCAAGAAAATGTAGCAAGGAAGGGAGGGAGAATACAGGGGCAATAGAATGTGAATGGCAAGCAGGGACACAAAGGAATGTGTGTGGTAAGGGAATGAGACTGCAGGAACAGTATAATATGGAGGGTAAGGAGGGAGAATGTAATGGGCAGGAGACTTAAGCATAAGGGACAAAAAATGCGGAGGAAGCAAGAAATTGGGAGAATGATAGTGGGTGAGGAGGCATATGCAGGAGAGTTTTTAATTTTTATTTTTTTATTTTAGTCTTCTGTCATTTACATCAGGATGATTTACTCTTTACAACCAAAAATACTGTATTGCCACTTTGAATGTGTGCACCGTGGGGCATAGAGTAGTAGGTAAAAAGTGTAATATTGTTCTGAGTAGAAATTTCCTTTTAGTTTGATAGGCTGTAAATCTGAAACACATCAATTACCATATTATTAAGTAACAGATTTTTTTTTTGGCAAAAGATTTATTTTATTTTTCATTGGTTTACATTATTTATTATAATTGTGTTTATTTAAAAATAGTTATTTTCTGGCCTAAAGGACTTAACAGAAAGTCAAAAACTGAACACTGAACACTTTAAGATTCTTGGCTTGTACCTCCCTATGTTGCTTGCACATATCTCCCATCATTATCATTAGAAGTTTTTGGGGAGGGTGACAAGACATGAATGGAGGGTTTGAATAGAGTACAGTACTTTCTAATTATGATTTGAGACATCCTTTGATCCATAAGCTATTAGTAGGTATTGAGGTGAAAAGGGTTCACTCAGGTTCTGTTGTTGGCTACAGTGTGTTCACTGCAGTATTATTCAACATTTTACTACATAATTTAAGTTCAATAAGCTGAATGACACTATCTTAGGGCCTGATCCAATGCCTCTTGAAATCAGTGGATGAACTCCCAAGGGGTACTGAGTCAAGCTCATAGTGCAATATTAAATGTGAAAGGTCAACTCTAACACAGGTCATGAATGAACTCAGTAGTCTCTGGCACAACCTAATGACTGTTTTCCACATCACTAGAACATTCCATCATTAACAGTAATTTACAATATCGGCTTAGGAGAGGCCCAAGATTGGAAAACAGGATGTTCACAGGCTAAGATTAAGATGTGTTTGCAAAGGTTTCTTGGAAGCCTGCAAGCTGCTAACCATTTTATCCATGTCTTTCACTAGTAATATTGGTCTCTTATTTTCATGACCACTAAATTTACTAAAATTAACTGCAGTATTAGGAAATTTAAAGCTTTCATGAAGCTGAGTCTCAAATATTTGACAAGTGCTAATTAAAGGGGCAAGGGAAGGAGGGGCCTGAGGTCAACCCTGTCCTACTTCAGAAACCAGGGGAGGGATTAGTGTTACTAACCAGTCTCATACAAGGCCTAATATATTAAAATAATCCTAGATCTTATGCCTCAGCAACTCAGTTTTGGATTAGGGACACTGATCAAGGAGCAGATCAAAAGCAGTAAGAAAAAAACCCTCAGTCTTCTGAAGTTCCATGTTCTCCCCCCATCAGCTGTTGTCATGAGCACAAAAGCAAGCACGCTATTCAATTAACTGAAGAAGTGCTGACACACGGATGTCTGCCTGGAAGAACAGTCAGGCTGACTGGGTGACTCAGAGCCCTGAACTGCTTCATGTGCTTATGAAGCTGGGCAGGAGCATCAGCAGGACACATCTCTAATCACTTTTTTGTGGTTGGTGTCTGGCTGTAAAATCTAGAAAACTTGGCAGTGACAGAAGCAATCCTAGAGTAAATAACAGTGTAGAGTTGAGTTTGCTTTTTTGTACTTTTCATACTGTGGGTAGTGAAAATGCTTTACAGAGAGATGAGGTAGGTATTGGTACAGCAGTGAATTTATAGACAAATGAAGCAACCGTTACATGCGAAGAATACTTTACAGACCTGAGCACTAGGCAATAGTAGCCCTAGCTTGATACTCTGCCTACTACGCGGCCAGACTTCAAGGGGTGACAAAAATGACTTGTACGCACTAGTTGCCCCACTGTTATCTGGGCAATGGGCACCTTTTATTGTTATTTTTATTCAAATAGCACCCATAATATTCTGGGTGCCACACATACAGGAATAAAAGACCCAATCTTGAAGATCTTACAGTCTAAGACAAGCAACATACTAAGGGTGTGGGAGAGGGGTGCAATCAAAATACATGCAAGCTTTTTTATATATCATATGGAGATTTTCAAAGGCAGAAAGAGCAGTTAGATGCCCAATGAGAAGTGGGTGCCTAGATGCCCTTTGTGCCTTTGAAAATCTGCCATTTTATTTACTTCCTTTTTAAAATACATATGCATCAGTTATACTTGGCTGCCCTTCACCCGAGCCATAATTAGTAGTATCTTGTAGGCATTATGGAAGCAGAGAGTTTTGAAGAGGTATTTGGAGGACAGAAGGGGGTGACCTTATGAATCAATTCTCAGAGGTCATTTATGGACAGGGGGCAGTGTGACAGAAGGTGCAGAGACAGATGTGGGAGAAGTGGCTAAATGGGCAGTCAAGGGTAGCTAATATATTTTGTGGCAAGGAAGTGGGAAAAGACTGGACAAAGAAGGGTGGGGAAGAGCTATGAAGGGTCTGGAGGGTGAGGGCAAGAAGCTTGAATCTGAGGTGGTATAAAAGGGAGTGGAGGTCTTTAGGAAGGGGGAGGACATGGCTAGAATAATGGGCAAGAAAGAGGATTTTAGCAGTGGTGTGTTTAATGGGTTGAAGGAGGGCAACGTGCGTGTTAGGGAGGCCAAAGAAGAGAAAGTTGCAAAAATGATGATCGGAGAAAAGGGCCTGACAAGAGTTTTTGTTGTGTGCATAGAAGGCTAACACCTCTGTGCCTATAGCAGTGTTGCTGTACTGTCAGTAGCAGTTTTCCTTGTGAAGCAAGGCAGCAGCTGCTGTCCTCACCCCTTGCCAGCCAACACCTTCCTGCCCCTCAGCTATGCTTCCCACTTTTCTCTGCACTTAAGAAGAATAGGCATAGATCCAGGGCCTCTTATAGGTGTTATAATCCCTGCAGATCTGGGCACCTGTTGGCTCTGAGTGGGCCCTTGAAATTGAGAATTGGACCCGAATCTCCTTCAGTTCCAGACTCTTTAAATCTGATGGTTGATAAGGTGTGACTTTGGACCCTGGACTCCAGCAACTCCCTCATATCTATGTGTTGCCTCAGTCCTGACTGGGGCTCAGGGAGATGGAATTCCATCGGCCACTCTGGGCCAATGGGAGATTTTCTCCAGTACTTTCCAGTACAGTCAGTCCCATATCTCATCTGATTCCTTCTGCCCCTGTTGCAGAGGCTCAGATCTGGGGGTCTCCATACATAGTCTCAATTTAAACTGAGATAATACCAGGGGCTCATTTTGGCAATTCTCAGATCCATGCCAATCTGAGATTAGAAGGGCCCATTCTAGATCTTTTGGCATCTCAGATACAAACTCCCTGGATCACTCTGGGGAGGTATAGTCTTAAGATCTTCAGTAATATCACCAGAAGCTTCTAAGCCTTATGGACATCATGCTCTTTGGCCCATGAAACAACAGCCATCATATGTCCATCCATCTAAGGGCCATTACAAATAAGATATTTGCACACAAGTGCACTGTACTTCACTATTGAGTCCACATCTCCTCAGCCTGCTTCCCTTCAGTGTTTAACTGAAAAGATAATCTAGTGCTGTCTAAAGAAGAGGAAGAGAACTTAGAATATCTTTGAGGGACTCAGAAGTCATCCTCCTTCTTTCTCTTAGCTAGTTAAACATGTGATAGTAATCTCTAGTTCTCTTCCTGTTGATTGTAAACAATTCCCAAGGCCCATTATCTCATTTGGCAGTAGTCTTTGATGTTCCAAATTTGGTAGTGAAACAGAAGTAAAGAATTTGAAGAACCAGCAAAAGATCTGTGGTTCATGTCTGCTTCAGTCCTTCTGTGTGGCTAAGAGAAACGATTATCTTTGTCAAATGCTACATCAGTACAGATTCTTTTTTTTTTTTTTTTTTTTTTTTTTTTTCCAGAAGCCTATTCATCAGCCACTCTGGACCTTTGAATTGCCTGTTTTCAAACACCAATGTCCAGCTAGAGTTTTTATAGCTGATGTATGCTTCTCAGCCTCCTAAGCCATCTCTCTGATGATTAATATGGTGAAATGAAATATATCAAGATGGAGGGCTGGGATGTCTCCAGGCATTCCCATCAAGTGTATCCTACAGCATGCTGGATACCATGACCAAATGTGTGGTAAAACACATTCTCCACTGCTGCTGATGGTTTTGGAGCTCTGGCCCATCACAAAGGGTTCATGCCAGGTGTTTGACCTGCTTTTGAATGAAACTGGACTTTTTAAGCCTGAGGACAGATGGGATTCTCGAGAGAGTCAAGGAGACCACATAACTGCACCATTCTCTTACCTCCTTTAGTCTTTCTTCAGGAAATTTCCTTCAGATAACTGCCTACTCACATTAGGGCAGTCCCTGAGACATCAGGCACCTCAGAAAGGCCTCTCTGGACATCCACAATAAGTGAAACTTCACAGGTGTTGTGAACAATGAGAAAGACCAGTTTCTCTCAATTCTGGCTCCACCTGCAGCATCCAATACCAGGCAACTGTTTTGCTTGACAGTTTGAGAGCCCCGCACCATACTGGATGTAGAATGGAAGGACTATTCCATTCAGTTCCTCTCCATGCCTCCTCCTTTTGCTCCTTTCCCATCCTTTTCAGGGAGAGCTGGGTTTTTATTCCCAGTGCTTCCTAGTCTTAAAGACACAAGGAGATTTCCATGCCGTATTAGACTAAAGAAAGCTAATATTAACTCTTTAGGGCAGGGACTGTGCGCCTTCTTTTATGTTTGTAGAGCACATAGCCCACCTAGATTAAAACTTTATATGGTGATACGGAGAGTCATTATCTGTCATGCCGCCATTGGAGACCTGGTGATAGTGGTTCTCCAACTAAGAGATCAAGCAGTTCATGTTTTCCCGGGTTTCCTGTCTCATCGTGGCTTCCAGTCCATGTTCTTCTTTCCTGGATATAATCTGGCTATTGTTCAGGAGTCTGGGCCTCAGGTTCAACCAGGAAATGTCCACCTTCAACCCGATACAGAAAATGACTTGATGAGAGGCTTTCATATACCAATAGAAAAGTTCCTGGGCTAGCCCTTTAATAAGAGAGCTTTGCCCAACCTTTTCTGAGTTCCTGCATTCATTATTTATGACTTCATTCATCATCCTGAGGATGAGGCCTTTGCAACCTTGTCCAATTTACAGGATGTAGCTCAGGAGGAGACAGCTTGCTAGCATTGCTAGCTGTGCCTCAACAAATTCTATAAGCTCTCATCTGTTTGGCAATATCCTTTGAGGATATTCAGTGATAACCTGAGTAAAACCTGAAATGTTCTAGACAGTTTTGACTCTTGTGGCCTATTGAAGCTCAGGGAATCCAGACATCACTGGAGCTTCAAGCCATACAGCAAATATTGAGAATTTTCCTTTCTTACATAAAAGGCTGAAGGCATCAGAGCCTGCCAAGCCCCAAAATATTACTTAACTGCCAAAGAGAGGAGGCTGGCTTGCTCCCTTCATATATGTAGCCAAGCAGTGGTGGAAGAACAGAATATGGGACCCTGTGCAGGTTTTTATTGTGGGCCCTCTCCCTCAAATTTTAATGAGTGTTCCATTTATTTATAGCACCAAACCTGGCAATTCAACTGTTCAGTACTTGATAACAAGTCTCAAAATGTGAACGGCTGTGAAACAGTATAGTGAAACATATAATACTGACATTTTCTCCTCTCCTATTTGAATCACATTTTGCAAGACTTTCATTCTGTAAACTCATGAACTATCTGCTGTAGGTCCATTTTTCTGGCCTGCTCCCAGGATCTCAGCCCTTGAGGGAGACCCCCTACTATCCCCTCCCAGGAGTCCCTGTCTCACCTGCTCCGATCCTTACCTTAGCCCTCCCTGCTGTCTCAAGGCTTCCTTGGAGGAAGGGATTTAGGGTCCTCCCCTCTGTGCCCCACAGTTACTCCTCCTCCCCATCCCCTCCCTCTATGCTCCATATTCAGACCTGCTCTCCTTCCCCTCCTGGAGACAGTTGCCATTGCAGCCTGGAGTGGGCAGGAGTACACAGCCCAGGTACCTCTGCCTGAGTGGTGGTGGCACAGGCTCCCTGTCCTGCACTGCAGTTCCCTGCCAGGCTGGACCAAAAGAACAGCCAAGCTTCCCCTTCCCCTGGCTCAAGGCTTCGTGGCAGTCCCTGGCCCTGAGAGGAGCTTCTGTGGATTCCATCACGTGGAGTGGGGCTTGGGGATGCCACAGTGCCCTCACCCATGTGAGAAGTGAACATTTAGGCCTGATTTCTGTCAGTATAGTTTCATCCATGGATCCCAGCTAGAACTTCCAGTGCTCCCTGGACCCCCTAAGTTGCATGGGCCCCTGTGCACCTGCCCCGGTGTAGCCATGACAAGTTAATTTTGGCACTGCTTCATAGTTCATCAGATCTTTCACTTTTTGCCATTTGCTTGGCAGAGAGAAACTATCTTTTAGATAACCTGAATTTCAGTCATCAGAGCAAATATCAGTGGCACTTGAAAACTTTGTTGGTGAATGCAATATTCTGGAAGGGGAGCATCACAGGTTCTCAATCTGTTTGCCTCCAGAATGATACCAGATGTCCTTTGTACAATTATTGAGTGGCAGGCTAGTGACAGATGCATTCATCATGGAGTGGAGTGATGTGTACCTTCTAACTGATTCCTCTGTTTCCTGAACTCACCAGAAAGGTGAAGCGTGTATTCATAGATACAACATAGGCTCTCCGGTTTTGATATTCAAATCTCTTAGTCAGTGCATCAGACCATCATTCTTCTTTTCATCATCTGTGGACTTTGTATGTCAGAAGCAGGGTCAGTCTTCATCCAGTCCCAGAACCATCACTCCTAGCAGCCTGAATCTTAGCACCCTGGTAGGTACACATCTTGAATACTTAGACAAACTGCTGCAGGTTTGCTTGGAGTAAAGGAAGACTTCTACAAGTAGAACACGTGCTAAACTAGAGAGTCTTTGTCATATGGGCCGAATGCAGAGAGAGATATTTTATAACTTCTTCAATTCTTTGTATTCTGGACTGTTTGCTCTCTTAAGAAAATAAGGACTTGCTCTGTTACTATTAACATTCACCTTCCATAGCAGTTTCATTCTTTTACCCAATGTCAATGAATTCATGTGAGTATGAAGAGTTTACTTAGGGGACTCATGTCACCACTCCACCTTTCTGGGTCTTACAAGACTCTTACTTTGAGTCCCTGGGGAATGTTTCCTTTAGAACATCTCCCTTGAAGTGATATTCCTCATAGCTCTTTCATAACCTAGGAGGGTGAGTGAAATACAGCTATGTATAGTCCATCCTCCATTCCCAGGCTTCCATTAGTATAAAATCATGTTGAGCCATCACCCTAAGTTCTTCCCTGATGTACTCTCTGAAGTAGTCTTGTTTTAATCAGCAAGCCTCAATAAGCCTCCCTGTCTCCTTCCTGAAACATTAGAGTTTAGAAGGGGAAGGCAGGCTGCATAAGCTGGATATAAATAGGGTACACTGAGTGACAAGTCTCCAAGGTTGTTTGTAGCATTTCGGATACAAGTCCATGGGGGAGTCAGTCTCTGTTTAGGGATTGTGTAAATGGATTAAACTCTGTATTCAGTCCTGTTGTGGCCAAGAAGGTGAGTCTATCCCGTTAGGTCTATGGCAGATTTCCTTATGTGATTGAGGAATGAATGTCTCTACCTCTAACTTCTATAAAGCTGCCTCATGGAACTCAAGTTACACCTTCACTCAACACTCTCAATTTAGGAGATAACTGATTCTTTTTTCAAGAGATCAGCCTTCATTAAACTAAGCATTCCTCAACCCTCCACTAAGGACTATAATTGCTCAGCAGTGTTCTGAGAATAGGGAATCTGCAGAGACAATTCTTGATGACGAAAGAAAAGTTCTTCATCTGAAACTGGAATGTAGTGCATTTGCAGTTTCATACTGTTTCGCTCTCTTTCTCTGCTGTTTCAGTCAGGACTCCAAATAGTGCAAACTATCTAAGGAAAACTGAGGTCCCTTATATGACCTCATAATAAACATTCATATTTTAGTGTTTTTAAGTGGATTATATAGGCAACATGCAATACTGATAACCATACTGCTGAGTAGCAGAATACCATTAACACATTGTGAGGAGCTGGCTGCAAATAAGTGTCAGAAGCATGACAAGAGAACCTGTTATTTTCCTTATTATTTGTTTTTTGTCTTGTATAATTGTCCTTTGCAGTAGCATACTCTCCTTTTCTTCTATAACATTTTTATTTCATGCATCTTGAGACCAGAGAAAAAATTCTTAAATAGGCCAGGTATTACATAAAACTGAGAAAAAAGCTTAAGAATTCTGGGCTACTTTTGAGGCTTCCTGGGGAAGAGGAAAATATATATCATTTTCTCATTTCAGAAAAATCACAGTCTATCTCACTGCAGTCTGTGCATGCATGTCGGGTGCCAGGATTTAGTCCTCTGCAATGACGGTGGTACTGTGGCATCTCAAAATTCTAAACAAAGGAAGATTCCTGGGGTAGTGAATATTGAATTTTCATAGTGGACATTGTACAGTATATATATATATGTAGCCATATAGTTGTATAGATAAATAAAATATTTATATTCACTGGCAGAAAAGATATATTGTGCAGTGTTATGGCTGAGAACATACACAGAAGCTAGAAATTTAGTAATACTTCTCATAGTATCTGTAGTGACAAGGAGAACGGGGATTTCTCCTAGTTCTATAGCAAATTCCTGGCATGACAGTCTGGCAGTCATCAGCTGTTCTTTCATGCATCCCTCCAATGTCAATATTAAACCCTTCTCAGAACCTGCTCTCAATCCGGAAGTAAAAGGAGGGTCTTATTAAAATCAAAACTCATTCTAATATTTTGATAACAAATTGGATTTGAAAAAAAAATTAGGGCTGTCAAGCAATTAAAAAAATTAATTGCAGTTAATCAATAATAGAATACCATTTATTTAAATATTTTTGGATGTTTTCCACATTTTCAAATACATTGATTCTTCTTCGAGTGATTGCTCATATTGATTCCAATTAGATGTGCGCACGCGCTGCGTGCACGGCCATGGGAAAGTTTTTCCCCTAGCTGCATCCATTGGGTCGGCTGTGGAGCCCTTTGGAGTCGCGCCTCCATGGAACTTAATATATGACCCTGCTGACCCGGCACCCCTTCAGTTCCTTCTTACCGCCCATGATGGTCGTTGGAACTGCGGCGTCTTGCTTAGGAAGTTCTCCACTTTCCCTAGCGTGATTCTCATAGTAGTTGTTCTTATTCTTTCTTGTAGTTTTTCTTTTTCTTTTTGTTGTAGTTAGTAGCAGTTGGGTTCGGGGGGGTCTCCCTCCGCCCCGACTGCTTTCCCTTGAGGGGCTCTCATGCCCAAGTCCCCGGGATTCAAAACCTGCAAATCCTGCTCCCAAGCCCATGCCAATGGGTGACTCCCACGACTCTTGTCTGAAGTGTCTGGGGGAGGCTCACCAAGCCAAAAAGTGCAGGATCTGTGAGGGGATCTGCAAGGGGTTTCGTCCTAGGACCAAGAAGGAGCAGGACTTTTGTCTTAAGCAGCTCCTTATGGAGGCAGCACTTGGACCCCAGCCTCCTTCGGCACAGCAGGACTCGGCACCGAGTTCTTCAGTGTGTAGCACCCCAGCGACAGTGGTGGAACCGGCACTGCAGATGGACTTTGGCCAAGACCTGTGGCACCACCGCTCCCCGGCACCGAAACTGGTGGCTTTGGCCCAGCATCGCTCCTACTCCCCAGCACTGAAGCGGCACCAGAAGCAGGGGAAGAGTGACTCTCCTGCGTGGATACCCACCCCCCCTGGAGCGGCCAATCGGGCGCGGTCCAGAGAGGAGTGCCCCGGCACTAAGACTGTGGATACGGCACCGACAACTTCGGCCCCACAAGGGGAACTGTTGAGTCCAGTGCTGTTGGACTCCCCAAACCACAGCATTGTGGAAGTGCAGATGCCATCAACTCTGGACACTTTTGCAGCTGCAAGGGACCTCATCACCAGGACAGCACTGGGGTCTTCTCTGCTCCACGCCAAGCCTCTAGTGCCTCAGCATGTGGCACCATCTTGAGGCAAGCCCGCATTGATCCGACCGTCTGCACCATTGGCATAGTTGGTTGAACCTCGGCACATTCAAGGTCCCAGCATCAGTCCCCATTGTGGCACCGGTCCCACTTGCGGCACCGCTCCCAATCGTGTCATCACTCTTGGTCACGGCGCTGCTCTGTACAACAGTCGCCTTCACAGAGCAGGTCCAGAACTCGGTACCAGTCACAATGCCATTCACCATCTCAGCACAGCTCCAGGTGGCGGTACCGCTCTAGATCCCGGCACCACGCCGTGTCGTGGCACCACTCCCCAGCTTCACGACAATGCTCTCCAGTTTCTCGGCGCTGCTCGCCAGAGCAGGTCTGCACGGCACCACCCTGGCCCTCATAGTCCCGATCCTATTCCTCAGGCTCAGAAACGGGGTCTCAGTATTCGGAGCAGAACTGGGGCTGTTCAGACCCTGGACACCCTGATATGGGGGAAGGGCCATAGCAGGCGCACCCACCAGGACCTTCTGTGCAGGGTCATGCGCAACATGAGCCTGCAGGCCGAGGAGGTGGTGGAATCGGAGGACCCAATGCTAGACATTTTGGCCCCGGAAGATCCGTCGAGGGTAGCCCTGCCCCTCATCAAGACCATTCAAGCCAATGCCAAAACCATCTGGCAGACACCGGCCTCCATTCCCCATACAGCCAAAGGGGTTGAACGCAACTACTTCATGCCCTCGAAGGAGTACGACTATCTCTTCACGCACCTGCAACCCTGCTCGCTGGTGGTTGCGGCTGTGAATGAGAAAGAGAGGCAGGCCCAGCGCCCAAGTCAAAAGAAGCCAAGCGGCTGGACTTGTTTGTCCACAAGGTGTACTCCCCGGGGGGGCTCCAGCTCAGGATTGCTAACCAACAAGCACTCCTGAGCCGTTATAACTTCAACTCCTGGAACTCAATGCTCAAGTTCAAGGAGCTTGTGCCACCTGAGTCCAGGGAGGAGTTCGGGGCCTTTGTTGATGAGGGCAAGACGGTGGCATGGACCTCATTCCAGGTCTCACTGGATGCTGCAGACTCAGCAGCATGTACCCTGTCCTTGGGCAGTTCAGCAGACGCTGCAGGACCTGCCCTTTGACGGGGAGGGCTTGTTCGCGGAACAGACTGACTCTCGGCTGCATAGCCTTAAGTACTCGAGGGTGACTATGAAGTCTCTGGCTATGCATTCCCCAGCAACCCAGCGGAAGCACTTCAAGCTCCAGCAGCCGCAACAACACTCCTAGCTTCCTCGGCCGAGGCAGGACTTCTACAGGCGGAGGGGACGAAATGGCAGAAGGAAGCTTTCTAACCCCCCATCGGGACAAGGCCAGGGCCTGACCAAACCATCGTCGGGCTCCAAACAGGCCTTTTGAAGGGATGCCTGAGGACGGCGTACTGGACTCAACTCCGGATCCTTCCCCGCCTTTTTTGAATCATTTATCCCACTTCCATCATGTGTGGTCCCAAATAACCTCAGACTGCTGAGTCCTTCGCACAGTGGAAATGGGATGCTCTCTCCAATTCCGCTCCTACCATCTTCCCACCCCCCTTCCCCATCCCTCTTCAGGGACCCCTCTCACAAGCAAGTCCTTATTCAGGAGGTTCAGGGGCTCCTTGCCATGGGAGCGGTAGAGGAGGTTCCACAGAAGGCAAGGGGTTCTATTCCCGTTATTTCCTAATCCCCAAGGCTAAAGGGGGCCTCAGCCCATTCTGGAGCTGCGTGGGCTCAACAACTTCATGGTAAAGCTGAAATTCCGCATTGTCTCCTTAGGCACTATTATCCCCTCTCTGGATTTCTAAAGATAGCTACAGCACTCGACCCAAGGTTTAAGAATCTGAAGTGCCTTCCAAAATCTGAGAGGGACGAGGTGTGGAACATGCTTTCAGAAGATTTAAAGGAGCAACACTCCAATGCGGAAACTACAGAACCCAAACCACCAAAAAGAAAATCTATCTTCTGCTGGTGGCATCTGACTCAGATGATGAAAATGAACATACATCGGTCCGCTCTGCTATGGATCATTGACTGTATATGACCAGACTGTGATCAACCCTTGCATGAGAGTGTGGGAGAAGGGGAAGCACAGGAACTGATTACAACAGTAGTTTCTGTGCTCAGTCCTTGCTCTGGGGAGCAAATCACCCTGAAGGGGGCAAAGAGGACATGAAGCCATGGCCTTGCCCCTCCAACACCAGCCCATAGAGCATGGCAAGCATGACAGAGAGAGCAATCTGTGCCATCCAAATGGATAGTGAAGTGCCCACACTCACCAAGCAGCCCCAGGAGAGATTGAGCCTCAGCACAATCACTCTCAATCCTTGTGATCCTGGTGGGGCAGGGCAGCCCCACACTGCCCCCTACACAGGTCTGTGTTTGAAACAATCTAGCCCACCAGCATTGTAGCAATCTGCTTCTTGTTAGAAAGCTACATATAAATCTTTGGTGTGGTAGAAAGAAGATGTGTAAATATTTACCTCCCGTCCTAGCAGCATCCATTTCTCCATATATTTTCAAAGCCATGGGTTCTGTTTGGGCGGGCTGGTGAGAGGATTTTACAGGATGCAGATGATACCAGAAACCAGAAGGAATATTTTACTTTTGAAATATATTGAAATAAAACTAACTAAATTTGCTTTCTGGTGTTTTTAAATTGGCTCCTCATTTGCTGACTGACTTTGTCATTCATGTTATTCATTTGAAACAATAAAGGGTAACCTTAGACTTCTGGCTTGAGCTTTTAAAGAATGGTGGAATGTGTCAACAGGGACCTGATCTCCTTTCAAACAGGAATATTTCTGCTAACAATTTTGGGATTTATATTCAGATAGTTGATGGGCACAGAATACTTAAATGTTTAGGCTATTTTATATATCAATGCCTATAATTCAAAATTCTGGGTACCCATCTGAATAATATAGAAAGGGGCAGCTGGGTGATCTTAGTCCCCTCTTCTGAACACACAAAAATGTGGGAGCACCAAATGCAGTTAAAATGCGGTGCATTTAAAGGTGATTGTAGGAAATTCTCTTCCACACAGTACATGAACAACCTTTGGAACTCACAGCGACAATATATTACTGAAGTATTATATTTTTATTTATGTATTATATTTTTTATAAAAATGGGCCTGTTTACTCTTTGGAAAAGAAGACTGAAGGGGAACCTGATAACAATCTTAAAATATATAAAGGGCTGTTATAAAGAGGTGATCAATTGCTCTCCATGTCCAAAGGACAAGAAGTAATTGACTTAATCTGCTGCAAGGAAGATTTAGGTTAGATATTAGGAAAAACTTTCAAATTATAAGGATAATTAAGCAGTGGAATAGGTTACCAAGGTAGGTTGTGGAATCCCCATCATTGGAAATTTTTACGAATAGGTTGATCAAACACTTGTCATGGGTGGGTCTAGATTGATTTGGTCCTGTGTCAGTGCAAGGGGCTGAACTAGATGACTTATTGAGGTCCCTTCCAGCCCTACGTTTCTCTGATTCTATTACTGGTGTCACCCACAATATGCTACGTGTTGTACAAACACAAAAGAAAGTATGGCCCAATCCCCAAAAGGCTTGCAGTCTGAAACAAACAAGGGATAATTGTAAGGGGTATAAATGGGAATCCACAATTGGTTTAAATAGAAGAAAAATTATTAGGATGTAATATCTTACTTCAAGTTATAGAGCAGTGACTAACTGCATGCCTATAGAAAGTACTTCAAGTCATGAGCTAATGCGGTCACCAAAGGAAAGGCTGTTAAGGGAAATAAGAAGGGGCGTGTATATGTTATATGCTTTTATAGCTGTTTAGCTTATTGTGATATGGTTTTCTGATTGTGATATGTGTATGTTACATCCTGTAAAATATTCTTATAAGACATGGTGACATACTGAGAGCTAGGAATTGCCATAATGAATCAGACCTGTTATTCATATAATCCCAGTATCCTACCTCTGACAATACTTGCTTCAGAGGAAGGTGCAAGGCACCCTGCAGTAGGCACTTTAGAGCAGAGCTGTACCATTTTAGGACATTTTAAAAGGAGTTTTAGATTTTGTACTGAAGCAAATGTCTTCAGTAGTTCCCTGATTTATTATTTTATCTGAAAAACAAAGAGAGAAAGTTATAGAAGATCAAACAAATAAAAATACACTAATAAGATAGCAGCTGATGTGAGTTGACTAAGGAATTCAAAACCTTTCGTTTGGTGTCTGTACTGTTTGCTGATACCAGAGTTTTAGCATTAATAAACTACACCAAAGCTGCACATGTTCTGAGGCTTTATTTTTATCTCGAGATTCTCGTGTCAAGTACAAACAACTCAGGTTTAACTTGCCTAATTATGTATTGTCACTAGAAACCGTAACTGAAAATGTTGCTTGAGCTTTATTCTCTCATCAGTTCATGTTCATAACTGTCATGAATGTATTTTTATTGATGGGAGAAGAGGCCACTAGTATGACACAGCTGGACAGGATTTATTCACTACTGGCCCAGTCCTTCACTGAAGTCAATTGGAGACATTCCATTGACTTCAATGAGCATTGGGTCAGGTCCTAAATTGTTCCTGAAATAGACTGTATTTAAATAACACATTATCCTAAACTATTCAGGAATCAGGACTGAGGCTACTGACAGATAGCAGAGCCTGGAATCCATCTACTCCCCCACAAATAAACAATTCAGATAGCAGAATGGCACTTTTACATTCTAAATGGAAAGATTATATAGCTGCTTTAAATTTTTCCCCAAGGTGAAATCACTGACACTTCGTCAATCTAATTTTTTTAACTTTACCTCCCATCATATCCTCTACACCTGCCTTCTAGCTAAAGAAAGCTAAATATAGCTCCCTACTCTGCATTCATTAATCCAGTTTATGAACTGGCTGAATAGGTCACTAGAGAATGACTCTCAAAGGGGATATGCACACGCTGTCTCTGCAGTTGTACCAGCCCAGGAAAGAGGAACTGAACTTTGATCATTCACAAGCTAGTGCGTTTCACTAGACCACTTAGTTTCCTTAAGTTTTGCTCACCTCACTATCTTGAGTGCAGCTGTGCAACATCATCTTTTTAAAATCGACTATGCTGTTGCTCAGGAATTTGAGTCATTTGACCTAGATGCATTTTTGACCAATAGCATGGTCTTTTTCTATTATTGCAAACAAATGGTATATATGAATAAATATTTCAGAGTGAAAGTAACCTGTGTTATGTCACAGCTCTCATATATGCATTTTATATCTGATCCTGCCCCATTTGAGTCAATAGGAGTTTGGCAAAGATGGTGCAAGATTGGACTCACTGTAACTATATGGTTTATAACAAATATCTTTTAGTGTACTATTGATTTAATATCTGAGACATCCTTATCTTGGGGGCTGTATTCTGCCCTGACAGGTTAATTGACTTGATGCTCTAATGATCTATAATACTGTACAACATGTATAGAACAGCTATGTTTTTGTCTGCTTGCGAAAATGTAATATAGCTGTGTGATAATGTTAATATGATCTTTCTGGTACAAAGTAGCCAAGGTATAGGTTAACAGTGAAGCATTATGTAAGTCAAAGGCATAGCATGCTGATGTAGGTGCTCAACATACTAATCAAGTACAAGTTAGCTTGCCACATTCTGTAAATATTGTTTTTTGTGCTGGTGTTCTAGTCATTCCACTCACCTGCTATTTTGAGAAAACACATACTGAACAGTCTCTTGGCTGGGTTGTACAAATCTATCATACTGTAGCTATTCAATGCATTGAGTGCATCTCTGATGCATAAAGCCATAGGACAGATGCTCTCAGTACAACTTAACTGTTCTTGCTCAGTCATCAGGAAGTTGGTTTTATACAGCCAGCTGTTATTACTATCCCCAGAACAGAAATGATCATATTCTTTAAAATTATATTCATCTTAGTATTGAGGCTACATTTTTTATTTAAATCTCTTTATGTTCACTTGACTGTATATGATTAAGGCTATGATTGTGGCACAGAGATCACAATGTTCACAGTAATTGGGAGTTTAAATACAGTCCATGACCCCCATAGGGGGTCTGGGCTCAGGTCCATACTCCAGGTGTTGTGACCTGGCCCGGTCTCTGTCTATGGAGAAAGTGGGATGCCCCAAATGTGATTGGCACTCTGACTACATGGGCCATTTCACAACACCTGGGACCTGTGAGGTGGAGCTGCCGCTGCAGGTTGAGTGTGAGGCAGGCTTGCTGTCTGACTCCTACCCACTCCCACCTCCTGTCAAACCCCCGCTATCTCTCTTTCCCTGACTTATCATTTTTCCTCGCACCACTGCCATGAAATTTATTAACATGACAAAATCATAGCCCTATATCTGATACATATACACACTATGTGGACTTCATAGACCATGATATAGAGAACCCACCAAAGCACAAAGAAACATCTGAGCTGCATGTAGTTTAAAAGTGTCTGTGAATGAGTTATATAATTGTTCTCCATGCGTAGCAAAGCAGCATACTATTGTGCTGCTGAACATGATTCAGGAACAAAAATTAAAAAGCATACAAATATTTACTTTACAGTCTGACTTGAAGTGTAACTATCACTGTATTTACCAGAGCAGGTTGGTTAGAGGTGATTGCTATTGTGTTGTACCTTGTCGAACCCTAGATGTCTGTAGAATTTACAGGTAATGCTCAGTAATGAATGTTTATGAGCACATTGTTGCTTTTGAAATAGGGCAGATTGCTAGCAATCTGTTTTGTCTTATGATCATTTCTTTGTCAAGTGAAGCTCAGAAAAGCTTTGTGGATTATGGGTCTTTAGTATAGTGGTTCACCTGTGTAGATGAATACATAGTCTTTCTAGTTTTCTAACCTCCTAGGGAAACAAAGCTGTATTTATCTCAGCAGTGGTTGTAAAGTAATCTTAGTCCATTCTATGAATGAATTGCAGTGCTTAACTAATAAAGGAGAATCATCTGAAAGTTTACTTTATATGCTTTATCTCCTACAGAATGATATCACTCCATTACATGTTGCATCGAAGAGAGGAAATGCTAATATGGTCAAACTCTTACTTGATCGAGGAGCTAAAATCGATGCCAAAACAAGGGTAAGATTAAATGTGAATGATCTGGATGGTATTATTTACAGGTTTATCCTTTTGGCATGTATGTTTGTAAACGAATGAAAACATTCACTTACTTGGCAAACTTTGGTGAGAGTACAGAATTATCTTTAGTTTTTATACAGTCATTGCAAGTGGACCCTAGTGTGTTACCTCTCATTCAAATAATATTCTAAACACCTTGTTTATGTTAAAGCTCAGAACTAACTTCCATGCGGGCAAAGCAATGCCTGTCTTATCTCTGGTATCTCATGAAGGCTACTTCTAGGTGGATCATTGGAGGCATGAATAATTACACCTACCAATGAGTGAACCCTGAAAGTGTCGTCTTCTATTCAGTTTATAGATGCACCCCAGAATTTGAGTGGTGGAGGAGCCCCATCTCCTGTAACTTTCCCAGCCCCCATAACTGCAACAGCATAGCTTCTCAGAACTCTTGAGGGAGACTTGTCAGCTCTCTCCTGTTGCCTGCAAAAATCTTTGTTGGGGGTTATAGAAACCTTTTCCCCACACTTTACATAGAAATCTCCCCTCACCCCCATGGGGTGAAATGTGCTCGGTTAACATCCCTCAAGTATGGAATTTTTCTTTTATCCATTGAACATGTAAAGCACAGACACAGTATTGTCGATTTGTCTCACCTCTGCCCCGGAGGGGCTACCTCATAAAAAGAGAGGGTAGTTTGTCTTCATGTCCCATTCGGTGTTTAGCTGCTTTGCTGAAATTGCCAGCAAGGGTGCCAGATGTGGCAGTAGTTTTTGCGAGGTAGACACCTGTCCACCAAGGATATGGACTGATCTAGGAGATCAGAGCATTTAGGTATATACCACTGAACAGTGATCAGATGATAATCGTATTTAAAAACTGATTGAGGCAGGTGCTTGGGTAATTTATTTATTCAACTAGCAAGAAGTAATTTACAGAGTAAACAGAACTGATGCTGCTGCAATCTTGCCTGGCTGTTTTCTCTGCCTCACTCTCTGCAGTTGCTTGTTTGTGTTCATGAGAGAGGATCTCTGAGAGTGAACAGGAAGTGTGGCAACAGTGTGACCTACAAGATGTTTGAAAACTTGACTCTTCCTTGTCCACCATTCCGCTGATTCCTCACTGAAAAAATTCAAACCAGTACAATGATTTAACTTAAGAACATCTTTTATGTAGTTATTACAGTATCAACAGCTTTCAATTAGTTTTTTGTATGTTTTAACAGTCTTACAGATCTACTGCAAAGTGTGTTTAGGCACATTCATGTCTTTAGCTGACTGTTCATTCTCTGTCACATATTCAGAAACAGGATCAATTCATTAAGTTTTGTTCTTCTTGGATATCTGTTTATTTTCTTTCTCAGTTGCATTCTCAGTTACTGTTAGCAGATGTTTGTTATTTCTTTGTAAAATGTTTCCACTTTCTCTGATCAGTGAATATGAATGAGGTGATATTTCTTTAATCAGTGTAGCTTGTTCTGGTTCATGTCCATCTCACCATATTCTACCAGAGTCTTAGTTGTTTTTTTTTTTTTAACTGTAGTAAATGTTATGTGCTTCTGTTATAATTTTGTATCTGTTTTATCTTATCTCTTCGCCCAGGTCACAGGAATTATTTATCATCCTTTGGTTATATCTCATGCCTGATCATTGAATATGTGTGTACATCCGTTTTATAGAAGTTTTGCTGGTGATTTTTCACATGGCAGCTCTGTAGATGTGGGGTGCTAAATATGGATTTTTACTTGCAATGATTACTGTTTTGAGCAAGTTATTTTTATATAGTCTCCACATTCTGTTTATTTGTTAGCTTTTTGGTATATATGAGTCACATGTCATATGTTGAAATTCATGTTTTACCAATGTCCTACAATTCCCTTTTCTTGAGCTGTAGTCCATTGTCACAGTCCTTGGATTCATGACATGCAAACATAGATTTACTGTACCTGGTCGTAATTAGAAATATGATGTCCTCAAGGGTCACCACTGTATGATCAGATGGTCACATTTTCCCAGGGCAAACAAATTCCTTTGGACTTTAGCCCATAGAACTGCGGATTGTTCATTTGGTATTGTAAGTTCTTTCCATTGTGCATCTCAGTACCTCAGACAAATTCTACAGTTACTCACTGTTCAACTATGGCCAAAATACTACTTCTCCAGCACTTCTTTTTTGCTTCATCACAGCAAAGTGCCCATTATGTATTCTTTCCAATATTTCTTCTCGTCACTGTGGAAATTATTATTTTTTAAACTTCATGTACAGTTCAAATAGCTGTTTAAACCTTTTCCAGGTTTCATCAGTTATCCCCATAACTTTTAAGATGGTGAGAGATTAACACTTTGAGGTCACACAGGCTCGTCAGCAGCCACTTTAATCTGACCCTTCTTCCTTGTTGTAGCTACCATCATTTTCATAAAACATTTGAAACCTGGTGGTTGTTTTCCTGGATTCGCCTGTGCTCCATGCCTTTCTCTTCCAGTACTATGTTGTATTTCAGCAATAACTGACAGATTTTTAGGGTCATTTATTTAGTTAACTAACAACCAGGGATGTGATAGTAATTCCCTCTGCCCCTTTCCTTTTTCCTGTTCCTGACCACTCCTGAGTCTCAGGGTATGTCTTCACTGCACAGCTAACCTGAGCTCTTACCTGGGTTTTGGCCCTAACCCCTGTATTATCACACAGAAAAACCCCTGAGTTGGGTTTAGAAGCAGGGGTTGGGCTATATTATCCAGCTGAGATTAGGGGATGGGTATAGCGCATGCTGGAGCCCATCTACTTTGCAGCGAGGATGCAGGCAAAAATTACTTGAATGCTAATAGTCCTCCAGTGCCTTTCCACAATTCCCCCCAAAGGACCCAGTGAATGGAGAAAGAATCCAAAAGCACCTCAGCACAAAGAACTTAGGGACATGCCCCAGACGCACAGCAATGCAGAAACAGCGAGGACATAGTAACGTAGGTAAGGCTTTGCTATGGAAACAATCACACCCAGGCTAGGCTTACCCAGGTGCCAGTCACCAGCTTAACTGTGCGGTAAAGACACACCATCAAAGAGCTACCAAACTGGGTGAAGTTTGGGGACATTTTTCATTTTTGGCTTAACCAGTGCAATTTGCCCATTCCCCAGTACACCCTCGATACTCTTAAAAAGAAAGGAATTAGTAGGATTGGCTTAGCTTATCCTGATCATGCCAGGCTGCTTGAAACACTCCTCATTTCACCGGCAGCCCAATTTCTAGCAATTAGTAATTGAGTGAGCGTTTTGCATCTGGAGATGCTGACTCATCTAGACAAGAACTAACATCTTGTGGTCTGAACAATACATGGCTCTGCAGAGGGGAGCAGTAGACTGAAGATAATTTATGAAATAATTTATTTATGAAAATAATATTTAAATATTTGACAAAAATGGGAGAGATCAGAGAGGCAAAGAATAGAGGTAGATTGGGAAAATATAAAAAGAGAAGAGGCAATAAGAGGAATATATAGTGGGTGGAAGGAAAAACCAGTTCAGAAGCAACATGCCTGCCTAGTTCCCAGGCTGAATAACATCTAATTTTATGGATATAATGCTCTCCCTATTACCCCCTACTACATTGCAAGACAATGTATCTCTGTCATCTTTACAGTTACTTTACTTTTTCCCAGGAGCTACCCTTTGGTAATGTCCTATATTCAGTACAGCCATATAAGTATGTTGGGCAACAAAGACTTCAGTCGTCGTCTTCTTTTGTATAACAATATGCCCAGTATTGGAGGTTGTGTGTTTGAATGGAAAAGGATGGTCAAGACTGTATCAGGTGATTCCTGGCATCACCCATTTATGCAAATGTTTCATGAAGGAGAGAGAATGTAGAATACAGTCACAATTGCATATTATTCATTTAAAAAAAAATTCCTTCTCTCTGGCAGAAATGTTTAAGTAATTGAGGAGGTTTGTGGGTGAAGAGGAGTGAGGCTGCTAGAGAGAGTATCAGACCATAAGAAACCCTCCAAAAAAAATACCAGAAATTTCATAAACACAAGTTACAGTTCTCCAGGAACACTGATAGTTGAGCAGGATTCAGTGCACTTTTTTACTCTGACTCAGTTAAATTTGGCCTTTGCCGTAGTTACCACTGCATCCTATTGTAGCAATGCTTCTTATGAAATACAAAATACCATTTAAAAGGCAAATAACAAGGTTTTTGTTTGTTAAACATATACATAAATATTCGGAAAACGGGCACAAATTCCAGGTCCTTGTTTCCCCTTCAACAGTTTTGTAAGTCAGCTTTGTAGCAGCAGAAGTTAGTGTATATTATTGGCCATATCCTGGTCCCACTGACATCAGTGGGACCAGGCTTTGCTCCTTCATGTTATGTCGGTCAGATTTAGCAATTTGGATGTCATTTTGGGAGCTGTGTGTATAATCCACTGCATATGGCACAGAAAGTGTATATTCCATAGTATCTGCTTTCATGTTTCACAAAACACACTTGTTTTCTAGAGATGTGTGAACAGGTTTAGGTAAAATAAGAACCTTCAGCCACAACGTACGAAGAATTTGAACTAAATCTTTCTTGAGGTTTGAATAAGTTCAGATAACATTGTCCATTCATTATTCATTTCCATGAGTCTTTCATTTGCTGCTATTAGATGGTACTAGAAGCCGCTGTGCTAAAATACTGTAAGAAAGGGCTAAATCCAGATCCCACTGAAGTAATTTTAATTGACTTCAGTGGAACCAGGATTTGGTCATCCTGATCAGAAGTAGGAATTAATGGAACTCCATCAAAACTGCTCCACTATTGAAAACTCAAGAGGGTCACATAATATTTAAGCATGCCGACTTTTGGGTCATTATCCAAAATGAACCTCTGAATGTTTTGAGGTTTTCTCATCATTACCATTATTTCCCTAGTTTGGTTGCTCCAGTTATAATCCTTTTGTTTGTGTTAAATGGTTGCTTTTACTCCCCCCACCTCTTTTGCATAACATGCAGCAGCAGGTTTCTGATTTCTGTGCTGAATTCTCAAGCATCTTTGTCAGTAAATAAGAATTATTGTCATGCTAAGCCCTACCTAGGCACTGCTATGTGAATGCCTATCAAGGGCAACTTTTACAACATAGTTTGTAAATAACATTTTGAATGAAGATTAGTTAATACCTCATGTAACTCATTTATTGAACATTGCCCTAATGATTTCTCCCCCATCTGTCTTCCAGAATAGATTTTAACAAATAAAGCATACTTAGTGAGGTTGATTAAATTAGCTTGACTTACTTTGGCTGTCTGATACTGCATGTGTCAAACTGAATTTGTGTATGTAGCACACAGCAAACACATTTTACCCTGGATTAGCAAAGAAGTACTTGTAATCTTTATTCAACTGATTAGCAGTTAAATCAAAGGCCAGCACGCATATCTACATGAAAACATACTGTACATGCCATTTTAAGATCTATCTGATGATATGTAAGCTGCTGCATAGAACCTGCATAAGAAATAACAGTGTACAGTAACAACATGAATAATGTGTTTGTTATACCATATGTATTTTCAATATATGAGAGGAGCAAATCTTATCATTCTCCCTTCCTTTGCAGCATTGAAGGTGTGGTTTGCAGTAGAGCGCAGTTGTTTGCAATGGGATAAAGAATACAGGATGGTTGGAACAGGCCTAGGGGGCAGTGGATATGCTGCTACATGAATCCACATGCTTAGAGGGGAGTTAGGTAGCCAAGAGGGTTAATACGGCCCTGAAGCTGCAGTGGCTACTACATAGCCGATCCTTTGTGGGGAGGAGTCCTTCTACCCCAATTCCAGTGGAATTCCCCTGTGCACAGCGCATGTACTAAGGTTGTAGGCAGGTTCTAAGATTCATCTCAAAGTGTTTTAAACATGCGCAGAATAATTGTAGAATGCGTACAATACATAATGTTTCAGCTATATAACGTTGAGTGCTAACTGATGGCTGGATCTGAAAAACAAACAAGTAGGCCCAGTCCTTGCATCTGGTCACACTGTGTTTGGTGCAGGACCCGAGTAGGGGTAAAAGTGTCTGTAAGACACCATGATGCCCCCGGTCATGAGGTTAATCGGAGGCTGGTCTGGTCCCCAGTGCAGCTTTCAGGTCTGCTCTAAGATATACCCAGCTGCAGCCCTCAAAGGTTTGTTTTGTAGCCAAGGAGTGTTGGAGTACAGGAGGGTTCTGGCTGTGTCAAGAGGAATTGGAATAAGCAGCTCTGTGCCACTAGAAGATTCTGCTATGCAAGGGGGCTCCTCAGCTGGTCAGTTAGGCTAGCTAAGTCTGCTTTATCTTGTTAGATGCTGGAGAACCTGGCATTGTAGGAGTTCCTCTCCAGGTTCTCTAGAGGGGTAGATAATACAGATGATATGATTTATCATGTCAGTGCATATTTAGACAGTAGACAGTCCTTAATCTGCATATTATTGTCATTATCATTTGTAATGTTTTTTCTGAGCCATTGCAGACTATCATATCAACAGGAGTTTGCATCCTAATACATGTGATATATTTATGCTTCACATATGATATTGAGCATGCACAATAAATAAGAAAACTAGAATCCTTGTGACGTATGCAATACAGCCTTGCTGAGTGTACAACAGACACTTTTTATCACAATATCTCACTTTATCATAAACCCTTAATCTAAACTCCATACATATTAGAAACAGCAGCCTGCACATTTTGTGTTTTTATTCACTTATTCTCTAACGTAGCACTTAAAAAAAAAACGTTCACTCCCAGTCCTTGATGTCTTTTCAGTACAAAACATTTTTGTAGCCAAATTCTCTCTCTGACAAATGGAGTTTCAGTGTACAGTGGGAATTCTGACAAACTCTTCACAATATTTGCATTACTGCAGCAAGCAGTGTAATAGACCCACTGCCTCAAACATGTATCTAAATTCCATCCTAATATAATTTTGTGCTAATGCATGCAATATGGACCAAATCAAGCCCTGGCTGATTCAGCCAGGCTGCCTGCTGCCTTCTTTTCCACAGGAATCCTCTTGGCAAGGGACAGGATTCCACAACTTACTTGGCTGCTTTTCTGGGGCCCAATTCAATATTCATTAAAATCAGTGGAATGAAAATTGTATGCACACCATTATCTGGGGCCCGTATTTTCTGCTGAACCAGCCTGGGGTCTTGACATGTCCCTAGTTCTCAGAACTTGTTCTTCTGGAGACATAATACTGCGTGCTGTAGATGGATCCTACCTGGCCTCATCCATCAGAGGGAGAAAAAGCTCTCTATATTCTTAACTTCTGTGCCTCCTCATCATATGGGATGTTAGCCCTTTCTGGTACACCACAATTTAGGGATGATAGGGAAATCCAGTAGTTATGAAAATTGAGACTGATGGGACAGCTACTGTTTACTACTTGAAAGTATTTCTCAAATGCTGCAATTCTGTAATTGCTGTAGAGTCCATTGAGCAATGCATGACTGTTGTTAAATGCACTTTCTACATTTCATATTGTGAGGCAGTGCCTTTGTTCTCTGCCATTTAATTTCCAGAATTACAAAGTAATCGTGCATGGGTTTTGTTAATATTAGCCCTTCAGATGTGTTTTTCCATTGTGAGTATATATTCAGATGTAGTAGATAACTCCTTATTGTCAATAAAATGTATTTCATACAATTTAAAAAAAATAATGATAGAATTCTCTAAAACCCACTGGATAGTGTATTTCTATCTTCTAGGGATGATCATTATCATGTAGTAAAGTTAATGTGTATTGAGGAATCAGGCCTTGGCTCCAGGAATAAATGTATGCAATATACACATTTCCAGAATAGGAACTAACTTACAGCAACTTAACTTCCTTAAAATATCAACAACATTGCTACTCAGCTTCCATTTCCCTTCCATATTTCTGCCTGATTGACTATGTATACCGCACATACCCCAGATTCCCTCCCTTATACCATTGTGGTTGTATTTGAATGAGTTTTCCAGCTGGTGATGTGTCCTAGAATGCAACAGTGCTCTAGTGGAGTAAGGATCTGGAAGATGTTCCCAACCCCATGAAATAAAAAATGTCTCATTGGTACATTTTGTGCTTAAACTGCTTCGGTGTCCTTTTAAATAGCCTGGCTTGAAATGCCTAGAGAATATGGTGATTGGCACTATATACATACCTAAGACAGCTAGATAAAGTGACAACTAAATTCCATGTTCCTTGGTTCTTGTTTACAGCTATTTAGCTAGCTGGTGTTGGTGAATTTCATTTCCCTTTCACTGTATGTTTTAGGGTGGATGCTACTTTTGTACCATTGGGTACTTGCCTGATTACTTTATACATTATGTTCTATTCCAGTGAAACTGCTGGTATGGTAGGGGTGGTCAATTTCATTTCCCCTTTCACTGTACATTTTAGGGTGGACACTACTTTTGTACTGTTGGTTACTTTACACATGATGTTCTTGCCCAGTGAAACTGCTGGTATGGTAGGGGTGTGATACTTCTGAGCAACATTTTGGTAAAGCTACATTATAAACATTTGCTAGCAGATGATAAAGTTACAGTTTATGGCTATTTAATATCTCTTTCCTATAACCGTGGTTATACATCACAATGCAATACAACTTTATTTTGTATAGCATCTTCCATACAAACTGTGTCCCCAACTGCTTTAGAGAATTAAATAACACAAGAAAGCAGATAGTGTATGGTATAAATTACAGAAATCATGGTAAGCTAAGGATATCTTGAGACAAATCCTGTTGCCTTTACACATGCAAATAGTCCTTTCAATCCTCCTCCAGGCTGTCGGTGACAAATTCTCATTGACTTCATCAGGAACAAAATCAGCTCCATCCATCAACTTAAATGGAAGCACTTGCACAAATAAGGCAAGCAGAGGTTGGAGTAGTATTGTGGAAAAATTGAAGTATTCAAATTTGTTGCCAAATACAAAGGGCCCAGACAGTTAGGGATTGTAAGGCTCTCTGAATTACAGCTAACTCCTGGGCTGCCACTTACTCTGAGCAGATCATAAATTGATTATTTAGCTTAGAGAAATAAATTAAGAAATGTCAAGGAAGAAATTAAATGATTACATGTGAGAAAAAGTTTCAAGCAATAACTACTTACCTTAATGGTTCTAAGATGTGTGAATAGCACAGCACCTTTACATTTGTGTGTTAAATTCTTTGAGGTAATAATCAGTTTTATGAAACTGTTGTAACATATTTTTAGTCAATACAATCTATATGCATTTTGGGATGGTATTTATTAGACGGTGAAAAAACACTCCTTCATTTATTGTACAGTATATAAAATGATAATACTTATTTTTCTGACTTTTTTGATAATTTAATTATATCTTTGTTATAGGAAAAGCTCCACTGAAGTATTTAGTGCATATGCAGTACATATGCTATGCTGCTCCATCTCCTGTTGATTTGTTTTGGTTATATCAAATAAGAAGGTTTGATATGACTGAAAATGCTTTATTTTTCTTTTCTATTTTTCTGGAAGCCATGACATTACTATTTGTAACAGGCGTAATGTCATGTGGCACTGAAAAAGTCAGTGCTGACTTTACTCTGAATTGCTTAAGGCAAATACAGTATGTTCCATCCTAGTATTCAGTGCACAAGACAGATTATTTAAACATTGTAAGCAGGGTACAGGTCAAGGAATAATCAAATCAATTTGTAAAAACCCTGTAAATCTCAGAAGATGTCATCATCTTATTTAAGGAAGGTATTTTTAAATGAAAACAACTAGTGCTGGGCAAATGAGTGTGTGATAGAATTAAAAAAACTGTCCCAAAAAAGGGAACAAGTTTAGACTGACTTGCTCAACCAGTCATATAATCTCAAGGCTCCTATCTACGCTATAAAAGATAGATGATAGTTTAAACCCAATTTTACAACATGAGTTTAAGACATTTTGCTCAGGGAGTGTGGACCAGTCAAAAGCAAATTGAAGCCATTTTATAGTACCATTTTCAACTAAATAATGCGTTTTTCAAAATGGGAATCACACACATTTACCTGGTCCACACTGACCAAATCATGGACCTGATTTTCTAAAATGTGTACATGTCAAAAATCCATGTGCATGGAATGCCTAATTTGTACATGAAATTACCACATTTGGACCCACGTCTTAGGAAGTTGAAGGCTGTTTGTGTATGCCGTCATGGTAAATGCGTGCACAAATTAGGTGTGAAATTGTATGTGCAGTTTTAGAAAATCACACTCAAAGGGTCTTTAGTTTAAACCCGTCATGTGCTGAGCCTATTTTTAAAAATAAGTTCAGCGAACACAGATTTATGTAATATAGCTGAGGTCTGAATTACAAATTGACCATACAGTTCTGCTGTCATCCTAGATGTATACATGCAAGAGCTGGATACATAATGAAAACATAAAGAATATTCTGTTTGAAAATATCATGTCATTTGTGGAATAAATTATTCAAGGAATGTTATTTGATCTGTTGTATTAATTATTCATTACTCTCATATTGTTAACAACACTCAAAAACTCAATGCAATAATGCATACTTAAAATATGAACAATATCTGAAATTAACAGTTTATAATTCTTGTGTTCAATAGGACGGGTTGACACCTCTCCACTGTGGAGCAAGAAGTGGGCATGAACAGGTTGTGAAAATGCTGCTTGATCGTGGGGCCCCCATTCTATCCAAAACCAAGGTAAATGGTATTGTGCACCCATTGGCTAGAATAATCTTTGAAGATTCTCTGGATGTAATTATGTATATCTTAGATAGATTACGTTTCTTGTGATAATGGTCCAGCTTCATAACTACTATTTAAAGTAACTGTGTTGGAGACCCTCAAAACTGAGTGTAGTTTGTAGTGTGCTTATGTGCATGTATCAAACAGTATGTGTTGTTCATAGACATTTAATCGAGATATTTTTGCATACAGGAAAAAGATTCCTTCTCAGCAAAAAGAGCAATATGATATATACTGGTCCTCAGAATTCAGATGACTAGAAAACATTTGCTTCCATGGGACTGTTCTGTACTGCACACATACAGACTATGTCTTTAACTTGTTTCAAAGGTACCACAGGGATAAAAGATAAAAATGTAGTAATGTCTCTTTGCAGAGGCTGCTGTAATTTGCAGAGCTCTTGGTTCATTACCGAGTTCTTCCATTTCCTATCTCTACACTTTGTCAGAGCATAGCAAATACATTGCTATCATTCCATAAGGCTGTGCGTGGAAATTTCAAATCATCTTCATTGGAGTGGGCAGCCTACTTCAAATGCAGGGGTTCCCATTAAAAAGTTAGCATTTGCCAACCCTTGCTATACAGTGGCAATTCAAGCACCAGAGTTCTCTCTGATTTAAAATCAAAGCATAGTAACTGATTTTTTAATGACACCACTGTACGTCTCCTCCTCCCCTCCTCCTTTGGGTGGGAGGAGGAGAGGGGAGGAGAGAGAGAGAGAGACCTTTGTTTCCTCCTTTTAGAGTAGATATACTTGGGTGGAGAAACCTGTCATGAAAAATCCTGATGTACTAGTGCAGCTTGTTGGAGCCCCTCTCACAGGATCCCTTATACACAAACCTTTCTCCCTACATGCCATGCCCCAGCGCATTTACTGCTTCTGTCTTCTCCTAACCTGTCTTATTCTCTCTTCCTCCTCTTTTACTTGCCTCTAGAAGTTTTGGGGTTTGGGGTTTCCTTGATTTTTATTTTTAATAATTTAAGTTTTTCTGGTTGACCTGTTTTGCTTCCCGTGGGATATATCTGGCACATGGCCTGGGCTAGGGTGCCACCTTCTGTCTGCTCCCCGAGACAATTGCACATGTGCTATCATGGCTAATCTGATGTGAGCAGAGGAGAGGTCCTGCACATCCTCTAGATGTGGAATTTTTATTGACTCCCAAAGCCCTAGGCTTCCAGCCCTGTATATAGGAGTCCCTCCCATTGCTAGTTACAGTAGGGTCTGCTGCATGAGTCGGTAGGAACACAGCCAGCTTCAAGGAGCCCTCTGCAGCTTTACCTGGGGAAAGGCCGTGCAGCTTTCCTGACGCACACTTTTCTCCTCTACCGAGTGCCTCTTCTCCTCAGGATTAGTTTGACCCACCTTTCAGGGGCTCTTCCCAATCACTAGTGGCTCTTTGATTTGTTTAATGTAAACAACTTTTATACCCCCATTGCTTTGTTTTTCCATCCTAATAATACAATGACTCTTCTGAGGAATGTTATCACTTTTTTGTGGTGTAAATTGCCAGTTCTTGCCATTATCCTGAAATTGAACTAGCTTTTTGAATACTAGTTCAGTAGTTCTTTAATCTTTTCCTTTTTCCAGGGTGTCCTTCAAACTTGAAGTAGTGGTTTCAAAAGATGAGAACCACAAACCTTCCCTAAACCTCATTATCTTGTATCAGATAGAACATACCAGAAAAATCAGAGGCTGTGTTGCTGGATTTAAAGTAATATAGCTGCATGCTGCAGACACTGGCCTACAAAGTGATTAAATAACTGTATTCAGCAATGTGGCACCTAACACTACAATACTAGGCAAGCCCTAGATTAACTAAACTACATATTAAAAAACAAGTAGCTAAAAGCCCATTCTGTCACACATGTGTAATTCATAAAGTTGTGTGTAAACAAGCCAAAAACAGCTGAGAACTTTAAAACTGAACAGTAATAGGCCATGAATCACAGTCATGATTGAATCTGATGATATTCTAAATAAAAAGAGCTCTTAACCGTGCTTGTAGTTGTTTTCATCACTTCACACTGACTCAACAGACATTCTTGACTTCAGAGTGATATTTGGGGGTTTTGTGTGTGGTGGTAATGTTGTTATTGTGTGAGTGGTTGTGTTGATTTGTGTGTAGGGGGAGTTGTATTGAGAGTTTTCTGTTAATTTGCGTAGGTGGTGAATGACGAGGGTATGCTGGCATGAGGGGCAGTGTGTATTTGGGGTTATTGTGTATGCTGGTTGTGTTATGTGGGTGGTTTTGTTGATTTGTGTCAGGGGGGTTGTGCTGGGAGATTTGTGTTGATTTGTGTGGGTGGCCATTGGGCGCATGTATGTGCTAGTTGGCTCAAATAATCGACCTTATGTGCAGTCTCCCTTATACAAATAATTCAACTGTGACATGGAAATTAGCTGTAGAATAAGGGTGGTGATTTGTTGAGTTACCTCTGATATCACAATAGTCTAGGACTCTTGGTATGGCATAGATATATATATGCCTTACTATAGCTGTATGCCTTACTGTAGCTGTATACCACACGTGTAATTTGTAAAGTCAAAATGGCTGAGGACTTAAAAATTAGAAAGTAACAGACTGTGAAACCATATGATGATTCAATCTGGTGATATTCTTAACAAAAAGAGCTCTCAACCATGCTTGTAGCTGTTTCCATCACTTCACACCAACTCTACAGGCATGCAGTGACAATCCTGAAATCTTATTCTATAGAGGCACATAAGAAAAAGTGAAGAAAAAAACAGAAGTTCTGCTGCTTGGTCTTTCTCTCTGATATGTCAATTTTGACAGAACTTGTGAGGTAAGCTGAGAGGCAGAATACCACTGAATGATATTCAGTTGGCACTGAACTACAGTATTGTCCTCTGGAAAAAATACTTGGCTGAGTTCTCTTCTAATCAAGTAAGAACTTCCTCGAAACAGGACACATCCTTTGGAAAGATTTTTAACTTTTACAGCTTTCAGATGGCTCATAGAATTCTTTCAGAAGAACAAAAAAGCCTTAAGGCCGATCCATGGAAAAAGTTCTTTGTATTTCCTAGTAAAGATTGTTGAGTACACTGTAGGCCCTTTTCACATTATTACATCCTTAGTTTTATTCATATGGGAGGCACAATGGCCTAATGGACAGGACATGGGACTAGAAGTCAAGAGACCTCAAATCAAGTCCTGAGTTTGCTGATGACTTGGTGTGTGAGACAGTGGGCAGGTGACTTCGTCTCTGTATGCCTGTTTCCATGGTTTTTAAAAAAATGAACTTAATGAAACTCCCCCTACCCTTTGTAAAGCAATTTGACAGCTACAGATGAAGGATGAGCTATGTAAGAGCTACATGTCATTATTTTTACTATTCTAAAAGCCATTTGTCTTTGCCACTCAGCGGTTTGCTATAATATTTTGATCTCTCTGGTCTTTTGCTACTTTTCTTCTCAAATATCATATGACCATCAACCTCTTGGTTTCTATTTCCCCTCCCCGATTTCTACTGAACTCCTTGCCTTGTATGTTCTCCTTGGCAGTAGGACCCCAAAGTGCTCTTTACAAACATCAGTGAATTATGTCTTACAATGTGGCTGTGGTAGAGAAGCATTTACAAGTGGAGAGATATGGGCACAGAAATGTTAAATGGCTGGCCTGGGATCACATAGCATATCTATACAGCAATAGAACCAGGAATAAAACATGTTCCCAGTTGTGTGCTTTAACTACAAGATTATCATTTTTACAGATTCAGACTAACACGGCTACCCCTCTGATACACTACAAGATCATCGTTCATCATCCCTCTAGTTGTCTACTGCTGAGATTCTTTATTATCCAGTCCCAACCCCGGTCTGTGCTGTTCCTTCTGGCTATCTGCTGCATTTCTCTGATTCTCAAAGCTTTTCTCCAGATTCCTGCCAACTCTTCCACTTAGATGTGTTTCTTGGCCATCTTTGCTCCTATTTTATAATCCACCCTACTCTCCCTCAGTCTCTGCACCTCATATCTGTTCACTGTATTCTTTCATCTTCTGCTGACCCCTTCCCACATCATTCTGTGTTGTCATGGCCACAGCACTCCCTCCTCTGTAGCTGCCTCTGAGACTTGGAATTCCTTCTGTGTATTCCAAGTCATCCCATCCTATTAAGTTATACAAGGGCAATTTATTCACTCTTCTTGTTAAGATAATAAACTACACTTTTCTCACTTGAAGAAGCTCCTCATTTCACTATTTAACAGAACTGTGTTGAACCCTCTTAGTGACTCTTACTGTAAACAAATAGCTTAGGGGAATTCTTTACACCAGCTGTTCTCAGCTGTGGCCCAGAAAGCTTAATCACGTTGCACTAACTCTACATTAAATATTTTCCAAATACCAATTTTCCATGTAAACAATTCCTGCTGACGTGTGGCATGATACTGGGAGAGGTGCCCACAAAATAGTCTTACTTTTAAGATTTGGTCCAGTCTGAGAACCCCTGCTTTTATAAATTAAATATAGGTTAAAATGATGTCACTCAGCTAGCCTGTTTGCTTTCACCTTCTTCTACGTTGCTTTTAAAAACATGTTTACTTTGCATTTCCTCCTTTATTTATAACTTTTGTCATTCCTATTATTATACGATCATGTTTTTAAAAAAGGGGAAAAAAGCAGTCCTCCGCTTCAGAAAGTCTGTGAACAGCCACTGAGTAGTTACATTGGTGCTTTGCTTATGCTAACCATGGTCACATGAGGGCACCACATCTGTAAAAAAGAGTTTTGATATCTTCATGTTAGTAAGCATGGTGTATTTTAGATCTAAAAATCATATTTCAACCATTTGTATTAGATTATCACCCAACATTACTTTTTATTTTAGTAGCAACTGAACTGGATTCATTTTTTGTAAAACTATAATTGAATACTGATTAAAACTTTACCAAAGATTTTTCACTTTTGATTGATAAATTTAAATCACTAGATAAATCAAAGTGAAGAAGGTAATTTTAGGTACATTATCTGCTTAAGGCGCCATTATGCATTCATCCAAACAACATCTATTTTGTTCCTGTCTATTTGTTCTTGTTTTAATCCTAACACCAGGAAATGGAATCAGTAATTCAGAATTCTATCTGAGTTATTTCTTTGTGTGGTTTGTGCATACAATTTATTTTGTGTATGTATATGTAAAAGTACATTGTTGCTTGAGTTTTGTGAGCAGTATAAAACACATTTTCATCACAACTGTTGTTCATAAAGATGAATGTCCAACAGATTTCTCCTTAGAAAACTTGGCTTTTCAATGCGTTTCATTGGGCCAAATCCTGAGTTTTTACTTAGGGCAGGTCTACACTAGAAACTTTTGCAGTTTTACTAATGACCATTCAGGATGATGGTTTAAGACATTTCTATATTGTTAAAAGCCAAGTGTAGGTACATTTATATATTGCCATAAAAGTGCTTTGACCAATATAATTTATTTCACTGAGGGAACCTGTATAAGCTGCATCTACTCTAAGAGGGGTTGCTGATAGATATTTGCTGGTATAGCTATGTCGGCAAACGTTTTCTAGTGTACACCTGACTTTACTCTTTACTCAGGCAAACTCAAAGTTCCATGGGAATTTTACCTGAGTAAAGACCTCAGAAGTTGACCCAGTGCACTTAGTTTCTGTATAATGCAGTGTGGGATTTCTCATAACAAAGGAGCTTGTAAAGCTCTGTTGCAAAGAAACTTTTCAGTGACAAGCATGCAATTCTATATGTCTGTCCCTTTCAATTTGTTTCTTTTTATTTACAGAATGGTTTGTCTCCATTGCACATGGCGACACAAGGAGATCATTTAAACTGTGTTCAGCTTCTGATTCAGCACAACGTGCCTGTTGATGACGTCACTAATGACTATCTGACTGCACTGCATGTTGCCGCCCACTGTGGCCACTTCAAAGTTGCCAAGGTTCTCTTGGATGAGAAAGCTAATCCTAATGCCAAAGCACTGGTGAGTACGCAGTGGGTTACTAGTCACAGCTAAACGGTTTTCTAAAGTTGCAGTGTCTAATATTTGAAAGTTATTTTCTGTTGGTTGAAAGTTTACAGGGTCTGACATTCAGTGAGGCTAATGCTGTATTTGTAGAGTTCAAGAGAAGTTACTGTAGCTCTAATTTGATATTAACTTTTTTTCTTGTGCAGTCTGTGTAACTGTTGCTTATGGATAGTTAATAGTGATTTATGTAATTTCTAGTGTAACCAGAGCCCCTTTGCATTTTGATATTTATTGTGATTCTCTAATTCTGAGTAGAATGAGTGACTGCAATCTTAACTGCTGCAGTTGTCAGCCTGGGAGAAATTCTGATTTTCTAAACATTTGCAAAGAGGAAATGAATAAGTGACATTTAAAATAAAGAGGATATTTGAGTACACAAAGTTCTGAAATTTGCAAAACAAGAATAAGTAATGTAACAAATATCCAGTATTCTTACTGAGTTGCATCTTTGTACTCACTTCTCTACATTAAAAACAAAACAAACTGCCTTTTCATACAAATAAACTGTTTCCGAATGTGTGTATATATTGTTTTAAGGTATTCTCATGGCTCACTTTGTAAAGAAATATGTCTGTATAAATATACCTTTAATAATCATCCTAAACAAATTTAAATTCTTACAGTAATTGTACTGTACTTTGGTGTTGTACTGGGCTCAGGTCAATGCTGTTAGGCAGTTGATTTCATAAGTACTACATGAGTTCTGTACGGAACTACAAACCTCTACACAATCAGGGTTGGTTTGATTCTTTTTTTTACAATTGACCTGATTTACCAGGTTCATTGCTCTCTCAGCCACTCTCTTCCATATAAACCCCTCATCGTATCTTCATTGCTTTGGGGGAAGGCCATTGTACTATGTCTGTCCCTTTGGTGAGTGCAGAATTCTGCTTGGCTTCTAGTCCTGTAATATTTATTTTGGCTGCATTCTGAAATTACTGAAGTCTCATTAAATATGTCAGCATATCTTGGGCAGGGTTGCTGGATGGCAGCCAATCACTTGTCTGGATCAGATAGCCATAAATCTCCTTATCCCCCAACTCATTCATGCATAGGGTCAGTTTCTCTATTCCGGCTAAGGCACAAGAATTGGGGAGGGAGTAAAAATGATTTTCAATTGTACCTACTGTATTCTGCATCTCAGAGCAACCTCAGAGCTGTTCTAAGTTGTCTTGTCTTATAGCAGCTTCCTAAGGACCATTATACTAATAAAAAATAACCAGAATGCAATGCACTCTGATCAAGTTGCTTCTTCTGTTGATACTTCCATGATGTGCCTTCTTTGCTGAGGACCTCAAAAGACAGGGGGCAACACAGAGCTGTTTTGGTAGTTCTCTGCCACCCAAAGAGCCCCCTTACATCCAGATATTCCTGGTGACCAGTTTTGTCACAATTATGCTTCATTTGGCCCATTTTCCAGTTCTTTAGTACTAGTTTCTCCGGGTCATTATCCTATATTAATGGGCCCAGATAAATGGAGGCTCTGTTTATACTTAAGTGGAACATACACTTGCACTGATTGAATGCTATGAAGGCATGTGTTGTATCTAGTGTTATTGTAGCCATGTTGGACCCAGGGTATTAGAGAGACAAGGTGCATGAGGTAATATCTTTTATTGGACCAACTTCTGTTGATGAGAGAGACAGGAGCTCTGTGTAGCTTGTAAGCTTGTCTCTCCCACCAACAGAAGTTGGTCCAATAAAAGATATGACCTCACTCATCTTGTGTGTCTATGAAAGCATATGGCATTCTATACTACTGTAGCTAATTTAGTTAATTTTCATCAGATTTGAGGCCCAATTCGGTAACCTGTTTTTAAAACTTCTCTGTGGAAGCTCTTTTATATGTATGTATTGAAGATACTATTGTAAGCAGCACATTACCAGTCTTGGATATTCTGGATAGCTTGTTTTCTTGTTTCACTTGGTTTCTTTTCTGTTTTACCATTTAATCACAAATAAGGTGGCAGTTTTAAACGTACACTATACAGGTTGTAGAAATATTTTTCTTTAGAATATATTGTATTAGTAATATATTTCATGTGAGAAAATGATCTTATTAAAATTAAGTTAATTGGCACAAAAATAGTGAAAGAAAAAATAGTGACTAAAATAATTCAGTAAAACAAACTTTAGTAATGGCGTAGGTGGTATATAAAAGTATTTCCTTTCTCATTAACAGAATGGTTTCACACCTCTTCACATTGCCTGCAAGAAGAACAGAATTAAGGTTATGGAACTTCTCCTGAAACATGGTGCATCTATCCAAGCTGTAACTGAGGTAAGAAGCATTGTTTGCATGTATGGCTTGGTTTCTAGTGCCAATGCAACACTCTTCAATTAGACGATACATGTGCATTGCTTAATAAATATACACTATTAAAAGTAAAAAATGATTTTCAACTAGATAGGAACAGATTAACAAATGCAAACAGAAATATACTCGTTACACCATCGGATCAGAACACCTACATAATGAATTTATTTTAAAATACAAAGATGATATCTCATCAGAAGAAATGGGGCAGATTTTTAGAAAGGTTCTCCATATTTCTTCCTGCAGTTTTATACACATGGAGTGAAATTCACTCCCATGTAGAAGGTCAACAAAAACCCTATTTTGAAGGGTTATGCGTAGGGCCCTACCAAATTCATGGTCCATTTTGGTCAATTTCATGGTCATAGGATTTTAAAAATTGTAAATTTCATGATTTCAGCTATTTAAATCTGAAATTTCAGTGTGTTGTAATTGTAGGGGTCCTGACCCAAAGAAGCTGGGGCGGGGGGGAGGCACAAGGTTATTGAAGGGGGGATTGCAGTACTGCTACTCTTACTTCTGTGTTGCTGCTGGTGGCGGCACTGCCATCAGAGCTGGGCAGCTGGAGAGCCAGGGCTGCTAGTTGGTAGCTCTGAAGGCAGAGCCACTGCCAGCAGCAGCGCAGAAGTACGGATGGCACGGTATGATATTGCCACCCTTACTTCTGTGCTGCTGCCTGCAGAGCTGGGCCCTCAGTCAGCAGCCACCACTCTCCGGCCACCCAGTCTGAAGGCAGCGCAGAATTAAGGGTGACAAAGCTGTGACCCCCACTAAAATAACCTTGTGACACCCCCCTGCAACTCCCTTTTGGGTCAGGATCCCCAGTATAAGAAACGTTGGTCTCCTCCCATGAAATCTGTATAGTACAGCGTAAAAACACACAAAAGACCTCATTTCACAGGGGGAGACCAGATTTCACGGTCCGTGACGCGTTTTTCATGGCCATGAATTTGGTAGGCCCCTAGTTATGTGGTTCATAGGCCTTGTGATAGCTCTGCATAGAGATGAAATTCATCTACAGTAATTTGTGATTACAAATCAAATAGACATCAGTCTGCTATTACTTAGGGCTGCATATGATTGTGCACACACAATTGCTGGCAAAAATTTAGAGGCCAAATGAAACTGCACTGGAAATTTGGTCCTATTTGTGTGCAGAGCCCTGTCAAGTTAAGAATAACGGCCACTTGTATAAAGGTGAGATAACTATACAAGGAGTCAAGTTAGAAAAAGGATTAGCTGCTCCATTAAGGAAATTAAACAGGCTACACTTGGGAACAGTTTACCTCTCAGAGCTTTGAAGTATGAATTTGTTTCCATTTTTTAAATTATTCAATGGAAAATCAACCAGTACTTTACCTAAATGACAGGATGATAAATGGAAAACTTTTCTGCATGAGGTTATACTTTCTTGAATAAGTATCAGGGGGTAGCCGTGTTAGTCTGTATCTACAAAAACAACAAGGAGTCTGGTGGCACCTTAAAGACTAACAGATTTATTTGGACATAAGCTTTCGTGGGTAAAAACCTCACTTCTTCAGATGCATAGAGTCTTTCACTCTATGCATCTGAAAAAGTGAGGTTTTTACCCACGAAAGCTTATGCCCAAATAAATCTGTTAGTCTTTAAGGTGCCACCAGACTCCTTGTTGTTTTTCTTGAATAAGGATCTAAGTAGCGTTTCCTTAAGGGAAGCAGACATCTTGGTCTTCCTTAGGGAGGCTTTAAGCAATGGCCCCAACTGGTTTGTACTAGCTAAAGGGGACATGAATCTGACTTTCAGGTCATAGCTTGAAGCCCCATCAGTACATGAATGAGAGGCACAGACTGAAACTTAAGTAAAACAGACACTGTCTTTCTTCTCCTCACTTGTGGCTTTCTAACCGTGAAAATAGGCAGTTTGTAGAGCTGTGTGATTAACTGATTTTTCATTTCACTGGCAGTTCAGAAAAATAGAGAGGGAAATTTGGTTCAGGGCAAACTGTAACCAATTTTTTTATTTATTTTAGGCATAGTAAAAAAAAGAGTAAAAGTTTCATTTTGGGCCAAATAAAACATTTTATTTGGGGATTTTTTTCACCTTTTTAATAAAAGCAAAAGAAACGAAGGCTAGGTACCAAAAAACAACTAAACCAAAAAAAAAAAAAAAAAAGAAAAGAAAAGGAGGAAGTGGTGGTGCTCCTCTTATACCCAGCAGCACAGTGATTAGGGTACTCATTTGAGACGTGGAAGATCCATGTTCAAATCCCCTCTCTGAAACAGGGGCTTGAACCCAGGTGTCCACCTACTTAGGTAAGTGCTCTAACCGCCAGCCTGTGGTGCATTCTAGCATGGGTCTCTCTCAGACTGTGAAGCTGTTCCACTTTGTATAAAATACTTGAATAATTGTTGAGTGAGAGAGAAAGAAAGACTGACTCTGTAGCCTGGTGTTAGGGCACTTACCTTGGAGGAGAAACATCTGGATACTGGTCCTGCTCCAATGACTATTTAATTATTTATACAAAATGGAACAGCTTCGGAAGGGAAGACTGAGAGAAACCTGCCCCAAAATATCGTAGAGCCTGGTGGTAGGACACCTGGTTCAAGTCCCTGCTTCAGAGTGGGGATTGGAACTGGATCTCTCACTCCCAGGTGAGTGTCCTAATATCTGGGCTATTGGATATAAGAAGGGGAGGCATTTGCTGCCTCCTTCTCCTCCTGGGTTTTTTGTGAATGGCACCTAAAATCCCCTTGTGAATGTGGCCTGAAAAATGGAAATGTTTCATTTTCAATGATGTTGAAACAGTTCATTTTGAAACTTCCAAAAATATTTCATTTTTTATTTTAAAACAATTTTCTGAAATTGACATGAATTCAAACAATGTTTGGGTTGATCCAACTATGAATCTTTGGGCCAAAAATGTAGCTCAGCTGTAATTGTCTGAGTCTAGGTGATCTTATCCACAAAGGATTAGAAAATATAACATAAAATGCTCAACTCCATTATCTGGTGAAGACAGCCCAGATTAATAAGGTTATCCACAACCCAGAAACAGTTCTTTCAACAGGAGAATTGCAGGTGTTATGGTGGAAGAATAATTTCTTCATATATTGCACTTGGTCACCACTCCTGCTCTGTCTTCCCTTCCACTTCTATCATTAGCCATTAGTATATCATGGTAACCTGTGATGGTGACGCTGCAGAGGAGGATATTTTGGAGCCACTACATTTGCAGTCATGAACAAAGATGGTTTAATCTCTTATGTGGCTATCAGTACATTGGCCAGACAGCTGCACAGTGTTCTTCACTGGCTGCAGGTTGAGAACCACTATGCCCCCCACCTAACTTCCCCCCCACAAATCCCTATGCTCAGTGCCCTCTGCCAAGAGACCCCTCCACAGAGTGGGGCCAGGAGCTGGAATTGGGGCTGGGACCCTAACCCCAGGCCCTGCTGTGCAGGGGCCACCTACGACTCCGATCCCCCTAGCTGCCCGGACCCTGCTGCGGGGGGCCAGGGGGCAGCCAGCTGTGCAGACCCTGAGCCCCACTGGCTGCCCAGATCCCGAGCCCCACAGCAGGGAGTTGGGGGGCAGCTAGCCGCCCGGACCCCAAGACCCACTGGCACCTGAGCCCCGCAGAGTGGGTAGCCAGGGCCCTGACTCTGGAGCCCACTGTGGGGGAGCAGGCAACAACTGGCTGCCTGAACCCCGATCCCCGCTGAGGGGGCAGCCAGGATTCTCACCCATAGCCTGCTGCAGGGGGGCAGGTGGCAGCCAGCTGCCGAGACCCCAAGCCCTGCTGTACGGGACATCCCAGAGCCCCGACGTATGGCAGGGGAGCTGACAGCCTGGACCCCAGAGCCCTGCGGCAGGGGAGCTGGCAGCCCAGCCAGGCAGCAGGGCAACCCGGAGCCTGCTGGATGGCAGGGAAGTCTGCTGCCCAGACCCCGAGACCCGCCGGGAAGGAGCATCTAGGACCCCCGGCTCCACCAGGTCCATGAGCCCCACTGTGCATGGCCGGATGGCAGCCAGTGCATGGGACATGGGTCCAGCGGTAGCCTGCAGTAGGGCAGACTGGAGCCCTCAGCCTTTCGCACACAACTGAGCTGGGCCACAGCTGTGTGCTAACTGGGCCACATGTGGCCCACAGGCCCTGGGTTGAGAACCGCTGAGTTAGAGCTAGTAACAAACTAGATTCTTTGGGCCACATCCTCTCTCATGCTGGCTTTTCCAGATTAGGAGACAAACTTGCAGTTTCCTATTCACAGTTCTGATGAAATGGGATGAGGGGTTATTTACCAAAATCAAGAGATCTTCTGAGATCCATAGAGATCTGGTACCTCTTTATAAATGATATCCTTCCCCGTGGAGCACAGCTCCATTAGAGAACATACAGACACTTGCTGATTTCCACCGCAGCTGTGCAGCAGCAGCTGTGAAGGGGGCTCTGGGGTTCTAATGCTGCTTGGAGAACTATTAAATATTAATTGGATTTCTGATGGGAAATCCTTGGGGTCAGCAAGGGAGTGTGCCCAGTTGAGTGGCTGATCCCCTGTCTGTCCCCCCAAATCCTGTGGAAGGGCAGCCCCACAGAGTTCTAGTGCTGGAAGTCTGCGTAGTTTCAAGGAGAAAGGAAACGTTCTGTAGAGCTAGCACTCTTCTGCACTCTGCAGTGGTTTTGAATTTGTCTCCTCTCATGGAAGTAGATGGATAACATTGACCAATATGGGCATTTTCATTTACTTGGAAAAAAATTGGAGGTGGTGGGGAGGAACGACCGTAAATCCACCTGCATTAACCCTGTGTTTCAGCAAGTTGCATCTTCATACCAGAAACAATTGTATCCATTTCTTTCCAGTCCAGTATTGATTTGTAATGAAAATTTCTTTATTTCCTTTAAAAAATGTTAAATTTAATATAAAAGCAAAATTTTAAGTGGAAGCAAAATTTCACCTTCCTCCTTAATGTATAGATTTTAGTGAATTGCTGAACTAACTATAATGTTTATTATTTATACCCCTCAATCCTAAGCACATATAAAGCCCCAATTCCACATGTGCTTATAGCTAAATATTTGTGTAAGTCTTTCCAAGATCAAGGCCTTGTTCGGTCATTTGAAAACAGCAAGCACTGGGGTATGTTGATTTTTAAACTATTCAGTGTCTCCATGGTTTGTTCAAAGAAGATAATGTAAAACTAGCAAGTTAATTTTGCTTGTTTGTTTGTTTTTAGTCGGGCCTAACTCCAATCCATGTTGCAGCCTTCATGGGACATGTAAATATTGTGTCACAGCTGATGCATCATGGAGCATCACCCAACACTACCAATGTGGTGAGCAATGACTTTCTTCTCAGTAGCATGGAAAACACATTTTTAATGAACTAGAATCTCTGATATTGGTATTTATTTAAGGGTCCAATACTGTAAGGTGTTGACCATCTCTTGAGAGGTGATCAGCACTCATAGCTCCTCAAGAAGTCAGTGGGAGTTGTGAGAGCCGAGGATCCCTCAAGTGTGTTTACAGGACCCTGGGAAAATTTTGCTTTAGGCCTGATCTACACTTAAAATTTAGATTGACCTTGTTATCACTGCTAAGAGCCATGGGTAAGCTGACCTAACCCTGGTGTAGTGCAGGTAGGGCAACAGAAGAATTCTTCCATCTCCCTAGCTTCCACAGCATGGGGAGATGGATTACCTACATTGACTGACAAACCCTTTCCGTCAGGGTAGGAAGCATCTACATTCTGGCACTACAACAGTATAGCTGTGGCATTGCAGCTGTAGTGCCTTTAGTGTAGATATGGCCTTAGTTTTATCCTGAACTGATTATATTAATCTATTTATTTGCTAACCTAAAGAATGAGAACGCACTCACTATAGCTTAACTTAGCACATCTAATTTTTGAGAAGTGCACTTGACTGCTTGAGCTCTGCTTCCCCAGAACACCAGAGGCCTTACCATTTAAGGCAAGTTCTGTTGTTGTCAACAGATTGCAGCAGATTGTCAGGACATATTGCATGTGTCCATACAGCCGTACAAGTGCACTTTTACTGGCGGAGCGCTGCATGCCCCAGGCTCCCAGGGAAGTGGTGTTTAGGTGTGTACTTGACAAACTACACTCATTGCTTTAGGAAAAAAGAAGGATGTAAATTTGAATCCTTCTTTTATAATTTGGCATGAAAGTATCTCTTCAAAACAGAGAGATGGACACTATCAGAAGAAAGCACTGTATAGATGGTTTGTTCTGTAAACAATATTAAATTATGCACACATGCAGCACCATCTGTAATTTAGGCAACATTTGGATTAAAAGATCCAGCAAAGTACAAAAATCAAGAAAACAATTTCCCTCTTGAAATCATTCTGGTTTCCTTGGATATGCATCTTTTGTTAAGCCTTGGATTTATGTACTTAGTAATGATTTTTTATGTTCACTCAACCGAGTGCTTGTCAGATCACAACAGACATTTGGGTCATGGGGCATAACAGCAGGAATGTAGAGGAAAATCAGCACATCTGAATACATAAAATTTGCAATCATTCTAAATGTTTGACCAACTGAGTGGTCATTTAATTGACATCATTTTAACATTGTAAATGGACTACAAGTGAACAAGATCTTTGTTTTCTTTTCAACAAAAGGAGAGAACACTAATGTACTATCCTATTAGCATACTGATGCTGGAATAAATTACTTTCCAAGGTATAGCTCTAGAGGTCAAATATTGATTTGCTTCCACATCCTGCTCACAAACTACTCCGTAAAAAAAAAAAATCATGTGGTGATTATTTTAAATTGGATCATGAGGTTTCTTTACTGATTAAACATGTTGTTGTTTTTTACTGAATCTTTGACTGTGTTTTGCTTTCACTACTACATGTTAGAGAGGAGAAACAGCACTACATATGGCTGCCAGAGCTGGCCAAGCAGAAGTTGTTCGATACCTAGTACAAAATGGAGCTCAGGTAGAAGCTAAAGCTAAGGTAAGGTGATATTCCACGTATAATAAATAAACAAAGGGTACACTTAGCAAAGCCAGGACGTTTTGCCAATTAAAGTGAAACATTTTCTTCCCAGCCTCTGGGGAGGGAGCAAGGAAGTGAAACCGTGTGTTGGTCTTTATATTGTGGTAATGATCTTTTTTGTTTCTGTTTGGTGCTCAGATACTACGGTGAGGGCACTACAAATGTATAGATAAGGTAGATGGGGTCAAGCTGATACTGATGGTCATTTTTCCCTTCAGTTTTACTGGATGGGGGGGAAATTGTTTTTATTATGTGTAAAACTATCATCCCTGTGCCATAGGCATCTGCTGTCATCTCACAAAGCTTTGTTCTGTATACATTCAAAAAATAAATATACTTTGAAAGAGTGCTTCACACAGGTCTCCAGACAGTGCTAACATCACTGGAACACCTATAAGTCAGATGTAGTAGCCTTGCAGAGAAGAAAGCAGTGATGGTTGGACTGCCATGTCACAGTCAGGCAAAAAATACAGTGGTTTCAAAGCAATAGCAATTTACCTGTAGGAATTTCTCCATAATAGATCAGATATTAAGGAGTGGATGATTGAAGTAGGATGTCTCAATTGGAAAAAGGTGCTGTCACCAAAGAATGGATAATTAAGTACATTTGGGTTATTCCTAGTCTCTTTGTGGGGAGGAACAAGGGGAGGTGGTGTGACATGGTAGGATAGTTTGTTGAAGACAACTGAGATTGCTTGGAACCAAGATCGTGCAATGTGGAAGTGTAGGAAAATGTCAGTACATAATTTACAGAAACAACTAATGAAAGAAGGTGAAATGATCTGGTAGGCCCCTGGTGCAAGGTCACAGACTACACTTAAGTGTCTCAATCTATTTATTTTTCTTCACTGAAAATAATCTGTGAGGCTCTTCTCAGAGCAACTCCTAAGCCTAAGTACAGTGGCATTGCTGTTCTGAAATGAGTCATTGCAATCTCTATAAAAGAACATGGATTTCAGTGCCACATAATTTTTGTAGTATTCTGTTTTTAAAAAAATAATAATTGAACAGAACCAAGTATAACAGGCACCCTTACTTTTTTTTTTTTTTTAACAGATTTGAAACTTTTTACCAGTTTCTCTGGAATTCCCCATTATTGAGACAGAGACTATGAAAGGAATTGCTCACTTCTAAATAAACATAAAAGATGTGTTTTAATACATAAAATAAGGAAATTAAGTGCCAAAGATTCTCACTCCATCCCAAACTCCTTCTGGTGTGATTAGATATTGCAGGAGGTCATAGAACAGGTTAAGATCTTTGGACTAGATTTGTAAAGGTATTTAGATGCATAGTGGGGTTTTCAAAAGCATCTAGGAGCCTAAAATTCATTGATTTCATTGGGTGTTAGGTGCCTAGATGCTTTCGAAAATCCCACTAAGTGCCTAAATACCTCTACAAATCAGGTCAAGGGACAGCTCTAAATCCACTGTAGCTTTGATGAGGTCCTTAGTACAATATGGCCTGCAATATAATTTCATGGTAAAATGATGCAATGCAGGAACAGATTGAGAAACTTGAATACTTTATTTTCTGTTCTTGATCACATTGTGTGTGGGAAACATTTTCTGTAACAAAGCACCTTCGGGCACTTAATCATATGACAGAGAGGAAAAACAGCATGGACTATTCAGTAGTTTTAGCCTTGATAGAATTAATAGTCATTTACAGTTGCATAACAACAACATCTCAGCAAATAATGTCCTTATGCAGACTGTACTGTATTCCTGTCATCTTTATATTTAGGATGACCAAACGCCACTACACATTTCTGCCCGACTGGGAAAAGCTGATATAGTGCAGCAGTTGTTACAGCAAGGAGCATCTCCGAATGCAGCCACTACTTCTGGGTATACACCACTACATCTTGCTGCTCGAGAGGGACATGAAGATGTAGCCTCAGTTCTTTTGGATCATGGTGCATCTTTAGCTATAATTACAAAGGTAAGGGAGTTGTAGAAGTGATCACTCAAATGCTTTAAAAGGTTTTGGATTAGTTGCCAGTGAATTTGGTGCAGGAGTCACATGTGCATACCAAGTGACATAGGAATTAACTACATTCTATTATCCAGGAGGATAAAGATAACATGTTTGCACTTCTATGCTTGATTTATAACATAGCCTAGTGATAAAAACATATTGATTTTTTTTTTAGTGTCACGGCTCAATTGTTCTCATGGATATCTGTAATCTGCTTTGATAGACTTGTCTAATTTTTAAAGACTAAGCTCAGCACATTTGTCTAGCAATGCCTATCGTGTGTGATGAACATTAGCTGGCATAAGTGCAACATGAACTCCAGAGATAGAATACTAATTTCTAGGTTGTTTACCATAAGACAAAAACATTTCTACTCTTCCAAACAACAAAATGTCTGCCCTTTTCCAGGCAAACTATGGGCATGATTGCATTTGGGTGTATATTGATTTCATAGTGAAAGGAGTGCACAGCTGAAATTTTCACCAAGTGGCATAGATATGAGTGCTTCCGGGACCACTGGTGACCAATGAAGCACTTGCTGGTTGTCAGTGGAAAGCTACTCTGATTACATAGTTGGCTGCTGCTCCTTGTTTCCTGCTGCTTCAATGGGTGTCTGGGCTTTTCCCTGCAAGGAACCACCTCAAGGCCCATGAAGGTATCTGGAAACAAAGAAGAGACAGACTAGCTGCACCTACTGTGGTTAACAGCTATGTAAGAGAAGGAAAGGAAACAAGAAGTAACGTGATAGGCCAGAGCCACCTGTGTGACTGGAACTGCCAGACACCTCTGGGAGAGGATTGTCCAAGGCCATCATGTAGCCTTTTTCTCTTACAGAAAGGATTTACTCCTCTGCATGTAGCTGCAAAATATGGAAAAATTGAAGTAGCCAACCTTCTGCTTCAGAAGAATGCATCTCCAGATGCTGCTGGAAAGGTAGGACAGAAAAGGCCACTGCCCACTTTCATGTACATACCCATGTACCATAATACCATAGCAGCTACTTACTATCACACAAGCACTTGCTAATATCCACTACCACAATTTTGGGTTTAATTGAAATCTTCTGTTCATCATCGTATAGCTATATCCCAGTAAGGTCAGCAATCCCATGAGAAATGGATTTTAACATCATTAGGGCAATACTGTCATTTCTTTCATGTGTCCACCCAGGGAAATAAGAAAGTGTAAAGTGCTTCCTGACTCCCCTGCTCAGCCAGAGCACAGGGAAGAGATCGGGGGACAGGACTCTGCTCTCCCGTCCCCCATGCTGGTGAGCAGGGAACTGGAGGAGCCAAGGGTTCACAATGCGGCAGTGCTGAGCCAGCATGAATAGGAAAATGGAATGGATCAATAGTGGTTTACTTACACCCTGGGGCAAAGGGAAATTAGGACAGGAGCTGTGATTCAAAGTGCCAATTCCTTTACTGGTCTGCTCCTGGGGCAGTCAGATATGTTCTTCCCCTTCCCTCTAACCCTGGGCAAAGTCACAATCTTACCCTAAATAAGGATGTGAACAGGGTGTTCACAGACAAGGAACAGCTTTTGTCTCTTCTAATGTGTGTTGTCTCAAAAGTTAATGGAGAGTTTGGAGACAGAAATGAATAATGTCACTGTGTTCTCACCGTATCTAGTTTAACCTAATTCTCTGCACTCCTGTGTTTTCACTGATGGTAGTTATAACAATGCTTGTTTGTTCTGCATGTGTTTTTAGAGTGGTTTAACTCCACTCCACGTAGCTGCACACTACGATAATCAGAAAGTGGCACTTCTGCTCTTGGACCAGGGAGCTTCACCTCACGCATCTGCAAAGGTACAAATGTTGGTCAATGCAAGGGAACAGCAGACATGTTTTTGATATAATTTTTTCTCTGTTCTGTCTCAGCATTTATTCATTATGGCTTCCAGTTACAGTGCACCCTGTTGACCTTGTTCATTAATGTCTTTCATCCATATGGGGATCTGTAGGCTGGTAGAATGACTCAGTGGAGGGGGAAAGAGCGGCAACCAACAAGGTCTTTCCCCCCCAAAGGATAGTGTTTATAACAAGGAAGTAGAATTAGTTAACAGAGTAGAATCCCCACCCACACCAGCTTAGGTTTCAGTCAGGTCCCATGACCACTGAGTATGGAGCCCATCTTGCCTCCCACTACGCATTCTCCCTAACACTGTCTCACATGCAACCACCTTTATGTCCCTTCCCCTTAGCATCTGTGCTAAGGTAGATGGGGGGAAATGAGCTGGGGTTAACTCCCTGTTCAGCAGACACCAAGTAATAGCCCTGCACTTTGTCACAGCATCCTTTTAGGAAAACACGTTAGGATGGGATTTGTCAGTTTGAGCATTAGTATTCTTCATAAGCATTTCTGAAGCACTGCAAATGGATCTCATTACAGTATTTAGAAATAGAAAAACACAGCCACAGCCCTGAACAGATTGCAATTTAATGTAGACAGGACAGGACAAAACAAAACACAGCACAAGAATTCAGGTGTGTGTGGGGGAGGGGGGCGCATGGGAGTGATATAGAGAGAGCAACATCTGCATAAATGAGCCTAAAAATATTGATATATGAATATAAAACTTAAAAAGGGGTGTGGGAAGTCCAATGTTCCTGAATCCATGATGGGCTCTTCTGAATATCCCACAGCATCCCCTGGACTCAGAAAGCCCAGGATAATGCAGTTTTCTACATCTACCATTTATCACCAGTGTGTCAACATCAGTAAATAAAACAGTCCTGAAGCATGCTTGGATACGATGGTGATGGGCATAGTCCTAAACAGCATCCCAAACAACAAATATTGACGATGAAGATTGTGTGCAGAGGCCAAAATCATATATGCACAAACTACACCTCTTGATTGTCTTCCTCTGCGGTGGGACCAAATGCAGACATGACACACAAAGTCTTTCTGCATGGCTAAAGAGGAGACAGATCACAGAGGGAAATGAAGTCTCTTATACATCATATTTCATTGACATTGACTCCCACATGCCCCCTCATAGCCTCAAGGTGGCCCTGCAAGCAGCCCCCTGCCTCAGTTTCACCTTTGAGGGGCTTCTTCAGTAATGCATGCAACAGATCAGTTTCGCAGGCCCTTCAGCCAGGATTCTATTTATTTTCCAAGAAACACAAACCAGAAAGAAAACAACAACATAAAGCAGGTCCCAGATTTCTCTGCTGGAGCCTTGCTTTGTACTCCATTCTGGTCTGTCTGAGCACCAGCACACACACAAACACACTGTCCTCTCTACAGCTTCCTGCTGCCCTCAAGAGGGGAATCAGCTGGTCCCTGCTCAGGAGTTCCTCCTGAGTAACCAGGGTTGGCTGGCCGTCTATCCCTTAAGGGGCAACCCACCTTGTTCAGTCACATAATGTGAAGTGCATGAGGGAAGTGAAGTCAAATAAACAGAGAAACAACGGTAAAGCCAAAAATCAATAACTTTTCTAGAGATGTGCCAACACAATGCCCCAGGAAGCGAACTGGGGTGATCTCTGATTTTTTTCCATCCCAGCACAGTGATTTTAAATGCAGCAGTGAAAGAAACGTCCTTCTGCAGGTGACTAGAAGCTACTGACCTAGTTTTTGCTGAAAGAAACAACTGTCATAGAGCATGGCTCTCCCATATGGTCAAAGACTGTGGCTTCACCAAATGCCAAGAGCTTCTGAAGCCCAAACCAAAATGATAAAATTACAGCATAAAGATAACCAGAGTCTCATATTCTGTCACCTCATTCACACATCTGTAACAAATGGGTTAGCAGCTGCCACTTGTGGTTTTTGGTGCTAGCTGAAAGGCTTCTTAAAACACAACATTTGTTAGTATTTTACAGCAAGTGAACCACAGCAACACACTGAGTTGAGCATAAATACTAACTGAAATTAACAATAGCATGCTATGGCCTTCGGCGATATGCTGTGCAGTCAACTAATAGATGATGTGATCATGGGGCAGATGAACTCCCATTCCTTTTGTAAATTCAGTCTGATAAATAAATGTGTAATGTCGTATAGATCATCATTAGTACCACAATCAGCTTCTTCAACAATTGCTTTTTAGCCCTTGTACCTCTTTAATATTGACCTTTTGACTGGCCCATCAGACTGGCATTACAATATTCACTTCAAAAAGTGAGCTGTGAAAGAGCGAATTAGTTGTAGTCCCAGACCCCTGGTGCAACTGAAAACTGGGATGGACAGTTAATGCTGACATTGCTGCATTTTGCTCTATGCCTATTTCTTTTTACAGTGTTCATCTTGGTCTTAGATAGCAGCAATTAATTTGAGTTCACTATCCATTTTGCAATCCTTGTCCTTAATTCTCTTCTCTAGTTTTCAGTTGCCATCTCTGTCTACCCTTACACGCATCCCTTGTTTTTTCCTGTTACAGTCAGAATAATCAAACACTTCCCCCTGAACATCTCCCATCCCCTGTAAGTCTATTTATTGTGATAGTTGGGTCCTTATCATGAGGAAAAGATGCAGATTGAGAGTGAGCTGAATTTTTACTTGTCTTTTCAGCTCTTTATTTGCGTACTCTTGGCGACTTACAACTTTCAGTTTCACTGAGTAAAATACAGTTATGAACATATGAAAATGCATTTGCAAAAAAGTAAACTCTGCCTTTTTGCAAGATGTACAAAATGCACTGGTTTTCCTTCACATGTTAGAGGGTGGACTTACTTTTGAAGCTACCAGGCACATATCAGAGGTATTTTAAGCTGTTCTATATGTTTCTCCTGTGCTGAAAGTTCTTTTTACTCTTTTAAGAATGTGAACTATTTTTCAAATGAAAATAGAATTTATTAACTCTGTACTTCCTTTTATTTATGTATTGCCTCTGTGTCAGAAGCTTGGCTTCGTAGGGGGCATGTAGCCAATGGCTAGGAATATGCACATGCTTTTGTGCTCAGTTTCATAGCTAGACTTAGAAAGTTCACTTTTATGTTTGGCATCAGACTGAGCTGGATGGCCTTGATGGGGTTGGAGAGAAAGGAAACAGTTCTTGCTCTTTGGTCAGAGGGATTGTAAACTGTACTCAGCCAATATTTGATCTGAAGGCTAGTTGCCTTCAGACAATATTAATAGGGTGTTTCCACTCCCTCCCTGCTCAGTGGCGCTAGCTCACTAAAGTCAGAAAAAGATATTTTTTCACAGACAGTAGTTTTTGGTCCTACAGCTAGGAACCAAGTTAAAGGGCCTGGTTTACATTCAATTTAAACAAGGTCTCAGCTAAACCAGTGTCTAAAACCGTTTCCAACAGCCATTGTGGAAAAGCTAAAACTGGTTAGAACAGTACTGAAAACTTGTAACAGTACTACAAACTTGTGTTCTACCATCGACCCTGTCTGCAATGACTGATCAAACATATTTGAAACAAGTTTAGCTAGAAATGTGGATACATGTGCGTGCATAATACCTCTATATTATAGGTGGGGTTGGTGGCATCACCTATTTATAGGGTTGCCTATATGTCCCATTGTAATCCCCTGTTTTCAGTTGCTTATAACTTTGCTAAACTAAACATTTGAGCTAAAATGTTCCATGAATGGAATGGATTTTATTCCTGCCTTTCCTACAGAGTTTCTATGTGATACTAGACAAGTCATTTAAACCAAACATTTTGCAGGTGGTCACTAATTGTGTTTTCCTCATTTTATGAGTGTCCAACTTGAAACCCTGAGATCTGATTGGCAGAAGTGCAGAGCACTCACAGCTGTAACTGAAGTTAGTGGGACTGTGATTTGAACACACATAGTGCTAAGTGCTCTGAAAAATTAGGGTCTAAGCATCTCAGATAAAGTACCCAACATCAGGTACTTTTGACCTTTAATCTCTCTGTGCTTCAGCTTCCCATCTATAAAATGTGGATAATATCACCCATTCACTTCATAGGAGTGTTGTGAAAATACATTCATTAATGTTTCTGAAGCACTCTGGTAGTATAGTGATGAGCACCATAGAAAAGCCCAGGAGGAAATTAATAATTCTATTTTCAGGGTTTGAATAGTGTAGAACAAATAATGCACTGAGCCCACATATTGAACAGTGAGGATAAAATAAAATATTGAATGGCTGCTAATAGAGTGAGCACCATACATTCTGTTTACTGAATGAGGCAGGTGTCCTGTGGAAAAAATAATGTATGAGCATGTAATTAAAGACTGTATTATACTGCATATGCACAACGGGGACAAATTAAGGTTGCAAAGGCAACCTTTGACTTGACAAGTAATGTTCTTTTAACATAATTTTTCTGTTGGCGTGTATGTGTAGAGGTTCCTAGACCAGTGTACTTCCGTGTTCTGGAAGGGCACAGTCTTACACTGAGAACCATCCAGGCAGACTCTTGTGCTCGTGAGGAGTCTCTTCGACTTCACAAGGGCTCCATGTGGGTACTGTAGTCCATCCATCTAGATCCATTTGCAGGATCTGACCCTTAATGTCACAGATTTCACTACATCCAGAATTAGTGCTGTCTCTTTTCTGGGTTAATGCTAACAAAACACTGGTGTAACCATGCATGCCCCTATTTGTTCCTGCTTGCATCGCCACACCACAGTCAGTACCTTAGTTCCTGTTGAGTACTGCTCAGCTACCCCTCGAGGCACAAGCTCAAAGAGCGGATTCACCTCCAGAGGATATGCAGTTTTCAGTCACAAGAGGACTGACTCTGACCTGCTCATTAGGACAGGCAATCTCATGCGCCTAGGAAGAGCTGAAGCTGTGAAGGGCAAATAAGTGGGATACAGGCAGAAATACAGGAGTTTAAAAATATCTTTTTTTGGTCTTTGTTACCTCAGCAGCACACAGCAGGAAGTGGAGTGGGTTTCATCATGGTGTGGGACCAAGGCATCTTATTTCCATACACAATGGACAGTTTCTGCCTTTGAGTATATCCTTCAATCACTTCCCCCAAGGAAATTATGAGAGATCAGGAGATCTAGTGGGAGTGGGGAAACAAGTCAAGCATGGGTGCCACTGTGTGAGAGGGTAGATTTAGTGAGTTTCTGGCAGTTGTTCTTCCACTGTTTAAGGAGAAAAGGTTCTTCCACTACCTGAAAAGGGGAGTTGGGTCCTATTTTACCTTGGGTTTGTTTCCAAAGCTGTTAGGGGTTCAGGCCCATGTAGTTTGGAATATTCATGGTACTTGCTATATGGTTTCAACCAGCTGGAATCCCACTTCTTTAAAAGCGCTCTCTCTCTCTCTCGCGCACACACACACACACACACACACACACTCTCTCTCTCTTTCTCTCTCTCTCTTTTCCAATGGTTTGAAAATTAAGATTAACACACTATTTCTAGAAGAATAACAGGACCAGATGCAATAAGCATCATAGTCAGTATCCAAAGGCTGGCCATGCCCCTGACTAGTGTGTTGTCCATGGTTCTTAAATCTGTTTAGCTGATTTAGGCTATGTCTACACTACGGACATACAGCTGTATGGTCGCCTGTGTAGCCACTCTATGCCAGCAGGAGAGTTAAAAGATCTCCAAACAACAAGCGGTAGCTATGTCAGCGGGAGACACTCGCTTTTGTCGGTGAAACTTATTCTTGATCAGGGTGTTGACAAAAGTGCTAGTGTAGACAAAGCCTCACACACATTGATTTTAATAAATCTTAAAGAAACTTAGGACTTGTCTTCATGGATAGTTAGTGCATAGCAAGCTGGGGTGTGAAAGTACAGCGCACTAGCCTGTCCCGCACTAGCCTGTCCCACACTAAAGGTATGTCTACACAGCAATTAAACACCACAGCTGACCCATGTCAGCTGACTCAGGCTTGGGCTGTGGGGCTGTTTAATTACTGTGTAGATGCTCTGACTCCAGCCTGAGCCTGAACATCTACACAGCAATTCAACAGCTGTGCAGCCTGAGCCCTGCAAGCCTGAGTCAGCTGACCCAGACAAGCCACAGATGTTTAATTGCTGTGTAGACATACCCTTAATGTCTGCGTGGAGCTTGTTACATTGCACTAAAAGGTAATGTGCCTTGAAACTGCTAAACTTTTAGTACATGGTAGTAGTGTCCACACAGCCACTTAGTGTGCTGTAGAACTAGCCACATAGACAAGCGCTTTGTGTGTAAAACAAATTGCAGGTTTTTTGCTAAATCCTGTCCTTCCTTTTGGATCTCTAAGATTATTCTGTACAGTTGAAATTGAATTTGATACTCAGAAATGAAGTTATTAGAAATACCTGGATGCACAGATTAGAAAGAAGGAAAGAGTTCAGGGATATGAAACCAGAAGTTCATATTGACATATCCTTTTATGGCCCAAAATAGGGTGTCTAAAACTGCCTCCCAACAAGATTAGGACAAACTTTGCAATGAAGTTTGTGTTACAAGAAAGACTGACCCCAATTCTCATATATAATACTCTGGTTCACACCAAGAAATGGAAGAAAACAAACACGAACAGCTCTTCTGAGTGACTAAAGATAAACATATATATAATAGCGAATCCCATCCCTTCTGTACATTACAGAGTTAATATGTACTTAGACCTTTAAGGAAAAGTAGCAAATAACTATGAAAGGTGTCTCAAACAGTTATGAAGTCTTTGTTTGTAGATTGCACTGCTCTATATTGGCTACATTTTTCACATTTAGAAAGTGCCATTCAAATTTCTTTCAATTCTCTTATTTACAGAGATGATTTTAAAATAGTTATTAAAGTTCTAATGTGTCGCTTTTTAATATGGTCAAATTTTAAGCTCATTCATGTCAGGACTGAATTTTTAGAACTGATCATTTAGGATAATAAAATCAAGTTTGTACAGAAAAGTAATTTACTGTGGTATTTCACAGATGAGCCTGTAATCAAATGTTTTATATTGACAGAATGGTTATACACCACTGCACATAGCTGCCAAGAAAAACCAGATGGATATAGCAACTACATTGCTTGAATATGGTGCTGATGCTAACGCTATTACCAGACAGGGTATTGCCCCTGTACATCTTGCATCCCAGGAAGGCCATGTGGACATGGTGTCATTGCTTCTTACTAGAAATGCTAATGTGAATCTTAGCAACAAGGTAAGTTTGCATTTATTTATTTATTTTTACACTCAGGGAAAAAAAAAGGGTAACTAATAAGAAAAGGGGCTAGCAAGTGAATTTTGCGTCATCTGATTCTATGAGATTTGAAATTTACAAGCTTTGACAAGTCAAACCAATCTAAGTACCTTCTTTGATAATGTTAGCAGCCCAGTGGATGGGGGGAACTGTAGATGTGATACATCTTGGTTTTAGTAAGGCTTTTGACACAGTCCCACATGACATTTTCAGAAGCAAACTAGGGAAATATAGTCTAGATGAAATTACAGTAAGGTGGGTACAAAACTGGTTGTCAGACAGTACTCAAAGAGTAATTATCAATAGTTCGTTGTCAAACTGAGGGGATGTATCTAATGGGGTTCAGCATGGGTCTGTCCTGAATCTTGTATTATTCAGTATTTTCATTAGTGACTTAAATAACAGAGTGGAGAACATGCCTATGAAATTTGCGGATGACACCAAGCTGGGAGGGGTTTTGAGGACAGAACAAAACAAATTCAAAAACTGAATTTGATAAACTAGAGAATTGGGCTGTCATCAACGAGATGACATTCAATAAAGTGCATGTGCAAAGTACTACACTTAGGAAGAAAAAATCAAATGCACAACTACAAAATGGGGAATAACTGGTAAGTGGTTTATAGTGGGTCACAAATTGAATATGAGTCAACAATGTGATGCAGTTGCAGAAAAGGCTAATATAATTTTGGGGTGTATTAGCAGGAGTGTCGTATATAAGACATGGAAGGTAATTGTCCCACTCTACTCAGCTCTGGTGAGGCCTCAGCTGGAGTACTGTGTCCAGTTCTGGGCCCCATTCTTTAGGAATTGTGTGGACTAAGTGGCGATTCTAGAGGAGAGCAACAAAAATGACAAAAGGTTTAGAAAAACCAACCTTAAGAGGAAAGATTTAAAAAAACGGGGTATATTTAGTCTTGAGAAAGGAAGATTGAGGGGGGAACTGATAACTGTCTTCAAATATATAAAGGGCTGTTAAAAAGAGGATAGTGAGCAATTGTTCTGCATGTGCACTGAAGGCAGGACAAGGAGCAATTGGCTTAATGTGTTGCAAGGGAGATTTGGGTTAGATATTAGGAAAAACTTTGTAACTATAAGGATGGTTAAGCAGTGGAATAGGTTACCAAGGTAGGTTGCGGAATCCCCACCATTGGAGGTTTTGAAGAATAAGTTGGACAAACACTTGTCATGGGTGGTCTAAATTGACTTGGTCCTGCCTCAGCACAGGGGGCTGGACTATATGACTCGAGGTCCCTTCCAGCCCTACATTTCTAAGATTCTATGTAAAGCACACAGGTGTTTGAATTTGTCATCGTTTCTTCTGGTAGAAAATAGAACATAGTAACGGCCATATTAGATCAGACCAACTGTCCATTTTTCTGGAATCCTGTCTTTGACATTCTCCAGTACCAGATGCTTCATATGAATATGTAAACCCTCCCCTTCTCCCCTGTAATGGACAATTCTGTTGTAACATGCCTATTGGGGAAGTTTCTTCTGAATTCCAGGCTATTTGTGGGCTTGACTCCCGCCATTTTAGCAGATCTATACATGTTCCTTTCATTAAGCAGTGGTAGCCCCTAACTTTGTAAAGAGAAGCTGATTTTTTTTATGGGCTATCAGCAGTATGGTTGTCTGAGATTTTGTTCTTAATGTAAGTGATTCCACTTCCTGGGGCATTCCATTATAGCATTGCAACTTTCCACATGCTTTCTCTTGGGAATTGGAAAGGAGGTGTTTATACATCTGCCAAAGGGTTTATAGGCTGATAAGTCTGCTCAGTGATAATGTCTACAGTAAATGTGCATCCCTAATTCCCTAGATGCCCTCATCTCCATCAGTGTAATTGTATAGTGTGGTTTCTGTATGAATTTATCTGACAAGATTATGAAGGTGAGAGTGAGAAATTTCTCACAAAAATCATTCCTTGCTCTCAGCAGGTGGAATGGCTCAGTGTCCTCTGAGTCTCTGGGTGTGCTTCATATGACACTTGGAAGCCTATGCTTCATTTCTCCTATTCTAACCTTAAAACTATTCATGGTCCTTCATTAGCATCTATGGCTACCCCTAAATGCAGATGCTGGCTTTTATGTGGTGACACACTGTACCTCAAAATAACACCTTGTACCCTCATATTCACCACTTGTATATGGTTATGATATATTTTGTACAAAGTATGCCTTGTGAGGTATCATTTGAAAAGTCATAATCTGTTACATATTACTGTCCTGTTAACGTCTGTACCATCATAATATATGGAGTTATCAGATTTTGCTGTATGTTTGTTACTGAAACATGTGAGTCTGGGGAATGTCCACAGACTAGCTCTTTAGAAATAACAATAACTATAAACAAAGAACTGTCACCTCAAGCTGCACGTATACAGAAGGTGCAAGCAAGAATTTGCAATTCATATGAAGGACTGAGTGCAGAGCACATAGGCAATGGGGCTGCCTGACCCCATGACACAGCAAGGACTTTTCCAATAAAAAGGGTCAAGATATAAAAAGGGGGAACAAAGGCCCCTCTCTTCCCCCACCTGTTCTGAAGGCACCAAGATTGTTTGGAAGACAGAAACATCATTGAACTGGGGGGAGGGATCCTAACTGGAAAACTTTCCAGTTAGCACAGACTGCTGTAAGCTTTTGGGTAAGAGAAACCTTATTGCTTCACATTTGACGTAGCTTGGTAAAGTTTAGGATTTAGACTGCAATTTTATCATTTTATTTCTTTTTGTAACCAATTCTGACCTTTTATGCCTATACCAGTTATAATCAGTAAAAATCTGTCTTTCTGTAGTTAATAAACTTATTTTGATGTTTTATCTAAGCCAGTGTGTTTTTGGCTGAAGGGCTTGGAGAATCTATTCAGGTTAACAAGGGTTGGTGCATATTCATTTTCTTTGCTAAAATGACAGAATTTATGAGCTTGTATTGCTTAATAAGTTACTGAGCAGTTCAAAACAATACATGTCTGGGTTGCAAGGCTGGGACTGGGGATATGCAGGTGTCACCCTGTATGTAATTCAAGAGTGGCTGGACATAGCATTCTGGTATTTGTCTGGGGTGACTTGCATGCTAGGAGCTGGGGTGACTGGGCGGAGTGGCAGCTCACACAGCAAAGCAGGGCCTAGTGCACATGAGGCTGGAGAGTTAAGGAGGCACAACGATCCACCAGTTCAAGTTGTACTCTGGGGCATGTCACATTGGTGCTGCAAGCAGGGTGAAATGCACAGCCTGTTGTACTGAGTGAGATTTGCACTTCATACACTGGTGTAGTGATTTTAAGTGAGACTTTGTGTGGTGGCTGAATACAATCAAGAAAAGATTACACTTTTGTTATTTTCTGTTTGATTATTTTGGGTAAGGGAAATAAGAGCAGAAAAAGCATAAAGATGAGAGAGCGAGCGAAGTAGTTACACAGTTAGAGCTGTACCGATTGCAGGTAGCGGAAAAAGAGAGAGAACATCAGAGAACCTTGGAGCTAAAGCAACTGGAGGTGGAAGCCCATCAATGAGCCCTGAAAGAGAAGGAAATAACAGCTGCCATAGAACAGCACATCAATGTGCCTTGGAACTGAAACAAGAAGAAGCCTACTTACACATTCATTTTCATATATAAGAGAACACTGTAAACAGCAGAATTTAAATCTGAGTGTTGCTCCTAGAAAACTGGCAGGAGTGTAAACAATTGTTTGATGTTTCTTTTAATTTCATTCATATCAGGAGAGTGAAATAGCCAGGAGAAAATAACCTTGAGCTTTTGTGTTAAAAACCTGTAGTATAATATCTGCTCCATATTTAATATTACATAAAATAATGTTCCTTGTATAATTGCTGTACTTTGTATAGGAAACATTAGCTTGCTGTATATTTGATGCTTTTAAATTGTAGTGTCTTGTAATTGAACAAATTTAAACAGTAAACAGATAGATAAATTCTGCCCTCATTTACAAGCTGCAAACTCATTGAGATCAGTACAATTGTATAAGTTACTGAGGAAAGAATTTGGCTCATAATGTTAATATGACTCCTCTGCAAGATGATCATTTGTTGCCCCTAATTTACAGAGTGGACTGACACCACTTCACCTGGCTGCTCAAGAGGACAAAGTCAATGTGGCAGAGGTTCTTGTTAATCAAGGGGCTGGTGTTGATGCACCAACAAAGGTAAGATTAATCAACATTAACTAATGTGTAAATATACCTGAAGAAAAAAATAGAGAAAATACATTATACCCACCTAATGGAAGTGTTTAAAGTCTGTAAGTCTGATTCACCACTACAATACTCCGCGTTTATCCTAGTGTAACTGCAGTAATATCAATGGACTTACATTGGCATGAAACTGAAGTAACAGTGGTGAATCAGCCCCTGTGAATAACTAGTTAGAAAATATACTTTGAACACTTAAGATCATGTATTCAATGTTATCCAACTTTCCTTTACATAGAAAGGACAGTCTGTGGGCAATATGTTTATTTTTGCAATCTTGTCTGATGTTTGGATCAGTTTTGATTTAATTTAATTTAATTAATTAATATAATTTAATTACATTGTTGTGTTTTGACTGAAGAAAGTAAGCATCCAGTAGGATTGGACTGCATTCTTCATTTAAGCAAACTCGCATAAATGCCAGAGCTTCCACTATCTTGTTTTGAACCGGGTAATACAGTCCCTTAGCACCCATTAGTGTTCTTCGGTGTGTACTACACGTACTCACTCCTCTATCCAACAGGCATTTGAAAAAATAACAACAAAATGGTTCTTTAAAGTGTCTTAGGTATCATTGTAAAAGCACTCTTTCAGAAGAGCTATGTTTCAAGCAACATAAACAAAGTAAAAACAAATTAGGCACTCCTGATTATTAGAAATGTTGTGTCCCTTATTATTAGCTCTTGTAAAGAGTAATAGACAGTCACCAATTAAATGGAAGTCTTCCGCTTATCCTGAGCTAAATACTGAATAATGTAACCTTCCATAAACTATTCTTTGAGTGTTACCAACACTGACCTGCTGTAGGATGACCATATGTCTCCTCCCCACCCTGCGCGAGCTCAGGGCACCCGGGCTTTCTCTCCCCCACCATGTTACATGCACGCAGGGGGCAGGGAGCTCTGTCCTCCTGCTGCGCTGGCTCCTCCACGGCATGTTTGGCCAGCCTCCCTGGCAGCCAGGCCTGGGCAGGGAGCGGGACGGAGCTGTTCCTGGTTGCTGCTCTGTGCAGCATAGCCAGCTACCTGGGGGAGAGCTTGGCTGGGAAGGGGTGGCAGCAGCAGCCCGCTCCCTGCCCAGGCTGACTCCAAGCATGCTGTGTGGTGGGGGGAGAGGTGGGAGGAGGGCTCTGTCTCACTTGGCCACTGTCCCCGGAAGCTAAGCCTGGACGGGAGGCAGCCCGATGCTGCAGTCAGGTGTTCTCCCAGGCAGCTGCTGCGCCGCACCAGGCAGCGTTCCAGCAGAGCTGGAAGAGGCTCTGGCCCCGCCCTTTCCGCTCTGGCCCTGGCCCCACCCCTTCCGCTCCCTACCTGGGCGGCTGCTGGGGGGGCACTTGATCCTGCATACCCCCCAACACGTCTCTACAAAATGGTGTCCTCCAGGTGCGTGCAGGAGCCAGTCCTGGGGCATGCAATGCATGTATTGCATACATGGACAACATGTCACTGTCTATAAGATATTCTGGCCAGACATGACCACCACTAGAATAGGGGGAACCTTCCAAGTAAGTAATATATGTATTCTAATATTAATTAATTTTTACAAGAAATATTTATCCATCATGAGTTCATGACTCACTCAGTCTTCAGGCCAGAATTCCGTTCCTCAAATCCCCCAAAGTTCACTTCAAACCTGCTTCTCCAGTCAACTCTATACATCTGATGGGTCCACAACAGACCATCAGTACCATCATCTCCAAATTCTATTGATACATTATTTGGGGGAGGGGAGGAACCAAACCATTATTTCCTATGATTTATGGGCATATAGGCAGATCCTATATGTGATAGTGAAGCAACTGATTATAAGTCATGGCAAAGGGAAACATTTTCAGGCCTGATTCACCACTGTGTTACTTCAATTTTTTATGCTACAGTAACGCCACTGATTTCAGTACAGTAGTTACTCTGGTGTTAAACTGGAGTAAACCCATTGAAATCAGTGAAGTTATTCCATCTTTATATTTGTGCAACACAGTGATAAATCAGGTCCACAGTCTGCAGCCACTACTTCACAGTTATCGATTCAGCTATCTATGAGATGCCCAGCAGCAGCTTCACTTTCCCTGGTCATTCACTGCAGATCCCTCAAGGCTCTCACTTTGTCCTCTTGGAGATGGATCTCACCTGGTATTGAATCTTTCTGTAATCTGAAGTAGCTCAGTAACATTGTAGGACCTGCTGTCTTCACTTAATTAAAAGCAATGTCTAAACTGCACGCTAACCCCTAAACCATACGTATTAATGTGTACATTCCCCCTACCCCCATAGTCCTACAAATAGGAAGTAGTATAAGTAGTGCACTGTCAGTGGGATCCCTGTCTGCCAATTCAATGGCCACTCCAGGAAAGACCTGAATTTCTTAACTGCAGCACTGAAAATGAACCTGGTCAGTAGATAAAATTATCCAAAAGGAAAGAAAACTTAGTATCACATTTACTTATCCTGTTGTCTGTAACAGGTCCATAGCATGTTCAAAGGACTAGTAAATCTCTGAACATTCATCCAGAACAATAACTGTGTTCACTGGTAGTGAATAGGTGATTGTTACACATTCCCTTCTGGGAGACCACATCTCAGTGGTAGAGAAATCCTCAGGTGTGCCCTGGGGCAGGAACTCAATGTTCAATAGCCAAGAGAAGTCCCAGTGCACTGCATTTTATCTTTCTGCATTTTTATCCACGTATCTAAGCAGAACAGTCATTTTTGGAGTAGCATTTCACATACAAGGCTAATTTAAATTATTAATGCTGAGGCCCAATTATCCATAATGAGGAGCATCTTGGACTACTTCGCCTTCCTTCTACCATGTTAAGCCTTACTCTCCACTGCATGGGACCATTTGCCCCTTAGGGAGAACATTTCCACCTATTTTTCTTCCAGCACTTGATCTGAGCTGAATGAGTCAGGTGTGCGTGACACAGTTTCTTAATTGTTACATAAAACAGGGACATGGAGGCCAGATTGCCAGGCTCTGGATAGCAGGCCAGACTCTGGTCATCTGAGGACACCAGTCTGCCAAAAAACACTTGCTGTTGTAGGAAGACGTGTGAGAATCTGTATCCTCTATTTTATCATGGACCACAGTTTCTGGAGAAACCCTGATGATCTGAGTTTATAATGCAAGACCTGACAGACTCTTTACTGCAGTAGGAAACACCCTTCCCCCTTCTGTAATAACTACCTTCTCTTAAACACCCTTCTCTTCGTATTCTATCCAGGTAGCAACTGGGCTATTGACTTACAAAACAGAGTGATACTACTATTATCACTCAATTACAATATTCATTGCAGGAGAAAGAATACTTATTATTTTATCAGTGTCATTTAACTTCATGTGTAGCCACAGGTGAGCTATCATTTTCCTCCTGAGGAATATTATCATCTTTAATCATCATTTATACATCTCTGTAAGCCAACATAGTACTTTACAAACATATATTGCTTGATGCTGCAATCTTTATTCTTGTGAGTACTTCCTACTTATGTACCTGTGCACTTGGACACTGGGACTGTTCAAATCAGTGAGGAGTACTCAGAGGACTACAAAGGAAGGGAAGATTGGGCTGAGACGCGTTTTCTGCTTCAAAGGAATAGTAAGGAAGAATAGTTTTGCCACTGCAGGACTTGCTGAGTGACATTTTCTGGCATTAATTATGTGTCAGAATAATTGATTGTAGTCTGGTCTGATCTAAAATCGTCTCAGAAGTACTATTAGACCTAAATATCATATGCAGTTCAATTATAAGTCTTCAGGGGTTTTTTTTGCTTAGGACTTTTTAATTGTATTTTGGAGGAAAATATTAAAGGAAAAATAGCCACTAGTTTTGCAGGCTGCACGTTGACAGTGTTCTGGGGTTCCTCTTCTGGTTCTGCAGCAATAATTAGCTAAACACATGCTAATCCTAGAGCTCTGATGACTTCACTCAAGGATGCTGGTGAATAAACAAAACTGATTTGGCACAACAAAGCAATAGCGATGTTATTGGAAGCTGGCTTTTTCTGTTTTTTAAGCATAGCTATGTTTACTCAAGCTCCACTGGACAGATGGGGGGGAAAGTATTTACTTAAGTTCCCATAGAATCTCTATGGATAGCAATTCTGTGCTTGAATAATAACAGTATAGCAGTATCAGTATACTTCCAACCACCTAACCAGGGTGGTGATGGTGATTGTGAAATGCTCCAGGAGATTATAGAGACTATAAAAATAGAAAACTCAATAATAATGGGGGATTTCAACTATCTCCATATTGACTGGGTATATATCACCTCAGGATGAGATGCAGAGATAAATTTTCTAGACACCATTAATGACTGCTTCTTGGAACAACTAGTCCTAGAACCCACAAGGGGAGAGGCAATTCTTGATTTAATCCTAAGTGGAGCACAGTATCTGGTCCAAGAAATAAATATAGCTGAAGCTCTTGGTAATAGCGACTATAATGTAATTAAATTTAACATCCTGGTGGGATGGAAAATACCAAAGAGACCCACCACAGTAGCATTTAACTTCAGAAAGCGGAACTGCATAGAAATGAGGAAGCTAGTTAAATGGAAATTAAAAGATACAGTCACAAGAGTGAAATGCATCCAGTGTGCATGGAAACTTTTATAAAACACCATAATAGAGGCTCAAATTAAATGTATGCTCTAAATAAATAAAAATAGTAAGAGGACCAAAAAAGTTCCACCATGGCTAAATAACAGAGTAAAAGAAGTGGCTAGAGGCAAAAAGACATCCTTTAAAAATTGGAAATAAGATCCTACTGAGAAAAATAGAAAGAAGTATAAACTCTGGAAGTCAAGTATAGAAGTATAATTAGGAAGGCCAAAAAAGAAATTGAAGAGTAAAGACACAGAAACTAATAGCAACATTTTTTAAAAGTAAATTAGATACAGGAAGCCTGCCAAACAATCAGTGGGGCCACTGGATGATTGAGGTGCTAAAGGAGCACTCAAGGAAGACAAGGCCATTTGCAGAGAAGCTATATTAATTCTTTGCATCGGTCTTCATTGCAGAGGGTGTGAGGGAGATTCCCACACCTGAGCTAGTCTTTTTAGGTGACAAATCTGAGGAACTGTCCCAGATTGAGATGACAGTAGAGGAGGGTTTGGAACAAATTGATAAACAGTAACACGTCACCAAAACCAGGTGGTATTCACCCAAGAATTCTGAAGGAACTCAAATATGAAATTGCAGAACTACTAACTGTGGTCTGTAGTCTTTCATTTAAATGAGCTTCTGTACCAGATAGCTGGAGGATAGCTAATGTGATGCCAGTTTTTAAGAAAGGGTCCAGAAATGATCCTGGCAATTACAAGCCAGTAAGCCTAACTTCAGTACCAGGCAAATTAGTTGAAACTATAGTAAAGAACAGAATTATCAGACATATAGTTGAACATGATTAGTTAGGGAAGAGTCAACACAGCTTTTGTAAAGGGAAATCATGCCTCACCAATCTACTAGAATTCTTTGAGGGAGGTCAACAAACATGTGGACAAGGGTCATCTGATGGATATAATGTACTTGGACTTTCAGAAAGCCTTTTACAAGATCCCTCAACAAAGGCTCTTAAGCAAAGTAGGAAGTCATGGGATAAGAGGGAAGGTCCTCTCATGGATCAGTAACTCATTACAAGATAGGAAACAAAGGGTAGTAATAAATGGTCAGTTTTCAGAATGGTCAGAGGTAAATAGTGATGTCCCCCAAGGGTCTATACTGGGGACCAGTGCAGTTCAACATATTCATAAATGATCCGGAAAAATAGGTAAAATTTGCAGATGATATGAAATTACTCAAGATAGTTAATTCCAAAGCAGACTGTGAAGAGTTACAAAGAGATTTCACAAAACTAGGTGACTGGGCAACAAAATGGCAGATGAAATTCAATGGTGATAAATGCAAAGTAATGCACATTGGAAAACATAATCCCAACTATACATATAAAATGATGGGGTCTAAATTAGCTGTTACGACATAAGGAAGTGTCATTGGAGTCATTGTGGATAGTTCTCTGAAAACATCCGCTCAAATGTGCAGCAGTAATCAAAAAAGCTAACAGAATGTTAGGAACCATTAGGAAAGGGATAGATAATAAGACAGTAAATATCATAATGCCATTATATAAATCTATAGTACACCCACATCTTGAATACTGAGTGCAGTTCTTGTCAGCCCATCTCTAAAAAAAGATATATTCGAATTGGAAAAGGTACTCAGAATGGCAACAAAAATAATTAGGGGTATGGAGAAGCTTTCATATGAGGAGAGGGAAAAAAACACTGGAACTTTTCTGCTTGGAAAAGAGATGATTAAGGAGGGATATGATAGAGGGCTATAGAATCATGAATGGTATGGAGAAAGTTAATCAAGAAGTGTTATTTACCCCTTCACATAATACAAGAACCAGGAGTCATCCAATGAAATAACTAGGCAGCAGGTTTAAAACAAACAAAAGGAAGTACTGCTTGACACAGCGCACGGTCAACCTGCGGGGCTCATTGCCAGGAGATGTTGTGAAGGCCAAAACTCCAATGGATTCACAAAAGAATTGGATAAGTTCATTGGGGTTAGATCCTGCAACGGCTATTAGCCAGGATGGTCAGGGATGCAAGCCCATATCCTGGGTGTGCTAAGCTTCTAATGTCCAGAAGCTGGGAGTGGATGTCAGGGGATCAATCACTCAATAATTGCCCTGTTCTGTTCATTCCCTCTGAAGCCTCTGGCATTGGCCACTGTCAGAAGACAGGATAGTGGGTTATATAGACCACTGTTCTGACCCATTATGGCCATTCTTTTGTTATTATGTTCTTTAAAAGGTAATGCAATGTAAAAATGGAATACCGGTAAAGCACACATTTCAAAATACCCTTCAGAACATGAGGTTCCTTTAATAGTATATAAAAAAACCAAAATGTGCTTGTTTAGACTATTTTCACCCCCACCTCCTTTGTCTTGTTTTTCTTCACTCTTCTTTCTGTATCTGGAGCTGGGTGGAGATTTCTAGCTTGAATAGACATACCTGCTACACTAGCGCTAAAATTAGAAGTGTAGGTGCAGCAATGCAAATAGTGAGAGGGGCTAGCCACCCCGGGTACAATCCCAAATGAAACCCTCGGTACATATTCAGGTGTTTAGCCACTCCTGCTGCTCACACCACTGTGTCTGCACTTATGTTTTTAGGTTCAATCAAAGCTAGCACAGGTATGTCTGTATGAGCTGCAAATAACATCTCCAGGTCTAATGTAGACATACCCTAAAACTTCTTCAAAACCTTGGATCTGTGTAGTTCACAGCCACCAGTGTACATTAGGAGTGATTCTTTAGAAGGCAGTGGAGTAAAACTAGTCTCTCTCTCTCTCTCTCTCTCTCTCTCTCTCTCTCTCTCTCTCTTCATGTCATCTGCTCCAGACCCTGCCACAGTTAAAGCTTTAAAATGCAACTCACCATTCACAAAGGACAACTTTGGAATTCCACAGCAAAAGCAGAATTTTTGTCATTTCCAGTCCCAGCAGCTTTTCTTTTCTGTGATTGAATTGCTGGGAATGTAGGCCCTGAAACAGTAAGGTACCTGTGCCTGACTTTAATAGTCACTGAAGTCAATTGAACCACTCCTGCTTATAGTTAGGTATATGGTTAAGAACCTTGCTGGATCAGGACCTTAAATCTAGACTTAGTGCTTGACAGTTTTTCCTTCAGTACTTACATTTCCAGATATATAATAACTGTGTTGATTACATATATATATTATCTTGTTTTCCTAGTACAGCCATAATGCTGAACACTGACAAGAAGGTGAATGCCCTTTTGAAGTTCATTATTATTTGGCTGTTGCACAGTGGCTAGTGTTGTTTTCATATATAATTTACAGAGCTAGCTTGAGAAAATAAAACCAGATACTGGATTGCCCAAGGGATTGGTAATGGGATTCAGAGCTTTTCTCTCAGTGTTGCCTGGATGAAGCTAGCACAGATCATTAGTTATTGAAAATTGTTACTGTGTGCTGGCTATTGGGCCCATGTGACAAAAATTGATTGTCTCAATCTAGTTCCTGATTGGAAAGTATCCGGATAATAAAGCCAACACTAAAGTGGCAGCTATTTGTACCCTTGGTAGTATTCTTATCAAGGATTGGGAAATGATGGTGATCAACTACTCTCTTACTCCCTGAATTGGACCTTCCAGGTCAGGGCTGAGGCAAGACAGTGTGGGAAAAGTTGTACTGCCAATATACCTCTTTTGTTGCTAACTAAAAGTGTTCAGTACCTTTCACAAGCACAAAGACAAAAAAATCACAATTTTATTTTTAATTAAAATAATAAGCGATTTTAGTATTAGAAGGAAAACGGAACAGAGATATAGTGGGATGTTGGAAAGAATGCTTGAAATACTTAATCACGGTTATTTAAATGTATCTTTGTTGCATATTATCTATCATATTATCAATTATTACCACAGTTTTTAGATGCATGTTAAACTGTCTAGTGGCCATTGCACTAGAAATTTCCAAACCCCCGCTACCCCGCCGCCCTCCAATAACATTAATAGTGGGCCTTTGCAAGATACTTTATGCAGTTAAACTTTGATTTAGTAAAGCACTTAAACATTCTTAAACTTAAAGATGTGCTTGTGTGCTTTGCTGAATCAAGGTCTCATTGGATTTGTGGTGTCTTGATCTAGAGGAGTTGTCAGCCTAATCAAAGACATCAGTGAAACTCTATTCAATTGTTCTGTGTTCATTTCTTAGCTCTCACTCTATCTTCAGTGTCTGACAGCAGCAGCAGAAAAAAACAGAGCAGCTTGAGAGTCAGCATGAAGAGAGAGATGCAATAATTCAAGCTGTTAGGATTTATGGTTACTACCAGGGCAAATGAAGGATATTGAAAAGATACCCACTACATGGGGCTTTTAATACTTTTCTCCTCCCAAAAAGGAGTGGGAATACATGTATGTTTCAATACAGGGCCGCCCAGAGGATTCAGGGGGCCTGGGGCAAAGCAATTTTGGGGGCCCCTTCCATAAAAAAAAGTTGCAGTACCATAGAATACTATATTCTTGTGTGGGGCCCGGGGTCTGGGGCAAATTACCCCACTTGCCCCACCACCCCCGGGCGGCCCTGTTTCAATACCATAATATAAAATTGAAAGTCCAATATTTCTGGGTTAATTTTTGGCATGTATTCTTGCTGCTTTTGAGAAGCACTCCCCATCTGTTAGCCCCCATGTTGCTGTCCATTCTTAAACTGACTAGAAGCAATGTAATTAATTGATTACCATGAGGTGACAAAATTAGAAGCTGCATTAAAAAAATCCTGATTTTCTGGAATAAAATATTATTTACTGGTAAGTCTGCTAAGTTCCAGGAAGCTTATGCCAGTAAATATTGGTTTAACTGTAAAATCAAGACACATCTTCATATGATGTGTCTATAGTTTAAAAATTGTTAACAAAATATGTTTAGCCGCCTGTTTATTCATCTACAATGTTCTGAGAACCCAGAATGGGGAATCCAGGTAGCAGTGAGAATTGCTTTCTTGTTCTCTACCCTTGTTTGGCAGTGTAAGCACAGAATCTGCCAGTTGGCATGATTCAGAAATCTTAACAGGATATTCATCTGCAATGAGGAAGTCAAGAAATAAATATAAATTTAGATGCCTGCCGAACTGAAAGCCATTTGTTACTGGAGTCCATTCTGTAGCTGGGAAACAAAGGATATTCAATTTGGGTCTCAGATTTAAGTAGGCATCTCGGTAGTTAGTTTTAATTTTGTGTTTTGACCCAACATGATTATTGTGGATATTGTTGCCTATTGCTATGAAAAATGCTTGCTAATGGAAAGAAACTTCATTCTAAAATGTCCAATGTATTCATTTGTGTTCCATGTTGTCTTGTCACATCATCCTATCTTTGCTGATGGCAGCATTACGTTGTATAGCACATGGAGCATGATTAGACATGACACAATATGACCACAAGGTACTGGAAACTTAAGAGAAAATCTTCCAGGGTAGCCCAGTGGTCTAATGGTGGCACAATATGCTGCCACATAGGGATCAGAGTACAGATGCAGAGTTCAGTGTTTTCCTCCCAGGCTGGCAGGTGCTGAGATTGCCACCAAGGCAGCATGCTGAACCCCAGAGGGGAGGGAGGGAGTGCCTCATGTCACTCTGCAGTGAACCCACCTCCCTTCCCCAGGCTGGATAGGAAAAGCAACATTAATGGCTTTAGTGAGAGCTGTACTTGGCCGTCATTTCTGGGACACAAGATAGCTGTGCTTTGAGGCCTCCAAGAGGAAAATAGTAGAAAGGAAATAAATGGGGGTGGAGGTCATTCGGAGTTCAAAAACTTCCCTCCGTTCTCTCCCCTACCCCACACATTTCAAAAGGGACAAAAAGAAAACCTTCCAGAGTTAGCACTGTACCTGGTCTCTCATTCAAATTGCTAGCTAGTCAACAATGAGAAAAGAGCCAGCGAGAAAGCAGTAGTGTAGGTAATTGTTCTCCTAGCAGCTTACGGAGGTACAGTAGTAGGTGCCATTAAAATCTTGACATTTACATTTGCAGTGGGTAAATTTAAAGTAGTACTTAATTAAATAGTCTACTTTGTAGTTAGACTTAGTGGTTTCTTTACATGTTACCTGATTTATGATTCACTGAAGTAAAGGCATGTAAATACATACACCGTATTTTACAGTAATTGGCACATTCCCTCAACATGTTTTAAGATAGGGCCATTGGGCACCTTTTGTTTAAAATGGACATGTTGGAGTCTAATTTAAATTGATATGAAGAAAATCCTGAATCCAAATGCGGCAACCACTGAAACATACGTTTTGTGTAAACCATGCAGAACCATTCACATCTGTATTTTCCTTTTTCTTAAGAGTCATGGCTCAGTGGTCTGAACATAAGATAGGGAGCAGGAGCTCCTGAATTCCAATCCTGACTTTGGCATTCCCTTCCTAATGCATCTGGGCAAGTCACTGAACCTCCGTGCCTCAGTTTCCTCCTTTGTAATATAGAGAGAATAATCCTCACCTATCCAACAGCCAACTGGGTTAATCTTTATAAAGTACTTCGAAAAAGTGTTCTTTTTAGTTGCCCCTCTTCTGAACTGTCCTTCATTGCAGCCCCAGTCTGATTATAATAAAGTAAGCATATTTATTAAGGAAGAAGAGATAATGTCTTGATGCAGGCAGATAAGAAAGGAGGAGATAATTGCTTTAGGAGGTATAATCTGATCATTTCTATCACTTTGTAAGAATCTCAAGCTCTTTCAGATCAACTAACAATATTCGCATTATAGTAAAAGGAAAAAAAAAGAGTGAAGAGATGGGGCGGGGGTGAGGGGCAGCAGCTTTGGTTCTCTCTGATTTGTTCCATTTTATAGTATAACTTCACTATTTATGTAAGTATTTGTTACAATTCTTTACATGTTTCAACACGTCATTTAAATTATTTAAAATTTGAATGGTTTCTAAAGTGAGCAGCAAACAGATTGAACACTCTGATTCCCTGTTGCTACATTTAAGTGAGGTTTTTAAGTAGTATTTAGAATTCTGTTTCTGAGCAGTATATTTATAGAGACAGGCTTATGTTTTAGTTCTTAATTAGAACTCATGCCAAAAAATGTACATGCTTAGCTATGTTCAATTTTATAAGGTGTTTTGGACATGAATCCGGTTTCCCTTATTTGTTTAAGCATCTCATGCCCTGACAGCTCCTGGATTTTGCTGCAGCTCTGGTGGGCATTTCTGAACTGTACATTAATAATGAAAGTCAGGTAGGAAAATAACAAGGAGAAAAATCCATATATTCATCAGTGCAAAAGTTTGCCAGGGTGTTCTGCTAACAAAACACCAGCTTCCACTGGTCTCTGAAACATAAGGCCCAGAACACATTAGGTATGGTCTACATGGCAACAAAACACCTGTGGCTGGCCTGTGTCAGCTACCCAGGTGTAACCCACATAACTTCTGGGTGTGGTCTTCTGTCCCATCTAGTGGCACCGAGACCACTTAAAGAGAGAGAGATACAATGAGTCTGCTCTACAGCCTTAGCTAACAGTTGGTTGGCTTTTAGCTCATGTGGTAGAGGCTCATGCACTAAGCTCCAGAGGTCCTTGGCTCGATCCTGCCTGCCGACAACTGGGATCTGTCAGCGTTACACAGGCTCGGGCTACAAGGTGATAAAATTGCGGTATAGCCATTTGGTCCTGGGCTCTGGGACTCTCCTCCCTGCAATTTTATAGCCCCACAGCCCAAGCTCAGCAAGCCCAAGTCAGTTGACATTAGGGTTACCATATGTCCGGATTTTCCCGGACATGTCCGGCTTTTGGGGGTTCAAATCCCCGTCCGGGGGGAAATCCCCAAAAGCCGGGCATGTCCGGGAAAATCAGGAGGGAGGGAGGGCTCGGCGGGGCCTCTTTGGCCGGGGCCGGTGCCGGGCCGGTCCGGGGTCGCGGGGCCGGGGCCGCGGGCCGGTCCGGGGTAGCGGGGGGGTGCGCCGGGCCGCGGGCCGGTCCGGGGTAGCGGGGGGGAGGTGCGCCGGGCCGCGGGGCCGCGGGCCGGTCCGGGGTAGCGGGGGGGAGGTGCGCCGGGCCGCGGGGCCGCGGGCCGGTCCGGGGTAGCGGGGGGGAGGTGCGCCGGGCCGCCGGGCCGCGGGCCGGGGTAGCGGGGGGGGAGGTGCGCCGGGCCGCGGAGCCGGTCCGGGGTAGCGGGGGGGAGGTGCGCCGGGCCGCGGGCCGGGCCGGGGTAGCGGGGGGGAGGTGTGCCGGGCCGCGGAGCCGGTCCGGGGTAGCGGGGGGGAGGTGCGCCGGGCCGCGGGCCGGGCCGGGGTAGCGGGGGGGAGGTGCGCCGGGCCGCGGAGCCGGTCCGGGGTAGCGGGAGGAAGGTGCGCCGGGCCGCGGAGCCGGTCCGGGGTAGCGGGAGGAAGGTGCGCCGGGCCGCGGGCCGGGCCGGGGTAGCGGGGGGGAGGTGCGCCGGGCCGCGGGGCCGCGGGCCGGTCCGGGGTAGCGGGGGGGAGGTGCGCCGGGCCACGGGGCCGCGGGCCGGGCCGGGGTAGCGGGGGGGAGGTGCGCCGGGCCGCGGGGCCGCGGGCCGGGGTAGCGGGGGGGAGGTGCGCCGGGCCGCGGGGCCGCGGGCCGGGGTAGCGGGGGGGGAGGTGTGCCGGGCCGCGGGCCGGTCCGGGGTAGCGGGGGGGAGGTGCGCCGGGCCATGGAGCCGGTCCGGGGTAGCGGGGGGGAGGTGCGCCGGGCCGCGGAGCCGGTCCGGGGTAGCGGGGGGGAGGTGCGCCGGGCCGCGGAGCCGGTCCGGGGTAGCGGGGGGGAGGTGCGCCGGGCCGCGGAGCCGGTCCGGGGTAGCGGGGGGGAGGTGCGCCGGGCTGGGGTAGCGGGGGTGCGCCGGGCCGCGGGGCCGGGAGCCAGTCCGGGATAGCTGGGGGCTGCTCTGGGCCGCCGGGGGCCGGCAGTGCTGGGCGGGCCGGGGCCGGCACCCCAGGGCCCGAGCCGACCCAGGCTGGAGCCGCCGGGGGCCAGCCTGGGCCGCGCCTCCTCCCCCCCACATCCCCGTTACCTGCTTCAGGCTTCCCGCGAATCAAATGTTCGCGGGAAGCAGGGGAGGGGGCGGAGACTTTGGGGAGGGGGCGGAGTTGGGGCGGGGGCATGGGCGGGGCGGGGGGCGGGGCCGGGGCCCCGTGGAGTGTCCTCCATTTGGAGGCACAAAATATGGTAACCCTAGTTGACATGAGCCAACCATCGGTGTTTTATTGGAGTGTAAACACACCCTTAAAAAACTAGACTTCATGCCTGAGAACTTTACATTCACCAGCAGGCATTCTGCCTCCCGTAGGACTACTTTGTGCTGCTGGAGTCCACTCAGATCCTAGGCTGCACTTTGGCTCTTCTGGTCAGGATGGAGTTGGCAGTATATTCCATCCATTTTAATTGTTTGTTTGTATTGCAGTAGTGCCTAGAGGACCCAGTCAGGAATCACCGTACACACACACACACACACTCACTCACTCACTCACTGTAAAAGGATAGTCACTGCCCCAAAGAACTTGCAGTCTAAGCATAAGAGAAAACTCTGTGAAATCAGCAAGAAATATGCTCAACTTCACAAGAAATGCAAGGCAGCTTCCAGCTTCCCCTTATAGGTTCATTTTGGATAGGGAAGGGAAAAGGTGTGTTCTGTGGGGAAGGAAGGATAAGAAGAGGATGGAGCACATACCTGTCAAGAGATTTTTTTTTTCCGGATGTTTTTCCACATGTTCCCAGAAGGAAAAAAAAAAAAAAAAAACCCACTACCTGGGGCTTTGCAGTTTTATATTCAGTTTATTGTCAGTAAATGGTAATTGCTTATGTTCATATATTTCTTCTTTTTAAAAAACATTCCAGATGGGATACACTCCATTACATGTTGGCTGCCACTATGGAAACATAAAGATTGTTAATTTCCTTCTGCAACACTTTGCTAAAGTTAATGCCAAAACAAAGGTGAGGTTTTCTTTTCCCTTCACTTGTTTTATTTTGTTTAAAAAAACAAAATGCTCTCCTCAGAACACTGCAAACTCTTCTGTTTTTCTATCCTTGGCAGAATGGGTACACCCCTCTACACCAGGCTGCTCAGCAGGGACACACCCATATCATTAACGTCTTGCTCCAGAATGGCGCATCGCCCAATGAACTCACTGTGGTAAGGGACAAGAGAAAAACACATTGTTTGTGGCTTCTTTTCTAGCATGTCAATGCTTTCCCTACAGTAAAAAGTGCTGTGCCACTACATCTCAACAATGGAAATGTAGAAGAATAGGGGGAGGGGAGAGAGCGTGAATCAAACAGCACAGCCAGCCTGTTATCTCAGCTATGAGACATAGCTACCTTAGTGCTCTACTTTTCCTGAAATAGCAACGACTTTAAAATGCATTCATAAGAGAATATAGTGAGGCTTGTCAGAATTCAATTTTTATTTCGACGGATAATATACAAGTTTATTATTGAGCATTTTCCCCTATTTTAATCAATTTAAATTTTCATAGTTACAAGAAATTATGGGGGTTGCAGCCATGAAAATTATTTAATGACAGTAAACGTTGAGATTCAAAATGTTAAAGCTTTATAACCATTAAAATACAAATTGTCAGCATCACATGTCAAAATATACAAAGTAAATATCCTTAAATTGAAGTCTACAAAGTCCTCAGGCAGCATTTTTCTTACTTTGTCTCTCTTTAAATTTCATTATTATTGATGGAAATTGTTTTTCATCTGTTTGTGTCTGTGTGGTGAAATCGATGTTTTCCAACATTTACTGATAAAAATTTAATCCTTCCATCCTACTGGTTATTTCTCTCCTTGCCATTTATGTAAACAGTTAAATGCCTAACATTACATGTCCTGCTGCCAGAACTTTTTATTGTGTTGACTTATAAACGTTTTCTGAAGTCAATTTTTATTGAATTTATTACTTGTTCTTATAGTTAAGCATTGTTAATGAATTTCCATTTTTATAAATATTTCAATTCTCAGAATGGGAACACTGCCCTGGCCATTGCTAAACGACTTGGCTACATTTCAGTTGTTGACACATTGAAGATAGTGACAGAAGAGACCATGACTACAATTGTAAGTATAGTATATTTCAATAATGAGCGTCAGACTCTTTCTTAATCTACAAAGTTCTACAAACTTGACATTTAGCTTTGTTGATAGATACCTGCTGAGACTGCAATCTGATTGTTAAAGGTGGCTATACATACTGTTAGCAATATAACATCCATATGCACTCAAATATAAAAAAGAATATCATATTTACAGCAAATTTATGAAAAAAGTGTTAAAATTCAGGTAATAAATATCAACAGAATGTATTGCAAAAACCAAACTGAAATTACGCAGTATAAATAACCAGGGGCCCAATCCTTCAACTAGATCTGCATGGGTGAACTGTCCTTCCTGTGGCGATCTAATTGCAAGCTTGGGGCCTCGGTGAGGTAACTTTCCTCATACTGCTTTGTAAATGAGCAGAAACTAACATAGATCCCCTCTCTTCTTAAGAGACCCAGTTCTGAATACCTGCAGTGATTCACTCTCACCCACTAGTACCTTCAAGTAGTAGCACATAAAATATACTGTTATAGGGGCTTGCAAATGTCATAATTGTATTTAGTTTAAAAGCAGTTCTTCCAAACTGACAAAATTGGCTGGAACACCACTAGAAGTGTTTTTACTGTAATTATGGGCTGCGTCTTGAAGGCAATTACAAGATTAAGTCCCAGTATTATCTGTTAGATGTTAAAGGGACATCATCAATTTAAAAATCTCATCTTACTGTTGTTTCAGGTAACAGTGCCAGTGACCATAACTGAAAAAGATTAGAGTGAAACATACTGCTCAGTTGTTTTCAGCTCAGTTACATTTGACAGCACTTCATCTTTAATCGGGCTCTCTGTTTCTCTTTTAGTCAGTTAGTTAGTTTCTCCTGTTGTTTGTGTGGGTCTTTTGTACAGCAACAGGAGAGAGACACAAATATTTTTAATAAGAGGAAAGTTTGATTGTAAAGGCATAAAAATTGGCAAGGGATTCAGCGGCAGGCATAAAAATGACATTGAGCTCATATTTTGAAACTGACTACATTTCAGGTTGATGGTGTCCCCTTGAAAAGAAGACATCTAGGCCCTGGTCCTGCAAACATGCATCTGCATAACTTTACTCATGTCAGTATTCCTACTGAAGTAAATGGGTATAGTCACATGAGTGAAGTTACACACATGGACAAGTGTTTGCAGAGTCAAAGTCTTGCCATATTAATTTTATAACAAACCACAAAATGTTTGAAATAGATACTTAAGGCTCACTCTATGAACAGGCCCAGTGCTGCCATTGTCTGATTTATTATCACATGCTACATTCTCTCTCAAGCAAGCCATTTCAGATTAAGCCAGTTTGAATGCCTTTGAATTTAGAAACACTTTTGACTCAGCAACAGGTGATCACTTGTTTGACAACTTTAATCCAGTTAAATTTACAACTTTCCAGATTTAGCACTGACTACAAATAGTTATTAAATTCATGTTGTAAATTAAGGGAAGCTGAAATTTACTTATATGTAAGGAACATTTTTAAAATGCTTACGCACACCAGCCTCAAAAGGAGGAGATATCTAAATTTGGCAGTATAAGTAAGGTGAACCCATTAGAAATAACGCTAATGCCTCAAATATATTTTGTCTAACAGGAAACCTGTTTTTCACCTTTGCTGGTGACCTGTTCTTAGACCCAGACCTTATAATTTAGAGTGTATGTACATAACTCCTTGCACGACATCCATACATGCATTCTGCAATAATAGTGATGACCAATGTGACACCGGCTGTTGTTTGAGAGCTCACATGGCATTCTTTGGTGAACTTGAATGCACGTACCAGACACAGGAGATTCCTGTACCTTCTCTGCACTCCCTTTTTGCCCCTTGCCAGTTGGCACTAAGAGGTTCCTGGGTCACAGGCATCCTGATCTTGCTCACTGCTTAATGGTGTGATGACAATATCTTACAACAGTGGTCACCAACCCGTCGATCGCGATTGACTGGTTGATCCTGGTGACTCTCCCAGGTGATCATGATCTCTGGTGGTGTAGTGGGGCTGCCGCTAAGGCAGGCTCCTTGCCTGCTGTGGCCCCACGCTGCTCCCAGAAGCAGCCAGCACGCTCCCGTGGCCCCATAGGGGAGGGGTCTTCGTGTGCTGTTCCTGCCTGCAAGCACCACCCCACAGCTCCCATTGGCTGGGAACAGGGAACTGTGGCCAATGGGAGCTTTGGGAGTGGTGCGTGCAGAGAGGGGCAGCGCGCAGAGCCACGTACCTCCTGACCCCCTCCCAGGGGCCGCACTGCTGCGTTGGCCCCTTCCAGGGATAAGTGCCACCCGGCAGGAGGCCACATCCCAGCCCTGAGCCCCCTCCAAGAGCCAGCATCCCATACCGCCTCCTGCACCCCGAACCCCCTTCTGCACCCCAAGTCCCTGCCCCAGCCCTCCCTCCCAGAGCCAGCACTCGGCACCCCCTCCTGCACCCCAACACTCTGCTCCAGCCCAGAGCCCCCTACTGCACCCAAACACCCTCCCAGAGCTTGCATCCCTCACTCCCTCCCACACCCCAACCCTGCCCCAGGCTCAGCCCAGAGCCTCCTCCCACACTGCGAACCCTTTGGCCCCAGTCCAGAGCCTGCACCCCCTCCTGAACCCCAACCCTCTGTCCCAACCCAGTGAAAGTGAGTGAGGGTGGGGAAGAGCGAGCAATGGAAAGGGGAGGGATGGAGTGAGCGGGGTGGGGCTTTGGGGAAGGGGCATGGGTTGCCCTTAAATTCAAAACGTGATCTTGGGCATAAAAAGGTTGGAGACCACTGTCTTACGATGTCACTGACCCTTGTTAACCAATCTTCTCTTATTGTCTTTTGGCTATGGATCCATACCCACATAAATTGATATTGCTGGGATGATAAACACCAACATTCATTTGTACCTCCTATTTTTGTCTTAGTAAAGGAAGTGGATAATTGTTCCCATATTTTTTTTTCTTTTTCAACTGATGGCTGCTGAACAAAGTTATCAAAAGAACCGATACTGAGACATCTTGTGCAGATATTTGTTGAAACGCAAGCAGCACAAGATGTTTTGAATTATCACATAAATCCTCTTCGTAGCTACAAAGGGTCAGATCGTGAGATAATGATCTGCCTTGGTAAGGGGGAGTGTGTAGTTGCACTGTCCCTGGAGCCCAGAAGGGAGATTGTGACTCTGCTCATCCAGAGAGTGAGTAATCTGCTCTGGGTACTTACCTGGCACAGTTATGCCACCCAGCATGTGGGAAGATGGAGCCAAAACTTTGCCCAGTCCCCACTCTGTTCTGGCTACCCCCACCTCTTTCTCTCACAGGGAGGAGAATGTAGTGGCTTGTGCAGATCGCGCCCATGCTGCTATTCATGACATGGGGAGCCAGTAAGCCACCATGCTAGCTGGGCACAGTCTGCACCAAAGAAAAACCATTTAACACAAGTGAATATTGGTTCCAAAAACCTGGCTAATTTCTTTCTTGATTTTTTTTCTAAAACTACTGTTTAAAGCAAAACAGAGTAGGAAATAAACATCTTCCTTGTTTTTTGAGCACACTGCAGACAGAAAACTGTTCATATTCACCTCTCAGAATTGTGGTGTCATCAGATTACTTGTGAGTAGCCTGTTAGCAAGGCTGTTGGTTGATATATAGAAGACATTCAGGATCAAAAGCTGGCTTTTATCTTTGTTACTTCATGTGCGCTTTCCCTCTTGTCACTTCCATAGCTGTGTTCTATAATTCATTAGCTTATATAAAACCTATATTGCTCTGTCTTAAAATGTGCTAACAAGATAAACTTCAAAACAAAGAAATACTGTTAGTTATGCTGGATAATAAGCACCAATCTCCACTGCTTCTAGATCTTTTTGGCACCTCTCTTCATACCTTCTCTAAAAGTTACTTATCTCTAGGGAGATTCTAAAATATTTTTCTGCAACGGGAACAAGGCTTATTGAACAGCTGACACCATAAAAAAGAGTTGTAGGAGAGCAGCATAAACAGGAATTTGTTATCCCAAGCTCAGGCTTGTAGAGATCTAGATAATTGTAGGTCAAGTATATTCACTGTTGCACACTGAGAACTCTAAATACAGGAGGCTTATTCTTAGCCTGTACAACTAATGAATTAGTTGGGTTCATGTCACATAGGTAGGAAGGTATATTATTTAATATGTGCTATAAGTAGAGAAAAGTTGCATTACATCTTATTGTGAATTAGACTACAAGAAATGTGAGGTACAAAAAGGACTGTACAGCCCAAAATGCCTTCTAGGTTAGACACAGCTCTAGTCACAGAAGCCCAGAAAATAGTTTTCATTAAAATCAAGATGTTGGTAATCAGTCACCAACATGGTATGGTGCATTTTAGACTCTTGGCACTTTGAGATGGAATCTGAATTACTGAGGGCATTATATTCTCATGTCAAGTAGTCATCTAATTTAAAGATCTTTTGAGGATATTCAGCCAAATCTATCCCATCTGTTATTCAATTTAAGGTGATACAAAGGGTGAATATGGGTTACTGTATTGTGATTTTTACACATACTGTAATAAAACTCTAATAATGACTGAACAAATTCTGGGTGTGATCTTTGATCTATTCAATTCAGTCTGTATAGACATGGCTGAGGTAAAATCTTTGAACATGCATTGGCAGAACCTTCTAAAGCTGGTAGTTTAACTAAAAGGTGCTAGAAATTCTTACACTCGTTTTGTTCTGTGGGAATTATTTAAGGTAAGTAATAAGTTCTGAGCTGCCATGCTCATGAAGGAATGCTTCCATTATATCAAATGAGGACAGGAGCCAAACAGACGTAAACTTGCCACAGAATTATTTATGAAGCCAGACAAAAATAAAGTATATAAAGGTAGATGTGGAATGACAAGCTTAAAAGTTTGGATCAAAGACCACAACCAGAATCTTTTCAGTCATTTTTCCTCCTAAAACTTTGTTAATCATTTTTTAACTTTGTGTCTGATGACGGGGAAATAACAGTAGTAGAATAAGAGGAAACACAAATGTGGGCATATATTTGAATACCACTGATCATCCTGGCTTGGATTCAGCTATACCAAACCTGTACAGATTTTTCTGTAGGATCCAAAACATCATTAGTGCTTGACTGCTGTCTTACTTCAAAGTTTGTGGTTCCTTTTGGGTTTCAATATCCCCTTTTTTTATTAAACCAGCAGGTCAGCTCTGAGGTATCTTGTCATATCTAGCTACTTTCAATGAAGATTTCAGGCATGCAAACTCAGTTTCCCCCAAATCTAAGTCTTCTTATACTGCTCCCTGAACCTGAATGAGAATAAATGACAGAAGTAAAAATCAACCATCTGAATGCATTCTGTGCAAAATTTTCTGATGTGTATCATAGATAACCATAATATTATTGCAGTTGTCACTATGGAAAATATAGGCAGTTCAAGATAAGGTATGTATTTAAAAATATTGCAGAGAAAATTAGTTCCAAAATCACAAAATACTTCCAATGCAGGAAGAAGGAAACTTCACGCAGCAGAAAGGAACTTAATAGTTTAGGGCTAGACTGTGCTACTCTTGCTCCCATTAAAGTCAATGGGTCTGTAGACAGAGTAAGGTACTACTTTAGGCTCCTGTTTTTTAAAAATCTTGGCCTTAAATTCTTTCAGTGTACTTGTTTCTTTTAGGTGATACGATCATCTTTTGGGTCCTCAGAGCATCCTATCTGCTGTATGAGCTTGAATATAGTTACATATGTTGATATAATATTAGGTAGTTTTATTATTTGAATATACTGTACTTCATAATTATATGCAGCTACATGTTGAAACTGCAGAAAATAAAATAAAGGCTTTTTCTGCTAATTTTAGATCATAAATGTGGCCCGTCATGTATTTTTACTTATAAATGTAACAATAAATTTTACATGTTTATATAAATGTTTTTCTGATGAAAATGTCTGGACTTTGAAATGATCTTATTGTTTAACAGACTGTAACAGAAAAGCATAAAATGAATGTACCAGAAACTATGAATGAAGTTCTTGACATGTCTGATGATGAAGGTATGCAAAAAAGGAAATTTTTATTTACTTTTAACATTCTATTTGTTGTATCATAGATTGTTTGTTTGTTAAATTATTCCCCCCGCCCCACTGGATAATTGTTGTTGCAAAAAACATTTATTAGTTATGACATTACATTGTTTTGTTGACATATTGATGTTCTACATATTTACTTATATTGTTTACTTAAATCATGCAGTTCGTAAAGCCTACACCCCTGAAATTCTCAGTGATGGTGAATATATGTCAGATGTTGAAGAAGGTATTTGTGCATTTTTGTATTGCAGTGATATTTAACTTCAACATTTTCATTTTATTTTCTAACTTTAGAAATAATCTCTTTTTTTCCCACTAACTTTTCTTATTACCCTACTAGCAAGAATCAGTACGTTAGACCCGAGTACTTCAGAAAATTGTTTGATTTACTGCTAACATGCTAATTTGCTCCGATCTTTTGCTTCGCTATTTTAAAATCAAATTGCCACTAATTCCCTGGAATATTCTTTCTGCTGCTGCTGCTTCATAAATAGAGTGTTGTTTTAGTATTTTATTTTAAAAACTAAATATTTGCCAAAGAGATAAATATACACATTCTTGGGAAGAAACAACTGACAATAGGAGATAACTTCTGAAAGGATAGAGTATAAATTTTACATTTCTAATATCTACCCTCCACTATAAAGTGAATTCTGGGATTATTCATTTGCTAGTGAGGACCTACCCTGATCAAAGGAGAGTTCAGAGTAAAAATCCCAATCATCATTTAGTGTAATGTCACATAAGTGCAAGTTCTATTTGCACTGAATAAGATACTGTATTGTACTTAAAAGAAGACGACTCCCATTTTGGTAGGACCACAGCAAGTGCAGTAATTGGGAATGGTGAGCATTACTGCCAATACAGTGCTAGACTCAGACACATAGCTGTGCCACCCTGAGAAGAGCCCTGAGAAGGAACTGTGGCTCAGAGAAGGCCTAATTAATCAGGCTTTCTGTAGTGAACTCTATAGGGGCTGGAATAGAGCCCATTGGTCTTCAACACCATCTATGTGGGGATTTTGAGCCACTGAGCCATTCCAGTGGTTTGTGGTCCCGATCACCCCCTCTATTCTGGCCTGTTCATGGCTAGCAGAGAGACATCTTCCACAGTACCCAGATTATTTTCTTGGAGGGTTAATAGAATGCAACCAGAAGGGACCAAAACAATGCCATTCCTGAAAGTCTGTTGTTGATGGGGGTTTTGGTTTTTAAATGTTCCGAACTGAAGGAAGCTGTCTAGCTCCGTGAGCCTTGTAGTTTTACAGCTGGGTAAAGTTTCAGGAGTTTGATTATTCACACTTGTGTGAAGCCAGATCTTTGGATAGAAATAAGAATATTCTTCTCTGTTCAGAACACCACCTGGAGGCTTCTTCACCTGCTTTCTCACTCCATCTGTACAGCCACAGAGTTTAACAGGTGCAGAGAGTCTTGCTCTTTGTGCTTGGATGAATTTCTTCATCAAGCTGCAAATACCATAGCACCACAGAGAGACCATAATCAAAAATCAAACAGAGTTTCTGAAATTATGAAGAAAGAAATGACAGTATTTTATACGCTTCCCATTAACTTGCATGATAGCTATAACTTCTCCCAATGTAGTAGTAGCTACTATAGCAGTGGTCTCAATTTTCCTCTCAGACTCTTCATTTAGACTTTTCTGATTCCATGTGTTGTGATGTTTATTTTTACTTTCTTTTATAGTATTTTAAACTTTAGAAAATAAGGACATTTTAGCCAGTAACCATGTTGAAATAATGTTAATTTATGTGCTGAGGCTTTTTTTTTTTTAATTTCCACCAAGATGTTCCCATTATTATAACTCCAAGTGGATAACAATGTTGTTATCCATTTGTGGTTAAAAATAAAAGTTTTAGACTATCATTTAGATTTGTACTCTTCACATTCCAATGCAAAATTAGTGTAGCTGACCTGAAGATCAGTATTACTCAAGAAAGAAATAATATTTTGTTGTATTACTGTGCTAGAATAAAGACTGATGCAGTATTTGAGAAATGTTCAGATATGAAATGATACTCAGAATTTGACTGAAAATGTTGCTTTTATTAATGTGTTGCAGCATCTGCAAAGACAAGATGCAAAGTTTGAACAGACTCACAGTAATAGCCTTGAGGTCTGTGGAAAGCTGAAAAGTTTACTAACAATTATTTTTAAAAGGCCAATTTAAAAATTATAAATTATATTATGAATGCCTCTAATAGTAAACAGATTATGAAACAATTTAGATAGAGGAAGCAATCAGTTTGATATATAATGAACCCCAGACATATAGTTTTCAGACTTTATCTCTGTGAATAGGATTTCAGGTTAATAAATAGGTATTTTATTAACCCATAATGATGCATTCAAAGGTGCAGAGTGTGTGTGTGTGAGAGAGAGAGAGAAAGAGAGAGAGATTATGATGGATTCTAGACATCTTTTTTTCTTTTAGATTGCAGACTCTTCAGGAGAGGAGCTGTCTTTATTTTGTGTCTTGTTCAGCATCAAGCACACCTTTGGTGGTTAACAAATAAATAAATTAATAATAATAATAATTAATAATAAATTATGGGTCCTCCCTCCATAAATCTTCAGTGCTGGCCAAGTATGTAGATGCAAAACACCCATTTAAACTCATGAGAATCAATACATACAGCGTAACAAAGATGAACTGCTACGAAGAACTTGGAATGGCCAGGTAAATAATGGCTATTGTAAACAGTCTAGTGCGACAGTTGAGAAGTGCCCTAGCCTTACCTCCTGGGACCTGGTTTCAAACTGAATAAATTAAAGCAGAGAGTAGCACAAACTAATACTGCAGATCCAAACAATCCCTAACTTAATTAAAGTTTGGATCATGAACCAAGATGCAACTCAGACCCATATCTAGTTACAGATGACAATGAGTTTTGGAATCTCTTACTCCCAGAGCACAATGTGCAAATACTCACATTGCAACACCCATCTTCCTAACTGGTAGTCTCCATGTTAGAGAAACAAAAGACTTTGATGCACTAGGCATGTCTTCTGGGGGCAGGACTAAAGTGCATTGACAAATGTGTGGGGAAACTGTCACTTTGTTTGCCCAAATTATGTCTTGTTTCCAGTAAATGAATATTTACATGGCAGACATGTAATTCATTTTCTCCACTGAGGGCAGATTGGTTTAGGAGCAACCCAGACCACAAGGAAGATTCTCGCTCTTCTTTTTTTTCCCTTCCAAAGCTGGAAATGTTCCAAACTTGAGTCATACTGCTTACTTTAGAAACTGTACCCAACATGGATTAAATGCTTGTAAGCAGCTATGGTACAAAAAAAGAAGCCACCATAGTCATAAACACCTGGGTATGTCTTAATGGAAAAATTAACACTAAGCTGCTTCCCCAGATGGTAAGTATTTTACTTAAATGTAGGGAGATTCTATTCTAAGTGAAAACTAAACTTTAATGTTACTTTTAAAGAAATTTCAGATACTGTACAAGTGAAACCTGAATGTATAAGAACTAGATTTTCCCCTGAGTGCTATTGTTTGCTTCTGTGAAGGCTTTCTGTCATCTCCATATGTAGGCTTGTGATTCAAGCTCCATGAAGTTGCTTGGAGAACTAGGTTAGGATCCTGTAGCTGGTAGAGGTCAACAATGGACTTGACTAAAATTCCCAGGCAGTCATTGATGTTGAAGGACAACCTGTTATCTGCCTCAGGGCTCTAGGTAACTCCTGCCTGAGCAAGCACATCCAACAGATTGAATGCATCCTTCATGGCACATGTCAGGATTTTAACCTTGTGGAGTAAACTAGAAGCCCTGCTGCTGCTGACATATCAAGGCTAACTGATGAGCAGGCAAGGAAAGTTGATGCAAGGGAAGTGAGCTAAAGCTGCAGCAGGGAGGAGGAAGCAAGTGGAGTAGGGTTACCATTCGTCCAGATTTACCCGGACATGTCCTCCTTTTGTGTGCTAAAAATAGCGTCCGGGGGGAATTTGTAAAGCACTCACAATGTCCGGGATTTCCCCCTCCCCTGGCAGAGCAGAGCGAGCGGCTGGGAGGGCTGCAGGAAAGTCCCGGGCTGGACTCCGGAGCAGCTTCCTCCTCCCACCCCCCCCTCCCTGCATTCTGAGCCGGCCGGCAGCTCCTCCTCCTGCAGCCCGCTCCGGCAGCCCTGTGCAGGGCCAGGGACCGGGTTTTGTGTTGTGCTGGGGAGCTCAGCCATGTGTCCGGCTGGCACAGAGCCCAACACCCTGTTCTGAGCAGCAGGGTAAGGGGGGGCAGGAGAAGGGACAGGGAGGTTCTGGATGGGGCAGTCAAGAAACGGGTGGGGGCTTTTGGAGGGGAGTGGAGAAAGTTTTGGGCAGTCAGGGTACAGGTAGGGGGTAGGGTCCTGGGGGGCAGTTGGGGGGGGGTCTTAGGAGGGGGCAGTTAGGGAACAAGGAACAGGGAGTCTTAGGTAGGGGGTGGGGTTCTGGAGGGCAGTTAGGAGCAGGGGTCCCAGGAGGGGGCAGTCAGGGGACAAGGAGCGGGGGGTAGGGGGTTGGGAGTTCTGGGGGGGAGCTGTCAGGGGGCAGGAGTGGGGAGAGGGATTGGAGCAGTCAGGGGACAGGGAGCAGAGGGGTTTAGATGGGTTGGGAGTTCTGGGGGGGCTGTCAGGGGGCAGGAGTGTGGAGAAGGATCGGAGCAGTCAGGGGACAGGGAGCAGAGGGGTTTAGATGGGTTGGGCGTTCTGGGGGGGGCTGTCAGGGGGCAGGAGTGTGGAGAGGGAGCGGAGCAGTCAGGGGACAGGGAGCAGAGGGGTTTAGATGGGTTGGGCGTTCTGGGGGGGGCTGTCAGGGGGTGGGGAGTGGTTGGATGGGGCGTGGGAGTCCCAGGGGTCTGTCTGGGGGTGGGGGTGTGGATAAGGGTTGGGGCAGTCAGGGGACAAGAGGCAAGGAGGCTTAGATAGGGAGTGGAGTCCCGGGGGGCAGTTAGGGGCAGGGGTCCCAGGAGGGGGCAGTCAGGGGACAAGGAACGGGGGGAGGGTTGGGGGTTCTGGGGGGGCGGGAAGTGGGAGGGGCAGGGGCGGGGCTAGGGCGGGGCTCCTCCCGTCCTCTTTTTTGCTTGTTGAAATATGGTAACCCTAAAGTGGAGGGTATGCTGAGATGCAGTATCAGTACTTGCATGAAGCTCTTTCTTTATGTTGGCCCTTGGAGTTTCATTTTCTTTTTGGACTTGGGTAGGTGAAGACAAACTTTTCAATCTAAACAACAATTAAACTCCCAAAAAGGTGATCTAACCCATATGGTGAAGATTCCTATCTTGATGTGACTAGATGTCGCACAGATCAGCCCATCATACATTAGACCAGGAGTGGGCAAACTTTTTGGCCCGAGGGCCACATCTGGGTATAGAAATTGTATGGTGGGCCATGAATGCTCACAAAATTGAGGTTGGGGGGTGGGAGGAGGTATGGGCTCTGGGCTAGGCATGCAGGTTCCAGAAATGAGGAATTCCAGGTGTGGGCTCCAGGCTGGGGCAGGGCATATGGGGTGTGGGGTGTGTGTGTGTGAGGGCCCCAGCTGGGGGTGCAAGCTCTGGGTGGGGCTAAGGATGAGAGGTTTGGGGTGCAGGAGGGTGCTATGGGCTGGGACCAAGGGCTTTGGAGGGTGGGAGGGGTATCAGGGCTGGGGCAGGAGGTTGGGGCACAGGGGGTGGCTCAGGGGTGCAAGCTCCAGGCGGCACTTACCTCAAGCGGCTTCCGGAAGCAGCGGCATGTCCCTGCTCCAGCTGCAGGGACGGCACTTGGGACGGGGACAGCGTGCGAAGCGGAGCCCCCTGGCTACTCCTATGCATAGAAGCAGGAGGGGGGACATGCTGCTGCTTCCAGGAGCCGTGCGTAGCAGCCCCTGCCCCTGCCCTTCATCTGGAGCGCTGGAGTGGGGCAAGCCCCAGACCCCACTCCCCAGCAGGAGCTCGAGTGTCGGATTAAAACGGCTGGTGGGCCGGATGTGGCCTATGGGGCATAGTTTGCCCACCTCTGCATTAGACAGACACCCTTCTAAGACATCAGAGTATATTGTTGGGCCCCCGGGGCCCACGGGAGGATCTGGAGGATAACAGGATGCAACTAGGAAAGACCAAAACATTACCATTCTTGAAAGTCTGTTGTTGATGGGGTTTTTTGTTTTTAAATGTTAAGAACTGAAGGAAGCTGTCTAGCTCCATACGCAATGTAGTTTTACAGCTGGGTAAAGTTTGAGGAGTTGGATATTCATATTTATTCATATTTGTGTGAAACCAGGTCTTTGAATAGAAAAGAATATGCTCCTCTGTCCTTTGTCACCTGTCCTTTTTCCGATGGAGCTGGACTGATTTTGATGGGAAAAATATATAACAAACTGGCTACTATCTGTAGTATCAAATGACCTCTAAATAATGTTTGTACCTATGTTTATCCAGGGATAATAAAGATGACATTTTCTTTCTTCATAAAACACAGTGTCAGTCTGTAGTGTAGTAGGAAAGAAGAGATGAAGGCAGGGCCGGCTCCAGGGTTTGGGCCGCCCCAAGCAGCCAAAACAAAACAAAACAAAAAGCCGTGATCGCGATCTGCAGCGGTAATTCGGCGGAAGGTGCTTCACTCCCAGGCGGAGTGAGGGACCGTCCGCCGAATTGCCGCCGAATACCTGGACGTGCCGCCCCTCTCCAGAGCGGCCGCCCCAAGCACCTGCTTGAGAAGCTGGTGTCTGGAGCTGGCCCTGGATGAAGGATACCAAGTTGTAACACAACACAGAGATATTCAGTCTTCAGACTAGTTTTCACTAGATACTTCATCTCTTAGTGCTACTTCACCTAGTATAACTTTGTCTGAAATGTATTTTATCCTCAGTATTTCTTCTGAGTTCATATTCCTTTCAAACACAGTATTCTTGCCATCTGAGCCAGAAAGGATTAGGTTTCAGCATCTCAACCTAGTTTTATTATACACAGCCAGATTGAGTTTATTTCATCCATTTTACTTGAGTCTCCCACAGAATTAAAAGAAAGTGTGTAAAATTCTTTGGAATGACCATGTCCAACGTGTAATATTTTTTTTATTCTACTGGATGTAAAAATGCTTATACAGCCTGATGGAAGTATTCTATCAAGGTAATCCAGCTCACAATTAGATTAGCAATGATACAGGATAATCTCTGAAGTACAGTTTCTGCAGCTCAGCCAGAAGAACCATTTCAACATTCCCAGCTGTAAATCCCCTTGCCATTAACATGCAACTCCTGCAAATGGTGTCTTGAATCTCGGCATTCTTGTCCATCTGTTGAAGAGGCAGGGTGCCTTCTCTTCACTTCTTTTCTGAAGGGCATATATACAGACAATTGTAGGTTTAGCTGGCCGATCTGGCAAACACAATGTCTTCTGCAGGAAGTCCTTTCCCTGTGCCAGTACTACTGCATATCTGTTTACAGTGTACCATATCCATTCATATTTAGATACATTGAACACTGAAACAAAGCCTTTATTCTGGTTCCATTTTCCCAATTTCCTTTTCCAGTTGTCATTCTTGTTTGTTGAGTGATCTGTCCACCCTGTCGTCTTCAAGTTTGTCAAAAGCACCTATCAGATTAGTATCTGAGAGTAATACTTTGCCTTCAGTGTTTACATCTAGAAAAGCACAAGGAGAAGGTGAGGTCTTGTCCCCATGTTTCCTGCATATTGGCTTGTGAAGTGGAACTGTCATTCGGGTGGGGAGCAATGCGTGTTATCCTTATGCATGGGGTACATGCACATCCCCTGGGTGCACAAAGCCACCTGGGAGAGATTGTGCTTTCTGAGGTAGAGTTTATTCCTAATGCTTTCCAAGGTGTAATGCAGCTCCATACTCTATACATGGCTTTGTGCAAATCACAGTCCGACTCTAATGATATAACTCTGTATGTCCCAAGCACAAAATGTTTGTATCAATTATTAGTCCTCAGGAAAAAGTTTCCAAGTCTAAAGTACAAGATTTGGACCAAAAGATCTCTTCTCTACTTACTGGGGAAAATAAACCTTTAGTGATATGAACTATGTTTTCTCCATTATGGTTTGTGTAGTTAAAGTGTAACTGTCTCTTTTTTGTATATTTTTATAAGTATAAAGCTCTTTTTGTAGTTTAAACACAAATTAGAATGGACAGAAGTTAAACTATTTCATGTCCCTTGCCCCGGATGTAGGTCAACTGTATTCTTGATCCCTCTGCTCCAGTACCCTACCAGGAGTCTGAATTCCTGATTGATTTTCCTCAAACATATCTCAAATGTCTAGTAGAACCTGAAACAAGGTATTTACACAAATGGATACATATTTAAGAATTTAAACAGAGATCATGTAGATCCATATGGGAAGATCTTACAACATAATGCATTGATAGGAGAATATTGCTATTTTTCCCATTATATCTAGTAGAGAAAAAAAATACTAGAGAAAGGAAAGTAATTTTTATTTAGGATATAGCTTGAAGCCATGAAAATAGTCATCCCGTTGTTATTAATCTGGCTCACTGGATTTACGTAAACTCAGGCTTGTTTGCACCTGTTGCATCTTTTCATTAGCAAAGATTTTTACTACATCAGAGGATCTGAGGATCAAAATTTGTCTTCCAAATAATACTCTGCATCACAGGATGGTACAGTAAAAAATATTTAATGCCCAGTACTTGCTGTTGAAGTTTGACCTCAGCAAATGTTTGTTTTATAATCAGAGTTGGGAAATAGTCTTGGAATATTCCCACATGATTTCCTTTAGAGCAGGAATTAGTCAGAGCTCTTGACCACCTTCAAAATCCTATCCCTTACTGCAGAGGCGGATTTACAGTAAAACACCGAGTGCCTGGCATGGGGCCCCTAACGACAGGGGGGCCCAGGGCTGGGCAGCTGTGGGGGCAGAAGCTTGGTTCTGCTGGCTCCTGGGGCTCCTGCTGCAGGCTCCCACCAGCAGCCAAGCTCCCCCTCCCCCATCTCCTCCCCCGAGCCTGCTGCATTCCTGCTCTTCCCCCTCCCAGTGCTGTCCCCGCTGCCAAACAGGGAGGGGAGGAGCAGGGCCGCAGCACGCTCAGGGGAGGAGGCGGAGAAGAGGCAGGGGTGGGGCCTTGGGGAAGGGAGTGGAATTGGGGCAGGGCAGAGCAAAGGCGGGGTCCCTGCATTCCCCCTACACATACCCCCCCCTGCCGTGAGCTGCTCAGGGCAGGGGGCTTGGGTGGGGCAGGGAGCGCCCCCACAACCCCAGCCCACATCCTCCAGCCCTGACTTCTGCACCCCCCTCACACACTCCCTGCCCTCCCTGACTCATGCACCCCGCACACATACCCAGCTCCCCCACACCCCATGCCCTGACTTCTGCACCCCCCATATCACCACCTCCACCCTGAGCACCAAACAGGAGCTCCTGAACCCCCTCCCCATTCCCACCTGCACCCCTTGCACCAAATGGAAGCTGCCCCAGGTAAGCACTCCACACCCCAACCTCTTGCCCCAACTCTGAGCCCCCTCCTGCATCCTAACTCTTGGCCAGACCCTGCACCCCAACCCCCAGCCTGCTCCTGCACCCTAAGTCTCTCCCAGACCCTGCACTCTGCACCCCCAGCCCTGACTCCTGCAGCCCTTCACACACTCCAAGCCCTGACTCCTGAATCCTTCTCACACACCTCCAGCCCCCTGCCCACCTCCTCCCCGGAGCGTGCCGTGTCCCTGTTCCTCCCCCCCCCCCCCAGTGCTTGCCACCACCAAACAGCTGTAGTAAGCTCTGGGAGGGGCAGGGAGGAGCAGGAACATGGCATGCTCAGGGGAGGAGGCGGGGCCGGGGCCGGGATTTGGGGAAGGAGTTGATTAGGGGCAGGGAGGGGGTGGAGTTGGGGCGGGGACTTTGGGGAAGGGGTTGGAATGGGGGCAGGAAGGGGGCAGGGCAGGGATGGAGTTGGGACGTGGCCGGAGGCAGAGGGGGGTCGAGCATCCACCGGCGCCATTAGAAGTCAGCGCCTATGCCCCAACCCCCAGCCTGCTCCTGCACCATAACTTCCTCCCAAACCCTGCACCTCCAGCCCTGAGCCCCCTCCCGCAACCTAAGTCCTGGCCAGACACCACACCCCAATATTTGTTTACTTTTTTTTTTATAAAGCACTCTTATCCAAAGCGCTTTACAATAGGTAGCTAATAGTACAGACAATATTTGGAAAGATCATTAAGTGGTCCACCGAGACCCCCACCGATTTTCAAGTGGGAAAATAAGTTAGACTACAAAAACAATCAAGGTACCTCACTTTATTTTCATTTACTTCCTATTACTTATAGGAGGAGGATGAAGAAAAAAAAAGAATGAAAAATGGGGGCAGTAGGGAGATAAGAGAGAATGTTCTTTTTCTTGGCTGGGTCCCAAGGAGGGGCCCAAAACATGAAGCTGAGCACAGGGCATCACTAACTCTAAATCCGCCACTGCCTTACTGGTAGATTCTCCAGTGGTGAGAAGTGTGCTTGGATGGCAGCTGATTTTTCCTGAAATGGCTCTGATGATTCTGAGGATCCTAGTAATGAAATGAGCCTATTTGTTTGCTTTGTGGTGCTGGGTTTTTACTGTATAATGTGACCAGACTATGATCTAGAATCTTTGTGTGGGAGTTGTGGATTTTAGATGTTGGCTTTTTTTCTACAAATAATCAATTTTATAATTATAGACCCTCCTAATAACAAAGCAGAAGTAAAGCTCTGCTTATAAACTAGAGAGTAAGGGTAGGCTGCCCAGTCATCCTGTTTTTAAAGGGACATTCCCGTATTTAAGCCTTCCTGCAGGCTTCCCGACTTTTTCTTAAAAATGGGCAAATTGTCCCATATTTTCTGTCTTCCTCCACCCCCATCAGTACCAGTGAGCCCTGCTGCTGGCTGGATCCCTGCCCACCAGCAGTGAGTGCGGGGGGTAGATCCAGTGGCTGATGACGGGGGTGGGTGTGCAAGGCTGGTGGTGGGGCAAAGATGCAGCGCGGGGCCATCTGCTCCCCCTGCCGGTCTGTCAGCGCAGTCCCTGCTGCATGCTGGCTCTCAGCCAGCAGGGACATGCCCCCGTCCTGTTTCTGGCTGGCGCTGGCTGCACGCTGTGAGCTGCAGTAGCTGGTGTGTGTGGGCAGGCGCCAGGTGGTGGCTGGTTACGTGTCGCCTCTGTTGCACATGTATCACCCCTTTACAAGCTCCCCCTCCAGCTGTCCTCTCCCTGCTTTGCCCCTTCACCTCCCTCTCCCACTCCACTGTTCCTCCATATCCCCTCTGTGGGGAGCGACCTGCTCCCAGCGCTGTGTGGAGAACCAGTCCCTGGTTGGAGCGCTCAGCTCACCAACAACCTGGCCGACAGGCTCCTTCCTTCCCCCGCTACCAAGACCTGCATGTGCCAAAGCCCTGCACAGCGCTGACAGGAGGAAGCCTCTCCGCCCCTCAGCTAAATCAGCTAAGCTCTGGAGTGGCGGTGGGGGGAAAGTGATTTCCAGCCTGTTCATGCTCTGAACCTGCAGGCTCCACAGCAGCCCCCAGGGCAGGGGCTTAGCACCCTCTTCACCCTCCTCCCCCCATCCGGGTCCTACCCACAGGGAGCGCAGGGCTGCTCTATCTCCTAGGCACCCTTCCCTGCTGAGCCACCTCTTCGGCAGGATTCGCTAAAGCCCCTGTAGTCAGGTTCCCTGGGCCCAGGGCCAGTGCAACCACTAGGCGAACTAGTCGGTCGCCTAGGGTGCCAACTGGCTGGGGGCACCAAAAAGCGGTGCCCTGGCTCTGCAGGGAGGAGCCACCTTCTGGAGGCACCGGAGAACCAGAGCATCAGCCATGGAGGACCCGGCGCGGCGCAGGGAGGATCAGCAGCCCTGCAAAGGCGGCAGCGCCGCTAGCAGGAAACAGCCGCACCCCCCGCCCCTCCTGCCCAGGCTGTGGCCCGGCACCCCCCCCCCGGGGGGGGGCTCCTGCAGGCTGCAGCGGATGCATGCAGGCAGCGGCCCCTGTGCACCACCCGGGTCTTCCCTCGCCACACTCGGGCTCTGTGGCTCCCGGGAGTGTGAGCCGCTGCCACCGCTGCCCCTCCCGGAGCAGGCTTAGGGTCCCGCGCCCTGGTGGTGGCTCACATGCCCAGGAGCCACAGAGCCCGAGCGCGGCGAGGGGATAGCTGGGGGGTGCACGGGGGCTGGCGCCCGCATGCATCCGCTGCAGCCTGCAGGAGCCCTGGTGGAGGGGTGTGCTGGGCCGCAGCCTGGGAAGGATGGGTGGTGGGCCCCGCTAGCAGTGCCGCCGCCTTTGCAGGGCTGCTGCCCCCCTTCACTGCGCCAGCTCCTCCATGGCTGGGGTTCGCCGCCGCCGCAAGCTCTGGCTCTCCGGTGCCTCCAAAAGGCGGCTCCTCCCTGCCAAGCTGCTGCAGCGGCCCAAGCCCGGCAAAGCCAGTGAGTAGACTCTGAGCGGGGGCTGCCAGGGTGGAGTGGGGAGGGGAGTGCTTGGGGGAGGGCTGTGCATCCTCCAGGGGAGTTCAGGGGGCAGGGAGGGGGAACCTGGTCTGGGGAGCAGCCCCTGGGCATGGCTGGCCCCTGGGGTCTATAAAGGCACATTGGGATTTGCCCCTCAATGAACCGATGTGCCGGGGTGGGGGTGATGCAAGGTGGACGTTTTGCCTAGGGCACAAAATATCCTTGCACGGGCCCTGGTGCACAATGAATCCTTAGGGCTTAACCCCTTCCTGCCCATGCTGTATGGGCAGGAAGAGACAAGCTGCTTCCAGGTCGGGGGGAGAGGAGAGGAGAGATGAGAGCTGCAAAGACAGGGACCAGGTCATCCCTCCCCTCCTGAAGCAGCTCCCATCATGTCCCTCCCACACACTGCTGAAAGGCTGCTGCTGGTCACATTCCGGTGTGAACCTGACAGAAATCTGGGGTGGGTGGAGGGAAATGTGACCCTGCATGCCCCCCCTCCCCGCCGTGTGTTGCTTCAGGAAGATGTGGCGCCAGGTACCAGGAGAGGCGGGTCCGTCCCAGGGGCCCAGCCAGGCAGGGGGGGTTGGGTCGGTCGGTCGGTCAATCCTGCTATGTGAGGGGGGTGTACGTGTGTGTGTCACCTCTCCCTTTGTGTGTGTGTGTGGGGGGAGAGAGCAGGTGTGTATGTGTTACCCCTCCCCATGTAAACCTAAAGCCTTAAAGATAAGAAGATAAATAAAAAGAATCCAACAAGGCAGTATTTCTTTTTAACAGGGGCTCAGTCAACTTGATAATATGAATGTTTGTACTGCATAGTTTTGATTGATTGCCATTGAACTCACTTGAATATCAGTAATTTTACTAGGTGTAAATATGGTCACCCCAAGTAAGGGCCTCTCCCACTTTCCTGCTGGTCAGCTCTCCCCACTCTCCCAGCAATCAGCCACTCCCCTGAACCAGCTCTGACTCCTTATCTTCCAGAGCTGCCTCTCTTGCCTCCTACCTTCTCCTCACGGTCAGCTATTTTTTCCCCCAGGTGTGTATTTCAGTTTTCTCTCTGATCATTCTCAGCTGAATCCTTCTGATAGGAAATGGGGCTCTGGATCTGAGCACCCTTGAATTTGGGAAAAATTCAGATCTGGATCCAAACTTTGTGGCTATGCCTATCTATCTCTATAGTGGGGTTGAACCAAACTATGGGTTCCAAACCCCCCATCAGTGTAGGAAAGTTTAGTACCTGCTCGGGATCCAGATTCGAACTCCTTTGCTTGGGGCCATCTCTCTTCTCAGTAAGTGAGTTTATACATGAGCACATGGCCAGGGCAGACTTTTTAGTGCTTGACAGTCTGGATGGCTTTGCCAGACCCGAAAAGTTGATCTGTGGCTGGGGAAGTGTTTGTAGCTATCTGGTTATACGCTGAGGATTAGCCGCAACTGATGAAGCCCTTTGAAGGCTCTGTAACTAGCACTGCAAGGCATCGCATTTTGATAAGAGTGGAGCCTTCGGGATCTAACCCTTCATGTTTGATTTTCGCCTGCAATGCGCCTGTCTCCTTCTGCTGCCAACAAGACTGCGGCTGCAGCTCAGAGCCCCCCCCAATGTTGTCTCGCCCCACTCAGGCTGCTGCGCTGTGCTCCTCTGCTCCGGGTGTGCTCGCAGCGCAGAGAAAGGGATTAAAGCGCCCACGCAGAGGCCTTTGGAGATCACCATGTTGCTCCCTTTCACACCGCTGCATAGGCACCCCGAGTGGTGCAGCAAAGCAGCACAACACACACTGTGGATTGGGAGGAGGGGAAGGGGGAAGAGACGGGGAAAATTTTCCAGCTGACCCAGAGATTCCACTCCCAGCCACCCACCCATCTCCTGTTTCCTGCGGCTCTCTCGTGGTGGCAGAATGACATTCCCCCTCCTTTCTCCCCACCCACCAGAGACGAGAGGGCTGTGTTGCAGACAACCAGGACCTCGGCCATCGCTGGCTACTACTTGTCTTGTTGCTCCCTGACAGGGGCTGAAAGATTGCACTGCAAGGTTCCGGTTAGTGCTGGAGCCAGATTTTCCTCCAAGCCCTCGAGTCCGCTTCAGAACTCAAAGGCAACCCCTTCTGCCCCTTCACCTGAGAATAGCCATAAAGAAGCGTCTGTCGTATCTGTTGCCTGCTTAGCCGAGATCTAAAAAATCAGCTCAGTGGCACTCCCTGGTCCAACCAACACTGTAGTGTATGTACCTTTGTCTCTTAGCCCTGTGTTTGTAATGTCGCATTAATACTAGTTCAGCTGGAATCTCCGGCCAACGGAGTACTGTGCCTAACTCCGTTTTCCTTGATTTTAGGCAGCCCCAGTCAGTACTGTGTTACATGTTTAGCCTCTGAGCCTTCCCTTGGTGTCAAGTTACAGAAAAGCTACACCCTAGCAGTACCCCTATTTACATACAAATAACTCAAGTGCTTGCATTTATGTCGCCATTCAAGAGGCTTGCCAAAGAAGTTTTAATCCAATCAGAAGAAGCTTTAAAAGGATGTCTATAGAGTGATTAAAAAGGATCTTAACTTCAAATAAGTTGTCATTATTTTTCACTTTGTTTCATATTTGCAAAGATTTTTTTTATCTGAGTTGAGAGGACAAAGATACATATTTCTTAAAATACGTACGAAGAGATCAAGGTGTTAAGAAGATCTCAGTTGTGTGGAAAGTGAATATGACCCACAGGGATTAGTTTGCTTGTGCTGGTTTGGAGATTAACTCCTAATCACTGCTTAAAGACTAATAGGACTAATAGGAATTCTTGGAAACATCAGGAAAAAAAACTTATAGACCAGACTGGTGAAAATGGCTTTCCAAAACAGTAAGACTTTTAAAGTTAAATTTAGTATTTAATGTTTTTTCAGAATTTTATGCTCTATGATATATTACAAACATTTTAGCCTTTAAATTGTTACTTAAAATAATCTCTGTTGCTGCGCTGCAGTAGAAAGTTGATCTGTTTATTTTGTCGTTTGCAAACAGTAGCTGAAAGGGTATTTTTAGAATTGATTGGTAGTTTAAAAACAGAGCTCAGTCTGTGGTTTCCTGAATTAAGTGAATGGAAAGTCTAAACTCTACTGAATGAAGAAATTGGAAAAATATAGCTGAGGTTTATGAATCAGTCACCTTTGTGAATGCAACGTGAACTCTTTTCTCTTTTGTGAACTTTTATGTACTCAAAAACGTGTTCAACAAGCAAAGGGATAGAGTTTGAATTTATAAATGTAATAAATTTAGCTACAGTGCTCTGTACTCTGTATTATAGAGAGGACAGGAAAGAAAATCCTAAAACCACAAGGGGCATATTTTAGACCTGCTCTGTCACTGCTGGAATGTAGTTTTCAGTATGATGTAATGGTGTTCAGATGCACTTAGTAAAAGCAAGTTAGTTAGTTAACCCTTTCTAACAGTACTGTGTTCTTTTTAAAGAGCAGCTTTTATTACTTTCAGTTTTCCTTTTTACACATTTACCAGGTTTTTACTTCACAATTAATATCTAGTCAGCTGTTAGTTCATATATATCTAGCATTGTTGAAATTAGCACAGTCATTGGGGTGAATTTTACACTTCAAATTCTTAGTAATTCAAGAATAATTTAGATATATGTTTTGGTCTAATCTATTCTAGTATTAGTCATGATGTCACTCCCCCATCATATACAGTAATGAACATTCTTGACAAATGATTTACTTTATCTTAATAAAATGATCATACTGCTAGGAACCTCAGCATATATTAATGTAAAAAGCATTAAGAAAAATCTAATACTAATTCAAGTTTGTAAAACATTTGGGAGAAAATCAAAAGAAGAGGTGGGCCTGGCCTTCCATTCAGTGTCCATTCAAACATTGCTTCACTCTTCAGTGTGAGTCTGCAAACAGATAATGACTAAAAACTGCTATTCAAGATTATAGAATGACCTGCCTTTCATTCATCTTCATGTCTTTTTTTGTAAGGAAGGGGCAAAGACGTTATGCGGTGTTAAACCCATAGAGAGAGGCTTAGGTTGCAAGAATAATTGGCTAACTTCATTCCTGGTATAACTCTTGAATCAGTGGATTTATAGTATCAAGAACTTTGGCCCCTTATACTAACCACTTGTATAGAATTTTTTTCAAACCTATGCAGATGGTAGATAATTGACATTCTACTATGGAAAAAAACCTCTGGGGATGTGATGTGATTGATCACTTGTTGGAAAGCAGTGGAAGGATATTATGAATTACTGAACACATGAACATTTATGATACATGTAACTTCTGATTTCAGTTTGCTTTTATACTGGCAGGTGAGGATGCAATGACAGGTGATACAGACAAATATCTTGGGCCGCAGGATCTAAAAGAGTTGGGAGATGATTCCCTGCCTGCTGAAGGATACATGGGCTTTAGTCTAGGAGCCCGCTCTGCCAGGTATTGTATTTAATTTTTATACTTCATCACAAGTACACTCTGTTTCAAATCCAGTGCATTTTTTCACACATTACCAAAATCAATTTTAAATAAAAAATGGTGGATGCACGTTTCAGCAATCTGATAATCCCTTATGTTTAAAATATACATTCATTGCTGTTTGGTTTTGTATTGTTAATTCATGTTGGCTTCATTGTGGCAATGATACAGAAAATTAATTGTTCATTTTTTCTAGTATCCACACTCATGCTCTAGAAATATAAAAAGTGCTTCTTTTCAAACAGCTGGTAACCTACATAGAGCATCTGTCTAAAAGCTAATACAGACCATCTAGCAAAAACAAGCTTCTTTCAGTCATTAGCACATGTTTATATATTCCCTACTGTGCCTGCTTTATCAGATGAATGTAAACACCATAGACTAAAACTGGAAAAAATGAATGATATTCATTTGGCTATATCAATACATTTGTTTCTTTAAAAGTGCAAATTAAGAATCAAATAGAAACATTCAATATAAAAATATTCCAAAAATAAATTAAATTTTTACACTTTTATTGTTAACCCAAATCCATTACCCTATTTCATTTGCTAGGGAATAAACAGATTTCTCGTTAAGGAAAATAGGTCAATATTTCAAAACATATATTACAGAACACTGTTGATTTCAACCCTTGTGTTTCTAGCACAGATGTTTGGATTGTTGAAAATTTTTGCTAAAACTTATTGCATTGTACAATTTGCTTGAAACAAACAAAGCTGTATGCGCAGAGATTACTTCCACAGTTGTGGACTAGCAGGGTGTTTACTGATAGTTGAATTATTTTGAAGCTAATAATTAAACCTCACAAGCCAGAGCCCTGAGGACTTTTTCCTATAGTTTAATGATCTGTTGTAAAAAGTTATTTCATTGTCTAACAGTGAATGGCATCTCCCATAAGGTAAAGCTTGATGTTTATTTTTCACTCGTTTGTTGTGGCTGCATTAGATATTGAAGCATGCACTTTGACTTTGCTCATTTAGTAATGCTCTGTATTCTTTTGTTTTGCTTATAATCCTCAGGTAATGTAATAAATGTTATATTATAATACATCTAGAAGGGATCTTAAAGTACTCTTTAAAATAGTATGTGTGTTAGTTAGAAGATAAGCAAAATGACTTTTACAGGAAAATCTAATAGTTTTATAAGGTTAAATAACATCGTTAACAATCTTAATTTTAAAATATAAGTTATATTATGGACAAAGCCCATCAATACGCTGTAGTTTCAGTATGTGGTAAATGTTCAAGTACATAAGTGGGGGCGAAGAGAATGCAGGTAATGCACAAAATTCTACTCTAAGATCTCCATGATAAATGTCAACTGTTACTCTGCTCTCCCCACCTGTGTAACTTCCATGCAGGTGAGTGGAAAAGCAGAATATCCAAGGTGAGATCTATCATCTATATCTAAGAATGGAATTGTACCTCCTTTTTTTTTCGCTTGAGAGAATTCTAAGGCTTTCATACTTCTGATTTTAACAGCACCATTATTCTTTGTTTCTGTGTAACTCATTTTTACATCTGCATACGTATATGTTATGCTCAGAGGAGACAAATATATAGTGCCTTTTCATGTAATTTATTACATTTAGCAAAAAGCACACTGACTTTATCCTATTATTGATTCTGAGTGTAACATTAAGAAAAAAATACATTAAATATGTCATCCAGCCATAGCATTTTGCTTTTTCCAGTCTGATTCCTCGCTTTCTATTTCTCCTGTTTCTTTTCCCCTATAAATTTCTTTAAATAGTCCTAAAATCAGGTAAGAAGGCATGACACCCTCATGATTTTTCTCTGCTATTGCCATTGCTCATTTTCATTTTACTCAGCATTGTGAAGTGGCATGCCTTTTTGTGTTTAATATTAGAAAATATTCTTTTTTTATGGTGACATAACAAATATGACATGATTTCTTTACAGCCTTTATAATTTAAAAAGTTTGATTAATGTATGCTTATAATAATAAAGGTTCCAATTCTGATTCCATTAAAATTAGCAGGGTGCAGTGTAATGAGAAATTTAGTGAATATTTTGAGGAACTTAGAAAAGTTCTAGTAACAAGTACAAGGTGCATGTAGTAAATTGTAGAGCTTTACATTGAAAAAAGATACTTGTTTAAAATCATATTCATCTTTCTAGATGCTGTTTTTTTGTTTGAATTTGTTTTTAGTCACCTAGCAAGCATGTCTGAACTTGTAGCATGTTTTCTAACACATACTATATGTATCTTCCAGGGCTAAATGTAATATGCGCACACATTTATTTTCTTTAGTCACAGCATATTCGGATTTGTCATTCTTAATTTCCAAAGTGTATAACATTCGCAAAATAACACCAAAAACTAATATATTTCCTCACTCTTTAATTGTGAACAAGGAACCTTTTTTACAAATTACTATATTTTTAATTAATGGAAAAATGAATAAATAGGGTTTTCATAATAAAGTTAAAAGTAGCTCAGCCCCAAAAAGCTGAGACAAACTCTGAAAATGGAACCAGCTTAAGACCCTGATCCTGCAGTTTGATCCGTGTGAGCAGAGCCTGCACATACACAGAACCCCAGTGAGGTCAGGATCCACCCGCATGGATTCAATTGCAGGATCAGGGCCTGAAAGTGTTTTGGACATTTTTCAGAGCTAGCATAAATATCTGAATATATTTTTGCATAGATTTAATCTCAATCTGAACAGCAAAGCAATAAGCAAGCATTCCTTAGGACTATTGGTTATGAGTATGATAGAAAAGAAAATAATATTGTAAAAAGTGTAATATTCAATTTTTTTAGTGTCTCATTTATTCTTCTTCAGAGATTATGTATATTTTATCATCTTTTGCATTTCCCTGGAAGTTGCATGTATTAATTTGTTTTTGTTCATCCCATTGTCATCTACATGTTCTATGGTAAATTGTAAATACAACAGCCTCCGCTCCTTCAGTTCGGATAGGTCCTACACTCTGAACCGAAGTTCCTATGCACGAGACAGCATGATGATTGAAGAATTGCTGGTACCGTCAAAGGATCCGGTATGTGCTTTGTACCACCTCGCTAGTGTTTATGTTTTATCTATATAAGGCCGCATTCTTCAGTCTTTTTACAATGCTTACTGAGACCGCTACCATGTCCATTAACCTGAATGGGGGAAGAAAGGGGTTGAAATAAGGACTGAAGGATTTGCTCCATTGTGGGCTTGAGCTTGCAAGAAGCTGAGCACTCTGGTCCTGATCCAGCAAAGCATGTAAGCACATAATTAACGGTGAGCATGTGAGTAGTCCCACTGAAGTCAATGAAACTACTTGTGTAGTTAGGCATGCCCTTAAATGTTTTGTAGGATTAGGGCCAAAGTACTCAGCATCTCTCAGGATTAATCCCTATGTCCACATGTGTTATTGCAGCCTTTTTATGCAGTAATACAAACCCTGGACAAAGTTCTGCCCATTTGTGCACTTGTGGGATGCCCTTGATGTCCCTCACATGCATCCAAAGGGAAGAATTTGGCCTTGTGTTTATGATGAAGCTATTTTCACTAACTTTTAACATAGTTTAAAAGTTTGTATAATGATTAATTCAACAAAAGTTGAATCTAGAGCTGCTTACGGTGTGGGAAAGAACTTATTAAAGTTAACAGAGGTTATAACTAAATGCTGTTTGTTTTATGAGTTCTCAGAATTTGCTAGACAGACTTTTTAAAAATTTAAAATCTGACTGATTTATTCTAGTAAATTAACAGAAAAGTTATAGATTTGTTCAGAAGTTGAATAAAAAATTTCATGTCAGTTTTGGGGTAAAAAGATAGCATAGCTGTATTGTGAATTATCTTCATAATACTTGAGGTCTGATCCAGCAGATTTTTATTCACGCACTTAAGGTGAAATTGACCCTGGTTCAGAAGACTAGCACATACCACTTAAGTCCCACTTTTGATTGTTAAACAAGTATTAAAGGAGGTTGTTGTGCTCCATAAACCTACTGTGTGTTACAAAGGAGAACTAGAAAATGAAGCATAACTTATCAGTAATTGTGTCGTAGATCTGTTGTGAAGAATATTGGGTAGCTGTACTTTTGAGGCAAACTCTGTTCTGCATATGCTGTCACAGACTCTACTTTCTCTAGAGGATCTCACACAGGATTTAGTTCTTGGATTAAACAACAGCAAATCTGGAGCTCTCATTAATGCTGATACTGAGCAATACTGTAAAGCATTGGTCTCCAAGCTTTTACACCCAAGATCACTTTTTTAATTTAAGGGCAACCCAGGATCTACCTCGCCCCTTCCCTGAGGCCCTGCATCTTCCCCAAAGCCTCACCCTGCTCACTCCATCCCCCCTCGCCCTCCATCACTCACTCTCCCCTACCCTCACTCACTTGCACTGGGCTGGGTTTGAGGTTTGGGAGGGGGTGCAGGCTCTGGGCTGGGGCCGAGGGGTTCGCAGTGTGGGAGGGGGCTCTGGGCTGAGCCTGGGGCAGAGGGTTGGGGTGCAGGAGTGGGTGAGGGGTGCAAGCTCTGGGAGGGAGTTTGGGTGCAGGAGGAGGCTCCAGGCTGGGGCAGAATGTTGGGGTGCAGGGGAGGTGTGGGCTCTGTGTGGGAGTTTGGAGGCAGGAGCTGGCCGTTTCCCGGAGCGGTGTGGGGCCGGGACAGGCAGGGAGCCTGCCTTAGTGGCAGCCCCGCTGCGCCACTGGAGATCATGATCGACTGGGAGATCGCGATCAACCGGTTGGTGACCACTGCTCTAAAGGCTGTTTTTCATGTCTAACCTTCATTTTTATTATTTCAATTTTGTAATAGCGAATACAATTCACTGCAAGTAGAATTTTATGCCCTCTAAGATAGAGGCCAGGCTGGGGTCTTCCTGAAAATCTAATATGGAATGTTATTTTAATTTAAATTTAATTGCTCTTAGGACTTTTGTTATGACCAGGAAAGGATCCAGAGTTTGATTATTATTGTAAGTTTGGGAAGGATGAGAATCACTTTGATGATAATCAGACATTTGATTCCAACTGCACATCTATCTATTTCAATTACAACATAAAAAGAATGTCCATTCCAGGTTCTTTGCACCATTGACAGGTGATTAAAAGTATGATCCTGTCATGATGAAAACAACAGTAACAAACCAACATTTTTCTGTATAAAAGAAGTCACTCCAACAAAATCAGAATTTCCCATCATGGTTTCTGCAAAACTCTAGTCCTGAAATGCAAATCCTCACATTCACCTGACTCCCCTCAAACCTCACTCCGCCTCAACATCTGCCAAAATCAATGGGCTTAGGTCAACATATTTGGGCTATTTTGGCTGCCGTGGAAGGAAGTTATTCTGAGGGCAAGGGGCCCACAAAAAGAACATCCTACTAGCAGTTGGCATACCAGTGGAGTTCCAGATAATCTCTGCTGCAGCAGAAAAACGGTTTTTGTGTCTCAGGAATACAAGCTACAAAGAGCTTTATAGGTCCAAACTTACACCTTAAACTCCATCTAGAAACCAACAGAAAGGCAGTGCAGAGTCTGAAGTATTCGTGCTGTGTGCATATGCTGAGATACAGCACTTAGCAAAGAGCCACATTCTTCTGCAGCATCTTGCTGTTTAAGTGCATGTAAAGGGTAGTCCTATGCAAAGCTCATTACCATATTATAATTTTGCAGTGAAAAAGACATGAATTACTGCCAAGGTCTGTACTTGACAGAGAGGGTCACGGCCTCTTGGATGGATGCAAATGGAGAAAAACCACCATAGTCAGTTCTTCCTAAGATCATCTAGGAGCAGATGAAAATCAAGAGCCATCCCAGATATGGAAGTTTAAAAATCAGTATGTAGCAGCCCTGATTCTCGGCATTGAGTGGTGGTTTCTTGAGAGAAGTTTCTGAAGTCCTCTAAGACCAGTTGGACCTTCTCAATAGTGGCCTTGACAATCTCCACTAACATTGGGCCCAATACTTCCCTGTTAGTCTTCATCAACTATGAAAGACATGGGTCCAAAGCACCATGTGCAACACCATCCTAATACAAGGAGAGAGTTCAAGTCTCTCTTCCTTCAGGGTCCTGTTGTGCTACCACAGATGTAGACAGGTCGATCGGAATTGGAATGATTTTCTCTTCAGAATTATTTACTTCACAATGGCAGGCACTCAAATCAGCCTCTGGAGAAGACAGCCTAAATTAACCAGTATATCCACTATGTAGGACTTCACAGTTGGTTACTGAATCTCTCCTGTTTGGGTAAGCTCTCCTGGGAGAAAGGGTCACAATTTGCTGCACCTCTCATATCACACAGCAAGGCCATGCAGTCACGCAACTAGCAGGATTACTGCCTTTAGGAGCAATCAGTGAAATTTTGGCAATGCACCTTTGAAACCCTGCTGCTGATAAGGTCACCCAATACAAGATGAAGAGAAGCAAAAATTCTGAATAGTGTTGGAGACAGGATTACAGCAAAACACAAGCGGTTATGAACACTAACATGTTTCCAGTGTAGTGGGCCATGAAGCTCCTAGGGATGCTGTATGTACAGTTTGTCAGAATTGTGGGAAGCAAAGATACTTAGAAAAGGACTCTAGAGCCCAGGTGGGCAGGCAATCCAGACAGATTTCACTCGATGGGAAGATGATGACCAGTGGTGGTTAACAACATATGTCTGTATTGGAACCAGCACTATTTAAACTGCAGACAGGAAGCCTGTTAGCTCCACCCTGTGTAGGATAACCTTGTGTGTCAATCGGGAGCTACTCAGGATTTAAATTGATATGGGAGCAGTACTTTGAACTATATTGCTTATTCCACAGAAAGTTTCTGGGAGGTCAGTTAATGAAACAGATATGGTACTAACATCTTCCCAGATAAGAGACTGCAGCTAAGGGGACATTATGGTGTCAGTGCAGTTCCATGACGAGTGAGTTGTACTCCCTTATTACTGAGGCTAGAAACCTAGCTTTTTGAGGAAGGGATCGCCTGGCGAGATGAAGATCTTTGTCTGTATGTGGGGAATGGGAAAAGATTTTTTTTAGGGGTTAAAGGCATGTGATTGTTCTTTGTATCAGGGAAGGGTCAATTGAAAAGGGTAAGAGCCAGGTTACAACTGCAAAAAGGTACACAGTGCAAATCCAGTACCAGCTGGGTGAATTGTAGACACTGCAAATGAAGTAACCTCATCTGTATTGTTCACTATTTTGTGTCCATGGTGCAGAGGGTTCTATTTGCCTTTGTGGACATTTCAAATTTTTGATGACCCACCAGAGTTCGATCAACAGATGCGTGCTGCCTAAGACCTGTGTGTCCAGCTAACAGAAGGGACAGCATACCAATCTGATCCTCTCTCAAAGTTATCTGCAGGCAGACCTGGCTGCAGGATCTAAAATATGGTGGCTGTAAATACTTCCAAGAGATCTGTTTTGAGTGAATCAGATTATCTACTGTAGGTGTCTGCAGTTTTTCATAAAATAATGGACCAGATAGTAGAGATCCTTTCCCTGGAGTTTGTTATTTGGAGAATATTCTGATTACTGGACAAAGCACTAGGAAACACTATTTGCAAGCAGTCTTACAGCAGCTCTGATGGGCAGGCTTGCATCTCCATCCAGGGCAATGTGCTATTTTGGGGACAGATTTTACTTAGGGCATAGGGCAATGGGAAAAAAAGTGGCAGTGTGTGTAGCTCCTTTCTTCACAAGTATGATGGAATTGTGGCATTTTCTCATCTGCTAGTTTACTATGGCAAATTTTTATGCCGGACCTATCTTCCAAGGTATATGCTGTAATGGAGGATAGAGCTCCATGACACTGGTCCCCTGAGTGCCTGCAAGTATTTAAGCTAACAATGGGGTAATTGCTAACTGCCCCTTTTTTGACGCACTTGTCATCAAATCTTGGCTTTCTCCCTATTTTTGGCCTGCTATGTTTCACCAGTGGGAGTTGGTCCATGATTTTTTTGGGATGGGACAGTAATTTCACACCATTTCCCCCAAAACAGTGGAAAAAATCCTTGTTCCTGTTGCCTCCCACACATTACGTTAAATACACAAATGTTGGGCTATTTCAGTTTGCATAACTTTGAAATAATAATCTGTCAGATTGGGGTTAGCTAAATTTTGTAACTAAACCTCAAACCAGACCATGAACCTTTTGGGATTTACCTTAATTTAGCTTTTATACCTGTACAACCATATGATAAATCATTATGTGGTTGCTTTTTTTTAAGTCACATAAATCTAGGGTAATAGAAATTGATGGGATTGGCATTTCCACATGAACTTGAAAGTCAAGGCATCCTGATGCAAATTTATCCTCTCCGTGGAATATGGAAGAATTACTAATGCTCTGTTGAAAAGGATTAGAGAAACTGCCTGCATTAAAAGTTAATTTGTCATTCTTGTACAATGGCCTGGCTGGCATATTGTAGGTATTCAACACTTGCCATACTTTAGCATGCTACATGCCCATAATTATTGTTGTCTGCTTACTTGAATCATTGCACCTGGTTGTCTGAAGTAAGTGTTTTACAGAAAAAACAGGCCCTAATAAAAGAGCTAATCCAAAGAAGAGAAAATCAAAAACTATGTCTGATGTACAGTTGGACAGATGACAGAGCAAAGTTGTACCCTGAAGATTTTGAAACATGCTGTGAGGATATTGACTTTCTTGAAAACAAAGCCAAAATTCAAGAAACATTTAAAGAAAAAAACATTGAAAATGAGTAAAACGAGGGATGCAGGTTCTAGCCTAAAACAAACACTTACTGGTGGTTTATCTTGTGAAACCTTCTCAGTGGAGGACTTTCATATGTCTGTGCTGGTATTTGTTGGATTTATGACTAGAACTGATATTCCCATTTAAAAGGATTCGTTTTTAAATTACCTTTAATGCCAGTATATAAAGGTGGAACCAATGCATTATTCCCAGTGCAGAAATGTTTACCATCTCAGTTTAGATTTGAGTAATTTGTATTCAAAGCAGTTCATGAGATTAAGGTCTAAAAAATGTAAGATAAAAGATCAGATTTGTGTGGTCAGAGAGTATTTGCTATCTTTATTCATGTTTTGGGTACAACCAAAAATACCTTATTTACAAGAAGCACTAAAATTTTGAGAAGAGTGATCTACCCAACCTAGACAGGCTTTTGGTACTGAGTGACAAGCACATTGACTTAGAGTGTTCTCTTGGAGTGATGTCTGACAGTGCTTCCTGCATGTTTTAGTGGCATTCACATCACTTGCATTCCTCTCAGGAAATATCCCCATGCAGTATTTGATTATTTAAACAGTATAACTGGTTTAAAAAAAAAAGTTCAGCCGTGATGCACTTCACCAACACAATCCAAAAGAATCTATGGAACCATGGCATGGCATTGTCCCCAAAATGCCTCTATATGGGATGGTGAAAACTGAAATGAGTTACTCCCCTGAAGAGAAAGTTCTTTTTAGTTCTACTTAATTCCTGCAAAAAGGACAATTTCTCTCTGTGTTGCAGTAATACTTTAGGGGCCTAGCTGAAAGTCTGTCAGTATTATTCTAGTGTGATTGACTTATCAATATTTGAAATTCAATTATGACTAGGGCTTCGTATTTGTCACGGAAGTCATGGTTTCCGTGACTTCTGCAGCAGCCGGTGCAACTGGCCTGGGAGCCACCTGATCAGCTTGGGCAGCCCCTGGGCCAGTCGTACCGGCTGTTGCTGGGGCAGTTTCGCCCCATCCCCCAGCAACAGGAGTTTGGTTGTGGGGGGGCTCAGGGCTGGGGGTTGGGGTGCGGGACTCCCCAGAAGAGCAACAGGAACTCCCCTCCCTCAGCTCCTAGCGCCACGTGCTGTCTCTGCCCGCAGGCATCACCCCCGCAGCTCCCATTGGCCGCAGTTCCGGGGCTTAGGGCAGAGTGGAGGCAGCACATGGAGGTCAGGAGCCAGGTAGGGAGCTTGCCCCAGCCCCGCAGTGCCCCCAGACTGCGCCCCCCTCCCAGCACCTACGGCACCCCCCGGGCCATGCTCCCCCAGCACTTGCAGCGAACCCCCTCCTCCCCCGAGCACCCACACACACCCTGAGCACCTGCGGCACCCCCTGGGCCGCGCACCCCCCAGCCATCTCTCCCCCCCAAGTTTCAATCAGAGGCATATAGTAAAAGTCATGGACAGGTCAGGGGCCGTGAATTTTTGTTTAGTGCCCTATCCATGATTTTTATTAAAAATACTCGTGACTAAAACATAGCCTTAATTATGACAGTAGGGGGCTAATACTGTGCAGAGTTAAACAGTGTTTAAGTATGTGAGTAGGGGGAACAGCCTTCCATAAAAAATTCCCAGGATAACTCAAGCGATACAGAAAGCAAATACCACATCCCGCCATAGGTTGACACACTGACGGCCTGATTCTGCAGTTCCAACGCAAGCTAAACATCCAATTAAGTCAATAGGAGCTTTGCACGAGTAAGGATTAGAAGCAGAGTCGTCCCTTGGGTACGGCAAATCAGAGTGACCGCTCCGGGCCCCGCGCTTTGGGGGGCCCCGTGCTTCGATAACATCGTGATGAGGCGGGTGGGCTGAGGAGGCGAACGGGAAAGCGAGAGGCAGGCTGGTGGAGGAGGAGAGGAAGAGCCCCCCTACCAGAACTTCCTTCTCCACCCAGCGCCCTCCTGCCCGCCAGTGGCCCTGCCGATCAGCACCTCCCACTCCCTTCTGCGGTCAGATGTTTCATGGCTTCAGGAGGCGCTGGGGGGGGGGGAGAGAAACCTGGGGTGGGGGGGACAGAACTGGGTGGGGAAGGGGTGGGGGTGGGAAGAAGCAGGGTGGGGCCTTGGGGGAAGGGGTGGAGTGGGGGTGGGGTCTGGGCCTTAGAAACTCAGCGCCTATGTTCTGGGGCCTGCACCCCCCCCCAGGGTTGGCCCTGGTTACAAGACAACCCTAGGTGGATTTCCCGGGAATTTTCTGCACAAACAAACAATTTTCCATAGCTTTTTCTTGACCTCACATGTAAATACAAATTGGACAAAAATGTGCGAGAGAGAGCTGTAATTAGGGATGCAGCAAAGCAGAAAAAGAGGAAACTGAAAGTGCTGTAGGATTCATTTAACCTGCTTTGAGAATTCTATGTTTCCTAGGTCAGTAATTTGCAGCTGCTAGAGCAGAGAAGTGTCAGTAGGAGTGTGTGCAGAGGAAGTAATTCTAACTGTAAAATGACAGAGTTGAGATGTGCTGTGCAGAAATGTTTGACTTTTTCATGTTGATTTTAAATATCTGTTTATCTTTTTGAAGCACCTGACATTTCCAAGGGAATTTGATTCTGATTCTCTCAGACATTATAGCTGGGCTGCAGACACCTTGGACAATGTTAACCTTGTCTCAAGTCCCATCCATTCTGGGTAGGTCATTTAACAGATTTCCTTTTTCATTAAGTGTGAATCTGTACTGTTATGTGGACATTATAACCTACTGAAATTGCTGGTAATGGTTCCAGTCCTACACCAGTTAAAGCCAACGGCAAAACTCTTGTTGACTTCAATGAGAACAGGGTCAGGTTTAAAGGAAATCAAGAATTACATAGAAAGAAAGAACTTGTATTTCAGCCTTCCACAAGGTTTCATCTGAGAAGTGGGCATGAATTTCTGAGACAGGCAGGGATTTAATCAAAGGCCTCTCAATAGTGTTAATAGGAGTTGTGAGCTCAAGTGTTGCATCTCATCATGAAAATTTTCCTTCATGGTTAATTTCCTAGGTACAAGGAAAAGCTGAAATCCCACAGGGAACTTCCTGTAATAAGCTTGTTTTGCCTTTTCTGTTGCTTATGCTTTGCTTTTAAATGTCTTAGGATGATTTTAGTTATGTTGTATTAAATTGTTCAAAATATGAAATTAGAGATACAATGTTATGCTTCACTTGCTATTCACTTTTCCATAAAAAATGAGAGCTCATAATTTAATCTTTTCGTTTATTTGCACCAACCCTTCCCTTTTCCCACCCCACCCCCCCAAAAAAAATTTCTTTTGACGTTAATTATACAATTCACTACCAATAAAGCATCACTATTATTGCAGTGTTTCTCAATGGTACCACAAGTAATTGAGATATGGGTGATGTTTGAAATGCATATTGTAGAATTTTCTAGTTAAAAAGTGTAAATAACCAAAGGGAATTCTGTGTCACACATGAGCTTACCTAATATCAATATTTGTAGTAAAATTTTCAACAAGAACAGGAAACAAAATTCTGTATTCCTTTTCACTGATTTCTGCTCCCTCCGTCCTCACACACATACATTTTATGACTAGCTTCACTTATTATAATGTAAAGGGTGCATTTTAAACCAACAAGCTCCAAGAGATTCAGAGTTAAGGGTAAGGTCCCAGTTCAGCCAAGCACTTAAGAATGTACCTAAGCAGAGTACAAATATAAAAGATGAGGACTAACAGAATTTTAGGTCCCGATCCAACAAAGTACCTGAGCATGTGCTTAACATTGAAGTCAGAGCTTCAAGGAGATTCAGCTCTAAGACTAAAAATTTACCCATTAGTATTGTTATTTTAGCTGAAATTGCCTTCCTGCGCAGACCCTAACAATCATGGACAATTTTGCATGGGCTTGATCCTGCATTCCTTGCATATCTAAAATTCCCAGCCATATCTTAGAGTGTCCCTCTACAACTCCATCTGCAGAGCACTTGCCAACTTTGTGCTCCCAGATTAGGGAGAACAAGGCACAATCATCACCCGCTTGGCTATCCCTTTTCCCCATGTTCACATATTCAGAAGAAATGATCTAAAATTTGTCCCATGTTCTTAGTTCACCAAAAAAAAGGGGTGGGTGGGAGATTTTCGTGCGCAAGGATGGAAGATCTAGCCCCAAATCACCGAACATTCGCAAAGGAGGGAATTATGGCATTAATTTAGCATCTTCTGGCTTTTCTCATTTTAAGCCAAGGTATTTTTTTCATGTTGTTCTTTGAGTTTAGGTAAGTCTTTCTATCAGTGTGTGCTTTGCATCTTTCCCTTAATAGGCATTACACTGCTCAGAAATCTGCTAAGAAACCTGCAACCTACAGATAGGTAAAACACAAATTTGCTGGAGTAAACAACATAGGTTCTTATGACATACATTTTTCAGGTGTATCCCTGTATACCCACTTCTCCCCATGTCTGCATGTTGCATCTTTTGAACCCTTGGTTTCCTTAGCTCAGTGAAAGAATTAGTACACCAACATTGACATTATTTTAATAAGAAACACAGAAGACCTGGATCCTAGGCTGTAACTATACCATACGTCAGATTAAGCACAGTGCATTCCTGTATCTATAAACTTTCAAAATTCAATTTGAAGAGAAATTTAATGAATGGCTTATGGGAATTACATCTTTTTCAAATGCTTAGCTATATATATCTTCATATACTGTACTTTGGAAAATAAACTGCTGTATGCAAGCACAATGGTTGATTTTCCAAGATACACAGTGAAGCATGCTTGTGGGTATGACATAAATTCAAAGAAACCATGTATCATCGAATTCTGTGTTGATCTATGATAGGCACAAAAGCGTATGTAGTCTTTTCAGTTCTCCAAGCACTCATGCAACTCCCAGAAATGCTAATGGAAGTTATACGCCAATACTGGGAGGAGACATGACCCTTAAATTAATGCTACATTTAGGAAATATTTTTTTAGTGTACAGCATATTGTGTATTACAAAACGTGATATATATAAAATGGAAGCCAAATCATTTTTAAAGTTGGCCCTCAAATGCATTGCTTTCATTATTTTTCTGATGATTACTTTTCTTTGGCTAATTATTGACATTTTCTGTTGCTTGCTTCTAATTATCTTATATTAATTTTTCCCATTTGCTTTCTAAATTATTTTGCAGCTATTCCTCTCCACTTCCCCAGTATGATTCAAGGTGATAACTATGTCCTTTCTGTGAATCCTCATTTAGTTTTATTTATGTCAACTCTCTGTCCACAGTTGAAGTGTGTGTAGATGTTTTTGTAGTGCATCCTCTTATATCCTCCGTCTTTTGTTTATTTTAAAGTAGAAATATTCACTCTTTAGCTTTTAGCTTTGTATTTTAGAGATCATACTTTAGCTGACCTTATTAGACAGGCCTTAAATTAGGTAAACATCAGCTACTAATCCTTTCAATAGAAACAGTGCATGAAGTATTATTTGAAAATATTATTCACAAGAATTATGTTTTTAAAAGAAAAAATTACCACTCTGAAAATTAAATGAGTAAAATGTTATTGGCAATAAATACATTTTTCATATAGCCAGCAATGTGTAAAGATTGGACTGTTTAGGCTTAGTATTTTGGTAACTGCTTTTAGCCTGGGCTCTTTCTGATCCTGCTTGGGTTTGCCACGAATGCACTGTTCAAGTATAGCATATTAACCAGGTGAATAACATTGCCTTTTATATGTGATTGTTTGATTACATTAATATCTTTTATTATATTAATTAAGAATTGGGCTAAAATATGCAAGTATCTGCATACATGATGGACAGTTTTCCTATCTGTGGGGCAACATACTAGGGCAGGAATAACCTGTATGAGATATGAAGCAACCAAGCCAGGGACCACCCTTGCCAAAACTCACAGGCAAATCCCCTTGAAACTCCAACCCTGTTGCAGTATGCCCTTCCTCAGCTCCCTCAGCGGAATATTCACAAAGTGTACCTCTCTCAGGTTATGGGTGAACAGCGACAACGGTTGTGTTCCACTTGGCTGCCTCTTTTTCCTATGTACACATATTTAATCTGAATTAGCCCCATATTTTTAGGTGGCAAAAATCAGGGAAACCTAAAAAGGCAAACAAAGCAAAACCGTAAAAGAGTCCACTTAATATTTCCCTCTCTGTGACCAAGGTCTGTGTGCCCTTGCTTAATACTTTACTTTGTTTTGTAAATTTTAATGGCAAAACTCCCTGAAATCTTTTAACAGCTTGTCAGCAGCTGGCTTACTGCCCATTAGATTTGAAGATTATGCCATGAACATTTCCTTGAGTGTGCTCTGTGAAATCTTACTGATATCAGTAGTGTTGGCCATCTACCAGATAGAGCAATCTTAAGAAGTAAGAGCAACATAAACATGTAGGGCAGGACATGGGATATTTATGATAAATCACAGTTGGAAAATATAAGTGTTCTATGACCAAAGGCAGGTGTTAAGGAAAGCTTCTAGCACCTTCAGAGCTTGTTGGTTAGAGCCTGATGTTAGCATACATAGTATTCTGCTATTGACTTCAACCTCACAAAGTCAAATAAGTTTAAAGCCAATAGATGAATAGTTAACTCACTGACCCAAAAGTCTAATTTCATTGTAATTTTTCATTAGTTAGTTGATACTGTCAAAAATAGTAGGTAAAGAAAAAAATAGATAAAGAAATATTGTAGAGAGAAAATATAGGATCTAAAGATAAAACATGTTTGTTATAATTATATATTGGAATCACAAATAGGAACTGATTAATAGGTGGATCCATTGAAATGTACTCTAGTGCATTTAAGTATGCAGATTTTGATATAAAGAGAGTTTTTCACCCAAAACATTATAAAAGTGGTAAATGAATTTAAATTGTCAATATTAAGGATTATCACAAATTACATATCAGATATTTTAAACCTACTTTTATTGACATGCAGATCTAAAACGTATAGAAAATGTTTGATCAACTATTTTATGAAGACTTTTCCCTCTCAGATATATTTATCTCCCATTCCATGCAAACAAACGTTGACTGCTTTTACAGTAGGTAGGGATAAGCCCACTTGCAAAGTTCTGATCCAGACCTCAAGTCCCACATAGTTATGGGGTTCTGATCTGATATGGAGGTTTGAGCCTATATCTACTTATATGAAAAGCATGTAAAATAAGGTGAATCAGTATTCCACACTTTGCTTCTGTATTAAAGTCCTCAAACCTCATGAAACAATAAGTAAAATGGTAATGTGAACCTATGGAAAGTTCATCACCTTCCCATCCTATGTAATCCTTTTTACTTCAGCATGAAGAAAACAAGGTGATTGATTTACCTATAACACAACATGACAGTTTCATTTTTCTACTCCACATGTTTGCTTCTTCCTTGCCCGTCAACTTACATCCTATAAATCAAGAAATACAAGGGCCTGATTGTTCACCCATTTTGTGGAGACTTGTCCCACTGAAATTACTAAGAATTCTGAGTATGGAGTATTTTCAGGATTGGGCTGTACAGTTTAGCTGTTACTTTTGATATTTTGTCTGTAATCAAAAGGAAATATCAGTATCATACAGAAGCTATCATCTGTAGTTCCCAGTGCTCTGTGTGACCTTTCCCAGTGAACAACCGTCTCCATGGCTTCAAGAGGCTCTTGTCCTTCTATGGAATAAATTTATAGCTCTTGTTCTCACTAGAAGAAAGCTGAATTGCCAGAAATACAAAGCTGAATGGATTAATCTGTTAATTATTTTAAGGTTTAATCCTTAAGTGCAGGAAGTATTAGCAACAGCATGGAGAAAGCTGGAATCATTAAATGAAATTAATAGCTACTTCAGGTTTGCACATCACACACCAGGAAACAAACAAAATGTTATTTGTATGAAGAGTTAGTTTATAAACCATGCACCAGAGATGTAGATCCACTACTGCAAGTTCTGTTTAAAGATAGAGTTGTAATCAAGAAATTGCATTGCATTGTATTTGGAGAGGTGGGATGGTATTGCAGAGCCACTGAAGGGATTTGGGCTCCCAATTTCTGTTAATTTCTAATTGAACTTGGATAGCCAATAATTATTATTATTATATTTATAATATGCAGATGTGGGGTTTTTTATAAATAAAATAATAATTGGAGTCCTGAACAACAATAATAAAAACAAAATCGCTTAGCTGACTTTGAAAAACCTACTTATGGAACTTAGTAGGAGGTCAGGGTCTGCTGTCTGCTCTGGGACTAGCATCTACTTCTTGTGTTTTTTGTCATTTGTGTCAAGGGCATTTAGAGATTTAGGATTAATAAATTTAATATTTTATAAAATGGAATAAATAATACATTTAGAGTTTGTGTTTAATGTTAAAATAAATTGTCTTTTAATATCTCCCATTTTAAAAAAGTTTTAATTTTTTTTTATATTGCAGTTTCTGATATATATAACTGATTTCCTTTTAATTATATAAAAAGCTACAGAAACCTGGGGGGAAAAAACACAAGCGACAAGGGTTTAGAGAGACAAAACACGATATTCCCTGTAGCTTAACCTGTTTACAACAGACATCCATGTCAATATGAAGAGTGGTGGAATAATTGATTTTAGAGCGGTCTAAATGTATAGAAAATTGTATGCTTGATGTTCTGATTCATACATATTCACCAGAACCATTTAATAACCTTGTTCATCACTCCCACAGTGTCAGTGTTCACCTGGCAAAGTGTGCTTTTAAATGGGTTTATCCAAAGGCTTTTGAAAGACTGACATCCAAATATAAAAACATGGATTTCTGTTGTCCTTACCCCGTACTGACTGGTTGTCTTGTGCATGTGGGACTCACTACTTTGAATTATAGCGTGTAGCAGAACATTTAGTAATAAAGAACCATTTTAATGCACTAATAATACACTAATATTTAAGTAGCTGTATACATACTCTATTTAACCCTAGTTTATTTTTCCTAAATATTCAGTAGTACTTGAATCTTCCATCATTATGCTACTAGACCATTAGAAATGTGTGAGTTTTGTTGATTATTGTTTAAATTTAATTATAAATTTAAAGAATCCTGCTAACAGTTATGGCATAGGGGGCGTTTGTTTCTTAACTATCATGTTAGCTGATGCTTTCATCATAATATTTTATTTTATTAGACTCTTCCTGATTTACATAAAGTTTTCCTTGTTTGATTTCTGACCATTTTAATGACATGTTCTCCCTTTCTCTACAGTTTTCTGGTTAGTTTTATGGTTGATGCACGTGGGGGCTCAATGAGGGGTAGTCGCCATCATGGAATGAGAATTATTATTCCACCACGCAAATGTACAGCACCCACCCGCATCACCTGCCGTTTGGTAAAGAGGCATAAACTGGCCACCCCACCACCAATGGTTGAAGGAGAAGGATTAGCCAGTAGACTGGTAGAAATGGGGCCTGCAGGTGCACAGTTTTTAGGGTGAGTTGTTCTATGAATCCCACTGTTAACATTCCATATTGCATCTTTCATTTCCTTCATTTTGTGGATGTAAGTAATTAAATATAGAAACTACTTAATTTGAACATTTAATGTAGGCCTCTGTACTGTATACAGACTCAATTCTGACATTCTTACCTAGGAAAAAGATCTCTGATTTAAAGGGAGTTTTGTCTGTTTAAAAACTGGAGGTTGTGCAAAAAGTAAATAAAGCTATGAACAGGCCAAATTCTGCACTCAACTACGCATGCCTAACTCCCTCTGAAGTCAGTCAGAGTCATGTATATGTATCCAAGGTCAGAATTTAGCTTTCATTCTGTGTGATGAGTAGAATACCAGGTAAATATGACTTTCATAAGAAGGTTCACTATAATTATGTACCATTTTCCAAATGTAGAACAGTATCCTCTCTCAGTGTGTGTGCATAGCCCCCTCCAACACTAATGGGAGTTGCACACCTACATCCAGTAGGGAAAGGACCACTGTGCATGATTCCAGATAACTTAATATAGAACATTATTTAGTACAAATGCTAGTAACTGACATTTTTCAAAGCTAAAATTAGGAGAAACAATCCACTATGATGTGGTTTTTTTTTTAATTATCAATTTTGTTCATTACCATAAGTGGCACCCTGGTGAAAACTGCCGGTTCTGTCGTGAATGACAGTTTGTTCCTAATTTCCCCTTCTTGTTTCTCTTCCTGCTGCATGGATGTTATTCAGTAAACTGCATCTTCCTACCAATCCTCCCCCTCTAAATGAGGGTGAGAGCATGGTTAGCCGAATCCTGCAGCTTGGGCCTCAAGGAACAAAATTTATTGGGTAGGATGCTTATAGAAAAAATACAGAATGTCTACAATTTTTTTTTTCTTTCTTTTGTTTTGTTTTTGTTTCCGATTTTTTGTCATTCCCATTTTTTTTTCTAGTTTCTAAAGCTTTCAGTTGATTTATGTCACTGAAAGAAAATCATAGTGGCTTGATTTATTATAGCTCTGCTACTGTAACTATCTTGTGCTTTAGGCATGTGACATTCACTGCAAGCATTTTGCTTTCATAACTTGTTGTGCTTTTGTAATTTTTTTAAATTTGAACTGTTTCAACTGCATCAAATACACAATGACAGCCCTTTAATTTCAACCTTGTGGTAGAGAAGGTATTTACAGGGTTTGAGTCGGTCTATTTCAGGAATAACTCTGTCAAATGTGGATACATATGTTGTACTTATTTGTAAAATATGAGCATGTACAGAAAAAAATATAATTGAATAAATGATTTCATTTAATAAGGATGGAGAAATGATAACCTTTTAAAACTGAAGTAGGCATCAGGTTGAAAAAAATAAAGATTAATTTTGGTACATTTTGGGAAAACAAGTACAATAGCCAAACAAGTTGCAATGTTTATTCTAAAAAAAAGTTAGAAAATATCCTCATTGTTTGCATTAGAACATTATTGTGAAATTTATTGTATTATGTTTTTAAAATATTGCTTAGACTGTATTGCTTAGAATACCTGTTTAATACCTTCTCACTGAGTATTCTTGTTAAACTTCATGCACAAAATTGTGTGGTTCCTAAATATTTACAGAGACAGTATCTGCTATATTAACCTGCAAAGATTGTATTAAAAAGTTTGTTAGTTCTTTTTAACTTGAGAAGCCTGTGTATACAGTATTTTAGGAAAATAAATACCTTAAGAAACAATGTAATTGAATTTTTGGCATTCATCTACTGTAGGTGGTGGGATAAACCCTCTGCATTTCTATCAGCAATCAAAGGCATAAGATCAGAATAACAGACTTTGGGTATTTTTAAAAGCATCTAAGAACTTGTTAAATAATCTGCCTTTTTCCCTATTTTTATTAAAATTGCTATTGTCTAATTCCTACTCCTTTGGTATTTAATGTAAAGAGATGGACTTAAAACTATTTCATATTTTTATTAATATCAGTTGTATCTATGATTTCCATAGTTAGATTATTAATTGATTTGTTAATGTTTGCACATCACTTTGAAGATATAAAGTGCTATCTAAGTGCCAAGTATTATTTTTTCCCATCTTCTAATGTTACTTTTAATGGAGTTATTATGAGAAGGTGAGGCTCTTTACAATCTCTGTAGGAAGACAACGATACTGTCTATTTAAATGTCTTAAAGCTGCATAATCCATAGTGGTTCACCTATTGTATGATTGCAGTCAGTTTATTTTAACATATTTTAAAATGCTTATCTTGTCTATAAAATGTTTAGCTAAAATGTCTATCTTGTTAAGGAATAGCACATGAAATGAGTAGCAGTTTCTGTTGATTATTCACAGTAATCATTTAATTACGCACTTGAAGTCCTACGTGTAAGGCACACTGTCAGGTAATTTAGGTGTAGTATTTAAAAAAGTTGTTTCATGGTTGCTAATATCACTATATTTTTCATTTTATTTAACGCAAAGAAAGCCATTTTGAAAGAATTTAAGCAATCTCCTGTAGTGTTTGCAGCACCGACATTGTAAATTTGGGCTAATACATGAGAAAAGTGAAACAGACTAGAAACAACCCATCTAGGATTACTAATCTGAGTGAACAAAGAACACTAAGTAATTGGTGAAAAACAAATAGGATTTTTAAAATTTTCAGATTTTAGTACTTACAGGACTATGAAGTTGTTTTGTCATTTGTTTGATTTAATGCCCATATACACACACAACTTCAGTCTTAGTCAACAGCAGGTATATGTGTATACCAGGACAGCAGAATTGTGTTTGAGCCTGACTGTGTTCCTTTAAACACTTGGTCAAATATGCCAACGCATCTCCCACTAAAGTCCATGGAGTTGTCTGTGCATATCTGAGGACCAAGTTATACCACCTATATGACAGGATAAATAAACACGGAAAATCATTTTTACCTTAGTTTCTGTCCATTTTTGTCATATAAACAACGGTTTTGAAACCCTTGCTTATGTTCATAATGGTATGTGATCTGATTCATAAGCTATATATTAATAATACTTTACAGTTTCGTAGCAAAGGATTCTGCAGCTTTGGCAGTTTTAAAATCATTTTTACTATAATGATACTTATTATTGTCAAATGAACATCATTTTAGTAAGGATTTAATACGTACAGGAAAATCAAGATCAATGGGGAAAACATATGTGATAAAAAGTAATATGGATTCCTTTTTTGTCTAGCCCTGTCATAGTGGAAATCCCACATTTTGGATCAATGCGAGGAAAAGAAAGAGAACTGATTGTCCTTCGCAGTGAAAATGGTGAAACATGGAAGGAACACCAGTATGACAGCAAACATGAAGACTTAAATGAAATTCTCAATGGAATGGATGAAGGTAAACATATTTCATCAAAGCTTTAACTGGGTTAACGTCAACAGGCAGAAAGCAGCGCTCGGGCAGCCTGTCTCTTAAGCAGAGCCGAAGAGTCAGGGAGGAGCAGAGCCGCCATTTTCCCGGACATGTTCGGCTTTTTGGCAATTCCCCCCGGACGGGGGTTTGACTGCTGAAAAGCTGGACATGTCCGGGAAAAAGAGGACGTATGGTAACCCTACCACATAACATCTCAGGAAGCGGGAGGAAGTTCTTACACCGGGTGCTGCCTTCATTCAATTCCAGTGCATTTCGTACACATGCTGTATAGTGCTGGGACTGCATTCATTATTTTGTCGGCTTCACTGAGTTTAAGTACGTTTATATTATGAAATATGTTACATTTTTGGATTCCAAACCTATTGGCACAGTATTTGCAGTGCCTTTGCCACAATGCCTCATAAATTCTGATACACTTATTTAAAAATAAACAGTCACAGGAATTATCTGCATAACACATGGCTCTTTGCTGCTGTTCATTTTCAAATACTTTTGCACCCGGTGCACTTTCAAAGCAGAAACTCATTTGGCTATTCCCCATCCCCAGTATCCAGGAAACCAGTCAAAATACGCATCTCCCTTACATCCAAACATCCAGGAAACCAACCACAACACTGTCACATTTTTCTCCTTAATTTCTGCTTTCTTTTTTACTCAAATTCACCTACTCAATAAAGAAAAGCCTTTATTGAAGCAGAGGCTTCATACAGGTTACATTTGCTGCTGCTCTCTACAATCTGCTACTACAATCTCTACAATTATTGTACAACCTGATACTAATGACTTTAAGATTTCACCTAACTACAACTGTGCCCAAACAGATTGTGATTTTCTATAAAAAAATTTAAGCCTAAAATACACAGAATCATGGGATACTTTATGCATGTTCAGATATGAAAAGCTGTAGCAGCGGAATATCAGCAAAAGATATATAAAAGATTTGATAATATGAAAAGTATAGTTAAAAACCTTACTATGCCCCAGGAAATACTTGAAAATGATTTAAGAAGCTTCCTCCTACAGCAAAATTGAGATTGATTAATATTTGGATGTTAAACAGAAATCTCTATCACAATTAGAGACAATAGCATTAGCAATGCCTGAAAAGGTCCACAAAACTCATGCTTTTTGGTGTCATAAACATATTCAAAACTGAAATGTATGAAAAGAAAATTTGTTGAAAGCCTTTCCTATCTCTATTGCCACGGAGCCATTCTGTGCTCTTCCCACAAATTCCTGAATGAAGGAAGTTTTAATTTATTTGTTTTAGATGCTTTTAAGAAAAGAATAACCTAGTCAAAGGATTGCATATCTACTCTTTAAGAGTGGACATGTGGATATATCATTGAAGTCTTACGGATATATTTGGTGTCACACAGAATATAGTGTTATGAGGGTGGTTTGCCTGAGTAGAGAAAAATAATACTTAGTGTTCTTTTTCTAACAGAACATGCATTTGGAAATGATTTAAGGGGAAATAATTAAAAACAAAGTACAGCAGTACGTGATGACATACTGAACTACAGACATTTCATTTTTATGTAGATCTGGGTGAATAATTTGTAGTAAATAATTTAGTCATCAAATACAGTGTTTTTCTGTTAAAATTATCTGTCCATCAGTTTAAGATTTTCACTAACTTTTCACTTTTCAGAATTTATTTGTTGAAGACTTCCAGTGAATAATTCTTGGTCTGTAGATTAGTTGTGAGTAGTTCCTTGAAAGTATTCAAGCCCTGAAAGCAGGGGGAGAAGCTGGGTAATGATATCTTCCTGCAGAAACCAGGAAGTCCAGCCCACAGACCAACCTCAGGTAACCCAGTGGCATACCTTTATGGGGCCAGGAGGAAATGGGTTACTAAGTTTAAAACCTAATGAATTTTGAGGTTTCAGGCCTTGTGGGTTCCAGCTGTGTAAATACCTGCACATATTGAAAGGACATTGCATAGATACACGGCTGGATTAAGGCACAGGCATAACAGGCAAATACCCAGAGCCCTGCTCTTGGTGTCACATGACAACTTAAGTATCTGAGCTTTCCTTTTTAAAAAAGTGTGTTTCTAGTCCTCATGATTGTAAGGAGCACCTGACATGGGTGATGTTTGCTTGAAGCTGCAAACATTTGAAACAAGTGTTCTGCGGGGTGTGAACTACCTCTTTTCTTTCAATGGGTTAACTCTGCTACCAGCTTCTCGAGAGCCCCACCACCACGTCAGCTGGGGACTCTGGGTGGGTGGGTCCTCATTGCCACCACCCCATCATGGCTCTGCTGGAGTTGTGTTAGCAGGGGGCCCTTCAAACAGAGTCCTCTGCTGAATTAGGCGCAGGCCGAGTCTTCTTTTCCTCAGGAATGACCACTGCCCCCAGCCGGGAAGTGCCCGGCTGGGGGCGCAGGGTCCGGAGGCATAGGGGCTGCCCAAAGCCCGAGCGCTACCGGCTTCACGGTTTGCCGGGCAGCCTCCAGACCCTGCGCCCCCGGCTGGGCGCTTCCCCTCCCGGGCTCCAGCTGCGCTGGGGAAGCGCCGGCTGGGGGCGCAGGGTCTGGGGGCTGCCTGGCAAACCCTGAAGCCGGTAGCACTGGGGCAGCCCTTTCCCCCTGGCTGGGAGTGGGAGGGAGGAGGGGGCGGAGTTAGGGTGGGGAAGGGGCGGAGTTGGGGTGGGGCTAGGGGTGGGGAAATGGGTGGGGCCAGGGCCCGTGGAGGGTCCTCTTTTTTTATTTATGAGATATGGTAACCCTATTATGTGGTATATAATGATTCACCATTTAGCAGCAGAAGCTCTGTTGTTCTCTTTTGCATTGTGTTTCTCTGTTCTTAATAGTTAGGTAGGAAGTCCAGAGAAAATGTATTGATCAGCAGCTTGATTCTGCATTCTTTGCCCTTCCCACGTTCCCACTGACTTCATTTGGAGTGTTGGGTGTAGAAGAAAAGTAAGATTGGGTGCAAAATGCATCTATAATACTCCAAATTGCACCATTTATAGTATTTACAAAAATTCTTCTCAAAGTGCATGATGTTACAAATTGATGTGTTGCAGGGAGCAGAGAGAATTTCTGCATAAATTATAACCCTCTATGAGGATTTGGGACTACAGCCCTAATTCCTTAGCTCGAAAAACATAAGCTCCTACAGTTGGAGCCAAGGAAGAATCTTTCTTAGTTGTTAGTGATTGCAGTACTCTTTCCCTTTCTGGGATTCAGCCACTAGAGGGTCACACACATATGCATGGCATTACAGAGCGTACAATGAATGCAGTGTTATTCCTTTGGAGTGAAAATTTTGCCACCTCAAATCCCAAGCCACAGAAAAAATGACATTTAATTTAAAAATCAAGTCATTCAGTTTTGAGATAGAGGGGGAAAAAATACTGAAGACATTTCCCCCAGAGTCTTGATTTGTTGTTGCTGTTTTGTTCATGCTAGCTTAATTCTTCTCCATTCAGAAGTTAACACTGGGTTTGTTACAGTTGAATGATCCCTCATCTGTGATATAAAAGCTCTTCCATAAAGTGGTATGAAAAGTGATGATTTCATTTATATTAACATTTTACTGGTTAATAACAAAAACACACCTCCGAATTAGAGATCTGTCTGAAACAAACCCCTGAATCTCAACACCCCTACCCTTGGAGGATGTTTGGATCCAGGTGTGAACTCTGAGACTAGAGCCCATTTCTAATCAAAATAGAAAGTAAATGATAAAGAAATTAGTGTCAGTGAAGTGATCTGTCACTTCCAGAAGGTCAGTATAATCTTTACAAAGAAGTTTTGCAACCATCTCAAAAGACAGATACTCTCTGGAATTGTTCATGTTTCTGTTAATCATGTAACTGGATAGTGTGTGTCCTCCCCCATTCACTTGTTCCTTCTGACCTGTGTAATAAAGACTGAAAAGTCACATTATATGCCTAACTCCATAATATACTGTCTTTTCAAAGATACAGTCTATTTATCTTTTTGCTGTTAACCTAATCAGGATTGATAGAAATCTTCCATCATTATCTCACCATTGCTAATGCTGTGAATGGAAATGTGCTCAATTATTTACTGGAAATAGCACCATCTACTGGGGAACCTAGCTATCAGGCTCAAAATAATTTAGAACCAGTAGATAATACTTGGAGGTATTAAACATATAGTTGAATAATAATAATCAGTACATTGCTTTTGGTTTTGTGGGTGGTCAAAGAAACTTAATAGAAACAGGTCAGATTTCATCTTTATGCCACAAGTGTTACTTTCTCTTAATTTCTCTGCTGAAGTTGCGATAGCTAATTTTTTCAGCTGGGCTATTTTTTGTGGGTGCAATTTGTACCCATATTTGTTGCACTTACAAAATTTTTGTGTCTGTAAACAAATTGTGGGTACAACTAATCTTGTTTAGGTAGCTAATTAACTGATGTGCACTTGTACATCAGATAATGAGCACACAGATGTTAATACTTGTGTCTACAATGTAATTGCACATTTAAATTATACTTTGAAAAGGGAGGCCAGTTTATTGCTGGGGTTTTTTGTTTGTTTTGTTTTGTTTCATATGTAGGTCTATGAAACTACTGATCAAACCAATGTGAACCCAGTTCCTTACCTAAAATACCACCACGGCTCATGTTGCAGTGATTTTTCCATTGTTTCCTGGAAATCAAATGAAAACATCTAAATATAATACAGTTTTTGTACATAGAGATATCAAACTCTTTTTTTGTGCATGATGATGAAAGACATTCTGCATATGCATAAACAACAAAACCATAACAAAGCCTGTTGATTTTCAAGATGACATTTCCCAGTTACTTGTATCACTTTGAGTGGGTCAGAATCTGTAAATGATTGAAATTAGGAGCAGTGGTCAGTATTTTTTCATCTTTGACTCCCCTGTATTTCCACCATGATGGCTTTTGCACATTTGCTGGTCCTCTATATTGGACAAATAGAGATGCAAAACCTGAAAGCTGTTCAATTTGTGAATGGCCAGCTGCAGTACAGATCCCATTAAGGCATGACATTGGGCAATGGGGAGGTAAATCGGGTACTGGAACACATAAAAAGCCCTTGAAACTGGGGACAGTAACCATTAGGATGATGATTTATTTTTTCTGATCCTAATTTTAGTTAGAGGAAACTCATGTAAACATAAATAAAGGAGTTAGACCAAGGATTAATTTGATCCACAATATCTTAGTGCTATTATTCACATGTGCAAAACTAGATATGATCTCCCTCTCTGACTCTGAACCAGTCAATCTGAGCTCTTTTTCTACCTTGGGAGAAGTGATTTGGGCCTCCCCTATCACATAATACTCCAATGGCAGCCCTGATTCTGGGAGGGATTTTCCTGGGAGGTTTTGCATCGTTTTTCCCCTCCATCTTTGTCTTGTTTCTCACTCCCATTATCCTCTCCCCACTTTTGTATTTAGCTATTGCCATCACTCTCTCGCTCCACTTCCCGTAATGTTTCCTTTTTCTTATCTCTTCTTTTTCTCCCTTCTTCCCTTCCTCACACTTGGCCCTTTCTTCCTCACGTAGATTTTTTTTTTTTTTAAACTAAAACATTTAGTACTCAGGGCTGCCCCTTTAGCCCAGTGAAAGAAGCTCTTGCTTGGGCCTTGCATTCCAAGCATGCTCTGTAGGCTGGGCCTATCTCCTTCACTTGCACTGGGACCAGACAGGGAGGAAACTCCCCAGTCCCCTTGGCAGCAGGAGTGACAACCTTACCTCACAGATCTTGGGGCCCAGAAGGCTTGCGCTGTTAGTACCCCTTCTAATACTATAGGAACGCTACTAATGGTTTCTCATTTCCACTGTGGCCAGTGCTGATCCCCAATTCCTGCCTTCCCCTCCCAGCATATCTCCCCCAGCCCCCCACTCCATGCATATAGTATAGCAGGGAGACAAACACTGATCACAGAGAAAAGTGCATTACTAGATAGAGCACTGTGATGGACAAGTGCAATGCTGTCATTCATGTCACAATGAGAGAAGAGCGATAAGAGACTTCTCTGAAAAAAATTGCTTTATAAGCTCTGTCCTTAGCATAACCTAATAATGACTATGATGAGGAAAGAGAGGTTGACCTAGTTTTCAGTGCTGATGACCTACCCTAGAACCTTTCTGTGTAGAAAAGCAGATGTTGTAAAGGCAAAGCAGTTTGCCAGTGGAGAAATGATGGAAACAGGTCACCTGTGTTTAGACCGGGCTTATGATTCAGAGATCAAATGGAGAATACTTAAAGTCAATGTGCCAAAATGTATCTCTGAGTCAATATTATTTGTTCCTATCTGCTTTTCCCAGAGCAAGGCAGACAGATAACTGCAATAGGTATGTGCTGTATATTTAGAAAATTTGCATGAAAGAAGATACACAGATTTACTCACATCTGTATCTTAAGGAAGATTGACAGCAATAGGAGATACTTAGGTGTAGTGGTTAATGGAAAAGTTTGGGAGTCAAGGACCCCTGGATTCTGTTCCCAGTTCTACCACTGACTTGCTGTGTGACCAAAGGAAAATTACTTAACCTCTCTCTGTTTCGCTTCGTTTCCCTTCTCTTCTGTAAAATGGGGATAATACTCTCCTTTTTAGTAAAGTGTTTTGAGATCTTTGAATGAAGGGTATTAAATAAGTGAAAAGGAATTAAATTAAATTAATTAATTAAGGAAAATGGTACTATTTCTAGATGTGCAGCACAAATGTGATGGTGATCTTAACATTCAAAATTCATGATCAAGGTGTGTTTAGGAAATGTGACCTCTCCGAGGACTAATTTCCCCTACTTCATTAAATCTCTTTTGCCTGATCTACATTTTTATGTGATTGGTTTATGAGTCAGAGGTGGCTTAGGGTTGTGTGTGTGTGTGTGTGCGCGCCAGAAGCAGCATCCGGGACAGGCTTCCAATGTATTATCCAAAGCATAATCCTGCCCTCTCATGCTTCAGTTCCTCTGCAAGGCTTCATTGCCACTCTGTTATATGAGTTTTCCAATCTTCTGATGCCTCGAGGCAGGAATTCCTGGCAACCTCAAAGGATTTTAAAATATACTTGCAGAAAACATCAACTTTTCTACTTCAGCATAATTAAATTCTCCTTCTTCTGTCTTGGTCCAGTATTTGGAGTTTAATTTCTTAGAATGAAAGGTTTCCCTTATAGGAGAGTGTGTATGATTGACAATGAGAACAAACTGCTGATTATGAACTTGAGGGCCCGGATTGTCCCTCCACCCTACTCAAGCCATTAACTCCCAGAAGCTGCAGGCCGAAAGCTTGTTTCATTAGAGGACTCCAGATATAATCTCTGAGTCAGCATTAATGGAAGCTGGCATAGTGGCAACAAAAGCTATCCTTGCCTGTTAGCCTGGCATACTCTAGAGCAATGCAAAGTGCAGTTTATCCAGATTATCACATAAATCTTTGAAAAGGAATAACATCATTTTTAGCATTTAGATTTTAATTATTTTGGAATTATAGTCACTCTTACAGGTACAAAAAAGGAACATAGCTCCTTATAAACTACCCTATATAAGCCCCCTACCAGTGGTGTAAGGCTTTTATTGCACCTTAAACCTGCCTTTGATTCAGAACTGAATAATTTCTGTCCTGCCACTAAGCCCAAAGCAATTTTTGGTGGAAATTCTACATTTTGGGGGAAAGCAAGAAATACTGTATATGGTAACTTGTTTTTCTTTTGAAATATGTTAACTGTTCTGATTGATTAGTGGTCAGAGTGCAGGTAACATGGTAAAAGATGCCTGATAAATACAATTTATCACATGACTCTGCAACTTACCACAGAGATTTCACCAGCACACATGATAGGTATTATAGGCCAAATCCTTTTCCTGATGAGGCTGCTTTGCACTACTCTGGCAATACAATGCAGCCTTAAAATTGACCAAAGTGACCAATAAGTGATTCTACTGATTCTCTTCCCAGCATAAGAGCATGTTGGGAGCCTGGCCAGAGAGTGCCCAGACACATGCATCTGGCAGCATATATGTATACTATTGACAATGTGATTTAAATTGCACTAATTTCTAAGTTCATAAGTTTACTACTCATTTGTTAGATGGCCAATGCAGGAACCCTTCTCCTTTCCCTCCTCCTCCCCACGTTATGTTAAAATGTGTGTGTGTTGGATTTGGGTTAAGTTGGGACTAGTTTTAATGTGGCAATCACTCCATAGCACTGCAGAGTCTCTGCATGAGCTGATAAAGTTCCTCATCTTGTCACTGGAGGCACTAAGGGCTTGTCTACACTTACCGGAGGCCATTGATGCATCGGCAGTCGATTTAGCGGGTCTAGTGAAGACCCGCTAAATCGACCGCTGATCATTCCTCCATGAGTCCTGTACTCCACCGTAAGGGGAGTCGATGGGAGAGCATCTCCTGTCGATATCGCGTAGTGTGGACCCCAGGGTAAGTAGATCTAAGCTTCATCCATTTGAGTTATGCTATTCATGTAACTCAAATTGCGTAGCTTCGATCAACTTTTCCCTTTAGCGTAGACAAGGCCTGAGACTGGCAGTCAGTGCAGAGTGACTTCAGTGCCTATGTGGATAACAAGTGTCAGAATTAGCTCAGGATTTATTTGCTGCTATGACAACCGTGAGACTATCCCAGGTGGTTACTGTCTCAAATTACATAGCTAGTCACTCTCTAGAGCTGTTTGGGCAGGAATTGGAAGTTAGACAATTGGAAATTAGGCCAGTGTTATGGACTAACACTGATGACTTTTTGCATTTTTGATGTTGGGGCACACCTATGCTGTCAGGGCAAGGGGATGCATTTTGATGGCCTGGCCCGAAAGACCCTGAGCTTTTCCTCACCTGAGTGACAAGTGAAAAAGAGTTTGAAGATCTCATTGTCAGGAACATCAAATTCACACAAATGTTAAAAATAAAACAATCAAAACCCGTTTGTTCTTCTATTTAAAAAAGCCTTCTTGGACTTTTGAGTCTGGTGTGGAATTCAGCTTTTCCACAATACAGAATAAAGCTGTGCACTCTTAAATATATATGTACAGTATTTGCAGATAGATTATATGTGAATATTTTAATGTATTTTTTCCCACAGAGCTGGATAGCACTGAGGAACTAGAGAAGAAGCGTATCTGTAGAATCATCACAAAGGATTTTCCTCAGTACTTTGCAGTGGTTTCACGAATTAAGCAGGAAAGTAACCAAATTGGTCCTGAGGGAGGTGTTTTGAGCAGTACAACTGTGCCTCATGTCCAAGCATCCTTCCCAGAGGGTGCTCTAACCAAAAGAATTCGAGTTGGCCTCCAGGTAATAAACCACACCTACAATAATCATTTTAATATGCAAAATCTAGAGCTGCAATTTTTAATCTGTGGGGTGCAACTCAAAAATGAGTCACAAGGATATGTCTAGTAGGTGAAACCGCTGACTGAGAGCTGGTAAAGCCTGTGGTGACTAGGACACAGGGCTCTTAAACCCCACACACAGGGCTCCTGCACCCCACCTCCTACTGGGCTAGGGCTGCTACCTGCCCTGCTTCTATCTTACCACCTAGTCTGGGAGCTGCTCCACCACCCACACAGTGCTCAGCATTATGGCAGAGGAAGTGGCTCCCATGTTCTGTTTATCTGTCTTCATAGCACCAGCCGCCTACCCCCATGCCAGTAGCACCAGCATCCATCCTTCCTACCCTTTTGTGTGTTAATACAGCTAAATGTACATGTATACATCTAGGAACAACGAATGTAGGCCATATTTACACGATGAGGGATTCTGTCCTGAAAGCAATGACTCTGAAAAAGATGTGGGGGTATTGGTGAATATTCACTGAACATGAGCTTCCAGTGCAATGCTGTGGCCAACAGGACTAAAGTGATCCTTGAATGCATAAAGGGGAATCTCAAGTAAGAGTAGAGAGGTTATTTTATCTCTATATTTGGCATTGGTGCAACCACTTCCGAAATACTGTGTCCAGTTCTGATGCCCACAATTCAAGAAGGATATTGATAAATTGGAGAGCCTTTGGAGAAGAGCCACGAGAATGATTAAGGGGTTAGAAAACATGTTTTATAGTGATAGACTCAAGGAGCTCAATCTATTTAGGTGAACAAAGAAGGTTAAGGAGTGACCTGATCATGGTCTATAAGTATCTACATGGGGAATCAATATTTGATCATGGGCTTTTCAGTCTAACAGAGAAAGACAAATTCAAACTGGAAATAAGGTGTAAATTTTTAACAGTGAGCATAATTAACTAGTGGAACATTTTACCAAGCATTGTGATGGATTCTCCATCACTGACAATTTTAAAATTTTGGGTCAGTTCTATGGCCTGTGTTATACAGGAAGTTAGACTAGATGATCACAATGGTCCCTTCTGGCCTTGGAATCTATTAATCTAAATCCTTGTAGCACCAACTCTCCACCCCAGCCAGGAGCTCTTCATGTAAGTTGTAAGGAAGCTGCAGTGGGCCCAGAGAGAATTTCTGTAGCAGAAGAACAACCTATGGCTAGTATACATAGCACTATGCTTTCCCCTATAGCACAGGGCTATGCTTGGGGATGGGAGTGGCTGTAGTGCTTAAGACTATGTCTACTCTGGGCTGCAGAACATCCCATATGCATCTGTGAGATGATTTAAAGCTTCCTTAAATGAAGCACAGAATATAGAGAAACCTTCCTTCTTTCTGGTTTCTGCTAATTATCATTTATTGGGGGGTTTTGGCATTTTTCACAACAAAATTATTTGTCCAGTGGATTTGGTGGATTCATTAAATAGGAGCTTAATTTTAGATTGCTTTGCTTGGAACTTGTGCTGGTGAAACGTTTTAACCATCATCTTTGCAGATCACCATATAGTGCAGTTGGATAATGGAACAGGTGACAAATCGGTGCCCTGTTGTCCAGTGAGAAACTTTCAGGAAAAGTAATGAAACAATTTGATTCATAAAAGCATCCAAAATGTCTGATTTAAAATTTATCCTAACGTATTTGTTCTAGAAATTAGACTTGAAATTGAATAAGAACAGATTTCTTATGAGATTTCTGTTATTTTTTGGTTGAACTTTAGTTCAGAAGTGATGCAAGAATTGTGATGCTTTTCTCACTATAATTTGGTACATTCATGATTACTGTGTAGATAGAGCCCCAGGAAAGGCCAAGGAAGAAGTAAAACAGGACAAACAGAAAATAAAAAGAATTGAGTTCTCATCTCCTGTTCTTCATTCTGGAAGGATTCTGCTGGGCTAACATAGATTTTTATCTCAAGATATGAAATTATTTCTCTATGTTGACAGGCTCAACCAGTTCCAGATGAGATTGTCAAAAAAATCCTCGGAAACAAAGCAACTTTCAGCCCTATTGTCACTGTGGAACCAAGAAGAAGAAAATTTCATAAACCTATAACAATGACAATTCCTGTGCCACCCCCTTCAGGAGAAGGTGTGACCAATGGATACAAAGGAGACACCACACCTAGCCTTCGACTTTTATGTAGCATTACAGGTTAGGCAAGAATCTACTCTTTGCAAAGGTTACTATAACAATAATGCATCCACATTCATTTGTTATGCATTTCAAATGTAGCTTTCCAATGAGGAAAGCCATTGATAGTTTCAAGTATTGAAACCAGTAGGATTAAAAATAGTACTCAAGTGCCTGATGCAAAGCCCATGGAAGTCGTTGGAAAGACTGCCACTGAGTCTTTCCATTGACAACTGCATACATATAGATAAAAATCCAATATGGATGCAGTCCTGATCCTATTGATTGCAGTGAGAGTCTAGCCACTAAATTCAGTTGGGCCAGGATGTTATCTAGAATGTGTATCTTTCTACATTAGAATCAGTTTCAGATATGTATGTATTATATTACTATTCAGATGTATGAGAGCAATAGTAACTTCTGTTTACATGTGAAGCAAAAGAACTCAGTGTGGAAGTGTTCTTCTGCAATCCATTAAAAAAAAGCTTGAAGATTCATAGTTCATGTTTGGTTTTAAAGTAAAATTGTTTATGATTTACGTGTGACTTATTTTCATAGGAGGGACTTCACCTGCTCAGTGGGAAGATATCACAGGAACCACTCCACTGACATTTATAAATGACTGTGTTTCTTTCACGACCAACGTTTCAGCCAGGTATGGGAATGCAAAATACCAAACAGACCCAATTATTTGTTTCCTTACTTAGGAAAAATAGGGTTTTTCCCCACAGCTTTCCATGGTTCTTAAATAAAGTTTATAAAGAAATAAAAGGTCAGATTCTTAGCTGGTGAAAATTGGAGTAGCTCTATTGACTGTATTGATTTATACCAGCTGATGATTTGGCCCAATAACTTGCTGTACTATTTTTAATAGCAAAAATAGCTTAGTATCACTGTCTTTTATTGGTAGTTCACAGGCTTAGCAAACTGTTGGAGTTTGTACATAATTCTTCAAAAAAGAAAAGCTGTTTTGATAGGACATTAATATTGCACAGCTAAGCATTCCATGTTTAGGAAACGCCATGGTTCAGACTGCACGTGAAACCTTAGCTCTGCTCCTTTGTATGCATTACGAAACAGTCTTGAATGGCAGTTTTCACATACTGTTTCTCTAAAATTACAATACAATACCATACAGGCTTTTTGTATAACATTTACAAAGTACATAACTGCTCTTCCAAACACTCCTTCATACCTTTAGTACATTTCTCATTATACTGCTATGTTTAGCTACATCCAGAAACCAAGCCTGGAAAACTTTGGCCAAAATGTGAATGGTTTTGAAAGTTACGAGCAACTGAACTCAGGAGAACTGGAAACTGTTATGCATCCTCACTACAGCAGTCACTGCCACACTTGTTATAATAAATAATGTTTCTGCACATCCTTTCTTGCTCTCTGGGAAAGCATGAACTATGCCCTGGGAAATTTCCCACACAAATAATCTGTCAGGAAAGGAAAAAAATCCCTCTTTCTCTGTGCCAGTTTTGAACATTTACGTGACAGTGGTTCACAAGTTCCTGGACCACTGAGCTGCACTCAACCTTTGGATGGCCAGCAAACAGCAAATACAAACCAAAGACTGCAAACCAAGTTTATATAAAATTGTTTGGTTTGAGGGGTCATTACATACATAACAAGCTCTTTTGTACTGTGGAAGAATGTCTTCCTCTGCCCCCCTAACGTCCCTAACTTGTGGGTGTACTAATTGTCAACATGCTCCGAAACTTAATCAGAGAAGGAGACAATATAATATCTGTCCTGTAGCAAGGCCTCCTTTCTTGCATATGCAATTTATGTACCATGAGTTTTCTATACTGTAGACCATGGATTTGGCTGTACATTATTCAGTATGGCCTCCCATCTCACTCTGAGTGCGGCTGATCATTTATTTTAATGAAGATTAGATATGGGTACTGGTGGACCTCACAGAAGTACAATGCAAGATACAATTTAGATGGCACTTAGCCACAAAAATCACACCATCTACCCAGGTTTGGCCTGAAGGGTACTCAGAATGAGCAGTTACAGGAGACACCAACAAAGGGTCACCCAAAGATGCAGATTCCACCAACGCAGACCACCTCACTTTCACTCATCTAAAGCACTGTAAGGAAATCTTTGCCTTTGCCAATGGGAAATTTGCAGAAACTGCATTCATCCAAAATGGCTGGGGAGTCATGGAAGCCAACGAACACAACGGTTTCTCTTTGCCTTCCCTGAAAAGTAATTTCCATTCTGCCCCGTCACCATTAGCAGAGACCACAGTTGTTCTTTGCTGATGCAACAGAGTTTCTTTATAAAGTTTTGGCCAGTGGTTTGTGAAACAAACTCCTGTTGTCTTTTCTCTTTCAGATTTTGGCTTGCAGACTGCCATCAGGTACTAGAAACTGTCGGCCTCGCCACACAACTTTATAGGGAATTAATATGTGTTCCTTATATGGCCAAGTTTGTGATATTTGCCAAAATGAATGACCCCGTGGAATCTAATTTGCGTTGCTTCTGCATGACTGATGATAAAGTGGACAAAACTTTGGAGCAACAAGAGAATTTTGAAGAAGTTGCAAGAAGTAAAGATATCGAGGTATATTCCATATTAGCAGCAGCTCAGATTATTCCCTTCCTTCAGGGGTGTAGAGAATCTATGCTCTGGTTCCACTCTACAAGAGCACGCAGGGTGCCAGGATCTCACAAAAGAGGTCTACAACCACTATAAACCAGCTACAGGAAGGCTCACAGTGAGCAGGGGTGAAAGTAACTTAAGGGACTTAAAAGCAGCAGAGTCCTGTGGCACCTTATAGACTAACAAACGTATAGGAGCATGAGCTTTCGTGGGTGAATACCCACTTCTTCGGATGCATGCAGTGGAAATTTCCAGGGGCAGGTATAAATATGCAAGCAAGAGTGAGTAGGGCTAGAGATAACGAAGTTAGTTCAATCAGGGAGGACGAGGCCCTCTTCTAGCAGTTGAGGTGTGAACACCAAGGCAGGAGAAACTGCTTTTGTAGTTGGCTAGCCATTCACAGTCTTTGTTTAATCCTGAGCTGATGGTGTCAAATTTGCAGATGAACTGAAGCTCAGCAGTTTCTCTTTGAAGTCTGGTCCTGAAGTTTTTTTGCTGCAGGATGGCTACCTTTAAATCTGCTATTTGTGTGTCCAGAGAGGTTGAAGTGTTCTCCTACAGGTTTTTGTATATTGCCATTCCTAATATCTGATTTGTGTCCATTTATCCTTTCCCTATGTAAAATCATCCTCCCTGATTGAACTAACTTCGTTATCTCTAGCCCTACTCACTCTTGCTTGCATATTTATACCTGCCCCTGGAAATTTCCACTACATGCTCCACATGAAGAAGTGGGTATTCATCCACGAAAACTCATGCTCCTATACGTTTGTTAGTCTATAAGGTGCCACAGGACTCTTTGCTGCTTTTACAGATCCAGACTAACATGGCTACCCCTTTGATACTTAAGGGACTTACTGCAGGGCCAGGGTCCTGAGCGGGCAGCAGGGGTCCCTTGGATGGAAGGGGTGGGGCCTTTAAATCCCTGGGCCATTTAAAACGGAGATTTAAAGATCCCTGGGCACCAGCTGTAGTAGCAGTGGCTGAGAGCCCCGGGACCTTTAAGTCACCGCCGGAGCCCCATGGCAGCGGTAGCTGTGGCGGCGGCTGGGAGCCCCAGGGCTCTGGCAGCGATTTCAAGGGCCCGGGACTCCCAGTTGCTGCCACAGCTACCACTACCATGGGGCTTCAGCAGCAGGGCTCTGGCAGCGATTTAAAGGGCCCGGGGCTTCCAGCTGCTGCCACTACCCGGGGCTCCGATGGCGATTTCAAGGGCCCAGGGCTGTAGTAGTGGCAGCTGGGAGCCCCAGGACCTTGAAATCACTGCTGGAGCCCCATGGTAGCTGTAGCTGTGGCAGCGGCTGGGAGCCCCAGGGCTCTGGTGGTGATTTAAAGGGTCCGGGGCTCCAGCCGCTGCTGGGAGCCCAGGGCCCTTTTAAACTGCCCGCTTGGGGAAGCAGCCCCCTGCAGGTACAGTCGGCTGTGTACTGGCTCTTGTCAGTATGCCATACCAGACTGGACCAGCTTACTTTCACCTCTGACAGTGAGGCTGTGTGAAGAAACTCTTTGGAAGTGTGCTAAGCAGGATAAAGAGACAGGACTTGAGAAACCATCTTTACATGAGTCCTCCAGTCCTTCTGCCTATTGGGAGTGGAGAGATAATGCAAAGGACTCTGGAGTAGCTGCTGTAGAGCAGCTGCCAGGGATGCTGGAACAATTTTTATAGTGGGGGTGCTGAGAGCCATTGAACCAAACTGTAAACACTGTATATACTAGAAACCACTTCAAGTCAGGGGGTGTTGCAGCACGCTGTCCCCCCACTCGCACCCGTAGTTCCTATGGCAGCTGCACTCCTGCTTCATAGCTTGGTGGGTTAGATCTCCTTGTCCACAAAGAGATCTCCAGCACACAAGTGAGTTACTCAGGCTGGTTTGTTTGGGATTTTTGAGGCCAAAGGGCATGTCTTGTGAAAAATCATGTAATATACACTTTTCCCTCAGAGAATCCTATGCTGTAGCTAATTATAAAGATATCCATATATATTGAATGGAGCTATATTTTTAAAAACTAATGTTAGCAATTAGAATATTTAAAAAATAGTTTTAATTAATCAGCTGCACTTATAATGTCATATTATAAGTACCACAGTACTGTTGAATTAGATCAGTGTTGAACATGTGTTAAGTCGATGCATTCCTAGCTAAATGCGGAGTTACGATGTTGGAAGAAATGGTGGTATATGTTTGTGCATGTATCATATACCATTAAAATGGATTTTACTCACTTTCAATTTCTGTCTTGTTGCTTTGATAGGTTCTGGAAGGAAAACCCATTTATGTTGATTGCTATGGAAATCTGGCCCCTTTGACAAAAGGAGGACAACAGCTTGTTTTTAATTTTTATGCTTTCAAGGAAAATAGACTGCCATTCTCTATTAAGGTAAAAATAAACCCCACAGAGTTCTTAGTTGAGGAAATGTTTTCCTCATGTAGTAATATTGGCTCTGTCTAATATGAATAGTCTGCCCCTGAGAAGTAAGTATTATTATAATTTAGCAGGTAGGTAATTTGGAACAGAGTTTATAAGTGATTTGCATGAAACCATAGCAGGAATCACTTTCAGAGCTGGGATCAGAATACATGCTATTCTGATTCACAGTCCTTTGCCAGAACCATGCCTCAGATTAGACCTGTTCTCTTAGGCCTCCTAGCTGCAAGATACATTATTTCAAGGGGTAGATCATCTACCCAAATGACAAGAGTGAGATAATACGTGATCCAGATTTTCAGCCCTAGCCTCTTGTTTTTACATGTGCAGTTGATAGTGCTTCCAAAAAGAGAGTGCACACACATATGTAATCACCTGTTTTGTGGGTGCAAATGAAAGTCATGGTCACTTTTGTGAGTTCAAGTCGTTGCATATACAAAACTGGGCAGAGAAATGCAGGTGGTTGAAAACTCAATCCAGTTTACCTACAGGAGTATTTCTCCTGGAATGATGCCACTCAGCACGGTGCCTTGCACCGGTGCTGGAAACCGTTTTGGAAACTTGTTTGCAGTGGAACAAAAACCTGAGGCTGGCCAAATAGTCTAATTGTAGTTACAACTTTCTATCCTATGAAAAGCTGCAAGTTGGGTTCTGGCTGAGTTCCTTTGGTCTTCAATTGATGTGGTTACTAAATAGCTTCTGATGGAAGGGAACACCACCTGTTACTCTGCAACAGCTTTCTCTAGCTGTCCAAATTAATTCTGATGGTCTCCAGTGGGAGCCACACTCAACACTCTTTTTGCGAGAAGAGGTCTCCTCAGGGACTTTGACTTCTCACATGTTCTTTGTAGGGGAAACAGACCATGTTAAATGTAATGCAAAAACACACATTTCAAATAGGGTGACCAGATGTCCCGATTTTATAGGGACAGTCATGATATTTGGGGCTTTTTCTTATATAGGCTCCTATTACTCTCCACCCTCATCCAGATTTTTCAACTTGCTGTCTGGTTACCCTAATTTCAAACAATTAAGTCAAACTATTGTGTGATAAATTTTTCTAGATTAGAGACACCAGCCAAGAGCCTTGTGGTCGTTTATCATTTTTGAAAGAACCAAAGACTACAAAAGGACTGCCACAAACAGCTGTTTGCAACTTAAATATTACTCTTCCAGCACACAAAAAGGTATTTCTGCCAGCACTCTGTTTTGTTTTGTTTAACTTTTAGTTTAACTTTTTTTGCTAATAAAGAAATCCTGTGAAATGCTAGTAATGGGAATGCTTTGTAATATGATTAAGGCTGTTATAAATTTATGTTGTATTAGTTTTTTGTACATAGAAAGCTTTTAAAGTCTCTTGTTACTGTGGTGTCAAGTTCCAATTATTTTTATGATTGGGTCCTCTGTTTACAGCTCATGCTTCAGCTTACAGTTCATAGATTTTATGCATTCAGTAATGTCGTGTTGATTTGCACTTGATGTAAGATTTTTTTTCTTTTATGTTGACATTTTGGGTTTGCTTTGGCTTATAAATCAGCTTGCATTTTGTGCTCCCAACTTGGTCCTTTTCATATCCTGATATTCTTTTCCCTGCTGTCCATTATAATATTCCTTGTCTCTGCAATGCACCTTGGAACCAAAAGGAAACAGAGTCAGATCAAGATGATGAGGTAATATAAACACTCTCTTCTGTTTTTATTTTCTTCAGAATTAGTGCAGAAAGATAAATATGTTCAAGAAAAGTGTTACAGTATCTTTTAATTATAGCAGTGAATATTAACAATATATACTAAACATCTACGTTCTGTTGTCAAGAAATAAAAGTGCAGGCATGTGATGAAATAAGATTATATGTTATAAATTTAAGTGCAGTATATGCTAATATTCTGAACTTCAGCTCACTTTATGCTTAGAATGTAAATTATGTAATTTATAACATATAAGCTAAATTCATCCTTCAGATAGCTGATGTCAGTGGCATTACATACACCAGGGATGAATTAGGCCTCTTATCTTAATAAACATTCAGTATTTCCCTAAACTGTATCTCTGTATACCCTTTAAACATTGGCCTATTGTATTTTCATTCCTAAAAATAACCCCTATTTTTTTCAAAAAAGGCAAAATAACCAGGAGTAATTTCTAACTATTTTTAGTGTATCTATTTTCAAACAAGCTCCAGTTCTCCACAGCTTTTAAAATCCACACCTTGTCACAGGTTTTAACAGAAAATATCTCTCTTTAGTAATCTTAATGAAGTTGTCTCAGGTCAGGAGATGAAATTTATTTTATGCACTAAGGGATACAGTGAGTTTTAAGACACTAGAAATAGAAAACCTGGTACAGAAACATCAGATACATATCCATTTTATCAGAAGAAGAGTTCCTTGTGTGTAGCCCTCTGTTTCTGACTGCTAATAAATAACATTAATCACCAGCTGACTAAAATCTAGTAAGAGTCAATACATCAAGAATATAACCATATCATTTGGTTTTCATTTGACTTGTGCCTGGTGAGTTATTTTATAGGTATCTCAATAGTTTTCTTTCCAAACAAACTATATTTTTGGAGACATCAAATGAACTGATTTCTGTGAATGACTTTTAATAATAATAAATAGAGCTGCAAAAATACCACAGTAACTGCTATGCCATTAGACACAGTAACTTAAGATGCAACTTACTAGTTAGCAATTGTATTCTGCTTTCTAATATACATCTCTGCATTTTGTGCATATTAAAAAAAACAAACCCTTTCATGCCTTTTTTGTCCTTAATGTACTCACTTTAAAGCAAGTGTACATTGTGGTTTATGTGCTTTCAAGACAGATTAATGTTGGGAGAGGTATTTGATCAGCCTAAATTATACTCTTATTAATGTTTTATGTCTGTATCTGTAGTCTTTTATGTTGATGCTTCTGTTTCTAGCCAAAATACAGAAAAATAAATCATGCCATTTTAAGTAGTAATGGAATAGATTACCAAAAGATAATGGGATTTTACAGTATTTAGGTAATATGGGGCTAGACTGTGACTTTAGACAGTGCCCTGAACTAAATGTATTGTGTTCATAGCACCACCTCAGAAGTATACCTGGGAGATGACATATCCCTCAGACTTACAATTCCTTCCCTTCTTTCCTGCCTCCTGTAGAGGGTTAGTAATTTACTGCTGGTTTATATTACCAGCTAATTATTACCCCTCTTCCCAAAAATGGCTAAGCTGCACTGGCCAGCGAGCAGGAATGGAGCCAAGCGTTTGCCCATTGCCTACCATCTACTATGTAGGGGGAAATGCAACCATATAGCCCTGCTTCCTCCTGTGCACCCTTGTCAAGCTGTAAGAATGGATTCTTATTCCCTTGTGTAGACGTGTAGTTCAAGTATGATCTAGCCCACTATACTGAGACACCATAATCAAGCTGTTCACAATATTTGAAAGGTACCAAGTGGAAATGTGTTTTGTTGCAGACGGAGAAAACAGACCGGCGTCAAAGCTTTGTCTCTCTTGCTTTACGTAAGCGCTACAGCTATCTGACTGAGCCTGGAATGAGTGAGTTCCATAACAAATCTACTAATACCATATATACCCTACTTTAATAAGAAGAGACATTTTTTCTATGAATGTTGCATTTAGTGTCATTTGAAAAAAATTAATAGAAAAATTTTCTATAGCTAAACTTTTGGATGGTCTGTGATCCTCTGCATTGTGAGAGCTTGGAGACTCCTTACTGGCCAGCAGCGTGCTCCAGTTAAAGTAAATAAAAAATAATCATAAAAAAGCCACATAATTTATTGGCTGGAGCAAGGGCAACTGAATTGAAAAGTATTTTCCAAAAGACAGTCTGTGCCTCCTCCCTTCAAAACGTTAATTAATGAAATCTAGCAGTATCACAGTGATGCATTAGATATAGGAATGGGCAAAACTCAGTGGGGTTGGAAGGTTCCTTTCAGATAAAATGTTTGACTTTTTATTCAGTTTATTTGAGCTCCTTCCTATTTTATATCTTCTTCCTCTCTCTCCCCATTTTTTCCCATATTCCATAAAGCCTTTCCTTCTACTCAATCAGAGCTTTCTCATCTATCCCCATCTCTTTGACCTGACCCATGGCTCTGCTTCCTTTTCTCTCTTTAAGTACAGTAATGTCTCTGTCAACCTTTGCTTCCCTCCCCAGTCAGAAAGTGGTCATTCTTGTGTTTTTCTCTTCTCCTCCAGCAGCCAGCCAAACTTCTCATTCCCTGAACTCCAATGGCCCTTTGATATAACTTCATAAAATCCATTTACAAATCTCATCAGGTCTGGTAATTCCTGCTGGTAGCTGCTATTTAAAGATCTTGTGAGCTCTGTGGGGTTTTGAGGTGCTCCAGAATGCATTGTGCTTATCAGACACTGGAGAAGACCTGAAGTATATAAGATCTGATGACAGCACCTGGCCTTACAAGACTACCAGACTAGCTGAGACCTCATAGTGGACTCTGAGATATCATCAAAGATTTGTTGGGAATTAAGAGAGATAGAGGGAAAGGTTTGGCTATGGTGTCTGGAATGAGTTTGGAGCTTGTATATATCTTTTTCAGCTGGCTCCCCATGCGAAATTAAAAGAAATCTTATATTGATTTACCAAAAGTAAAGTCATAGTTGCTAAAAGAGGTGGGGGAAAAAACCTTAAATGAAGTTGTAATCCAGGAATGGAGGAAGGGTTTAATCAAGGTATAAAAGTCTCTCTTCATTCTTTTAATATTCCATTACCTATTGATTTGTAGAATGGTAGATGATCTGCTCCAGACTTTTAACTTAAGTATGTTTTCCCAAAAGTTTGGAAAGAAAAAAGTTGTTTTTATTTTACTTTCTTTTCACTTTTTCATTTTCACCTCCAAAGAACATGTCTTAACTCAAAAATCAAGACTGCTCAGCAGACAGAAATCCATAGGGCCACATAACCAGAGGAGACAAAACCTACTAGCTAGACACTGATATTTAAGATTAAAAACTCCCAGAGGGCACCAAGGAAAACAGACCCAGCACACTAAACCTTGCCACCATCCATTGTGGCTTCTAGAGGGTGTTTAAAGTGGCTTCCCACCAAAGTGTTGTCCTTGGGTGGGTCATTTTCATATTGTCTTTGGGATGTTCTCCCTCCCTTTTACTCCTCCCCACATCTGCTCAGATATGGGGAGCACCAGTTTCTCCTTTCCTCACCTCTCTCTGACTGCTGAAAAAAAGAGAAGATACTCAGTCTGGACCTGCACCTACTTTCAGTGAAGCTGACAGCTTCACTGATTTCAGTGGACTTTTTTTCTCTCCCCCGCTGCCACAGTCTGTGTGATAGGGACAATGGTATTTCACTGCTAAGGTGTTCTACTAATATTTAAAGCAGGGAGGAAGAAGAGCACTGATCTAAGGGACTCTGCTCTGCCCTATACAGATGTGTCAGGCAGAATAGGAAGCACTCCTGTGAACTAGAATCTGGTCTCTAGCCTGGCTATACACTTCAAGTAAATTATGAATAGAGCATCATTCTGTTGGGCAGACTTACATATGCTCAATCACCATTTTCATTCACCATTAGCAAATGAGGAAGTGGGAATAACACACTATAGGATATGCAGTCTCCACATGTCATGTGCATAGTGGGGTGTGAGGCTAAGGGACAAATTCATTCAGTACCCAGGAAGTGCAGGTATGTAAAACAACTGCTGTCTCTGAAATATGCTATTCCACTTAGAAAATTACATAACTGAGTTTTTTATTTTTTTAAAAATCAGTAATAAAGCCATATTTTTTTCTAGCCCACACAGTTATCTCATAACCGTTAACTTCATCAGTGAGGTTGCTTCCTTGGCCCAGTCCTTTTTCTCAAGTGTAATGTGAAGTATAGACAAGGCGTTTTTAAAATATCTGAATACATGATGTAATGGAGAAAAGAATATTTGCAATTAGGAGAGACTGCTATTGGATTTATTGTCTCATTAAATTGTAGTGGTAAGACTGTCGTGATACAACATACCAAGAGTCTAGTGGCATTTACAGATACTTTAAGTGTAGAGCAAATTATTTTTATTTCATAACTGCCCTTCACTATTGTGTTGGCTTATTATTTTTTGGATTTGTGACTGCTTTTGAATCTTGGCAGCTACTCCTAATAAATCACTGTGGTAGCATTTATTTAATGAAGTTTTTCAGAGAGGGGAAATGATAGAGTAAGGAGTGGTCAGACTTTAGTTTTAAAATGATTTATACTAGTATGCTTTCAATGGCTGTCTTTTGGAATAGACTGTGCCAGTATGCCCAGTATTCAAGCTCTCTTCAACCTAAATGTTCTAATACTACAATAGCATTACCTAGTAAAAGCATCTATACATCTTTGCTTCATATTTGTAGGCCCACCACATTTTCTCATTCTGGGATATGGGCCTATGGTGTACTGAACATCTTTTTTAGATAAGCTTGTGTGACATAACTTTAGTAACTTAATGTGAGTCTTATTTTGTTTCTTTCATGGTGAATTTTTGCCTAGCTATAAGACAGACCAAACAGCTTTGATAAATTGTCAATATAACTTCAAACAAAGGTGTGTAGAATAGGTAGTTGGAATATTTTAGCTCCGTTACTAACACCAAATAAAGAAATTGTGCCTAAAAGTTATTTTACTTATTTGTGGAAAAACTCTCTGAATGTCATTGCTGTGTCAGAGGATATGGAAGCTGTAATGTCATTCCCAGAAATACTGCCTTCTGGATTAGTACCTGCCTCCAGTGACTTCAAAATCTGACGTTGGGCCTTTTTGGGGATGCTCATAGTTAACAGATTTGTCTTGGCCAGATCATATCTACTTACTATATTGTTCTTCAAGTACTTACCTAATGTTACCTTTTGAGAAATGTAAAGTTGAACAGGTCTTTCTTTGAGCTGATACAAGAAATCTCCTCAAAAGGAGTAAAACACTACATCTTGTAGAAAAAGTGTACTCTTCTTTTAAATGCCTCTTATGAAAATATTTATTTACATGTTGTGCATAATACAGCATATAAAATGTATTACTTCATTTGCTTGTTTTGACGTGGTATACTATGCATGAGTAAAGTGTTTGAGTGGCTTTGCTTGCTCACGTTTATCATAAATCATATTTTCCATTTTTCATGTATGACAAATGCTTCTTAAAATCATTTCATTTAAAGTTTTACTTTAGTTTGACCAAACAAAAGGAATATCGCATGAAAAAAATGCAAAAGGTTCCTTTTTATTTTTTTATTTTTTTAACTCTTGACTCAGAAAAGTTCTTGCTCTTATTGGCTTTGTGAGCGTGAAGCATATACGAATTGTGCATGGATAGATAAAGATTTGAATTTATTCCAGTTGCTTCACAGTTTGCACATCAATTGCCTGTCACTTAAAGGTATTTTGGGTTCTGCATGAAATAGTTTTGAGTGGTTTTCAAAAAGGATTTTAGCTATTTAATGTCATTCTACACAAGTTTATATTGTTTTATATAGGTACAATATATGTTGTTTAATGATACTGCTAAGGATAGAACAATAGAAATTACTAAAAGGATAATTGTAATAGTTGCACAAAGCTAAGACGTACCTATACAGGCAAAATGGAACTGAGATTAATATTTCAAAACTAGCACATCAGAAAGTCAATAAGGAAGTAAGAGAAGAATTTTGGTTGTGGTTATTATTTTTACCATTATGGATTCCTCCTTTTGTGTTTTCTGTTTTCCATTGTATGCGGACTTGGTTGCAATGTGCTTAGTGTCTTTCATTTCATGTTGCTTTTTATTTTGGATCAGTCATAATTATATGACTCATTCCTCTTTTTTTTCCTTTTTAATTATTCTTTTTGCCTATTTCATTCTGATTCATAAAAAAAATGTACTTACTCTTTGTAATATTACAACGTTTACTGACCAATTTTCTTCTCTGGTCTCTCTGTTTTTCAATCATTTTTGTTGATTTTACGTTTGATTTTGATTTAAAACTTTAAGAAACAGTTGAACGGAGTGCAGGAGCAACAAGATCCCTACCTGCTACTTATTCATACAAGCCATTCTTTTCAACAAGACCATATCAGTCATGGACAACAGCTCCAATTACAGTGCCTGGGCAAACCAAATCAGGCTTCACTTCCCTATCAAGCTCTTCCTCCAATACTCCTACAGCTTCCCCATTGAAATCAATATGGTCTGTTTCTTCTGCTTCTCCAATCAAATCCACATTAGGAGCTTCTACTACCTCTTCAATTAAATCTGTTAATGATGTAGCATCTCCAATTAGATCATTTCGGACAATCTCTTCACCAATAAAAACCGTTGTATCACAGCCTCCATATAATATCCAAGTTTCTTCTGGTTCTTTCATCAGAGCTCCTGCAGTAACAGAAGCCAGTAATTTAAAAGGGATGGCATCCACTTCAACATTTCCTTCTCGGACATCTCCAGTGACTACAGCAGGGTCTCTTTTGGAGAGATCATCCATCACTATGACACCTCCAGCATCCCCCAAATCGAACATTAACATGTATTCTTCAAGTTTACCATTTAAGTCTATCATCACATCAGCATCACCACTTTTAACTTCACCTTTAAAGTCAGTGGTGTCTCCTGCTAAGTCAGAAGTTGATGCTGTTTCATCGTCTAAAGTCATGATGACTTCATCTCTCTCATCACCTGTGAAACATATACCTGGACCTACAGATGTAGCATTGGTTAATGGATCTATGTCACCTCTGAAATATCCATCTTCTGCCAGTGTAATAACTGGATCCAAACCTGCAGCTACGTTTCAAGACAAGATCTCTGCAGCTACAAATTCTGCAAGTTGTGCTGCTAATGCAGCCACTGATACAGTTGAGAAAGTGTTTCCGACCACTACTACAATGCCACTTTCTCCACTCAGGGCATTTGTGTCTTCAACACCATCTGCTTTTCAGTCAATAAGAACTCCTTCTGCAGGTGCACTATATACATCTTTTGGGTCAATATCTGCAACTACCTCATCAGTAACTTCATCAACAATAACAGTGCCAGTATATTCTCTAGTCAATATTTTATCTGAACCAGCATTAAAGAAGCTTCCAGAGTGTTCACTTACAAAATCGGGAGCTGCATTACTATCACCTAGTAAAACATTGACTACAGAGACACGTACACAACCTCACTTTAGTCGAACTTCATCTCCTATAAAATCATCCTTGTTTTTAGCACCCTCTGCTCTTAAATTGTCTACACCATCTTCTTTATCCTCCAGCCAGGAGATATTGAAAGATGTTGCTGAAATGAAAGAGGACCTAATCAGGATGACTGCGATATTGCAGACAGATGTAACGGAGGACAAGCCATTCCAACCTGAACTAACAAAAGAGGGTAGAATTGATGATGAAGAGCCCTTTAAAATTGTTGAGAAAGTAAAAGAAGACTTGGTAAAAGTTAGTGAGATACTGAAAAAAGATGTGTGTTTAGAAAATAAAGGGTCGACCAGAGGGTCAAAAAGTGATAAAGGACACTTATCTGAAGATGAATGGGTAGAGTTCAGTCCAGAGGATATTGATGAAGCAAGACAGCAGGCTATAACGTGCCATCCTGTTCCAGAAAAAGTGCACATTAAAGCTAAAGCCGCATCTGAAAAGGATTACAATTTGACAAAAGTCATTGATTATTTAACAAATGATATTGGTAGTAGTTCATTGGCAACCATAAAGTACAAGTTTGAAGAGGGGAAAAAAGATGAAGAGAGACAAAAACGCATTTTAAAACCAGTGATTGCTTTACAGGAACATAAACTTAAAATGCCTCCAGCCTCCATGAGGCCTTCTACTTCAGAAAAAGAATTATGTAAAATTGCAGATTCCTTTTTTGGAACAGATACTATTTTAGAATCTCCAGATGATTTTTCTCTACATGACCAAGATAAAAGTCCTTTGTCTGACAGTGGCTTTGAAACAAGAAGTGAAAAAACACCTTCAGCCCCACAAAGTGCTGAAAGCACAGGGCCAAAACCACTTTTCCATGATGTACCCATCCCTCCTGTTATTACAGAAACAAGAACTGAAGTAGTTCATGTTATCCGTAGCTATGAACCATCATCAGAAGAGATTCCAGAGCAGCAAACAGAGGAGCTACCTTCATTGAAACCTGCACTTGCTTTAATGGAGTTGGAACAAAAACCCACTGGGTCTATTAAAGACAAGGTTAAAGCATTTCAAATGAAAAGCAGCAGCAGTGAAGAAGATGACCACAAGTGTGTTCTTAGCAAAGGTGTCCGGGTGAAAGAAGAAACTCACATCACTACTACAACTAGAATGGTTTATCATAAACCTCCGTGCACCGAAAGTACCTCGGAAAGAATTGAGGAAACAATGTCTGTTCATGACATAATGAAAGCCTTTCAATCAGGACGTGACCCTTCCAAAGAACTGGCAGGTCTGTTTGAACATAAATCATCAGTAACATCAGATGTTAGCAAGTCTGCTGAAACTTCACCACACCATGCTGAGAAGGACAGCAAAATGAAACCCAAACTGGAGCGTATAATAGAGGTCCATATTGAAAAAGGTAATCAGGCTGAACCTACTGAAGTCATTATTAGACAAACAAAAAAGCATCCAGAAAAAGAAATGTATGTATATCAGAAAGACTTACCTCGGGGAGATATTAACTTAAAAGGTTTGGAAAAACATGATACTTTTCCTTGTTCTGATGAACAAGGTCAGCAAGAAGAAGAAGAGCTAACAGCTGAAGAGTCACTTCCTTCTTATCTGGAATCTTCTAGAGTAAATACTCCTGTGTCCCAGGAAGAAGACAGTCGCCCTAGTTCTGCTCAACTCATGTCTGATGACTCTTACAAAACGCTGAAGCTTTTGAGTCAACACTCAATAGAATACCATGATGATGAGTTGTCAGAATTAAGAGGGGAGTCTTACAGGTTTGCTGAGAAAATGCTTCTTTCAGAAAAGCTAGATGTGTCTCATTCTGATACTGAGGAGTCAGTTACTGACCATGCTCTACCCCTTAGTTCAGAGTTACAGGGGTCTGATAAACGATGCAGAGAAAAAGTAGCCACTGCCCCCAAAAAAGAAATTATCTCCAAAATCTATAAAGATGTGTCTGAAAATGGTGTAGGTAAAATGTCTAAAGATGATCATTATGATAAAGTGACAGTGTTACACTACACTGGAGATGTTAGTAGTCCAAAACATGCCATGTGGATGCGCTTTACTGAGGACAGATTAGACAGAGGTAGAGAAAAGATGATGTATGAAGACAGGGTGGACAGGACTGTTAAGGAGGCAGAAGAAAAACTGACTGAAGTATCACAGTTTTTTCGGGACAAAACAGAAAAGTTGAATGATGAGCTACAATCTCCAGAGAAAAAGCAACATAAAAAAAATGGCAAAGAAATGCATTCTAGTCATAGCTCAGCCAGCAGCAGCCCTGAAAAAGTACTGCTCACTGAAATAGTGACATTGAGTGATGACTGGAGTAAAGTGCGGCAGTATGGGCATGATGGAAAGTGTTCTCCAAAAGCCGATGAAAGAAAAGCAGCAAGTTTGCCCAGCAGTCCTGAAAGAAGGATTCTTGCTCAACAAACAGGGGACTGTAAACAAACTATGGAACACAAAGGAAATGCTCTGCAGAGTAAAACAACTGAAGCTTCACAGACTGGATTTCAGCTAAAACAATCCAAGCTTAATTCCATTAGACTTAAATTTGAACAAAGTATAAGTCCAAGGACTAAAGATCTATCTCAAGAAGAAAAAAAGCAAGATAGTCAATCCAAAATTCCAGTAAAGAAATTACAAGAAAGCAAACTACCAGTGTATCAGTTTTATGCAAGAGAAAAGCACCCAAAGCAAGTAGATCTGACAGAAGGAAATACATCATTGCAAAAAGAATTTACTACTATGAAATTGAAAGAAGATAATGTCCAAGGTAAAGGAAAAGTTATAGAAGACATTTGTGCTTCAGAAGTACAGAAACAGAGCACTGAAACATCAAGTAAAAGTCTGCTAGAATATACTTCTGAACAGCAAGCTAAAGACTTGGCATATAGCTCAGACTTACCAGCTAAGGGACATTGGGACAAAAAAATCTATCGAACATGGGAAAGTCCTGGAGCTTCTAACCATAAAACACAAAAAGAAAAACTTTCCCATGTACTTGTTCAAGATATGGTGAAAGAAAAACATGTTGACCATGCTGAGACTAAAACTAACAAAAAGAGTGAATTTATCACTGTGACAGAGAGTGAACACAAATTGTCAACACATGGATCTCATTCAAAGGAGGTGAAGGAAACGACTGTAAAATCTCCATCAAAAAAGGTTCTGTACAGAGAATTTGTTGTCAGAGAAGGAGAACACACCAATGAAATGACAGATAAAACTTCAAAAAGAAAGGAATCGTCTGTGTCCCACATTCCAGTCAGAATTTCTGAGGAGAAAAGAATGTCGTCTCCTACCATTCTTGATAGTGTTTATGATCAGTCAAAAAAATCAGTATATGAACTGTCAGCTAAAGTGTCCCAGTCAACTATGATTAAGGAGCAAGTTCAGAGAGAATTTGATTATGTAGAAGATGAAAAAATAAAACATTCAAAAGTCACTAAAGTTACCAAGCAACAAGGTTCCATAGTGTTAAGTCCTCCAGTGGAGGAAACTGAAATATCCCCTAGCAAATCACCTGATTCTTTAGACTTTAGTCCTGGAAAGGAATCTCCTTCAAGTGAGGTATTTGACCCTAGTCCCATTGATTACTTGGATAAAGTTGCACCTTTAGTAAATAGTGAGGGAGTGAAAGATATAAAGACTTTGCCAGTTTATGTCAGTTTTGTTCAAGTAGGAAAGCAGTATGAAAAGGAGGTGCAACAAGGAAATGTAAAAAAAATTGTAAGTCAGGAAAGTAAGACGGTACAAGAGACTAGGGGGACATTTTATACAGCTAGACAGCAAAAACAACCTCCTTCTCCACAAGGTAGTCCAGAAGATGACACACTAGAACAAGTATCCTTTATAGATAGCTCTGGGAAAAGCCCTTTAACACCAGAAACACCCAGCTCAGAGGAAGTGAGTTATGAGTTTACCTCTAAAACACCCGACTCACTAATAGCTTATATACCAGGCAAGCCCAGTCCCATACCTGAGGTTTCTGAGGAATCAGAAGAGGAAGCAGAGGCTAAGTCAACCTCTGTAAAACACACAGCAGTGGAAGCACCAAAAATTGACAAAATATTGCCTAATAATATAAACAAAGACTCTAACAAAAGACCCAAAAGTAACAGAGTTGCCTACATTGAATTCCCACCTCCTCCACCATTAGATGCAGATCAAGCTGAGTCAGAAAAGAATCATCGTTATTCCCCTGAGAGTGAAATGGAGATGATAGAAGTAAATCTGCAAGATGAACACGACAAATGTCAACTGGCTGAACCAGTCATAAGAGTACAGCCACCTTCCCCCGTGCCACCGGGAGCAGATGTCAGTGACTCTAGTGATGATGAATCGCTCTATCAACCAGTTCCATTAAAAAAGTATACTTTTAAATTAAAAGAAGTTGAAGATGACCAGAAAGAAGCCTCAAAACCCAAAGTTTCTGACAAGAGTCAGAACCAGAAAGAGTTAGAGTATCCCAGTTCTGGAAAACCTAATGAGTTTGACATTGGTCTTGAGTCACCCCAGAATGACATAGCACAAAATGGGACTAATGACCAGTCTATCACCGAGTGTTCCATAGCAACCACTGCAGAATTCTCTCATGATACAGATGCAACTGAAATTGACTCTCTTGATGGTTATGATTTACAAGATGAAGACGATGGTTTAACTGAGAGTGATTCTAAACTTGCAGGTCCAGCAGTAGAAACCAAAAAGGATATATGGACTACAGAGGGCATTTTAAAACAGACTGATCGTTGCTTTAGCCAAAGTAAACTGGAAGTTATTGAGGAGGAAGGAAAGGTAGGCGCTGAAGAAGACAAGCCACTTTCAAAAGGTACAGGTTCTGAAAAGACCGAGCAGAAGTCAGGTGCACAGTTTTTCACCTTGGAAGGCAGACACCCCGACAGAACTGTGTTTCCTGATTCATATTTCAGTTACAAAGTAGATGAAGAATTTGCAACACCTTTTAAAACAGTAGCTACCAAAAGTCTGGATTTTGATCCATGGTCCAATAATCGAGGAGATGATGAAGTGTTTGATACTAAATCAAGGGATGATGAGGCTAAGCCATTTGGTCTGGCAGTAGAAGACAGATCGCAAGCAACAACACCTGATACAACTCCAGCCAGAACTCCAACAGATGAAAGTACTCCAACTAGTGAGCCCAACCCCTTCCCATTTCATGAAGGGAAGATGTTTGAGATGACTCGCAGTGGTGCAATTGACATGAGCAAGAGGGATTTTGTTGAAGAAAGACTCCAATTTTTTCAGATTGGTGAGCATACTTCTGAAGGGAAGTCAGGGGACAAGGGGGAAGGGGATAAAAGTACAGTCACTGCCATCACACAGCCACAGTCAGGGGACAGCATTGTAGAAACAAACTTAGAGAGACAAGTAGAAACAACAGCAGTTGAACATAAGCCCATCATCCAGGCCAGTGGAGATTGTATGGAAGCCACACTTGGTAGTAACTCTCTGGAGAAATCATCGACAACTGTTAACACTTCTAAAGTTGATCCCAAATTGCGCACACCTATTAAAATGGGAATTTCTGCTTCCACGATGACTCTGAAGAAAGATGGCCCTGGAGAAGTGACAGATAAGATAGAAGCTGCGATGCCCAGTGGTCAGGGATTAGAAAATGAAACTGTAGCAGTGATTACAAGTTCAGCTACTAGCCAGACAAGCTGTAGGCAAAAAGAAAAACTTGATTTTCAAAAAGATAATTTTAATAACAACAACAATTTGGATTCATCTGGTAGCCATACAAATAATATTACCTGTAATGTAGAGCTAAAAGAACATTGTGAACCCAAGTGTTCCATACAGAAAGCTAACCAAATGAAAAGCACTTCAGGAAGAGGGACAGGGGCAACACAAGGACACAGAATAACAGATAAGCAAAAAGTACAAGGACAGCAGCAAAGGTCAAGAGAGTTGGTAGGGAGTAGAGCAAAATCAAAACTTCCCATAAAGGCCAGTTCAGTAAAAGAAGTCATCCCACAAAATAATGTCCAAAAAAGTGTAGCGAGTAAAGTGAGACAGGCTAGTAAACCCAACAAAATAAAACAAAATAATTCTTCTCCATGTCTAGAAGTAAGATCTAAGATTCCAATAAAAAATGCCAGGAAAAATCTAGCTATATCTAGAAAAACACCAACAATGCAAAAGCAAGAGCAGTTAGAGAAAGGAAAAATCAAACAGCTTCCTTCCAAATTACCAGTAAAGGTAAGATCTACCTCCATCACAATGACAACAGTTAAAGTAAGGAAAAATCAGCTTAGGGAGGTATGTAAACATTCTATTGAATATTTTAAGGGAATTAGTGGTGAGACATTAAAGCTTGTGGATCGTCTATCTGATGAAGAGAAAAAGATGCAGTCAGAAGTGTCTGATGATGAAGAAGACAGTTCATCAAGAAATACATCATTATCAGAAGCTACTCAAGTTTACCAGCCTTCCATTACATCGAAGTCTGCTAGAGATATGAGAACAGAGGCAGCATCCTTAAAATCAAAGATTGAAAAGGTCGACAGTGAGAGGAGGAGAAGTAAGAGGACTGGTGAGAATGAAGGCAGTCAGGTTTCTGGAGCTCTCATGGCTCACCTCGTGGAGATCAAGCCTAGTTTGTAAAACTTTCAACTTGTTGATCCTAGTGCATGAACTGTTGTGATTGCCTGTGGAGTGACTTACTGTAGTTCTCATTCTGTCATTGTCATCTGTATGTGCTGTCTTATACTCTTCTTTCTTCCTTTAAACAAATTCTATATTGTAGACAGCTAGTGAAGCATGCCAAAGACATTGATGTAACTCAGGTCTTTTAAAGATTTATTTTGTGACAGCAAATTTCTTTCTGTCAAAGTAGAAAAAATGGATGTTAATCCCACCCTGGTGTTTTTCACCAATAATAGAACAATTTGTGTATAGTCCAATAGCTAGACTGTCAGCATGTTTGGTCTCATTATACTACAACATCATGTAGTTTGACATTTGGCTTTAGACAGGTGAAAATAGAAAAGCTGTGACAAAGAAATTATTTTGTAGGTTATTAAGACACAATCATTTTAGTATACAATCTGAACACCAGCAACTTGGTAAAATTAAAATATTAAAAACTATTGTCCAGTAGAGCAGGTTTCTTTACAAAATCTTTTAATCAAGAAATTGTAAACCACAGGTCCACAGAGTCCATGTGAACGAACAGACATAAGGATGGCAATTGTAGCTGATCATCTGGGACTTAGCTGGACAGGTACGTTTTTATGCTGTCAAACTGAAATTGAATTTAGCAATTATTTTTGCAGATCATCTTTTATAGTAAGGTACAACAAGTTCTTTATGGACTTGACCATATTCAGTTCCCATAGAAGTCACTCAGAATTGAGGGTTCTGTGCATGTTGTCGGCGGTGTTCTCCATCTCCCAAAAGTGGAGTCCATAAACATTTCAATAGATTTTCAGTTAAAAGAAGAAACTTCCCAGGAAATGCTAATGGCTGAATTGTCTTGCCATTGATCAGTAAATAAACAAACACTTCTATTGAAAATGGTGAAAGAATTGTATTCTCCTTAACTGTTTGTGCCAACTGTTCTGGGAATAGTTGGCACAAATGGGTTGAGAGGGTTGGGAACTTGCTGGCTGGACACTCATCTGGGGTAGTATGACTTTTCCCATTGTCCAGTGTCCTGATTTTCCGAAGCATTGAGCACCACAAGCTCCCAATGGCTTCAGCAACAGTTACAGGTGTTCACCACCTCTGAGAATCAGGCCCATAACAATAATTGTAGTAGTCCTGCAGTTCTATACTGTACAGCAATGCAAATCAACTCCTCTCATAAACTCAGCTCATTGTACTGTGTCACCATGTATCAGTGATTATAGTGTAGATGAAGAGAGATATGTAGTAATCTTGATATCAAGTATTACAGCATACAAGATTTTAAAAATCAACAGCAATAAGGTAACCTCTGCAGAGATTTTGATCACAATTTTTACCTTACAGCAGTGTGTGTACTTGACGTAGGTATGATAATACCTACCAGGGATATGATTACAAGATATGGCATGATGTCTTTCTGGGAAGTTTTAATACCCTGGTTGTAATTATCTCATAAATTAATTATAAACTATGTGTCAGATATTTTTTTACATTAATTCATCTGTGTGACCTAATAAAGCTGTTACTTTTACAGAATTGACAAGATAAGACTGACATGATGATAATGGTATATTTTTTCTTGCTTTATAGAACTGGCAAGAGAACTGAATTTTTCTGTGGATGAAATTAATCAAATCCGTGTAGAAAACCCCAATTCTCTGATTGCTCAAAGTTTCATGTTATTAAAAAAATGGGTTACCAGAGATGGGAAAAATGCTACAAGTAAGTTCAGAGCAATTGTTGTTGATTATCAATTATACACAACTTCATATGTTGCCATATTCTAAATAGTGTAGCTCCCATCATCTTGATTATTTGAACATGAATATGAAAACATAATAAAGCTTTTCTAAGTAGCACTCATGAAATAACAATTCCTGCTCTAGCTATTTTTACCAGAGTTCAAGAAATTATAATATGTATTCAATTGGTAATTACCGTATCTATTCATGTAGTTACTTCATTTGAATTGTTGCATACTGGAAGAGAGATGCTAAACCTTCAGTTCTTGGCCTTCATAGTGGGACAGTAGTGTCTTCTGCCATCTTCCAATCCATACAATCCTGCTTTAGCTCAGTTAAATCTCCTTCCTAGCTGTCCCGATCAGCTCCAACATGTGTCACTGGCCTGATCCATCTTCTGAATGCCTATTATTCTCCAGGCATATGAAAAGGAATGAGGATAATTTTTCTTCGAGTTTTCAAGTGTCCTTTTTCACTAGTTTTGTCAGTAAAACCACTGAAGAATGTGTACAGTTTATAAGTACTCAGCCTGTACCTTGGGGTGGGCCGCATGTGTTAGTGGGACAGAATCCCCAATAAGAGGTTGCAGAGTGGATGCTGAACCATCCTGTTGCCATTATTGCAGCCATTATACACGCTGAGCCCTCCCCCTCCCCCATGATGTTTGGGTTTGGCCAGTGAGTCTGGAGAGTTGTGATTCCACCAGCCACCCCCTAGCTCCCTGCAAAAGCTGCAGATGAACTGTATGGACTTCCCCACCAGTCCTATCCCTGTTTCAGCTGAGCTGCACTGATTTTACTTTGTTCAGATCCTTTTCTGCCATGGGATGGGGGAGGACCCTTTCTGTCCCTAGATCTTTAGGGGACATGCCTTATAATTTAACAAAAATAAAAGTCTGAAATGTAAGGGTGAATGTGAAAGGGATCCACCCTTAGGGTCATTTGCAGAAATACCATCTGCGCAACAAGATTTCTCCACATCTAAATACCATCACATTTATTAGAGAGACAGGGTGGGTGAGGTAATATCTTTTATTGGACCAATTTCTGTTGGTGAGAGAGAGAAGCTTTTGAGCTACCCAGAGTTCTTCCAAAAGCTTCTCTCTCTCACCAACAGAAGTTGGTCTAAATAAAAGATATGATTACCTCACCCAACTTGTCTCTCTAATGCCCTGGGACTGACATGGCTACGACAAAACCGCACATCGCATTTATTGATCATTAGCCCTATGTTCAGTCACCTGTTGTTCCAAAGTCTACAATGACATCCTTAGTGGAAGGATATTTTGTTGTAGTAGCAAGGAAATATATTCTTTAGGAACCCTCTGGTCTCAGTCATGTTGCTTCTAATGATGGCATCAAAAACAATGTAATTACCTTGTGAAGGAGAATCATACTAGACATTATATGCCTCATATAAGTGTACCACAGAATGATTTTTAGACAAGCTAGTAAATATAACTTTCCAGAACCAAACAAAAGCACTGAGGTGAAACATATGTCTCAGCATCTTCTAATTAATCCAGTATGATTGAGACTGAGAGAAACAATTACATAGCTCAAAGATGACTGAATTTTTTTCTGACATGTTACTTATTATATTTTCCAGCTGATGCCTTAACCTCTGTATTGACAAAAATTAACCGAATAGATATTGTGACCCTGTTGGAAGGACCAATATTTGATTATGGAAACATTTCAGGCACCAGAAGTTTTGCAGATGAAAATAACGTTTTTCATGATCCCGTTGATGGTAATTGAATTCTGTGCACATGTTTATTTCAATAATATGTCCAATAATACAGAAAAATATTATAAACAGACCTTTTCTCAAAACACAGTAAATTGTGAAGGACTAATTAATTTCTTTTCATTTTAAAGTTTTTTTCCTCTCTTCAAAATCACAATTATGATATTTAGAATCACTTTCATAAATGCAATATGAAATGCAAAACTCTAATATACATTTGTATAGTATTTTCAACTTTCATTTTATGTCAGCTTGTGTCTCAAAAGCTAAGGGTCCAATCCTGAAAATATACACATGAATAAAGTTGTTCCCACTAATTTCAGTGCAGATTGATCAGGCACTTGAGTTTTTCAATTTCAATTGTCAAATGAAAAATCATATACTTAGACAGTTGTTCATGCATTAAAAAATATTTGTAATGTAGATGGTGGTATACTGTCCCCTACACTACCAGGAAAAAAGATATCCTTCAGTCTCATCTCCAAACACTAGGCATTAGGAAATCTTCTCCTAAAAAGAAATGAGTGTTTAGTAATGGCATGTACACTAAAAGAATTTGCAATTTACTAATGTGCAGCTTTGAGAAAAATGAATTTATTCATAATTTATACTTGAAACCTTTCAGAAACTAAACCATAATTTTCCAAATATAAAATGGCAATATAAACCCGAGTGTTTAATTTTTGAATGAGAAAATATCAATTTTACATAAGTGGAAACTTGTAATAGTTTACAACTATACAAGATAATTACAGAGTAATTTGGGTTAATTTTGAGCCAGATATTGTAAGTCAAGAATTGCAGGACAAATGGTGTTCTAATTATACAACAGAATGGCAATAAGCAAACGTATATTTTATATTGGTCCTGTGGAGCCACTAATTACTGCTATTTCTTTTTTGAAATTATCTTTAAAATACACTGGTGGCACTGGTCACCTCAGCTCTGATTTAAAACCCTGCCAATCTTAAAATCTTATATACAATTCAAGTCTTATGTACAAAACAGCCTCTTTTGTATATATTTTCTTCAAATATGTATTGATGTCTTAATCTTTTTCCTGCATTATATTGGGATTTTCTGATTATTAGACTATATAAGTTTAATGTGCTCTATTATTAAGCAGCAGCATTGGTCATTGAATCATTGCATTGCAGAAATAATTTTCTGTTGACATTTTAAGAAAGTTCCTCTTGAAATGTTGCTTGCACCTTTTAATCGTAGCAGCAGTGAAAATGTGCTTCTCCACAGTTACTTTCTGTCTCTCCTCTTCTCTTCTCCTCACCTTCCTCAAATTTCCTTTCCTCACCAAGACCAGACCACTCTTTACCTTTCTCTCAGCTGATTCAGAAAAAATCCTGTTGATACACCTCCTTCAACAGGCACCACAATGTCAACTTAACCCCCAAACATGTCTTCCTTTCCTAGGATATTCAGCCTAATATTTGTTTACTGGAGCGTAAATTTTATATTTCATTGTCATTCATTTGTGTGTATTCAGTCTAATCCTTGAGAATGATTTTTCCCATGTTTTCATTACTTATCTTTTCTTTTCTCTCTTTATTTGATCAGTGTTTCTGATTGTACCCATGTCACCAAGATCTCCTCAGTCTCCAAGATCACCAAGATCTCCTTACTCACTACAGTCCTCTCATCTATATAACTTTACTGTACCAGAAATTTTTATATAGATTCTTCCCCTGTGGTGTTTGTGTTCTGTAATCCTTTTGCTGACACCTTTTTATTTTTAGATTTTATTCTGCTGTATTTTAAAATCTACTCTTCTTTCCCAGCCACACTGAGATTCATTTCTACTCTTTGTTCCTTAATGATTATATTTTTGTGGCACAATGATTAAATTGGAGTATACTAGTGCATAGTATTGTAAATATTGTGTAAATTTTAAAACTAGGATATTAAAAATGTGGACCTATTTTAGACATAGATATTTGTAACAACAACAAAAATACCCCCGCCCACCCACCCCACACACATACACGCCACACAACACAACCTGGCTGTCCAGCATTATGATCAGATTCTTCCTTTAGATTATGTTCATCAAGTTTGCACGAACCAAAACAAAGAGAGAGAGTGTTACATAATTTGGCCACAAAATACAATGTTAGATATAAAGGACCACCAACTCTATACATATTTATTCCATTTGCTTGCTCATGAGTCAGTGTGCTGTAGCTATAAAAATCTTAAAGTGGCTTCAAAACCATTCATTAGAACCTTTACAGAGTGTTGATTTCTGAAGAAGTCAAAAGCAGTAGCTGCCACCATTTTAGAAACTAGCCATTTTAGCTACTCTAATTTGTGTTGCATCCATTTGGGTAAACCAATAAATCTATCAAATTTACATTCACACTTAAATGGCTACAACATCTCATTTTCATATTTTCATATTTTCTGTAATTCATCAATCATTTTACATGTTTACTTATGTATTGCTCCATACTTCATTCCAGTCAGTCCAAATGTACTGTCTTCCTTAGGTTATCCCACCATTCAAGTGGAACTGGAAACTCCCACTGGGTTGCGCTTCGTGCCAACCACCCCTTTCCATCAAGATGATTTCTTTAGTGATATCTCTAGTATAGAGTCACCCCTTAGAACTCCTAGTAGACTGAGTGATGCATTAGTGACTTCACAGGGAAATATAGACGGTACAGCAGGAGGACCTCCAGTGGTGATTGAAGAAGATACTTCACTGGAAGACAGCAAACCTGATTTCCCAGTACCTAAAGAAAGAACACCTAAAGATATGTCTGTAGGCCAAAGCCATTTGGAGGAAGTGGACCTGAATGATTATCCTCGGTATCTTGGTAGTTATGGTGGGATATCAAAAGATGCTAAGTACTCAAAACAAATACAGAGTGAAGAGACTAGTCAAACAGGAGTGAGAACTGAACAGCATGAGAGAGAAAAGTCTGGTACTGATGAGGAGATGACAGAAGAAAAGCTTAAATCTCTGTTTGAGGACATTCATCTTGAAGAAGGAGTTGAGTCTGAGGAGATGACGGAAGAAAAAGTGTGGTCTATTCTTAAAGATGTTCAGCAAGCAGAACAGGAAATGTCTTCAATTACAGGTTGGCAGAGTGAGGCATCAAGTATCCATGTTGAACCACCAACGCCTGGGCGCAGAATAAGTGGTGAACTACTAGATCGGCTAGATGATAGGTAAGGATCTGGAATATAGACGTTTGTCTTCAAACAAATCATTTTCAATGTTATTTTCACCTCCAGATGTTAGATTTCTAAAAAAAGCCTTCTGAAGTTATTCAAGTTCATAGCATGGTTTTAATGTATTTGCATTTGTTACACAAATCTGGAACACTATCAGCAAGGTCCAAGAAAATATATATATTTTTAAATACCTATCATCATATGGGTCAGATAACTATGCTTTATCTTCTGTTAGATGTAGATTACGTTTTCTGTAAAGGTCTGATCCAAAGCCCATTGAAGCCAGTGGAAACACTCCAAAAGTAATTTAGGTCAACTGATTAGGCCCTTAATACATATCTTGCAACTATGCTTCTCTCCCACTGACAGCTTTAGAATTAGGATAACTTAAAAAAAACATTTCTGACAACTAAATATCTAAAGCCAACATTTAAATAATTTGTAAAATATTATAACTGTCTTAAATGATGCATACAACAGGCTTAGGCATCCTCACAGCAAGCAAGAACTTCACTAGTTGTTTAAAAGACAGTGAAAATAAAAAGTTAAAAATCAATATTCACTAAACTATGCTGTTTAAGAATAGACTGTCTTTTAAATGCTATGTCTGCGGGTAGGTCTACACTTACCTCCGGGTCCGGCGGTAAGCAATCGGTCTTCTGGGATCGATCCCAGAAGTGCTCACCGTTTACGCCGGTACTCCAGCTCGGCGAAAGGAGTACGCGGCATCGACGGGGGAGCCTGCCTGCCGCGTCTGGACCCGCGGTAAATTCGAACTAAGGTACTTCGAATTCAGCTACGTTATTAACATAGCTGAATTTGCGTACCTTAGTTCGAAGTGGGGAGTTAGTGTGGACCAGGCCTATGTCACCACAACACTGAAAAAAAGTAATTAATAGAGGTTATGTCTATGTTGGAGCTGGAGGTGTAATTTCCAGTTTGGGTAGACATACTTGTACTAGCACTGATCAAGCCAGTGTGCTAAAAATGTCCGTTTGGCATGGTAACACAAGTAGCAGGATTGGTTAACCGCCCTAGTATGTACCTATGTTTCAGACAGGATCATACTCGGCTGATTAGCCCACTCCACTGCTATTTTAGCACACTGCCTTGATCACAGCTAACACAGGTGTGTTTACCCACACTGGAAATTACACCTCCAGCTCCAGTGTAGACATACTCTAAGTATGGTTAGCTTATTGTTTATTTATTAATGCCCCCTACTCAGTGTTCCCTTCCACATCCACAAATGAATTGGTGTCTGTGCCCTGCTCTCATGGGTTCTCTTCTACAACCCAGTTAAGCCAGAAGTAAATTGTGCTGCTTTCCTCTCCATAATGTGGAACTAGGCCAACAGTGTTAGTATCCCTGGGTAGCTGTGCAAAGGAAAGGAGCCTCTATGTGGATGTCTCCTGCCTGCTTCAGATCTCCAAAGCCAGGCAGATTTTGAGGAATGGGAGGGCAACCCCCCCTGCCATTTATGCAGAAATACCGTAGAAGGAAACACCACATTCATGGCATTTCCACTCCCATACAGAAAGAGTCAAGCACAAATAATAATCAAGCCTGCAATAATATACTTCAGAGTACAATCCCAGTAAAATGTATTCATTCGACCATGTGCATGAACTACTCTAGTACTTAAATGATCATCTGTAGTTCATTTTCTGAACAAAAGTGTAAAGCTCACTAGCTATCATGCAACAAGTGCACTTTCTGGAGTCTCCCTTCAACCAGTCTTCACTTCCTGTTTGTCATTTTCTTTGCTGCATTGTCATAATTTGTAGGAACATGGCTATGCTGCATCCCTTTTAAACAATTTTTCTTCACAAGAAATCTTAGATAGTAAGCTCTTTGGGATGGGGACAGTGCCTAACACATTGTGGATACTACCAGAATATGAATAAAGAAATATAATAATAATAATTAATAATTAATAACAACAGTAATAAGTAGCTTTGAAATAATGTATCAGGATTGGTAGTTAATGTGTCTGTTTCAGAGCTAGGTGTTTCCAGTGTTGTTGATGATATTTCTTTTCCATTTTTTAAAAGTAAATGTCTTTTTATTTAAAATCAATTAAACAGATTTATGCAGAAGAAGAATATGAACTATGGACAAACAATAAATAAACACTTTATAAAAGCAGAGTCCTGTACTGCTCCACTTCCATTCCCACACCACTCCCTAAATCTCTGTTCCCTTTGCTTGCATATCTTTGTTTTGCCACAAGTAAGAGGTTAATTTTTGCCATATCCCAAATTCTTCAGGATTGTAATTAATTTTATAAATAAGATGTTTATATGAAATAATTTCTGTCACATCAGCCTACCACACCTTTTTAAAAGTGGGCAGAGGAGATTGTCTGCTTTCCAATGGTCAATTGCTTTGCAGGATCAAGGGCATTCATAGTCTATTTCTTGAAAGACTTTGTAGTCCCATGCCTTTCATATGTGGTGAAGGGGTGGAAGGCACTACTGTAGCTGTTGCCCATTGTATCTGCCAAGCCCCTCAACTTAATATTTAGGCTGGATTCTTGGTTCTTGGTTCTTGATTTGCACCTTTCATGAGTGAAATCAATTTAAGGGGTAAAATCCACAGCTGGTATAAATCAGCAGAGCTCCATTGCCTTCAGTGGAGCAACACCAATTTATACCACCTCAGGATCTGGCTTAAAACATTTTGAGATACTTATTAAGGGCTAGATCCTCTCTCATTGAATTCATTGGGAGTTTTGCCATTGACTTCAGTGGCTGTAGGATTTAAGTGATGAGAAATTCAATACTGCAATGTGAATGATCTAATATTGGTATGATTTATCCAGAGATAAATTGGGTTAATTGAGAAATATACCTAATTCAAGAGATATTGTACCTGATTAAATGAATTACAGACAGAATACTTAAATGTGTAATTATGTCTTGTTAGCAGGATGTTTATTCTATTTCATTAGCAATTCGATATGGTTTATTTACCAACTTTGTAGTTTTCTCAGAAAAGAGCTAATTATGTGAGCATCAGTGATAAATTGAGGTATACGACCAAATGCAGTCAGAAACTTCAGGGTAGTAAGTAGCAATCAACCAGTAGTGTCAGGTGAGTATATATCTCATATGTTCATAAGGCCACGTTGGTGGACCTGGTTTGTTCCTCTTTTTTTTTTTCTTTTTTCCCCCTAACTGGAAAGGGCTTAGAATAAAAACATGTGACCTGATTTTCAGTGTTCAGTAGGAACTATAAATTCTCAATGCCATTGCAAGTGAGACCACCCAGGCAGAAATTACTGTACCTAATACGGGAATATTAAATAGCTTGATGTTCAAATATTACATTTAAATCTTTGCTTCTTTGTTTTTAAAAAGTACAAACTGAGAATACATGCATCTTGACAGCAAGCTAATTGTTAAGCATTTCTGAAATCATTGTGTAATTGTCTGTTGTTTATCTTTTGTAGCCCGGACCAATGTAGGGATTCTATTACCTCATATCTGAAAGGAGAAACTGGGAAAGTTGAAGCCAATGGAAGCCGCACAGAAACTACAACAGAAGTAAAGACTAAATCTTATGTTCAAGAGTCCGTAAACAAAGCGGGAAAACAGAGTGACAAGGAAACTCTGAAACCAAAAACACGAAGTTCTGTCCATACTGAAGAGCAAACATTATTAACATCATATCAGAAATCTTTAGAAGAGACCAGCAAGCCAACAGCAGAAGAGCCTAAAACCTCTGTGCCTGTCAGCATGAAGAAGATGAGCTGGAAAACTCCTGAAGATAGCAAGCCAAGAGCAAACATCCAGGAAGAGGCGGGAGCAGCAACGTCTGAACAAAAGGTATGGTCCTGCAATTATTAATCTTCTAGTTGAATACGTATTAATCGACAAAGTTTTGTAAACTTACAGTGAAATTTATTTTGTTAACTCATTTTTCTCCCTTTTAACACCAATTTCGTATGATTAATTTAATAAATTACAATAATGGAAATTAATGGTTCAACCACCGAGTTTTGACATATAAGTGGCAAGGGTGAAATAGTGTTGAGGGGCATCAAGGAAACAATTCTCCGTAATTCTCTGTATGGTACCCAGCCTTGCCCTCTTGGCTGCTCTGAGCTGTATCAGCTAGCAACAGTCACCATGGAGCATGTCTCCTTCCCATCCCTGACATGCCTACTATGCTGGTAGCTGTGTCAAGGGTGGTGCCAGGAACTGGCTTCCGTGGTTTTATTCCTACAGGAGAGATGCAGATGGTTTCCGTTCTTTGTGCCATCAAAACAAGCAGAGCGGGGCAGAGAATCTTCCCCGCCTGTTTTTTCACTACATTCATTTTCAGGAAAATACTTTATCTAGCTGGTGAAATTTAACCTAATATTTGTGCTTTGTTCCCCTGACACACTCATCCACACTGAAAATGCACAAGGCCAAGCTGTGTGGTCTTTCACAGGTCTACAGAGAATTACCAGTGTACAAAGCACTTCTCTAGCAGAGGACATGCTCTTCCATCTAGTGATCGGTGTGGTCTACTGCCTCCCCTTCAGTTTACATTGCCTACTTTGCATGTCCCTAAATACTTACTGGGCATGTGCGTGTTCCACCCACAGCATCCTTCCAGCCAGTTGTCTGCTCAAGATGGAATTTTAGTGCAACTCTCAACAGCTGATTTCCTTCCCGCAGCCTAATTAAGTTTGTTCAAATAATTGTTTACAGCACGACAATTCTGTTTTATGAAGCCCGACAGCTGGAAGGTTACCATTGGATAAACAATAAGGCCACCAGGGAGCTAATGATCTATAAAATAGCTAAGAAAAATCTCAGGGCAGATGGGTTGGAGTTCCTTCCATCTCCCTTTGTCCTCTATTTTACTGAGGGCAATAAATTAAGGAATTATAAATATTAAGTGATCCATGTAAATATATCTTGGAATTTGTTTGCAATGTAACTTTTTCATTTGTAGTATGTACTAAATTTTTTCATAACATGATACAGTAAATTAGTTTAAATTTAAGTTCATTTTAAAGTGCTCCCTAATTGTTTCACCCCGCGTCCCTTTATACCCGGTAACATAATCATTCTTAGCAATTATGTACTGTACTATTGTATTTCATTCTTATTTATTAGTTTGTGACACATCTAAGCTGTAAAGTCCTTTACAGGTATTAATTAATTCTCTCAACACCCCTGTAAAGTAAAGACCTGATCCAAAGCTAGTTGAATCAATGCGTTGATTCCTACTTACTTCAATGGACTTCACATCAGAACTTATGAATGTATTGTTGTCCTCATTTTTAAAAAATGGGAATACTGAGGCAGGCAGCATAAGTGACTTAACCAAGGCCACAAATTGAATCAGTTGCATTACAGGCACCAGAATTCAGGAGTCTTGACTCCCAGATTCATGCTTAGTGCACTAGACCCAAATGATTCTCCTTACTTTTAAAATTTTTTAAACAAAAATATTGTAAAAGCCCTTCATTCTACTTGTGTTTCCACCAGGTAGTTACCCAAGTGTCAGAAAACAGGCAGTTGGCCACTTTTTATTCTCTGGCTCTTTTCACTTTTGAAGATTCTATGCTGGAATGTGGAAAATAAATGTGTGCATAGTTTCAAGACTGCTTTCAGCACTTCTCTTGTAGCATCCAGGAGAGGGTGATAGTTCGTTCTCTCTCTCTCTCTCCCCCTCTCTTCCCCCAAATAACAAGTAAGTCACCTTAATGACACAACCTTTGAATAAGCTGGATACTGCAGAGCTATGTGATTTCTGAGTCTCTCTCAAACCTTGTAAGACTACCAGACAGTTTGCTAGAATTGACTAGTGACTCTACTGTTATGGTACATCAGTGAAGACATGGGTTCTTTTGGTTTTTCTAATCTCTTTGATCTGAATGATTTGTAATCAGTAGTTAAATGAGCTATCACATATACTCACTTGAAAAGACAAGGAGAATTTCCACTATAATATATCTGTGAGGTATTCTTCAGAAGTGATCTATAAAGAAAAAAAGAAATCATAGTCTGAGTTGGAAAATAGATGGACTTCAGGAAAAAATTACTGCACAATTTCAATTACTGCACAAAACAAGTCATTTGGCATTGAGGATGGAAAGGGACATTAAGAAGGAGCTCGGGAGTTGGCAATGGGATATGGGCTTTCATCGTTAGGCCACCGTTTCAAATTTTGACCCAGAGTATTATGGATGTAAATCAAACCATTACTGTTGGGTAGCTGTTTGCTTGCTTGTGTGAAATGAGTTGGTGGCCTAGTTCCTAATGAACAGGTTCCACATTATAGAAACCATCACTACCGTTTCATTAACTGTCACCTTTATAGCTGGCAAAGATTCTTCAGAGAACCTACTAAAAAATGGTTTTGAGACATACTGGCATGGTTAGGGAATCTCTTCTGCCACTGCCCCAGCTGTACTATGTTCAAAGAATAGATGCTCTGGCTGCACCTTTCACAAGCATCAGGTTCACATGAATTTTATCTTAAATAAAAGGCGCAGAACTATTAAACATTATTCCTGTTGGAGTGCTGTAATAGTGTCATGGCCGCTACAAATGCAATGGTGGCAAAATTCCATCGTAACTAAAAGAAGATACTTTAACCCCTTAATTAATGGCACTCTTTCTCCAACATCTTTGTGATTATTGGGAATCCATTTTTGTTTCCTATCACTTTTTATTATCCTAATTAAATTAAACTAATTTTATTTATTAATTTGGATAGCAGAAGTAGTGTGGTTAGCACATTACAGATAGGTTTGTATTGTCTTGAGATGTTTACCTATCTGCATTCCTTTCCTCTGAATATTCCTTTTCTGTTCCCCCCTCCCCCCCCCCTCTCTCTCATGCTTGCTTTCTTTGCTTTATAGATCATTTCTGAGAAATACTCTTTAGTTTTACATGCTGGGCTGGATAGACAAAAAGGGAAGAGGTTTAATATATTTAGTTAGCAGAATTTTAATAGGTAATGTTGTTCCTTTTCTCTCTCAACTTTAGAGTCATAGTGAATAATTGTAGAGATAATTACCATATTTCTAGATTCATAAAAAATGTGGCTGATACCTGGCCAAGTTTTCAGACTGGTCTCTACCACTGCATTGTGCCTGTAGCATGTGCACACTTTAGTGTATGCAGAGAACAGGCAGTGTATGCATCCCAGTGTATGCAAAGAACAGACACATGCACATGCTCAGATTTTTGTGATCACAAGTGGGCATTGGGGTCTGAATACTCATCTTACTGTACCAAGACAATGTCACAATTTAATCTTTCTAAATTACTTTATTAGTTTTTTAAAATAAATACAGACTGTAATTAGCCCTGGAATTATTTGATACAATTTGAAATCAGATAAATTTTGAGTGGGAAAGCCATTTACTCAATAAAATTCTACAAATGAAAAATACCTATTTATTATCTCCCTGGATCTTGACTGGTGTTTACTGTTTAATCATTCAGGAGGTAACTGACTTGTTACACTCATGGATCCAGTACAGTTTCATCCCTTTCTCCTCACCCGCTCCCATTTCTAAGATTCCATTTCCTATTTAGGGTCTTACCCAGTGCTCATGGAAGTCAATGGAAAGATATCAGTGGGCATTGGTCATGCTCATAGTTCAGAAACCATGAACTGCTTTTTTTCCTCGGGCAGGAAATGGAACAATCTCTAACAGAACATTATGGGCCAAGATTTCTAGCATTGGTTTTGTTCAAACTGCTAATTCTTGAGCATAATTTTGCAAAAAGTTGTAACTTGTGGCTTGTTTGTTTTTTCTCACATCTATATTTTGTAAAAGTAAGATACTTGAGATTCATTTGTTCAAATGCATTTTGGGATTTCATTATTTGCCCCGTATTTAAAAAAAAAGCTTTAAAAGCATTTAAGATACTTCATAAATGGAATATTTATCAAACTACAGCACAGCAAAGAGCAAAAAAGACCCCACAATAAACTAATGGGCAAGATTACAGACACCGCATACATGGTAGATACAGGATGAATTAACATCTATGATAACCTTTTCTTTCTCCTGGGTGTTCCTGCTCAGAATGTTTTGTCTTTTAAATGTGCTGTTAAAATATACTAAAACTGCCTTTATCAGGAATTTAGTGACAGTGACATTGAGATTCAGAGTGAGTCGAGCTCAGATGAGGAACAGAGAATCACTACAAGAGTTTATCGCCGGCGTGTGATTCTGAAGGTATTCTGTGATTTTAGTTCTAGAGGTACCTCTGGCATGGATTTGGTCTTGACTGCTGTGCTAATGTTCAGTGTTGGTCATATCAGATTCCCTCTTGTAATGTGCTTTCCATTTCTGGTATGTATTTACAACTAAAATATTAGGTAGTCTTTCTTTGCCTAATCTCTAGCCTTATGGTTGTCTTCTGGTGGAAAACAACCACACAGCATTGCATTTTTGTCTCTCATAATGCCATTGTGTTCTGCATGGCATCATTAACACAGTCACTATATATAGTGAGATATAATGGTATATGGACATAGGTTGATATAATGAACTCTACAGGGTTGATAACCACTTTCCAAGCATGTCTGGTAAGGAACAGAATGTATGCACACAAGGCATGTGTGATATAAAGTATTTTGGTTTATCTTTTTTTCAATTGCCTAAATCACAAGTAAAACACATTCCGTAACTCCTAAGGGTAGGATTTAGAAACATAAGACATATTGATGTTCCATGGGACTTGTGTTCTTAAATTCCTTAGGTGCTTTAGAATATCTTTCCCATAACGATATTTGGGCCTGATCCAAAACATATTGAAGTCAGTGAGAGTCTTGAGTGGGTTTTGGATTAATCCTTGTTTGATGTTTTTTACAATAACATGTTGATGGAATGTATTCTCAGATATAATAATAATTAATAATGTGGTGACATGTAAATAAATACATTTGTTGTGTATATTTTCTTATAAACTCAAATAGTTTGCTCTTACTTGCCCTAGAATAGTGGTGTTCAACCTGTGGTCCATGGACTACTGGGTGTCCGTAGACTGTGTAAGGGGGCCGCAAAAGGTTATCGTTACTATAGAACAGTGGTTTTCAACCTATAGTCCGCGGACCCCTGGAGGTCTGCAAACTATGTCTAAGATTTCCAAGGGGGTGTGTACCTCCATTTCAAATTCTGTAGGGGCCTGCAAATGAAAAAAGGTTGAAAACCACTGCCCTAGAACATTTACATAGTCAAAGGTTATGTCAACACTATCAACTAGGGCTGTGATTCCCATGCTGGCATACAAATACAGATATGTATTTGGCACGGCTAAGCCATGCTTCCGCTGCTGCTACCCGTGTTACCACGACTACACTGCTATTTATACTTGTGCTAGCTTGATGAGAGCTAGCACCAGTATTTGTATGCGAGTAGGGGAATCACACCCCTAGCTTGTAATGTAGACATAGCCAAAAAATTCTGTATCTAAAACATGAATTTTAATACTCATTTATAGGATTTTCTTATAAGTTTTTATTGAAAAACAGTGATGAGGCCAGAAAGACAGAGCTGCTGTCATGCTCATATAGCACTTATGCTATAGTGATGGAATTTACCTGAGATATAATAGTTCATAGAATCATAGAATATCAAGGTTGAAAGGGACCTCAGGAGGTCATCTAGTACAACCCCCTGCTCAAAGCAGGATCAATCCCCAACTAAATCATCCCAGCCAGGGCTTTGTCAAGCCTGACCTTAAAAACCTCTAAGGAAGGAGATTCCACCACCTCCCTAGGTAACCCATTCCAGTGCTTCACCACCCTCCTAGTGAAAAAGTTTTTCCTAATATCCAACCTAAACCTCCCTCACTGCAACTTGAGACCATTACTCCTTGTTCTGTCATCTGATACCACTGAGAACAGTCTAGATCCATCCTCTTTGGAACCCCCTTTCAGGTAGTCGAAAGCAGCTATCAAATCCCCCCTCGTTCTTCTCTTCTGCAGACTAAATAATCCCAGTTCCCTCAGCCTCTCCTCATAAATCATGTGCTCCTAGGGTGACCAGATGACAGAAGTGAAAAATCGGGATACGGGGGGTGGGGGGGCAAAAAAAACAACAAGCCCCTCTCCCCCCCGCGCCAGAGGGTGCGCTCAGGCCACGTCCCCCAGCCCCCTCCCTCAGCCCGCTCTCGGTCAACTGCCACTCGTCCCCTCCTGCTCCGCTCGGAATGTACCAATGCTGCAGGTGGGGCTGGGGAGCCGATGGCCAAACACACGCCTCCCCTCACACCCCGCACTGGGGCTGGACCGGGACGTGTGGGAGAACCCGCCCGACGGGATGCTGGGCTACTGGCCCTTTAAAGGGATGGAGAAGCGTCTGGTTCACGACCGGATCGCAGTTCCCACAAGTGCGGCCCCATGGCCCTGCCCGAGGGCCGGCCCTGAGAGCACTGCCTCCACCCCGGCCTCCCCATGGGTCTCCTGTCCCTGCAGCATCATCACCCCATGCCGCACGGGCTACCCAGAGCGGCATCGGACCCCCCCCCGTCCTCCCTCCCAGAGCCTGCCGGGCACAGTCCTCCCCCCCCCCCGCCCCGCAGTGCTAGCCTCAGGATCCAGCAGGCTGGTCCCGTCCGGGGACCCCAGCACCTCGCACCCACTTACTGCTGCACTCTGGGTCGGTGCAGCGCTTGCACTCAGCGAAGCACCGGTCCAGGTGCTTGGCGGCCAAGCAGAGAGGCCACTGTGCGGGCAGGAGCAGGGCAACTAGGGCGAGGAGCAGGAGGGAGAAGCGCGGCCGTGCTGCAGCCATGTTCGCAGGGCTGGCAGTGGGGGGAGGAGGGAGCGTCCCTCTGGCTCCTGTCCGCGTAGCTCGCGCACGGGTCAGGTTGAAGGGGGCAGGGGCGGGGGGGGGCTCGCTGCTGGTGCCTACAAGCCCCACCCCTGCCTCTGTGCGTTCCTGGGGAGTGGGGCTGCAGCACTCTGCAGGCGCCTGCTGGCTGGCAGGAACTCAGCTGCACTGCCCCAGGGCCCGGAAGAAGAATTGAGCAGTGACGGCTTCCCGCGGTCCCCCCCAATATCGGGACAAAGTGCGTCCCGACCAATGTAAGGTCGGGATGCGGGACTGTCCCGATAAAATCGGGACGTCTGGTCACCGTATGTGCTCCAGCCCCCTAATCATTTTTGTTGCCCTCCGCTGGACTCTTTCCAATTTTTCCAGGTCCTTCTTGTAGTGTGGGGCCCAAAACTTGACACAGTACTCCAGTTGCAGCCTCACCTTTAGTAGCATAAATTCCAGCTATTCATGGCACTTCAAATCTGCCTTTTTAGATTAATATTTGTATGTTTATGGAAAAGGGGAATCATGCTTCCTTCTTTAAAATCCAATGGAGGCTTGCCGGGGGGATGGCTGGATATAGCCCAATGGGAGTAAAATCTTTCTGTCATCTTTATGGGAGAAGCCTGTTGCCATCTTTCAAAATCTCTAAACTGTTCAGTACCTCTCTACAATACAGCAGTAATTGTAATCTGAAGTATTCGATGCAGCCAGAGATGAATAAGAATGTTGTTTCTGTTTTCACACTGGTCTGTTGTTGTGAGGGCATCATAGGTCAGTGTAAGCTGCATTGCACAAAGATTCTCCCCTGGCAAGATCCTGAGCTCTTAACGGCTCTTTTACACTGCTGCAGTAGCTTGAAAGGCTATAGTACAGGAAAGAATTCCTCCCTCCCTCCCTCCTTCCTTTCCTTTGTGTTCTGGTCAATACTTCTCACTGTTAGTTGTTTTAGAGGCCATAGGTAGAAATAGGAGACTGGGGCAATATTTTTTTTTAAGTACCAAAAATTCAAGCTCTAGAATTGAACTGCCCCAGAGAGGCCAATGTTCTCTTTTCCAATTAAATCATGCTGCCTCAGACTACTTGCCTGGCCCATTGTACTGCTGATCCTATATATTATGGTTTGGAGCAAGCAGTGCATTATCTTCAAATAGGGACACCCTTGACATGCTTGTTCACTTTTCACTCCATTGAAGTCATTAGACGTTTTTCCTGAGTCAGAGCTGGGTAAGGATTTCAGGATTTGGCTCTTAGTGTTGGGTCCATATCTTGATTCAGTCCTATTTATCCATATCAATAATAGTAAATGAAAGCAGGTGATTACAGGCTTGGCTGCTCCACGACGGAATAGCTGCTGTGCAGAGGGTTGCACATGTGACATTTTTTTATTGTAGTTTATATTGATTACTGTCTCATTGCTACATAAAAAGCAATAGAGGTTCCTATATGTCCCATGGGGTGAAATTTGATCACCTCTGGACTAAGGATAAATTCAGTCTTGTGGAAAAAGAATTCACTGGATGATTCCACAGGTAATGTTAGGACTAAATTACTTTATTGACTTTCTCATTTCTTTATTTCTGTTTTGTTCCTTTATATGTTGTTGTTATTGCTATGATTTATTATTTGCTATGTACAGTTATTGTGCTGTGCTGTGTTCAAAACATGGAGAAAGTCATTTCCCTATCCCAATGATAGTACGATTGAAGGGCACAATCTCGTGAAGTGCTGAGTATTCTCAAACTCAACTCCCATTGGTATGTAGTACTTTACAGGATTGGACCATACATTTAGACAAAATATGTAAGACACATCTCCCCATATTACCAGATCATGAGCTAATCTCAAAATGGTAGAGAATTTTTTTCCTCTCCCTTTCCCTTTCCCTGTTTATCATTTGGTGACTAGGACTCACAAAAGAGGTGCAGGAGTACGGGCAATTAACACACAAGAAGAAAATAGGAGCTTCGGCCGTAAAATATACAAATATATAACATTTATAATATAATATAATGTAATGTATAAAATTTAAAGGCAGATCCAAACTCCAATGAATTCAATAATTACAATAATTGGTGACTCATTTTTATGCTTTTTAACAATTCTAAAGAAACAAAATTATTGAATTAGTTTCTTGCAGAAAGTCATGTGAAAGATTTGCCTTTCACTTCACAACCATTTTGTAATGAAAAAAAATCCTAATTTCTGTACAAGATATTCAAATTTAACATCATTTTGCAAGTTTTATTCCCTTTACTTCTTGACACTGTTGTGGATGTTCTATGTTTTCTTCCAAAAATATTCAGAAACCAGGGCTCTTTTCCTTCCATTCTTTTTGATAGTGAAGTGAGAAAACAGGTAGTTGGTTCTAAGGGGTGTTTATCTTTGTCTTCAATAATGCAGCAGGGCAGAAGGATCTGAGCAGCGGTTTATTACAAACCAGCAACTCTTGTAATCTTATTACTCAAGGGAGACTTATTTATGGAAAGTGAAAATATAACCAAGCTAAAGGTGGCAAGATTTACGGGTGAATTTCACCCAGTGCACATGGCCCTGTGCTCCACATCAACCCATGCATCAAGGGCTTACATTGTGCATTCAGCCATGAGAGGGCCCTCTCTACTGGGGTGACTTTCACCCAATATGAATAAGACAGTAACTGTGTGCTCTAAATTTCCCCCACCACAACCTCATCCATGATGTGACAGTGTCAGTGTTTTGGAAACTATTGAAGTTACTGGTTTATTTTAACAAGTCAGAACAGAAAAGTAAAAGCATAACCCTTAGGACAAACTGCTTATTATCATTATAATCACATTGTATGTAGATAGAGCTTTTTCTGCATCACCAAGTTCTCAATCTCAAACCACTTTCTGCTGCCCCAACAGAGGCATTTCTTCTTTTTAGCTCTGCACTTAAGTTTACTAGGTCGCTTTCCTATAGCTTTAGCAGTACATCTGTGAGCAGTTGTAAGAGTCAGCATAGCTGACAGACTTGCAGAATCTGATTAAAGAAGCCTTCCCAAGTAGGCCGAATCCACCAATGAAAATGACCTTAATGAGGTATTTGTTTCTTGCGATACAGCCACATAAACTTGAGACCACAAGATACAGTTGCTGCTTAAGAACTGCAAGAATGTGAATCTTCAAAAAAGAACTAGATATGTTCATAGAGGACAGGTCCATCAATGGCTATTAGCCAGGATGGACAGGGATGGTGTCCCTAGCCTCTGTTTGCCAGAAGCTGGGAATGGGCAACGGGATGGATCACTTGATGATTACCTGTTCTGTTCATTCCCTCTGGGGCACCTGGCATTGGCCATTGTCGGTAGACAGGATACTGGGCTAGATGGACCTTTGGTCTGACCCAGTATGGCCGTTCTTATGTTCTTAATCTTGAGACTGGTCGGATTAGGTGTTGATGATGGGTTTGGTTAGTGGGAGAACAGGACTCAGGGCATCTTAGAGCTGCTGCTGCTGCTGCTACTATGCAGTCATCTGCCCCAGCCTTTTGCAAAAATTTAATATGTGAAGGATCTTTTTACTTCATCTATTTCCTTCTGCTTTTAAAAGCAAACATAAAAGAAAATCAGAGCTCTCCAGAACCAAGTGTAACCTTAGGCACATTACTGCAGCATTGACTGTATAACCCCGTTTAGTTGGAGATCCCTGAGAACACACACAATCTGTAAATAAAAGTTCAGAAAATCAATAGGGCTGTTGGAAGATTTAAAAAGAAAGCAAAATGCTGCTCCCTGGAGAGCAGCAAAGAGGATGCCAACTGCACTCCAGCTAGTATGGTAACAAAGATCTGGTTGCAAAGCCAGCCAGCCATAGGCATGTGCAGCACATTTCATTAGCGTGTGCACCCAGGGAGCCCCGCCCCCACCCTGCCCCTATCCAATCCCCCCTACTTCCCACCCTCTGACTGCCCCCCCTCAGAACTCCCAACCCCCCTTGCTCCTTGTCCCCTGACTACCCCCCTCCTGGAACCCCTGCTCCTAACTGACCCCCCAGGATCCCACCCCCTATCTAAGCCTCCCTGCTCCTTGTCCCCAGACTGCCCCCTAGGACCCTACCCCCTACCTGTTCCCTGACTGCCCCGACCCTTATCCACACCCCCGCCCCCAGACAGACCCCCGGGACTCCCACGCCTATCCAACCGCTCCCCGCCCCCTGACAGGACCCCCAGAACTCCTGACCCATACAACCCCCCCTGCTCCCTGCCTGCCCCAACCCCTCTCCATACCCCTGCCTCCTGATAGGCCCCCCCCCAGAACTCCCGACTCATCCAATCTCCCCCCAGTTCCTTGTCCCCTGACCACCCCCTCTGGAGTTGGAGCACATGAATCATAGCTTTGTTCACTACAATCCCCGGGATATAACTGAGCTTCCATTAATCATGAATGTACTATATGAAGTTTTTCTTCCTGCTTTTCTAAAGCTCTCCATGTTGTGACAGTGATTTAAAATGGTCATGGGTAAAATAAAGCTTTATACAAACATGTTGCAGCAGGAAGAATCTACTCTTCACTTCTGCTGTGGATGCACCGGTTCTGTATTTTCAAGGCAAAAAGCAGCAATTGTGGTGGGATTATCTAATGTGCTTTTCTAACCCAACACCACTTTATGTTCATGACAAAAGCAAGTAAAACCGCCAGTGGGCAAGTTTTTCTAGTAAATGTCCTTCTTAATATCTACATCGGGTTAGAAAATACAGTGCAATCCGATCTATCTCCCTATCTACTGTGAACCCTACTGTAATTTATTTTAACTACCCACAAACAAGAAAAATCTTCCAATTTACTGATATGTTGTGTTTCAAAGTTGATCACAGTAGGTGTCACTCATTTATGTAAAAGTATCTAAATATACAGACAAAATTGCCACCTGTTTATGCAGTAAGAAAGGAAACAAGTATAAAAGCAAACTGAGAGCAGCTGGGCATGCGCATGGCATCGTGTGTTGGTTACCTTTCCTATGAGCCATACTTTTTATGATGGCGGTTATGGTGATGTTATTATTCATTATTTATATTACAGTACTGCCTACAGGCCCTAGTTGAGATCAGGACCCCATTGAACTCAGCACTGTACACACACACAGCCCCCAGCAGCAAAATGCTTACAGTCTAACTAGAGAGACACGGTGGGTAAGGTAATATCTTTTATTGGACCAAGTACGGTTGATGAGAGAGACAAGCTTTCTTCTTCGGATGAGAGCTGTGTAAGCTCGTCTCTCTCACCAATGGTCCAATAAAAGATATTACCTCACCCCCTTTGTGTCGCTAGTATCCTGGGACCGACACAGCTACATTAACACTGCATACAGTCTAAAAAAGCAGACAAAGGATTGGGGAAGGGGAGGAAACAGAGGGTCAGAAAAATGAAGTGACTTGCCCAAGGTCATATAGCAAGTGACCAGGAGCGCCATTTCAGATTTTGGTGTGTGTGGGGGGCAACTTTAACTGTTATTCCTGGGGCTACTTAGGAGCCCTGTATCTAATTCCTTTATAAAAGCAAGAAAATTAAATAAATATTAGACCCACTCAGCTCTAATAACAACATGTTGTGACATCTCATGGCAAGTCACTTAAGGGATACTGATTAGGTTTAAAATTTTAATGTATATTCTTACTTTATTACTAACTCCATGGAGAGAAAGACCCTGTCAGGACTCCTGGGTTCTATCCTAGCTCTGGGAGGAGAGCGGGGTCTAGTGGGTTATAGTGGGGAGCAGATACATCTGGGTTCTATATAAGAACATCAGAATGGCCCCCAATGGCCCATCTAGGCCAGTATCCTGTCTTTCAACAGTGGCCAATGCCAGGTGCTTCAGAGGGAATGAACAGAACAGGCAATCATCAAGTTGCCCTATTGCCCACTCCCAGCTTCTGGCAAACAGAGGCAACGGACAGGCAGAACATGGTGTTGGATCCCTGCCCACCCTGGCTAATAGCCATTGCTGGACCTATCCTCCATGAGCTTATCTAATTCTTATTGGAACCCTGTAATAGTTTTGGTCTTCACAACATCCCCTGGCAAAGGGTTCTACATGTTGACTGTGAAGAAATACTTTTTTTGTTTTGTTTTAAATCTGCTGCCTATTAATTTCATTTGGTGACCCCTAGTTCTTGTGTTATGTGAAAGAGTAAATAACAATTCCTGATTCAATTTTCCCACACCAGTCATGATTTTAGAGACCTCTGTCATATACTCGCTTAGTCATCTCTTTTCCAAGCTAAAAAGTCCCAGTCTTTTTAATACCTCCTCATACAGAAGGTGCTGTATATCCCTAATCATTTCTGTTGCCCTTCTCTGTACCTTTTTCAAATCCAATATATCTTTTTTGAGATGGGGTGACTGAATCTGCAAGCACTATTCAATATGTTGGCATACCGTGGATTTATATAGAGGCAATATGATATTTTTCTCTTATTATCTATTCCTTTCCTAATGAGTCCCAATTTTCTGTTAGCTTTTTAAATTGCCACTGCACATTGAGCAGATGTTTTCAGAGAACTATCCACAATGACTCCAAGCTCTCTTTATTGACAGGTTCTGCTAATTTAGTATGTATAGTTGGGATTATATTTTGTATGTATAGTTGGGATTATATTTTGCCAAGTGCATTACTTTGCATTTATCAACACTGAGTTTCTTCTGCTATTGTGATGCCCAGTCACCCAGTTTTGTGAGATCCCTTCGTAACTATTCGCAGTCTGCTTTGGATTTAACTATCTTGAGTAATTTTGTATCATCTGCAAATTTTATCACCTCACTGTGTACCCCTTTTTCCAGATCATTTATGAATATGTTGAATAGGACTGGTCCCGGTACAGACCCCTGAGGGACACCACTATTTACCTCTCTCCATTCTCACCTTTTATTCCTACCCTTTGTTTCCATGTCTAATGATCCTTAATCTTAATCACCCTGCCTCTGTTTATAAACAAACTCCGTGCCCCAAAGGTTGTGCTGCTCCCAGCTTTAGTACTCATCACATATCATACTCAAGCTGTTGCACTTAAGAGCTCTGTCTCGGGCTAGGGTGAGTAGACCTCCCCTAGGAAACTTGGGCAGGGGAAGGGGGCTAGAGCCCTTCCCTGTCCCCCCCCCCCCAATGGCACCCCTGCAAGTGACCACTAGAGCTGAAAGGACAGGAGTACTTGTGGCACCTTAGAGACTAACAAATTTATTAGAGCATAAGCTTTCATGGGCTACTGCCCACTTCGAAAGCTTATGCTCTAATAAATTTGTTAGTCTCTAAGGTGCCACAAGTACTCCTGGTTTTTTTGCGGATACAGACTAACACGGCTGCTACTCTGAAACCTGTCACTAGAGCTGAGAATACATCTTAGGTCTCCTAAGTCTCTACTTCCCTGTCACTGGGCCACATTGTTGTTGTTATGGATTTTAATTACATTATATTGGAACGGATGGCACGGTTTTAAAAAATAAAATGTATTGGTCTAAATGACAGTTGCAAAAGTGCCCAGCATAATAGATCCTACCATCAGTTCCCAGCCAGCTTCATCTCTGAAACTTAAGGGTATTGTTGTCCCTGTATTTCACACAACGGCTGGAAAACACACCACAAATTTCAGTTCATAAAGTATTTGTCAAACCATTTGCCACCTCCCAGCCCCATGGCCACCAACACAGCAGGCAACAGTTCCTTGCTATGGGCATATCCTGCTTAAAAAGTCATCTTGCCTTCGAGAAGGGCAGGGGAAGAAAGATAACCAAAGCAAATGAAAGACCCACCAAGGTGGGTACTTGCCTTCTTGAGAATGCCACAGGGGCCCATTTTGTCATTCCTCACTTCAATGTGCAGTTTGTAATCAATGCCTAAGCCAGTTTTTTGATTTCTTCTTTCTCATTAGAGCTTCACCACAGTCACATTGAGACTGGATTACTGTAGTGCGCTCTGCATGGAGCTCCACCAGCAGCCCATCTGAGAATTTCCGCCAGTGCAGAAAATGACTGCTTAGTTATTTAGCCAAGCTATGTGTAGGGAATATATTAGGTTCCGACACCTGCACTAGCTTCTAGTTCATGTCCACATGCAATTCAAGATGTTGGTTTGGCCCTATAAATCCCTAAATGGGTTGTGTCCTGCACACCTTAGAGATGGCCCTTCTCTTTATGTGAAGATACTATAGCAGTTGAGATCAGCTGAGGTGCTAGAATTAACAGCTCATCAGTTTTAATCAGTGAGAAAGGGCTAGTGTGACAGGGTGAGTAGCCTTTGCTTTGGAACACAGGTGTGCCCCTTGGGCTGGCAGAGTCCAAGTTTGCTGACCTTCAGAGCATCACTCAAGGTTTATGTTTTTCCCCTAGCCTTCTGAGGAGTATGTGTGAGAGGAAGGAAAAAGTTCTTGGTCCCATGGGGCTGGCTTGTGGGACAATGTTGGTACTAATTTTAGTGCAGTCTGTATTTTCAGGCAGAGTTTGTTTGTTTTTAGTCATTGTTCATATTGGACCAGGAGTTAGGAGTTGCTGCATGTTAGAAATGTAAATTGTATAGATAAACTGTGCACATGAGTACCATTTTTTATGCTCACTTACCCATTTTGCACAAGTAAAATGTGCATTTATTTATTTCAGGAACTCAAGTGTGGGTACTTAGGCACTTTTGAAAATGTTATCCTGAAAGGCCAAGTTTTCTAATGTGGATGCCAAAGTCAGAGACTTAGACTGCTGAGTCACTTAGGTGATACTGAAAATTTACCCATAATCATTGCAGTGATGTTAAGCTAGTATTAAAACAGGACCGAAAACTGTTTTTAACAGTCACTTACATTGGTCTTCTATATTGCTGGTTTCACAGGCAATGTGCTTGATCAAAAGTCCAATAAAGTCAATGGAAGGAGTTCCATTGACTTCAGAGAGCTATGAACCAGATCTATGTCATTTGTCAACAAGCTGGCAGATGCTTCCATTTCAACAAGATTTCTTTTCAAATACTTCTATACATTCTATAAATAGAGAGAAATGTTTCTTCTCATGTGAACTTTTAGGCTGTTTGATTGGGTGAGCTGGGTGCATTTTTCTTTTAAAATCCAAATTTTACCCTCTGTACTTGGATTTTAGAATTCCTGTACATAAATGGTTGGCATTTATAGCTTAATGGATGTCTGTTTAGAGACTACACCATTGTGAACTGCTGCTTCCATTGAACTATGAATTAGACAACAGCGCTCTAACGTTACAGAAAAAGTACTTGTTGCTCAAGGAGTTTGATTCATGATTTAGTGCTTAAAAGAAACAAGTTAGAAACTCAGTAAATGCTTTAAGGACACCTTTCATGGACTAAAATACAGCTATTAGCACGTTTATAAGAAAGCTTTTCACCTTATCCAGGTGAGATAAACCCATTTGAACATATTTTGTTACTTAAAATCCAACCTAGCATGTGTTTGTTGCTTGGAGTGGTGTGAAAACAAATGTGTGGGCATTGCAAAAATATAGGTTCTATTGCTAATCATATAACACATTCTTTAGGGTGAGGAAGCAAAAAATATTCCTGGTGAATCAGTAACAGAAGAACAGTTTACCGATGAAGAAGGCAACATCATCACAAGAAAAGTAATCATGAATTGCAATTTCACTGTTCTGAGTCTTTGTATTCAATTAACTACTCTTACCATGCTTTCTCCTTTTAGAATCAGGAAAGAAAATCGATACTTTTCATGTGTTGCTTCCTACAGGTCACCCGGAAAGTAATAAGACGTGTTGTTATCCCACATGAGAGAAAAGTTGGTGAAATGGTAATGGAGGGGGGCTACAAAGAAATAACAGTTGAGGAGGGTTGTGCTGACTATCTATAAAGTGCTACTAAAGGGCTGGAGGTTTGCAATTTAACATCAAGTCTTGGCAAAGAGAAGTGCTTGCATTGTTGACAAGCTGTGCATCTGGATGAAGGGCAAAGTTTTACAATTGTAATGTTTACTGATAGGGTTCACTTTCAAAAAGGTATATTTGCATTGTGCTAGCAGCAAAAATCTTTTTCACACTAAGATATGGGGGTTTGTTTGTATAAAACAGTCAGTGGTTTTGGTTTTAAATTTAGGACTGTGTCTGAATTCTCATCTTTGACCCCCCTCTCCCTCCCCAAAAATAAGTAGTTTCATATGTTTATTTTGGTTGTCTTTTAGCATTTTTAACCTGGACCTGATATGTGTTTTGTATCATTCCTTCACAAACAGAAAAAAGATTTACCTGTAGTGAAGAGGAGACCTGATCCTGCAACCCCTTACTAACCTGAGTAATCCTTCAGTGGCACATCTCATGTGATTAAGTGGTTTCAGAATTCAGCCTGCCATGAACATGTTTGGATTTTGGCAGTGTGGAGAAGAGAACATCAGGCCAAATCCCGAAATCCTTACTCAGCGCCAGCCTCTCTGGAGAATAGAAGGGAAATAGGGGTGCAAGTAGCTTCTGTCTTCCCATACAACCCCATGCAGGAGCCAGTTCCAACTTCACTTCTTGTATGCCCTGAAGCATAAGAACTGCTCTTTCTGTGTGACCTGTAGGGTGCAAGTCATCCCAAAGTGGCTAGGGTATTTATTTTTAAATAAATATTGGGTTATTTTTAATTAATGTAGAATAGCTTCAGTTCTAGGTCTTGTTAGGGCTGTGATTTGATTATCAGTTGACAAGACCTCAGAAAACTTGGCTCAATCAGTTTATTAAACATAGATAAATCAACCCAAACAGAGAGGATACCAACTCTGGGGAACAGGCTTGCAATAACCGCAGCTTCAATTTTTCATGTGTGTTTATCCTAAAGTAAGAACTTAATTTGACTTAATATAGTCTCCTTGTTTACAGCAAGTAGAAGATTCACACCTTAACTCCCCTTTTCTTATCTAACTTCATACCTGTTTTTCAGGATACAAAGACATCAGTCCAAATCCTTCCTAACATATTGTATCCAGCACACAATAACATTCTGGATGTCAATATTCTGGATAGACCATAGAGCCATGAACTGTTTTCTACTAATGGCACCCAACACAGAATCCATATATAACATTCCTTAACAGAACATACATCTGACAGATTCTGCACATACAAAGAACAAAGGCTGGAACAGTGTAACTATTAGTAGATTTCCACAAAAAGGTTAGCATAGGTACAAAGAATTCTGCTCATGGTTCTACAACTTAACCTAAACACAATGCATTTTGGAAATATATGTGACATTGGCTAATAGTCTGCTGCATTAAAAGGCAAGAATCTGTGACTAACGCTACAGCTCTGTCATGGAAGTCACAGATTCCGTGATTTCAAGAGATGTCTGCGAGTTCTTTGGCTTATTCTTCAGTCCCTCTCGGGCTTGGGCTTCAGCCCTGGGCAGTGGGCTCAGGCTTGGGCTTCAGGCCCAGGTGGCAGGGCTAGGGTGACCAGATAGCAAGTGTGAAAAATCGGGACACCTTTTTTTCCCCACAGGGTGGGAGAAGTATAGTTGCATATATAAGACAAAGCCCCTAATAATGGGATGTCTGATCACCCTAAGTGGGGCTCCGGCTTTGGCTTCGGCTTCAGCCCTGTGCGGTGGGGGTCTGGCTTCAGTCCAAGTTTACTAGGCAATTTAAAAGCTTCTCTACCGATGCAGTGAAAACTGCATTAACCTGTGTGTATATTTCTGTGATTAAATTGTCTATTGCCCATGTCCTGTCCGTGACTTTTAATAAAAATACCCTTGACAAAATCGTAGCCTTATTTATGACACATGCACTGCTTGTCAGTGTCCTTGGCTGTATTTCTGCTGCTCTGCTTTGGTGAATTTTTTTGTTTGGCTATTTTTCTTCCTTTACTAACCTATTCACTTTAAAGCACAGTTGTTATGAGACATCATAATAACTATGGTTTAAATTTTCAAAAGTGGCCACTAATTTTGAGTGCCCAACTAGGATGCCTATGGGTTTGATTTTTCCAGAAACGCTGAGCACCCACAAATCTAACGAAAGTCAATGGGAAGCTCAACCCTAGGTATTTCAAGTTTGGTACCAACAACGGAGGCATCCAAAATTAGTGTCTATTTTTGAAAATTTAAGCCTGTGATTTCTACTTTTAGATGATATTTCCAGCCTGTTTTTGCAACTCAGCAGAGTGGTTAACTCTGAATTGTGTGTAACTTTGAAATGAAGTGTTGATGTGATTTAACTGCTTTTTACTTATCCTATTATAGCTACATGGGACCTGTTTGGAAAAGTTTTATAATTCCAAATGCTTTCTGCATATGTGTTAATGTGTGTACCTTTTCTTTAAAGCAGGGAGAAGGTTATAAGGTTAAGACAAAGAGAGAAGTCAGACATGTGGAGAAGAAGAGTTATTCATAACAGCAGAACACTGAACGGTCAGTTTGATAAATATTATTCCATTGTTTAGGCCTAGAGCAAATACAGTACTAGTGCACCAATTAGCACATTGTATAAACAATGAACTCTCTTCTACCGCTACATCTGTTTTAAACTGGGAAGTCCAATATCAGGCCTGCATGCTGCAAATATGAACAAAATATGTGTATGTTATTTTAAAAAACTATTTGTAGGAGTAGAGTTCTAGGGCACATACAGTTCACAATTAACAAAATTTCTGTTAATAAAATCAGACTTCAATGTGAGAAGTAACTGACTTGCATACAGTGTATGTATACACTTGTAATGTAAACAGTATATCTTGAGTGAAGCACTTCTTTCAGTCAGACACATGATCTGAGTGTTATGAAAGTCAATGTCCTTGTAAAATTCATTAAAAAGTCTAAATATACATCAACAAATAATCCTTACTAAATGTTTCCTATGAATTTTATGGATCCGCCCTTTACAATTATAACAAAACAGCTGATGATTTGTAGATGCTGCTGAAATAAAACCTATGCCAAATTTAAATGGTCATTATTGCAATTCCTCTGTATCACTTTGCTAATTATGAAACCGGCAGGATTATTTTGTCTAGAAATGTAGCAAACTTGATTATAAATGAAGAAAAGGACATTCTGTATGGTGCTTTGTTTTGCATCAAATGGATGATCTTAGTCACAGCTTAATTCAATCAGGCCTTCCATTTTATGCATATACAGTACGAGGGTATTTTTATCCCTGAATTTTCCTTAGCTTTGTTTTTAATCCTTAAACCTACATCCCACAAGCAGTCTCTTTCCCTACACAGCCTGATACAGGATTGACTGTAGGGATACAGAATAGAATAAATAGCATCCATAAAACTAATCCCAATGTCATTCTGAAGATACGTTAGAGGAAGAATGAAGTCATCTCCAGATGGCCAGTGGTTCTCTGCAATGATTATAATGTACCCAACCTGAGGTTCACTAGCTCTGGGGCTTGTTCCTGTGAGGTCCTGGACAATCTGGCTTCAGTTCAGAGAGGCATGTGCTGAATTTTTAAGAATGTGAATAGTTTCATTGATTTCAACAGGACTATACACATACTTAAAGTTCATCATGTACTTAAGTGCTGGATCAGGGCCAGAGCACTCAGGACTTCACAGGATCCAGCCTCTGAAGAGCAAGCATCTCAAACCTGACTACAGTAGAACCTCAGAGTTATGAACACCTCGGGAGTGGAAGTTGTTCGTAACGCTGAACAGAACGTTATGGTTGTTCTTTCAAAAGTTTACAACTGAACATTGACTTAATACATCTTTGAAACTTTACTATGAAGAAGAAAAATGCAGCTTTGCCTTTATTTTTGTTGTTGTTTATGTTTAACACAGTGCTGTACTGTATTTGCTTTTGGGGGGGGGAGGCGGAGGTTCTCTGCTGCTGTCTGATTGTGTACTTCCAGGTCCAAATGAGGTGTGTAGATGACTGGCCAGTTCATAATGCTGAGGTTCTACTGTACTCACTTTCTCTTGGCAGCCTAATAACCTGCTGCCAGCCTCCCAGGTCAGCCTAACACCATTTCTGAATTGAGGTGTTTATTTTGAAACATCCAAAGTATGGTAACAGAACTAATACCACTTCACAGTGTGTCTGCAGAATGTATTCATACAATATTTAGGTACAAAGAAAATGAATGTTCTTAATGAAACCCTTTCTCACTTGTGGAGTTTTGGCTAACTTACCACTCTGTAGAAAGCAAGCCAAAGAGAAGGACTTGATTGTAGGAAAATGTGCCCCAGCTAAAAGGTCTGCTCCTATATACCTATCTAGGATTTAGGATTTTCCTGTATCTGTCATCCCTATCAACAGGCAGATTAGATCTGCATGACAGTTGTCCTTATACACCTAAAAAACCATGCCCTTGCCCCTGTTGAAACCAGTGGGAATATCAGGTTTAGAAGGAATGCAGGATCAAGCCCAATATTTCTTAAGCGGTATGGGATGCAGCAAGAACCCTTTAGTGTGTAAGTGTGATGCAATGCCATTGCCATAGGATGAATACATAGCATGGTGGGGGTATTCAATTTTAAATAAAATATTACCCTATAAAGCAACTCTTGCCTAATCCATCCTGACCTTCTTAGTGAGCTCTTCAGAAAACAAATCCACTCACATTTCCTGTGAACTGTTATAGCTTTCCCACATGATTTCCAGTATGTAGTTGTTCCTAGCTAGAACCTGGCCACAAATTCAGAAAAAAATGAAAACGCTCTCTACACAGAGGTTAATTATGGATGTGATCTGTGCCCTGTGTTGATGTTCCATAATTAAAAGCTTGCAACTAGATTAAGCAAAATAAAATGTTAAGATTGAAAATTCAATCGTTTAAATATTTTATTCTGAACTCAAACTAGGTTCATTTTCACAGATGGTACGTTACCAGGGAATTTGGATCTGTCTTTGAGCAAAAACAAATGAAGAAAGGGACTGGTTTTGAGCAAAGATGGCTTTCACATAGAAAATATGCAAAAATGTATATTGTTTGCAAGTTTTTGAGGCAAAATGGCTTTTTCAACATTGAAAATAAAGCAAAATTTGAATTATGCATAGACATTAAATGCTGAAAATTTTCATGTGAAATTCTGTGAAATTAAATTTGTGACTTTCACTGAGATCTGCTTGTACCAGCAAGACTTAGACCCTGGGCTTTCAGAGCAAGGGGTAGATTTATGTAGGCAACATACATGGGTAAGGACACATTGTTTTACCATAAAAGGACAAAGAGAGTGCTCTCCTTTGGAATGTGCATGGACCTGTGACCTGATTTAATAAACAGGCATGTACATGCTAGTCTCTGAATCCCACAGTCAGTGTTTAAACAGAGCTTAGAAAGACAAACAAGCTTTTCTACATTAAGTTGCTAGGAAGAATGGTTGGCTTCTTTCAGTTCATGATGTGTTAGCATGTTTTTATTGCATTTTTATCTGTCATTAATATGGGATTACAGCACTGTCATCAGCTGTGATGCACTTCCATTGCTCTTGTATGACAGATTTAACAAACTTCTTAGGTAGATGATAGTTACTATCACTATATGCAGAACTTTATGACCATTTTCAAATAGGCAAGAGAACATGAATTGCATTTCTTTCATATCCATACTATTCTTATCCACCAAATTAAGCCACATGGTGATATGTCCATTTAATTCCTAGTCTAATCACACTTCCATTGCATGTAGCCTCATAAAGTCTGATTCTATGTGCCTTTTTCTCCTAGTCAGTGGGAGTTCTGAATGTGCAATGAGTGCGGGATCTGGGACATAATGTGGATGATTGCCACACACAGAAAAGTGATGATATTGGAGTTGTACTGTCATTCTGGAAATGTCGCTATCTCTGCTAGCATATATTACTCAGACATTTTTGAAAAGCTGTTAACTTCTTCATTGTAATTAAATGTAATGTGTTCCAAACATTTTGTAACCCACTTCATCAGGAGCATACCATATGTTGACAGACTTATACCTTCATACTGGAAATTCAACTAACTTCATTAAAAACTGCCTTATTTAACTTTTTTTTACAGCATACCATAAGATTCATTAGACTTTTTTTGTATTGCAAAAATGTAGGGAAATGATTCTGAAGAGATATTCTGAAACCATTTTGTGCTGTCTTTTTTTCACAGGATTGTGTGCTTTTACTGCCAGTATTCTAGACAGACACTATGGAAGAAAAATCAACAGGAATTAAACATTCACTGATACAAGTGTGCGTGTGTTTGCTGCTTCCACACATTAACCGCATGGTTTTTATGCAAAAAAAAAAAAACAATAAAAATTTAATTTAGCATGAGCCAATTTACAGAGCATGGAAATTCACTTTCATTCACAGGATTGGAGAGTGTGCAATTAACAGTGCAGTGTATATACAAGATTGCCATGCTGTTAACAGCTTTATTTCAAGCAATTTGATGTCATCATAAAAGAAATAAATTCCTGTGGTCAGAGGGACATAAGAAGATGAAATGGTTAAAACATGGAAAGACACTAAAATTACTAAATCCACAACAGCTCGCCTTATTTTTCTTGGACCCAAACTGTCAGGGTATAAAACACTATTTGTTTCTTTTTTAAACATCAATAGTTTTGCTGTAAATAAATAACACTGTATAAATTCTAACAGAAAATAGAATAAATGTTGATAAGGCACTGCCTCTTAGATCACAAACAGAATATTGCAAATGCATCAAACAGAATAGGTGTCTCAAATGGCTACACCTACAAGGATATTCTGGGTGTATCTTCACAGATTCTTGTATATTAGCAATTATAATGTTTGTATATGCAAAAATGCTAGCTTGATTTTAAAAAAATCTTTAAAATCTGCTGCAAATTTAAATGATTCCCAAAATGAGGAATTCTGTAGTTCTGTGAAAACTTTTCTTCAGAGTACTAATATTTTGATGCATGTGTTTCACCTTATTTTGATTAAATCTTTTCCAGTTTTGCAAACACTATACTGCAACATGATAAATAGGATTTTATCTGTAAACACAAAGCCCTTCATCTAATATTTGTTGCTGTTGCCAATTTTTCAATGAAATGACCTAACAACATACCATATACAGTAGTTGCATTATGGGGAGGGGGGTGCTATCTGTTCTCGCTTTATAATGGGGGTAATGCTTGCAGCTTTAGAACTGGGTTGGTGCTCTTATAAAGCACAAGTTTGGGATATTTTAAAATGAACCGAAGAGAAATTATTAGCTAATAGACTGGCAGCACGCTGTAAAATTATTACTGTATTGTGTACTGGCTATAAGATGTAGAATCTTTCAGTAAGCCAATCATCTGTAATCATTCTAGCAGTGTAATATTAGGTTGTTAAGGCTGCTGTGTTTTAAAGGGCATTTTTATTTGGGTTTTGGTGAAATACTTTAATTTGTTGATTATATTCATATGAAAACAACATTCATTGATAATAGCTCTAATTACGTATGTATGAAAACAACATACACTGGATGATCTAGCTGATTATTTAAGCATAAAATAAATTGTGTTAAAACTCTTCAATAATGTGTATTTTGCAGTATTATTATACCTTTTAAAATCATGTCTTCAGAATTCCAACCATTAATTATCCCAGCCCTTTTCACTTCTGTCCCACTCAGTTTGCTTTGTATGACAGCAGTGAGCCCGGCCATCACTTGGCATGCTTTGCCCAAGTGGGCCACAGAGGGGCAATGTATCATGCATCACATCCTCAACTAAATTAGGCAAAGCCCTGCTACCCACACCCGTTGGATTATTCCATTTATAAAACACAAATAGCACTAGGGAAAGGACTGTGTTAAAACAGGTGTTACTTGACCAATGTCACAAATTAAAGACAGTCTCCTCTCAAACATAACTCTGGTACTCTCTTTTACTCTATTTCACATAATCAAGACCCAATAAAAATACTACTAACAAACCAGTTTCATTCCCAACACATCCATAATCACACTGATCCCCTGTAGATCATACACACACCTCCTGTACATTCTATATCATGGATCACCATAATAGTGCCAGCATGATGGCATAAACCACCATGAATCTACAATCACTGCCCAATACTGGGTCCATCCTTTTGGACACTGTGTTACATGCCATCAATCAACTGACTCTATTGTTTGTGACATTCTTAATTATTTTACAATAAATAGCTGACCTATTTACAATATTCACATACTCCTTTTTACCTGGTGTAGCAGTATTAAAAATGAGATATTTGTCACTTTGGCCTGGTCCCCACTAAGCCCCCACTTCGGACTAAGGTACGCAAATTCAGCTACGTTAATAACGTAGCTGAATTCGAAGTACCTTAGTCCGAACTTATCGCGGGTTCAGACGTGGCAGGGAGGCTCCCCTGTCGATGCCGCGTACTCCTCTCGCCGAGCTGGGGTACCGGCATCGACGGCGAGCACTTCCGGGATCGATCCCAGAACATCGATTGCCTGCCGCCGGACCCTCCAGTAAGTGAAGACATACCCTAACTTGCATTACTGGTGTTTCATGCATTATACCATTTTCTTCATCCTTCCAAATTCTGGGCCAGATCCTGACTTGGAATAAATAAGGATAGTTCAATTGACTTCAGTGGAGTTCTGCCAGTTTACACCAGCCAAGGATCTGTTCTTACGCGTTTATAATATGTTAATGTTAGCACATCAACTTATCTTTGTCAATATTTTAAGGTTATGGCTGGAAATTTTGGAAGCTGTGGCAATAAATGAAAGGTTCTTTATAATTCTTAGACATTATGTGTTGCAGTACATATTTTACCCCAATCATGACATTTACTGCTGCCATATTCAGATGCCTCTGCTCATCACCCCAGTGAATTTGAAGGGTAACTATCACCTCCATCACTTACTCTGTTGAAGCACAAGCAGTTATTATTAAGGTCCAAGTTCTGTGTGACTCTGTGATATTCCAATATTATCATCTTCACTAGTCGGTAGCAATCTATTCACTAGAGCAAGGATTCTCAGACCTTTTCATAATGTAGATAGACCATAGAATATCAGGGTTGGAAGGGACCTCAGGAGGTCATCTAGTCCAACCCCCTGCTGAAAGCAGGACCAATCCTGCACTAAATCCCCAAATGGCCCCCTCAAGGATTGAACTCATAACCCTGGGTTTAGCAGGCCAATGCTCAAACCACTGAGCTATCCCTCCCCCCCAAATAAATTAATGGAGATATCCTATCTCCTAGAACTGGAAGGAACCTTGACAGGTCATTGAGTCCAGCCCCCTGACTTCACTAGCAGGACCAAGTACTAATTTTGAATTGATTGAACTCAGAACGCTGGGTTTAAGCAGGCCAATGCTCAAACCACTGAGCTATTGCTCCCCTCAACCATATCTGCCTTGTAAAGGGAGTGTCTTGTAGACACTCCCACTCCCTTTCAGACTCATGCAGACTACTTGCCCGCCCATCCATGATCATATGACATCCCTGAAACAACTACAATCATTGTTTTCTTGGAAAAATATGTATTTTATGCATTCTAGCTATCTTTTAATGCAATTTACAAGATGGAAACCAAGAAGAGAGGAGCACATGACAGCCATGCCAATCACCAGCAATCATGAATCTGAGAACCACTGCACTACAGTCTTGAGTTCCTCTTTATTTCTCTTATGATAGCTAAGAGAACTAATGGCAATCAGGATTTTGTTTCATCCATGTCTTCTCTGCAGAGGCCCCTTTCAGAGTTCCTATTTGACAGACTTTAGTTATATTTGGTGGACAGAAGTTCTGTTTCCTGAGACAGATAATTATACGAAAATATACATGTGAACCTAGCTGGGCCTCAGACCAACAACAGAGAAGCTGGAAACAACATCAAAGTTAAGAAGAAGCCAGATTGACAAGAAGGCTAGAACTGGAGCAGGAGTTTACCAGAGACCTCAGCCCTGTTTCTCTGCTGTCCTCCACCTTGCGCAATCATTTACACCAGGGCACAGTGAGTGGAAAATGCTGCCATTCTGATTTCTACAAAAGATGCAAGACTGTGGAAAATCAGAGCTCCATTTTGGGACAGCAACTGGGTGAAACTGTCACAGGTTCAATAGGTTTCTGGGCTGTATATGCAGAAAGGAAAGATGTGTGTGTGTGTGTGTGTGTGCGCGCGCAATGAAAAGATTTTAGAAGAGAACTGTCAACCTGCCAACTCTGAGGCGTTTCTAGCATCTGTTGGCTCACAATGCCTTTCAAGCCCAGTTCCATTCTCTAATCTGGGTCTCTACAATGAGAGAACAGGCTGATCTGACCTGTCACGTTATCAGCTCATTCACAAAGAAATATACTGTTCAACTGTATTAAAGTGCAGTACAGCCAATCAGGAAGTGATCCACAGTTCTACATGAAAACAAGCCTTATATTGTTTTATCTTTATACTCCAAATTTAGAGATGATGTAAACAGCAAACTTCAATTTCTCACCATAGATAAATCAGCGTATAATTGAGGGGAGCCGAAGGGTGGAGTTGTGGGAAAAAAAGCAATAAATTAGAGCTTTGTTGTTTTAAGTTTAGCTGAACCATATCATCTTCTTTGAGGGCGCTGGGACAACTCTGTTGAAGAGGAGCTACCTGAAGAGGGGAGGAGGATTTCTCCTTTGAAGAACAAAGCTAGGAAGGCACAAGAATCAGATCCAAGTAGGGAAGGCGCTGTGGGCATTTGGGATACACTTTGAATTAGTGCCTAACCATCTCAATGCTTACATGAAGCTAGTGAAGTTTACCTATCACTAGAGAAAAGAGTCAGAGGAACCTTAACAAAACTAACCTGAAACTTAAAAAACAAAAACAAAAAAACCTCTGTAGCTGAAACGTTCTTATTTAACCAAACAGGATTGTCCTTCCTCAGATAAAGCATTCTGTAAAGGCTACAGCAGAGCAGAAAAAAGCTCATTCCGCTTTTGCAAAGGACTTTGATATTTTGAAATTTGGTTTCATTCCAATTTGGACCAAAAACCAAATATTTTCAAATTCTTTGTGGAAAGGGAATGGAGCCCCTGCTTCAGGGTACTGCAGCTGGAAGCCCAGGAGTAACTATTGTCAGGGAAGTCCACCGGAAGGAAAGCCGGCAGGAAACCAGACAAGTTTATCTCAGAACTTTGGTGAAATTGAACCATTTCAGCGAAAAATGTTCTATCCCAATGTTTTCAACCAATGTGAGATAGGACAAAGAAAGCGCAGCTCTGGCTATTGATTCCTGACTACATAGATTTCAACCGCCAAAATTGCCTTTTTCAACTTTCTGAGCTGCAATTGCAGCTTTGCTGATGCTCTGTGATGCCAGGAATGATCTAGTTATTATTTAGTCCTGCCTTGAGTGCGGGGACTGAACTAGATGATCTACTGAGGTCCTTTCCAGTCCTACACTTGTATAATTCTACGCCCCTGGGGCTGGGAAAGATTCTGTTCCCCTCCCTACTTCGTGGACAGCTATCCTCTGCAAGGCCCGTCGTCTCAACTATGCCTAGAGATCCTAAATTTGGCCCTGAATGTTGCTCCAAAACAATTCATTTGCCCCCTGAATTTGCAAAAAATAAATAATATATTCAATCTGCTCTGTCCAAAGGACAGGACTATGCTATAGTGAAATATACCTTTAGAGCAGTGGTGGCCAAACTTACTGATCCTGCGAGTTGCATACAATAATCTTCAGAAGTTTGAGAGGTGGGCATGCCTGCCGGGGATCAGGGCGGGGAAGAAGCCCCAAGCCCTGGAAGGCACACCCCACGGGGATGAAGCCCCACCATCGCACTGCAGGGAAGAAGCACCAAGCTCCCGCTCCCTCCCCCAGTCTGGTTGGTGGAGAATCAGGGGAGAGATGTGGGGGGCTCCACAAGCCACACTTTAAATTTAAAAGAGCTGCATGCAATTGGCCGCCCCTGCTCTAGAGTCATGAAGTGCAATATTAGAGAGTGCAAATGGGATTTTTCTTTCACAATTGTTGGCAGGTTGGAGACTTGGAGATCTTTTGTATTTTTCAGGAGAAACCACTATGGTCTTTCCTCATGCTAAAATCCATTCATTATTTCAGCAGCTTTTAGTTTCAAGGGTAAAATCCTGGCCCCCTCTGAAGTCAATACAAGTTTTGCTATTTACTTCAATGGGGCCAAGATTTCACCCTGATTTTAAACCCTGAAAGGAGATCGAATTCAGTGTTTAAATTCCCACAACAGTCTTAATTCTAACCCTGCTTGCACACATGCATTATGCGGAGTCCTGGAGAACTCCTAGTGACCTGAATGAGAACGTCACACAGAGAAGGGCTGACGTGCCGGGCCCAAGTTAGCTGGGTATTGCATTTCATGATTAGTTAAAACTGGGTACTGATCTGCTCTAGGCACCAAAGGTGAAATGCTGGCCTTAGTGAAGTCAATGATAAAACTTCTGACTTTAATGAGGAATTCATCCTAAATATTTATTATACAGCTCTGGGATAACTAACGTATGGAAGGGGAGGACATACTCTGACTGGTTCTACCAAAGTGTGTAGCTTTATTAAGCAACAACAACAACACTTAAATGCTGATAAACTGTCACATTTTCTGGTAAAAATTGAACACCAATAAACTGTACAATGCTGTTTCTATTCAGTTCTTAGTGTGTGATGCACTTGCACTGGCATTGATCTCACTGTGTGCAGGGGTATACATTTTAACAGTGCACAGAAGGCGTTATTTCCTAATGACAAATAATAGGAACCTTCTGATAAAGGCGAATATGCTTTTGTGGGCAAAACCCTGCCCTGAGGAGATGAACTGTGTGGTGGGAATGGGAGGGACGATAAGAACTAGTATCATCTCTGTGTTTGGCACTAGAGCCATTCTGCTGGGCAAAGGAGATGATCTGCCAGGTGCAAAGAGGAGCAATGTGTGTCTCCAGGTAGGATGTGCTTCTAGCTGAAGGCATGATCATATCCGTAGGCAAGAGACCACACTCTTGGCAGGCTGTGGACCTGCTAGCACTCTCTTGAGTACTATGTAGGAATCCTGCACTGCTTCTGTGAGGGTGCGCCTGGGGAAGAAGAGCTGGGGTCTGAAATCTGTACTGCCACACAGGAAACCCATATTAGTGAAATAAACATTTACCATGTCTTGGTGCCTGGTGATTTGTGATGGTATCAAGACAGACTCTTAGTGCACACCTCTTGCCTGCCCCTCCACAAAGGGCCATGACTCAGTGGACTGGGGCAGAATGGGGGAGGGCCTGACTTCAGACCATGCTAAGGTTATGTGCCCGCAGAGGATTCTAGTTCCCAAGAACGCAAAGAGTGTTTGAGGAGCGGGGCAGGCAGGTGGTGCTGTGAATGCAGATACCCTGGCAATTCACCTATGAGGCTGCAGCAGTGGCTGCAGAGGCACATATAATGCCATAGTGAAGCCTGATTCCTTCCTCCAAGCCACCGCCAAAATCCCTAGTGTGCAGCTTTCCAGAATTTAGCCCATAATGTATTTGTACAAGGGGACAGAATTAAGATTCACAGGGGAATCTTAATTCTAAAATTCCTGAGTTTAAAACTGCAAGCACATTAAATATTGTGTGGACACAGTTGTTTGTATTGAATGTATTCAAGCAAAGCAGTAGCTCAGGGTGCACAGGGATAGCAGGATTAAGACATGTTTTTATTTATTTATTTAGAAGGAGAATATGGGCTGGAAATTTGCTAAATCCTAGTGAAACACAAATCTCTCCAGTAACAGCAAAGGAAATGCAAACAGCCCTGGCTTGATCATTTTCTTTTAGTATAATTTTCTCTTTTTTCCCCAGTTTTTCTCCAGTGCAACATTAGCCTTACAGGCAAGATTGAAAGTCATAGGAATATGCTCCTATTCAAATTAATGGTATTGCAAATTGCTGTATTCTTTGGTTGTGTGTGTTTAATGCTGTTTTGGCTGTTTGTTTAATATTCTACATCAATTGTTCAATTTCTGCAAAAATCTATACTATATTTCATTTGTAATTGGATGTTATAAATTACTATAGTCTCTGAAGTAGAAGATATATTAGTGAGATAAACTACAGTTGTTTGCAGGAGTTCTGCACCACCATCCTTATTAGTGCTAACTGAAGAGGTTTCCTGGAGGTCTGACACCTGCATCTGGCTGGGGTGCTTTTGTGCAATACAGCTTCACAGGAAATAGAGTCACTCTAGACAGTCATTTTAAGGTAATTACATGGAAATATACTGTAGAAAACTAAAAAATAAATCCCAGAATTCTTGCCATTAGTGCTTAAAAGGAAAAATGATGAATTACAGTTATTTTAGTTATTTACAACTATTTAGAATGAGTACAATTATACAAAGACATTATTAAGTAACTCGGTCTATGCTGAGATTTAGTACTTAGACTTTTTTATGATGGATTGGCCATGGACACATGATTGGCAGCAGTGGCTCTCCAATTAAACAAAGGACAAGTACATAGGACCCAATTTGTGCGTTAATGCAGTGGAGTGGTAATGATTTTACCTGGCAGTGAAGTATTTTAATATTCATCTCTCTATTCAATATCTTCAAGTACTTGGTACATGTTTTTGTATTTAATGTGTTCTCATTTGTTTTGGAGTGTATGGATCGTAATTGGGTTTATAAGTTGTCTTTTTTTTAAAGAGTCAAATTCTCTGCTGCTGTAACTCCATTGAGTTCAGTGGAGTTACACCAACAGAGATTTGGCCACACAACTCCGTGATAAAGAAACAATCTAATGAAAAGAGACTGCACAGATACTTACCAAAAAATGCCATTCACTTCAATGAACAGACCCTGCAAAACAGAATGAACAAAATAAGCATTTTCTTTTCATCCCAATACCCCAGATATTTGCAGCCACACATTAACCTCTCTTAGAACATAATTCTGTAAAATTTGTGAGGGGTAAGGACACCCAACATCCCGAGGAGGAACTCAGCGCCTCACAGGATCAAGTACTTCATTTGATCTATATATTCAATCTTGCAGGCCAGACAGACAGAGGCTCGCATAGGCCACTATTTGCTGCAGAATCCACCCCTTGGCAGATTTGTTCTCCAGACTCAGAGTTTTCATCTAAAAAAAAAAAAAAAAATTGTTCACAGCTTGTATGTTTGCAAAGAAAACCTTAAAAACATGCACCAAATATAAACCAGTGTTTTACTGAATCTGCAGGCAGATGGGGACATACACAACCTTCCGAGCTACTTTTCCCATTAATTTCAATGGATCATCGACTCTGAAACTCAAAGCAGACAATTTGAGTATCAATATTGTCAGTTTTTACACGGTTGAACATTTTAGCAGATCGTCCAGTTAATATGCATATCCCACAATACCCAGATGCATTCTATGTCCTGACTGCTAAAAATGAATTCTTTTAATATTGCTATAAATAACAGTGAGTTTATTGTACTGATATATTATTCAAGTTCATATTTTGTTTAGAACAAATCTCTAATTTTAAATTTAAAGGAAACTGTTGTACAATTTCCAGTCTGTCAAACCAGAGTGCTGCAGAAATTGGCATAGAGGGAGGGGATACAGAATGTAGGTCCAGTCTGCTGCACAGTACACAGGGCCTTGCATAAAGGGTCATCTATTATTGCATGGAAAAGGAATTAGTAATGGGGGGACCAAAGTGCACTGTTCAGAAAAATGTACACGCCACACTTTTCCTAATTGCTGGTACTGAAAACAGCATGCTAATTGTACATGGCTTTATTTATTTGATCCTAAATCCAGGAGCAAGGTAAAAATGTATAATAAAGTTTACTGGTACTTTTCCCATCATGCTAATGTTGAACTATTGAGAAGCCATTTGACCTATAAAACAGAAATGCACAGCACTCCTTGGAAAGCTTCCAGAAGCTATAGATTATTATAGCACAACAGCTAGAACAACAAAGCAAACCTACTACAAATGATGAAAAAATTCTTTTGGGAAATGACAAAGAAAGAAAAAAACAAGAGCTAACTATCTCATAGGGTGTACATTTATTGCTCCATGTCACATCATAATTAATTATACTGTCCTCCACAGATATTTCTCTTAATATAATCCTCTGCTAGGACTGGTGGTAAGAAAGAAACTCTGTATTTCTCACCTGGTTTTATCATAGGCCCATAGCTTCATTTTCTAAGTATTGTATCATGCATTACTGAAGGCAATGGACCTTTAGTTGTTGATTTCAATGACAGCAGGATTAGGCCCTAAATTTTAAGCCTAATACTAGTGAATTGGTTTCCCTCTGTTCTTAATACTGTTTTTCAAATGAAACTTTTGCCCATGTAGTAGCTATTACCCTAATGGTAGAAAGATCTATGTATGCGATAGATATTCCCATTGTAATGCTTTATTGCGAGGTAATTCCATTTGGCTCTACATTTTTTTTTAAATGTTGTTTGTTTATTTCTCAGATACGATTTTTTCCATTAATTGCATTTTAATATGCATTGTATAATATAATTGTAATGATATCGTAGTTCTTACAAATGACTAACGGCCCTCTGTATTATATTCAAGATTTTATTAAACCCTCAAGCATACCTATTCTAACCACCATAACTGGCAATATATTTTATAAAATATTGCTGTCAATTATGCGAATTTATGAAATTGTGTTCTAATTGCCCATTACCTCCTGTAATGATAGTTACTGTCAAGAAATACATTCCTTTTTATTGCTTCCTTTTTTATGTGAACTTGTGCTCTATCATTACATAGTACTGGATGACATTTTAAGATTCTTTGATTGGATAGGAACATTTTTGTATATATTGTTATAAATAAACATTTTTTTTTAAAAAGATGGTACTATATCTTTTGTATTTCCTGATGCTGAGAGAAGATATTTAAAAGCCTTTGCAGGCCAGCCAAACAAAATATTTAAGCTAATTGTGCAGCTGATCATATGTTTGTTTTGATTAGTATTCATGCAGATCAAAATTAAATAGTGGAGTTGCTCATTATGAACAAACCTTTTTCTCCTCTTTCTAAGTACAGCTCTCTTAACACAGTACAAGCTGGTCCTTTTAGAGGGCTGAGAGAGAGCTGGCCCTGTTTTCCCAAATCCTGGGAGCACAATTTGAAAACCTGTAAGTACAAAGAAAATAAGCCCATTTGTTTGGTTTTCAGGCATTACCAATATATACTCAATCCTGTCTGTCTTTTACTCACATATGTATTTTATTTAGTGCAGTGGTTCTCAACCCGTAGCCTGCGGGCCACTTGTGACCCAATCAGCACACAGCTGCGGCCCATGTGACATCCTCAAGGCCATACAGCTAGTACATATATTGTCTGGATGTGGCCCAAGTAATACAGAGAGAGCTGCATATGCGGCCCACAATGGTAAACAGGTTGAGAACCACGGATCTAGTGGCTCCAGTGCAAGTCAGAAAGACAGGATTCCTGGATTCTCTTGCCAGCTCTGCAAATGACTAGTGTGTGTGATGTTGAACACAGCTCGTAATTTTGATGCCTCTGTTCAGGGCTGGCTTTAGGACCTGCGGGGCCCGATTCCACGGTCCGGGTCTTCGGTGGCATTTCGGCGGCGGGGGGTCTGTTCCGCGTCTTCTGCAGCACTGAAGGACCCCCTGCCGCCAAAGACAACCGGAGTGGACCCCCCCCCCCCCGCTGAAATGCCGCCGGACCGGACCACCGCCGGGTGAGCCTAAGCCGCGGGGCCCTCTTAGGCATGGATGCGGGGCCCTCTTACCCACGGGGCCTGATTCCAGGGAATTGGGGGAATCGGCCTAAAGCCGGTCCTGCCTCTATTTACCCATCTGTAGAATGGATATAATAATACCTGTTTCACACAGGTGCTATGAAATTCAGGGGCAGGTTCTGCACTGTGGTCAGGCCTCTTTGCACTATACTGCTGAAGTTCAACAGCCCCAAGCGCATGTTGCTTGCCATTGCAGGTAGTTCTGACGTGCTAGGAAACTGGACCAGTGCATAGCCACCCTAGCATAGGGAAACACAAAAAGATGACTTACAGTCACATTTGCACAGATGCCCTCCAGGGCTGCACTGAATGCTGCCTGCCATGGGTAGGTGGGCATTTCTGGGGAGGTATTGCTGACAGAGGTGTGATGGGGGCAAGAGGGAGGAAAGAGGGGACTCTCAGCTGGCAAGCTCAGAATGTTGGTGGGAGCAAAATGTTGGCTCTGAAAGCCAAAGGATGATGAATGACAGGTGTCAGAGTTGACAGTGCACCAATTGCAGCTGCACCCATGATGGCACACATTCAGTTGAGTGTGAATGGATTCAGGCTTATCCCAGATACCACTATACAATTTTGGAGTAAATTAGGCCTTGTCTACACAGGGATTTGGCCCCATTTACTGCCACAAGTGGCTAGTTTAGATAGGAAAAGCCCTCTAAGTTGTGTTTTGCAGCTTACCAAGTTTCTGTAGTTTAGACCAGTAACTCCTGCGGAGGGGCTCATGGCAGCTACAGATCAAGGGGAATAATATACTGTGCAGCCATCTTTCCCTTCTGTGCAGCCCCATGACACATTTTCCACTGTTTTTTCATGGTTCTGCTGCCCTCCACCCCCTGCAACATAAGAGAACATATAATCTCTTATTTTACTACCCCTCAGCTTCACAGGCAGGATACCTGTAGGATACCAGAGTATTTAAATTCACTACTTGAAGACAGCTGGCTCATGTCTATAAAAAGGAGTTTTGTTAATTATACTTTTATCACATACTTGTGCTTTTTCATTGATCTGGTTAATATTTCACTGATGTGCCAAGCACAACATTTCATTGTCTTCAGTGCTAATTAGAATAGCATTTTCTCTCACAATGTATTTATTTGGAATATTCAGATATAAATTATAATTACATTTATGTACATTATTTTCCAATTTACTGTGCAAAGGGAGAGAGTGTGGTCTCAAGCCCAAGCATCAGGTACCCCTGAGTGTTAATCCTGCCTTTCACCTGACTCATGCTATGTCACTGGGTAAGCTATATCACCATTCTACTTCAGTTACCTCATCTGAAATGTAAAGTGAGGCTAATACTTTCTTGCTTCACAGGGCAGTGGTGAGGATTAATTAGATAATGTTGCAGCACTGCTTGGACCTTGGAAGTGTTATAGACATGCCAAGTTATCATTCATTATTATGCACACAGGCTAAAAAATTGAGGAGAGTGCATATGATGCAGCTCCAACCGAGGGAGAAGGCGGTAAAGCAACAAAGCTGGACTTGGTGGGAAAATTCTTAAATCAATTCCATATTATTTTTTCTTTGTACCTGCAGTTCGATAGCCTATTCTACAGAGATTCTACCTAGCTGCTAAGGCATTTCTAAAATACCTATCATTTCAATAGTTAAGATGCCAATCTTGCTATCAAATTTCCACGACTAGACCTCACGCCTTCATGGGACCCCGTTGATTTCAACAAAGCTCCACACAAGCAAAAGGGTTTACTTCTACAGATTCAATTGCATAACTGGGACCTTAGTGTATATTCTGTCTAATCTAGCTGTCATTTATGCCACACATATTGTGGTGATATATATATGGATAAATTGCATGTAGCTCATCCCTTTGGCTATATCACCTGCACTCTGCCCACTAATCTATCTCAACCTGGGCTACCTGAAGAAGAGCTTTCTTGTAAGCTCGACAGCTTGTCTCTTTCACCAGCAGACGTTGGGCCAATAACAGATATTACCTCACCCACCTTGTCTGGACTGTTTCTAACATTCCAAATCTCTAAGCAGCTTCAAATAGCTGCCATTACACCGTCAGCAAATGTTTCCTTCACTCCATGCCCTCCCCCCCCCAAAACATGTCAATGGGGAACATGGGAATCCTCCTTTGCACAGGGATACAGCACTAGTTTCAAGCACAGGCGGTTCTGGAGGTATCAGACCTTAAAATCACAGCATTTGATGTATAGAAAGGCTATTTTCAGCCAATTTCCTACACATACATTTTCTAAAAGCTATTTGATATGGGCTGGGATTTTCAAAGGAGTTTAAGAGAGGTAGGTGCCACCTCCTATTGAATTTCAACAGGAGTTCAGTGCCTAGCTCATCTAGGCGCCTTTGACATCCAAGTTATAATTTTTATCTCCCTCTGAGGCCTTACAGTTAGACACAGGGTAATTAGTCAATCTGACTTGACACACAAATGGATATAAAAACACAGCACCAATACAAATGTTAATACTCTGTCAAACATTTCTAAAATAGGGTTTGGAGTATCTTTTGGAAAATATATGACAAAGCCAATTCTATGAGATGGAGTGATGATATATCAAGATTTTATTGGCATTGAAGTGAGGTAAAGTGGCATCCCTCTAAGCCTGGTCCTGATCGACCACTACACTCTCCCTGGTGGGCTTAGCCAAATCAGCCCCGCCCCTCCCAGAAGTGCAGGGGCAGGACAGGAAGTATAAGGAGAGGGCCTTACAGCTCAGTTGGGGCTGAGCCAGGGAAGGAGGCAGATGTCTCAAGCCCTCTGTGGGACTCTGGACCAGACCCCTTAGCCATCCATGCCCTGCCACCAGAGGTAACCGAGGACAAAGAGACCTTATTGGGACTACCATCGGCCGTCTACCCAGAAGTTACTAAGGACAAGTGGAACTGTGCCAATGGATGGCAGTTAGGGTTGCCAACTCTGTAATCTCACAAAATCTAACACCCTAGCCCCACCCTTCCCCAAGGCCCTGCCCCCCCCACTCACTACATTCCTCCTCCCTCAGTGGCGCACTCTCCCCGCCCTCACTCACTTTCACTGGGCTGGGGGAGGGGGTTGGAGAGTGGGAGAGGGTAAGGGCTCTAACTGTGGGTGCAGGCTCTGGGATGGGGCCGGAAATGAGGGGTTCAGGGTGCAGGAGAGGGATCTGGGCTGGAGCAGGGAGTTGAGATGCAGGAGGGGGGTGAGGGCTCCAGCTGGGGGTGTGGGCTCTGAGGTGCGGGTGGGGATGAGGAGTTTGGGGTGCACAAGAGGGTTCCAGACTGGGGGGTGGGGACCAAGGGATTCGGAATGTGGAAGGGGGCTGTGGGTTGAGGCAGGGGGGTTGGGGTGTGGGAGGGAGCATGGTTTCTGGGCTGGGGGTGCAAGTTCTGGAATGGGGGCCAGGAATGAGGGGTTTGGGATGTGGAGGGGGCTCTGGGTTTGGGGGGAGGGGCTCAGGGCTGGGGCAGGGGGATGGGGCTTGGGGTTGGGGGCACGGACTTACCTCGGGCAGCTCCCGATCAGTGGTGCAGCGGGGGGCTAAGGCAGGTTCCCTGCCTGTCCTGGCTCTGTGCTGCGACCCAGAAGCGGCCAACAGGCCCAGGCTACTAGGTGGCGGGAGCCAGGAGACTCTGCGTGCTGCTCTCGCCCGCAGGCACCCAGCTCCCATTGGCCAGGACCTATGGCCAATGGGAGTGCGGAGCCAGTGCTCAGGACAGGGGCAGCACGTGGAGCCCCATGTCCACCCCCCACCCACCTAGGACCCGAGCCTGCTAGCGACTTCCAGGGTGCAGCATGGTGCCAGGACAGGTAGGGACTAGTCTGCCTTAGAGCCGCAGCACCCCTGACCGAACTTTTAAAGGCCCGGTCGGCAGTGCTGACCAGAGCCGCCATGGTCCCTTTTTGACCGTGTGTTCCAGTTGAAAACCAGACACCTGGCAACCCTAACTGCAGTAGGGAGTAACCTGGGGAATCAGACATTAGTCTGGCTGTGCTGCTGGAAAGCAAGTCAGTGTGTTTCGGTGGGATCTCCACTGACTCAGTGTTGGGACCACCCGCCACTGTTAGACCTGGTAGAGTAAGGTGGGCCTGGGTCCTCTTACCCCCCCATTACCAACCTCGCCCCTGGGGTGGAAGCCTACTCATCCTAGGCCTGAAGGTCTCTTCCTTGTTGTGGCCTGCCCCAGCCTTGTTGTGGGCCCCTTGTCTGTGATTACTATCTGTTCCAGCCTGAAGGTTGAAGTTAAAGACTGCTTGCTGCTCTGCCCCGCTCAGAGGGCCAGAACTATAGACTGAGTTGCTGTCTTCCCGAGCCAGGAAGCTTTTGGGCTATGGGCTGTGTGTTGCTCGGCCCTGCCCAGATGGCCAGGGCCTCTAGACTGCCAATTGGCTGTTGTTTGCTCTCTTACTCATTAAGGCAGAGTGGCCTCCTTCCAAGCCTGACTGTGAGGGACCACTAAAGGCACTCATTTAGGCTAAATGCATAACTAATTTATAGCTCATTTGTAGCCAACAAGAGTCGCTGGGGCTTCGTGACAGCCCTTTGTGCAGCTGTGGTGCACATTGTCGCTTACTAGGTTCAGCGGTGGCCTAGAAGAACTGCATCACGCCATTGAAGATGCCATTGCTTGGCTAGACAACTGTGCACATGCTAAATATGTGTATAGCTGTACCATGCATGTGCGATGTGGCCATCACAAATGAGTCCCAGCAAATCTTTATACCATGCCACACCACTGTATATTTGTGTCTCTATTCATGCACATTTGTGCAAGTCTACATGTGTGCCTCTTTCTGTCTCATATACTATATATAATGTATGAGAAAAAAGCTGCACAGCAAGGATTAATAGATTGTGGAGCAGGTTAAATAAATGGAGTGGGGGAATATTTTTTCTCCTTTTTTTAACAAAATGCAGAAATGTTTTGACCAGGTCTAATGGAGAGAGAAGCTAATAGAGAGAGAAAGAAAGTAATGAAAGGAAACTAAAAATTATTTGTTCACATAATAAATTAGAACACCCATCGACTATTCATAAACCCAGTAGGGTTTCCTAACATCGCTGTGAAAGGGCCTGGTGACTAGGGCTGGCAGGAAAATAAGAATTCTGTTTTGAAAAAAAAAAAAATTCAAGGTTTAGAAAAAAATTTTTATTTCACAGCTGAATGAAGTTTTTTGTGAAAAAACATGAGAGAGAGATACCTGTTCCTGAACAATCAGTAGCTCGGTGGTTAGGACACTCACCTGGAATGTGGGAGATCATGCTGAAGTCCCTGCTCTGCATGATTCAGAGGGGAGACTTGAACATGGGGCTCTCACACCTAGGGTAACCAGACAGCAAGTGTGAAAAATCGGGACAGAGGGTTTGGGGTAACAAAAGCCTATATAAGAAAAAGCCCCAAATATCAGGGCTGTCCCTACCCACACCCCAGCCTGGCCCCCAGGGGTTGGAGGGGATGACAAAGGGGCAATTTGAAAGAGGGCCAGTGAAACTATATGATGGCAGGAGGACGGCTCGAACAAATTTGAGTGAATTTCATTGTGGCCTGGTGCACCAGGTCACTGTGCCACTGTAGCTAGAGTGGCCTCTATGGGTAGCATGCTGCACCCTCACATGCCAGTTGCTAAAACCACAGTAGCGCCTTTCAGCTCTGGGCACTGGCCAGAAAGCAGGACGGACCCGTTACCTGGGGTCAAGGCTCTCCGGCAGGGAAGGGCAAGGTAAGGAGTGGATGGGGAGGCATGGGCTTCTGGGAGAGGATGGTAGAAACGACTTGCTTAAAGGCTGAGGCTAATAGGCCAAGGGGGCAGAGCTTTTTGGAAGGGTAGGAAGGCCTCAGTTTCAGATTTTCGCATCCTCTCCAGTTGGTATTGGCTATTCTGGGATGGAAATTCCATCCTCGCCATGAGAACTTTCCAACTCAATTTGCATCAAAACCTACGTGTTTCCCCAAAACATTTCAGTTTCAACTTTTATTTAGTTGAAAAAATACCATTTGGTGAAATTTCTTTTGACTACAGTAGAATCTTAGAGTTATGAACACATCGGGAATGGAGGTTGTTCCTCACTCTGAAATGTTCATAACTCTGAACAAAATGTCCTGGGTGTTCTTTCAAAACTTGACAACTGAACATTGACTTAACACAGCTTCTAAACTTTACTATGAAGAAGAAAAATGCTGCTTTCCCCCCTTTTAGTAGTTTATGTTTAACAAAGTACTGTACTGCATTTGCTTTTTTTGTCTCTGCTGCTGCTTGATTGTGTACTTCCGGTTCCAAATGAGGTGTGTGGTTGACTGGTCAGTTCATAACTTTGGTGTTCGTAACTCTGAGGTTCTACTGTAGTTCTACTGCTATTGGCATGATTTTGAAAGACAGTCTCTTCTAGTTTTAACACAGCTCTCAGTTACGATAATGTGCTACAATTCATTTCCCATCTGCAGAGATTGTCTCATCAAATTATTGCTATTATTTTGTTGCTGTTGCTATAATTATTTTAATATTAATATTACCACAGCATGCCCCAAGCATAGTTGAGATACTGTTGTGCAGAAGCACTGTACAAATATACCAAGAGACAGTCCTCATCCGAAAGGATGAGTGGGGGGTTGTGAACTGGGCTTCCTAGAAAAGTGGAGCAAGGCCAAAAGATAGGGCATCCTCCAAATTTCTGGTATTTACTTATCCTTTTAAATTGAGTAAAGAAGCAATTGGTAAAATATTTTAAATGCAATCTAGAGGTGACCCAGACTGCCTCTGATTCTGATCACAGAGAGTAGAGAAGGAAAGACCTATTATGTAATCTGTTCCAGATGCTTTCTGCCAGTGCAGGACTGTTCCCTACGGTACATTTCCTAGTATGTTGTCCAGTCTAGCTTTAATGTCCCAAGTGATATGGGGGCTTCTGCCATTTCCCTTGGAGACTATGGCCCCCAATTCAGCAAAGCACTTAAGACTGTGCTTAATGTTGAAGTCAACGTGATGTAAGCACAGTTTAAAGTTAAACACACTACATGGTTTGTTGAATAGGGACAGATTTAAGCAGATATTTACATGCTTTGCTGAATCAGGGTTTCAGTGCATGTGAGCCAGCAAGGAACTTAGGCACATGAGTAGTCCTATTGAAACCAATTGAAATACCAGCTGAATCGAGCACATAGAGCTTTATGAAGAGAGAACACTGCTTTCATTTGCAAATTAAATTTTGAAGAAATAAGTTTCCTTTGGAAGGAAAAGAATGAGGCAGCTAACGAACTATCATGTCAAGGACTGATATCTTCCAGATTCCCAGAAATATTTCATATTCTGTCTTCTCTGTGGCAACAACTCTGCTAGAGATAATGATCAAAATGAAATCTCTTGTTCTTTTAGGAAGGACAAAACAATTTTCACATGAAGATAATACATCGTTACAATACAATGTCTGTTTTCAACTCGAAGAACACACTAACTCCTCAAATTAAAGTAGATATTTTCTATTGAACTGTTAAGGAAAGGATTCAATTTCTGTCCAGTATTACATCAAGGGAGATATCCAAATTATTTCATGGGGTAGTTCGCATTTTAAGAGTTTTACATTATACCCCAATAATTCATCAAAACTATTGATTCCTAAATATTTTTTTCAGTTGCTAAAAACCTCTAAAAACAAGTCAGGCATGAATTTGTTAAAGCAAATTCCTTTTCTCGGGTCACAGCTTCAGTTTCTGTTATATGTGCTATAGAGCAATAAAAATGATAAGGTTTAATGAGAAGAACCATTTTTAGAGGCTCATATAGTAACTGTTTTTCTGGGCATCACTTTAATACCAAAAGTATACCCTTAAAACATAGATACAGGACAGAGTGTTAACCTGGAAGGTTGGAGAAACTTGCCACTAAATAAACAATGGTCCCCTAATGACTGAAAACTTGGTTGATTTGTTCAGCACTATTGTACAATAGAAAATCCATTTTGACATTTAGTGTAATGCAGAAGAGCTCTCATTAGGTTGTTCATGGACTTTAGTTAACTAGCAGGGCTGACCCTAGACCAAATGGCACCCCAGGCAAGGAGCATCTTTGGCACTCCCTCCCTCCATTTGTTAAACTTTTGAATACCTTACAATACCCTGAGCCCGGTGCCCCACAAGCCCAGCACCCCAGGCAGTCGCCTGCCCCTAAATCTGGCCCTGTTAACTAGTCTCCATGTAGTTCAGAAAGACTATAATACAGCTCACAAAGGTTCCAGTGCTTCAATCTTCATATTTCAATGAGAGTTTAGTGTGTCTGAAGATTGTAGGGTCAGAGTCATAAGCCTCTTTTTATTACATCAATCTATTCCAATTCAAATAACCTATTCCATTACAGACGGCACAACATCAGTATTATGGCCCAGATCCTCAGGTAAGGTCGAGGAAATGCACCACACTATCCAGGGAAAGGGATGCAAAAGTGGCTTTAAGTCACCTTTATGCTTACCAGATCATGAACCTTGCCAGAGTATAACCTGCGCTGCTCTAACTTAAGGAAGCTGCCAGCGTCCCCAAGGAACTAGTACAGCAGCTGATAGTGAATAGTGGCTCTAAAGTAGTGAGTTCACTGTATGATCAAGCAGGAGAAAAACATGGTCTCTGAGTCCTTATTTAAAAATACAAGTGTGAAAGAGTGTACTATCCTACAAGGGACAGCCTGGGGTGTAATCAAGGAGTTCCTGCCCGTCCCCAGGGCTGGGCTATTTAAACAGGAAACTGGGCAAAGGAAAGGAAAGTAGAAGTCATGAAGACTGCAGCAGGTGGTGGTTATTTTTCTTTTAGGCTCTAATACATCAGCCTAACCAGAGTTTATGGACTTGAAATTGGGAGCTCTGAACTAGGGTCCTGAGGTGAGGGCCTTATGAACTCTTTCTTGTAATTGTTCCATCTCCTGTTGTCTTCAGATGAAGGCTGGATGCCTTTCTAGAGGAAATGTTTTCATCAAACACAGTTTATTGGGCTCAGTACAGGGGTAACTGGATGACTTGTTTTGACTCTATGGCTTGTTTTATACAGGTTAAACAAGTTGATCTAATGGTTCTTTCTGGCCTTAAAATCTACAAGTCTGTGAAAACCCACTGCGAAGAAATTATGCCTGAGTAGCCCAATAGAACCTGCATTACCATATTTTGGACAACTGCACAATTTACTGTGAGTGGCATCTAATTTTGGTTTTGGTTTGTGGCTGGAGGTAGGGAGAGTATGACCATTTCCCCTGCAACTTGAGCCCTGTTCACATGGCAACATGAAGCTCTTCTGTCGTACTACCAAATTTAAGGTCAACTTCAATTAATCTTTCTAAGAAAATCACATTACTTGTTCTCTGAAATGGAGGGAACACACCTTATTGTCATTGCTTGTGATTTATAAACTAAAAATAAAATAATTAAATATCTAGCCCCACAAAGACAAAGAGAATAAATACATTACAGCAGATACAATTCCTTTCTATATTATAACCCATTAAATAAGAATAAAATCTGAAATTCACTGTGGAAGAGAACCAAAAAGTATTACATTAAAAGATATTAAGGATTTAATTAACTCAAAACAATGTTGCCAATGTACAAATGACTTTGTTAAAAGACTAAAACCCACTTCATAAATAATTGAATAGCCAATTACACAGGCTTTGTGAATGGTTTATTCAGAAATAATGTTGATGACATTATTCCATATATTTAACAGTACAGTGTACAAAACATTTTAATTTCACTCAAACCCACTGCCTTTTTTCAACTGCAACTTTAAAACAATATAACATTAATGTATACAGTTATAATGAAATATCGTAGCCAAAATGAGATATGTGTATTAATATATCTTAAATAAAAACAAATAGAACAATTAAAGCTGAATAAAATAAAAAATTCATCCAGTTTCTATGCCTTAGACATTTACCCTGAGGAAACACATTATTTTTCTTTTCACAGAACAAAAGCTGAACATACATTCTTGTGACTATATCTCTAAATCAGTAACAAGAGAAAATAAACGTAAAAAGGGCTACTTACTGCAGTAGCTCTTGTTCTATGGCTGTATTACCTGCCACGCTTGGTATTTGCCAACCCGAGAAGTTCAAAAAACATGTCAGACTTCAAAAAATCATGAGATTTTTTAAAAACAAAATTATAGCATGTATTTTGGTCTGTTTCTGTATTTTTTTAACTTCCCCTGCCCACAATCAAGGTTCATGTGACCTAGTGTTCCCAGCTCTCCCAAATGTACAAAGTGAGGTGCTTCTGGTCCCCAAGGTTTCACTGGCTGCCTGATGGTGCAAGGTTTCCAGTTTCTCCCCAAACCAAAAGTTTCTCACTGATTAATTCAGCCCCAATTAATTATGTGCTCCCCTAATCCCTATATCAACTTTGCCTCCCACATCTGCCCATCTAGCAACCCACAAGTTCCATCTCTGCTCTTCCTACAGCTCCAGGGATTCTTCACCCTCTCTCTTGGGGCAGGAGAGGGGGGCACTATAGCAGAATCATCTCCTTTCCAGGCCTGGGGTGGAAAGGCAAGAAGATCTTCACTCACTTCCCAGGCCTGGTGTTCCAGGGACGGGGAGCAGAGAACAGACTAAGACTGAGGGTCACCAACTTTCTAATCGCACAAAACCGAACACCCTGCCCGCCCCTTCTTTAAGGCCCTACCCCCACTCACTCCATCCCCCTTCCTGTCACTCACTCTCCCCCACTCTCACTCACTTTCCCCAGGTTGGGGCAGGGGGTTGGAGTGCGGGAGGGGTGAGGGCTTTGGCTAGGGATGCAGGCTCTGGGGTGGAGTGGGGCTGTGGATGCGAGGTTTGGAGTGCCGGAGAGGGCTCTGGGCTGGGGCAGAGGGTTGGGGTTGGGGGAGGATGAGGGTTTGGGCTGGGGGTGTGGGCTCTGGGGTGGAGGTGGAGATGTGGATGCGGGGTTTGGCGTGCTGGAGAGGGCTCTGGGCTGGGTCAGGGAGTTGGGGAACGGGGGAGGGTGAGGGCTCAGGCTGGGGATGTGGGGTTTGGGATGCAGGAGGGGGTTCACGGCTCAGTGTTGGGGTGGGCATGGGCTCTGGGAGGGAGTTTAGGTGTGGGAGGGGCCTTCAGGCTGGGGCAGGGGGTTGAGGGTGCAAGACGGGGGTTGGGGTCCCGGCGACACTTATTGTGGCTCCCAGGAAGCAGCCCCAGGTCCCTGCAGCCCTTAGGCACCGCCCCCACAGCTCCCATTAGTTGTGGTTCCTGGCCAATGGGAGCTGTGGAGCTGACACTGGGAGTGGGGGCAGCAGGCAGAGCCTCCCTGGCTGCCCATGCGCCACTGGGCCGCAAGGACCTGGCAGATGCTTCCGTGAGCCGCGTAGAGCTAGGGCAGCCAGGGAGCCTGCCCTAGCCCTGGGCCCCCGGTGTGCCGCCTACTGGACTTTTAACAGCCCAGTCGACAGGGCTGACTGGAGCCACCAGGGTTCCTTTTCAACTGGGCATTCCAGTTGAAAACCAGACACTTGGCAACCTTAAGACTGACTCATTTTTCAAAGTGAGGGAGGAGGGAGCTACCTCTTCTGTTATGCACTCCCTCCACTCACCAAGAAGGGAAATCATGGTGCATCATGGAAGACATAGTCCAACTGGGGAGGCTGGCCTAGAGAGGAGAATGGAGCGCTAAGCACCCAAAACACAACTCCCATAAGGCACCATGACAACATTTCCAAATCAAACTATTTCAAGTTTTGGCCGAAGTATTTTGGTTTTCAGTTTTGCACAGAATGAAAAGTTTGTTTCCTGGGGGTTGGAGGGCACACTTTCTGACTAGCTCTAAAAATCAGGTCTGTTTTGCCCACATTACTGCAACCAGAATTACTCTGGCTTTCTCCTGCCAAATCCTCTGCACCCTGAGTATGAGAGAGAGACTTAATGGAGCCCATTTTCCCAGTATGAGAGAAAAGGCACATGATATGCATTTCACCTATCTGCCCACTCAAAGAAAAACTTTATATATTTGTTGTTCTATCTTGTAACAAACAGGTCCAAGTCCAGATGACCCGCTTACTTAACAAATACCAGACAAGCCACCAAACTCCGAGTGGCCATTTGTGATAATCTGTACCTTTTTTCAACACAGGTTATTGACTATGTGGTATTGCTGCATTGCTACCAGGAGCAAGGCAGATACTGTCGATTTCTTCCAGGTGCAGTAATCTCCCAGATGGATGGCCTTCTGATACAGAAGTTAACAAGCACCCCCAATCTATTCAGGTAATAGTGTGTCTTTGGGAATTTGCACTAGTTGCCCTTACTGAACTTTAGGAGAAGGGACCTGAAACTCAGTCTGATGGCCTTTTGATCTATTAAACTTTATGTCAAACCTTGACTCCAAAGGCCTGCGGAGAAGGCCGAGAAGGCCAAGAAGTGCTGGGCAGGATGATAGCCCCTCAGGCTGGAAACTGAGGCAGGCCTCTGCAAAGCCAGGCTTGGCTACGGGGAGTGCTGCACACCTTTCACATTGTGGTTAACTGGCTGCACCCTTTAACTGTTCATTCCTGGATTTTCTAATATTTGGGGGAGGAGGGTTTATGAGTGTAACATATTTGAGAAAAGAAAGTTTTAATATTGGTTTTGGGCAGAAGTTGGACTTCGGTGAAACACATTTTCATCCTTAAATCTTTTAAAATAAAGATTTTTGACTATGAATGTTTAAAGCTGCTTCCATTATAGCACCAGCCTTGGTCTAATGCATGTAATACAAGTCACATTTATCTGTAACATGAAAAACCAACAGGGAGTCAGTTTTAGAGTACAGCCCTGATTCCAGCTTATGTGAGATGCATAATTTCTTTCCCAAAAGGTACGCTAGTTCCTCAAAGGGCTAATGGATTCTCCACAGACCTGACCTGGTATTGAAGAGGTACAGAGCATCTTGATGAGGAAATAGAGCAGAACCAATTGGGAAAGCAGAGAACGCATACAAATTCAGTTCCAATTGGAAAATACAGTTAGGCTCTTCAAAGATGCAAGTGAAAGAGACATAAAAACACGATCACAGCCAAGTTAATCTTTCTTAGTCTCCACTCTTGCTCATAGGCTGTTTTGGCACTGTTTCTCCATGGGCAGGGCTACAGTAACTGCTGCATTAGATACCTCTTGCTAGTGAAAAACCGCTACTGACATCCAATGTCTCTGCAAACCAATCTGGCCCTCAGTGGATTTTCTGCGGTTTTGGTTTGTATTATTAAAGTTGCTTGGGCAAGCTGTAGCATGCTCTGCAATGCTGATTCTAACTGGCTCGCAATGAACAAGATATCTAATATCAGACTACTAACTTCCGTGAGGAGACGCTCTCTGATGTACATAAGGTGCATTTAAGTGAAATAGTACAACTTTCCCTAGATTAAGAGAGTAATTCTCAATATAAATCAGCTGTTCCAGTATGGAATTATCTTGTCTCTTCTTAGCCACTGTGAACTATATGATCTAGACAAAGAAAATGACTCGTAATGCTTGTAGGTCAGCCAAAAAGCTGGGCAGGAGTCTGATATGATTGGGATCTTTTTCTATTCCTGAAGAGACTTCACTGCTGACTCTTCTTGAGCTTTTTCAAATGTTAAATGTGCTACTCTGCAGTATATAAATCCCAGCTTCACAATAAAGCAGACAAATAGAAAAAACTCTGAGGTCATGATCTAAAATATAAGATCAATAACAAAGTGGAATAAAATATTATGAGCTAACCACTGAGAGGAGGTTTATTTCCGCAATATATAATACATTATACAGAATATATCCAGCTCCGGCTAAAATGAGCACTAACATTGGATGCTAGAATGGTGAAAATGACCATGGGAATCCAATACATATGCTGCAGTGATGCCCACTGAGGTACTCTCTGGAAAAGAATTGGAAATTGTGAATACATTTGAATGTAAGTACTAACCTGTAGTATTGAACCCCCACATATAGTAGCCTGGATTCTCAACTATACCCCATGATTGAACTCAGACAGCTGATGAGAGCAGGGTTATGAGGGGAGAAAATTGGTCCTTCTGAGCCACCTTTCCCTTTCCCCTGGGCTGGCTGGGGCCTGCTGCTATCTGCTATGTTGTATTGTACTAAGAAGCACAGCATGAGCAAGAGATCCACCAGGAAGAGCAGTGAGAAGAGACCTGGAGCAAAAGAGGAGGAGCCTGGAGCCCCTGGTTCTCTATTCAGAATGCCTGGAAGCAGACGGAACTCAGCAAGCCCTGTTGACCAGAGTAGGAACTACAGGGAAGACTCAGCTATCTACCTGTGTCCTACTGAGTATAACTGTGATGATGGGGCAAATGTATTTCACACCAAATGAGTGATATTTATAAGCATGACAGATATGGCAATTTCCTGGACAAACCTTACTGCATTACGTTAAACCTTACTGAATAAAGTTTAAGTATTTTAGGCAGTACCATATTAAAAATGCAAACGTTTATATATTATTGTGGATTGTATATAACTTCTTTAAAGGAGAAAAAGGACTAATGTAAGCTCTGGGAAGTGTTATAAGCTTCAAAGGACTCTTTTAAAACAATGGGCCAGACAAGACTGAATGTTTAGTTGTGTGGGTTTCCTAGAAAATATGTGGGAGGATGGGAATGCAAATTACCTACCTCAGGACGGACCCATCCTTTGGAAGCTAGGCCTTGAGGAGAAAGCCGTTGTCCAGCTGATTACCTATTCACGATCTCTGTAGATTGAAGACACAAAAGTGGATAAAAGAATGAATCATATGTTCATGTGTGGGCTTGTTTTGAGCTAACAGCTGTTATGAACTTATGAATACAGAAAAAAACTCTGGTGGGGTTGGTGGACTGTCCACTGGCCAGAGCACTTGTTGGAGTTGGGGTGAGAATTGGTAAGCTTATTAGCATGCATGTAGGTTCTTTTATTGTTTTCCCTGTAATGCTTTCACTTTATGAATAAATATGTTTGCTTAGAAATGGCTGTGTCTAACTTAACTGTGGCAACAACACTATTTATAGTCTCTGAGGAGAAGGCAAAACAGACTATCTTGTGCTGTGTGCAATTCTGGTCTCCCATGTTTAACAAAGATGAATTCAAACTAGAACAGATGCAGAGAAGGGCTACTTGTATAATCAGAGGAATGGAAAGCCAATCTTATGAGATGAGACTGAAAGAGGTTGGCTTCTTTAGCCTAACCAAAAGAAGGCTGAGGGGAAATATGATGATCTCTATAAACACATCAGAAGGATAAATACCAGGGAGGGAGAGGAGTTATTTAAGTTAAGCACCAATGTGGACACAAGATCAAATGGATATAAACTGGCCATCAACAAGTTTAGGCTTGAAATTAGATCAAGGTTTCTAACCATCGAAGGAGTGAAGTTCTGGAACATCCTTCCAAGGGAAGCTGTGGAGGTAAAAAACCTAACTGGCTTTAAAGCCGACCTTGATAAATTTATGGAGAGGATGGTATGATGATACTGTCTACAACAGCATGTAGCCCAGGGGTGGGTAAACTTTTTGGCTCGAGGGCCACATCTGGATGGGGAAATTGCATGCAGAGCCATGAATGAAGGGCTGGGGCAGGGCGCTGGGGTGTGGGAGGGAGTGTGGGGTGTGAGAGGGGGCTCAAGGCAGGGGGTTGGGGTGCAGAAGGGGTGTGGCAGGGGGCTCAGGGCAGGGGGTTCGGGTGCGGGCTCTGGCCCAGTGCCACTTACCTGGCTTCAGGGTGGCAGCGGTGCGCACTGGGGCCAGCGCAGGCAGGGCTCCTCATGGGGGGGCGAGGGGGCAGAGGGCTCCGCAAGCTGCCCTCGCCTGTTGGTACCTCCCCCGAAGCTTCCATTGGCCACGGTTCCCCATTCCCGGCCAATGGGAGCTGCGGGGGCGGTGCTTTCAGGTTTAAACTAGTGTAAATGGTGGATTCTCTGTAACTTGAAGCTTTTAAATCCTGATTTGAGAACTTCAGTAACTCAGCCAGTGGTTATGGGTCTATTACAGGTGTGGGTGGATGAGTTTCTGTGGCCTGCAACATGCAGGAGGTCATACTAGGTGATCATGATGGTCACTTCTGACCTTAAAGTCTGAGGGTACGTCTATACTTACCTCTGGGTTCGGTGGTAAGCAATCGATCTTCTGGGATCTATTTATTGCGTCTTGTCTAGACGCGATAAATCGATCCTGGAAGTGCTTGCCGTTGACGCCGGTACTCCTGCTCCGTGAGAGGAGTACGCGGAGTCGACAGGGGAGCCTGCCTGCCATGTGTGGACCCGCAGTAAGTACCTTGTAGTTTGAACTAAGGTACTTCAACTTCAGCTACGTTATTCACGTAGTTGAAGTTGCGTATCTTAGTTCGAACTGGGGGGTTAGTGTGGACCAGCCCTGAGTCTATGAGTGATGCTGGGGAATTCACAGTGCAGGCAGGAAACTGCAGCCTGGAAATATCCTGGTCAGGAGCGAGAGAGACATATGTTTTCTCCCAGGAGATGTGATGGCTGGGCAGCCAGAAGCCTGAGAGTGGGTGCTCTGGGTTGACCATAGGCGGAATATTGGTGCAGTTGCCCTGATGTGACAGTAAGCACCACCTCAAAGCGAGTCTTGTAAAGAGCTGAGCATACTGTTAAATTTTAGCAAATAATAAATTATAAGTATTTTTATAATACTGTGGATTTTATAATGGGTTTCTATTTCAGTAATGTAAATTCATATTCAGAGCCCTGTTGTGACAATGTTTGGTTTCACTCAAATCATTTTTACAGGAAGCTGAAAATTAGACACACTTTCCTTGAAATAACAATAAAAAACAGTAGAAAAAACCCCTGTAAATTTGATCTCATTTCCATCAGCAAAGAAGAAAATGGTGTGAGCATGTTTCCAAACTTCTTCAAACATATGCACTGCACTATTCTTCAATATTTGTATGATTTATCAGAACACCTATTTTTTCCTAATTCCTGATGAACATTTATTCTCCGGAAGCCTTGCAGGCCCCTTTAAGGGAGTCAGGCAACTGAAAAAATGCTAACTCTATGCAGCAAGGTTCCCTTTCAAAGCAGTTGGTGACAGCCAGCAAGAGTAAGCCAACCTGCTTCATGCCCTGCCAAGAAAGAATGTCCATGCTGCAGTAAAGCAGTGTGTGGAAATCAACGGATATAATGTGATAAAGGGCAGTGTGAATGTATATATAGGCAAGCCAGATCCTCTGTAAGATGAATAAAGTGGAAGGAATGCTGTTATATATGTTTCCACATGGTGTTATTTCTAGTTAGCCTACTCTTTCACATCACTTAGACCACTGGTTTTCCAGAATCCCAATCCAATGTAATGAGATGTTTGGCTACTGCTATCCGACCCAAATAAGAATTTACACTGGACAAGAAAGATATTACAGACATGCTTAGCTTAAGAAAATCAATATTTCCTATAATTTGCCATATCATTATTTAGATGATTTAGATAAAAGGAAAGTTTCACCCATTTTGAGACTCGTAGTAGCTTGAAAATTCATAGGTTAACAAGCACTTCTCACCATGCAGAAATGTATTTGATAAAATGTTTCTAAATTGCAGTTCATATTTCTGAGCAGCCTATAGGAAGCAGCCAGCTTGCTGAAAAGTTACATCATTTTTGTTCACTGGCAGCATGGGAAACCCAATGTGAGGCTGTGTGAACAAGGTTTCATTTTGCTTTAACAATAATACAATCATTTAATGAGATAGTCAAAATGAAAATAATAGCCCTGATTCTCCATTCTGCTAAAGCAGCTTTACACTGGTGTTATTCAAGTGAAAGCAATGGAACTACTTAGGCATAAAATTGATGCAACATAGAAGAGCATCAGATTCTTATTACCACCTTAAATTATTATAACTGAAAGAAACTGTAAAAATCTCATTTTCACTATCTATTATGTTTGTTTAGGTTTTGTGAACAGTCAAATTAGACTAAGTTTCACTGTATTTTTTTTTTCATCGTATCGTTTTCTGGTTTTCATGCAGTAACACAGTTCCGTTGCATTTGGATTCATAGCGCTGCAGAGGAATATACACACACACAAATCATTGCTTGCTTTAATTACAGGTAAATATTAACATTTTGTAAAACATTAGGGCTCCTCCAATCCTTCATTGTGATTGTGCACAGGATGACTGCTACTCCTGCATGAAGCTCCTTGCTCTGTGTGGGCACAGCAGTCTCCACTATGCAGGATTGAAGCCATCGTTAGTAATTTGTTTCTCTTTTTTACACAAAACCTAAAGTTTGGGCATCAGCTGTTTCATTACATATTTTTTAAAGTATGTCAAAGTGCTCACTTTAAAAGCATTACCATTCATTGAGAGATTATTAAATCAGTAGTAAGGCAGGATGAACTTTTTTGCACTCTATTAAAATGCTCCCTGCCCCCCTCCCCCGCCAGTATCACGAACAACACTGGGTTCTATCCTTACTCAGAATCTGATTTGGCCACTGTTCTTCACATTGAGTAGTACTTACGGATGTGAGGAGTCAAGAGGAGCTGGCGTACTTAAAAGCTCTAAAGATGAAGTCACTCTTATTCTGGTACCTCAACAGAAATAGGGGTGCTAAAATTTAAGTACTCAAGTTTGTAAATTTTGGCCTTAGTCTTTTGTGAACCCAGTTCTTAATACCATGTTGCTACCCTAGCAGCCTCAGGTCCTAATACCAGGAGGCTCAGTCTAGAATGCTGGGGTATAAACGCAAAAAATAACAAAACAAAGCACACATTCAATTTGCTAGGGATTTTGTTACTGGAAAGGATGGCAGCAAGGGAATGTGTTTTGTTTAAATCTGTTTAATTTTTTATTGTTCTGCTCCATTTTAGCTCTGAGTCTACTTCGTCATACATGGATGGACCTCATAAAGGGAATATAAAGGAATTTCAGACCGGTTTACAAGAAAAAAATCTTTGGGCCTTTTTAAAAAAAAACTCTACTGGATAAATACAACACACTAGTAAACTACTGTTAAAATTAGCAGTGCAGTTCCACCATTCATTCCACTAAAGGAAATTAAGGCTGGAGCTTGACTGTAACTACTAACTACACTGGCAGGAATGAAACTCATCACCTAAAGTTCTACAAACAAATGTTACACATAGGCCATGGTCTTTCAACTTGTTCAACATGGATGGACCACTGAGCCTGTGTGGAGCCCCACTGATTTCCTGTGTCCTAGATGTTTAAAAAGTGTGACACACACACACACTAAAAACTGCAGCCCCTATCCTGTACTGAGAACCATGTGGGTGGAATCCTACACCCATGCAGAGCCTCAATGAAGTTAGTGGGTCATGCGTGGTTGCAGGTTTCTTAATGCAGGATCAGACTCCAGAGAGGAATAATATAACCAAGGTGAGAGAAGATATTGCAACCCAGTGCTTATTAAACTCAATCCTTACTATCTACTAGTAGGGAAAACAATTCTATTCTAATGCCCCAAACACAAGAAAGGTACAAGAAAAATGTCCTCGAATTATCATAAATAAAGCACTTCACATCAAGAACAAGGGAGAAAAACTCTACATTGATTATTTTGTTAATTACATTAAAATATTAATGTTCTGAAAAATATGTTTGCAACTTTTTTTTTAAAACCTAACGTTTGGCATAAACAGTTTGACCTTATTATCAATAAGAAAAACTACATAATGCTGCCAGAGAGGAAAGAGCAGAAATTGCCATAACCTGCCATCAGATGAGAAATTTACGATAATTAATGGACACAAGTTAAATCTTCAAATTCTCTTACCATGGGGAAATCCCTGGATCAACATTTTCTATATACTCCTGTTACCTTTTATACAGTTCCATAAACAGACATGGTGTTTATTAGACGTAATAATAATGATAGCATCCGAAGAAGTGAGGTTTTTACCCACGAAAGCTTATGCCCAAATAAATCTGTTAGTCTTTAAGGTGCCACCAGACTCCTTGTTGTTTTTGATAGCAAAGCTTGACAACACAGCACGCCAGGGTGTTGGGAGGGGTATTATTCATGGAACGCCATAGGTGTGCGGCAAATTACACGCAATGGGGATGGGAGGTCGAGGGCTGAATAATGCAAATACACTTTTCCTCCGCTCTCCATAGGAGTTTTAAAATGAGGTAATGTTTGCAGCGCGGGCACGGCTGCTCCCCCTGGAGGGGTATCTGACTGGCTGAGTTTTGTTGGCGAGAACAGGGAGTCACTGTCCTAGCCACGTGTGCCCTGGGGTACCCAGCAGGATTCTTTGTTAGTAGCCCCCTTTCCGCTAATGACGTGTGGGTCCCTGAGCGAGCCGCCACCGTGGGACACTGGGGGTGACTGGAGGAGAGGGGAGGGAGGGCTAGGGTGAGGTTGGAGGAGGGGTGCAGGAGTCGGGGCGGGGGGGGACAGAGGACTCGCAGCAGCTGGGCAGGCTGGGGGATTTCTGGGCGGTGGTTTGGAGCGAGAGGCTGCGGAGGAGGTCTGGTTGCGGGAACTGACCGCATGGACAGAGGAGGGAGAAGTGCGCCCCGGCGGGGGCGGGGCGCTCCCCGCTGCCCTGGCCGCGCAGCGCCGCTCTCGGGGGCAGCTGCAGTAGCGCCGGGCCGCGGGCGGTGTCGCTGTGGGCTGGCAGTGCAGCGGGCAGCTCCCCGCTTTGCCGGTGAGCGCGGCTCGGAGCCTGCGCCCTGCTGCCCAGCCCAGGCGGTGCGTCTCGGCCGACCCCGCCCCCTCCCCTCTTCCCTTCGCAGGCAGGCAGGCAGCGGCCGCGGCGATGGCGGACAGCGCCAGCGAGAGCGACACAGACGGCGCGGGGGGCAGCGGCGTGGCGCCGGCGGGCTGTGCGGCGGGCCCCGGCGCGGGGGGCGGCAAGGCGGGCGGCATCGTGATCTCGCCGTTCCGGCTGGAGGAGCTGACGAACCGGCTGGCCTCGCTGCAGCAGGAGAACAAGGTGCTGAAGATCGAGCTGGAGACCTACAAGCTGAAGTGCAAAGCGCTGCAGGAGGAGAACCGCGACCTGCGCAAGGCCAGCGTCACCATCGTGAGTGCCAGGGCAGCGGGGCGGGGCAGCCGGGCAGCCCGGCTCGGAGAGGGGGCTGCGGCGCGGTGGGTTGGGTAGGGCCGTGCCTGCCCCCGCCAGCCCGGGAGGGAGGCGCCCGGCTACCAGGCGCCGCTGGAGGTGCCTGGCTGAGAGGCGGCGCTGGGCTGGGCGGGTTTCCCGCGTCGCTTTGAAGGGGGGACCTGCCCGCGGGGGAGGGGGGAAGGTCCCCGGTTCTTGGGCGACTTGCGGTGGGGTTGCTGGGTTCCCCCGGTGGTTTGGCTTGGGGTGTGGGAGGAGACCCCTGGGCATCCCCTCGTTCGGTGGGTGGCTTTGCCCGCCATGGCAATGGCGCGGGGTCCTGAGGCGCTCTCCGCCGTGGTGGTGGGGGTGTAATTACCAGAAAGAAGGTGCTGGAGCAATTCATAAGCTGGTGACGGGAAAGCGACACATGTTCTGCGGTGGGAAGTGTCTGGGGGGAGAACCCAGTGACCTCGGAAACTCCCAGCGCTTTGCACTAGGAAGGGTTCTGCCCAGGAGCCTGGCGGTGGGGGGCACCGTGTCTGCACCCCACACTGTGATGACAACAGATGGAGGAGGTCAGGCGCTTACCTGACAGGTTTTCGCTGCTGTTGTCCTGCTGCTTGCTACCTCCTTGTAGAAAGGTGGCTAAGCGGGGGAAGGGGCTCACGTAGGCGTAAACGTTTAGAGCACCTTGTCTGGTAGCTGGGTTAAAAGGATTGGAGGTGCTGCAGTTTGTTTGGGTTGGGTCTCTAGATCTTTGGCTTAATTGGAAATAGTTTAGTAAAGTTTTAACATCCTGTATGCTGATAAGGGCCTCAGGGAACTACCACAATACCTGAGTCTGTTGGCACATAACTGGGTTTAAAATACCGGGTTTTAATAGCAGGGTTTGATGCTGTGCAGCTAAAACAAGTTTCCTCCTGCCAAACCCTTCAAGTAAAATGGATCTAATCATAACACATTCAGAGCTGTCTAAGTCTTAATGTATTCTTGCATAAATGGAACATTTTTCTTCTTTCTCAAATGCTTGCAAAAAAATTTAACTCAGGCTAAGTCTTTCAAAATAGGTGCCATATGAATTAGTTTATTTAAAATATTTTCCTATTTTATTATTCCTTACTGTATGAAAACTAGAGTAGAGAATGAGCTATAATCAGCCTCCTTTAAGATTCTATACTTTCTGCCTTTTGTTTTACAGTGCTTCTAAAGTATTGTAAATACTTACTGCACTTGGTTACGGCCCTGATCCTGCCATTGGATCTGCCAGTGTAACCGTCCTCTGGAGGGGGCCTAAAATTTGCAACTCAATGAGAAAACATGCTGATTTCCTCACCATGGCTAATGAAGTACAGTTGCTTACTTCTGTGCTAATAGATGGTTTCTAATCTATATGGCTTTATTTGGTAATTGATAATCAATATGCAAATTTATTAAAATAGATGAATATTTTAAGGGAAGTAAGGGAATTGGGATTTGTGTAGAGAGAATATAGACATTCCATAAAGTCACCCATAGTAAAGAATGGTGTTGAATGGGATGGAGGACAGTTCATTTAAGGATACATAATTTATGGATACACTCAGTACATGTTCAATTCACACTCCTCATCTGAGAAGACAAGTGGTAAGAAAATATGCAGGTTACCATAACAGTATTTTAGTCGTATATTTAGCACACGCCCCATTTTACGTGAATAGATTGGATGGAAACTCATTTAAATTAGTACTGAAAAGTTGATTTGTAAAAATAGTCTTTAAAATAAGACTGTTTAGCATCATTATTGCAGATGTAGAAACATAGTATTAAAAAGTGTAAAACTTAAATGCCCTTATCAGGGGTAGGCAACCTGTGGCTGATTTTCAGTGGCATTCATACTGTCCGGGTCCTGGCCACCAGTCCGGGGGGCTCTGCATTTTAATTTAATTTTAAATGAAGCTTCTTAAACATTTTAAAAACCTTATTTACTTTACATACAACAATAGTTTATATTATATTCTAGACTTATAGAAAGAGACCTTCTAAAAACGTTGAAATGTATTACTGGCACACGAAACCTTAAATTAGAGTGAATAAATGAAGACTCGGCACACCACTTCTGAAATCTGCTGACCTCTGCCCTAGATAATAGGACACAGTTATTGTAAACTTTGTCATTTTAAAACTTTGAGAAACACATTGCCTTAACCTATGTGAGGAAGGGCCATTGATTTATGAACACTTAGGAGGATAATTAGAACTCTATTTGCATCATGAATTATGGGATTAGGTAATCCCGAGTAAAATAAATATGTAAATATGATTAACATGCAGCTGTTCTAGTTTACCATTGTTTTAGAGTTCAGGTGCTTTTAGGTGAATAGTGGTTGTGATGGTAGTTAGAATTTCATTATCACAACTAATATGCAAGCATATTGTTTTATAATCATGAGCAACATTCTGTGGCATTATAAATAACCCTACGTACTTGTATGCATTGAAATTTGGTCTCGGCTCTGCACACCATTACTTAAGTGAATAGACACATTGATATGCAGGATGAGTCTCTTAGAGTGCAAATGCTCGTAACTGTCCTTTCTGATCTTTTATCTGTCTCTGGCCTAGCAAATTCGTAGTTTTATTACAAATATATTAGCAATAACTTGGCTACCCACTTTACTTCTTACTATTGGTGGTATGAGTATATAGACTGTTAGATTTGGTGGCTAAGAAAAGGAATCTGGAACTCATCAAGAGAAACCTAATAGCCATTTGAATGTCCAGCAGGATGTCTGCAGGAAAAGTGCGTGAAATATAATACAGTAGTATTTTGGTGCTATATTTGTCATCCTTGACTAATCAGGGAAATGCACAGTTCTGTTATTACTTTACAAGAGGCATATGCCATGTTTTTATTAAATTAAATAATGTAGTATATCTTCTGGCCCAGAAATGAAGGGTGAGGGATCTTATCAGAGACTTCCTTTTTGCCATTTACAGTGAGATGATATACTCAGCATGGTTTCAAAAATATACTTGTTTGTGTGTAATTTCTAAAGAGAACCATTAGATTTTTGAACTCATTTCCAAAACTTGTAGTCTGGGGTTTTCTTTGGGGACTGAATGCATTCACTGTTAATCAGATGTTAACGTATAAACAGGTGCTATTTTTGTTCAAATCTAAAATCCAGTAGTGCAATTTATTTTAAAATATCTCAGAAGAATAGAGAAAAGAAGTACAACATATCTATGGCAACCTGTGGGCACACCAGAAAATCTAACATCTTCAGAAGGATCTCTGTACAGTTAGCTCTTATAAGTGGTTCAGTCAGTAATGCACGACAGTTTAGAATTCTGAAAATAGAATGAGGTGACATATTGATGAGCACAAAGGGGAGAACTAGAGTGCAGTCACTTGTCTGAAATAGTTGCTGAAGTATAGAAAAGAGATGATTAGGAAAATAAGACCAGCAAGGAGAGAGTGATGGCCCTGGAGCACTGTTCACAATTTCTCTGTTATATAGAAGTATATATTTGTAACGTATGGCAGTGCAACAGAACTAAAATTATAGGCCATTTACCCTTTCTAAAGTCAATTTCTTGCTCTTTTGACATTTTCAGCCTATCAGTATTAAAGTTGACATGCAAGATGTCAGTTAATATGTATTTTTTTTAAATAAAATATTGTATCAGTGTCTTGGATCAACAGAAAACATAACTTTATAACTAGGGCTCTACCAAATTCATAGCCATGAAAAATGTGTCACGGACCGTGAAATCTGGTTTCCCCTATGAAATCAAGTCTTTTGTATTGTTTTACCCTATACTATACAGATTTCACGGGGGAGACCAGCATTTCTCACACTGGGGTCCTGACCCAAAAGAGGGCTGTAGGAGGTGGTGTTGCTTGGTTATTCTAGGGGTGGGATCACGGTATTGCCACCCTTACTTCTGCACTGCCTTCAGAGCTGGGTGGCCGTAGAGCAGTGGCTGCTGGCAAGGCACCCTGCTCTGAAGGCAGCACTCCACCAGAAGCAGTGCAGAAGTAAGGGTAGCAATACCCTGCTATGCCACCCTTACTTCTGCGCTGCTGCCTTCAGAGAGTGGCGACTGCTGGCCAAGGCTCCCAGCTCTGAAGGCAGCACAGAAGTAATGGTAGCAATACTGTGATCTCCCCCTCCCCCCCCACAATAACCTTACAACCCTTCCACAACCCGCTTTTGAGCTAGGACCCCTTCAGTCACAACACTGTGAAATTTCAGATTTAAATATCAGAAATAATTAAATTTACTACTTTTAAAATCCCGTGACCATGAAATTGACCAAAATGGACCTTGAATTTGGTAGGGCTCTATTTATAACTTGTCAGGACTTTAAACCATCATTAATCTAAACACCTTTGCATTCCAAATATTGTCCAATTACTCCAATATAAAAATGGTTGGAGACTACTTTTCTCTGCCTTTGGAAAGGTTTAAGTGAGAGCTGATAGAGGGTAAGTGTAAATAAATGTTTAGTTGGGGAGGTGTGTAGGGGAAAACAGTTGTTCTTCTTTGCTTGTCATTTACTCTACCTTTTACTAATACTATATAGCTTTTTGTATTTACTCCCTCACAACTCAACCCAAGTTCTTTGTTGGTCTTGCAGAGAAGTTGTAAATGTATGTAACATGTTTATTTCCTATTATAGAAATGACTGTGATGTTACAAATCAGCTTTGATTTCATCACAGGGCAAAGATGAGCTGAGGAGGAGAATGTCCATTTGTGTACAGATAAAGTACCAAGATGAAATTGTTTTAAATGAACACAAAAGTATATAGATGAATATGAATCTTTCCATTATGTTGTTTCTTATCAAGGACCCTTGCAACACACACTTATTTGTACTCCACTGTGTTAGCACTGCAGACACTTTAAAATTGTATTGCAGTTACTTAGTACTCTGTGCTCTTTCACCTTTAAATGTTGCCAACGTTCTCCTTTTGTTTTCTTTTTGGCAAACCCTTATTTCCCCCTCCCTAATAAGGCTGGCTTTTGTTAGTCTTTGTATGTGTGCCCCATTATCACTGAATTCAGCATGAATGCAAACAGCTTTTGAAATTGTTTAAAAGCTTGCTGCAGTGTAGCAAAGGCGCGCTCGCTCCTTTTTTTTTTTTTTTTGGGGTGTGTGTGTGTGAACTTCTTGGTGGCAGAGGGGTGAATTTGAAAATGGATATTTTGTGCAAAAAGCCTGTATTAAAGTGTGTTTCTACATGGAATAGTCAGTCTGGGGGGAAAAGGCATCAAGATTTTATGTTTGCGTGTTTACTAATTCCATATCAAATTTGGTAAAATATGTCAATACAAAGATTTATTTGACTGTCAGGCCTGCAAATTAAGTTTGGGCACTAAGTATTTTCTTCCTTATTGTCACCAATGATTGCACGCCAAATAGAGAATAACTTATACTTGTGCAGCTGCCCCATCTTGAAATTATGCCCTCACTCTTGTGTAACCACATTAAAGGCTGTTGTTGGGATGATTGAAGTTTGAGCTGTGCTTTAAAAACAAAGCACCGTACAGATGTGAAGTATTATCAGATTACATACGAAAACATTACATTAGGAGAATGTTATGGTTACAGTGTTACAAAGTCAATCACTAAGAAATTCCAGAAGTAAGTTGCTTAACCTTAATTTTGCTCCCTTGTTCATATGCATTATGATAGTCTTTTACTACATCAATACATACCATTTTTTCCACAAGATCCTTGCCTTATTCAGTACGTTCGGGTACCAGGGTAGATAAAAATAACTCCTTTAAAAATCTGATTTTTTTATTTAGATCATGAATTTTTTTATTTAAACTTTTAAAAAATGAAATCAGATTGTGTTTTTACATTTTATAGTGTTACATTTTTTAAATGATTGTATTGGAACTTTTTTTTTAAGTTTTCTAATTGGTACAATTTTACATACCTTTTTTCTACTAAGAAGTTTCAAACTTAAAAAGACATGCCAAGGGCCTCATTAACTTCCTTACTGTGAGACCATCACCAACTAGTGATAAGCAAATAATTGTGCTATATTTGCATTCAACATCACCTTCTATAGCTTAAACTTATATAAGGCAAGAAAGTGGGGGCAAGTAGCCATGTGAAAGCATTTCCAGACAGGGTTTGCCTTGTAAAGTTAATGGGACTTGTGCTCCTTAGTCTGTTACGTGCTTTTAAAAAGAACAGGAGTACTTGTGGCACCTTAGAGACTAACAAATTTATTTGAGCATAAGCTTTTGTGGGCTACAGCCTACTTCATTGGATGCATTAAGTGCTTTTGAAATTCCTACCCTTAAGTGCCTAATATGGATTTCTGTTTTTGAAAATTTTGGGCTGGGTATAAAATGTTTACAGTAACTTTGTTAATGTATTGGAAGCCTAAACTTTTCATTAACACTACAATAATTTTGTTTTATAGTGACGCAGACTGCATGTCACGATGATGATGATAAAAATAATTTTAGTTCCTGATTCTGCAACTGTTTATGCACTTGCTTAACTTTAAGTATGACTGGTAGTCCCATTGACTTCAATGGGACTATTCATGCGAGTAAAGTTATGTACCTGCTTAAGTGTTTACAGCATTAGGACCGTATTTTTCACTTTTATTTTTTTTTTACTATAATAATTTTATAAAATTTGTTAGATAAGATACCTTCTAGGCAACTTTAATTCTGGCATTTCCTAACTTTTGAGTGCTTGAGATTGCAACCTTAACATTATTTTGACATAGCTTGTATAAATGTCACTTCCTAGCTTGTTAAAAACCAGTAAAATGAAAAAGCCCAAACATTTCAGTAATGGGTTTGGAACAGTCAGATCCACAGCACAGACCTCTGCTGCATGAGCTAATGGAGTAACTAGTAGTAGGCAGTTATACTGTGTGGGCCTGTCATTTGAAGGAGATGAGACACATTCTTTGCCAGTGGGTTTTACAGGTATTTGCTGACAGAGGAGTGTTAGGACTCAGGATTCCTGGATTCTATTTCAGGTTCTGGGGTGGCGTGTGTTTTAGTGGTTAGATTCTTCTTTCCCTCTGTTTTTTTACCTTCCTACCTTGTCGTTTCTCTGCTCTTCATACCTCTGTATTTGAGTTTGACTGCTTCCTCTATGTTGTCCGGATGCCAATAGGGGGAGCATGGAGAATGGAGGCGATAGAGTTTCCTTGTTCTCAGTTCTAGTTGCTCACAGCAGCTGGGAGGAGCAGTTGAAGGAAAACTCCCTGCTCAGCACTGGGATGGAAGGTGCTCAGTAGACACAAAGTTTGGAGAAATTTGCTGCCAGCCTCTATAACAAACCTCTGCCGAGTGTGTTCAAATTTTCAGTGGCTCATAAGTTAGGAAAATTTGGATGGATTTTCATGGGTAAAGCAAAAGGCACTACAGAGAAACTGCAGTTTCTCAATAGAACAGTTGGCATCAGCAAAACAACTTATTTTCCTCCAACCTCATGCTCAAACTGTTCTTGCTGAAACTTTATATATAGTCAGAGACAGTTACCTGGCAAATAAACTTTCAGCCCTAACAGTTAAAGTTAGCAAAGTTAATGAATATTTCAGTTTACTATAAATACAGCGCAAAATATGCAGTTAATATACTTTTTTTTCTCTTCTAGAGTCTCTTAAACATCAGGGTTTAAAAACAAAAACAAACAAAAAAACCTTTGCAGTACACCTTAAATGCATGAAGATTTTGACGGGAAGGAAGAACTAGGTAGGAAGAATCCAAGGGGGTGTTTAAGGAGTGGTGAGTAGAGTGGTGGTGGGGGAGGTACAAAGGAAGGAAGCCAGTCGTCAGTGTCTGGAGGTGAACAAGTGGAGAATGAAGCCTAACGTGGGAAAAAATTTAGAGACTGGCTATTCTTTTTCTTTTTTTAAATGGATAGTATTTGGAGCCCTATGTGCCAGGCTTAAGCTGTTCATTGAATTTTCATTTCAAAATGAATGTTACACATACAAAATTCAAGAATTCTGAGATGTACCTGTAAGCCCAAGTATTTTAATATGGTTTGTGTGAAAATGGCTCCTGCTGGCTGTGGGATGGACTGTTCACAGTTCCAATCATTAGGGCTCAGTAGGCAGTCTTTTTTTGGAACATTTTTTTTATCTGTCTGCATTGTGGCTCAAATGGTAGTATGTCTAGAGACATGACAAAGTCTTGAATATATTTGCAGAGTGGGGTGAATTGGTGAAAAATATATTTGGGGAAACTTGAGGTGTGAAATTACTAAGATAATGCAAAAGCTAAAGCAAAACTTTAGCACAAGTAATCAGCAAAATCTGTTCATTTTATGAAAATGCCCATTTTATCAATACCCACTTTTGAGAGTCAGGGATCAAACTGTATCATTAAGGAGCAGTAAATTATCAGGCATGATAGAACTGGCTAGTCCGTCAAATCTTTCAGAAAAAATGGATGAATATGCAAGAGAGGTTTAATTTGTTCTTTTTAAAAAATTGCCTCTGTTTAAGAAGTGTCTACAGAACTTGAATCCTAGGTAGAAGTATCCAAAGGAAAAAAGGAAACTTAATAGTGAACTCTGTCAACTTTTTGGCCTTTAGGTTGCTGTGGTAAGAGTGATAGTTACCTGCATGGTTGGCCAACTTTCACAGATGGCAGAAAAGGGTGCATGCATGGTCTGTTTACATTCAGTAGTGCTGACTAGCCTTTAGTGCATTAAGTTTCCAGAGGAAGACACTTTCAAGATGTTGTGATAACACTTTACTGTTTGACTATATTATAGAAATAAAATAGAAAAGCCTGGTGGCTTCAAGAACTGTAACAGTGTTTCTGTTAGAATATTGACAGTTTGTATACTAGATATTTATAAGAAATAGACTGGAAGAAAATATTTTGCCATTATTTCCTCACCAGCATCTTGACTTATAGTGAAAATAACTTAATCAGATATAATTTTGAAAAATTTCTGTTGTATATAGAATTTAATTCAAATGATTACAAATCAAAAAGCATTTAAACCTGTACATCTTCAATCTTGGTGGGATTATCAGTATGGTACTTTGCATTGCTATATCCAAGTAGCTCTTTTGCATTGAATTGAGGGGAATTTCTTTTGTTTGGATTAGGGAAAACATGTTGTATGCACTGGGACTTTAATGCAGATGTTTTGGAGTTTCATATCATTCAAAAATATTGGGATTGAGTTAGATTAATCTTTTCTATTACTCTGTTCTTCTCTAGTTTCTAGTATTTGGTGTCCAGGTTACAAGGCAAATTGAGCCTTAGAACTGTTTTAGTCTCTCTCAAGCATACCACATAGTTGACCTGGTTTCATGTCTGCCACTCTGGGTGAACCACACAGCCCTGCCGTTCTGACTGGATCTCTGGGTTGCAACTCGCCCGGTTTCCCAACCATGTGAATGCAACATGCCCATCTCGGTTTGGCACCTGTATGCCTCATCCGTCTGAGGAGCTGGGTTGTTAAAGTGACTCAAAACCAGCGTCTTCAAAATAAACATGATTCATTCATTCATTCGCTCATAGGTACACAACATGCAGAGCAAAGGGTGAAATAAATCAGGCGAGGTCTGCATGCACATTTCTCTATACATAACCTTTAATCTTTCCTTGTAGCTTTTGTATGGGCATGTCTACACTGTGAACTTACATTGGCAGAGCTATGTTTCTCAGGGTCGTGAAAAATCCACATCCCTGTGAGATGTAGCTATGCCAGTCTAACTGCTGGTGTAGATGGTGCTAGGTTGACAGAATCCTTCCATCGATCTAGCTACTGCCTCTTGGGGAGGTGGTTTACGTACGCCAATGGGAAAAGCCCTCTCATTGATGTAAGTAGTGTTTACATTGAAGTGCTACAGTGGAGCTGCTCTGCTGCAGTGGTTTAAGTGTAGACACACCCTATGTTTAAGTTAGCCCAGTTACCTCCATGTCTGAGTTGTGAGAAGCTGACTGCCCCAATGCAGTTGCTGCTGCTCTGTTGTCATCTTGCATGCATGCCATGCGTGTTTGTGTCTAAGGGCTTGTGTCTATACTTAAAATGCTGTGGCGGCACAGTGGTACTTCAGTGAAGACACTATGGCTTAGGTAGTCCACTTCCCTTATAGGTGGTAGCTAGGTTGGTGGGAGAATAGTGTTGTCTACACCAGGGGTTAGATTGTTTTTTTTTTTTTTTCCACACCCCTGATCAATATAATTATACTGATCTAATTTCTTAGGGCAGATAAGGGCTAACTCTCTCTATATTAGAGGCCCTGAGTGACTCCAAGAGTGTGATTCTGTGTACCACCCCAGGCATTGTGAGTTCAGATCCAACCCATGGCAGAAATTAGGCATGGGGTGGAAGCAGGCAAATTGCTCTAATCTACCTCTGTCAAAGGGGGATTTTTATTTTGGGGGGGGAAATACCCACCCCTAGCTGGGAATCCTGCCCCTGCTTCAGACAGGCTTCTCCAGCCATGCCCCAGGTCTACCCAGTCCTCCCCCTTTCCAATCTGAGCCTCTCCCCCACATACTCTGGTCAGCCTCCTTCCATAGGCACTGACTCAGTGGGTGCTCTGGGCTGGAGCACCCACAGAAAAAAATTAGTGGGTGCTCAGCACCCACTGGCATTCAGCTCCCCCCTCCCTCCCAGCGCCTCTCACCCGCTCAATCAGCTGTTACGTAGTGTGCAGGAGGTGCTGGGAGGGAGGGGCAGGAGCAGAGATGGGGTGGAACCTTGGGGGGAGGGGTGAAGTGGGGGCAGGAAGAGGCAGGACGGAGTGGGGATGGGAAGGGCGGGTGTGGGAGCTTGGGGGAAGAGGTTGGGTGGGGGCAGGGCTTGGGGCCCAGAGGAAGCAGGCGCCTGTGTCTCTTCATCAATCCTACACTTGGGATATGTATATCTTTACTATTTATTTTCTGGATTTTAGATGGCTCAGACACCCCAAGAGCAGCAGGGTCCCCCAAATCCCAAACACATGGCAGGCAAGAAGAGAGACTCAGGCCCCTTCAGAGGGGCAGGACTCCCACAGATCCCAGAACACACACAAGAGGAAAATTCAGGGATAACAGACCCCGTACCACTGATCCCCCAAATCCCTCTGCTATCCCTCCCACTTCCCCTAATCTCACCCTTCACTCTCAGATAAGCCCCTCCAATCATTCCCATTTATCCCACTCCCCATAATACCTCATCCCTCACTACATACCCAAACCCTTCTTCCCCTGTTACCACCTATCTTGCATCCCTAATCATGCTCCCCTTCCTGTGAGCATTCATAAGTAAATTATTTTCTTTTCAAAACAGTTTTAGTGCCTTCTTAATATTCCGTTGTACTCTCACTCCTCAAAAACCCCACCTTGACAAAGGCAGATTTTCCCCAAATGTTTATAGTCAGACTGCTGCTCAGGGTAGGTCTCATATCTGTGAACTTAGTGAAAGGCTTTTTTTTTTTTTTTTTTAATTTTTTCCTGGGGGCTATATCTCTGAAGGTCTGGTCAAATGGCCATAGGCGCCGACTCTGTGGGTGCTTCGGAGCTGGAGCACCCATGGGGAAAAATTAGTGCACCCAGTGGCAGCCAAGCTGTCCCCCGCACCCCTCTCATCTCCTCCTCCTCCCCTTAGTGTGCCTCGTCCCCGCTCCTCCGCCTACCTCCCAGCGCTTGCTGCTGCCAAACAGCTGTTTGGCAGCATAGCAAGCTCCAGGAAGGAGGGGGGAGGAGCGGGAATGTGGTGTGCTCAGCGGAGGAGGCGGGGCCAGAGTGGGGATTTGGGGAAGGAGTTGGAATAGGGGCAGGGAGGGGGTGGAGACTTTGGGGAAGGGGTTGGAATGGGGGCGGGGCTGGAGGTAGAGGGGGGGTCGAGTACGCACTGGCGCGAGCAGAAATCATTGCCTATGCAAATGGCCCCAAATTTGGATCACAGATCATACCCCATTGGTCACACCAAATTTAAAGAGAATCTGATTAAACAGATGGTTTTAAGACACTTAGAACAGTCGATCTTTAAAGAGAAAGTTGGTTTTAACCTTAACGATAGCAGACCTTTTGCTCTGCTACTGAAAAAATCAGAGTGAGAATGGAAGCTCCACAGTAACACACTAGGCTCAGAGAAGTGTGAAGTGGCCCATCAGTTTCAGTGAGATATTCTCAGCTGAAAGAGAATATCCAATGAAGATAAATGCCAGCTGAAGCAGTAGCTCTGAGACATGAGCTGCTCCATTCATGTCATAGGCATTCCTTTCTCTCTTCCCCAGTGCTGAAGAGTTCTGATATGTCAAGCATACCCATTTGCAGCTCCTCACTCCAGTCTCAGCAGTGTGTTCGTGGTGCATGCTCCAAGCCAGCTACCCAGTAGAGTGGCAGATGCTTAAATGGGAATGCAGGCGGGGAGAGGGGCTCAGACAACCCCAGAAAAACAAAGCCGCCTCAGAACCTTTGAAGTCTATTGATGAAAAACACTGTATTATTCCTGGGGGAATTATGTGCCAAAAATTTAAAAATTTTGCACATGATATTTTAAAATTCTGCATATTTTATTTGTCAAAATAATACAGTATAATCACACCAGTTTCTGTTATTTTTGGTCATTTATTTCAAAATACCTGTCAGCAAGTATGTCGAACAATACAGACAACAAAAAAGATTCAGGAAATGTTTTTTAACAAGTAGATTGCTTACTAGGCATATGAATACAGAACTCTGAGTAATAATTCATTTAAACTACAATACAGAACCGTATTTCCCGCACCCTTCAGAAGCAGTGCAAAGGCTTGGGGGAGTCAGGGATAATGGAGATGCTGAGGGAGAGGGAAGTAAATTGCTGGGAAGGAGCCTGGAGTGTGAACTTTGAGGTTTGTTGGGTATAGGTGGGAAAAGTATGGAACAGGTTTTTTAGGGAGGAGGAGAGGGATTGTTAGGGAGCTTTTCCCATGCAGACCATGGCTGACCCCTAGCCTCTCCCATTCAGTCAGGCACATCTGCCCCTGTCCCCATGTGTTTCTGCGCCCCATGTGTCCTTGCATCCCCTGTCCACATGTGACCCCGCACTCAGACACCCATTCCCCCCATCCCCATGTCGCCCTGCTCCCCCTCCCCCATCCCTTTGTGTCTCTGTACCCCCTCCCCCGTCCCCATGCGTCTGTGCCCCCACGCGTCTGTGCCCCCACCGGCCACTCCCCTGTCCCTTTGTGGCTCTGTACCCCCTCCCCCATCCCCATGTGTCTGTGCCTCTACCCAGCCACCCTCTGTCCCTATGTAGCTCTGCACACACACCCATCACCATGTGTCCCTGCGTGTGTCCCTGCACCTCCCCCCCCCACCACCCATGGCCCTGTGCCTCCACTCCCATCCAGTCCCTGCCCCAGGCTGTCTTCCCCCGCTAGCCCTTATGAGCTCATGTGACTCCCCCCGCACCCCACACTGTGTGTCTCCCCAAAGCTCCTGACCTAGCCTGACAGGCACTGGGAAGAAGGCAGGCTCTTTCTCTTCCCTAGCTGGCTGGGTGCTGCTGCTTTGTTCTGTTGCCACAGAATCCTCTGGGGAAAAAGGCGGAACTGCAGAAGTTTTTTTCTGCTGGGAGCTGCTGCTATTCTTGCACCACAGAGCTCTCTGGTGAGCAAAAGGCAGAACTGCAGCAACATTTCAGCAGAAGCTTTTTTGCTGCACAAAAAATTAAAAATATGCATGGCTCATTAATTATGTGCATGTGCAATAGCGCAAAATTCCCCCAGAAGTAACTTTATAAAAGCTAGTTCTTTTGATTATTACCTAGCCACAGTAGCATATCAGCTGCAAACCTAGGTGAGAACTACAGCCTTCTAATTGACTACTAACTCCTATCAGCAAACATTTATCTTTGTTTAAAAAATCAGGAAATGAAATGGGAAAAATAAATTCATTAATGTAGAGTTAAAGTTGCCCAGCGATAACAAACTTCCAGAACATTGAATTAATGAATACTCAAACTTCTGAAAACGAGGAAATAGAGTTAAAGTAGATGCCCATGTAACCTTAAATCTTCCCTTTTTGAGTGATGTCCTCATATGTCCATAACACATACACGCTCCCATTCTCCCTGTTTGCTTTAATGGACTGGGGCTCCCTGTGTTTGCCCTGCTCTCAAACACTGAGCCTACCACACTTGTGAAATTAACAGCCCCTTCACGCTTGCAGCCACTAAACCTATGTTTTTTTTCCCCTACCCATCATTATATCCACAGACTGCTCTCATATCTCACCTCACTACTGACGATACCTGTTGCAAGTGTCCTGTCGCTGACCTAACCTACACAATTCTGTACTGAAATGATGTAGACTGGAACCTTATGGGACACGTGCACCTTTTTCCTTTGATAATGCACAATGGGGGACTCAGACCCAGATCTTCTCATATTATAATCGCAGCTCTTTCAAGCTGCTCCAATTTACTCCTCTATTATTCAGGACAGCTACACTTAACACAGTGAATGCAGCTGGCATACATGCAGATAATTCCCAGTGGCTATAGCCAGCTCAGGGCCAGACTTAAGGTAAACATCCATACATCTTTAACTCTGTGTTTCCAGGTTTTCAGAAGCTTGGGTTTTGCTGAACTTAGTGTTCTGGAAGGGCACAAGCTATACCTGGGCTACCTTAACTTTGTGTTCCCACATTGTTTGCCTTTTAATCTATTTGAATCTTTCACTGCTGAGCATAAAAACCACGTTTACAGTTATCCAGGGAAGCATGTTCTAGTTCAGGGGTCGGCAGCCTTTCAGAAGTGGTGTGCCAAGTTTTCATTTATTCACTCTAATTTAAGGTTTCACGTGCCAGTAATATATTTTAACGTTTTTAGAAGGTCTCTTTCTATAAGTCTATAATATATAACTAAACTATTGTTGTATGTAAAATAAATAAGGTTTTTAAAACGTTTAAGAAGCTTCATTTAAAATTAAATTAAAATGCAGAGCCCCCCAGACTGGTGGCCAGGACCTGGGCAGTATGAGTGCCACTGAAAATCAGCTCGCGTGCCGCCTTTGGCACGCGTGCCATAGGTTGCCTACCCCTGTTCTAGTTCTTGCTAGAAAGGTGCCATGTGTTTTCCTTTCTGGAGCAGGTAGAACATTTGTTGGTTTAATACTAAACTTTAGGGGTTTTGTAAATGTGAAATGTGCTCCATTTAATGGATGCACTGCCCACTCTCATCTCGGAAAGGGTCTGTCTGTATCTTCATTTTCATGCTTAGTTGTGGTTTGAAGTTGTGGTCTCCATTATAATGGGGTTTGAAATTTAGTGCTCATTTCAAAAGGTGCGGCTGGCATCTGTCCCCCTTGTTGGCGGAGAGATTTGTGCTTTGGTTTGGGGGAGACCTGCATGGTAAGCAAAACAATCCTTTGCAAACATACAACTTTCCATTGTCTGCTCTTTCATCCATCACCCTTACCCCACGTTAGCCATTATTAAACTCTTTATTTTCATGAGATCTAGGAGCAGATGCAGGCAAAGGCAAGGCTTATGTTCATCAGTAGGGCATAAATTGAACGTTGCACTGCAAATGAAGTAATTGCAACTATGCAATATGGGTATAGATCAAAGGTGGGCAAACTACGGCCTGCGGGCCACATCCGGCCCGTGGGACCATCCTGCCTGGCCCTTGAGCTCCCGGCTAGGGAGGCTAGTCCCCGGCCCCTCTCCTCCTGTTTCCTCCCCCCCGGCAACCTCAGTTCGCCATGCTGCCAGCGCTCTGGGCGGCGGGGCAGCGTTGCTGGCTCTGGCCAGGTGGCGTGGCTGCCAGTCCTGTTGCTCTAAGCAGCATGGTAAGGGGGCTGGGAGCAGGGGGGGTTGGATAAGGGGCAGGGGGTCCCAGAGGGCGGGACAGGGGTCGGTAGGATAGGCGTGGGAGTCCTGGGGGGCCTGTCAGGGGGCGGGGGTGTGGATAGGGGTTGGGGCAGTCAGGGGACAGGGAGCAGGGGGTATAAGATAGGAGGTGGGGTCCCGGGGGGGGAGGGGCGGCTAGGGGTGGGAGGTCCCGAGAGGGGGTGGTCAAGAGTTATGAGGGGGGCAGTCTGGGGGCAAGAAGTGGGAGGGGGCAGATAGAGAGTGGGGGCCAGGCTGTTTGGGGAGTCACAGACCCCTACCCAGTCCTCCATACAGTTTTGGAACCCCGATGTGGCCCACAGGCCAAAAAGTTTGCCCACCCCTGTTACAGGGACATGGTAATGCACATTGGGGAGGGAAGATGACTGTTGCTACACATTGACCAAGTTTATGCAAAAGCATGATGTTTGCTTGGTTCATTCTCTTGTGTTGAAAAACTTTCTGTTCACTTTTTAAAGGTCAAGCAGGGTCCTTTTTTCTCTCTCTGCCACCTTGTTCAATTAGCGCTTGCTACCCAGTTCTTTTGCTCCCCTGCCATTCTGTTATGTTCTATGCACTGCAGACTGCAAGATGATGCCACTGAATTATTTTAATTTCACTCTGAATTATACAGAGTACAATAGAGGGGAATTTCAGGGAGAAACTGGAAGAGCACCAATATGCATAGAGTGAAGTGGCACTGCAGGACATTCTTTGATTTTGCTGGGGGAATGCTAAATTCAAGAGCAGAAATACACCTACACTTTTAAGGGAGGAAGACCAAAAACCCAGTTGAAGGTGTAGGAGAAAGGAGAGAAAACAGGGTAGAGCAAAATGCACAAATTGGACTACAGAGAGGGAATAGCAGACTAAACAAATAGGATAGAGGGAAGAGAAACAAATGTAGGCTGTAAAGAGAAAGGAGACCAAAAAGAGGAATGCAGTTCCGTTCTATTAAGGTAGAGAAGATTCGTTTGGCCTTTTGCCCTCTCAGCTTGTAGGGTTTAGGAGCATCTCATGTTGTGTTCTCTTCTTTAGTCAGACCCTTCTCGCTGGTTGAAGACATGAAGTTCTCCTTAGCTAAAGGGGTGATCAGTGTGAAGCAGGGCCTTGTAAGAGAAGGAAGTAAAATGGGTGACAGGGCATATGGGGAGAAGGGATCTTCCAAACAGCTCCCAAGGAAAAGGGCGAACCTCAGTGAGAGGGACTGAAACAAAGATGAGGTGAAGCAATATAGAAACAGTATGCGAGGAGCAGGGAGGCACTGATAGAAACCAGAAATAAGGCGATAGTAAAAAGATATATATGCTATCCATAGAAGGTGAGGAGCAGCCCATAAAAGAGAGAAGAAGATTGCTTCATGTTAGGGTGCATGCTTAAATCATAGATTCATAGATTATAGGACTGGAAGGGACCTCGAGAGGTCATCGAGTCCAGTCCCCTGCCCGCATGGCAGGACCAAATACTGTCTAGACCATCCCTGATAGACATTTATCTAACCTACTCTTAAATATCTCCAGAGACGGAGATTCCACAACCTCCCTAGGCAATTTGTTCCAGTGTTTAACCACCCTGACAGTTAGGAACTTTTTCCTAATGTCCAACCTAGACCTCCCTTGCTGCAGTTTAAACCCATTGCTTCTGGTTCTATCCTTAGAGGCTAAGGTGAACAAGTTTTCTCCCTCCTCCTTATGACACCCTTTTAGATACCTGAAAACTGCTATCATGTCCCCTCTCAGTCTTCTCTTTTCCAAACTAAACAAACCCAATTCTTTCAGCCTTCCTTCATAGGTCATGTTCTCAAGACCTTTAATCATTCTTGTTGCTCTTCTTTGGACCCTTTCCAATTTCTCCACATCTTTTTTAAAATGCGGCACCCAGAACTGGACACAATACTCCAGCTGAGGCCTAAGCAGAGCAGAGTAGAGCGGAAGAATGACTTCTCGTGTCTTGCTCACAACACACCTGTTAATACATCCCAGAATCATGTTTGCTTTTTTTGCAACAGCATCACACTGTTGACTCATATTTAGCTTGTGGTCCACTATAACCCCTAGATCCCTTTCTACTGTACTCCTTCCTAGACAGTCTTTTCCCATTCTGTATGTGTGAAATTGATTTTTCCTTCCTAAGTGGAGCACTTTGCATTTGTCTTTGTTAAACTTCATCCTGTTTAACTCAGACCATTTCTCCAATTTGTCCAGATCATTTTGAATTATGACCCTGTCCTCCAAAGTAGTTGCAATCCCTCCCAGTTTGGTATCATCCGCAAACTTAATAAGCATACTTTCTATGCCAATATCTAAGTCGTTGGTGAAGATATTGAACAGAGCCGGTCCCAAAACAGACCCCTGCGGTACCCCACTCGTTACGCCTTTCCAACAGGATTGGGAACCATTAATAACAACTCTCTGAGTACGGTTATCCAGCCAGTTATGCACCCACCTTATAGTAGCCCCATCTAAATTGTATTTGCCTAGTTTATCGATAAGAATATCATGCGAGACCGTATCAAATGCCTTACTAAAGTCTAGGTATACCACATCCACCGCTTCACCCTTATCCACAAGGCTCGTTATCCTATCAAAGAAAGCTATCAGATTGGTTTGACATGATTTGTTCTTCACAAATCCATGCTGGCTGTTCCCTATCACCTTACCACCTTCCAAGTGTTTGCAGATGATTTCCTTAATTACTTGCTCCATTATCTTCCCTGGCACAGAAGTTAAACTAACTGGTCTGTAGTTTCCTGGGTTGTTTTTATTTCCCTTTTTATAGATGGGCACTATATTTGCCCTTTTCCAGTCTTCTGGAATCTCTCCCGTCTCCCATGACTTTCCAAAGATAATAGCTAGAGGCTCAGATACCTCCTCTATTAGCTCCTTGAGTATTCTAGGATGCATTTCATCAGGCCCGGGTGACTTGCAGGCATCTAACTTTTCTAAGTGATTTTTAACTTGTTCTTTTTTTATTTTATCCGCTAAACCTACCCCCTTCCCATTAGTATTCACTATGTTAGGCATTCCTTCAGACTTCTCGGTGAAGACCGAAACAAAGAAGTCATTAAGCATCTCTGCCATTTCCAAGTTTCCTGTTACTGTTTCTCCCTCTTCACTAAGCAGTGGGCCTACCCTGTCTTTGGTCTTCCTCTTGCTTCTAATGTATTGATAAAAAGTCTTCTTGTTTCCTTTTATTCCCGTAGCTAGTTTGAGCTCATTTTGTGCCTTTGCTTTTCTAATCTTGCCCCTGCATTCCTGTGTTGTTTGCCTATATTCATCCTTTGTAATCTGTCCCAGTTTCCATTTTTTATATGACTCCTTTTTATTTTTTAGATCGTGCAAGATCTCGTGGTTAAGCCAAGGTGGTCTTTTGCCACATTTTCTATCTTTCCTAACCAGCGGAATAGCTTGCTTTTGGGCCCTTAATAGTGTCCCTTTGAAAAACTGCCAACTCTCCTCAGTTGTTTTTCCCCTCAGTCTTGATTCCCATGGGACCTTACCTATCAGCTCTCTGAGCTTCCCAAAATCTGCCTTCCTGAAATCCATTGTCTCTATTTTGCTGTTCTCCCTTCTACCCTTCCTTAGAATTGCAAACTCTATGATTTCATGATCACTTTCACCCAGGCTGCCTTCTACTTTCACAGTGGAAGGTAGCTTTGTCCTTCCCCTCTTTCTCCCTTTGTATTTCATGCCCTGAAAGCTGTACTACTTTAGGCAGAACATTTGACTGACCTTAAAACTGATAATCTAATGGGGAACATCTCTGGATTTTAAACATTTTGTTTAAATCTGTCATAAGCTAGCTATAAATAAAGATCCTTATGTAGTATCTGAACAAAACCAATGTTTTATGTGCTTATGCTCTCTGCTTGCTTAGCATATATTGATTATATTGACTGTTCACAGTGCTTTGACAAGATTACCTCTGTGCACAAACAGCAGTAAACCAAAAAGCTGCTGTTCTAAAACTTTACAAGTAACACAGAAAAATACCAGTGTTACTTTGAGTTGCAAAAGCTTTTTGTTACGCTCTTGAATTGATAATGGACAAAGAATTAGTACAGAGGGAAAGGGTTAGAACTTCTAATTCAGTATTTTAAACAATGGATTTTTAAAGATGTGCTGTTGTCCAGTTGAGTTTCCACATCAAACAAACTTAGACTATCCAGTAAGGTAGTTGCTTCATTGAACCATATAAAATCACACAAGTTACTCATAAATTCTTGTTATGTACAACTGTATCTACTAATTTCTTACATCATCATCCAAGGTCTTTATCATCAAAGGCTGTTGTAAGAAATATCTAGGTATTGTTATATTCAACAGGTTACATTTTTGTGTACTCAAATATAATGTACATAGTTCTAATGCTCTCTTGTGGAAATAAAACTTCCAGGAAATCCATAAGCCAAATAGATACTACTTTAAAGGACACATGGTGTATGTTTTTAAGAACTCTGCAGCAGTGAAAGTAAATCTTCCATCTGATGTCTGATGCATTGAAAGAATGTTTACTTTTGGCAATAGCATAAATCATTATTTAAACCCTTATTTGAATAGTGGATATTCCTTATCAGACATTTCAAACTAACCTTATAAAATGTCAAACATGTACTGTCCCAGGACCATATTCTACTCATCTACCCTTTACCATGGTATAAATGATAAAAAATATTTTATTCATCTGTTAAAATTTAATATATTCATTTTGGTCAAGTAGAATTTTCTAAGGCTGGTTTAAATTTTTTAAAGCTACGGACATTGTCAAATGGCTTTGAAACCCATTGGCAAAATGTGTGCCTCATCTCCCTTTAGAGCAGAGGTGGGCAAACTTTTTGGTCCAAGGGCCACATCTGGGTATGGAAATTGTATGGTGGGCCATGAATGCTCATGAAATTAAGGTTGGGGTGCAGGAGGGGGTGAGGGCTCTGGCTGGGGATGTGGGCTCTGGGGTGGGGCCAGAAATGAGGCGTTCAGGGTATAGTATGGGGCTCCAAGCTGGGGCAGGGGGTTGGGGTGTGGGGTGGAGGGAGGACTCTGGCTGGAAGTGCAGGCTCTGGGGTGGGGCTGGGAATGAAGGATTTGGGTGTAGGAGGGTGCTCCAGCTTGGGACCAAGGAGTTCAGGGTGCAGGAGGGGGCTCCGTGCTGGGGCAGGGGGTTGGAGAGTGCAGGCTCCAGGCAGAGATGGAGAGGGATGAGGGCTGGGGCACAGGAAGTGGTCAGGAGTGCAGGCTCCGGGCAGAACTTACCTGAAATAACTCCTGGAAGCAGCGGCATGTCCCCCCCTCCAGCTCCTATGGGGAGGTGTGGCCAGGTAGTTCTGCGTGTTGCCCAGTCCGCAGGCAACGCCCCTGCAGCTTCCATTAGCCGCAGTTCATGGCCAATGGGAGCTGTTGGGGTAGCAGTGCGCGCAGACCCCTGGGTGCCCCTGAGTGTAGGAGCCGGAGGGGGAACATGCTGCTTCTGGGAGCCTCGGCACGTGTGTCGGAGCGGCCTCCGACCCCGGTCTCCGCTGGAGTGCGGGAGCAGGGCAAGCCCCAGACCGCACTCCCCAGCAGGAGCTCAAGGGCCGGATTACACTGGCTGGAGGGCCGGAGGCCGTGGTTTGCCTACCCCTGCTCTAGAATTTGGCCCATATAGAGGATGACAGCCTTCTACAGCAATCAGTTGTTGTATTCGCTCAAGTTGCAGGGGTTTGTGCCATAGATTAGAGAGTCTAACCCTGATGAAAAAAGAAGAACAGGAGTACTTGTGGCACCTTAGAGACTAACCCTGATGAAGAACCATCTGGAAATCTGTATGGTTCTACACAATTGAATTTGTTTTCTCAATTTGCTTTTTTTAAAATCCTAGAAAATTACACAAAAAAAGTATTAAAAGGACCTAAAGGTACAAAGTCAAGCATTCAGAAATAAGGACAGGTTTCCTATACAACCTTATTTTGGCTCCATTGTAAATATTCATTACAGTACAGTTTTTAATTGCGTGGTCACATGCTATATTATCCGTAAACCTCAGTGTTTGAAGTTCTAAATGAAAACCTATTGACAATAGGCTTTGGGTTTATTTTTGGTTACTATTTTTTTATTGTCTAAATGTTGCATTTGACTGTTTTTAAAATCTCTGGCTCTATAATGATGTAAAATTCTTTCTTTGTGATAGTATACACAGTGAGGCTGCAGGGATTTTTTTCATTACTTGATTTTTTTAAGAAAGTGTATTTAAAATAGGTTGAGGCTTTGTAAAAGTGACTTGAAAAATTGTGTTGATGTAATTTTAGATTAAAACTTTTAGTGAACTAAATAAATGCTGATTTTTGTTTTTATTGACTTATTTCCATGTCACTACTTGTAAGGTATACAGGCAAGAACAAAATCTTGGCAATCTTAATTTTATAACTTTTTTTCACAAATCGAAAGTGGAATAAAATCTTTGTCACCAAAAACAAAATTAGTTCTATGTTAGCACTGAATAGTTGTTTAGAGTTTCAAAACACTAAAAAAGTTTACATTTATGAAAACAGTTTGCTGTGGGACATTTAATAAGTACTTCCTCAAATGTAGATTTCAGAAATATCTGGAAGTAGGATTGAATGTCCTGGATACTGACTGCTGTTGTGAAGTAGTTTTGACTACAACATCAAATACCAATGCTATTGCATAAATACCTCATTACCTGTAGTATTGCTCCCTGAACCTGTGTGCCATTTAATTAGAACTGGCTAATTATTATTCTGAATGGAGGAATTTATCATTAGATAAATGTTTTTAAAAACACACAAAAGTCAAGTTAGAAAGCAAGTTCTAAATGTAATGATATATAACCAGCAGTAGATCACTTATTTATCTTTTCAGTCTGACTCTTCTTTCTGATACTTTCTGATTTTGCTTTTTTTCCCCTCATGGTTCTACCTCTTATTTTTCTTTCCTGTTCTCACTCTCATCCTTTTATTTGTTCTCTTGTTCCTTTTAACTTGCTTCCTTGTAACTTTTCATCATTTGGCTGTTGCCTCTTTTTTGTTCCTCTTTTTAGTTCTCTCATTCTAACTGCCCACCTCAGAACTGCAATGGAATCTCTTTATTCTCACATCCTACCTTTCTGGATAACGGAGAATTACCAGTACTTAAAATTTTCTTCTGCTTGTCTGAACAGTAGAAATCAGTTAATATTTTACCTTGTTGTGTACCCTCTGGATCCCTCTAGTCCAACAGTTCTAACTTTATAACACTGGTCTACAATTTTTGAGACGTCGTCTGCTTCATGCTATTTATTATGTATTTTGATGTGCTGAATTCAAATATGACAATTAAAACAACTGGCTACTGTTTCTAAGATATTTAAGTTTTTACATTTTATGTCTATGTATATTGTGTAGATAGTAGAGTTTTACTCCGCAGTTCGGTGGAAAAAAATCTAGATGAGTGTGCAAAAAAATGTATCTTTAGTGACAAGTAACTAAGGCTTTTGTATGCCTTGAGGAGGTTTTCCACCAACAACCTGTAGTTGTCTGCCTTGTTGTTTCCGAGAAAATTTATTGCCAACTGACTGGAAGGCTTTCCATGCCGTCTTTTCCTTGCCATGCAGCGCATGGTCAAATGCATCATCTCAAAGAAGTTCACGAATCTGAGGACCACCAAAGACACCTTCCTTTATCTTAGCTTCACTTAACCTTGGAAATTTTCCATGTAGGTACTTGAAAGCTGCTTGTGTTTTGTCAATGGCCTTGACAGGGTTCTTAATCAGACCCAGCTTGATGTGTAAGGGTGGTAACAAAATCTTCCTTGATTCAACAAGTGGTGTATACTGAACACTTTTCTTCCCAGGCTCCAATGACTGTCGGAGTGGCCAATCTTCTTGATGTAGTGGGAATCTCTTGCACGACTATCCCATTTGCAGAGAAAACAGCAGTACTTTGTGTATCCAGTCTGCAGACCAAGCAAGAGAGCAACAACCTTCAAATCGCCACAAAGCTGCCGCTGATGTTGGTCATAGTTTATGCACCTCAAAAGTTGTTTCATGTTGTCATAGGTTTCCTTCATATGGACTGCATGACCAACTGGAATTGATGGCAAAACATTGCCATTATGCAGTAAAAGAGCTTTAAGACTCATCTTCGATGAATCAATGAACAGTCTCCACTCATCTGGATCGTGAACGATGTTGAGGGCTGCCATCACACCATCGATGTTGTTGCAGGCTACAAGATCACCTTCCATGAAGAAGAATGGGACAAGATCCTTTTGACGGTCACGGAACATGGAAACCCTAACATCAACTGCCAGGAGATTCCACTGCTGTAGTCTGGAGCCCAACAGCTCTGCCTTACTCTTGGGTAGTTCCAAATCCCTGACAAGGTCATTCAGTTCACCTTGTGTTATGAGGTGTGGTTCAGAGGAGGAGGATGGGAGAAAATGTGGGTCCTGTGACATTGATGGTTCAGGACCAGAAGTTTCATCCTCTTCCTCTTCCTCGTCTGACTCAAGTGAGAATGATTCTGGTGCATCAGGAACCAGCAGTCCTTCTCCGTGGGGTACTGGGCATATAGCTGATGGAATGTCTGGATAATGCACAGTCCACTTTTTCTTCTTTGACACACCTTTCCCAACTGGAGGCACCATGCAGAAGTAACAATTGCTGGTATGATCTGTTGGCTCTCTCCAAATCATTGGCACTGCAAAAGGCATAGATTTCCTTTTCCTGTTCAACCAGTGGCGAAGATTTGTTGCACAAGTGTTGCAGCATATGTATGGGGCCTACTTCTTGTCCTGATCTCCAATTTTGCAGCCAAAATAAAGGTGATAGGCTTTCTTAACCATAGTGGTTATACTGCGCTTTTGTGATGCAAAAGTCACTTCACCACAAATATAGCAGAAGTTATCTGCACTGTTCACACAAGTACGAGGCATCTCTGCTCACTTTTGGCTAAACAAAAATGTGTCACTTTGCAAAATCAAACACTGACAAATAAGAGAGCACGACACTGTATGATTTCTAGAGCTGATATAGGGCAATTTGTTCAGCAGAGTGATGTAAGCTTCGTTATGATTGCATCATCCATAACTTCTAGGAATAACATGATGCAATTCATATCATGTATGACGCAATACCAGCTTCAGATTGCATCATTCATTGTTTTGCCTAAAAAGCAAGTACTGTCCAAACCCAGTCATAGATTTATTCATAGATCCAGTCAAAGATGTATTTTAGTCATTTCTGGTTTAAATTGAGATCCCTTCCCTTTATTACTCACTTATCCTCCGCCATTCGCAAGTCAAGGGTCGTATATACTGACCCAGTAGCATATCTTGAAAGCTAGAGCCAATCAACAATTTTAAGCATCATTTTCATTCTCAGTGACCCAGAATTAGTAAAATTTGACTACATTTATTTCAGAAGCATTTTGGCTGTAGAGCAGTGTAATTGACAGGGAAATGCATACTAGCCTAGTTCAGTCTTGAGGATTCTCTTGGTTCTGCTTGGGAAAATTCATGTTTAAGTACCGTATATACTCGATTATAAGCCGGTTCATTTATAAGCCAACCCCCCCAAGATGGATAAGTAAAAATGGAACATTTTTTATGACCCATTCATAAGCCGACCCTATAATTCAGGGGCCGGCAAGTTTGGCTCCCGGGCCATCAGGATAAGCTGCTGGTGGGCCGAGACGGTTTGTTTACCTAGAGCGTCCACAGGCACGGAGGTAAACCTAAGTAAACAAAGTGTCTCGACCCGCCAGTTCCTTACCTTGATGGGCCGGGGTAACTGGTGGGGAAATTTTGGGGGTGGGTGGGGGGAAGCTGGGAGTCAGGGGAGTAACCATTGTGACCACTCCCCAAATGACCCTACTACCCCTAGCCCCAGACTCCCACCCTCTCCGCATCCCATCCCTTCCCACCTTAGCTGGGGTGGGCCAGCGGAGGATGTCTCTGGCCTGGCCGGAGTTGCTCCAGCAGGCCGGGCGGCGCAGCCGCAGTCTGCTCCCATGGGCCAGGCAGCGCAGCCACAGCCTGCCAGCCCCGGAGCTGCAGCTGCTTCGGAGGCTGTGGGGAGAGCAGCATGGCCAGAAGCGGAGAGACTCTGGCCCCGCCTCTTCCCTTCTGTCTGTGCTGGCTGTGCTGCCTCTCCTTGCCCCCTCTCTGGGTGTCCCACCTTTCCCTCTCTATACCAGTTCATAAGCCGGCCTCCTTCTCTGATGCTTTCCTTTTTTACTAAAATAATTCGGCTTATGAATGAGTCTATACGGTAATTAACTTTTTGTACAAGGCATAGTAAATGTAAGTGGATGATTACCATGCAATTTAGAGTAGATCTGCTCAAAAAATAACAAGGCTTATTCTATTGTCATATATGAATCTTATAAAGATGTTTAATAACCAACAGCAAGTGAGCTTTGCATTCAGAGAAAGCTTACTGCATCCTTCTGAGTGTTACAAGTTCCAAAATATTGTGTGTTCTCTAAAACGCTGTCTCATTCAGCCAAAAGATAAACTTGCTCTGAAAGTTTATTTACTAAGGGCTTGTCTACACTACAAAATTAGGTTGACTTAAGTTAAGTGAACCTACAGCCACCTCAGTAGTTAAATTGGCTGGTGGTGGCCACGCTATCTTCCTTCCGTTGGTGCTGTACGTCCTCACCAAGAGCGTTTGTGCTGATGGAAATGGGGCATTGTGGGCCACAGACAGATGGGGTACTGACATCTGTGCATGACTCACAGCTGGAGCCCACTCAGGGCTTACAGCCCCAACTGTGAGCCAGGCACTGGGCTCAGTTTCACAGCAGGGAGCCTACCAGCAGTGAAATTGACATTCTTGTCAGTTTCACGGCTGCTGCTATTTCACATTTCCTTTCCAGCTCTGGCTGTAAGCCTGCATGGGGCTCACAGCTGGATTCACCCCACCCCCCAACGGCTGTCATCCCCATGCAGGGCTCACAGCTGGAATTTCCTGGCTCTGGCGATGACGGTTGGAGCCTGGAGACTAAATTTGATATTATAGCAGCTGTGAAACTGACAAGAATGTCAATTTCAATGTTGGTAGGCTCCTTGAGGTGAAATTCTGCCCTGGCCTACTCTCCTGCTGTGATCCCTGGGGCAGGAGGAATAGGGGCTACTGCTGATAACCTCGCTGCTGGGGCTGACAGCCTGGAGTGCTGCCAGCCCAGAGCCCTGCTGCCGTCTTCGGGTGAGGGTTTGGGGGAAGGACAGCTTGGAGCCCTGTTGCTGCCTCCTGGTGATGGATTGGCGGATGGGAGGAGAGCCTGAGCCCAAGTGACAGCCAGGCTTGGGCTCTCTCCCTAACCCCCCCAATCTCTCACTGGGAGGTGGCAGCGGACCATCAGGCTGTCAGCCCCGGCAGTGGGGCTCCACTGTCAGCCAACAGATGATGTAAGTACACTGCGTCACCCTAACTACATAGACCTTAGTGCTACACCTTTTGCAGAGGTGGAGTTAAGTCAATGTAGTGGGCGACTTACATCAGGGGGAGAACCATTCTAGTGTAGACACTGACATAGTTAGGTCGAAGTAAGCTGCCTTATGTCGACCTAACTGAAGTATAGACCAGGCCTTAAAACAAATACCTTCAGTAGTTTTGCATATGAAAACTGTGAAGTTGAGAGTAAATTGAAAACTCATGCAGATGAGCTGCAGTCATCTTGTTCTTACCTGCAGCTGTACAAGAAACCATATAGACATTCTCCCTCTAGATTAATTTTGTATAGGTGCAGGTTTTCTGATCCAGGTTATCTGGTAGGGTAGAAACACCTTGAAATTCTTTGAGTTGTAATTAAAAAAAGTGGGGATGGAGACTAATGAAGCATCAACTGCTCTCCCTGGCTGACATAACTAATAATAGGCCTATTGGATAGGGAAGAGCCCCACAATAAACTTCAGAATGTGGGCTCCTTTAATTTTTTTCTGCAGCTGATGTTCATTCACTCATGTGGTGAAGAACCTGCTTTACAGTAAATTTGTTACTGGAGTCTGAAAATGCTCATTCGATATGAGTTTTATTGCTTCATAGTCAGCCTGAGCAATGTCAAACTTCAAAATGAGAAAGGTGGGGAATAGCCAGTTTAGGTGTTTGATGATTACTGAAGGGAGAAGGATTTTGTTGACAAATTGTTTTTCTGAATCTAACTGCAATAGCCAGATAGGCTGTTCTGATGGATTGAGTCGAATGGCTGTATTTCTAGTCAAGGATTTTTGTGTTATGAACAGAGTGTGAATATAGTGACTTATTGGTCACCAGGATTGTGGTCTGAAATTTGAAGAATAATCAAAGAGTACACTTAATTTTTATAAAAATTATTTTTTCCAGTCAGACTTCTGCTACTTTTCTCTGTATTACTCCTCCCACCTCCAATTTTTTCTTTTCTCCTATGATTTTTCTTGTCACCCCTCCTCCTACACACACGGCATTTTAAATGTTAATACTACAGTACAGTGGATGGAGAATAGGAGTGGGGAACATTGGAGGAAGTCATCAAACCCACTCTAACGGTAATGTAGCTAGTATTGATCCTTTACTTTTAGTTACTAAGTCAACAATTATATGCAGCCATATGTTCAGTGTTGTATCATAGGCAACTGAAGAGCAAGTGAGGGCTGGGGACTCAAACTTACAATTTATGCTTGCTACAGATCATCTCCAAAAAGGCCAGTAGCAAACAGTTCATGGAGCACATTTTGATAGGAAATTTTTTCAGTCCAAAAATTTAGTTCTAATCACTAAAGCACCATAAGCATTTATAAGGCCATACTGTCCTTTACAATAAGGCTCCTTTACACAACTCTGGCAATGTGAAGGAGTCTTAAAATTTTTACACGTGTTTTATAGTCCTGGGGAATTCACCAAGAACAATGGGAACAATTCACTAAGCAGGCAGGCTGCTACATTCTACTCTGCCTGAGGAGACAGAGCCTGCCCCACACCTACCTCTTCAGAAACACCACAAAGCTTTGCCTCTCCACTCTGTGCCACAATAGCAAGTGAGAGGAACAGTGTGTCTATCTCTCTCTCACATGCACGACTGCCCAGCTTCCCCTCTTCCCTCTCATTTCTTCCCCCCCCATGGTGATTTGTTTCTGTACTGGCTGCTCTGGGTACCCAAATCGATCTGCCTGCACTGCTGTGGAGGGGGCCATGACCGCTCTTGCCGCTTCCCTGTCAAAAGTCATTTTTCTGCGGGGAAGCAAAGAAATCTGCAGGGGCCATGAATTCTGTGCATGTGCAGTGACACAGAATTCCCCCAGGAGTAATTGTTGCAGATAGAGCCTTCAGAGAAGTGTTCAAGTGTTTTCTACCATGGATGATCCTTATGAACAATTTTAAACTCTCGGGGTGTGGAATTTAGGATATATTCCTATCTATGAATTATAGAGTAGTAATAGATGGAATTTCTCCTTCAGTAATTGTCTAGGAAGGATCTAACCTGTAGGTATGCATAGAAATCCTAAGAAGGTAGATTCACTTTAGTTCTGAGCTACTCAGAATTTATCAGTGTTATACTCTTGGCAGATACTCTGTCATACCACCTTTTAAAGTTAGCAGGTTTGTCTTAGGGAAAACAGAACTTCTCTGAACTTGAGATTTTTTTGTTTAACTCTTAAGCTGATTTATCACACCATGTGAAATTTTGTGGTCTGATGTGGGCTAGTAATCTTGACTTAAAACAAACAAAATCATCACTTCATATGAAGCCAGTTGCTCATATTGGTACCTCTTGATCTCTTAAAGCATTTATAACTTTCATTGTTCTAGCTCTTTTATTTCTTCATGGAGATCAGGGCACCACTGTGCCAGGTATTGTGTACATACAAATGATGGAAACAGTGCCTGCCCCAGAGAGCTCATAGTCTATGCAAACAAATGCAAAGTACAATGTAAACTTTTTTTTTAATATTCCTGCAGTAATATTAATCCCTAGTTACATACATAATCTAAATCTGGCACTTTGTTTATTGGTCAACCTTTTTATTACAATCAGTTTTGTTTGGGTCCATTGCCTATTTTTTGATACCATTGCACATTGCCATGTCTTTTCCTTCATCTATTGCATTCCTTCGGAACTTCAGTTTTGACATGTTACGCCATATAAGGCTTTCCCAAACCTGATGCCAACACTGATCTTGAGACCCATTGGAGTTAGAGACTAATACTGCAAGCATATACAGTCTGAAGATCGACACCATGCTTTCAAATAGCATAAAACATAAATGTCAGCTGCTAAAATCATGTCTGAATTAAAAGCCAAAATTAAAAAGCTAATTCATCTGGTGTCGAACGTCTGGCAGTGGTACTCTTTGGTGTCAAGTTAGGAGCAGCTTTTCCCTGCCCACCTTCATGAAGTGCAGCACAGTGAATAATCCATCAGTACTTTCCCTGCCCACCCTCACAGAGTGCAGCATGGCAAATCAATGTAGAAAAGACCATGCCATAGCCATGCATACATAGAATCCCCCAAAGACATTTCCCGTTCGGGGGAGGGAGGCCAACAACAAGCAAACAAAAACAAACCACAGAGAATAGATACTCAGGAGATGTATACTGCATGTTGTGGACTAGAGCTATGAAGATTCCAGATCCCTTAAACAAGCTATAGCTATATATCCCTTCTCGTGCACCCTGTGAGTGTGTAATAGAAGGAGAGAGATTTTTGTGCCACATCTAAAAGACTGGGAAAATATCGGGCTGTCATCCTCAGATGCCGTTGCAGGTTGCCATGTCTTAACTATTGGGCTGTCATTCCCACCTGTCACTGTGGGTTTCCAGGTCCTAACGTCCTGGTTATTGTTCCCAGCTTCTGTTACATGTTGCCATGCCTCACTACCACTTCCACCACCTTCCCCTAGATGGCTGTGGAATAATAAGAGGGACCAGGTTAGCAGTCCAGATGTGGAAGAACTGGCAGGCAGTGCGTGGCTTCTTGGCAAACAATTTCTTTCTTTGCATACTACACGTCCCCGGCCTCCATTCTGTATGGCCAGAAGGTTCCTTGATATGACCAATCAGAATTTATGCTGGTGTCACTGCCAAAAATAAGTGTGCCTTTTTCCCTGGTGGTAAAGGACATGTTTCTAACTGGGAAAACTTTTATCTGAAAGAGAAACATTCCACTATAGGCCCTACACAGGTAGCCAAGTCCAGGCAGGCATAATTTTAGCTTCCTCCTTTGGGCAGGAAAACTATTGGGAGCATCAGGCCAACAAGAGTAAATAAAAGAAAACTGTCATCCGACACCATAAGCATCTCCCACATGTTTCCACAAGCTGTGCCAGATTGGGCGGGACAGTATTGCAAGTACAGACTCTCTCAACCTATTTTTAAAAAAAAATCTCACAGACTAAGGGCTCCTGCTTGATGAAGAGGAGGAGTCAGGGCAGGCACACTGTCATCCTAGATTTCCTACAAATGAGAGCCATTGAAGCTGTCCCTCTTCAGAGGAAATAAGGTCTTATTCTGTATTGTTCAGATGCTCGGGGGGGAGGGGGAGGAAGTGAAGTGACAGAAGGCTACAAAGTACACTCAGCATCAAATATCTCAACAGATCCATTACAAAAAAAAATTCATGATGGAGACCTTAAAATGCCCACTAGCTTCCATCAGCAGAGGGGACTGCATGCCATAATGGATGTGAAGAGTGCCTATCTCAGGACAGTGCCTCAGGCCTTGGCTACACTTGCAGATATACAGCACTGTGAGTTAAACCTGACTTCGTGCAGCTGAGTAGGGAAAGCGCTGCAGTCTGTGCACACTGACTGCTGCCCAGCGCACTGTCGTGGCCACATTTGCGGCAATTGCAGCGCTATTGGGAGCGGTGCATTATGGGCAGCTATCCCACAGAGCACCTTTTCCCATTCTGGCGCCGTGGGTTGTGGGAAGGGGGCATGGGTGCGGGGGATTCTGGGTCCTGTCCCAATGCCCCGTGATGTATTGCTTCGCATCCCAGAAATCCCTTTGTTTCCATCCACCTTTGGCGCCATCTTTCAACGGTTTCTGTGCAACGCGATCTGTCTGCGGGAAATGGTGTCCGAATTGCTGAGGCGTATGCTGACGAGTCTCGCCAGCACGTCACATTTGGCTGTCGAACTATTCCTTAAGATCCAAAGTGAGAGTGAGGGTGAGAGTCCGACGATGCTATTGAGCCACGTAACGCGTACGACATGAAATTGCTTGTGGCATTCACGGACATGCTCAGCACCGTGGAACGCCGCTTTTGGGCTCGGGAAACAAGCACCGAGTGGTGGAATCACATCGTCATGAAAGTCTGGGATGACGAGCAGTGGCTGCAGAACTTTCGGATGAGAAAAGCCACTTTCATGGGACTTTGTGAGGAGCTCGCCCCCACCCTGCGGTGCAAGGACACGAGGTTGAGAGCTGCCCTGCCAGTGGAGAAGCGGGTGGCTATTGCAATCTGGAAGCTGGCAACTCCGGACAGCTACCGGTCGGTCGCAAACCAGTTTGGAGTGGAAAAGTCGACTGTTGGAATCGTGTTGATGCAAGTTTTCAAGGCCATTAATCACATCCTACTCAGAAGAACCGTGACTCTGGGTAACATGCAGGAAATAGTGGATGGCTTTGCACAAATGGGGTTCCCCAACTGTGGTTGGGCGATAGATGGGATGCACATTCCTATTCTGGCACCACGTCACCTAGGATCTGAGTACGTTAAGTGGAAGGGGTATTTCTCTATGGTTCTCCAGGCGCTTGTGGATCACCGTGGGCGTTTCATTGACATTAACACAGGCTGGCCCGGAAAGGTGCATGACGCACGCATCTTTCGGACCACTTGGCTGTTCAGGAAGATGCAGGCCGGGACTTTTTTCCCAGAGCGGAAGATCACGGTAGGGGAAGTTGAAATGCCCATTGTGATCCTTGGAGATCCCGCTTACCCGTTAATGCCGTGGCTCATGAAACCCTACACAGGGAGCCTTGACAGCAGCAAGGAACGGTTCAACTACAGGCTGAGCCGGTGCCGAATGACTGTGGAGTGTGCCTTTGGCCATTTAAAGGGCCGCTGGCGATCTCTGTATGGGAATCTGGACTTGGCCGAAAACAGCATCCCCGCGGTTATATCCGCGTTCTGTGCCCTCTATAATATTTGTGAAGGGAAGGGTGAAAGCTTCACTCAGGCATGGACCTCTGAGGTTCGACACCTGGAGGCTGAATTTGCACAGCCAGGGAGCAGGGTTATTACAGGGGCCCAGTGCGGGGCTGCAAGGATTAGAGATGCCTTGAGGGAGCAATTTGAGGCTGAAAACCAGCAGTGATATCTGGTGCCCTGCACGGGAGTGAAGTGCAGTAGTTACAATCTTTAGGAATCAGTGTCTGCTTAGCAGACTTGCAGTGCCTGTTTATTTCCTGGGCTAAGGAGTCTTTTACTTTATGCAATAATAATGAATGTTTTCAAAGCCAAAGAATCCATTTATTGAAAAGAAACAAGGGGGTGGAGTGGGGAACAGTACAATCACAGATTCACGTATGTCCTGTCTGGTGTGCTGTGCAGTGAGTGCTGCACTTCAGGACAGCTATACTGCATGGTGATGGAGGTTGAGTGCAGAGGGTAAGGGTCATGGTTTTCAGGGCTGGGTGGTGAAGATACTGGTGTTGGAGGCAGAGGGTGGCGTGAAGAACACGGAAGTTGGGGAAAATGGGTTGGAGGTGACAGTGGGGTACAACGGAAAGAGTTTTGGGACAAGGGCTGTAGGGAGGGGTGGCGTTTGCGTTTGCGGTACTGTTCCTTTTTCTGCATGGCTACCAGCTCCTGGATAGTGTCTGCTTGGCGCTCCAGGATGCTTATGAGCCTATCAGTGCTTTGCTGCCGGTGCACGGTGCTTTGCCGCCGGTGCACTGCGTTTTCCTGGCAGTTCCTGCTTTCTCTCTCCCTCCAGTCCTGTGCTTTCTCATTCTCTTTAATAGATTGCCGCATCACTCCTTGCAGCATGTCATCTTTGTTTTTTCGCGGTCTCTTCCTGAGTCTTTGCAGTCTCTGAGCAGGCGATAAGAGGGATGGCTGAGGTCTCAAGGTTGATGCAGCTGTATAGGCAAAATGCAACATTTAACAGAGGCAGCGTTGTTTATACCAGACAGAGTAATGATTCCCCCGCATTTAAGGAGTAGAAAACACACAGGGTCTACACAATAGCATAATTTTCCCATCCGAAACAGAGCACACACATCACATGGGAGCCTCAAAATGGTGAGTAAGGGGGACTGATTGTTTCAGGGCTGCACTGCCCTCTGGGTTTCTGTGCCTTGGGGAGAGCCAACAGCTTCAGGGGGCACCTGCACTGAACACTGTCCCAACATTTTCCACAGGAGTTCGTCCTGGACGATATCTCGCTGCTGAGGGTAACCTGGGAAGCAAGGGAGGGTCTTCTACTGCAATGCAGCTTCCGCCCTGGCCTATATGCAGCTTGCCTGTGTGCAGCAATGGTGTCCCCCCACCTCCCTCCCCGCCCCTCGCGGCACAGTGGCGCGGACACATTAGCCTGGCTGGGACAAGGACCACGGTGGCTCTCCCAATAAACCTGCGCAAGCACATTGCACATGTTCTGGATGAGACATTCGAGGAGATTACCGAGGCTGATTACCGCGATGTGATAAACCACATCAATGCACTATTCCGCATCTAGGTATGCATGCCTAACCCTCCTCTCCCAAAGAGCCCGCACCGAAAAAATTCCTTCCCGAAAAAAACAAAAAACGCTTAGCGGGAACCTGCTCTTCTGTTTGTCCTCCACCAAGTACTGGCCGCTGCGACTGGCTACCTTCCCTTCCTCCTGGCTCGAGAAGAGCTCCTGGCTGCATGGCTCCCGGGATTCCGGGGTGTCTCCATCCGGCCCGTTTTCCTCCTCCTCTTCCCCCCCCCCCCTCCCGCCACCGGCTCTGAAGTGTCCATGGTGGTGCTCGGAGTGGAGGTGGGGTTAACCCCAAGTATCGCATCCAGCTTTTTGTAGAATCGGCAGGTCGCGGGGGGAGCACCCGAGCGGCCGTTTGTGTCACGGGCTTTGCGGTAGGCACTCCGCAGCTCCTTCACTTTAATCCTGCACTGCAGGGCAACCCGATCATGGCCCCTTTCCATCATGTTCTTTGATACCTTCCTGTAGGTATTGTAATTCCTACTGCTGGAGCGCAGCTGGGACTGTACAGCTTCCTCCCCCCAAACACTGATGAAGTCCAGCAACTCGCCATTGCTCCATGCTGGGGCTCGCTTGGCGCGTGGAGGCATGGTCATCTGGAAAGATTCGCTGATAGCACTCCACGCCATGCCGGGCTGAGCAAACAGGAAGGGGATTTTTAAAATTCCCGGGGAATGTAAAGGGTCGGTCACATGGTTAGTTACCTGAGGCCAGGGCAGTAGAGTTTGAACTGATGACCAGAGTGGCTAGAACAGGCATTGTGGGATACTGCCGAGTAATTCTGGGGGCCATTCACAGCGCATTGGGCGGCCACACTGGCGCTGCAGCGGCAGTGCAATACTCGCTGTTCCTCTCGGAGAGGTGTAACCATGGAGATACAGCGCTGCAAATGCCTTGCCAGTGTTGACGGGGAGTGAGTTACAGCGCTGGGGGGCGGCTTTAAGCACTGTAACTCGCAAGTGTAGCCAAGGTCTCAGATGTTTCCTAAGCTTTGCTCTCAACACTTTTACCAATGCAGGTCCTAACCCTTTGGTTTAGCAACAGCTCTGCTAGTGTTTACAAAAGTGAAAATAGTGTTAATATCAGCTCTTAGGCAAGTCTACCTCTTCTTGGGTGACCTCCTTATCCAAGCCTCAACCAGAGTCAGTCATGGACTGTACCACCAAAACAATAAGGATGAAGCAGAGCCACAGTTTTGTGAAAGTCAGTTAATAGTCTGGCATATTCCAAGTCTCTGTGTGGGAAGAGTCACTGTCCTCTATAAAGTTGCTTGTTGTGGGAAAGGCAGGAGAAGCAGAGAAATTATATCCAAACCGTCAACCTCTCAGAGAGCTCAGGACACTTTGGTATGATCTCAAGGCTCTGCTTCCATATCTGGATTTACCTCATGTGTTTAGCAAGACAGACAACACCTCAACAATGTCATACATTCACAGGCAAAGGGAGCAAGGTCTACAGTCCTTCACGGAGAGGCTTGCCTCCTGAAGACTTGGGCAAAGGAGAATCTACTGTCAATTTTCTCCCTTCACAACCAAGGCAAAACTGAATGGTATGGCTGACTGGCTGAAAATTAGGGAAAAATTAGATCATTCACAATGGGACCTACACCCGGAGGTGTTTCATCTCCTGGTAAAGAAATTTAGTCTCTCAGACATCATCTGTTTGCCTCTTATCTGAATCACAAGGTTTCAGTCTTATTCTCTTGCTGGAGGAATCACAGAGCTCAAGCAACAGATGTCTTGTTGCAAAGGTGGACAAAGGGACTCGTATGCCTTCCCTCGCTTTTCCTCTACGCACCAGAATGCTACAAAAGATCAGGAGAGAAGCAGCATTGGTAAATGGTAATTTTGGCCTATTATTAGTTTCGTCAGCCAGAGAGCTGTTGGTGCTTCATTAGTCTCCATTTCCACTTTTTTAATGACAGCTCAAAGACTTTCAAGGTGTTTCTATCCTACCAGATAACCTGGATCAAGAAAACCTGCACCTATACAAAATTAATCTAGAGAGAGAATGACTCTATTCCTGTGGCCAGCTAGCAGCGTGCTGGGAGTAGGGCTTTGAGTAATACAGAAACTGCTTAACTGTGTTTTCAGTCTAGCAGTAAGTGTGGGAGAGAAGGATGTTATTTCCAGTTCCTGGGAATCGAGTGGGTACTTTTGGGATAGAAAGGCTGAGAAACATTGGCGCATGGGGATTGTGGGATAGTAAGAACATAAGAACGGCCATACTGGGTCAGACCAAAGGTCCATCCAGCCCAGTAGCCTGTCTACCGACAGTGGCCAATGCCAGGTGCCCCAGAGGTAGTGAACCTAATAGGTAATGATCAAGTGATCTCTCTCTGCCGTCCATTACCACCCTCTGACAAACAGAGGCTAGGGATACCATTCCTTACCCATCCTGGCTAATAACCATTAATGGACTTAACCTCCATGAATTTATCTAGTTCTCTTTTAAACCCTGTTATAGTCCTAGCCTTCACAACCTCCTCAGGCAAGGAGTTCCACAGGTTGACTGTGCACTGTGTAAAGAAGAACTTCCTTTTATTTGTTTTAAACCTGCTGCCCATTAATTTCATTTGGTGGCCTCTAGTTCCTATATTATGGGAACAAATAAATAACTTTTCCTTATTCACTTTCTCCACACCACTCATGATTTTATATACCTCTATCATATCCCCCCTTAGTCTCCTCTTTTCCAAGCTGAAAAGTCCTAGCCTCTTTAATCTCTCCTCATATGGGACCCATTCCAAACCCCTAATCATTTTAGTTGCCCTTTTCTAAACTTTTTCTAATGCCAGTATATCTTTTTTTGATATGAGGAGACCACATCTGTATGCAGTATTCAAGATGTGGGCGTACCATGGATTTATATAAGGGCAATAAGATATTCTCGGTCTTATTCTCTATCCCATTTTTAATGATTCCTAACATCCTGTTTGTTTTTTTGACTACCGCTGCACACTGCGTGGACATCTTCAGACAGCTATCCATGATGACTCCAAGATCTTTCCTGATTAGTTGTAGCTAAATTAGTCCCCATCACATTGTATGTATAGTTGGGATTATTTTTCGCAATGTGCATCACTTTACATTTATCCACATTAAATTTCATTTGCTGTTTTGTTGCTCTATCACTTAGTTTTGTGAGATCTTTTTGAAGTTCTTCACAGTGTTGGCAGAATATCCAGACATGAATCTGGGGACTCAGGCCTGAGCTGTGTCCACACTGCAAAAAGACCGGGCTTAGACCTGAGGCCCAGTGTACAAAGTTTTAAGACTCATTACTGCAGTCTGCAAGAGAAATTTGATTATGGAATGAGTGTTTAAGCTTGAATGCTGGTGGTGAAAATACAGTAGCATTCAGGGTTTCGTCCAGTATTTTAGACAACATTAAAGCAATTGATGGAAACCAACATCAGATAAATGAATACTTTAAAACAACCAAGTAAATCAGGTATTACTTTGGGCCAAGTCAACAGACAAAAGGGAGGTTTTCTATAAGAAAGAGAATGCATGGGGTTAGAAAGTATGGCAGCGAGGGGCTGGCATCCTTTCGTAGCATGTTCTAGTAACAATACCATATTTACCTGTTTTCATAGTTGGCATGTATTAAACTCAAATTCTCAAGTAACATAGATCTGCATTCCTTGTGTTAAGATTAACTATTATATCAGTTAAACTTTTACTGTTAGTACTTTTACTTAAGTTTGTCAGTCACTTAATTATCTGGTCTCTTATTCAGAACAAAGTACTAGATTTTGTTTAATTTTAGACCTTTTAAAGGCAGACAGTATAGGATGGCCTTTTTAATGTCTTTTCAGCATTGAAAAGCAAACACCAACAGTAATGATGTGTGTTACTGGCAGTGAAGGGAATGGGTTTAAGAACTAGTTTGTGCTGTGAAGGACTCAGAGCCAATAGACTCTAACCGTTTGACTTTAATGTATGTATTTGTTCTCTATCCTGAACTTCATTGTGTCCCGGTTATAGATTTGAGGTTGTGAATACCTGCCTATTTAAATTCCCTTTTAAAGCTTCTTTTGACAGTTGTTGTTATTATTTTATTCAAATATCAGGTCTCTCATGTTCGACATCTTCTGGATGAAAGCTAACAACTTAATGTAGCATTTGTCCAAGAGCTTGCTGACCTTTATACATGGGGTTTGTAATTTCCTGATGTGACACTCAGACACATCCTTACATTATTACTAATGATAGGGGCACTGGACCTTGTTTGAATATAGCACATCTGTGACACTGCAGATGAAACCTGAGTATTTCAATTACACAAGAATGCTTTGCCAGGGTGTTATGTTTTCTATGGTGAGAGTCCTGTGCATTTGAAAGAAGTTTGAGGATTCTCTGAACAAATTTCATTGCAGATTGTAACTATAGCAGCTGTTTCCTAATAAAATAGTTGCTTTGGGGAATATGGCTTTCCTTCAAATAGATAGGAATGACATATTATTGTATTAAGCGTTCTGAGAAGCTTTCTGTTGCAAGTTTACTGAACTTACAATGTATGTTGTGTACTGTTAGGTTTTGCCTGAAGGATTTTTGTTACGGAGGTGCAGTTAAGTTTTAGACTAACACCCTGTTACAATTCTGGTTTTTGGATTTTTAACCATCTCTTTTCACCCCTGCCAACTGATCTGCCTAAATCTTTACATGCTGCATGTTAGTCCAGGGTGGATGTTTGTTTGTTTGTTTTATAAGTTTGGGGCAAAATGGACAAGGATATTAGAGTTCAAAAAAATAGGATTTTAAACTTTTTCATAACTTTTTAACACTGTATTGACTCATTTCCTAAAAAAAGGTTGGCCTATAATTCTTAATTTGTTTTATTCTGTTGGTTTTAGTTAGGATCTATTTTTGGAGGCGTGAGCTTTGCTGTTGCACTATTTAGCTATGAACTTGAGTTTGCATCTATGTAATAGTCTGTGTGGCCTATGTGGGCTTCGAAAGTATGCATCAAGCAGGTTGTAATGTTTCTGCAGAACTTCTGAGATACAAAAAGAGTTAGGAGGATCTAAACTCTGCAGGAAGGACCCAGAAGATGGAGGGGTTGGAGGGGCTGATCTCCTGTGGAACAGTACCTAACCTCCAAGGAGAGACTGAGTGTGAATGCTGCTTCATTTTCCTTCTGATAAATTTAAGGATGCTCTCCTGGAGAGAGAGTTCCTTGAATAGAGAAATAAGTGGCAGTCAACCTCTGTCCTCTGGAACTGTATGGAGAAGGGAGTACTGCTGGATGATTTGATGAATTTAAAAAAAAAAACACCTTGTCTGTAGTAAAGATTGAAAAAGTCTATCTGTGAAGGAGAAAAGCTGGAAGGTTGGGGTGATAGTCACCCCCAACCAATAGTGTGTGTGTGGGGAGAGGGGTGTCTTTTTTTCCCTTTTTTTTAAAGTTTAATTGTTGCCAGTTGTAGGATGGACATTTCCTAATGTGATCCAAGAAAAAATGCTCGGATCCAAACTTGATACAAAGGAAACAAAGAAAGGAACATATGGCGCTATGCAGGCAGAGTTTCAATTAAAGTAATGGGGTTTACTTAGCTGTATACAGTACTTTTGAGGTCCAGGTGACAGATGAAAAGGATTACCGTATTTTTTTTTTTACAGTACTCTAAGAGCAAAGAGAAATAGTTGTAGCTTTCAATACGGAAACTTCCAATTTTTTGCAATGTCTCTTTTCACAGCAAGCAAGGGCAGAACAGGAAGAGGAGTTCATCAGTAATACTCTATTTAAGAAGATTCAAGCTTTGCAGAAGGAGAAAGAGACACTTGCAGTAAACTATGAAAAGGAAGAAGAATTTCTCACTAATGAACTCTCAAGGAAACTGATGCAGGTAATTGGTTTCTCAGCTTGTATTCCTCCTCACAGACCCAAAGGACAAGCTTAAAGAGGCGAGTTTAAACTTTGTTCTTGTTACCATATTTTCAGTAAAAGGGATGTGGTTAGCTTACCTATAGCTCAAAACTAACGCTTTGTAGAGGAAAAAAAAAAATCTCCTTTCTTTTTTTAAAATCTCAATAGAAAGGTGTTTAAAAAAAAAAAATTTGAAACTCAGGTTTTGTAGACTGAGAACTTGATTGAAAGTGAAGCAATTATGTTGATTTTCATTCTCCGTACTGAGATAGAAAAGTAAATTGGATTTTAAAAATTCTTTGAGTTCTAATACTCTAAGCTTTTGTTATTAAGACAAGTGAAGAATCTTATTTACAGTATTTGATTTTAAATTAACTGTGCATACGTGACCCAGATAGAGTGCTTATGTTAAGATGGGTAGCAGCACTTGAAACTTGGCCAGGAAATGTTATCCACATTTTTTAAAATATGTTAGTTTGATATTTTTAGTAATTTATGGCCTCTTCTTCTATTAACACGTATAACATGTACTTTACTAGTATTTCATTAACGCAACTTTAAATGAAGTTTAATAGTGTATTATTAAAGAAACTTATTTCTGCATATTCTAAGCATTTTTAACATTCTATAACTGTAACCTTAAGGCATATTTAATTCTATAGGATAGTGAGGAATATATTGTTGTAAACTATACTATGGCTAATCTCCTCTGGCACCTTCGGTATTGAGAGACGGGATAATTAATGGGTGACTGCCACTTATTGGTTGTACCTTACCTCATTGATTAACATAAATGTCAGGAGTTAAGGTTCTCTATGTTTTGTGGTCATACTATTTCCTCCCACTGTTTTATACTAATTTAGTCTAATTCACAAATATAAACTTTCAGAATTATCGTTTTCTATGAACAATATAGTAGCATTTTTAGTGGGAATGGAAGGAGGGGTATTAAGTAGTCTCTTCTTGTCAGAGTAATATGTAGTTTTCCTTATAGTAAAACACACTGGAACATCTTTAGTGCAGTAGCTCTGGAAAACAGCATGATGGGCTAGTGCATTTATTTCACTCAATAGAGTACTTAAATTTCTAATATAAAACTGAGATGCCTTGAACCAAACCCACCACCATCTGCAGCAAAATAAAACCTCATACAAAATAGCTTAAGTGAAAAATGCAACTTGATTTAATTGGCTGAAGTGGCTTCAAACCCGTGTAATCTCTTAATGCACATAGACTCCATAATTTCCTTAGCAACCAAATTTCTGCACCAAATGTAATTTATATCTCTATTTTATTTGTAAGTAAAAATTTTGTCTTTCTGTTTCTTAACGTTCAGCTGCTCTATCGGTATCCCAGGCCCTCTGTCAGGAAGGACAGGGATTGTTTTAAAAGTGTATGTGTTATATAGACTTACTGATTGTGACAGGTGCATATTACAGAAATTAAAATAAACTTCCTGTCTACAACTGTCAGAAACTGAACATATTTACATGCTCCAGAAAGTCAGAAGAGTTAACAAAATATAGTCAGTGTTCTAGCAAACCATGATTTGGTAATATACTACAAAAAGAGCAGTCATGCACCTTCAGTTTCTTTCATCTGGGAGTCCTGAAAGACACTGGAATGGGGGAAAAGATTCTGTCCCAAAGTGAAGTTTAGCAAAATTGGGAACTTAATTCAAAAGGAGCAAGCCATTAAAGATATACCCTCATTATTGTTAGTCAGTTTCCTTGGGATGGACTGATCTCCTGCAGATATTGAAAAACATGTTGGGCATCTGAGTCAGAGGACTAACAGACTATCCAGAGATTCAAAGAAACTGCTCCACTGCCTTGCCTGTTACTCATAGCTTTGACTAGCAGCATCAGAGGGAAAACACTATTCTTGTCCATTTTCTTCTGCTACTGCTTAGCAAAAGGAAGAGCAGGAGCAGCTCAAATTGCTAGCAGAGTCAGTAAAACAAAACTGCAATGACTAACCTTTCAAAGGTGAACCAAATGTAAACTTCACAACCTAAGCTAGAATGCTTAGGACTGAGTTCTCTTGTTTCTTTGTGCTGCTCTGGTGACTAGTGGAACTAGAAACTGACCAAACCTTGGCTAGGGATTCCCCCAGTAGGTCAGTCATAAGAGGGAATAGAGCTGATGTAGACCGTGCCTACACTGCCTTTCTGCTAGCCAAAGTGTTGGGAATGTTCTCTGGCTGGAGCTCCCTGAAATCAAATGGTGGGCAATATTGTTTAAAAAAGCAAAACAAAAAACAAAATAAAAAAAACATAACCTGACACCATGTGCCCCCTTTGGTAACTAATTTGGTTATAGAATTTAGGTCCCAAAAGGTAAAATTCTGACTACAATGTATTTACCAGTACTCAGCCTCAAGTCTGAATTTTAGTTTGCAGAGACCTCACTCCCCAACTCCCATTCAGTCCAATGAGATTAGTTTCACTCTAGTTTTTGACAATCTAGATTAATTCCTGATGGCCATAAAGTCAGCTCAAAAGATTTTATAGCTTACTGTCTTATTCACTGAAAAATAGTACTGTAGTTTTCCAAAAAGATTAATGACTAGATAATACTTAGTCCTGCCATGAGTGCGGGAGACTGGACTAGATGACCTCTCGAGTCCCTTCCAGCCCTATGATTCTATGTCCTAAAGCTCCCATGAATATTTCAGTCAAAGTCAGGGTGTTATCTTCCACTTCCACTAGCACCAACTCAATTGACCTGAAAGAGAGAATTTATTCTATCCTTGATGTTGATGGTGATAAAATTGTGCCTATGAAGAACAAATACCACCAGATGTCCCATTTATTGTTTCTGGCCAACCAACCACAATGTAAAGAGGAAAAAATAATCTTTTTCGTGGTATAGTGCAAGACGTAGATCTAGCTGTATCACAAAAAACGTACCTAGCCATAAGTATCGTGGTACATAATTCTGGATGCACTGCATTCTTCATGCTGAAAAAACACATGCTTCAATAGAGGAAGTATGTGAAGCACTTGTTTGTTCTTCCCTCCCTACTTTCACAAAGGTTTGTGTTTTTGTACTTTTTGTTCTCCTGCAATACTTCTTGGAAACTTTTTTTGCTGTTTTAAAGCACTAATGCTTAACCTACACAAAAAAAACAAACAAACAAACAAACAAAAAAACCCTTTATTTGTATGTCTAGTTGTACGTCTAGTATAAACCTATCCACCAGAACAGGTCATGGCTTGATTATATCCTCGATGTACTACTAAACTACCAGACATACCCTGGAATGAGCAAACAAAGGTGCAGGAACACATTTCCCCAACCACCAGTAATATGCTGATCAGTGTTTAAGGCACAGCATGAAACTGGTCCCTGTCCTGAAGAGCTTACACTACAGAATTATAAATTTCTCCTCTTTGAAATATCTTGCCCTGCCCTTTTTCTATGGTGATCTTGGACTTAGGCAGTTGGTACTAAAATATACACTAATTGTATATAATTTTCTTAGGTAGTTATGAATTCAGGTTAATTTTAAAGTTGATGAGGTTTGCAGATCATTATTTGGCTGAAAGCATGTCAGTTACTGATGGCTCTGATCTATCTCTATTTTTGAAAGGGGACGTTTCCGTTCATATGTATAAATGGCTGTTTCTGAGAAGAGAATATGGTACAGTAAAGCAAATACTCCATTTAATAGAATAAATGGGAATAGAAGTGCATATCTGTAATATGATCAAGTGAACACTTTTATAGCAGCTTAACATTTGCAATTCTTGCTTCTTCAAGTGATGGTCCCTATGGATATACCACATGTGGGATAGGCATGGACGCCATGTGCCTGTGTCTGGAATTTTTTGTAAGCAGTGTCTGTTATCCCACACGTGCACCGAAGCAAACCAAAGGCATAAAAGTTCTCTCCAGTTCCTTCATGCTGCCACATGGTCTGAGTTGGAATCTCCTAGAACGTCTCGGAGAACATATTTGCTCCCCCCATCAGTATTCATCCCTCCTGTTGACAGTCTCTATTCCGGGATGGCTGACGCTAACCTGGTGTGGCAGAGTTGTTCTTCCATCCCACCTGCCAACCTTGGAGCACAATCATCGGTACTGTCAGTTCCACTGGATATAAGGGATCCGGCTTTCTTTTCAGATGAGTTTGAGGCTCCCCAGGAGCCTTTGCGGCATTGGACAGAGGTGGCACGGGACAGAGATCAGAGTTCCAGCCTCCAACCAAATACAGTTGGTCAAAAGATGGGTGGTACCCTTTGCCACGGGATCCTTCTCCACCAATTGAGTCATCCTACTGGCAATATTGAGGACCATGGAAGCCCAACCCTAGACACCCAGGATCAGTGTAGGAGTCCTGTTTGACATTGCCCAGGCACTCACAACTGGACCTGTTGAAATATTCAGAAGGGGAAGATGAGCTGGATCCATGAGTGATCTCATCATTTTCACTGGATGAGGTGGTTACCCCGTCTTCTCCATCTCCACCAGACGACTTTAAACAATATCAAGAGCTCATGCAAAGGGTGGCTGCAGAGCTACAGCTTCAGCTTGAGGAAGTCCAGGAGCCTAAGCACAGTTTACTAGACATTCTGCAGCCTTCCAGTCCCAGTTGAGTGGCCCTCCCCATCAACAAGGCCATCATGGATCCAGCAAAGATGGCTTGGCATGCTTATTCTTGTGCTTCCGCCCCTAAGAGGGCTGAGACACGCTATTTTGTTCCATCCACATTCTGTTCCCACTGCCTAACTCTTTGGTGTGGTGCAAGCAACAACACACAAAGGCTACTCCTTCTGATAAGGGACAGAAGCAACTTGACCTTTTCAGAAGAAAGGTCTTTTCTTCCCCTGCCTCCAGTTCAGAATCTCAAATTATCAGGCCCTCTTGACCAAATATGTTGATACTAGTTATAATAAATTTTTTTAATGTGAGGTTAGAGCCCAGTTTGAGGGCCTTAGTGGAGAGGGCAGATTGGTGGTCAAAACTTCCTTCCCAGCTGTGGTGAATGTGGTAGATAAGGCACGTGGCAAGGAGGATGGCTGTAGTCATTGTTATAAGGAGAGACTCGTGGTCACAATCCTCAGGTTTTCCTAGCAAGGTGTGGGAGTACCATCCAAGCTCTGACCTTTGATACTGTTAACCTGTTCCATAAGAAGGCAGGTGAGTCTCTGCACTCCCTCAAAGTCTCAAGTCCAACGCTTAGCTCGCTGGGTATTTATACTTCTCCTAAGAGAAAACACCATAGATGGGGTAAAGGGCCCTCCTTAGCAGTTTTACCACCACCATTCTCAGGAGTCACCATGCAAGAGACTGAGGGCTTATAGACATAGGAACCCAACCTCTGCAACACCCACCCGCACGTCATACTCTAACTCTCAGATGAAGAGTTTCTTTTTATGGGACTGTTGAGACCTGTATCCTTTATTAATGTCCCTTTATTCCCCTCCTCTGACATTGGGAGCCCCCCTTACCCTATTTGCCAAAAACTGGAGGGTCCTAACTACAGACAAATGAGTATTAGAGATTATTCATGGCAGTTATCTGAATGAGTTTCTGGTACCTCCTCTCCACAAATCCCCCCTTTCCCAGTTGCTTTTCAGGGACCACTTTCATGAGGAGATTCTACAAGATCTCCTAAGGTAAGCCATAGAGAAGGTTCTATCTCAACATCAAGTGAAGAGATTCTGTTCCCCTTACTTCTTGATTCCCAAAGAAGAATGGGAAATGGAAGCCAGTTCTTGATCTGAGACAGCTGAACAGGTTCATTCAAAAAGTAAAATTCCACATGATATCCTTGGTATTAATAATTCCCCCGTTAGAGGAAGACACATAATTCATGGCTCTCAGTATGAAAGATGCATATTTTAACAGATATCCACCGAGCCCACAGCAGTTTCCTTAGGTTCCTCTTTGATTACGAGTATTACCAATTCAGAGTCCTTTCCTTTGGCCTAGCTATAGCACCCAGGGTCTTTATGAAGGTTTTTTCAGTAGTGGCAGCTTGGATGAGAAGACAGGGATTTAGTCTTCCTTTATCTCAGCGACTGGCTTCTGACGGGCAGTTCCTACAAGGAAGTCCAGTGAGCAACCAGTGCCCTGCTCAGCCTTCTGCCTTCCATGGATGGCTGCATCATTCATGAAAAGTCCACATTGCTTCCCACAAGATTCCTAATTTTATAGTTGTGACAGTGGACTCAACTATAGCAAGAGTGTATCTACCTCTAAAGAGATTTCAGGCCATGAGTGTTCTCATATATCAGGTCAATATAGGACCTTGGTCATCAATCAGAACTTGCCTTTTCCTTGGCCACGTGGCCTCATACACATGGTGCCGTTTCCCAGACTTCATCTTTACAGCCTATGAGCCTGGTGTCTCGCTGTTTTGTTGCCCTTCTCTGAGTACACAGAAAGGTGACAGTTCTGCCCAAAGTTTAACTCTCTCATTTGCTGGACAAAATGAGAGAAGGTTAGTGTGGGGATCCCTTTCCTCACACCAACTCCTGAAGCAAGCCTGGTTACTGACACCTCCCTCTTGGGTTGGGGTGTTCATATGGATGATCATATGGCACAAGGCATCTGGACCCTATGCGAGTCTGGAATACATATCAATTCACTAGAACTTCCTATGGTTCATCATGCCTGCAACACCTCCCTCCCCCCATTCATCTGATCCAGACATGTCCAAATAATGTAAGATCTCCTGACAATGATATTTTATATGAACAAGCAGGGGGGAAATGAGATCTCTCCCTCTTGTGCATAGAGGCAGTCACCTCCTGGGACTGATGCATCAGCCATGGCATAACTATGAGCAGTATGTTTAGCAGGACTCCCTAGCTGACAAAACTCCTTAGCCGACTGCCCAAGCAGAACTTTTTTTGCACAGTTTGGTTCTCGATGACATCTTGACCAAATGGGGAACAGCCTGGGACCTTTCAAATTGTGGGAGAACAGGAAACTTCCTTGGTACTGCTCCAGAGCAGTCCTGTTAAGGGCTTTATGGGAGATGCCCTGTCACTGTCATGGAATGGTTGCCTGTTATATGCCTTTTCTCCCATCCCATTGATGCCACAAGTTCTGCAGAAGATCCACCAAGAAAGAACTCGAATAATCCTGATTGCACCCAACTGGCAAAGACAATTCTGGTTTATGGATCGGCTGATGCTCTCAGTTCACCTACCCATGAACATCCTCACATTACTGGAGCTTCTAATACAGCACAAGCGTGGGTTCAAGCACCACAATCTGGGACTGCTTCAACTCAGAGCCTGGTATTTGAATGGGCATCAGAAGTAGAGTGCTCACATTCTGAAAGGGTACAATCCATCCATAACCAAAGCAGAAAATACTACGACAAGCAGTTAGCAAAATGGAAGTGTTTCTCCTCTTGGGCTCACCAGTGTGAGTTGTCTCTAGAATCATCCAGGATCCCTGCTATCTTAAAGTATGTACTTACCCTTAAGTCTCTGGGTCTCGCACTCCATTTTCTGTGACTTCATTTAGCACCGATCAGTGCTTTCTATCCTCCGGTGAATAACAGTATAATATTCACTCATCCTGTCACAACTAGATTTCTGAAGGGGATTCTCAGTCCTTTCCACCAATGGGGAAGTTTGAATCTCAGTTGTACCTCAGTTTTTGTTTTATTGTCACTTACCTTTGAACATCTGGCCACATGCTCTGTGGCCCATCTGTTCATGATGGTGGCCTTTCTGGTAGCCATAATATCAGCCAGAAGAGTTAGTGAGGTCGGAACACTCATGGCAGACCCACCATATACTGCCTTCTATAAAGAAAAAGTCCCATTAGAGACTCTTCCCAACTTACACAATCGTTCCGTTCCGGAAAGCTTTGCATAACCCGAATTTTACTTAAGTCGGAAACTTGTATTGTGCAAGCATAAAAAACAAATAATTTCAACAAAAATATTGCATTTACCTTAATCCTATTGTTATCCTGGCACACTGAAGGCTGTATTTTGGTGGTGGATGACAATGGGCTTAATTTGTAAATGAAGAAGGAGAGGAGGAGACAGGCATTACATCGTCGGGATCGTCAGAGGAGGCTTTGGAGGTGGAAGGCTGTGGAGATGTGGACGTTGCAGACCTTTCAACCTTCCTTACAAACTTATTGAGAGATGACGGGATAGTGATCTTTTTCTTCTCTTCATATATCTGTCTATAACAGGCTAGCGTTTTGTCAATGCCTCTGTTCACTTTCAAGAACTGTGATTTTTAAAGGAGCAAAGCCTTTCACATGCTCTTTTATGCGTGCACTATCATTCAAAATACTTTTCACTGTTGAGGTAGCCAAATCGAGTTCACGAGTAAATGAGACAGGCTTTGTCCACTTTCATACTTTTTCACTATTTTCATTTTCTGTTCTAAATCAATCTTCTTTCACTTACAAACTGGTCCTACACTCTTGCTATCACTTGGTCACTTTCCAGGCATGATTTGAATGAAATAATAGGGTGAAATAACAGAAATACAGTATCACTGAAATAACACGAGACTGAGAGGCTGTGAGAGCACAAAGCCTTCCCTTGTAGGAGATGCTACTGCTGTATTCCTCCGCACACTGCACTACAGTACTTTGCGTTTCCGTACGCTATGCAATATTTTCCACAACTCAAAAATTTTATTTATGTCTTATGGAACTTTTTGTGTAAGTCGTGTCTTGCATAACCTGGGGCGTGTCTGTACAAACCTATCTTAGATTTGTTTCTAAAGTAGTTTCCTAGTTTTATAGGAGTCAGAAAATCCACGTACCAGTATTTTTCCAAAACCCCACATGCTTCAGATGAAGAGAGATGTTTGCATTCTAAAGTCATCCAAAGGGCTTTGGCTTTTTATCTGTAAAGAATGAAGGATGTAAGGAAGACTCCTTAACTATGTTTCCATAGCAGAGCAGTCTTGAGGGGTCAAGCTACATTGATGCAGAATGGATTTCAGGTTGTATTACCCTTTGTTACCAATTAGCTCATGTTCCCACTCTGGAGAAAGTGAGGGCTCATTCCACCAGCAGGCAAATTACTGCAGCTATATTGCTGAGGGACATAGCACTCCTAGTGATATGTAGCACAGTACTTGGAGCTCTTTGCATACCTTCTTGAGACATTACTTAGCTGTAACTGGAGGTTCTTCAAGATGTGTAGTCCTTATCTGTATTCCACTACCCATCCTCTGTCCCTTCAGCTGTGAATTGTCTGAACTGCACTAAGAATGGGAAACTGGAGAGACCTTTTATGCCCTCCGTTTGGAGTATAAGGAGAGCTACATGTATGTGTGGGCCAATGGACATTGCTTACAAAACATTCCAGATGCAGGAGCATGATGCGCATGTGTATCCCATGTGTGGAATGCAGATAGGGACCACACATCTCGAAGAACCTCCAGTTTTATGGTAAGTAACTTCCATCTTTATTTGAATTGTGCAACCATAATGTTGCATTGTCATAGCCCAAGATTTTCAAAAATAGGAACCTACAGAATTCATAATTAGGTTCCTCAATGTCTGATATTCAAAAGTGGTGGGCAGCAAGCAACTCCCACTGAAGCCAACCTATTTTCCATATAAGAAAAACTAATACCAATCATGTTCACAAACAGTGAATTTTGTTTAGTTAATTTTGATAGGCAGGTTTCCAGCTGTCATTAACTTCATTGCCTATTACACTTAAAAATAGGACATGTTATTTTAAGCTACACTGCACCATCTCTGGATTGAGAGCATCTTTACGTTTCCTACTACATGAAGTGTAGTAGGCTAGGCTTGTTGCAATCTCCAGAGCGAGGTAAGGGAGCAAAGGTCACGTGTAATTGTTCAGGGATACTGCACACATGGCTGAGAGGTGTTGTCATGAGAAGATATATAAATAGGAAAAAAAGACCCCTAAATAGTGAACTGGCATCTTTCCTCTTCCATATGGGGCTTCTATGCTTCAGACAGAATCCTTCCTGTCTCAGACAATGATCCTATTTTGGATGGGACTTCCATTGGAGGCTGTCAGACTTCCAATTAAGTCCATAAAGAGAGTCTCCTCTCTCTGTTTGGGAATAAACACCTGAACTTGGGCGCCCATCCTAATCTGAAATGATAGGAGCTCTGATCGCAACATTGAGCTGACCTGGAGTTGAACTTTCTCAAATTAAAGCTAAGGTATTCCCAAGCAGTTTTGGTTAATTGAGAAATATAAGATAAACTGATGTACGTGAAAGAATTTTAGATGTCACAGGGAGGCCTTGTGATATATTCTGCTAACCCAGGTAGAATTCTTGGCCTCTTATTTTTTCAAGCTATCAACATTCTGCTGCCAAGAAAAAATTGCCGCCACATTATGCAATTGCCGAACAGTTGGCAGAGTGATTTTTTTTTTTTCATGTTACCTGAACTGTTGCATTGTTGAATCTTTGTTTTTCACATTGGAAGGGACTTACACACTGCATTGAGTGGCATCTGGGAAGAGCTCCTAGAATGTTTCTACTACTTTTTAAATGTGACAGCTGACTACCAAAGCACGAACTACGGCTCTCCCATTAGTAGTTTCATAAGAATTTCCCAGTTCAGCATGCTATTATTCATTGCAGTTATAAAACACAATAAAATTGCATTAATTTTTCAACTGTTATAAAATTGATTTTGAAACATTTTTATTGCTTGCTTGCTTGTAAATATATACACACTTGCACTTGTAATAAGAGAAGCAGATAATTTACCAAGGATGCCTATCCTTCTTAGACCATGCTTTCTGCTGTAGTATGGCATAGCACGGTTTGCTAATGTATGTTTTAAAATGGTTGATAGCCTTTAGTAAAACTTGTATGCTTATTTATTGGGCTTGTAGAAGCTCTGTGTTCAATTAGCTTTATGCAACACAGCATTTGGTTCTGCTGGGCAAAATGCTGCATATGCACAATGAGATAAAATACCACCTCAGCAGACATCTTGGAATGAAGTACGGTGTATATACTGATTCATAAGCTGAATTTTTTTTTAGTAAAAAAGGAAAACATCAGAGAATGGGGTCGGCTTGGGAAAGGTGGGACACAGCCCTCCCACCCCCTCACAGAGGGGGCAAGGAGAGGCAGCAGAGCTAGAAGGGAAGAGGCGGCCGCCCGGCCCGCTGGAGCACGCTGCGGCCATGACACTTGGCCCTGCCCGCCAGAGCAGGCTGCAGCCAGGCCAGAGACATCTTCCCTTGGCCCGCCACAGCTAAGGTGGGAAGGAATGGGATGGGGAGAGTGTGGGGGTCCTGGGCTAGGGGTGAGGTCATGTGAGGGGTGGTCACACGGGTTACTCCCCCAGCTTCTCCCCCTTCTTCTCCTCCCCCACCCCCAAAAAAAAAAAATTCCCCAGTTGCTGTCCTGGCCCGTCAGGGTAAGCAGCTGGTGGGCCGGGACACTTTGTTTTCTTAGGTTTACCTCCATGCCTGTGGACGCTCGAGGTAAACAAACTGCCAAAGTTTGCTGATCCCTGAATTATAGGGTCAGCTTATGAATGGGTCATAACAATTTTCCATTTTTACTTATGCATCTTGGGGGGGGTCGGCTTATAAACGAACTGACTTATGATCGAGTATATACGACATCCTCCATTATCTGAAAAAAAGGATTTTAGTGACACAACCACCTCACTAATAACTATTTTTACAGCCCTTGTTTTAAATTAAATGTCTTGTATTTATGACTTTTATTTGATCGGGTTCTGCTGACAAGCTAAGTCTTTGAAAAGTTTGGAAACATAGGATTCAGGAAAAAGAACAGGAGTACTTGTGGCACCTTAGAGACTAACAAATTTATTTCAGCATAAGCTTTCGTGGGCTGCAGCTCACTTCTTCAGATGGAACACTATGCATCTGAAGAAGTGAGCTGCAGCCCATGAAATTTGTTAGTCTCTAACGTGCCACAAGTACTCCTGTTCTTTTTGCGGATACAGACTAACATGGCTGCTACTTTGAAACCTGTCATAGGACTCTGTTAAAATTAACTACTCATTTGAGAATTATGATAATTCCATTAGATATGCTTGGAATAAGATTTGTTATTGCAAGTTTTTCCTTGCATTCACTTGTTACACCTTTTGAGATTTCATGGAATATATTTTGAAAATTTTGAAAATTAAGCTTGCATGTAACAGGTTGCCCAAAGGGATAATTTAGTTTTTTTTACTTACAAACTCATTTATCCTTTTGACTCTCTACATTTAAAAATTAGTGAGATTCTGCTTTGTCAGTATCCTTTACCAATATTGTACTATTTGCTAGTTGTTCTAAGTTTGGTGTATCTCACATGATGAGACTAAGGTTTACAATTTCAAAAGGGCTAACTTTAATAAATTAAGGGAACTAGTTAGGGAAGTGGATTGGACTAACGTATTTAGGGATTTAAAGGCGGAAGGCGCCTGGGATTATTTCAAGTTGAAGTTGCAGGAGCTGTCGGAGTCCTGTATCCCGAGAAAGGGAAAACGGTTCGTAGGCAGGAGATTTAGACCGAGCTGGATGAGCAAGTGTCTCAGAGGGGTCATTAAGAAAAAACAGAAGGCGTACAGGGAGTGGAAGATGGGAGGGATCAGCAAAGAAACCTACCTTATTGAGGTCAGAGCATGTAGAGATGGAGTGAGAGAAGCCAAAAGCCATGTAGAGTTGGACCTTGCAAGGGGAATTAAAACCAATAGCTTTTATAGCCATATAAATAGGAAGAAAACAAAGAAAGAAGAAGTGGGACCGCTTAAGACTGTAGATGGAGTGGAGATTAAGGATAATCTAGGCATGGCACAATATCTAAAGGAATATTTTGCATCGGTATTTAATGAGGCTAATGAAGGGCTGAGGAATAGTGGAAGCGAGACGGATGGGAATAAAGGAGTGGGGGTTAACATTACCGTATCCGAGGTAGAAGCCAAACTCGAACAGCTTAACGGGACTAAATCGGGCGGACCGGATGATCTTCATCCGAGAATATTAAAGGAACTGGCGCGAGAAATTGCAAGCCCGTTAGCGATAATTTTTAATGAATCTGTAAACTCGGGGGTGGTACCATTTGACTGGAGAATAGCTAATGTGGTTCCTATTTTCAAGAAGGGGGGGAAAAAGTGACCCGGATAACTACAGGCCTGTTAGTTTAACATCTGTAATATGCAAGGTCTTGGAAAAATTTTTGAAGGAGAAAGTAGTTAAGGACCTTGAGGTCAATGCCAATTGGGACAAATTACAACACGGTTTTACAAAAGGTAGATCATGTCAAACCAACCTGATCTACTTCTTTGAGAAAGTGACAGTTTTTTTAGATAAAGGAAATGTGGTGGATCTAATATACCTCGATTTCAGTAAAGCGTTTGATACAGTACCGCATGAGGAATTATTGGTTAAATTGGAAAAGATGGGGATCGATATGAAAATCCAGAGATGGATAAAGAACTGGTTAAAGGGGAGACTGCAGCGGGTCGTACTCAAAGGTGAACTGTCAGGTTGGAGGGAGGTTACCAGTGGAGTTCCTCAAGGTTCGGTTTTGGGTCCGATTTTATTTAATCTATTCATTACTGACCTCGGAACCAAATGTAGGAGTGGGCTGATAAAGTTTGCGGATGACACAAAGTTGGGAGGTATTGCCAATTCGGAGAATGATCGGGATATCCTGCAGGAAGATTTGAATGACCTTGTAAACTGGAGTAATAGTAATAGGATGAAATTTAATAGTGAGAAGTGTAAGGTTATGCATTTAGGGATGACTAACAAGAATTTTAGTTATTAGCTGGGGACGCATCAGTTGGAAGTAACGGAAGAGGAGAAGGACCTCGGAGTCCTGGTTGATTGCAGGATGACTATGATTCGGCAATGTGACGTCGCCGTGAAAAAAGCTAATGCGGTCTTGGGCTGCATTAGGCGAGGTATTTCTAGTAGGGATAGGGAGGTGCTGGTTCCGTTATACAAGGCACTGGTGAGACCTCATTTGGAGTACTGTGTGCAGTTCTGGTCTCCCATGTTTAAAAAGGATGAAATCAAACTGGAATGGGTACAAAGAAGGGCCCCTAGGATGATCCGAGGAATGGAAAATCTGTCGTATGAAAGGAGACTCGAGGAGCTCGGTTTGTTTACCTTAACCAAAAGAAGGCTGAGGGGGGATATGATTGCTCTCTTTAAATATATCAGAGGGATAAATACCAGGGAGGGAGAGGAATTATTTCATCTCAGTACTAATGTAGACACGAGAACAAATGGATATAAACTGGCCATCGGGAAGTTTAGGCTTGAAATTAGACGAAGGTTTCTAACCATCAGAGGGGTGAAGTTTTGGAACAGCCTTCCGAGGGAAACAGTGGGGGCGAAAGATCTCTCTGGCTTTAAGATTAAGTTTGATAAGTTTATGGAGGGGATGGTTTGATGGTATAAAGTGATTTTAGTCAATAACGTGCCATCGCTGGTAATTAGTAACAATGGTCAATGATGGGATATTAAAAGTTACTACAGAGAACTTTTTCCAGAGGATCTGGATAGAGAATCTTGCCCGCATGCTCGGGGTTCAGCTGATCACCATATTTGGGGTCGGGAAGGAATTTTCCTCCAGGGTAGATTGGCAGAGGCCCTGGAGGTTTTTTGCCTTCCTCCGCAGCATGGGGTAGGGGGCGCTTGCTGGAGGATTCTCAGCGATTTGAAGTCTTTAAATCATGATTTGGGGACTTCAACAGCTGAGGCAAGGGAGAGAATTCTTCCAGGAGTGGGTGGGTCAGCTTTTGTGGCCCGCATCATGCGGGAGGTCAGACTAGATGATCATAATGGTCCCTTCTGACCTTAGAGTCTATGAGTCTGAGACTTGTGGATAATGTTAAAGGGGACACCATCAAGTGAATAGGCATAATTTGTGTATTCGGGCAAACTAAGTGGGGAATAAAAATAGATTTGATATCTGACTCTTCTTCTTGACAGTCCTTTTGAAAATAATATATCTTGTAAAAACAAGCTGCTGACCCCATTCAAAAGTCATATTAACTCCAAGATGCAAATGAAATAATTCATTGCATACAGAATGGGTATCATTTACCTGATGGCATCTGGGAACAAAGCCTATGTAGCTTCTCAGTTTCAGAAATATCTTTTTAAAATCCAAATAGATTATATCTGTGGTTGAAGACACTAGACAAACTGAATAAAATCTAGATTTTTGTAGTCTATTTGAAACTGCATCAGTAGGAAATAAGACTAATTATTTCCACAAGAGTCAAATGTAAATATGCATTTGAATGGAAAATGCATTTGAATTCAAGAAACTCATAAGATACCAGGATCACAATAAAGAGCAAAAATTAATTTTGCCCTGAATCATCAGCCAAGGGTAATACACAAACCAAAGGCGTTAACAGTCGACTACTTTTTATTTACACGTACGTCAATTTTGTATTTGCTACTGTCTTTTGGGAGCATTTCTGATGCTTTCTGTCACTGCACAGCTTTCTTTTTAGCAGTCTGGCCGTATAAATTGTTTGCAGTCTTAAATTTATCCCAAGCCTGTCCATCTTTTTACCTTGCTGCCTTTTTAAAACGCCCATTTCCTACACCACTTAATATTTTCATCTTTGAGACAATGTTATGTAGCTGACATTTCCAGTTACCAAGTGCATATTTTTTACCCTCCTCTTCAAATCACAGCTGTCTATGTATTTATAAGCAACCATCACTAAAACCTAAGTGCAGCACATATAATTAAAAGCACAGTGTCTGTCTGAAAATACTCCACCCCTCCCTTAATGCACTGTTTACTTAAGTGGATGTTTTCTTTATGTCAGTGAGAGATTTAGCCATGCCAGCCTACAGCTGTTATTGGGGGGAAGTGAGATTGAAATGTCAGCATTATTAACTATTTCACTGCTGATCAAATCAAGTAAGAAAGGAGAGGGATGATCTGCACAATCTGAGGGTGACAGCTCACATCTCATGAGAGTTTGGTGTCTGGGAGAGTACCACCACTAGTTTTCTGCCATACTTTGTCTTGTGGAATCAAAAGAACAAAGAGGAGAAGAGCCCCAGGCAGTTGCTTTGGAGTCCACCAAAGAGGTCAGAATCCTGCAGAACCCAGCATGGCAAGTCCTTACCATTTTTTCTCACATGGGCAATGCTTTCTTCTGTGCTTCTCAGGTACTCAGCTTTCTGATGGGCTTCATACATTTGAGTCAAGTAGAAAAGAAAGCATTCCTGTGGCTGGAGCGCTGTTGGCTTTGCCGAAAATCAGGTGGAGCCATTGGAGTTCTGATCAGCACAACCTTGTGCTTTGGCTGCAGTGTGCTCACACTGCTAAGATCAGATGTAATGGGTCCTACAATAGGTACAGCATAAGTGAGTGAGCCTCATCATTTCCTCTGATGAAGATTCCACACCCAAGCATTAAGCAACCATGACGTGATGAGCCAGATTATGCAGCTGCAGCTAAACTTGATTAAATAATAAATGTTTCTGGTTCATGTCATTGATTAGGTTAGTTTTTGAACAACCTTTATGATTTTATTTGTCTGATTTGCTGCTGATGTTAACAGTCCCTAATCACACACTTGACATTAAGCATCAGTGTAGTGTGGACTCACTTTATATCAACAGAAGGGTTTTCTGTTGGTGTAGGAACATCACCTCTCCAAATGAAGTTGGCTATATTCATGGACGCCCTCTTCCATTGACATAACCCATGGTGTAGATGCAGCCATGTCAGCAGCGCTACATTGGTCAAGGATGTGGGTTTATTTTCACATCCTGATTAAAGTAATTATGCCGATATAACATTTCATTGTAGACCTGGCCTAAGACTTTTTGGTCATGTACCTCTTCATACAGTTATTAATTCACTAACTAAAAGTTAACCTGATTATCAGCAGCTGGCTTTGGTATTAATTTTCATGAGAGAATGAGTCCAGTTTTTTTTTTTTTAATTAGAGTGAATTTTAAATTGATAAAAGTGAAAAACTTGCATTACCTTGAGCTAGGCACTGCTGTGCAAGGTTTATGTGCGTTTCTGTTATTGCTCTGGTCCCTCATGTTACAGTCTTAATTCTCTCTTCTGAAAATTCTAGTCATACCATATTTTTGGGAGTGATGTAGGGTGGGTATTTAAGGTGAGCATGAAGATGTGACCGTCAGAGGCAGGATTTAAATTCTGGTCTACAAAGGTATAAGGTATAAGGGAATGGTATACTTTCAATATTGAAATTACAAATTGCTTTTTTTCTTAGAAAGTTAACTCTGTTTTAACATTATGCTACATAACGGCATTTCTCAGTTTTCATACAACTTGTAATATTTGAACTGCATGCATTTTAAGAGAGATCTGGTGGTGAATGAGGGAAAAAATTAAATATTCGTGCTGCTTGTTCAAGCCATGTATGTAGGTGCGATGTCAATAGACACAACTTTTAGTGGTGAAACAGGCAAACTATTGGAAAAGGTCTGAGTACCTCAGGCATCAGCATTGAGCCTTTTCTTGTTTATCCTCATCCGGATACCCTCACAAGGAACATAGTGAAAGAGCCATCTTGGTGCATGCTGTTTGCAGATGATATTGTTCTATGCAGTGAGGAGAAAGATGCTCTAGAAAAGGATCTGGAAAAAGGGGAGATGTGTTGGACAGACCTGGCCTCAAAATAAGTATAGGAAAAAGAGTAGGTGGTATGTAATTTTAATAATGTGAACAATGAAGAATTATCCTTGAAACTAGATGGGCAGACAGTATCGAAAAGGCAAAGTTTCAGGTATCTGCGTTCCAGAATCTGGGGAAATGTAGGATGAAATTAGAGCTAGGATAATAAATGCATGGCTCAAATGGAAAGAGAAGTGGTGTAGTATGTGACAAGAAGATACCAGTAAGATTGAGAGTCTATAAAAGAATAGTCCATCCAGTTTTAGTATATGATGCTTAATGTGGGCAACAAAGAAACATGACTGAATGATCTGTTCCAGAGAAATGTGAATGTTGAGGTGGATGAATGGGATAAGCAAGAAAGACCTCAGAAGGAATGTGTGTGTTAGGGTACGTCTATACTACCCGCCGGATTGGCGGGTAGTATTCCATGTATCGGGGATCGATTTATCGCGTCTCGTCTAGATGCGATAAATTGATCCCCGAATTGGCGCCTGCACTCCACCTCGGCAGGAGGAGTAAGCGGAGTCGATGGGGGAGCTGCAGCGGTCAACTCGCCGCCGTGAGGACGGCCAGGTAAGTCGAACTAAGATACTTCGACTTCAGCTATGTGAACAGCGTAACTGAAGTTGTGTATCTTAGTTCAAACTCCCCCGTTAGTGTAGCTCAGGCCTTAGACATGTTCAAAGTACCGGTAACATCCATAATCAAAAAAAATGGAGTGCGGGCTCAAATGGTTTGGTCATGTCAAGTACCGTCCTGACAACTATGTGAGTAAGAGTCCAACAGATCAAGATTGAAGGAAAAAGAGTCTGACTCAAGAATTTGTGGGATGTCATAAAGAAAGACGTGGTGAGATAGAGGACATGGCACTGAACAGAGCACTTTGGATGGAGAGGATTCCAAGAGCTGACCCCATTTGATGGGATTAATGCAAGAGAGAAGTTTTTTGTCTTTGCTAAATATTTGGAAATTTAAGCTACTTTCATCTGTTTTATATATTAAGCATAATTTAAAATGTTGATCTTAAAAAGTGTGGTGTGTATTTTCAAATCTTCTAATGAGAGTTGAATACAGCCAGTAGAGAAGACTTTAATATCCAGAAAGAATAAGTGTGGTGTTGCTTATAGTCCTGTGTAATCTGCTTTGTAGTCTTTTATAATTATGCACTGAAATATTTTCATATGTATCTTGAATTTTTAGCTACAGCATGAGAAGGCTGAACTGGAGCAGCATTTAGAGCAGGAACAGGAGTTTCAAGTGAACAAGCTGATGAAGAAAATTAAAAAACTGGAAAACGATACTATTTCTAAGCAGCTGACTTTGGAGCAGGTAAACTATTTCCTGTTCTTTGAAATAAAGTGTTTATCCCAGAGAACAACTTCTGTTCAGATTTTTTTCACTGGGGGGAAAAGTGATTTAAAAATACATAAATGTTTTAGGCTCCAAATTTGACCCATTTCTTAAAATCTGTAATTTAGTTGGAGGTCATTGTTCAGGTTTTTACTGTTTTGGGATAGGAAAAAATGTTATCAGGAATATTCAAAGGAAATAGCTGGTAGGTTTATTTTGTGACGATTATGGTAAATTATTTAATCTTATGCTTCAGACTGCCTATTTGTATAATAGTGCTTCACAGGGCTGTTACAAGGTTTGTAAAGTACGTTCGCCTTTTGTTCATTGAGAAATACTGGTGTTGCCACCACCATTATAACATATTAGCTCACTTGTACCCACATACAAGTACTTGAAACGATACACAGGTGTTTACAATGAAGCAAGGAAGAGCACAAAATGATAAAATAACAATTGAGTAAAACATAGCTTAGTCCCACATAGTTTTACCTTAAAAACAGATGCATGTTTGTTGTTCAGCAGCCACATTTCAAACACCACATCTGTCCCCTCAGTGTATGTTCTTATATTGGAGAAGTTTGCACATCAGTCTGTCCACTGCCTCAGCAGTATCTCCCACACTTAATGCAACTGAAAGACCACATAGAAAAAAAAAATAATTTGTTTGAAAGTTGCCCCCATATTTCCAAATCCACTTACCTCAACATAATGCTCCAGCATCCACTTTATGGCCCTGATTATTTCCCATCCTGTAGGAGTGATACACATCTGAGGGGCCACATTGGAAAGGAGGAGTGTCTTCCCTCCAGACCTGGATGATCCTATCGCTGTATCCTAGAAGGAAACATTAGAAAAAGTAACTTTAGAAAAAAGAAAAACAGCAATAACAAAATTAATATTGAAATGTAGACTATATAAATGACAATAAAATCATCTTCTCTCTGCCAGCACTCTCACGTAGAGGTGCTAATACTGTGTCTAGCATTTAGCCTCTAGGCTCATATGCAGACTGGTAATGGAGCTGGTGCGAGCTGCTGCTCTTCACCACATATTAGACACTGTCTCTAACAATGGATATGCTATCCCCACTTGACACATGATGGCCCATGGATAGGGAAAACGGAGTCTCTGCTTCACACAGGGAATAGTTCAGTATAGCAGGAGAAATTCCTGCTTCATCCTGGCTTTGTGCAAGGATTCAGGGAAGTAGACTGAAAAACTCTACACTCCCAAAGTGGCTTGGACGTGAGGACTCCCAGAGCAACGGCAGGCATATCATTATCCTCATGCATGATACTAGGTAATGAAACTGTCAACAAAGTGGGAGAAATTATACCCAAAATGCAAAACATAAATAGACTAAATAGAGAATTATCACTTTGATTTTTAGTAATCAAGTTTATGGGATTTTATTATATACTATTGAAAAGATTTCAAATGATTTGGGAGTTCTCTGTAATGTTGGGTTGGAGTGATTTTTAAATCATTTGATTTTTTGTAATTGATTTAAATTGAGGCTCTGTAAAACTAATTGGAAAATGTGTGCTGTCACAATTTTAGATGAAAACTTTAATGAATTAAATTATAAACTTTTAAAAATACTTTTACGGATAGGGTATCTTCTGAATTTTACAACACTGCTAGAGGCAAAAATTAAAATACGGGAAATTGAAGTCCTGATCGTGCAAATACTTAAGCAGGTATACTTGATTCACATTTACTGTACTTCAGTGGGACTACTCTGTTTAAAATTAAGCATGGACATTGCATCATTAGGGAGCTAAACTGTTCTTATTAAACTTCTTGTGGAATATAGCTGTCACTTCAAAACGAAAAGCTTCACACTGAAAAGTTATTTCTACTTTCAGTATATTAACAAAATTACTGTGAACTTTTTATAAAGATAGGCCAGACTTTTCCAACCCATATTTAGGCACCTAATTGTGGGATTTTCAAAAGCACCTAGTGACTTATAAGCACATGTCCCATTGACTTCACAAGGCAAACCCTGATGAAGCATAGCCTGGCCAGAGGATTTCAGCTTTCTTGATTTATGGAAATTGAGCATATTGGAAGGGAATGTTGGCTGAAAATATATTAGAGGCTATTTGCTAATCAAGTTGTTTGAATTTGTGGTCTTCTCACAATACAAGGCCCTAGACTTGGCTTTTTCAGCATAGAAGAGCATTTTAAATGCGAGACTAGTAGAATTCCAGATTTTACATGGATGCGTTTTTTTCTACTAGTAACTGGAAAACTAACGAAAGTATCACACATCTACTTTAGAAACAGAGCATTATAAAATGGGATGAAAGTAAAGAATTCTCATGTAATTAAAAAATCGAATTTAAATAAGTATTTTTTAATTTAAACATTGATTTTAATTATTTTAACCATGATTTTATCCCCCCTAGTTTATTTTGCACTTTGAACATGTCAAATACTATATATACTAAACATTATTCTGTTAAATGTGGATTATACTTCAATGTGGATTTATTGAAGGATCTGAGAAATAGAAAATTAGGCTGATGTAGTAACTGACAAAATCACGACAATCAAAATCTGAAAACAAACTTTAAACTGAAGTAACTCTCTTAGCCACAAGGTGGTGGTGGCGGCCACTTAGAACTAAAGTGCAGACAAACTGAACTGAAATATTATGCTGTTTTACAACCTTTGAAATATCAGTGCAAATAGTGTCTGTACATTTCTTGTGTGTTGGAGCTGTGTTGGTCCCAGGATGTTGGAGAGACAAGGTGGGTGAGGTAATGTGTAGTATTGGGCTAATGTTTGTTGCTGAGAGAGACAAGCTTTGAAGCTTACACAGAACTCTTCCTCGGGTCCTGAAATAGAACTCTTTGTAAACCTAAAAGCTAGTCTCTCTTGCCAACAGACGTTGGTTCAGTAAAAGGATTACTTCACTCACCTTGTCTCTGTAAATTCATTAGCATTTGTGATGTTACTGTGTATCTTGGGCCGACAGCTTGGTTAAAAGCTAAAAGGGCTGTGTTCTTACTGTGCTGTCCACCAGTTTTCTTTACTTAGGTACCTGCCATAATGCACTAATTTTATGTCTGTGCAAAGTTTTGAGTCAAAGATAGATGGCCAATTGTCTTTGAATTTCCTTGCTTCTATGAGTTTGGTGTGTTCAAGTTTTGTTTATATAATTTTCTCTTTTCAGTATGGTAAAATAAATCCCAAGTTCCTTTAAACCCCCTACAGTGCATATTCACTTTCTTCCCCCTCTTTTTTTTTTTTTTTTTTTTTTTTAAGTTAAGGAGATGAGTTGCAACAATACTTAACTCATCTATTACTATTATGTTAATGCCTAGAGACCCTAATTGAGATTGTGACCCCATTGTGCTACAACCTGTATATGCATGTGGTAAGAAACAGTCAAAAGGAAAGAAAGAGGAAATATTATACAAGTGGAGATTTTAAGGCAGAGAGAGAGAATGATTTCCCCAGAGTTACATAGGTGTGGCAGACTGAATATTTGAATAAGACTGCCTTGATGTTGATGTTATGCTTGAGGAGGAGGAAGCATGATTTTAAGGAATGGTTTCAAACTATTGTGGAGACAATATGTGTTAACATCAGAGGCTACATTGCTTGCAGTGTTGAGGTTCTACGGGATCCAACACTGTCATAGATTCTCAGATAGTATCAGTGACCCACAGTATCTTCTATTGCACGTGACTAAATTCTCTCTAGTGCAGAACATCCAGTGATCATTCATGCCTTCATTGCTTCCAGATTTGAGTACTATAGTGTGCTCTGTTTGTGGCACAGGTGTCAAAGCCAGTAGGCCAGGGCAACCCACTCCAGGGATAATCCACTCTGACAGTTGTTTCTGCAGTTCATTTTTGTTTTCCCTTGTGTTTCTGAATTTTACCTGATGTAGTTCTTTGTCTTAAGGCAGATAGCTGGAAACAATAGATCTGAGAGATTTTAACTCTGGTTCAGACATCACACCCTAAAGCATAACAGCACAATTTGAAACTCTGGCAATTTCATTAGCTGGATATTTTAGCTAAAATGAACTGTAATGTGCTTCTTCATTGTTGATGTAGTGATACAGGATGAGGTGGCTGTCAGTTTGCCATCCAAGTGCTATAGTCTGCTGTTGTGATTGCAGTACTGGTTGTGACCTCTTACTGTTTCTTCTTTCAGCTGCTTCCCTAATGAGCAAAGCAGAGGGCAACTAGAAGAGATGCAGTTGGGGAGATAAGTAGGACTTTAGCTAACAGTAGAATCTGGTGCTACAACCACCCCTTTAGCCTGTAGTTCTTGAAAGAAGAGAGAACAGGTTTTGATGCTTAAGAAGGAAGGTTACTCTTTGGGGCCAGCAATATGGTAAGGTGTGAAGTAGAAAGGGGATGGATGAAGCCCAGAGGTAGAGTTGAGATGCTGGGGGAACAATAAGTTCAAGTCCTGAGACAAAGGAAAAGCATAGAAAAGAAAGAACAATATGCACAAATATGGAGTTTTGAGGGGGATATAGGTTGAAAACTAAAGAAAGGAGGATGGATGGTGAAGAAAAACAAAATGCAGAAATTATTGTGGTCCTAAAAATACCATTTTCCCATTATAGAATGCTGAATATAACTAAGTTTGAGAGCCTAAGGACCACATTCTATCACCTGTGTCTATGCAAATTTCCATTGACATCAGTGGGAATTTTCCTATTAATCTGAGGGTAGTGTACAATCTTAACCGGGTAGCCACAGCCCCTTGCCCTTAATTTAAAATGTCCCTGCCAAACTCATTATGTAGATACTGACTGGCCAAGACTATAACAGGGTTCAAAAAAGAACTAGATAAGTTCATAGAGGATAGGTCCATCAATGGCTATTAGTCAGGATCAGCAGGGATGGTGTCCCTAACCTCTGTTTGCCAGGGCATGGACCACTTGATGATTACCTGTTCTGTTCATTCCCTTTGGGGCACCTGACGTTGGCCAGTGTCAAAAGACAGGATACTGGGCTAGATGGACCTTTGGTCTCACCCAATATGGCTGTTCTTATGTACATCCCATTACAGCATTTAAAATCTGTAAGGAGATATTTGCTTTCCGTACCTATATTTGAACAATTTGTGCTGCTGCAGGTGCAGTAGTGGCAGTGGGACTTCCATGGTTGAGGACCCTCGCTTCTGGAGTTCACTCCACTTGGGAGTCCATCAGAGCCCATCTCTTGATCTTCAGGGCATGATGCAAGGCTAATTTATTTTTAGTGTCTGATGGAATCTGAGTTTGTTGGCAATTGTTGATTGACTGAAGAAGATTTGTATTACTTCGTTTTTCTCATGTAAGCTTTTTTGAGTTGTGCTAGATTGTACCTGTAATGTAAAAATGATTAAAAGAAGAGTTCAGATGTGATTAATGTAATCTGAATTGTATGAATTAAGTGATGCAGAGACCACTGTACTACAACAGCTGATCTGTAGTCATCCCCTATCATCAGGTAATCATAGAATCATAGGATTGGAAGGGACCTCGAAAGGTCATCTGGTCCGCTCCCCTGTACGCATGGCAGAATTAAGTATTATCTAGACCATCCCTGACAGGTGTTTGTCTAACCTCATCTTAAAAATCTCCAGTGATGGAGATTCAGCAATCTCCTTAGGTAATTTATTCCGGTGCTTAACCACCCTGACAGTTGGGAAGTTTTTCCTAATGTCCAATCTAAACTTCCCTCTATGTACCTTCATGGTGTAGTAAAAATGTGTGTGGTGGTAGTTTTGAGGGTAGGGAGGAGTGAATTCTCAGAATGTCCTGTACTCTTCCAAGCACTGGTGAGATGAATTGGCTAAAGAGCAGCGTGCTAAACACTTTATCTTTATATCTCTCCAGCTTCTGCTAGAGTCAGCCTTGAGTGTTTACTGCAACATACTGCTTCTGGACTTGACTTTTGGTTGTATTAAGTATAAATTTCCTTAACTATTAATCTAGAATCTCAATTCAAAAGCGCTTTTTTTAAATTAAAAAATAACTGTCTGGATTAAAGATTCTGTCACACAAGTGCAAAGGAAAGGCTTATCAGTTCTTCCTTCAGTTTTTTTACTTCCTTTAATTGATGATAGAGATTTATTGTCATTTTTTAAAAAAAGTCATGATTTGAGTGCAATAGTCTTTTCATTTGCAGTAACTAATTTTTTACTCCGTTTTGATGAAAAAACTTGTACATGAACCAAAAACTCGTATTTGGAAGGTAAACTATTTCATGAAGCACTTCAATATCTAATTTTGCTTTGGTATCTGGATTAATTTATTAATAGTCACAATTCACTTGTCTTAGAGGAAGGGTGCTCTGTATGTAAGGGCTAAAGCACAGGTCTGAGATTCAGGAGATCTGGATTTAATTTCTGACTCAGCCATAAATAAGCAGAATGGCTGTGAGCAAATCATAATCTCTGTTCCTCAGTTTTCCCATTTGTAAAATGAGAAAATTTATTTCCCCATTAGGTGTGGTGGTAGTATCTGGTTGGTTTGAGATCAACAGATGGAAAGTGGTCTAGAAGGGCAAAGTATTAAACCCTTTTAGCCTAAGTACATTTAATTATTGTTACTTTTATCTTCAGAGCTTCTGAACTTTGATGTCTTCACAGTTACAACTGTACATCTTGAACTACCCTGTTTCCCCGAAAATAAGACATCCTCCGAAAATAAGGCCTACTTACAGTTTTGCCTCTCGTTGTAATATAAGGCATCCCCCCGATAATAAGACCTCCCCGATAATAAGGCATCCACCGATAATAAGGCATTTTTCATTTCTGAAAAATAAGACATCCCCTGAAAATAAGACCTAGCGCATCTTTGGGAGCAAAAATTAATATAAGACACTGTCTTATTTTCGGGGAAACAGGGTTGCAAAGCATTCTCACCCAGAACTGACTACTGTCCAGCTTCTTTTGGGATATTTTGATGTGCCGTTTTTTTCCCTATTTTCTGGTAGTTCATACTTGAATCAGTAATGGTTACTAGTCTTTTAATAGCCATTGGATAACTGAGAAGCTCTATGAACCCTTGTTTCTTCTGGCTTTAGAATTTGGTTCTATAACATGGTTATCTAAAAATAGAGAGACCACTTTTCTTCGTTGCTCGCTGCGTTTACCTGTGATGCACACAACTTGCCTCTCATGTCAAACAAACATAAACCTCTGTAGTGTCAAATTTTGTTGTTTAATTCTCCACTTTAAATTTTTTTTTAAATTACCCATCAGAATATATATAGACATGTGAATACATTGTCAATGTAAATGACTGTGACACATGCAATGAGTGGTGTCTCTGCTAGGACCTATCCTTTCACTTGCTGGCCACACTGCAGCTTGATGACCAGATATGGAAAAAGACACAGCAACCCAAACCTGCGAATGAGAGGTTCTGTTTAGAAGGGGTCTGTGTAGGGAGAAAAGGCAATGTACACCAAAGGCAGTTTATGTACCTGTATTCATGTGGTTCCATGATCTCCATTTACTTTGACACTATTCTACTATTTGTTTTAATGAATCTACAGTTTCCCCCCCAAATTTAGCAATAGGCTGAACAATAAACTTTCCAGAATAAAAATCTTAAACAGTAAAGTCAATTCCCATCTCTTTCACCAAACAATTTTCTTCCTCAGCTAAGACGAGAGAAGATTGACCTTGAAAATACATTGGAACAAGAACAAGAAGCACTAGTGAATCGTCTCTGGAAGAGGATGGATAAACTTGAAGCAGAGAAACGGTTTGTCTTGTCATGTGTTCATTATTATAGATACACCTTTTAATACTTAATTCATCGCAAGAGGCTTGTTTGATCTGCCAAAGGCACAGAAGTTACAATATTTCAAAAGTTACTTGTTTACGTGATACAATGTATTACATACTTGGCTGCTTAAATTTGCTAAAACCAAGTAGTACAAGAAACAAGGGAACTGGGAAACTAGGGAGAAACTTGCAAACTTGCTCATTTACTATTTGCTGGCAGGCTGGTTTTAATGCTATTTTAAAAGGTGACCTGCAAAGAAAACAATTGGGCTTGTACCCTTTCTTTGCTGCTTTATCGTGTATAAAGAAGTCTTGAAAGTGGTTTTTTTTTTTTTTTTTCTTTTCTTTTCTGCTTGTTTATCCCATAAGAAAGTGAGTCCCTTTGTAGCCTGGAGGACTGACTTAAGGACTAGTGAAATTGTGACGTCACAAGAATGAAGAGAGAACTGAGCAATTTGGGAGAAGATATTTTTCATCATATTTTTTTAAACTTTGTTTTTGTCTTTTAACAGCTTTTTAATTTCAGTGACGAATCTTTAACCTAAGGCTATCTTAAAATAATGTTATACAATCTTTCCATGCTGTAAGGGTGTTACAGCTCACATTAAATATCCTTGAAACCTCCCAGAGGTTCTTCAGCAAAACTAGGGACATTCAGGTTTGACATTCCTGATATTTTCATGATTTAAAAAAAAAAATTCATAATACATCATAGAAAATCAAAAAAGGACGTAAGTTTATAAGCTCTTTGGGCCAGGGACTCTTCTGTTATACAGCTGTACAGCATCCATCTCAATGAGGCTCCTGATTGGGCCTCTGGGAAGTTCTGCAATACAAGTAATAATGAATAAGCCCAGGGTTTAAAAAATACCATTAAAAGTAGTTTACATTTGTCCTTGTAGTTCTGTGTTGAACGGTAGCCCGCTTAATGGGAAATGAAGTGATGCTCTAAAAAACCATCTCTCTCATACCAGTGTCAAAAGCTCTATGAAGAATGAGCCCCTACCTAAGGCTCATGCTGTCATGTACCTGTGTTCATCGTTCATCTTCAGCTGCACAGTTTCCTGTTTGACTTTACCCAGTATGTGTCTAATAGAGAACAATTTCATATTTTCATGCTGACAGATTCCTCCCTCCCTTCACTTCAAGAACCTTTATGTAGCACATCATTCTATTGCAGAGCTCACTTTATACGAAAAACAAATTGTGCCTGAAACCCTAATAATTAAGACAGATTCTGGGCATTTAAATTTAGGCTTCCTGAAATTTGAAACCTTAGCTATAGAAATATGATGTGAAATACTTTTCTGTGCAGAGATACTAAATAGAATATCTATTTTGGAAGCTGTGTCTAGTTTACTTTTATTCAACAACACAGTGAATGAGAGAGAGAGAGAGAGAGAGAGAGAGAGAGATCAGTAGTGCAGGAAAAATGTGTTAATATACACTTTATGAATGTTGCTCTGCTCTGATCTCTATCTTTGAGGAACGAGTTCTTTATCAAATAGCACAAATATAAATGTACCACAAGAGTTGGACTTGAATTTGCTGAGAAGTTACTTAAGAGAATTAGGAGGGATTAATATAAATCCACAGTAGTTAAATGAATAATGGAACAAGGCTATAAATATAGCTTGTTTCTGCCCCTGTAAATTCAGTTTCCCTTTTAACTCTATTTTGACAGTTATTTAAATGAAATACTTCTTGAAATTTGGGCATATAGTGGGTATAGTTGAGGCTTTCATGAAGTTATTTCACTGAGGTGTACAAAAACTATTCATTTTCAAAATAGTGTGCATTTACTGTTAGAAACACTTTGACAGTATCAGCATCTGAACACTTAAATTTCGAAAGATCTAACACGTGCATTTGACAAAATAAACTTTACCTTCATTAATAAAACTTAAGCATACTGTTAAAACATAATTGGAGCAATGTATACCTATTAAAATGTTACTACTTCAAAGTATATGCATCTATCAGAAATACAATAACATCTAAATTATTTTTAATACAGAATTTTGCAGGAGAAGTTAGACCAACCAGTTTCTGCTCCACCATCACCCCGAGACATATCAATGGAAATAGATTCCCCAGAAAATATGATGCGACATATCAGATTTTTAAAGAATGAAGTAGAGAGGTTAAAGAAACAACTAAGAGCTGCACAGTTACAACGTAAGTAAACTCTCTTTCGCTATAAGTGGAATCTGTAGCTAACAATTTACTAAAGAGTACCTAAAGGAATTCCTACATATTTTTAGTTTAGTTGGTGCTGAAATGTATTAGCTGTTTAAACTGCACCAACCTTGAGAGCAGTGAAGATACTCTTCACTTACTGTTCTCATCCATTTAAAATTTAAAGGTAGATGACAAAACTTAATATTCAGATTGAAGTTTGACTAGGCCATTGTGCTTAAATTCTTTACTGTTGTGGAAAATGTTATTTGATCTTTTACCACGAATAGTCAGTCCTGTACCTTGCATTTCATTTGAAAGATAGGAATTCCAGCAACACAGCTGCTCCAACACCATGCTGTGGCATAAGCTCTGAGTGAGAAAGTGTTACCTGTACCTTTGTGTAAGATGTTGACTCTAGTAGCTAGAGTAAGGCGCACAGTCTCCGTTGGTATATAATTTCTTTTGGTAATTGGATTGACGGTCATCTCCCTCCCACCGTGTGCTAGTCTTGGCAGACTAACTGGAATATTGCTACCCAGTTTTTGGAGCAATAACGTTTTGCAGAGATAATGGCCTTCTTTACAGACAGATGGGTGCTCTTGGACAGAGGCTTTGTGTACAGGTTTGGGATATTAGTATTGAATGCCACATAAAGAAGATAAGGAGTGTTAGTCTTGCCAAACTCTCCAATATAGCTTATAGCTTATAGTTCACTTACCGAACTTCACAATGAAAACAAGGCCTTTAATACTGAGTACTTCATGTGCAAATGCTAGGGTGATTAATTAAACTTGAAGCACTCTTCATTATTTTGCTGTTTCTTTCCTTATTGTATCTTTGATTTACAGTAAAATTTTCAAAAACACCTACGTTCTTCTTCTTAAAGTGATTGTTCATGTGCATGCCAATAGGTGTGCGCGTGCCGCGTGCATGATCGTCGGAAGGTTTTTTCCTTAATAGTAGCCGTCGGGTCGGCAGTGGAGCCCCCTGGAATGGCGCCTTCATGGCAGTGTATAAAGGTCCCTGCCGATCCACCGCTTGCTCAGTTCCTTCTGACTGCCTGTGACGGTCGTTGGAGCAGCTCAGTCTCTTGCATTCACAAGTGCCTACCTAGTGGTCCCCCCTTTCTTAGTTGTAAATAGTTTCATAGAGTTGTAGTAACAGTAGTTTGTAGTTTCATAGTAAGCTAAGCTTATTTGGGGGGGGGGGGTCCTCCCCGCTAGTTTTCCCCGATACCGGGGCATGCCTCAGTCGCAGGGGTTTGTCGTGCAAGAGGTATGGGAAACCTATGCCCAGAGGCGATCTGCATGCTGTTTGTCTTAAGTGCCTGGGAGAAGGTCATCAACAGACAAGTGGTCAATTTGCAGGAGCTTTAGACTCAGGATTGAGAAGGAGCGGGACTATCCTTTGAAGCTCCGGAAACGGCACCGGCAGCATCAATGCACAGCGCTCAAGGGAGGGACGCCCTGGTACCAAGAAAGAACTACTCCAAGGAACATTGGCGCCACTCCTCAGCTCGTAAAGCCAATTCTAGCAGGCGGCACCACTCACAGTCCCCGGTGCCGCATAAGAAGAAGGCAGACGGGTCATTCCCCATCAAGAAGCCGCGTGGGGATTCCAGCGGGGTGCGTCCCACATCGGGACACCTTATGGGCTGGCACCACTGACTCTGGGCCCCGACTGGAGGTCCATCAAATCCAGTGCTGGTGGACTCCCTAATTCGAGAGGAATTGGAGGAAGAACTTGATCTCCCCTCCAGGCCAGATACCTCTGAGGCAGCCCGGGTCCTTATTACCATGACTGCACAGTCCCCGGCCCCGATCCAGATGTCGCCTTACAATCTGGCATCGTCAGCAGCACTGGCGGCGGCGGCGCAACATGTGACACTGTCCCTGGCACCATTCATGGCACCGATGGCGACACCACCCATCGTTCACCACTGAGGCAAGCCCATGATGTTACGGCACCGTTCCCATCGCCCCGGCACCACTCCCCGGCACCGTCGGGTTCCGCTCCCCCCATGGTCGGGCTCCGAGTACTCTTCCGAATAGGAGGCCGAGTCTTCTGTCTCCTGACGCAGCCGGTACTGCTCACGATCCCAACACCGATCCTGGCACCACAGAATCTTGGACTCGTCAGCACAGATGGTATCCTGGCCAGCCTAGTGTCAGGGCCCAGTACAGTGGCCCTTTTGGATTTCTTGGGCCTATCATCAGGCTCAGGGACAGGGCTGCGGGGCCGCATCAGTGGCATCCTCACCCAGGCTCCCCCCTCGGTGACATTGATGTCACAGGGCTCTGGAGGACCTCCTACGGGACAAGGATCCTGGGACTTCACACCCAGGCGCAGCATCCGAGCCAGCACCACCAGTGCTACTGGAGCCACCTCCAGTCCTGGGGCAGACCGACGCACTCGACTCAGCCTCTAGGGAGCCAGAGGGTCAGGAAGACCTGGTCTCACAGACCTCCTCCTCGTTGCCAGACGAGGCAATGGCAGGCACCACCACCACCCTCCCGGTGACGGACACCAGGGCGCACCAGAATCTTCTTAGGAGGGTGTCCCAAAACCTAAACCTCCAGGCGGAGAAAGTCACAGAGGACTCGGACCCGATGGTGGACATTCTTGCCCCGGAGGGTCCATCTGAGGTGGCCTTGTCCCTGATAAGAACTATCCAGAACACAACTGAGGTACTCTGGCAGACCCTGGCCTCGATACCACCCATCGCTAAAGGGGTGGAGAGGAGGTACTTTGTCCTGCAGAAAGGGTGAAGGGACTTTAGTAGTTGGTGCAGCAAATCATAAAGCGAGGCAGGGACAGCTGGGTCCCACTCCAAAGTCATGGGATGCTAAGAAGCTGGACCTTTTCAGCCAGAAGATCTACTCGACTGGGAGGGCTCCAGTTTCAAGTTGCCAACCAGCAAGCAGTACTCAGCCACTGTGCTTTCAATTCCTGGAGCGCATTGGTAAAGTTTCAGGAGTTGCTCCTGGCTGACTCGCACTTCTAGAGGAGTGCAGGGTGGTGTGAAGAACCTCCCTCTAGCCTGCGTTAGACTCAGCGGCTCGGACTATGGCCACGGCCATTATAATGAGATGTAGCATGTGGCTGCAGGTGTCGGGGATACCAGCAGAACACCATTCAGGACCTGTCCTTTCACTGTGCGGGCTTGTTTGCCGAAAATACAGCCTCCAGCTTACACAGTCTTAAAAACTCGCGGGTGAATCTGAGATCTTTGAGGATCCACACTCCTGCACCCCAGAGAGAGCCATTCAAGCCTCAGCCCCCTTCCTGCTTCTACTCTGGGCCCGCAAGTTGGGACTCATCCAGGAGAGGGAGCAGGAATAATAGGAGGCGCCTAGTATCAGGGGGTAGCCGTGTTAGTCTGTATCTACAAAAACAACAAAGAGTCTGGTGGCACCTTAAAGACTAACAGATTTATTTGGGCATAAGCTTTCGTGAGTAAAAACCTCACTTCTTCGGATGCAGTCCTCCTCAGGCCACGGATGCTGGGAAGGGAGTGGGGGGTGCTGCCTGGGGGGGTGCTGCAGGTGCTCAGGGGGAGGGGGGCAGTTGCAGCCTGGGGAGAGCGGGGGTTGGTGGGGCTGGGGCAGGCTCCCTACTGTGCTCTGGGAAGCCGCAACCCCAGCTCCTAGCTCAGGGGCGGGCAAACTTGTTTTGGCCTGAGGGCCGCATCGGATTTCCAATATTGTATGGAGGGCCGGTTAGCAGAGGCTGTGCCTCCCCAAACAGCCAGGCATGGCCCGGCCCCTGTCCCCTATCCGACCCCCCCTGCTACTCGCCCCCTGACAGCCTCCTCCCCCTTCCTCCCCCCCAGGCTCCTGCCCCATTCAACCCCCCTGTTCCCTGCCTTCTGACCGCCCCAACCCCTATCCACACCTCCACCCCCTGACCACTCCCCCGAACCCCTCCGCCCTCTATCTAACCCCCCTCTCTCTGCCCCCTTACCACGCTGCCTGGACCACCGGTGGCTGGCGACGCTACAGCTGCACTGCCCAAAGCATCAGGACAGGCCGCCACGGCACCCGGCTGGAGCCAGCCATGCCACCGCGCAGCACAGAACACCTGCAGCTGTGCTTCCCCAGGAGCTTACAGCCCTGCCGCCCAGAGCATTGTGCCGGCAGCGGAGCGAGCTGAGGCCGCAGGGAGGGGGAACAGCAGGGGAAGGGCTGGGTGCTAGCACCCCGGAGCAGGAGCTCAGGGGCCAGGCAGGAGGTCCCGCGGGCCGTAGTTTGCCCACCTCTGTCCTAGGTCTGTTTGCTGCCTCTGCTCCGCTCCATGCCCCAGTTCTGCAGCTCCCATTGTTTGGGAACTGCAGCCAATGGGAACTGCAGGGGCAGTGCCTGTGGGCGAAGGCAGCACGTGGATCTAGGAGCTGATGGAGGGGAGTTCCTGTCGCCCTTCCGGGGAGACACCCTTCCCTCCCCCCGGTAATCCCTAGCCCTGAGGCCTGCACACCCAAACTCCTGCTGCTGGAGTGTGGGGAGGCACGAGACTGCACAAGCAGCGGCCGGTACTCCTGGCCCAGGAGCTGGCCAAGCTGGTCAGGAGCCTTAAACATAGGTAATGATTATGAATGCTGAAAAATCCAAATACTTTAAGAATCAAGATGTGCACCGTAAACATGATCATCTCTTAAAATTAGAGGGGGCAATGCAAAATATGATGTATCATACCCACAAAGTGGAAGCCTTCCTCAGATGTTCCTTCTTACTAAAATAGAGCATCCAAAAATATGTTTATAGTCTATCTTGCACTTAGCTTTGATCATTCATTTTTATTCAATCATTTAAAATATTCAGTGATGCTAGCACACCTAACTAATATTAGCTGACTTAGTTTAAAAACATAAACTTAAATGCCCACTTACATAAATGCAGCTATTTGAAGTAAAGACTAACTCACTTGGTGACTTTTAATATTGACAGACATCCTGCTGGTTAATCTCCAGGATAAAATCTCTTTAATTGAAGGCATGCTGGGAAATGTCATAAAACAGCACTTTAATAAAAGTTGTTCAAATGTTTTGTTTTCTCCAGAGTATGGCTGTGTACTGATCTTTCCCTTCTACCTGCTCTATAATTTTAAGGAAAATCCTCCTGGGAAGTAGTAATTTGTAGTGGTTTTTAGGGAAGTAAACCCTTTACACTTATTTCTGTCATTATATTTGATTGATCAGTGTACACTGTTTTTAAAAAAATATGTATTCTACAAATTTTGAATATCCTCATTTTAAACTAAACATTAAAATGAATATAGTAAATCTTAAAAATTGATTAAATATTGGAAAAGAAAATAAGCTTTGCTCTAAAATTTTAGATCCTTCCATTTATAGAATATAAGTCCATATGAAATATGAAATTTCAATTTTACAGTAGGGCAAATGTCTGTTTCTTCCTACAGGTCTGATTTTTATTAATGACTTTTTTAAGCTTGCAGTATTTTTCAAATCTGTTCAGTTAAGAGGGAAAAAAGGGGGGGGGGGGGGAAGGACCAAGCAAGCTTAATTTCATAGTTCACCAAGTAGTGATCGGTTAGTAACTAATTTTGATCACTGCCATCTTTAAAACAGGCTTTGAATTAGTGATTTAGAGATGAAAGACTATTGAATTAACAATTCCCTGAGCTAGCCTCTCTTTCAGCATTTGAAATGTTTGGGTAAAGAAAGTAAAATTCAAAATACTTGCATATACATTAAACTGAGTTGCTTAAGAGCTATCAAATTTGGAATTTCAGATTCAGAGAAGATGGCGCAATATTTAGAGGAGGAACGTCATATGAGAGAAGAGAATTTAAGGCTCCAAAGAAAACTGCAGAGGGAGATGGAGCGAAGGGAAGCTTTATGCAGACAACTGTCAGAAAGCGAATCCAGCTTAGAAATGGATGACGAAAGGTTTGTGTTCTCAAACATTAAGATCTGTCCCCTGTATAAATAAATACTAAAATAACACCCAACCTCTTATATTGATATTTCTACATATCAACTCTGAAAGTGAACTCATATACAATAATGCAAAGAATTTCAAAAGAATATATTGTAAGCATATCCTTTGTAGGAGTGTGATTTAATTCTTGCAGTGCTGGTTTAGGTTTACCATGAGCAAGAGAATAGTTATACTTGAAGATTGGAAGTGGCTTTTACAACCAGCATATGCATATAGATTTAAATAATATATATATATATATATGTAAACTTGAGAGATACATGGTAACTTTGTTCTGGACGTAAATTCACAAAAGCAAGGGCTTGCCTGAGTTGAACAGCCTACAGCACCCTTAATCTATGCAAATTGTAATTTGTAAGGTGTATAATGTTGCAAGTTCTAGTGTTTTACCAATCCTAAAAGGACCATATATGCAACATTAGATACCAAAAGTGGGATTAGCCACCCTAAGAACTCTTAATTGAGATGTTCTTGCTGTACTGGGTGTGGTATCAAAATTACAAGATCCTGGGTTTTTTTCCTATTTAAAAAAAAAAAAAAAAAAGTTGCATCACTTGCATGGACATTACAGATGGCTCGGTTTTGTGTCTTAAGTAGAAATAGTTGATATCTTACTACAGTCTTGCATAATAATGTCATGGCAGAACTTTAAAGCTTGCCCTAAAACGTCTTTCCTTCAAAGGCTAATACTTTGGTTTCTTACTGGGCTCAACCATATGCCAGTATTGGTACAGTTTTATTGCACATTATACTAGCTGTATGAGGGCATCTGAAATAGGGTCATTATAAATTGGAATTCTACTAATCCTCAAAGAAGTTCTTCTTAGGGAGTTTGTATATTCTGGTATTAAAAATAACTAACCTGAATGACTTCGACATAACTTACAATAAAACAAAACATTAGATATTTTGTTTCAAAGACTAGGTTAGTAGATTAAAGGCAATATTTGCATTTTTTTTTCAGACGGATTCAGCAAGCAACATCTAGCAGTAGCACGAAGTGTATCACCATTGTGATTCAATGAGCTTTTTCTAAAAGATAACCTAAATTAAACATATGCTCTAGTAATGTCTGTAATTGTTTGCATCTGCTTTTCCATTATCCCTGTTTTATGGGTTAATATCTCAGTTTAAATAGAAATATGCCATGCGGGTTCATCTTAGATGTGATTTTTATATGGAAAATATTAAATACTGTAGCACTTCTAGTTGGTCAAAATCCAAATTTATATTAGCAATTCTTTGTCCAATGTTTGGCCAAAAAGCATATAATATTTCAAAATTACACTTTTGTTTAATTAAGTGCTCACTAATTTTAGTACTAATAGTATCAAAAATCTGAAAAGGGTACATGCAAAAATGTTGACTAAATTTACATTCTCCTGTAAAACACTTTATTGCACCATTGATGATACTGCATAGACAAGACAAAGTAGCTGACTAAGATGAGGCCATTTTCAGTTGCAAATTAAGCCCATATTTGAACTCAAGTCTTCAGAAGTGAAAAGTGAATGTTAACCCAGGCAGCACCAAACTATTCAAAAGTGGCTGGTTCTATGCTAACCTGATCTGTATATTTTAGAATGTGAGATTAATGCTGCGGAAAATCATTTAAAACATATCAGGGTTTGAAAAAGTTAATCTAATTGTTCTTTACCTTCTTCTGTTAGATATTTTAATGAGATGTCTGCACAAGGATTAAGACCTCGCACTGTGTCCAGTCCAATCCCGTATACACCTTCACCAAGTTCTAGCAGACCTATATCACCTGGTAAATATATAACCATATATAAACCAGTTTCTGGTAAACTTTTGTATGCATCACATAAAAATGTGCCATAGTATTATATTTGCTTAAATTGCCTATTAAAGCTTACCTGGAAAAAAGTAAATCAAATGAAAGAGTAATTTTGCTTTAAAACTTTTTCAAGTACTTGAATATTTTTACATATTTTGATTAGAGAAAATTTTGATATAATGCAGCATGTTTTTAAGAACGTCCAGACTACATCATAATTGTCCATTAAAGGTCGATTATTAAGTGGTTAGCATCTGAAGATGTATTTTTCTAAAAGTGTGAGTATACAAATTCTCTTCTGCAATGTGATTTTGGGCTTGTTTTCTGATTCTTAATGGTCCAGATTTCTTGCATCTCAGTGGTTTCAAACACATTACCAAGAAAATTGCAGGTGTTTCACTTCTTAGTGTATAATTTGATATATATTATGATTTTGAAAATCAATTACAGGAGCATAATTATGCTGGAACAACCAGCTTCACACGCTCATACAAGTGCACACATTCATGATAATCTAATGTCTTTCATTGTGGAATGTAGTTACAATCTTCTGTAGTGGCTGAGTTTTGGGGGTGGGAGCAAAGAACTTTCTTAGGTGTAACAGACTGCATCAGACATGTTTCTTGCACATGACACGGTTGTGTGTTGTTCCTACCCAGGGACTGTTGATGGGCGAGGATGCTGGTGCTACTGCCACCAGGAAACGCTAGTGGCCAGGCTACTCATACCAAAACTTCCCTTATTCTGACCTGTCCCTTTTGGTGCTGTTCTGAAGACCTGTCATAGCCTGGCAGCAAAACCCCTTTGCTCCTATAGCTCAGCTCCACTGCTCTGCCATAGTCATATTGGCTATAGCAGCACTTGCTGCACCTGACAGACTTGTCATAGACTCTCTCACCAGCAGTAGGTCTCTGACTATTCTCTCACCTAAGCTGGGTCCTTAGAGTGATGGTGCAGATTTGCTTTCCTGGTGTATCATTCCCACATCAGAACTGTGACACTACTGATAACTCTATTAACTGCTCCTATCAAAGGGACCTTGAGTCCATACCCTCCACCAGGAAGTGTCCCAGCAGCAGGGAATGTTGCAAAACAATGGTAAAGTTAACTATAAAACAAAACTAAAATCCTTTAACTGGTGTTTAGTTCCAGTGGAGCTACCTGGTTTAGTAAAGTATGTTTTATGTAGAAATGCTCCAGACTATCATTTTGATAATTCACTTGTCCTAGTGTCCTTCCCATCTTGTATATTAAACCAATATTTCAAAATACTCTAATATTCTAAAGCTTCACACATGAAAAATATATGCAGCATATTTTTTAATGGACTAAGGAGGTGGGGAATCTGACATAATCAACTCAGGGTGTGTGAAATACCTTAAAATATAATGAGAGATGAAGCAAACAGTTGAGAGAACTTCATGTCACAGGCACTGTAATAAGACACAAAACCAAGTGTATCCAACTCCAAAGATATCTGGTCATATAAAACATCTGTATGTCTTGGAGTGTTTCCTTTAGAAAACGATGTAATTGAATTTGCGGAAAAGTAGTTTGAAACTATCTAATGCCATAAATTCATGGATTTGCACCTTAGCCCATCACACTTAATGAGTGAGTATGCTGGTAATAGGACCAGAATGGTGTACAGAAGCTTTGAAATCCCCAGCTCCAGCTGAGAGAGAATTTCTCTGGTGCAGGACCTGAGGAAGTAGCCACAGACTGACTTCTGAGGATCTCTTTGCAAGCTGAGTTGTGTCAGGGCTGTGGGACGCTGCACTGCAATTTAAATTTGGTCCCCAAAGCAGTCCAAAATCAAGAGGACACAGAGGTGATTTAAAGCCAACTTTGCTCCTCGTCCTTCTGACTTCTGTACTTCACCTCTTGGACATACAGCCTGAAATGTCACCCAGGGAGACTGGTTTTAGAATGGAGCTGAACTGTGCTAGTACTCAACAAGAATACTTAACCAAAAAAAAAAAAAAAGTTAGATGCAAATGGTTTATTCTGTCAAATCAGTAAATGGAATATTAAGCAGGAAATATAAACAGTTTAATCAACTGTTACTTGTAAATCACTTCAACGGAATTACTCCTGATTAGATTAGTTTAAGTTATTGGAGTTGCCACTGATGTGCAACTGGTAAGAGATCAGAATCACTCTTAGTTAAGACAGCCAAGGTAATTATAATGCTGGTTTCCCTGTGCAGCTCTACTGATTACCTGAAGCTTGATATTTTTTTTTCTTCAAATTTTCTTATCGAACACTAGTACAAAAGTAAACATAGTCAGCTAAGGACAAACCCAGATACTGGTCTGTAATACTCAGTAGTGCTGGATTCTGTTGATAGTGGCAAAGATATGTGGAGCCTATTAAATTCAGACAGACTTAATTGTTTCAGTTTGAATGGATTCTTCATGCTGTTATACAAATGTAATGGACAGTTGAAAGTTTTTGTCAGATGCCCGTGGGGGGGGGGAAAATGTGGTTGGCTTCTAATACCAAACAGAGGAGAACAGTTGTTGCATATCCAACAGATATATCTGTCTGGAAGCAATAGGGCGAGTTAAAGATTTCAGGAGATCTCTGTTTTGAGAAGTGCGGTTTTCATAAGGTTTAAGGTCTGAACTTCAGAAGCACTGAGCAACTGCAGTTCCCATTAATTCCATTAGTGTAGGTGCAAAGCTCTTGAAAATCAGACACCTAATATTTAGCTAGAAGTAAAATTTCTTTAAAGCCATTTTCTTGGGGTTTATTTAAACTCGGAAAACAAGACCTTTGGGAAATGTTAACCAATGTATTTTAACGGACATCTAGCGTATGCCTGGCAAGTCGTATTTAAAAGTACATTAGCAGTTAGTCAACCATAAGATAATCACTTTAACATGACTTACCTGATCTGTACTAGGTGAAAAGTCATGTTTTAAATCATGTTACTTAATACAGTAACTTCTCACTTAACATTGTAGTTATGTTCCTGAAAAATGCCATTTTATGCAAAACCATGTTAGGCAAATCCAATTTCCCCATAAGAATTAATGTAAATAGGTGGGGTTAGGTTCCAGGGAATTTTTTTTTTGCCAGACAAAAGACCTTATATACATACACAGTATAAGTTTTAAACAATTTTAAACAAAGAGTTTAATATTGTACACAGCAATGAATGGTGGTGAAGCTTGGTTGAGGTGGTGGAGTCAGAGGGTGGGATATTTCCCAGGGAATGCCTTGCTGCTAAATGATGAACTAGCACTCAGCTGAGCCCTCAAGATTTAATACACGGTTGTTAATGTAGCCTCACACTCTACAAGGCAGCATGGACTGAGGCAGGAGGGAGGAATCACAATAGATGCAGGGCAATAGCTGCAAACACTTCCCTGCAAAAACTGAACATGATGTTGATCCAACGCTATCCAGCTGGAGCACACCACTCCCTCCTCCTGACCGCATACATAGCTTCACAGGTGCATGCATGAGTGAGAGAGAGAGACACGTGCATTGCCCCTTTAAGTACGCTAACCCCACTTCAAGGACGTTGCCTTTTTAAGCAGATCCTCCAATTCTGACAGGAAGCAACAGCTTCCAGCAAGCTTCCTCCTTTCTGTCCCTTGAGCCCTGTCCCCCTCATCTGCTTTGTGGAGAGGGAGTACAGAACGGGTGGTGGGGGGCAGGAGCAGGGGACATCCTGATATGAGCTCCCCTCTCCCTCCCTCCCCTAGCAAGCAGGAGGCTCCCAGGAGCAGCTCCAAAGCAGAGCGCAGGGCAGGAGCAGCATGGCAGTGGGGGGAGGGACAGCTGAACTGCTGCTGGATATCTGCGGAGCCACGTACCTTAACAGGAAATTTAGGGGAGCTGATGGGGGGGGGGGGGGGGGAGTTGTTACCAAGCCCCCCTACCTTCCCCAACGAGCTTGTTCCCTAATAGATCAGCAACGTAACAACGTTAACCGAGGAGTTACTGGATGTTTTCAAACACAGGATATTTTCCTAATCTAGGCAAACCCTTAGGAAAAATATTAAAAGTAATGACATTCTTTTTTTCAAAGCAGTGGATATTTTTTCTGGGTTCCTAGCTTAACTGTACAATTATCAGTTTCTTAACCTTGTCTTTGTTTTAAAATAAACTTTGTATTTACTATTATTTGCAGTAGGAATGTTAATGTCCCTTTGGCTTTAATAACTGTAGGTCTGTCATATGCAAGTCACACAGTTGGTTTTACACCACCAACTTCACTGACTAGAGCCGGAATGTCTTATTACAACTCCCCAGGCCTTCATGTGCAACATATGGGACCGTCCCATGGAATTACAGTGAGTATTAAAAACTAGTAAATTTTCTTTTGAATTAAAATGTTAGTTATTTGTCTTTAACCCATTTTTAAAAATGCAAATGTTTGATTTTGTTTCCTTGCTCTAAGATGTCTGTTGCCTTCTTCAGTCCTGATTACCTCTCTACCTTGAGAAATTGATTCTTAGTGGAAAATCTTTTCTTTCTGAAAGAGAGTGGAACATGTTGTCCCCTTAAAGACAGTAATAGGTATCGCCCTATGGATCTGCAGGCAAGGTGTGAGACGTTATGTTCTAACCTACCCAGTGTTGCAGGAAGTAAATACATTACTTTCATTTTTCTCCTAGTCTCCACCACATCTGACGGATGAGTCATCTGAGGTTGCTTCAAGCTCAGGTTTTCTTCAAGATAATGCTACCACCGTGTCACTGTAACAGGCAGCTAATTATTATTTACTTTTTTTTTTGTTTTCCAGTGAGAATAGCAATATATTAAACATTTGTTAGGACATTACTCAACATCTTTCAACTGGAATCATTTTTTATTTCTATTGAATTTAATGTACTTAACTTAATCAAGTTTTGTCTAGGACTGTCGATTAATCGCAGTTAGCTCATGCAATTAACTAAAAAAAATTAATCGTGATAAAAAAATTAATCGCAATTTATCGCAGTTTTAATTGCATTGTTAAATAATAGAATACCAATTGAAATTTATTAAATATTTTGAATGTTTTCTACCTTTTCATATATATTGTATTCTGTGTTGTAATTGAAATCAAAGCGTATATTATTTTTGCTTACAAATATTTGCACTGTAAAAATGATAAAATAAATGGTATTTTTCAATTCACCTCATACAAGTACTATAGTGCAATCTCTTTGTCATGAAAGTGCAACTTACAAATGTGTTTGTGGGGCGGGTGTTTTTTTTTTTTTTTTTTTTTTTTTTTTTTGGTACATGATTGCACTCAGAAACAAAACATTGTAAAACTTCAGAGCCTACAAATACACTCAGTCCTATTTCTTGTTCAGCCAATCGCTAAGACAAACAAGTTTGTTTACATTTACAGGAAATAATGTGCCCTCTTCTTATTTACGATGTCACCAGAAAGTGAGGCATTTGCTTGGCACTTTTGTATTTACAAAGGGATTGCAACGTCTTTACGTGCCATATATGCTAAACATATGCCCCTTCATGCTTCGGCCACCATTCCAGAGGACATGCTTCCATGCTGATGACGCTCATTAAAAAAATAAGCGTTAATTAAATTTATGACTGAACACCTTGGGGGACAATTGTATGTCCCCTGCTCTGTTTTTACGCACATTCTGCCATATATTTCCTGTTATAAGTCTCGGATGATGACCCAGCACATGTTGTTCATTTTAAGAATATTTTCACTGCAGATTTCACAAAAGCAAAGAAGGTACCAATGTGAGATTTCGAAAGATAGCTACAGCACTTGACCCAAGGTTTAAGAATCTGAAGTGCCTTCCAAAATCTGAGCGGGACGACGTATGGAGCTTGCTTTCAGAAGTCTTAAAAGAGCAACACTCTGATGTAGAAACTACAGCACCCGAACCACCAATAAAGAAAGTCAACCTTCTGCTGGTGATATCTGATAATGAAAATGAACATGCATCGGTTCGCACTGCTTTGGATTGTTATCGAGCAGAACCCACCATCAGCATGGATGCAGGTATTCTGGAATGGTGGTTGAAGCGTGAAGGGACATGTGAATATTTAGCGCATCTGGCTCGTAAATACCTTGCAGTGCTGGCTACAAAAGTGACATGTGAATGCTGTTCTCACTTTCAGGTGACATTGAAAACAAGAAGCGGGTAGCATTATCTTCTGCAAATGTAAACAAACTTTTGTCTGAGCAAATGGCTGAACAAGAAGTAGGACTGAGTGAACTTGCAGGATCTAAAATTTTACATTTTTATTTTTGAATGCAGTTATTTTTTTGTACATTTATAAATTCAACTTTCATGATAGAGATTGCACTACAGTACTCATGTTAGTTGAGTTGAAAAATACTATTTCTTTTGTTTTTTACAGTGCAAATACTTGTAATAAAAAATATTTAGGGATTACTGTACACTTTGTATTCTGTGTTGTAATTGAAATCAGTATATTTGAAAATGTAGAAAACATCCAAAAATATTTAAATAAATGGTATTCTATTGTTTAACAGTGTGGTAAATCACAAGTACTTTTTTAATCGCGCAATTAATCACGATTAATTATTTTAGTAGTTTAACAGCCCTAATTTTTTCCAAATACTCATTGAGTTTATAAAGCAAACAAAGCTGAAACTTTAGACCTTTGGCAAGATACTTTGTGGCTGATGTACTTATTAAAAATATATTGAATAGAGCTTCCTGTTTGATACAACAGTATGCAAACAATCTCCTGCAAAGTGTTTCTTTATGCCAGTCTCGTCTGATACAAAACCTTGTTTCAGTAGATTTTTATAGAAGGGCACAAATATAGCAGTAGATTTGTCAAACCTTTAATAAAAAAATTTTTTCATGACAGAAATCTAGCTGGAGTGTGAGTACAGTAGAATATGCTAAAATGTGGACTTTCGTAGGTTAACTGTTAATATTAATTCCACAATCGTTAAGGCCTACAACCATACCACACGGAGCTCTGATCTCATAGGGGAAGGCAGCATGGTCCAGTGGATAGGGTACCAGCGTAGGCGTCAACTTGGGTTCTGTTCCTAGCACTGCAGCTGACTCTGAGCTAGTTGCATAACCTCTTCAGGCCTCTGAAAAAATGGGGAATAATAATGTCTGCCCACTTTGAGAGAGACTGATTTTTAAAAAGGTATTAAATTTTTATTACTATTATCTTTATACCATAAGCTAATCAGGATCAAGCTGTGTCAGTACTTGGAGGGAAGACTTCCAAGACAAAAAGCTGGATGCTGCAGGAAATGGTGTTGATTAATAGGCACATAGCTCTTTGCCTTCAGCATGTACTGAACCAAGGCTCCACCATGGTATTAGAGGTTCACTCATGCTAGAGGTGCTTTCAAAGCAGAAGTCCAGACCGATTAGTTATCAGAAATCCTATGGCCTTTTTCACATAGTGTCAGTCTAATTTGTTGTATACATTTAAACTGCAAAGTAGGTGTCCTTGGTGTCCTGGCCAAATTCTAATTTGGAGAATTTTATGCCTACCTAAAAGGCACTTCAGTTGGAAAAGCAACCTCCTTAATAAACAATCAAGTTGTTAAGCTGTATATCTGTTGTAGAATTGTTTCCAGGTTTCTTTCCCAAAGGGTGGCTGTCTTTTCTTGCTTGGTTATGTCAGGGGGAGGGGTGTTTTGGAGTTCTTAAAGATCTGACTTAATATACAATTGTTACTGTTACTATTTGGGTCATAGCTGCTGCAATTTTGAACATTTTGGTTTGTCTTAGGGCTGGTCTATACTGGGGGGGGGGGATCGATCTAAGATACGCAACTTCAGGCACGAGAATAGCGTAGCTGAAGTCGACGTGTCTTAGATCGATTTTCCACGCGTCCTCACAGCGCGGGATCAACGGCCGCAGCTCCCCTGTCGACTCCGCTTCCGCCTCTCGCTCTGGTGGAGTTCCAGAGTCGACAGGGAGCGCGTTCGGGAATTGATTTATCGTGTCTAGACGAGACGTGATAAATTGATCCCCGATAGATCGATTACTACCCGTGATCCGGCGGGTAGTGAAGACGTACCCTTACATTTTTATATTGCTAATTTTACAATAGTGCTTCCTCTACTCTGAAAAAATATCAGTATAGTAGACGTCAGATCTTGCTTTGAAGAATATTTTCACATTTTATTGTACTTGCAAAAGGGCGAGCTGAAGACTAATACAAATCTGCAGTTTCTTTGGAGACAGTTGTGTTAGCCACTGTTTATTTGCAAGAGCCCAAAGGGATGTACTCATCATTTTTATAATGCTTGCCTCATAAAGAACAGCTTGATTTGTGCTGCCATATGACTTCATTTTCAGATATGATCTTTTTACAGTCATTTGGAATTTTCCTATACCAGTTTAGGTATGCACTTTTTAACTCCACATGCTGATAATGTTAAGTTGTGCTTATTAGCACCTGCTGCTATGCTTTGTTCAGTCATAGATCGTTGTTGTATCTGAGCGTCTTCCTCTATTCTTTTTTCTAGGTACCTATTTGCCATTAAGTGTTTCCAGGGCTACACTTAGGAAGGAATAATCAATTGCACAAATACAATATGAGAAAAGATTGTCTAGACAGGAGTAGTGCAGACAAGGATCAGGGGTTTATAGTGGATCACAAGCTAAACATGGGCCAACAGTGTAATGCTGTTGCAAAAAAAGCAAATATCATTCTGGGATGTATTAGCAAAAGTGTTGTAAGCAAGTAATTCTTCCCCTCTACTCAGCACTCAGGCTTCAACTGGAGAATACGCCCAGTTCTGGGAACCACACTTCAGAAAAGATGTGGACAAGTTGGAGAAAGTCCAGAGCAGAGCAACAAAAATGATTAAAGGACTAGAAAATGTGACCTATGAGGAAGAATAGAAAAAATTGGGTTTCTTTAGTCTGGAGAGGAGAAGACTGAGGGGGAACATAAGTCTTCAGTTACATAAAAGGTTGTTATAAAGCGGAGGGTGATAAATTGTTCTTAACCACTGAGGCCAGGATAAGAAGCAATGGGCTTAAATTGCAGCAAGGGAGGCTTAGGTTGGACATTGGGAAAAAAATTCCTAGCTTTCAGGGTAGTTAAGCACTGGAACAAATTACCTAGGGAGGTTGTGGAATCTCCATCATCAGAGGTTTTTTAAAAACAGGTTACACAGACATGGGACAGGGATGATCTAGATAATGCTTGATCCTGCCTCAGTGCAGGGAACTGGACTAGATGACCTATTGCGATCCCTTCCAGTCCTACATTCTATTTCTATTTTATTTTTCCTGAACTGGCTTAGAGGAGTGGGCACTTTCTTGATCTCAAAAATGGTTCCAGTGTGCTATGCTAGTGCATTTCAAAGTTAGGTCAAATTCAGAATTTGTCTTGATAACTATTTACCTAAATCTGTATTGTGATCCTTTTTAATATTTTGGACTTAATCCTTCAATTTAATTTGGTATTTTGAATTTTGCCTTTTAACAATGTGTTAATGTGTCTGTAAGAGGACTTCTTGATATCAGCTAAAGCATCTTAGAAATGTATACATGTTCAACATAATTTCAATATTTGTTCTGCAGAGGCCTTCACCACGAAGAAGTAACAGCCCTGACAAATTTAAACGTCCCACTCCTCCTCCTTCTCCAAACACGCAGACCCCAGTCCAGCCACCTCCTCCACCTCCACCACCACCTGTGCAGCCTACAGTCCAATCAACAGCATCGCAGTCAGCCACTTTTCAGCATTCAGTGCATCCCTCCTCTCAGCCTTAGTGCATGTGCTCAGCAGCCTGTATTCAGAGTTGGACTCATAACATGGAGCAGTTTACTAAAAGCCAAAGGCTTACCTGGCATATTTGGATTTGACTTACTTGCACTGAGGTTATATAGGCTTCACTGTTAATTGTGTTGTAAACTTTTGTCTAAAAATGCAGCCAGTGTTGTGGGTCTACAACACTAACTTAACAAAATTTTCCATCAGTGTTTACTTGAACTACATGTATGTCCATTCTCTGGCTGGAACATTTGCTACTCTCTTTGGTAACACGGCATTATGTCGTTTTGCTTGGCTCCAAAGCTTCATTTTCCTGGCTTTTAGGTTTGTAAAATTAAAGGGATATCTTTTTATATTCTTTTCATGACAATTTGCATAAAATTACAGGCATGATGGGCTATATTATAAATTCCTAAATATTAACAGTGTTTACCAAGCATACGGTAAATCAGCACTACATTTCAGTAATCTGAAGATACAGCTTTTAGTGCAAAAGTGAAAGTCAGACACGTTAATCAGTGCCCAAGACTATACTCTTATTGTATCACCTAATAAATACGCTTAATACAGGTTCAGTTTTCAGCACACATGACACATTCATAGTTTTTCCTGTTTTAAAAAAAAAAAAAAACCAAAACCTCAAATGTATGGTGCGGTCTGAAGTTAAATGTGGGGAATCTAACTTGTCAAAGTATATGGAATGTACAAGTCATGACCTTAAAATTTGATTGTCTGATTTATCATTTATGTTAACTTGTAAGCTGTCCATACTGTGTGTTCTGTCACAATGAACTTCTATAAGTGTGGCCCTGCAACAAGTTACTGGTGGCTGATTTAAGTGTGCTCTTTGATTTCTGCTGCAGAAGGCAATGTGATTGTAGAGAACAGCTGATTTTTTTTCTTGTTGAAATATATTAATTGTGATTTCCCCTAAAACAAAGTTTGAACAACTATTTTAAATGTTCAAAAGACTATTAGAGAATATGGTATAAGATGAATATTATAGGAATATATTGGCATAACAGCCAAAAATGTTGTATTGCTTGGTAGAAACAGAACAGAGTACAGAGAAAGTAGCACAACATGGCACTAATGAATGCTTATTTAGCAGCCTAAGCCGGTACAATGTATAAAGAAGTGTATTCTGAATACATTCTTTCCATTCATTTAGCACAAATAAATTGTTTGGTTTCACTTTGCAGTGGAACAAAGTGTCACTTTTTTCTTTGATACTAGCATCTTACCTAGTTTTATTTTTAAGTTCCTGTTGGCTAGGTTTATATAATATTGATATTTTTAAGTGGTTTACCTCGATATTAGCATATGTGGGCCATGGAAAAAATAATTAGAAAATGTGTATTTGAGAATATGTATCTGGTCTAATGAGAACAGACCATTACGTACCTTATTTGTTTACAAAAGCTTTTTGACACACCTAACATTTCATTGAGCATGTTCTTAAGAAGGAAATATAGAAATTTGGTTATTTACTAACACTTGTACATACATTTTCATATTTGCCATTCAACAACTATGTAAGAATTGCAGGGTGAAAATGGTAATCAATGATAGCAATCAAAATATCAAGTTAAAATAGTGTGCGACTGGCAAATATTACCAATATTATTGGAGACTCTATAGCAAAAGGTGCTATATAAGTGCAAGCTAGTACTAGTGGTAGTGTAAAAGCTGGCTAAAGAGTAAGAGGTGTGTGGTAGTGTTGCTTTAATATCTTCAAAAAAATGAAAATAACCCAGCATAACTTTAAATTTGAAGCTTGGTCTAAAATTGAAATTCTGTAATGCAAGGTTTGAGCATTGTTATAAGATTTCACATAGCGAACTCTCCCTTTTTAGTGTGGGATTTGTTACGAATTGAAAGCAAAGAACTGACAAATGTATACTAAACACTGAAAATGTAACAAGGCACTGAAGTGGCCTTACTTAGCTAATAAGGTTGAACAAACGTAAAGACTTGTGCACATCCTTCTAATAAACATCAATGGATTTTCAGTTTTGCTTGTGAATTATAGTCTTCCATGATTCTGCAGCTATGGATTTACCAGGCTACTACAGAAACTTCTGTGGACTAGAGAAATTCACTTAAAAATAAGAGCCAACTTGACATGAGTCCCTTACATGCTTGGTTTCTTATTTTATCCAGTATACATGCAGGTGGGCTTTTATCTTCAACAATGGTAATATTTGCCAGTCGCACACTGCATGTCCACTAGTTGTGTAGCATGGTGAAATAGACAACCCAAGATGCTGCAATAGATTGTTCTAAGGGCACATCTTCACTAGTCATGTTAAAGTGCTGCCGCGGCAGCGCTTTAACATGGCTTGTGTAGTCGCGGCATAGCACTGGGAGAGAGCTCTCCCAGCACTATTAAAAGAACACCTCCACAAGGGGAATAGCTGCCTGCACTAGGAGTGCGGCTTCTGGCGCTGGTGCACAGTCTATACTGGCACTTTACAGCGCTGTAACTTGCAGCGCTCAGGGGGTGTTTTTTCACACCTCTGAGCAAGAACGTTGCAGCGCTGTAAAGTGCCAGTGTAGACAAGCCCTTAGTCATAACATTCCTTGGACAGTACTGTGCCATAGGACTCATGCCTAACCAGAAGGCCACAGAAGCACTTTTCAGTAGTAATTGGTATTTAGGATGTGTGCACAATTCCTTCAAGCTCAGCAGTTAAGGGTATAAAAAGCCCTCTCCCTTCAACTATCCCCCAGTTTCTCTCTTTCCATTGCAGGAATGATCACCAAACCATTCTCTTCTTTTTATTTCCCTCCCCTCTCTTCCGCCCCCCCCTCCCCCCCCCCCAAGATAAGCAAGTGCCATTCCATTCTTTGGCAGCTAAATCTTAGGGGAGTCTGGTTCAGGCATGGGAATATCTAAGTAGACTCTGATATTCCTTTGGAGAGTTCTAGAGTTCATCTCACCGGGGATTTATTCTGTGGAGGATATTTTTGGCTCCATCTGAGTTTACAGGATCAGTAGTTCTTAATTATATAAAATCATTCTCTTGGGAGGAGGAGGTGGGACAGTTCTCAGGGGCACCTCCTCCACCTCATCCTTAGATAAGGTTGTGTTGACTGCTTCCTCCCCTTCTCTGAATGTCATTATGGTCTTTCAAAACTTGGTGGGCAGAGGATGATTCTTCTTTGAGTGATTGCTCATGCGTATTCCACAGTAGGTGTGCATGCTTGCCACGTGCACCGGTGCCGGAAGTTTTTCCCTTAGCAGTACCTGTAGTGGGGGAGCCCCGCTGCGACCCTTGGAGTGGTGCCTCTATATTGTGCTATAAGGGGCGCTGTGTGCTCCCCCCACCCTCAGTTCCTTCTTGCCACCAGTGAAGGTAGTCGGAACTTTGTGCTCCAACTTTGTTGTAGCGCCTCTAGCCTTAGTGGTACGATTCTTTGACCGAAGATAGTTTCTCTAGCCTGGCATGGGGCATGCCCCGTGCCCCAGGCTTCAAGTCGTGTGACTCCTGTCGCAATTCCATGCCCAGAAGTGATCCACATTCTCAGTGTCTTCGCTGTCTGGGTGAGACTCACGTAAGTGAGCGTTGCAAAATCTGCAAATCGTTCAAGCCTCGGGCGAAGTGCGAACGAGATATCCGTCTCCGAGCTCTACTCATGGAGTCGGCATTGGCCCCAGCACCGGCGCGCTGACCTGACCTGGTGCCTGGCATTGTGTCCTCGGTGCGGAGCAAGGGCCCATCTACCAGTCGGCACCGCTCCCCAGCTAAGAAGCAAGGGAAGACCCAACGGCGCCAAGGATAGGGGTGAGGTTGGACCCGAGTTGGACAGCCCACGATCCCCATCGGGACCTAGACCTCCAACTCACGCTGAGCGGAGTAGTCCGGTCCTGTCCGTGCATACCTCTCCTCTGGTAAGGATACCGTTGACACTGGAGGCAGCATTGGCAGCACGTGACATCCTCGTCCTGCCGGTGCCAGGCACGCCGCCCGAGTCAGGCCCCCAGTCCCGAGGGAAACCGCCACTGGATGCTCACCAACCATCTCCAGCTAGATCCGAGGCTGAGATGCCTGCCCGTTCCGAGGGGCCTTCCCATAGCCCGCGACAGACCTCTACTCCATCGGCCGGGTTGCCTGAGAGCGAGTCTCCGGAGGCCTCCACTGCCCGGAGGGGCCGCAGGCACTGTGATAGAAGGTATCGACGCTCCTCTTCCAGCCGGAGTGATAGGAGTAGTTCAGCACCGCCACCCATATTCGAATGTTCGCCAAGACAGACCGCATACTCGGAGCGCATCCCGACCGTCACCGAGGTGTCGTAGCCATGGTCGCCAGAGGGATGCCAGAGACAGTTCATCCGACGTATACATGTTGTCGAGGTCCAAATCCTGAGGTCGGCGCTGACGTGGCCGGGACTGGCCCAGCCACTCGTACGGCACTGTGCGTTCATTGGTGACGTCAGCCTCAGCTCCCAGCCGTCCCTCCCTGGGCCGCATTGCCCCTCAAGAGCAAGTGGCTCTGCTAGGACCCCATATGGGCCAGTGGCAAGGGTCGCCCTTGCAAGGACAGTGGTGTCAATGGGCACCATGGCCCCAAGCGCCCGCACCGGTGAGACCCCGTTCCGTGGCAGGGGCATTCCAGGTCCACTCGGCATCCACGTCTCGGCACCAAGATCAGTCCTCGGGCACTGAGCCACCGGAACCGCACCCGGTCCCAGACGCGGGGTTTGAGCCAACAGTACCACCTGACGCCCTGGAGGCAGCACCAGTCGCCTCGTCGGCACCGGATGAGTCTATAGCGGCGCCACCCCCTGTCTCTCAGGAGGACTTTAAGGCTCATCAAGAGCTTCTTAAATGGGTGGCCTTGAATCTCCAGCTCCAGGCTGAGGAGATGGAGGAGCCATCAGACACTTTGTTTAATGTCTTGTCCTCCTCAGCACCGGGCCATGTGGCCTTGCCTCTTCACCAGGGGGTAGCCAATATTTCTATCGGACTTTGGCAGACCCCAGATTCCCTGGCGTCCATTTCTAAGAGGGCAGAGCAGAAGTACTTTGTGCCAGCAAAGGGGCACGAGTACTTGTACACTCGCCCAACCCCAAACTCGGTGGTGGTGGAATCCGTTAACCACCGTGAGAGACATGGCCAGCCTGCACCCACCCCCAAGGATAAAGACGCCAAGAGGCTAGACACTTTTGGGAAAAAGGTTTATTCATCGGCGAGCTTCCAGCTCAGGGTGGTGAACCACCGAGTGCTGCTGAGCCGGTATGATTTTAACTTGTGGGGGTCTCTGCCGAAATTCAAGCCTCTTCTCCAAGACAAGGACAAGAGGGAATTCAAAGCTTTAGTCGACAAGGGGGTGGCGGCGGCGAAAGCAGCTCTTCAAGCGGCTTCGGATGCGGCGGACACAGTGGCCAGTTTGATGGCCTTGGCTATTTCCATGCAAAGGGCATCGTGGCTCTCACTGTCTGTGGAATCCCAGTCCCTCATGCAGGACCTGCCCTTCGATGGGAAAACCCTGTTTGCGGGCCAAACAGACACTCATCTGTATGGGATGAAAGACTTTCGCACCACCCTGCAGACCCTAGGCCTGTATGTTCCGCCACCCAAGGACAAACCCAGGCCTCAGACCTCGACTCCCCCAGTTAGGGGCAGATATGAGCCCCCGCCTAAGAGGCTGAGGGAGCAGAGGCGTAGATCCCAGCGCCAGTCCCGTTCGGGCCCACGACCTGGCCCCTCGAAGGGCAAGAGGCAGGGGAAGAGGCGTTTTTGACTCTTTGCGGGGGGCCACCGGGCCTGTTGCCTGGGAAGCCCCCTAGTTGTTAAAGTTGGTGTTTGGCAACCGTTTACCTGCCTTCTGAGTGCAATGGTCCCATATAACGTCTGACCGGTGGGTCCTCAGTACCATCTCCAAGGGGTACATATTGCAATTCGCCCCCCTCCCCACCATCCTCCGTCCCGGGAGGTCCCCGAAGACCCAGAGCATGCCCTCCTTCTAAACCTGGGTGCGGTGGAAAGGGTACCTTGGAAATTCCAGGGCAAGGGGTTTTAACCCCGGTATTTCCTGATCCTGAAAGCGAAAGGTGGCCTCAGGCCCATCCTTGACCTGCGGTATCTCAATCAGTTTCTGGTCCGTTGTAAGTTCTGTATGGTGTCCTTGTCCTCTAGTGTTCCGTCCCTAGACCCGGGGGATTGGTTCATGGCCCTGGACTTCCAGGATGCATACTTTCACATCCAAGGTGCCACAGGACGCTCTGTTGCTTTTTACAGATTCAGACTAACATGGCTATCCCTCTGATACTTGATACCAGTTTACAGTCCTTCCCTTTGGCCTCTCTACGGCCCCCAGGGTTTTTATCAAATGCATGGCAGTGGTGGCAGCCCACCTCAGGTGGAACGGGCTGCAAATCTTCCCCTACCTGGACGACTGGTTGCTCAAGGGCAAGTCTCGATCCCAGATACAGGCCCAGGTGGAATTCCACCTAGTCACTTGCAACAGTCTAGGTCTAGTGATAAACAAGGACAAGTCCACGTTAGTCCCGGCTCAGCACATACACTTCATAGGGGCGCTGTTAGACTCGGTAGTGGCCATGGCCTCTCTCCCCCGAGACAGGTTTGAGATGCTCAAAGGTCTCATAGCTTCAGTCACGGTTTTCAACTCTGAGGCCATATGGTGGCACGCACCTCGGTGGTTCGGGATGCGGCCCCTTCAACTTTGGTTGGCCTCCCAATACTCCCAAGCCAGGGATGGCCTGGACAAGGTCGTCACGCTTCCACCCGCGGTGGTGGCCGCAGTGGAGTGGTGGTCCCTCCCGAGCAATATGTTGCAAGGGATCCCCTTCCGAGAGGCCTCTCCTTGATACATCTGGTGTCAGACACCTTGGACCTGGGGTGGGGAGCCCACGTGGGGAGCCCACGTGGGGAGCTTTCAGACCAAGGACAGATGGTCGGCCTTGGAATTGTCACTGCACATAAATGTCAGGGAACTCAGGGCGGTGCGCCTAGCCTGTATAGCCTTCCACCGGTATCTGCGGGGGAAGATGGTCAGAGTCTTCATGGATAATACGACCACGATCTATTACATCAACAGGCAAGGGGGCACGAGGTCCTCAGCCTTGTGCCAGGAAGCCCTATCCCTGTGGGAGTTCTGTATAGCCCACAACGTCTCCTTGAGGGCCTTTCACCTACCCGGCACGCGCAATACGCAAGCCGATCGCCTGAGCAGGGTTTTCTCCCAACAGCATGAGTGGTCACTCCATTGGGAGGTTGCCAGGCAGCTCTTCCTAGAGTGGGGCACTCCCTAGGTGGATCTTTTTGCCACCAACCAGAATCGCCTCTGCCCTCAGTTCTGCTCCAAGGCGGGAGGGGGCGAAGGAGCGATATCGGATGCGTTCCTGATTCCATGGTCAGGCTGCCTGTTCTACGCCTTCCCACCCTGATAGGCAAGGTCCTACAGAAAGTGAAGACAGACGGTCAAGGGTTATCCTGATAGCGCTGGATTGGGCCCGTCAACATTGGTACGGGGCCCTCCTACAACTTCTAGTGGCCCCTCCGCGCAGACTGCCGCTCGGACCGGATCTCCTCTCCCAGGATGGAGGATCTTTCCTCCACCACGACCTGGGCGCACTTCACTTGACAGCGTGGCTGCTCTATGGTTAGACGAGGAGGAAGGGAGGTGCTCTGAGGATGTAAGGCAAGTCCTGCTGGAGAGCAGGAAGCCGTCCACACGATGAACCTACCTGTCCAAATGGTATCGTTTCTCCACGTGGACAAGGGAGAGGGGCTCCTCCCCCTCATCCGTGTCGCTCCAGCTCATCCTCGGTTACCTACTGTCCCTTAGAACCCAAGGGCTGGTGCCCGCCTTGTTCAGGGTACACTTAGCAGCAATTTCGGCTTTCCACCCTCCGGTGTCTGGTCAGTCGGTATTTGCCCTCCACGTGACTTCCCGGTTTTTGAAAGATCTGGATCGGGCATTCCCTTACGCCAGATCCCCGGTCCCGCTCTGGGACCTGAACCTAGTGCTCTCCCGCCTCACGGGCCCCCCCCTTTGAACCCTTGGCCACATGTTCCTGGTCCCACTTAGCCACCAGGAACGCCACTTTCCATGATATCACCTCAGCCCACTGGGTCTCGGAGCTTAAGGCCCTGATCTCTGATCCCCCATATATGGTCTTCCATAGGGACAAGGTACAGCTCTGCCCGCACCCAGCCTTTCTGCCGAAGGTAGTCTCGGCTTTTCACATGGACCAGGACATTTTCCTGCCAGTTCTCTGTCCTAAGCCCCATTCCTCCAATGAGAAAGGACACCTACACATGCTAGATGTGCGTAGAGCGCTGGCTTTTTACCTAGACTGGACCAGGCCATTCCGGAAATCCCCTCACCTTTTCATTGCATCAGCTGAGTGCATGAGGGGGCAACCAGTTTCCACCCAGCAGATCTCCCGCTGGATCACCTCGCGCATATGCACATGTTACGACCTGGCAGGGGTTTCCCTGCCTCTTATAGTGAAGGCTCATTCGACGAGATCTCAGGCCTCATTGGCTGCGTATGTGGGTCATATCCCTATTCAGGACATCTGTAGAGCTGCTACTTTGTCCTCTGTCCACACCTTCTCCTCGCACTATGCGATCGTCTCCCAAACGCGGGATGACGCCGGGTTTGGTAGGGCGGTACTCCGCCCTGGTAACCTTTAAACTCCTACCCACCTCCATCAGGTATAGCTTAGAGTCACCTACTGTGGAATACACATGAGCAATCACTCAAAGAAGAAAGGACAGTTACCTGTTCCGTAACTGGCGTTCTTCGAGATGTGTTGCTCAGGTGTACTCCACATCCTGCACTCCTTCTCATCTGTTGGAGTTGACTGGCAAGAAGGAACTGAGGGTGGGGGGGAGCGTGCAGCACCCCTTATAGCGCAATATAGAGGGGCCATTCCAGTGGTCACAGCGGGGCTCCCCCCTAGGGGTACTGCTAAGGGAAAAACTTCCGGCACCGGTGCACGTGGCGAGCACACACACCTACTGTGGAATACACCTGAGCAACCCATCTCAAAGAATGCCAGTTACGGAACAGGTAACTGTCCTTTCTCTTTGCAGCTTTGCCCAGGAAGCTGCACAAGCTTTTTGACATCCTAGAGCTCCATGAGTGAGAGAATAATTCTTAATGTCAGTAAGAATGTTTCAGCTCCCTAAAGAGGTCTGAATCCACTCCGACTCTTATTTCAGTCACAGGGAAACCCAGTTTCTTATACAAGGTCTTCAAATTATTTTTCTAGTATTTTTTCCAAATAAGATATACGGAGCTGGAAATGTAATTGACCCCTGGGCAGTTCAAATGACTGGATATCTTAGGAAGACCGGTTTATGCGCCTCTGATCTGAGTTTTGCGGCTGCCAATTATCAGGCTACCTATACATTTCCAAGTGTTTTTGCTTTTTTGCCTCCTTGTCCCCAGTACATTCTTGAGGACAAAAAAGAAATATCTGGATTCGTTCATGGAAATCAAGATGGTGTCCAGACATGGCTTCAGCCATGGCTAGCACCCCAGAAGTAGTGTCCAAGATACCCAAGGAAGAGTGGTCTGTTAGAAGGATGAAAATCACAAAGTTCACAGCCAGCTCTTTTGGGCTTGAATCACCCTGTAGTCAGCAGAAAATCTGTATTTTGATTTCATATGTAAGTTACAGCAGTCTTCTTCAGAAGCTGTCTGCCAGTAGAGCATGAAATAACCTGGAAGATATTTCCATACCTCCTAAAGAAAGCAAAGATCTGCCACTTCAGCTATAGGTATTGCTGCTGCACCCGTACAAAGTTAGAGGATGCATCGGAGGAATGTGATGAGTCTTGGAACTTGCACCTCCTAATTTTTCCTGTACTGCTCCACCCCTTTGAGACATGGGAAACCATTTATTTTAACCTTTGAGTCTTGGGGACAATTGACCAGGGAAGAAATGGTGGCCTCTGTCTTGTTTTGGACCTAAGGATAAACAACTTTTGCATGCCTGCTCTATGGAGCATAATTCCTGTTCTCAACCCCTTGAGGATTTGGGTCAGGGCTCTCAACCTTTGAACTATCTACTTCCACATCTTGCAAAGGCACAGGAGATGGCTCTGGTTCATGGGGCTAAAAATTGAGTGTAAATGTGAGGTTATACACCTACATGTCAAGAGCTATTAACTACTATTTGGACAGAACAAAGTCATTTAGAAAGATGAACAAACGGTGGCCTTAAATTTAAAGGTGTTTACCTCCAGCTCAAGGGCTGTGAGAGTATGCATCCAGTCCTATTATGAAATACCTAATGTTCTTGCTCCTGAATGTCTTGTATCAGCAGTGTGCCCTCCGAGAAGATCTGGAGGGCTTCAAGTGCATCAAGAATTGGTGCTGGTTGGGGGAAGACAGTACTTCAGTCACTATTCAACTAGTAGGGGTACTTAGCCCACTGCTAAAGCTAATCTCTACATGGAAGCAATGTCGGGGGGGGGGGGTGCTACTTACAGTAATTTGTGGTCTGAATGTATTGCCTGCATCAAGATCTTCTCTTTTTGCTTTGGATTCTCACTCCAAATAGGGTTTCTGAAGGTAGAGAAGAAGGGGGAAATGTTTAGAGGGCAGGGTGGAATGTTGGGTTTGAGAATTATGCATGTCCCTTCACTGACACCTATTGCTCTGAGAGAGGTTCTGTGGATAGGCACAAGCCTCCTAGAGCATGGCTCTGTAGAGTCAAAACATTCAAAGAGCAAGAGTTACTGTTAAATAATCCTTTCCTCTCAGAAACTGTTTGGATTCGTGTCTATTTTTTACATATACATGACAGATTTAAACTCATGTTTCTGACGTTGGGATCTTTGATAATAAAAGAAGCTGCCCTGTGACCCTCCTCCCCCCCCCTTTTTTTTTTTTTTAACCAGCCTTTCCACATCAGCTTTGGAAACCATGTCCTATCTAGCAGTGAGCAAGCTTTCTTGCTATATAAACATTTATTTAAACAGACAAGTTATGTATGCTAGTACTGGAACCTGAACTATCCAGGCTGCAAGTCTGTGACTGTCTATCTTCAGTATGGTAACTGTTCCACAGAGAATGGAATCCAAGCTTCCTAATGAGAAAGAAAGTATCACCAGGCAGATCTAGAGCCATATCCTCCCTGCAGAAATATTGCGGGTTCCCTCAATGCCAGACAGAATTGGAGTAGACCTCAACCTTTCTGCACCTCAGTGTTTTAATGTCAAGAGTTCTTGAATGATTTGGCCATTGTATTGGAGGAGATGGACATCTCCACATGGAGCTTCCAGACCACATGGTGGCTGGGATCTCTTTGTTGAATTACCCCAGTGTCTCCCTAACCCCAGCTGAGGGAGGCTGTTTGTGGGCTAGCCTGCTTAGAAGTCCCTAGATAGATGAAGGTTTGTTAAACTAAGCGCAGATTTGCTGGATAAAAACCAGGTCAGTGACTGAGTACTATTTTTCCTGACATGGACTGGAGCTTGCTAATCACGAATGGAAAGGTACAAGATCTCATACACTTTGGGAAAGGCTTTAATGGTTTACTTTCTCTTCCTTCCATATTATTATCTGCATCATTGATTTGTGTTTTTATTCTCGGGGGGCTGGGCTGTAATGTGTGTAGTCTAGTTCATCTGTGCCTTCATTTAGACTTGCACTAAACACTCCTTTTTTTATGCCTCCTAGTATTGGAAATGTCCCCTCAACCTCTTAATCTTTTTGGCCTTTGTCCATGCGGGAGTGGGGAAGGGAAGACAAGAATTAGAAAACCAAGAGAGTGAGACTACCCTAGCTTACAATGTTGTCCATCTTGCTGTTTCCAGTTCCAGTGGGGGCTGTCTCTGATATTTCCACACAGAAGTCACATTTGAGGGAGGTAGTGGTAATCTAAGTTCCATCAACAAATTAATTGTGTACATATGAGATGTCACTTGCAGTACTTTGTGCAGATGCTGAAAATTTCATCTTATATGCTCTGTGGACACTTTAGGGTTGGCTCCCCCCTGTAGGGTCCAGCTATGTTCCAGAGGTGTGTACTAACCTTTTTGAGCTGGCTTCTGTTTGGGGGTGGGGGCAACTGGTGATACTTTCTCAAGCCTTACTTGCTTGTGGGGGTATGTGGTCATTCACAGTAGTCTCTGCAGATCTTACTTCTGAGGGAATTCTGTGCATGCACAGAATTCATGTCCCCCGCAGATTTCTTTGCTTCCCTGTAGAAAAATGACTTTTTGATAGGGAAGCAAAGGGAAGCCACAAGAGCAGTCATGTAACCCACCCCAGCAGTATGTTTTGGGTGCCCAGGGCAGCTGGCAGACATATAAATCACTGTGGGGCAGGGGCCAGAACTGGAGAAGATCCAGTTGGTGGCTCCTACCCTGCGCCAGGCTCAGCTGCTAGTCTGGCTGGGCTGGGGAGGACGGGACTTCTTCTTCCCCTGTACAGCATCCAGCGCTGAGTCAGACCCACCTCCAGCTTTCTCTCCAAGCTGCAGGAAGCTCTGCAAACTCCTCCCTCTCCCTCTCCCCCTTCCTGCCCCAATCCCTTGCTCCTCAGCTGCAGGGGGAGCATCACTGTATGGGGAGCTGCTCCCCCATCTGCCAAACCCTTATGCAGCCAGAACTCCTCATACCCCGACCCTCCAGCCGAGCTCCCCGCACACCCAGAAGTCCCCCTTCCAAGCCCCACACCCCCTGCATCTGGACCATCCCGATGAGTCACCTGGGTCTCCACCCAACTGATCTTCAACCAGCTGCACCTGGATCCCCAACCCCACTAAGCCCAATACTCCTAGCATCTAGCCCCCTCACACCCAGACTCCCTTGCTGAGCTCTATCCCCTCCTACACCCAGACTCCCCTACTGAACTCTAGCCACCTTAGATCCAGCCCCCTGCTGAGCTCCAGTCATCTTCATCTGGACCGCCCTGCAGAGTCCTATTACTGTTGCACCCAGAACATCACCCCCCTCCCCAACAAACCCCTGCACCTCAATCCCCCACTCAGATTGCCCCACACAGACCCCTCTAAACCCACACCTGGATCACCCCACACTAAGCCCCTCCACACTTGGATCCTGCTGGGCTGAGCCTGCCTGCCCACACCTGATACACCTGGCATGGAGGGGCAGGGCCTTGGGATGTTTCTGGGGCAGGCCCAGTCCTTGTGCTGTGTCAGGGTTGGTGCAGCCTCACCGCTGAGTCTGTGTCCGGGGAAACTCCACAGTGATCTCCCACCTCTGTGCAGCCAGTGGCCTATGCTCCCCAATGCCATGCTGGTGCTGCCACACTTGTTTGACAAATAAAATTTGCAGAATTTTAAAATACTGTATGCCGAATTTTGAATTTTTTGGCACAGGATGCCTTCAGGAGTAAGATCTTCATGACATGATTCGCTTTCTCGTTTCTAACATCTTGACATTTAAAGTAGTTTCATTGTCATCGGAGTTAAAACTCATTGAAATGAATGGGGTGTACCCCTCAGCTGCTTCAGGATTTGCAAACAGGCAGATGTCACTGCTTCAGTGAGCCTTGAAACTGAACCAAATTTATCGCACAAACCATAAGAGCTGGAGGCTTACTTTTAAATAACGAAAGCTTACATTCTGGAGGACAAGAAGGCAGTATGAAAACGTTCCTCACATGGCATATTTTTGCCCAGGCTTCTTTTTAGCCATTCTCCAAATACTGCTTGTATGGTTACTTAAGTGGTCACAACACTTTCTGCAGTTCAAAATTTGGCAGTTTCCTTGTTTTCTTTGTAGCATCAAAGGTTCTGGTATCTGGCCATTATTATCCACCTTTCAAATCCTTTCTCTGACAATCAAGCATGAAGTGCAATACAACATAATTCTAACTAGAGCTACTTGATTGTAAACTATTTTTGTCAGATTGAGCCCTTTTTCACAACCATATTCCATGTATTTCACTTCACTTTGAATGTTCCCTTAGAATATGTGCCAACTACTTATGCTAAACGATCTGTTCAAATTTGTATTTAGCTGTGACACTGAGTACCTTTACCAGACCTGAAGAAGAGCTCTGTGTAGCTCAAAAGTTTGTCTCTCACCAACAGAAGTTGGTCTAATAAAAGAGATTACCTCACCCACTTTGTGTCTCACTTTCTACTGGACAGTTCTGCAACATGACTTTTACCAATTTGAGTTTATTCTTTATTTATCAAATCATTTTTATTGAGCATATATATGAAACTGAGTTGTTTGTTTGCTGTAGTGTTCTCCTTTGAATATTCAGGCTGCGGTGATTGGTTACCTAAATCACATGGCATTATTTCTGTTCCCATACTAAGTGGCCTAAGTTTTTTATAACAGGAACAGGCATCTGAAGAAGGGTCGCAGTAGAGGAGCAGGAGATGGGAGGAAATGAGCAGTGTAAGAAATGTGCAGAAGATGCTAAAAATAAGTAATGAGGTGGGGGAGAAACAAGGCTGGGAATGAAATGAGAGTAATGGGGTCCCTTAGCAGGAATTTTTTTCAGCACTACTGCCTGCTGCCCTCTCAAACTGCACTGCTCCTCATCTTCCCATGCACTGACTACCACTCCTCTCTCCCCTGACATGGGCAATGAGTTGAACTAGGGAGATGACTGTCCCCAGTTTTTTTAAGGGCAGTGTGGGGATGTGTATCTAGTCCCTGCCTCATCTCTTGTGTGAAGCAAAGAGGAAGAAAAGCCATTTGTGGATAGTATTCAGGGGGCCTGAAACATAAGGCTGGGGCTTAATTGCCTAGTGTGAAGGGAAACACCACAAAAACAGAGGGGTAGCCGTGTTAGTCTGAATCTGTAGCCGTGTTAGTCTGAATCTGTAAAAAGCAACAGAGGGTCCTGTGGCACCTTTGAGACTAACAGAAGTATTGGGAGCATAAGCTTTCGTGGGTAAGAACCTCACTTTCTAGAAGTGAGGTTCTTACCCACGAAAGCTTATGCTCCCAATACTTCTGTTAGTCTCAAAGGTGCCACAGGACCCTCTGTTGCTTACCACAAAAACAGTATTTCTTGTGGTATTTTCTCAAGGGCTTGAATTGAGCAAGTATGTACTGATACAGCCTACCTGTACCTCTTTTAAAGCTACTATCTTGTTCTCCAGAATCTGAGCTTTCATTTTTAACAAAATGTGTTTTGAAGAAAACCTCAATAATGTGAACCAACTGTAACCAATGCAGAACTGAGTCTGCAGAGAGCCTGGAACAAAGTGCTCCATTCACTTTAGTGAGGGGTTATCTCAGAGGCCCAATGGTAATGATTTAAATGTTTCCATTCTGAACTATTTAATTTCTAACATAAGAGAAGGGTATCGCAGATCTGCACAACTTACTGTGAGTGATGTTTCCATTTGGTGCCACCAATGGGAGGCATTTGGAAGATGCCACCACATTTTTCTCTTAGGAAGGAGCCTGATAGAGCCTATGGGCCTAGTTAAGCCGCACCAACGGCAAGCCATGCTCAAAGACCTGGTGGAGCTCAGAGATGATATTCATATTTTGAACATCTGCATGTATTACTGAGTGCTGTCCTATATTGGCAGCTCACATGGGCAGAACTTACTTTTGAGGACAGAGCTTTGCAGTGTACCACCATTACCACTTTTTCTCTCCACCCCCAAATTTAACCTTTGGTTTTTCTCCCACATCAATGCTATAAATTAGTCCTCTGCCCTCAACCTAATTTCTGTGCTAGAACCACAACTGTGGCCTTTTGTGATATTGAGATGGAATTTCAGATCAGATGCTACTCTGGCTGTTACTTCATGATCAATTAGTGCGAGTTCAAGAGCTCTCAGAAGTTCAAGAATTCTCACTCTTGGCTATCAGCAAAACAGTGGTGAATAGTGGCAATTCTATCCTCCTGCCAGGAGATGGAGACTTGCACCAAAAAATATTGTGACCAGTAACTGTTTCTGTTCCCAATAAAAATCTTTCTTATTCCTGGTTGATTTTTCACTGACAGCATGGTATTTAACTGCTATAAAAGCTTTAATTTCTGGAAGAAATAAGAACTATCAAGTATTAATAAAAACTGGCATACCAGCTCAGGTAAGACTTCAACCCAGTTCACTATCTTTTGGAATGAGAAGGACACTAAACAAAAGCAAATTGTGTTGTATAAACTGAAAGCTGTCCAGGATAAGTGAACTGATCGGTTCTGCATAAAAGGGGCCTAAAGAATAAGTTATTTGTGAGTTTATCTCATTTGTGCTAGGTTGGTGTGATGTTCCTATGTCTGCTAATACATATAATTTTGGTCAAACAGTTAAAAGTTTATGTGAAATGTCTAAACAACATTGTGTACTTGCTGAGCTATGGTTTGAAACTGGGATAAGTTGACATTCCACGATTGACATTGGTGCAGTGGTAGAGTTTGCATTCAGGCAGCTACAACAGTACCTAAAAATCCAGTGTAGACAAAGCCTGTGATTATAAAGATTTCCCAGTAATCTGTTACCCTTACTGTTGTCTTTACTGACCAGTTTATAGCAGTCAGTGCTTTTGGAAAGTCATTTTAAGAATTCTAAATGGAAATCAAATTGTCTATATAATCAATTCAGCTATATAATTCTCTTTACAGATATAGAAGAGATGTGAGGTGTTTTTTCTAGGAGAACTTCTCCCTACTCTGGTCCCTTTATACCAGTTGAAAGGGCCAGAGCAGCATAAAGGGGACCCTAAAAGCCCCATATCTAGTTGTGGGAGGATTTTCCCAGCACAGGCACCATGGGAGACAGCATGTGAAGCTGCATTCAGAAGATTCCCTAACAAACCCTGGCTTAGGGGCAAGAGTGGGGCAGATAGGACATGCTCAGATGGGGAGGGTCAGCAGCATGCAGTGCTGCAGACATTCTGGGGATCACTGTGGCCCATAGGGCAGCTCTGGGGTGGCTCCTCCCACAACTGTCTTAATTACACTGGGGGCCTTAAAGCCACCTTAGTACTTCATCCGCATGGGCTGCAAGTTCTGTGCTGTACCTCTGATAATGTCTTCCCTTCACGAGAAGGTGTGATTGCACCACAGGTAGGCATATTTATCTCGCTTTAATCTAGCTAGCAAGGGAAACAGTAGTCTTGAACACATGGTGAGCTAGCATGGACTAGCAACCCGAGTACAATATACAGAGTCCCCAGTGGATTTGTACTTGGGTTGCTTGCCTGTGCTGAAGCCCTTGCAGCCAGGTCTTCAATGTTTTTGTTACCATATCAGCTAGATTAAAACTAGCATGGGTATGCCTTGCCAAAATACAATCACACCTAGATTTGAGTGAAGACACTCCCTAATGGGTGAATACAATCTCACCCCTACTCCCTTCCCCCAAAAGTTCACAATCCAAGAACTCAATCTAACCCCTATTGAAGTCAATAGAAAAGCTGCCATCAACTTGAATGGGTACTGTATCTGGCCCTAAACTTAGATGTATGCATAATAGTGAAAGTGATAAAGGAAAGGCAATAGGAAGGATAAACAAAATTATTACAATTTACAGTTAGCTTAATTTACTCTTATGCAAATAAAGGGGGAGGTATTGTTTTGTGAGTTAAGCACAGGAATGGCCATAAAAAGGTTTTGATTATTCTTTGAGTGGTGTCCCTATGGGTGCTCCACTTCAGGTGTGCATGTAGCTTTGATCAGAGACCTTTAGTCACAATGCCTGTTCGGCCTACGGATGAACTCCAGACATCCTGCACACTGAGGAGATATAGAGCTGCATGGGAAAACCACCCTCAGTTCCTTCTCAACCACCCGATGACTTGAGATGGAACGTCCAGCATGCCCTCTTCAGCTTTGCTGAGCTTAGTCTCAAGTTTTAATTATAGTTTTAGCTTAGCTTATTTGGTTCTTTGAAAATTCTACTTTATTTATATGTCCGAGGGTTCCATTTAGTTTTTGCATCACTCCCCCATCCTTTCCCCTCTGTTCTGACCTCTAGTTTGGGGGTCATTGTCAACTTGGTACGCCAGGATCCCCAGGATTCAAGCGCTGTCTTTACCTGCTGGGAAGCTTTTCTGGTTAATGATGAATGTTCCCAGTGTATGTGCTGTCTGGGCGACACCATATCCCAGCTAAGTGTAACATTTGCAAAACTGATTTTGTAAAACCTGGGAGATTAAATTTAGGCTCCCCCTGATGGAGTCCTCCCTCCAACCAACCTCAGATCCAGGCAGGGCCGCCCAGAGAATTCAGGAGGCCTGGGGTCTTCGGCAGAAGGACCCTCCGCGGCCGAATTGCTGCCGAAGACCCGGAGCGGAAGAAGCTCCGGGGGCCCGGGCCCTTTGAGAGTTTTCCGGGGCCTCCGGAGCAAGTGAAAGACCCTGCTCCAGGGGCCCCAAAAAACTCTTGTGGGGGCCCCTGCGGGGCCCGGGGCAAATTGCCCCACTTGCCCCCCCCAGGCAGCCCTGGATCCAGGCCCAGATACCCCCTGGACATCAGCATCTGAGTAAGCACAGTACCCCATCAACCTCTGTACCTAGGTCTTCACAAGATAAGATCACAGAGGATAGAATCATAGAACATCAGGGTTGGACGGGACCTCAGGAGGTCATCTAGTCCAACCCCCTGCTCAAAGCAGGACCAATCCCCAGACCGATTTTTGCCCCAGATCCCTAAATGGTCCCCTCAAGGATTGAACTCACAACCCTGGGTTTAGCAGGCCAATACTCAAACCACTGAGCTATCCCTCCCTGTTAGAAGCTTCCAGGAAGAGGATTCTGGATCTCCTCAGAGAGAGCATACTTCAAAAAAGCCTCAGTCACCATCCAGGTCAAGCATTTCTGAGACCTCATGTCCCAAGAAAGGTACCACTGAGGCTCCAGGCATCTCCACTAGTAGGAGCTTGTCAAAGACCTTGAGCGTCTCAGATGTCTATGGTACCGTGCATACCTCAGTATCAAAATAGTCTGCAGTACCATCCAAACATGACTACTCCAGCAGCGATCCTAAACACTCTGCCTCAAAAAAGTCTGTAACATTATCAGACTTTTCATTACCAACCTCAGTACCCAAACAGGTGACCCAGACTGCAACCCTGGTACCTCTGACTAGCAACTTTGGTACCAACACCATCAGCTAGAAAAGTATCACCTATCAACATCCTTGGTACTGACATGGGTTACTCTGGAGCCCCACATACTATAGGTGCAGAGTCACCCAGTACCATGGGAGTTTAAATTTTCCAAGGACCTGTTGGTGTTTGATGAGCCAGCATCTCCAATATTAATAGATACACCAAATGGCTATCAGTACTGAGATCAGCAAGGTCTATGAGGTCTTATCTTTCTGTGGTATCCCATGGTTCTCCAGTACTGTTGGCCCCAGGCAGACAACTATCTTTGTCTCCAGTGTCTGCTCTTCCACTAGACTATGTTGAGGACCTTCTTCAGATTTCCAAATCTCTGTACCGGGATCTCCTACATACCAATGGAGAGACATCTTTCCAGGCACCTTAACTGAGAGAGAAGCTCCAAGGGCAAAACAATCTCATGCTCCTTCTCACTGGTTTAAAGCAGCACCGGATGCCTCCCCATCTGCCATGTGGTCCTCCACAATGACCACATTGGGACCCATGGGCAGCTTACCATCAGCAATATTCGAGGTTCCTAGCTATTCCTGTATGGATCATTGTGAAAGGCACTCTCCTGCTCCACTTCTCCCTCCTCAACAACCCCAACTTCATGAGGAGTCCTTTGTCGAGCAAGAGGCAAGTGTGGACCAGGAGATGACACTGCAAACTACTATCTCCTCATCTCCAGATGAGGCTGTGATGCCTCCTCCCTTCTCTTCTGCCGATGACTTTAAACAGTTTCAGAACCTGATGAATCTGAAGCAAGTCAGCAATCAGTTTCATTGGAGGAGGTCCAAGAGCCAGAACATAAGCTCTTGGATATACTCCACATGACATCCTCTCGTTGAGTAGCCTTCTAATAAATGAGGCTTTACTTGATGCTGCCAAAACCATCTGGCAGATGCAACTGCACCACTTACCTGTAAATGAGCCAATTAAAAAAGAGAGCCTACATTCCCGCAAAAAAATCTGAGCTTTTATTTCTAGTCTCATTCTAACTCTTTAGCTGTGGAGGCCATAAATGAGCATGGTAGACAACACTATACTTAATCTATGCCATACGATAAAGTCCAGGATTTCCTCAACCTCTTTGGTAATAAAAGTTACTCTTCGGCAATGCTGCAGTTTAGAAAAGCAAATTATCAAGCTCTGATTGCAAAGTATGATCACACCAGTTACAGCAAATTAAACATCTTTTTAGAACATCTTCCACTGCAGCATTGGGAACAGTTTCAAGCCATCAGAATCAAGGGTTAGCTCTTAGCAAACACCTCATTGCAAGCTTCCCTAGATGCAACCAACAGTGCAGCTCATTCAGTCTCTACTACTGTCATCATGCACGAGCACCTTGGCTGCAGCTGTTGGGATTTCCTACCAAGGTCCAAAATACCATAGAAGACATTCCTTTTTATGGACTAGAACATTTTAGGGAATCCATTGATGAATCCTTGGACACCTGAAAGGATTCAAGGGCTACTTTCAGATCTCCTGTTGTGCATATATATACCCCTGCAAACAAAAGACAATTTAATAGAATGAAGATGGCACAGAGGTCCTGCCTGGTCCAATTCTCTGGCTTTTGTAGATCAGCCAATCCACATAAGAAAAGGTCAAGATATCAGAAGAGGCCTCCTGCTGCGACTATTACCACCTTCCTCATCAACAAAGCATCAATTTTTATGGTCTGTTTGAGAATCAATAATATCCCCACCTTGGGAGTCTTCAACTAACCTCCTTCCCTCCCTGTGGAGACTGCCTTTCCTATTTTTGACCTGCATGGGAGCAAATTATATCCAACAAATGGGTTTTGGAGGTTATATCATGGGGTTATTCCATCCATTTTACCTCTGTACCCCACCACCCCTTTCCCATCCTTCCTCAGGGACTCTTCTCCCAAATGTTTACTGAGACAGGAGACATCTCCCTTCTATGCTTAGGAGCCACAGAACACGTTCCAGTTCAGCACAGGAAAGGGATTTTATTCTAAGTGTTTTCTGGTTCCAAAAAAGAATGGGGAATGGAGACCAATATTAATTCTCAGACTTCTAAACACCTTAATAAAATCACAGAAATTCAGGATGGTAATTCTTGCAACTATAATTCCATCATTAGATGGCAGAGATTGGTTTATGGCCCTCAACCTTCAGGACACATTTTCATGTTGCAATTCACCCCTCTCACAAGAGGTTTCTTCATTTCACAGATGGCCAGGATCACTTCCAGTATCAAGTGCTCCCCTTTGGCCTCTTGTCTGCACCGAGAGTATTTTCCAAAGCCCTGGCCATAGTAGCCACTCACCTTCATCTGTGGGGAATAGTCATCTTCCCTTGCCTCAATGACTGGCTAGTCAAGGACAGGTAATGCATCTAAGTCCTCTCTGCAGTACAGACAGCCATGTCCCTATCCTGCAACTTAGGATTTGAATGCAATATCAAAAAGTCCATTCTAACTCTGGTTCAACAGATGGACTTTATAGGAGCTTCTCTGGATGCCATAACATCCAGAGCTTACTTCCCTGTGGACTGATTTATGACACTGACAAGCCTTATTGACAAGGTTCAAATAACCCCCTAGATGACAAGAAATTGCCTCCACCTGGTTGGTCATATGGCACCTTGTACTTTAGTAACACAACACTCCAGGCTATATCTGTGCTGCTTCCAGGGTTGGTTCAGAACTGTCTATATCCAAAACAAGCATGGGTTAGACAAATTGATGTCTGTATTTCATTGGGTGCTAGACTCACTCAGTTGGTGGAAGAACCCTTCCAAAGTCCATGTGGGAGTTCGTTTCACCCAAACTTCATCTACCATTACTGTAACTTTGGACACATCCCTCATGGGATTCGGAGCTCACCTTGGGACATACACCATTCAAAGCAAATGGTTGTCTTAAGAGTGTCTCCTACATATCAGCCTCCTAAAATTACACCTGTATCAACTTCCTTTCCTTAATTAAGGGCCACTCAATCAAAGTTATGACAGACAATATGGCCTACATATTCTACATAAATCATCAGGGATGGGTAAAATCCCCCTCTCTTGGTGTTGAAGTAATAAAGCTATGGAACTGGTATATAGCCATTCACATTTCAGTCTCTAATCTTCCAGGCAGGAAGAGCACCAGGGCCGACAATGTGAGTAGACATTTCTCCCTAGATTTTGGGAGTTGGACCTTTGAATCCTCAAACAGATTTTGCTGACCGGGGGGTTTCTGAAAGTGGACATCTTTGATTGCCAACAACAGAGAGTGCAAGAAATTCTGTTTGAGCGATGGTCTGAATTATCAATCTTTGGGAGACTGGCCTTTCTCATTCCTTGGATGAGGGGTGGTCTCTGTGCATATACTTTGACACCATTGATTGAGGGTATTGAACAAGATCAAACAAGACAAAGCCTATGTCATTCTAATTGCACCAACTTGGCCAAGGCAGGTCTAGTATCCTTACCAGATTAATCTTCATTCCTGTTCAGCATTGTAGCTTCTGACCATTTCCCATCTGCTGTCTCAGAATTCCAGTCAGTCTCAACTTGTGCAGTAACTGGAGTTCTTTGAGATGTGTCCCCCTCTGGGCGCTTGAATTGCGTGCTCCACTACCCATGCACCTTCCCTTTGGTTTCAGAGTTTCATGGGACTTTGCAGTAGGGAAGGAGCTAAATGCAGTTTGCCTGTTCCACTCTCTATATCCTCTGGGTGGGGCCCAAGGATATCTGGAACGCATGTGTGGGCCAAACGGGCACTGGTATCAAAAATCTACAATCAAAGGCACTCATGCACCCCGGAAGTGGAGCACCCATAGGGACACACTTCTCAAGAACTCCAGTTACTGCACAATGTGCATAACTTCTTTTAGCCTTGAGTGGCCTACATATTTATTTCTATATCCTTGGGCAAATAATTCTATGCCTCAGGTTCCCCATCTATAAGATAAGGATAATACCTACCTCATAGAGATATTCTGAAGCCTCATATATTAATTTAAACCTTCTATGAGTATTTAAACTCAACACAACCTTAACTCAGGAGCCAGAGAGATGCTTCCATAATTAAAATGTTCATAATGTGTGTGGTGCATTTAAATCCTCAGATGGAAATTATTATGTACCATAAGTGCAAAGTATTCTTTGTTCTAAATTAGGACTCCAAGCTTTCTTGGACAAGTAGTTAGAATTACCAAGGTTTTCAAACTTCTTAGTGAGTTTCATATTTTCATGTTACTTGTCAGAACATATTCCTGTGTAATTTTAAAACCATCCATTCACTTATGTTTTGTACAGAGATTTTTTTTCCAGCAGATTTTAATGAGCTAGAACTGTCATACCAGTTTTATTTAAATGATTTTTTCTTTTTCTTTCCAAAACAAGTGTTAGCCATGACAACATATTAAAGAATTAAATCTGTTAAAACTCACTTCATTCCTCAAACTATTAAGCAACTCAAAGATTATTACGACTGTTGTCCTGAATGTTTAATCATGGGCTATTTGAATGGTGTTTGTTCCTAAAGATAATTAAGGATTTTCACGTTGTTTCATATTTGGAAAAGACATGAAAATTTGTTTTTAAACACTTCTCTTTAAATTTCCCTTTAGAAAGTGCTCTGTCTACTCTTCCAAGGTGTGCATTAGCTTTGTATAACTTATATTGTTTTCCAAACTATGCACTGAATCCTGCTCTTGCTGAAATCTGGGAGTTTTGCCTTTGACATGAGTGAGAGCAGGATTGATAGCTAAAGGCTCCATCCTGCAAATTCATTTCTGGGGGGATAATACATGAGTAATGAAAACTTGCATGAGTAAAGATTGCAGGTTGAGGTCATTCAGTCTTTATTGCCATCACATATTCCATGGACACCCAAAGGTGAAACCCTGGCCTACTGAAGTCAATTGCAAAGCTCCCACTGCACTGCACCCAATTTTAAAGGGTCAGAAAAAGACTACAGAGCACCTGGATATTTGAAAATTAGCTCAGCTCAGATCTAACTTAGCAGTGGCCCAATGTCAGCGCTATAGGGATACAAGCCTGATATAGGTTGCTGCTCTCAGTAGGCACATTTCATATGCAAACTGGTTTTGACTTGCTTCTACCTTTGTTTGGGAAAAAGAAAAGTACAGAAGCAAAACAAAATAAAAACAAGAAGAGAGCACGAATCTCTGTTGATGTTGTCTCCAGTGTTAGCAGAGAGCAAGTAGGCCCAGGCAAGAACGTGCATAAACTGCTGCAGCATTTCACCTTCTGAACTTTGACATTCAGAATTGTGATTATTGTCCCCAAAGCCAAAGTAGGAGGAGAAAGTGGATTTAAAGTTTCTCCCTTCATGTTCAAAAACCACATTTATACAGCACTTTGGCTTAAATAATTCAAGAAATTGTTTTGTTTTTATGAATAATTAACTAAAATGGTTGGAATGTACCAGAATAATGACCAGAAACAAACTAGGGGAAATGTAAAACGAATACATTTAATTGCATTATTTAAACATGAAGTGAGACATGGAAAATTCAGCTTAGTGTATAATTCTGCCTTGTGATGTACTTGTCCTTCTTCCATCAATAAAATAAATGAAAACAAACAAAATACTATTAGTCTCAGAATCCAGCCCTAGGTTATTAGTCAGGTTGGGAAACATCTTCCTCCCCAGGTAGCCCCACAGACTTCAGTGGGGCCGTGTGCACACTATAGCCTCGCTCGTTGTCTCAAGGGGAATCTGAACCTGGCTGTGTTGCATGAAGCTCTAAAATTCTGGCTCCCATTCCATTGGTACAAGTACAGGGCAATGGCAGTGAATACTGGCAATCTTTTTTATACCGGCTCAAAGCATCACTGGCTATCTTACTCCTGAGAATCAGAAAGGCACAGAGAACATAGCTGCTACTGATGTCCTGGAGCTGCCCAGGCCCATATGTCACTAGCCTGTTTGCTGCAATGGTGCCAGCCAAACTCATCACAGTGGCATGGGAAAGTGTCCTACCATGGAGGAAGAAATCAGACTGCCCTCTCTAGAGAACTTCAGGAGAGGATTGCAGAATATCTCCATAAAAATTTCATCAAGATCTCTCAGGAGGACAAAAGAGACATCCCTATGTGCATAAACAAAGTGCTCCACATGCCCCACTCCCACCCCAACAGGGAAATGAAAAACAAATGCTGACTCTACCGATGTTTGTTCGGCCTCTTCCCCCACACAGGACACCAAATCAATGTGGACCGTGTAACTGGACTGCCACAGTACTGTTCAAGAATTTATTTTAAATTTACTTCCTAAGTTTTTATTTTCTCACAATATACTAGCAAATTAATGAAAAGTCAATACTTTTGCTTTATTCACTTGGGGATGGGCCAGGCACCAACTTTAAATGGGGGCAGGGGAGAAGAGAGGAAAGAGAAGCAAATAAAACATTGCAAGGAAAAATCCATTCACTCACTTACCCGAGCTCCTGTCCCTTTCATCAACGGACTCATCTGTGCTCACCTAGAGGGACTGGCTAGACTCTTGCTGAGTTTCAAACAGGTCCTGGTTCATGGTATGGTTGGAGTCCCCTGCCACACATCTCTCCCTCACCCCATTCCTGCTCCTTCTTGCTGTTCAAAGCAAGGGTGTCCATCTTGGTCTCTTCTGAGGTATCCACAATGGTCTGTGGGGTGTTCATAGGGTCATTGCTAAGTATGGCATGCAGTCCATTGCCTTCTGGTATTCCTGGTGAAGTTCTGCCACTTTCACACAGCACTACTGCTGATCCCGGCTGTACCCCTTTGCCTACATCCCCCATGCAATCTGCTGATAGATGTCAATGCTCCTATAGCTGGTCGGTAGCTGTGCTTGCATAGCCTGTTCTCACTGCAGGCCCAGGAGATCCAATACCTCCTCTCCACTCCGGGCAGAAGCATGTCAAATAGCTGTGCTTGTGGAGCCATGGTCAGTTGGACACAAACAACAAAGGTAAACTTGCCAAGGTGGGCAACTAGGAAAGGACTGCCAAAAAATATGTGGGGTTTTCAAAGTGGGAGGCCGCCTAGTTTCTGTGACCCCCCTGGGCAGTGGCATTTAAAATGGTGAACAGCGAGGGGAATGAGGTATTGTGGGACAGTTGCTGGAAGACTGTTAGCGTTGACACAGAGTGTGCAGTGTATACACTTGCACTATGTTGACCGAAGTAGGATGAACAGGGCTCTATACTGTTTGTGGAGGTAGCTTTATTGTATTGCCATAATGGGATGTTTCTACTGGCTGGAGACACATCCATAAATAGGTGATGCAAGTGTTGACCTAACTTTGTAGTGTAGATCAGGCTTAGGGCATTGGATCAGAATTATGTACAAAGTTTTGGAAGGCTAGATCAATTGATCAGCAGAGCAGATTATTTTGCTTTAGCCTTTTAATAATGATTTCTATATTAAGAAATAAATCGGTAATCATATATCAATTCAAATATAAGTGTAAACTGTACAGAAACAAATGAGCTATACCTGTACAGAAAATTAACTCCAACACACGCACACACAAACTTAATTATTACAATTTATTTGGTTACGTAACCTTTTTTAATTTGGCTGATCATTTTAGACACAAGTTTCAGCACTATTTGTGTTTGTCAACTTCCAGTTTCTGAATATTAATCTTTTACCAGCAATACTGCCCATTTTTATATGACTATTTCTTGTTTTATTTTTACCAAATAAGATACATAAGTCTCCTGGTAAGTAAATTCTTAGTTTGTGTAAGACTTGTACCTAAGACATAGAAGAGAACAAACTAAAGGATAGTGCCAGCACTGACTTCAAAGGATTGTTGGCTATGGTACGTCACATAATGATTTTTGTTTATTTAGTTTGTTGCAGCCCAAAAAGGAATTATGGCCCATTGTCATAGTATATGTATTAGTTCATCATTGACTCCTACATAATTGGCCAAATTCATCCCCATTCACTTTTGTGGGTTTATGTCAGGGATGAATCTCACTCAGCGAGTTTATTATTCATCCTGCTAGGACTCTCTTGTGTTTCATAAGACAAAACTGGAGTCATTCATGCAACTACGCCCTTCCTTACCCAGACCTTGATCTTTGGATGAAATGGGTCTTATTATTATTATTATTATTTTGCATTGAATTTGCATTGCATTGAATTTCATCTGCCATTTTGTTGCCCAGTCACTCCGTTTTGAGAGATCCTTTTGTAGTTCTTCGCAGTCTGCTTGGGACTTAATTATCTTGAGTAGTTTTGTATCATCTGCAAATTTTGCCACCTCACTGTTTACCCCTTTTTCCAGTACAGATCCCTGGGGGACAGCACTATTTACCTCTCTCCATTCTGAAAACTGACCATTTATTCCTACCCTTTGTTTCCTATCTTTTAACCAGTTACCAATCCATCTTATCCCATGACAGCTTACTTTGCTTAAGAGCCTTTGGTGAGGGACCTTGTCAAAGGCGTTCTGAAAATCTAAGTATACTGTATCCACTGGATCCTCCTTGTCCATATGCTTGTTGACCCCCTCAAAGAATTCTAGAAGATTGTGGCATGATTTCCCTTTACAAAAACCTTGTTGACTTTTCCTGAACAAATTATGTTTATCTATGTGTCAGACAATTTTGTTCTTTACTATAGTTTCAACCAGTTTGCCTGGTACTGAAGTCAGGTTTACCAGCCTGTAATTTTTGGGATCACCTCTGGAATCCTTTTTAAAAATTAGCTATCCTCCAGTCATTTGGTACAGAAGCTGATTTAAATGATAAGTTACAAACTACAGTTATTAATTCTGCAATTTCACGTTTGAATTCCTTCAGAACTCTTGGGTGAATACCATCTGGTCCTGGTGACGTATTACTGTTTAGTTTATCAATTTGTACCAAAATTTCCTCTAATGACACCTCAATCTTGGACAGTTCCTCAGATTTGTCACCTAAAAAGAATGGCTCAGGTTTGGGAATCTCCCTCACATCCTCAGCCATGAAAACTGATGTAAAGAATTCATTTAGTTTCTCTGCAATGGTCTTATTGTTCTTGAGTGCTCCTTTAGCATCTAGATCATCCAGTGGCCCCACTGGTTGTTTAGCAGGCTTCCTGCTTCTGATGTAATTAAAAAAAATTGCTATTACTTTTTGAGTCTTTGGTTAGCTGTTCTTCAAATTCTTTTTTGACCTTCTGACTTATATTTTTACACTTCATTTGCCAGAGTTTATGCTCCTTTCTATTTTCCTCACTAGGATTTAACTTCCACTTTTTAAAGGATGCCTTTTTGACTCTCACTGCTTCTTTTATTTTGTTGTTAATTTGGGGTATACTTTTAAATTGAGCCTCTACTATGGTGTCTTTAAAAAGTTTACATGCGGCTTGCAAGGATTTCACTTTTGGCACTGTACCTTTTAATTTGTGTTTAACTAACTTTCTCACTTTAGTGTAGTCCCCCTTTCTGAAATTAAATGCTTCAGTGTTGGGCTGCTGTGGTGTTTTCCCCACCACAGGGATGTTAAATTTAATTATATTATGGTCACTATTACCAAGCGGTCTAGCTATATTCTCCTCTTGGACCAGATCTTGTGCTCCACTTAAGACTAAATCAAGAATTGCTTCTCCTCTTATGGGTTCCAGGACTAGCTGTTCCAAGAAGCAGTCATTTAAGGTGTCAACAAACTACATGTCTACATCCTGTCCTGAGGTAACATACACCCAGTCAATATGGGGATAGTTGAAATCCATCATTATTGAGGTTTTTTTATTTTTATAGCCTCTCTAATTTCCTGAGCGTTTCACAGTCACTATCACCATCCTGGTTAGGTGGTCACTAATATATCCCTACTCAAAAATACATATCCCTATATCTCAAATTCATGGCTGTTCTCTAGTTTTTACAGATTCTACCTCACATTTTTATCATCTAGTGCATATTCCACCCAGATGGGTTTTTTAATGCATCAGTTTTTACTCTAAGAGAAGAGCTAAAATGTAAAAGTTCTAGGTGTGGAACCTTTATTTTTCCTGGGGTTTCCAAATGGGATGGGAATTATGATAATTTTAAATGGAAAGTAATATGCAAGATCAAGTTGCTCTTTAAATGCCAAATAGAGCTGAAAGTAATGTCATTCAATCTAATAAGACTGAATAATTTAGGCTCTATGAAATGGAAGACACACTGCATCATAAATTAGCTGACTGTGAATTGCTAAATTACTATTTGTCCATAAAACATTTTAAGTAAGTATAAATTTTGGATTTTCCAATAATGTGTGTTAGCAGCAAGTTATATGTAAATACAGCTCAATATGTTAACTTGAGTTCAAAGTTCTTATACACTGAGAGCAATAGTCAGTGTTGCAATGAAAGAGTTCTGGAGAGAGGTAAGGATTTTGCATATGACCTCTGGCAATAAAATGGTAATAAATGCTGAGACTAGGAAATTAGAAATGGTTATTTCACTGATATTTGTGTATGTTTTAATTAGTATTGCATACTCTTTTGGGGGTGTTTTTTTATAAATATATGCCTGGGTTAATGTGTGATTATAGGGTTGGCTCTACTTCCTGCTCTAATTCCTGCACTGAAAAATGACATTGCATCTTATCTAACTGGGTTATTGGTGTAGAAAATCACTGATAATTTTAGTGTAAAAAAGTTAGCAAGCAATAATCCTCCCTAGTACATGGAGATCAGAACCAGCTTGTGAGTAGTATGTTTATTTGCCTTCCTAACCTAAGTGGTATCCATTTGAAAGTGTGTGTTTGTTTGGGACGGAGCACTTGTCTAAAGAATTGAACACAAAGGTACCAGCAAGGAGGGGAGTTTGGGTAGAACAAAAGGGGGTGAAGGAAGAAATTGGAGCAGAGCAGAAAATGGGGGCAAAGCTGTGCAATATCTTGGCAGAGAAGCTCAGAAGCTTAAGCAGGATGTGGAAGGCCAAGGCGAAGAGGAGTGACTAGAAGTACTGCAGTAGGTTCTTATAAAATGCAGTGTTCAAAAGTTTAACGCAAAGACACACTGTTAAAATGCACAGTTAAAGTAGTTCACAGAATAAAAAGCAAGATTTGAATAAACTCCTGTATATTTTTATTTTGGGGGACATTACAATAATGAGAAAGAAAATGTTCCTTAAATTAATTTAAGGTAAGCAGTCACAGCCAGAACTGTTTGGGAGACTAAGCAAGTACTTTCATATTCTGAGAAAATAGTGCAGTATGTAGTCTTGGCACAACACAACTTTCAAAAATCCTATTTCAATTCACACCTCCAGGATATCCTGTTTAATCAGTGAATGGTTATCACACAAGGAACAGGAAGAGTTTGGCCTCAAATTTGCCCTTCTCAAGCTAGCATAGATTTGTAGTGTGAGGGTGTGTGATAGCTTTTTTCCCCAGGAATGGATTAAACTGCTCTCTCAGTCCCTTTCATAGGAGTCTCTTGTCACTGAGAAGAACTGCAACTTCAGATTAATTCTTGTTTTTTTTCCTCTAGCATCAAGTGTATGGGCTTTTTAATTGCCTTATGCCAGTCATTTGTATTTATCTGGTAAACAACCTTGAAATAATGTTCTGAGACTGATTCTTGCAAAAGTTACTTTGAGTGTCCTTACTATTTAAGTTTCTACCCATCCTTTAAGGAAACGGCTTAACTAAGTTTCTACACTGTGGTCACGTGGTCCAGGGAGCACTCAGTGACGTGGCGAGAGGGTTGTTTGCATGGTGCTGGCTCTCCTGCCTGATTCCAGCTCGTAAATAGCACTCAAATAGGCAGGAGTGGCGCCAGGGTTTTTGGCGCCCTAGGCGGGGGTCCTTCCGTGCTCCTGGTCATCGTCGGCAATTCTGCGGCGTGTCCTGGAGCGAGTGAAGGACCCGCCGCAGAATTGCCGCCGAGGGCAGCCTAAATGGAAGCGCCAGCCCTGTAAATAGGCTAATTAATGCTTTCCTGCTATGACTTTTCCATGTAAGCAATTGCTGCTGTTGCCACAGGGATGATATATGATTGTGAGTGGGAAGGGAGGCTGACCACAAGACAATCTCTCTCTTAAAATGTGGTCCGTCCTTGCCTGTTTGGATAATGTGTATTATCTGTGAGGGGCATTGTTGGAGTGCCTCTACCAAGTGGCAGACACAAATCAGAACAGCAAGCAATTAATCATTTAATCCGTGTACATGCATCAACTGAAGTGTTTCACCTGTTATATTGTATTTTTTTTAATTGTAACCACTTCTTAATCCCATCAGGTGAATGATAACCTGCAGTAAAAATTGCATTTAATCTTTTGTAAAAGTGCTATTACCAAAAATATGTGCTCTCACATAATTTAATGGGGAGCATTCACATCTCTGCGTCAAATTGGTTCACATATCACATACTTCACTAAGACTTAGAATGAAATAAAATGCTGACATTACTATGTTGGAACAGGATGCTACAGCACTGCTAGAAATACTGTGGCATTGCGAGAGGTGTCATTCTGTGGTTAACACATTGTATCAAGTCCATTCTGCTTGTGTATGATGGCTGGGAAAGTGGAAGTTAACCCTTTTGGAAAACATGCCGGAGAGAGATCTAAGACTAGAGGTGAGGCTAGATCTGTATTGCAACGCCATAATATATGGAGAAAACTGGACAGCATCTGCGCTGAAGTCAGTGTAGTTACCCTTAGGGTGAATTCGGCTCACTATCAGATTAATGCTATTGTCATTAGTTCCTCACAAAATAAACAAACCAACAGCACTCTTCACTATATAATTTATTTAATAAGAGAGAGGAAAGCTAATTGTTAATCCTTGGTAGTCTATTAAGGTGAAAAATGTATCCTCACTCTACAGAGATCTCCAGGAAAGCAATGCTTTCCTCTCCTGCCTTTCATTGACAAACGTGCACTGTTAAAATTCAGTAATCCCTACTGACAAGAAATTGCTCAGCAGGAAAGAAACAAGCAGATGGCAACTTCTCCATCACTGTCAATATACTGGATGGCTGTACCCACAGAAATATTTGGCCTCTGATATGCTGCGGTTGTCTAATTGCCCTTCCAGACACAAGACAATTCTCACCCACAGGACATCTAAACCCATTTTTACAAAGGAAGGAGTTCAACCCTGTCAGATACACTGGAACTGAACATTCTTAAAACATCTGAATGCGCCTTAGCATATGGTTTTAGTCATACAATGGATTTAAGAGGCATCTAATCTGGCTAGTAACAGTCTTCTCTGTGTCATGCACTTGACTGGCAGATGTTGGAGAGAGACTTCGTCACCTACTATCAAGGAGGGCATTCTTGTGTGGCATATATTGCAACATTCAAAAAAAAAATGATCCATTGCAAACATTGTCTTGAATATACTGCATTTTGGACTACATTCCCTGGCCATATTAATGTATCTTACTCAGATTTGATAGTCTGGCCTTCAGGGAGAGTTATGTCCAGTGGGTTTTGTTTGGAGTCTGTCGATGTCTTTTGGTCACCTTTTCCATCATTGTTTCTTCATCCTCTCTTAATCTTGTTCACTTAAAATTAGTTAAATTCCTTCCAGACTTACCCTTCCCTGTTGCAATATGTATCATTCTCCCTTTCTGGTGGGACACCTTATAGATTGTACTGTAGTTCTGTAATATATAATGGTGTGGGGGTAAATATGGTGTCATCAAACTTTAGGTATGCTTGCTTATATGTAAAAATGGCCCCCAGCCAGAACATTCAGGTTGACTCCCACCACCTTTCAATTTTGCGCAAGTTTGGATCCAGATCAAAATTTTACAGGTCAATCTCTCTCTGGCCAAACAAAGTGATTACCCCCAAATTTCATTTTGACCCACATCAGGACATGAGCTTTCTGGTACGAGCCCCGCTCTTAGTTATAATACTTAACTGCATTGTCTGATTGGGTTGTTTTCTTTTGTACCAAAAGTAAATAAATATTTAAACACCACAATTTGTACAATACACCTTTGAAGAAGGCCCTTCGAGGACACTCAGCCATAATAAACATGAGATTCAGAGTACTTTGTTTCCAAAATTATTCATTTATGTGGCTAAAATGCATCATGTAATTGCATCAGAACAGTAAAACAGTCTTGACTAGTGGCTGTAGCACAGGATATGAGAAAGGAAATAAAGTTGCCACATTATAGTAAATGTCTTGCTATTGTTTATGGCTTACAATAATTTGATCTGTAGTACAGCTTTTCCTTTTCCATATAGTTATCAGGACTACTTTTCATTGTTTGGTGAAATCCTCATCTGGCCTGGAAGATATGACTTCTCTTGTTAGGAATTGACAAGTTGATATTTTTTTCCTCCATAAATATGGTTAAAATATGTATATTGATGCACTATACCAGAGGTTATTTTAACTCTTTTAGTCTTAACTCCCATTCTGTTTTTCTATTCCTTATAAAAAGGCAGTTATATCTACACTAGCTATCAAGCATGACTTGCCAGTTACTAATTATGAATAGAATCTGTTTTTAAAGTTCAAATAGTTGGATTTTATCTTAAAATGCCAAAGGCAAGGGAATTGTGAGTTAAGGATAAAACTTCATTTTTAACTCACTCCATTGGGCCAAGATATTGTCCTGGGACTCCAGCAGTGTCTACTCAAAGAATGAATAAAAAAATCAGCTGAACTTAGTTCGCAAATACAGTCTATAGATGTCTTACAGACACTGTGACTAAGATGTTGTTCTATAATAATTATTTTCAGTGTGTAAAGGTGACCCAAAATTTTTCAAGACCGTATGGATGATATCCACTTACATTTTGTTTGAGGTCTTGTCTAGAGTAGAAAATTTTGTTCCCGTTTTTCAGCACTGGTACAGATACACCAGAGATAGGAGAGGCATAAATGCTGCTGTAGGCATGGCTCATCCATTCTTGCCATTGTGTCACTTAAGGAAGAAAAAATGTAGACGTTCACTAGGCCTTGACTATTACAGCAGCATTCACCGCCTATTCAGAGTAGATTTAGACAACACGATGGAAAAAACTGACTCCTGTCTATGCTACAACTTCCACCATTGCTACCACCCATTGGGGTGCACTGATAATGAATTACTAGCTATGAAATCTTCTAGTGTAGACCCGGTCATAATGAGATTTTGTTTTGTTTCAACATTGATGGGAAATTCCAACTCATGGGAGTTGACACCATCTTATGCTCCCTATCAGGAGCCAATACTGACAATACTCAACATCTGCTAGAGAAAATATGAGATAAAACTGACTGCAAAAAGCTCCATAGTGGACAACTATGATCCTAGTGATCAGGAACTTGGAATCAAAGAGAAGCTGTAAAGTCACAAGCAAGTAAATCTGAAACAATTATGAAGTACAGATATAGATAAACTTTAAAGGCACTTTCCACTAACATAATAAAAGATGATGAATTAGTAAATTGTAGAATATAAATGGCCAGAATCTAATTGTGGATTTGAAATAATCATGTTAAATAGCTCTCAATGGGCCTGAAACTCTCTAATACCACATGTACCAGATGTTTCCAGCTCCTTATCAGAAATATTAATTTATATTCCAAAAATAATTAATACGGATACCATTTTAGTGGGTCTAAATTGATGGCAAAACACTCTCTGGTCGACTTCGGTACTCCAGCTCCCTGAGAAGAGTGAGGTAAGTCAACTGAAGAGCATCTCCCGTCAATGAAGTGCAGTGAAGACACCAGGGTAAGTTGACCTAAGCTACGTTGACTTAGGTCGACTCACCATAGTGAAGACAAGCCCAAAATGTGAAATAAGAGTGCCCCAGGGGGGAGCAAATGCAGAATTCAGCACTAGCTATTCCTGGCTTTTTCCCCATGTAGTCAAACCCATAGGTGGGCTAAAGTTTTTCCCCCCCCGTAGACAACCCTTAGCCAGGCTAAAGAAATTTCTAATTAATTTTAGTAAGCACTTTTGTGAAATTTAATTTTATATCCACAGAAAAGATTTTTAACTGGTGTTCTGAATCATGGGTAGTGAAGTCTCAAAATCTGTCATGTTAAAGTAGACTATCATCTAAATTTACTAATTGAAGCATGATTACTAAGGGTTCCAGTGTTATGGGAAAAGTTCACAGACAATGAGCATGCCTACTTACAGCCTCTGTGAGGAGAAATGAGCTCTATCCCTAATGTTTAGCCTGGCATAAACACTTCAAAAACTTTTAAACTTTCACAGAAACATAATTGGCCTGACTTTTCCAAAGGTCGGTTGTCTAGCTTAGAACTAAAATTTCTCAGTATAATTGTGAGCCTAATCTGCATGCACAATCCTCAATCACACATACAAATCAGAGATTTGTTCACACAAAATGGCCTATTAAGCCTTTACCTATCCATTTCCATGCACAAATACACAATTTGCATGCATAATCGCAGTTATTTCACATGGAAATTATTGACTCAGTTACCGGTGAATTTTTGCCTGAGGCCATAGTTACCTGAAAAATCAGGTCAAGTATGAGACAGCAAAGATATACTTGGTAACAGTATTTTCTTTGATGGTTCATATGAAATTTAGTTGAAAAATCAGTCTTTTATAATATATTAAACTTTTGCTACTTTTCTGAGAGTCTACCAAAGTAAACATCCAGACACCATATATTATGGGTTCTTTAACCTGTAAAGCTAGTGTGCTTCCCAACAACTATCGTATAGTATGTAAATCACATTTATCTTATTTAGTGATAGAGATAAAGACTACATTTCCTAAAAGTGATGTAGAAAATAACTTGGTCTGTTGACTTGTGCTAGTGAGTTTTGTTTCAGTTTAATGAAGTGAATCAAAGTCACTTAGGGGCAGATTCATCATGATTCTTGGGCACCTAACTCCAAAATTTAGGTAACACTGACATTTTCAAAATCACTGTTCAGCTGCTGCCTAACCCTGTAAAGTGTCTAAATACCCATAGCCACTTAGGTGACTTTGCATATGCCCCACAATGGAAACTTGGGGACTGGTCTACACTACCGCTTAAGTCGATGTAACTTGCATTGCTCAAGGGTGTGAAAATGACACCTTCCTGAGTGATGTAAATTACATAGTCTTAAAGTGCTGTCCACAGCGTGCTATGTTGGTGGGAGACACTCTCCCAATGACATACCTTCTGCCTCTCATGAAGGTGGACTAATTATGCTGATGGGAGAGTGCTCTCCTGTCAACAAAGTGCGTCTTCACCAGATGCGCTACAGTGGTAGTATAAACATGCCCTAAGTCTTAACACCGCCCTATAGCTAACAAGTTGCTCAAGCTGCCCTTATTCAAGCTGAAACCCCAGTGGGATTCTCAAATTAGTCATTCTCCCACCTATCTCACCAGTTGGCCCTGATCCCATATATGTGCTGAGTGGGCCCTGTAGAAAAGACAGCTGGGGGTGAGCAAGTTGGGAATTTCTTGATTTTGATTTTGGGGGTGTATGTGTGTGTATGCCCTTGTTCCTAGACTACTCAATAGCTCAGTAGTTAGGGCACTCACCTGGGAGGTAGGAGAGGTAGAGTAGGGACTTTAATCTGACTCTCCCACCTCTCAGATAAGTGCCCAACTACAGTGCTCTTTCTCTGGCCCAATGAATATTTAATTATTTATACAAAGTTGAACAGCTCCAACAACAGAGATTGAGACCCATGCCAGAATACCCTATAAGACGGTGTTTAGGGTTGTTACCTGGGAGGCCAGGGTTCAAGTCACTGCTCCAAATCAAGCAGAACAAGGATCTGAAGTTGGGTCTCCCACACCCCCAGTGAGAGCTCTAACCACTGCGCTATTGGCTACAATGGTGGAGGAGGGTGGCAGGGAAGGAGTTTCTCTTCCCTTAAGTTTACTTGTCAGATTTTTTTTTTAAACAGGGAACTTGCCAACACATTAATGTATTGCATTAATCAATCTACTGAGTATGTACAGTGAGTTTGTATGATCAAATCACGTAAGAAACTGACAAACATTAATTACTATATATGGTCAATGTTTAAACCACAATAGCAAAAGCCAAAATAAATCCCATTTCTCAAATTAAAAAAATGACAACCAAACCTCTTTTGTGTTATAAGCATTACAAAGTTTTTTAGCATCTTTAAATATTTGTTTTTACCCACATGTAATTTAAAATATACAAACTGATTTATTTGAAAATGTATAAAAATACTTACAATTGGGGGTTAAAATTCCATGCCAAGTTCCATGTAACAGCAATGTTTTACAGCTGAGTTATTATAATGAAAAATGCTGACAACTTTACAAATAGCAGCATAAATGTACTGCTATAATAAAAGGCTGATTCATAAATCTACATTGAACACACCACAGGCTAGCTATTTGTCAGAGGGTTGTTGGGATTTGGGATACAATTAATCAGATCTCCTGTCTTATTGTACGAAGAAGTTTCTTGCTTTTTCTCTATGCTATTTGAACTGTTTTTTTGCTGAGTGCATTATCAAAGTAGTAAGGCTATTTATCTGTATTCCTGGATTTGTTTCCATAGCATATACATGTAATATAATCCCATAATTTGCATAATATTCTCTGTATCTCTTACAGCAAGTGATCAGCTCTGGTTGCTATGCACTAGGTACTCTATGACAATAAGTGTCCTAATTTGGCATCTTCTCTCATTAATTTGAAAGACTGTACAATAATGTTGCTTATTTATCATCTATGATGAAACAGCACTTGACAAGATTCAGTCTTTTTATTTCATATGAGGCATTGAATTGTAACTACTAAACTACTGCTTTTAAAGGCAGTTGAAGATTGAATTTCCAGTGCCCTTTAGATTCTACATGCAAAGATATAACACATTGGCTAGGATTTTGTTAAGCAAATCTAGTGACTGCTTTTCTCATCTCTTTCTGTCCCAATCATTAATGAATGTTTTCACCAGAAAGTTAACATGCCACCTGGGAAATCAGTGAACTTTGAACATGTTAGCTTCTCATTTTCATTCCAGAATCCTTCCTCATACACATCCTGAGCATGAACTTAAGGTGCAAAAGGTTGCAGCCATTTTTTTATAATATTTAACTCCAGTGTGGGTAGATAGGTCATTAGGGGATAGCTGCTCCAAAGATCTGCTTCTTGAGTTTCCCACTGCAGACTGTGTCCTATTTTAGAGCATCACTTTTGCCACAGTGAGGGTTGATTCTCAGAGCGTCTGTAGTCTCCAACATATGATCAGGTGTCATAGGTGTGGAGGATCCACCCTAATTGGGGCTCTGTCCTGTAGCTAGACATTGTTATATCACTCCTCGTATTAACTGCTGTACTCCTATGATCTTCTGCCACCCCATTTTCTGTGGGAGTAAAAAATAACACAAGCAACACTCCTAAATCAGTTGTACACTAATTTAACCGTAAGTTATCAGGAATCACAAGCCTAGCCACACAACCACACCAAAACAAGGTGAATGCTTGTCTTACCACTTTTGTCCTTGGTGACTATCTACATGAATATATAGGTCCTTGGGAAGAAATTCCAATTGAGGGTGGTTATTTTTTTAACAACTTTAATTTTTATGGATAACTTGAGTTTCTAATTAATTTTCCACCTCTGCCTTCATTTCCTGTTTTGCATCAATGCCTTGGTGTTCTGATGATGGCGGATGGGGCAGAAAGAAGGCTTGCCTTTACTTCCTAAAAAGCTGCATTTTACCTTGGGGTAACTAATGCATATGGGATATCCTGAGGTAAAACCACAGTGAAGATAAGGCACTTTAGTTTTACTGTGAGGTAAACTTGCCCAGGTCAACCCCAGGTGGGTATATAAGGTTGACCTCAGTGAGTTTACCTCACAGTAGAACTAAAGTGCCTTATCTTCACTGTGTTTTTTCCCCTTTGGATAGCTCACAGGTATTAGTTACCCTGAGGTAGAAAATGGGCCCTCTGTAAGCAGTGAAGATGAGCCCCTAAAGTAGTTCCTGTGATGGAAAGCTAGCATCAGGTAACTATCATTCAATCCTCTACTTGAGGTATGTTTGTGAAAGGGATGCTCTCAGTGATTTGAGGGGAGAGGGGCTAAATTTGGTGCTGCCAAAATGCTAGTGAACTGAACAGAAGCCTAGGAGCGGAGGAGGAACCACCAAGAGATTTGGATCAAAGTGGAACAGAGGAGAAAACTACACTGGCTTCAGCTCCCTTTCCTGTGCTGCTTTTTTACATAAAGTTTCTTCAGAAGATATAGATTTACCTGAACTATTTATGAACTTTACACATGGCCATGTTCATATCAATGGTGCAACTATACATGTGGATGCAGGCAGGAGCAATTTCCATTTTAACTCAACCTTTTCAGATACTCATAACTTCATTAGTTTCCTTGAGGCTGAAATTTCTCATGTGTAGTCTTATCTTAGAAGGTTTATTTTTAAGCTTCAGCAAAATTCAAAAGCAAACTCTTTTTTAAAAATAAACTGTAATCAGAAATTTTGTATATATAAAACGCCACAATGACTGAACCAATTTGGTTCATAATTGGCTGTTTTTGTAGAACTATTGAAATCCAGGAAACAAAACAAGTTTTAAAAAAATACATCAGTAGTTTTGAAATTATTCATGTATGCACACTAGGAGTTTCAGTTAGGTTTCTTGTGCTCCAATCCATAGATTGAGCAAAGAAACAATAAGACAGTCTATGGCAGTGGACCTTAACATTTCCTGCTTGTGATGGGGCGTCTGTCCCACACTGGCCCATAAGGGGTTAATAGAGCCCTGGTGGGCTGTGCAGGAAGCAGACAATTAGAGAGGACCCCAGGAAGGCTGTGCAGGAGGCAACCAATTAGAGATGTGCTGTGAGGAGCAGCCAATCAGGGCCACACAGACCCCCATATAAGAAGGGCTGCAGGGCAGAGCAGCTTCAGTTGCTCCCTGGAGCTTGAGGAGAGAGGACTAGTTGCCTGCCTTGCAGGAGGAAGAATGCTAGCACCTTGGACAGAGTTGTGCTGGACAGGATCGGGGTGTGAGAGTGAGCTCCTGGCTGACTGGCATTCTGATGCCTGGAGATGAGGGCGGAGAAGGTACTGGGGTTGTGGGGAAGTGGCCCAGGGAAGTAGACTGAGAGGTTGGTGGAGATCCGGCATGTGACTGCTATCTACAGGATCCCTGACCTGGGACCTCCTCTCCCCCTCACTCATCACTGAGGAAGTGGCTGGACTGCAGTAATGTTCCCCGGAAGAGAGAAGCACAGAGTGTGGCACAGCCTGAGGGTTGTGTTCTGAAGAGGACGCCACAGTCCTTGGAGTGCTGTGGGTCCAGGAGTAGAAGTGACAGAAGGTGAGACACCACCAAGCATCAGCGTACCAACTTGTGGAGCTGGTCTGCAAGATGACCAGCAGGAAGCACTAGTGTGGTGAGTCGCGCCTTGTCACACTGCTCAATCTCCAGCAGATTTGAATGCTGGAGACACTGTGAAGCACTTTAACTTGATCTAAACTAAAAAGGCCTTTAAAAGTTCACTAACCCTTACACGTATTAACATGAGGAGCACACCTTGATTGGAATACTTAAGAACTGCCCTGCTTTGAGGGCTAAGGAATTAATGAAATTCCCTCTCTCTGAGCCTCTGTGTAAATTATTTTTTTTTATAGTAGCGCCTGGAGGATCTAGCCCAGTTATAATAGGAACTATACAAACTGCATAAACAGAGGCGTGAACTCTCACTTTGAATGGGAGTGTGGAACTGCATACTAAAACCTAACATACAAAGTATGGGGAGTAGGGCATGTCAGGGCTAGCATAAGGAAGTCAAGATGTCAGGGGAAGTCAGGGTGGGTGCTCTGCATGGGGAGCAAGGGGAGTAGCAGCCAGCTCCAGGCTGTGAATGAGAGTCCTCACAGATTCTCTCTCTCTCCAGGGATAGCTACTCCTGGCCCTGGTCCAGTCACCCCAGTTCCTACCTCTTCTTTGCCCAATCCCAGACACTGTGGAAACCACTCCAGATCCTCTGCATCCTGCTCTCTCCTCCACACCCAGCAGCTACAGAGCTTTGCCTAGCCCAGTGGTTCCCAAACTTTAAAAACCCGTGAACCCCTTTCACTAAAATGTCAAGTCTCATGAACCCCCTCCTAAAAATGAATATTTCCAGAGATTTTTCTCCCTTACCTCAGCATAAATGATAACAGCAGTGATCTTGGAAATATAAAATTTGTTTTTATGACACGCTCATTACACACTATTTATTAATTATTTATCATTACAGTGCTTTTATTACATTATGAAAATGGCAACACTCTTCCAAGATCTCACTTTTGTAGCTTGTATCACTTTTGATTAAGCCTGTTATAAGACAAGGCTCCTATCAGAGGTGCCAGTAGAAAAAAGGGGTGCAGGGACGAAGCCTGCACGCATCCCAGGGCCGGAAAAGTGGGGGGGCCTGCAGGGGCTGCTGGAAACAAAGGGGAGGAACCTGGGGGGGGGGGGCATGCCAATGTGGGGGCGGCATGTGATCCTTGTTTCCCTCCCCCTCCCCCCCCGTTCTGGTGCCTCTAGCTCCTATGTTTCATCAAGGAATACCAGATGTGAAACAGCATGAAGGTATTTCAGAAGCCAACTCAGAGTTCCTCCTACACAAGCATTCAGGTCTTGAGCAGTGCAGGCAAACCATGCACGTTACAACAAAGCTTAAACTTGTTCTTCATAAAAAATTAAAAACAACACTAGCAGCCTATTTAATTTTAAAAACTGCAAAAAATATCCATCTCCTTTTCTATTTCATATAAGGAATCTTGAAGTTTAAGTCTCCTCAGTGTGATAGATATGGTTGCTTTGATCTGCTTAGCTCTTGGAAGTCCCCAAGGCTCCAGGCTGCTGGCCCTGTGCTGCCTGGAGTCCCTGTGGACAGCTCTGTCCGCCATTAGAGAATTTTTTCCTGAGAACCCCCTGTAACATTTTGTGAACCCCAAGGGGTTCACAAACTCCAGTTTGGGAACCACTGGCCTAGCCTGAGCATGTGAAACAACTCACTAAAGAACCATGCATGGGGGTGGAAACACAGATCAGCACCCACACTATTTCCATTGGGGGGGTGCAAACTTCCATTGCACCTCCCTCTCTCCCCATTCTACTACCGCTGTACAAACATATCACAAAGAGATGGCCCTTGCCCTGAAGAGCTTACAGTCTAAGACTATAGACAACAAGTGGCTAGAACAAATGGATGAGTGAGCATGAGAAATAATGAAACTGTACTAGTCACCATGATGAGCAGTGGTCACAACACACCAGTGCTATAACCAAAGTATTAGGGAAGTTTTCTAAAAAATGTACTTATATCTTTGCTAACATAGGTTCAACTTTACCAGCTGATGGACCATTGCTTGCCACTTGTACTTTAAGGATGCAATCTTGCTCTAATTGACATGGTGATTAAAAGAAGGATGTTACTAGCTGCCAATCTGCATTTAGGCTCTGATACCAGTCAGCTCTGTGTTTTGGGGGAACCAGGGTGCAGTGTCTGGCCTGTCTGACTCATGAGGGACACCCCCCACCCCTGGTCTCTCCTTGAACCAAGACCAATCAGAGAAAAGGCTTGCAGAGAGCAGTGAAGGGCATTGGGAGACTCACCAAGACCTGACAAGGGTGACAAGATTAAGACATCTCAATCTGCATACAGAATGGAGAGCAGAGACAACTCCCCTAGCCTCATCTCCATGAAAGATGGGACCGGGATTAGAATACAGAATGAAGAACAGAGAACCGCACTGAACTCTGGGACCAGAAAAGCAGGGAAGCACTGCATCATGGGAATCTCTGCTCCAGATGTTAATGAATCTATGCCTGCCCACACCCAACTCAGCTGTTATCAGACCAATTCTAGTAATGAATCCTTGACTGATATCCAAAATACTGAAGCAGCCTAGTTGCATTGTGAGCTCCCTGGAAGAAAACACCACCCATAGCCAAGAGTGATCAGCTCCTATTGTCTAGCCTAAAGACAACCCTCGCATCATCAGCTTACCTATAAACAAATCTAGTGTTCTCCCTTGAACCATTGTATTTTCTCTGCAAAAACTCCTGCCTATGCCCACCTAAGTGTTCTGATGCTTAGATCCAAACTATGCATCAGTTCTACTGGGACTCCATCTTCTCCTGACTGATCGTGCTGGGGGCTCTGCCTCTCTCCAGCACTCAGGACCCTCCGCTACCACCATCACCTGGGAACCCTGACCAGTTCAAGCCTCATGGAGTAAGTGAGATCCCCCTTTCTCCCTCTCTGTTTTCCTTTCTACCTTAGGTATTAATGTTTAATAATATATGTTATGTTGGTTTAGCCCTCCTAGTGTAGTTATCACTATTATTCAATAAATAACTTTTATGGTTAAGTTGGTTGCTTCTCTCTCTCTTGCTGAACTTTACTCTTTTGTGTTTTTAGATTCCCCCATTCACTCTACAGCAACGCTTCTTTTACCTAAGCTAAAGATCCCTGCAGCGCCCAAAATACTGTGGGGCTTGCTCATCAAGTAGGTTACTACCAGTACAATTGTGATGTAAGAGTGGGGATAGGGATGTGCTGAATCTGGGACACATAAGGGTGGCAGCTTGAAAGTGCTGCTTGACCCAGTCCATCGAGCCCAGGAGCACATAAGGGGGGGTCAGCTTGAAAGTGCTGATTGACCCGGTCCGCTCAGACTTGCTCTGTTAATGGGTGTGTGGGTGTTCATTTGGTTCTGGGGATGAAGGAAGCCAGCCCTAGGGACCCTAGGTCCTGCAGGATAGCTCCATTGGGAGGGGACTTGCATAAGGGAGAAGTAGAGCTCCATATGAAAACACAAGTGACACAAGCAGTACGTTGATAGAATTACAGAATCCCCTTCCCCAGAAGAGTAATCTGAATAAATGAGCATACCCCAAAGTAACAGGCAAATCTGGTAACAAATTGGTGGAGATACATGGGCAGCACTTGACCCTAATCACGTGGTAATTGTTGAGTAGTTGCGGTAGAGTAGGGAAACTGAGGCACAGACCTGCGTAAGCTTTCTTTCTTTTCCTTTTTCAGACCAAGCTTCTTTAGCAAGCTCTCTCTCTCATAGATTATTTGGTAACCTTCTGTTAAGAATCGTACTTAGAATACCTGTAGAACTGTGCCATAAGGAGTTAAGAAATAAAGGTTTTAGAAAGAGCTGTTGGTGGGGATCATTAGTGAAATAAGGAAATAGAGATGGCTCAAAAAGACCTTTTTGCTGCTTGCTTGAGACAGGAGAAAACCAACAGGTTAGAGAGATGAGTAATGAAGAAGGGGAAATGCCCCTGGGAAAGGGGGTGTTTTAAGGGTGAGAATCCCCTGACTGAAGCTAGTCTGAGCTTTGAACAATATTGCACAACCTTTAAGCCACGTGGGAGTGCAAAGGATGCAGCTGCTGCATAGGCTTTATTTTATGCATGTCTGGAAATGGTTGAAATGGTAAAGAGAAGGCAGGAACTGGAGCTTGAAAAAAAGCAGTTACAACAGTGTTTGAACAAATGTGAGACAGACGGGTGTGAATTGATAGGAAAAGCTCAGAATGGTGACTGTACTTAGAGATATATAAGAGGAGAGAGACAAGGCAAGTAGGAATGCAAAACAGTATAGAAAAGAGTTAACACACACAAAAGTTCTGTTAGAAGAAGGAAGAGCAGCAACTCGCTTCTTGGCAGAAGAGAACAGGACAGCAAAGGCAGCAGCAGACCATCAGGAGCGTGAGGCAAAGATTAGTAAATTGCGTGCCCAACTTAGTGCCCATAAGGGGGTGGTAGCAGCTGTAAGGTTAAGAGAGGTTTGTGATTTGGAGCCCCCTGGGAAAATAAAGATACCCCCGATGCTGTCCCCAAAAACCCATTCAACCCTGATTGGCCACACATGTATACTCTTGCCCTGTTTCCACAAGGGAGGTTAAACACATAGTTGCAGGAGCCGATCTTCCCACAACAGAGCTAGTCACGGACGTAGTAAGGTGGTCTCCTAATCAAGCCAAGACTATTGCTGAGAGACTGGGGCCACTGAACCATGACACAGCCATTGCATGGCTGGCCCGTGTTTGGCAAATGTACCCCTCTGCTGATGGCATGGACTTAACCCAATTGTCTTAGTTATGTGCCTCTCCTTGTGATGCAGATGCTCTAGACTGGGAGCGGACTGCCACTGGACCCCGGGAATGGATGATAAGTGCTTTTAAAATATTACTGCCTGTGTCTTCCCTTAAGAAAGTGTATATAATGGAAGAGCAGAAACCAGGAGAGGCCTCAGAAGCTTACCTAATTCGAAAGAAAATGCTGGCAGCTCTCTCTGATTCATTACCCCAGACAGAAGAGAATGGGATTATCACTTTCCAGTATCAGGGACATGAATTAGTACAGAGCACTTATGCAGGTCTAAATTCTCAGACAAAATTGACCATGGGGACTGTGGATTTAGAACACCTAACCTGGAGTGAACTCGTGGCAAAAATCAAACAGGCAGGAGATTTGCTGCGAGAAACTGGTGTCTTAAAAAGACAAGTCCGCAAAAAGACTTACCTCAGAGCCCGTGCAGGCTATCACATTTACAAATAATGGTCCTCACTCTGCCAGGCACCCTCACAATCCTAATTCCCCTACCTCCCACAACTCTGAGAGCACCGACCCAAGAAGACCCTTAGGAACATGATTTGGAAGGAGCTGGTGAATTTAGGGGAGGATATGGGAAAATACAATCGCCAGCCCCTCAGCATCCTGATTAATGCTTTGTCTCAGGTCATGCGGAAAACTGAGTTAATGCAGGGAGCTCCCCCACAATCCATTGCCCCGGTACGGAGTGCATCCCCCACACCCACACCCTGTGAAAGCCAGATCCCTGACCCATTTCTGACAGGAGGCGCTGGGAGTCTGCTGATCAGTAGGAGTGCCCAGTTCCCCACGGGCCTCCCCAGCTGATTGCAAGACATCAATACGACGTATGGAGGAGAGCTACTCTGAGGGCTACAGTGGGGAACCCAGGGATGTTAGCCCAATTGTAGCGGACAGGATCTCCGAAGGGAGACCCACCACTAAACAGGTTCAGCTCAGCAGGTATGAGGGAGAAACTGTCTCCCATGGTTTGTCTCTTGGGAGTGGCAATTTGCCACACTCTCTAGTCCGACCTTAGATCCCCCAGAGCAGCTGGCAGAGGCAGGTCCATTGTGTGCACCATTACCGAGAGGCATGACCCCAAGACCTCAAGCGGCACAGTCTACCTCTCAAGAAGCGACAGCCTTGACAGGCCCCAACATGGCCCAGGACTATGGGGGACTACAAGAAGGTCAGGACGATGGCAACCAGCCGCAGCACAGGTCCTCGTCCTCCCCAGATGAAGCAGTGGTGATGAAGCAGTGGTTGGTACATCTGTATCAGGTCCCCCACCTATCAACCATAGAGCCCATCAAGAACTTCTCCGCTGAATTGCCCTTAATAGGGGCCTTCAGGTGGAAGAGGCCATTGAGCCTGAGGATCCGATGGTTGATATCTGGCTCCGGAAGGTCCCTCAAAGGTAGCATTGCCACTGATCAAGACTATCCAGATTATCTCTAAGACAATCTGGCAAACCCCGGCTTCTATTACCCCAATGGCTAGGGGAGTGGAGAGAAAATACGTAGGGCTATGAATTCTTGTTCTTCCACCCTCCACCCTGCTTCCTGGTCATGTCAGCCATAAATGAAAAAGAACGCCAGGGTCAGCAGGCCTTGGCACCAAAATCCAAAGAGACCAAACGATTGGACCTCTTTGGCAGGAAGGTCTACTCGTCGGGAGGCCTGCAACTCAGGATAGCCAACCAACAGGCCATTCTTAACAGACAACTTCAACTCTTGGAATGTCATGTCCAAGTTTAAGGATCGCCTGCCACACGATTCACATGCAGAGTTTTCTGTGCTAATTGAGGAAGGAAAAGCAGTAGCCAAAACCTCTCTGCAAGTCTCCCTCAATTCAGCTGACTCTGCGGCCAGAATCATATCATCAGGAGTGATTATGAGGCGTTCAGCATGGCTACAGACATCAGGCCTCCCTCCCGAGGTCCAAATCACTTTTCAAGACCTCCCCTTCGAAGGCTCTGGCCTCTTTTTGGAGCAAACGGACTCCAGGCTGCATAGCCTGAAGGATTCCAGGGCTACAATGAAATCCCTGGGGATGCATACACCAGCAACCCAGAGGAAGCCCTTCAAGCCTCAACCTCCACAGCAGAGGCAATATCAACCTCGCCCTAGACAAGACTCCTACCACAGGCGAGGCAGAAATAATAGATGCAGACCGTCGAACAACGCGTCTAACCAAAGCCCAAATAAGCCCCAGCCAGGAAACAAGCAAGGGTTTTGAAGGCACTGTGGCGGGGCGACAACTCACTGGTGGGGTGCCTCCTGCTGGTTGTCCAGGGAATTAGCTCTTTTTCAGCTTCGGAGTGCCCTCTGCCGGCTGATGCCTCGCCTGCTGTTGGCCCCCGTGTCCATCCCGGACCCCAGTGCCCTTGTATACCAGGGTTCTGCCCCCAGCAGTAACCTCTTCGTCTCTGGGTCTCCCCACCCAGGGGAACCCCCAACCCGCTATCCTCCCCTTGCCTTAGTGGCTACTGCCAGTCCCCATTTAGCCCCCGCTCCCTGGGACAGACTGCAGTCTGTAAACCACTTATCATCGGCAAGGGGGGTTGGACCAGCTGCCTCTGCCTATATCTGGGCTGCCCCTCTGCAGCCCTAGTACTCTTTTTGTGGGCTCTCCTGGGGCTTAGCTAGGCTGGAGCTCCCCAGCTCCCTCTGCCCTTCCCCAGCACTGCTCCACCTCAGGTACCCTTCTCAGCTTCCCAAGCAGCCAGGTCATTCTCTCTCAATGAAGCGAGAGAGAGAGAGTCTCTTTTGAGCTCTTGGCTGACAGCCCTTTTATAGGGCCAGCTGTGACCTGATTGGGGCGTGGCCCCAGCTGTGGCTCTTTCCTCATCAGCCCAGATTTTCCCCACCTCAGCCCTCTCCCATGGCTGTTTTAAGCCCTTCAGGGCAGGAGCGGGGTGACCACCCCGCAACAGCATGCACAAAGGCAGCCTACCAATCCAGTCCCAGGATCCCTTCCCACAGTTTTTAAACCGGCTATCCCACTTCTACTGTGCGTGGTCCTGTATAATATCGGACTGCTGGGTCCTACGCACGGTACAGGTGAGATACTCCCTCCAGTTCTCCTCCTTCCCTCCCTCCCACCCCCCTTTCGCATCCTCCTTCAGGGACCGCTCTCATGAGCAACTCCTTATGCAGGAGGTACTATTGCTCATCGATATAGGGGCAGTAGAAAAGGTTCTCCATGAGCTAAGGGGAAAGGGATTTTACTCCCGTTATTTCCTAATCCCCAAGGCAAAGGGGGGTCTATGACCCATTCTAGACCTTCGCAGACTCAACAAATTAATAGTCAAGCTCAGGTTCCGCATGGTCTCCCTAAGCACTATCATCCCGTTACTGGGTCCAGGAGATTGGTACGCTGCCCTTGATATGAAGGATGCCTATTTCCACATTGCCATTCATCTGGTACACAGATGCTTCCTATGGTTTGTGATAAACTGCAAGCATCACCAGTTCATGGTGCTCCCATTCGGCCTTTCCAGAGCCCCCCGTATGTTCACCAAGTGCACGGCGGTGGTGGCGGCTTTTTTGCGCAAAAGACAGGTTCAAGTGTGTACCCGTACCTCGATGATTGGCTGCTGACAGGACGCTCCAAAGAACAGGTGCAGTCCCACGTTACACTGGTCAGGGACACCTTTCACAGCCTGGGGCTCCTTCTCAACATAAGCAAGTTGTCACTCATACCGACCCAAAGGATAGAATTCATAGGGGCGGTTCTGGACTCAGTACAGGCAAAGGCAAGCCTCCCAGAACCCAGGTTACAGGCCATAGAACAAATTGTCAAGACGATATTGTATACCCCATCACAACTGTCAGGGGTTGCCTGATGTTAATAGGACATATGGCAGCCTGTACTTACGTAGTCAAGCATGCCAGACTGAGGCTCAGGCCCCTACAAGCATGGCTTGCATCATGTTACTGCCTGCCACAAGACATCCTGGACATGATAGTAACGGTACCCAGGCAAGTCTTAGAGTCTCTGCGTTGGTGGCTGGACCAACCAGTAGTCTGTGCGGGAGTCCCCTTCGCCACAACCCAACCTTCACTGACGCTAGTAACAGACACGTCGGATCTGAGTTGGGGTGCACACCTAGGGGATCTGAGAACACAAGATCTCTGGTCACAGGACGAGATACCCCTCCATATCAATCCGAAGGAGCTCAGAGCGGTTTGTCTGGCCTATCAAACCTTTCACGCCACTTTGCAAGGTCACAGCGTGACAGTCTTGACAGACAACACCACCGCCATGTTCTACATAAACAAACGGGTGGAGCTCACTCCTCATTCCTCTGCCGCAAGGCTCTTCTCCTCTGGGATTTCTGTATAGCCCGGTTCATACAGCTGGAAGCATCCTACCTCCCTGGGGTAAGAAATGAGCTGGCCGATCGCCTCAGCAGGTCCTTCCAAGCTCATGAGTGGTCAGTCCGATCAGATGTCCTGCAGTCAGTTTTCCAAAAGTGGGGTTATCCCCAAGTCAATCTATTCACTACCAAGGACAACAAACAGTCCCCTCAGTTCTGCTCATTTCAAAACCACAGCCCAGACTCCATCTCCAACGCGTTCTTAATGCAGTGGGGTGAGGGTCTGAAGTATGCTTTCCCTCCAATCCCGCTGATCCACCGGGTCCTGCTCAAGATATGCAGGGACAGAGCAATGGTGATCCTGCTTGCCTGGATCTGGCCACGTCAGCATTGATACACAACGCTCCTCAAACTTCAGTAGAGGCCCCAATAGCCCTACCCCTGTATCAGGACTTGATCACTCAGGACCACGGGCACATCCTCCACCCAAACCTACAGTCCCTGCACCTCATGGCTTGGAAGTTCCATTGCTAAACTCGATGGAGAGCCAGTGCTCTCAACCAGTGAGATAAATACTTCTTGGCAGCAGGAAACCTTCCACTAGGTGAACTTACTTGGCCAAGTGGAAAATGTTCTCCTGCTGGTGTGAACCCAGATGTCTGTTACCGCTCCAGGTATCTATCCCAGTTATTCTGGACTACCTGCTTCACCTCAAGTAACAAGGCCTATCACTTTCATCCATCAGAGTACACCTGATGGCTATCTCAGCTTTCCATCCAGGAGAATCTGGGTGCTCAGTGTTTTCAAATCCCATGGTGGTGTGTTTCCTCAAAGGATTAGAGAGGGTGTACCCTTACTCTCGACCACCACTACCAACCTGGAATCTGAACCTGGTCCTCTCCAAGCTCATGAGCCCACCGTTCGAGCCCCTGGCCACTTTTTCCCTCCTCTACCTTTCATGGAAGGTAGCGTTCTTGGTGGCCATTACATCGGCGAGGAGAGTGTCTGAACTAAACGCTCTCACCTCCAAACCCCCTTATATGGTGTTTCATACGGGCAAGGTGCAACTTAGACTGCACCCTAGATTCCTTCCCAAGGTGGTCTCCCAGTTCCACATGGGACAGGACATTTGTCTGCCTGTGCTTTTTCCAAAGCCTCACACAAGCCTGCAGCAGCAGAGTTTGCACATGCTAGATGTTTGAAGAGCCCTAGCATTCTACATAGAGCGCACAAGACCTTTTTGCAAATCAACCCAACTGTTTGTGGCCATAGCCGATAGAAAGAAGGGCTTTCCAGAATGTTCTCAGCGCATCTTGTTCTGGATCACAGACTGCATTCACACATGCTATGAGTTGGCTAAGGTTCCAGCTCCACCAATCACAGCCCATTCAATGAGAGTGCAAGCATCTCCGACTGCCTTTCTGATGAAGGTACCCATCCATGAAATTTGCAAAGCAGCTACCTGGTCTTCAGTGCATAGGTTCACAGCTCACTATGCCATCAACCAACAGGCCAGAGATGATGCAGCAGTTGGCAGGGCTGTCCTCCAATCAATCATTCCTTGACTCCTACCCACTTCCAATGGTCAGCTTGGAAGTCACTGAATTGGAATGGACATGAACAATCACTCGAAGAAGAAAAGATGGTTACTTCACATCTTGAAGAACACGTTACAAGAGGTTTGTTCACGTCCATTACAGTACTTGCCCCCCTTCCCCTCTCTCGGAGTCAACAGCAAGAAGGAATCGAAGGGGGTCGGGCCAGCAGGGTACTATATATAGCGCAATAAGGGAGCCACTCTAGGGGGCTCCTCTGCCATCTTGATGGGAGCTGTTAAGGGAAAAAGTTTCTGATGTCCGTGCATGTGACATGCGCACACCTAATTGGAATGGATGTGAACAGGGCTGGCTCCAGGCACCAGCAAAGGAAGTAGGTGCTTGGGGCAGCCAATACAAAGGGGCGGCATTCTGTCCGGTATCGGGGCGGCACCTCCGGGTCTTTGATGGGAATTCGGTGGCGGGTCCCTCAGTCCCTCTCTTCCCCTTTGAGCTGCCCAAAGAGGAAGAGAGGGAGTGAAGGACCTGCCACCTAAGAATGGAGCAGCGCGATTGAACTGCCGCAGAAGTGTCGCCAATCGGCTTTTTTTTTTTTTTTTTTTTTTTTTTTTTGCAGCTTGGTGCCGCAGAAAAGCTGGAACTGGCCCTCAACCTGAACAACACATCTTGAAGAACAACAGTTAGGAGAGATAAGTAACCATCTTTTTCCTGTTGCAGGAGTGAGCTGTAAGGGGCTCTAAGAGCTAGGGTAACCAGACACCAAGTGTGAAAAATAGGGACTTTAATTGGGGGAAGGGGGGTGTAGTATAGTTGTATAAAAAAGAGAGCGCTGCTAAGAGTGGGGGTGGGCCTGATAATAGGTGGAGATCTGGTCATCCGCCCAGAAGTCTACAGCCCCCTAGGCAGCCGGGGTTCCGTGGTTGTAGTTGTGCTAGAAACAATTCAAGACTTTCTCGATGCCTGAAGCTTCACAGCTGGGCGAGTTCACTAGAGGCCGTTTCCCACCTGTAAGGCGGGGGAACAATGCCCGGTGAGCGGGCCCGAGTCACCCAGTGGCATCTCCCCGAAGCGCGTCCCCCGGGCTCAGCCGAGCGAGCGGTTGCCTGGGGTTTGGCAGCGGTTAGCGGGGGGGGCTAAGAGACACGGGGGGCAGACGGACACCAGCCGGGGGCGCACCCCGCCGACGAGCTCAGCCCCGCACAGGGCTCTCCCGCCGGCCGGCCGCTCTCGGTGCCCCGGGGCGGGCGGCGGCGGCTGCAGCGCCCCTACCGCCCGCCTCCGCCTTCCTCCTTAGTTCCAACCGGTTCGGACCGGCCCGGGGTCCGGCCCCGCGCGCAGCAGCGGCCCCTGCCCTGAATGCGCCGGCAGCCGCTCGCCCACGGCCATAAATAGGCGGCGGCGGCTCCGCTGTCACAGCCGGTGCCGGGCTGCGCCGCGTCCCCGATGCGCTGCTGGCTGCACCCAGCGGGGCTGCAGGTAACGCGGGTGGGGCCAGTGCCCGGGGCAGCGGCGATGGCGGCATCGCCCCTGCCCTAGTGCCCGGGGCTTGCAGAGCCTCGCTGCGGGCTGTGCGGCGGGAGCCTCGCGCGCTCCCGGGCAGCCCATGGAGGGGGTGACGGGTCCGCTCCGCGAGTCCCTGCAGCACGCCCCGGGTCGGGGCCGCAGCCCCTGTCCGAGCGCGCGCGCCCACCCCTGCCTCGGAGCCCGCCCGCCTGCCCGGGCCGGGCACAGAGATGCCCCAGCCGCACTGACTTCTTCTGTCTGCCCCAGGCGAGCCCCGCTGGGTGACTCCTTGTACTGCCAACATTTACAGGGCAAGGGGTAGCTGAGGGCGGCCGCCCCATGCTCGGTTCATCTCGGGTAGCATGTGAGTGTCAGAGCCGGGCGTGCACTAGCCGGAGTGCTGCTGGTTGGCCGACAAGAGACAGAGAGAGAGCCGAAACTCCGGATGCCCTCGAGTTTGGGGGGTTGAAATGAGGCGATGACAGCGCTTGTTGAGGTAGTGTTTTGGATTTAAGTTAAGTGCAGGCATAAGTAGTCTGTCTTTGCACAGTTGATTGGGTGTAAACTTCTCTTCTATTGGCTTTTACTAGTATAATATGAGGGTCTTTTGTGCAGTAAACGTATGCCCTAAATAGGGAAAGCAGTAGTCACTAGTCGTTAGAAGAAGGAATGTAAGATTCAGGATCCCTGGATTCTGTTGCTGGTTCTGCCCCCAGCTTGGTATTTGACTTTGGGTAAAGCATTTCCTAGCACAGTGCCTCAGTTTATCCTACTTATAGGACTGACGTTTCTGATATGTTTTTATAATGTCTTGCATATAGTGTGTCGAGGCCAGCCCGGTCCAGGCCTTACTGCAATAGAGATTTTCCATAATCTGTAATAAAACTAGGTTTAATTCTTCCCTTGCATGGGGCGCTATGAGACTTCATTAAAGTTTCTGAAGCATTGCTAAGCATTCTAATGCAAGAAGCTACAAAAGTGTAGACGATTATTATTATTTTTATATATTTTCTTATTTCTAGGTAGCATATATTAGTACAGTAATAGTATGGTATTTTTACTGCACACTGACATGTTACTGCCCTAAATCAGCATGATAAAGAATTTGTACTGGTGTTAGATTTGGAGTAATAATGTATTTAGCAATTTCACAATTGCTTCTGCTTGGATAGTGATGGCTGAAAATAGAAAGCATTATGTTTTACAAAACTTGTGCAGCAAAAAATCCAATTCATTTCAATATCTTTCAACACTCTGTGTAGGGGAACCAAGAGCACAGGGAGTGTCTAGTTTCTGTTTATCCTTGAATGGGACAGACTGAACTGAACAACAACATTTTCTTCCAAGATGTCACACTAGGGATGTAACATCCCGAACAGGTAGACAAGAAGAATCTGGGAACTAAGCAATCTGAGAGGAGACTTGCTTTAATGATCTCTAGGTGTGTCTCTCTTTGTGTAAACTTTTATCATCCAAAATTGGATTTGGGGTAGGTCATGTAATTTTGCTCTCTATACCAGCAAGGAGGAAGATTTGTATTGGGGGAGGAAGACCATGAGAATTGGTGGCTATAAAACATTGCATCAATTAATAGAAAAGGGACCTGTGCACTTGTTGAGAGAACCAACAATAGAAGGAACAGATATGGACTCTGATATGTAAGGCTACAGCTGTCAGCTTTTGACCTTTGCAACTGACATCTACTATTAAAGGAAGTCAAAGGACCATTCTTAATACATATGGTTTCTAAAATTATTTTTAATAGTAGCCTGTTTCTGACTGTTAGTTATTTTCACTTTTTTTGGTGGAGTGATCAGAATTTGAAAACAGTTATAATTGGTTATACTTAGCAGACTGATGTATCTGAGGTCAGCTCATCTAAGAACATGTTGATGCTTCTTTATGTGGATGTAGTTTGTGCAAGAAAATTATTATATGGTAATTGGAGTAAAAATCCTTGATTCATTTGGTGATAATTTTCTTTTACAGAAAAATGTAGTGGAAGAAACTATTTACTTTTTCTTGAACCTCAGAGGTTACTTATCAAAGGGAAAGTAGAGAGAGAGTGGAGGGGGTAAGTACAGAAAAGAGAAATTGAGGGGAAATAGTGAAATTTATGGAAGTTTAAATTTAAAAATTGTAAGCTGGAGTGAAGGTAGAAAGTGCATATGAGTAACTTTAAAGTAAAAACTACAAAAATGTTGTAATTAAGGAATAATTTGAAATTCAGAGTTATAATACAACTTCAGAGAAACCTCTACCATTTGAAAGTATGAAAATGTACGCTAAGGTACTCGTATTCTCTTAACTCTGTACCAATGCCCTGCGAACATGGAATGATTTAGTTTTAATCATGAACTTGTTATGCTGACCTCTGCTTCCTTTGCAGCCATATACTGTCAACAGAAAATAATATACTTTACAAATTCGTAGCTAGACAAATAGTAAATTGAAGGCTTTTATTCCCTTGATTAAGATGCTATGTTCCACATACAGGAATCCTTGTGCTTAGAGTTAATGTACCTACCATATGCACACTTACCATAGGCCAAGTTCATTCATATATATTTATATAGCTAGATAAAAGCACTGGATTAAATGAAGTTAGCGTTGTGATGAGGCAAATTACAAAACCAGTCCTCTGTGTTGCTCATTTTCAATATTGCATTTTAAACCTCTGCTAACTTGGTTTTGTCTCCAACTGTCAGATGTCACAACAGCATACTGTAGATTTCATAAAGCTTTTATGAAACATTTTCTCCTTTGGGTCTCTTCTGTGGCTGTTAAAATTTATGATTACCAGGTTAATGTTTTACATAATGGGAAATTCTGATGCTAATTCCTCTAAATGTAAAGTTTAAGATACACAGTTAAAGTGCTTAAACTACTGTATTTCCATACTTTTCAAGTGATTGGATTTATTTTAAATCCACTAGTTTTTTGTTTTGTTTTGGTTTTTTTTTAGTTTCTAATGCAGGGGTGGGCAAACTTTTTGGCCTGAGGGCTGCATTGTGTTTCAGAAATTGTATGGAGGGTCGGTTAGGGGAGGCTGTGCCTCACCAAACAGCCAGGTGTGGTCCGGCCCCCGCCCCCTATCTCCCTCCATCCTCCCTCCCTGCTTCTTGCCCCCCGATGTCCCCCCCCCGGGACTCCTGCCCCATCCAACCCCCCCATTCCCTGATGGCCTCCCCGCCACCCCATCCAACCCCCCCTCTTCTTCCTGACTGCCCCCTGGGACCCCTGCACCCATTCAACCCTGCCCTCTGACTGCCCCAACCCCTATCCACAGCCCGCCCCCTGACCACCACCCCGAACTCCCCTGTCCTCTATCCAACCCCACCTGGTCCCTGCCCCCTTACCGAGCTGCCTGGAGCACTGGTGGCTGGAGGCGCTACAGCCATGCCGCCCGGTTGGAGCCAGCCACGCCACCACGCAGCACAGAGCACGGGGTCAGGCTGCGGCGCTGCACCTGTGCTGCCTGGCCGCCCAGAGCATTGCGCCGGCAGCACGGCGTGCTGAGTCTGCGGGGGAGGGGGAAGAGCAGGGGAGGGGCCAGGAGCTCAGGGGCCGGGCAGGAGGGTCCTGCAGGCTGTAGTTTGCTCACCTCTGTTCTAATGGCTTTTTGATGATTGCAGTGTTCTTGAAAGATTGCTTTTACCCTTAAATTACTGAGATGTATTTCTAACATTAATTCCATCTTAATAACATTTTTAATCTATGAATTTTCTTTTTGTGTATATTACACACATTTAAAAAAATGCTTTTATACCTTGAGGATAGGGGAGGATAGGGGAGCAGGATAGCCTACAGGGTCCTAACATCTGCAGATGACTGATATTCAGGCAGCTAGGGAACCAGGGAACCCTCTGGAGCTTAATGTTGTGTGGTCTTTTTTGCTTCCCAGCCAGGCTCCATGACTTGGTTCCTCAGCATTTCACTACTCAAACAGACTCCATACTTTGACTCTTATATTGATTCTCTGCAGATCTGCTTATTATGCCTGCTGAAACAATGGGCCTGATACAAACTCTAGGAATGCTTTAGCAGCGGCTGCATACTTAAAACAAACCAACAACAACCACAAAAAAAAAAAAAAAAAGCAGCAGGGAGACCAGTCTAGAACTGCTGTGGAAATCAAGCTAGAGAATGAATAACTCAAGGAAGCTGACTAGGGAGCCAGAATGACGGCAGGATCTGCCAGTGTTTGGTGACTCCTGTAGAGCTTGGAAACACTTCAGGCACTCTGAGCTGATGATAGGGGAGAGAGAAGCCAAGGTGAGTTTAGGAGCTCTATAGGTCTACAGGAGTCACTAGGGAAATAGGAGTCCATCTGCCTGTTATGGTTTATGCCAGGGGTCGGCAACCTTTCAGAAGTGGTGTGCCGAGTCTTCATTTATTCACTCTAATTTAAGGTTTTGCGTGCCAGTAATACATTTTAAAGTTTTTAGAAGGTCTCTTTCTATAAGTCTATAATATATAACTAAACTATTGTTGTATGTAAAGTAAATAAGGTTTTTAAAATGTTTAAGAAGCTTCATTTAAAATTAAATTAAAATGCAGAGCTCCCCAGACTGGTGGCCAGGACCCGGGCAGTGTGAGTGCCACTGAAAATCAGCTCATGTGCCGGCATGTGTGCCATAGGCTGCCTACCCCTGATTTATGCTGATACTCTGTCTCTTTTGGCTGTTGCCTTCCTGCTTCCCATATGTACATATGGTAATACATTGTAATCTCAAAGCATCCTTGTATTGCTTAGACAGCAGAATTTTTGTAATGGTTAGGGCCCTACCAAACTCACAGTCCATTTTGGTCAATTTCATGATCATAGGATTTAAAAAATCATAAATTTCATGATTTCAGCTATTTAAATCTGGAATCTCATGGTGCTGTAATTGTAGGGGTCCTGACCCAAAAAGGAGTTGTGTGGGGGTCGCAAGGTTATTGTAGGGGGTGTTGTGGTATTGCTATCCTTACTTCTGAGCTGCTGCTAGTGGCAGCGCTGCCTTCAGAGCTGGGCAGCTGGAGAGCGGCAGCTGCGGGCTGGGCCTGGAATCCCAGCTCTGAAGGCAGAGCCACTGCTAGCAGCAGCGCAGAAGTAAGGATGGCATGGTATGGTTTTGCCACCCTTACTTCTGCACTGCTGCCTTCAGAGCTGGGTGACCAGATAGTGGCAGCCGCTGACTGAGAGCCCTGCTCTGAAGGCAGCAGTGCAGAAGTAAGGCTTGCATGGTATGGTATTGCTACCATTATTTTTGCAGTGCTGCTGGTGGGGTGCTGCCTTCAGAGCTGGTTGCCCGGCCAAGAGCTGCCAGTCTCCGGCTGCCCAGCTCTGAAGGCAGCATAGAAGTAAGGATGGCAATACTGCCTCCCCTAAAATAACCTTGTGACCCCCCCCCACCCACAACTCCCTTTTGGGTCAGGACCCCCAATTTGAGAAACACTGGTCTCCCCTGTGAAATCTGTATACTATTGGATAAAAGCACACAAAAGACCAGATTTCATTGGGGGAGACCAGATTTCACAATCCGTGACGCGTTTTTCATGGCCGTGAATTTGGTAGGGCCCTAGTAATGGTATTCATGGAAGTCATAACTTCCATGATTTCTAAGTCTTTTTCTGAGGTCCCATTATTTAAGCGTTTCCTGTCCCCTTTTTCTAGGGTCCATTATCTTTTCCCTGTCTTGGCTCAAGACATGTCATTGACCCTCCTATGTGTGGCTGTGAAAATTGTCCTTGCTTGTGATGTGTGTTTGTATATTCTGCTGGTACCTTCTGCATGCGGTTGGGGCTGAAGACAAATAGCAACAAAATCTTCAGGGCCTCCCATGCAGGTGGAGGCAGCAGATCTCCAGACAAGGAGGTACTGGTGAAGATTCTGCTCTCACTGGCGTCTTCTATGCATGATTCTAAATATTACATTACAGCATGCCCTGTTCAGGGAAGCATTGGAGATTCTATCAGCAAAGAAGTACAACAGCTTCCATGTCTGATTTTGAGAGAACCTCAGTGAGACCAGACTGCTGCCAGGGACATGGAAGTGATGGACAGTCACTTCCTCTTCCCGCCAGTGCTGTTGCCAAGTATGGCACAGGGGGTTCTTATTACTGGAATCTTTCCAGCACACAGAAATGTTTTCAGGAGATACATTCCTGTCAATGGGACTTTATTTCCTCAAGGAAGAGTGAAGGGAACCTTTGCTGGCTTAGGTTTCTCCTGACAGCACAGAAGGCAGGAGTAGGTATCTGAGGACACTGCACTGAGAATGAAAATTCCATTGTTGCTGTCCCCATCTATATAATGTGATGACTGGAGAAGATACCAGCAACTGGTAATTGAGGTAAAGATCTGGCTGTCAGTGGCTGGGGTGTATCGGGTAAGAGTGCAGCTTGTGAGAATGGCAAGGAAGAGTTTTGTTTTCAAAGTAATCCCTGACAAACTTCCTGCTAATATGTTTAGACTTTGAAGGCTGTTTTTTTTTTCTCCCCCCAAGGAAAAGGACCAAAGACTTAATTTAAAAAAATAGGTGTCTGTGTGTCATTTGGCATTCATTAAAAGTCTGCTGGTGCCCAATGAAACATTCTGATTCCAATTCAACCATGAGTAACTTCTCAAGTATGGCTGCACACTCGTTAAAGTTAGTCCTGTGCTCTTGATCTCAGCAAGACCTTTCAAATAAATTACATTTGAAGTTTCTTGAACAAGCTGTTTTTTTAAAGTTTGGCAGTTACATCTAACATCTCTTTTCTTTCTAAGATCTCTATCTCAAAAATGGTGTGTCCAGATTACCTCAAATCAGATACCAAAAAAATCTGTTGCGTAGAAAACACAAATTTTAAAGTAGAAATGACTCAAGTATTTTAGGATGAGGACAAAATCAGGCTTATCAGCTTGTGACTATGGCATAATAAAGTTTGCTAGAGGCTTTGATTGTGCTTGGTAAAAATAGTAAATCAATATAATATCTTTGTCTTATTAGTAAAGAAAATCTGATATGTAAATGGAACTATTATGTAAATGATAGGATGTACGCTTTCACTGATATCAGTTTATAGGATTTAATGTTAATTGCAATGTAAAAGATATGTTTAGGAAAAAGAATAATGTGCCTATATTAAGTACCTTTAATTTTAATTACCAAAATAAAGCAAAAAATATCTTCACAGTGCAAAGTAAGTGTTTCCAAAGTGTATCAAGCTAAATTGTCAGCTGGTATAAATTGGCATAGTTGCATTGAAGTCACTGGAGTTATGCAGATTTACTCCAGATGAGTATCTAATCCAGATTTTTAATCTCCCCCCCCCCATTTTCAATTAGAGCATGACAAAACATTTGTGACCAAGACATTTTTTTTTCTTTAATGTCTGGAACAAGAACAACTGATTTAAACAATTTTTGCTGAGCCTGTATGCCAAGTTTCTGAGCTTCAACACAATAGAAATTAAAGGCTTGACACTGCAGCTAAAATGTAGAGAAAAATATTCATCATAGAAAAATATTTTGTGGCATGAATTGTTAGAGAACATAGCAGAATAAATATTTTAACCATATTTTAAGTGCAATCACCACTTTTAGTATTTTATTAGTTTTCTGAGAACTTCCCTGTTTTGTTTGTGTCTGCAAAGTAGTCTTTCTTGAAAATATTGCAATATGCACCACTTTCATAGAATATCAGGGTTGGAAGGACCTCAGGAGGTCATCTAGTCCAACCCCCTGCTCAAAGCAGGACCAATTCCCAACTAAATCATCCCAGCCAGGGCTTTGTCAAGCCTGACCTTAAAAACCTCTAAGGAAGGAGATTCCACCACCTCCCTAGGTAACCCATTCCAGTGCTTCACCACCCTCCTAGTGAAAACCTTTTTCCTAATACCCAACCTAAACCTCCCTCACTGCAACTTGAGACCATTTCTCCTTGTTCTGTCATCTGGTACCACTGAGAACAGTCTAGATCCATCCTCTTTGGAACCCCCTCTCAGGTAGTTGAAAGCAGCTATCAAATCCCCCCTCGTTCTTCTCTTCTGCAGACTAAACAATCCCAGTTCCCTCAGCCTCTCCTCATGATTAGGGGGGCTGGAGCACATGACTTATTTTTTTTGCCCTCCGCTGGACTCTTTCCAATTTTTCCACATCCTCCTTGTAGGGGCACAGTACTCCAGATGAGGCCTCACCAATGTCAAACAGAGGGGAATGATCACGTCCCTCGATCTGCTGTATACAGCCCAAAATGCCATTAGCCTTCTTGGCAACAAGGGCACATTGTGGACTCATATCCAGCTTCTCGTCCACTGTACCCCCTAGGTCCTTTTCTGCAGAACTGCTTCGGTCCCTAGTCTGTAACAGTGCATGGGATTCTTCCGTCCTAAGTGCAGGACTCTGCACTTGTCCTTGTTGAACCTCATCAGGTTTCTTTTGGCCCAATCCTCTAATTTGTCTAGGTCCCTCTGTATCCTGTCCCTACCCTCCAGCGTATCTACCACTCCTCCCAGTTTAGTGTCATCTGCAAACTTGCTGAGAGTGCAGTCCACGCCATCCTCCAGATCATTAATGAAGATATTGAACAAAACCGGCCCCAGGACCCACCCTTGGGGCACTCTGCTTGAAAACAGCTATCAACTAGACATGGAGCCGTTGATCACTACCCGTTGAGCCTGACGATCTAGCCAGCTTTCTATCCACGTTATAGTCCATTCATCCAGCCCATACTTCTTTAACTTGCTGGCAAGAATACTGTGGGAAACTGTATCAAAAGCTTTGCTAAAGTCAAGGAATAACACATCCACTGCTTTCCCCTCATCCACAGACCCAGTTATCTCCTCATAGAAGGCAATTAGGTTAGTCAGGCATGACTTGCCCTTGGTGAATCCATGCTGACTGTTCCTGATCACTTTCCTCTCCTCTAAGTGCTTCAGAATTGATTCCTTGAGGACCTGCTCCATGATTTTTCCAGGGACTGAGGTGATGCTGACTGGCATGTAGTTCCCTGGATCCTCCTTCTTCCCTTTTTAAAAGATGGGCTCTACATTAGCCTTTTTCCAGTCACCCGGGACCTTCCCCGATTGCCATGAGTTTTCAAAGATAATGGCCAATGGCTCTGCAATCACATCTGCCAACTCCTTTAGCACCCTTGGATGCAGCGCATCCAGCCCCATGGACTTGTGCTCATCCAGTTTTTCTAAATAGTCCCGAACCACTTCTTTCTCCACAGAGGGCTGGTCATCTCCTCCCCATACTGTGCTGCCCAGTGCAGCAGTCTGGGAGCTGACCTTGTTTGTGAAGACAGAGACAAAAAAAGCATTGAGTACATTAGCTTTTTCCACATCCTCGGTCACTAGGTTGCCTCCCTCATTCAGTAAGGGGCCCACGCTTTCCTTGACTTTCTTCTTGTTGCTAACATACCTGAAGAAACCCTTCTTGTTACTCTTAACATCTCTTGCTAGCTGCAACTCCAAGTGTGATTTGGCCTTCCTGATTTCACTCCTGCATGCCTGAGCAATATTTTTATACCCCTCCCTGGTCATTTGTCCAATCTTGCACTTCTTGTAAGCTTCTTTTTTGCGTTTAAGATCAGCAAGGATTTCACTGTTAAGCCAAGCTGGTCGCCTGCCATATTTACTGTTCTTTCTACACATTGGGATGTTTTTTTCCTGCAACCTCAATAAGAATTCTTCAAAATACAGCCAGCTCTCCTGGACTCCTTTCCCTCTCATGCTATTCTCCCAGGGGATCCTGCCCATCAGTTCCCTGAGGGAGTCAAAGTCTGCTTTTCTGAAATCCTGGGTCCGTATTCTGCTGGTCTCCTTTCTTCCCTGTGTCAGGATCCTGAACTCGACCATCTCATGGTCACTGCCTCCAAGGTTCCCATCCACTTTCGCTTCCCCTATTAATTCTTCCTGGTTTGTGAGTAGCAGGTCTAGAAGAGCTCTGCCCCTAGCTGGTTCCTCCAGCACTTGCACCAGGAAGTTGTCCCCTACACTTTCCAAAAACTTCCTGAATTGTCTGTGCACTGCTGTATTGCTCTCCCAGCAGATATCAGGGTGATTAAAGTCTCCCATGAGAACCAGGGCCTGCAATCTAGTAACTTTTGCTAGTTGCCGGAAGAAAACCTGTCCACCTCATCCCCCTGATCTGGTGGTCTATAGCAGACTCCAACCATGACATCACCCTTGTTGCTCACACTTCTAAACTTAATCCAGAGTCTCTCAGGTTTTTCTGCAGATTTTCATATTGGAGCTCTGAGCAGTCATACTCATTTCTTACATACAATGCAACTCCCTCACCTTTTCTGCCCTGCCTGTCCTTCCCGAACAGTTTATATCTATTCATGTTGAGCACAAAAATGCAAATCATAGATGGTATTTTAATACAAGAAGATTTCTGCAAACCCTTCAGTAGTTGTGTGTGTAATCTTTTGCAGAAATGAGAAGGTACCATTTTATATAGTTTGAAGGGTTCTGACTACAGAAAATGTGTCTATTTTTAAATGCTGTTGATCAAAACTGCAATTATATGATAACACATCTGCATACAAATAATACAGAGTTGATAGCAGCTAACACATCAAGAGACACTTACTAACAATAAGTTATGAGAGAAACTTAGAAAATAAAAAGAAAAAAGCCCTTGATTTATAACTGATAGTAATATATTCTTAAGACAGTCTGTCGTCTTATAACCCTGTAAATCATTCCTAAAGAGCCCTAGAGTGGTCAAAGTTTGTTTTATGTTTGTAGGCCTGTATTTTTCTCTTCTTGGGTCCAAGGTTGCTGTCAGCCCCTAATTGATCAAGAGAGGGTCAGTATTTCTCCACTCTAATAAGTTTTGAAGTTCCTAGTAGTGTGTTTTAAAAAAAGGATCAAGCCTTCACCAAGAGATCAGACTTTCATATTTGTTTTACTATGCTAGCCGTCGGCTGTTTGTGCTGAAGAACTTTTTATTTAATATTTTCCCCACAGGTAGAATTACCAAGTGGAACTGGAGTAATATATTCTAGAAGGTTGAAGGAGTCTAGACCATCTTCTGTAAGTGTACTTCTTAAATCAATTGCATCTCTATTCCCACCATTTCCCATGTCTCAGTAATGAACATCTGTAAAAATGATATTGACTTTTTGTCTTGTGAGCTTTCCATAATGTATTTCTTAATTGAATTTTCACTTAAGAGGTATGCAATTCTGAGCATTTAAATTTTGTCTGTCTTTATTATTTTTGTAAAATATCTTTGAATTTTAATGGAGAAGAAAAAGTATATATTCCCTATGTTGCTTGATTTGCAGACATGCTCTAAGTTACTTCTCTGCTGCTGTTTTTGTTTCTCACTATCACAGCACCTTCTTCCCAGTGATTTAAACTTAATACCCAGTTCTACTTAGACAGTTTGCACATAGATCTGAAATCACTTTACAAAGGAGGTCAGTATCATTATGACCATTTTACAATAGGGAAACTGAAGCACAGACTAGCGAAGTGACTTGCCCAAGGTCACGTGTGGAAGGATTAGAAGCTGGGCTTCCTGCATACCAGTCCTGTGTACTATCCACTGGGACACATTACTTCTCCTAGTCACCTCTGTAGTGATTTATCTGTTGACTCTTCATGACTCTAAAATAGCTTGGCCTGGAAACTCCGAATTTTATACTTGTTGGTCTAGGGGAGGATGGATTGTGCTTTTGGTCAGCTGTGGGCAATCTGTTACTAAAAGGAGTTTTTCTACATTAGGAATCTCACAGGGCTGCTAAATGTATAGTTAGCTGTCTGGAGTTCAGGAAGCCCATACAAGTCAGATATACCCTTCCCAAAATACTCATTAGTGATGTGCATCTTAAGACCTCTGCATAGTGTGGCAGCTCTGATGGAGGTCTTAGGAACAGGGCCGGCGCTTCCATTTAGGCGACCTAGGCAGTCGCCTAGGGCACCAGGATTTGGGGGGGGCGGCATTTTGCCACCCTCGGGGGCAATTCGGCGGCGTGGGGTCCTTCCGTGCTCCGGGTCTTTGGTGGCAATTCTGCGGTGGGTCCTTCACTCACTCCGGGACCCGCTGCCAAAGTGCCCCGAAGACCGGGAGCGCAGAAGGACCTCCCTGCCGCAGAATTGCCGACGACGACCGGGAGCGCGGAAGGACCCCCGCCAAGGGCACCAAAAACCCTGGCACCCCTCCTGCTTAGGAAACTTATATTAAATCATGATCAAGTTTTTCAGGTACATACAGTATTTATGTGCAATTCAGGAAACTTACACCTGCTGGTTGAGGCTCCCAAAGCATATAAAAGCAATAAGCTTAAGGTGGTGGTTTTGGTAGTTCTAGTGCCCTAGATGTCATTTCGTTTGCAGGAATGAGCAGAGGGCTGTTTCCAGTTCTACTGTTACTTCTGCCCCAAATACGGAATCTCCCTCCCACACAATAACACCTCCTGAGGTCTAGGGTGGGCAAGATTCAGTCTGGGGCTGCATGACAGGCTTTGTATACATAAGTATCGTTAGTGTCTGATACTTTGTGGTGTTGCATGGATTAAAAAGTGAACTCTGCACCACTGGAAAGCAAATTACCCCACTTTCCATAAGGACCTTGTACTCATTTCTAGCCCCAAGATAATAGATTCAAATCTGTGACATTTTTATTTGTAGAAAGCTATTTTATGTTGTTTTTGGAGCAGTTTTATCTTTATTAATTTTCCCCTCCTTTTGAGCCCTGTACAATTGGACTCATGGTAACTAAGGCACCTCCAGATGGAGCAATAAAAAAAAAAGTTAAGTGATGTAAGTTTGTGTGTGTGTGTGTGTGTGTATGGTGTGTATATATATAAAAATAAATATAATGGCTTATCACTGACATTTCATGTATTGTTACATCTTGTGCATGTTTTATAAGAAATGCTAAGGAGTGTTTTGTTCCTGTGCAGTGTTGCTTGGTTACTGTCCAAGAACCTTTGTGCTGTGTGGATTTTTGTTTTTTGTTGTTTTTTTGTTTTGTTTTGTTTTTGTTTTGACAAGTTCAGCTCTATGTGTAAATAATACTTTTGGTTACAAGAATCAAATGATTGTGTTAGCAAGTGTAGACTAGTTCAGGGGTTCTCGCAACAAATTTTTTGGTGGCCTCAGAGTGCAGCCACCAACTCTTACTGGTGGCCGCACTACTTTTTTCCTAAAATACTCAATTAACTTTAGGAAAAATAATTAAATGTGCACAGATTCACATCCAAATCATTGTAATGTATATTTGTAGGGTTTTTTGGTAAACTCAATAACAAAAATTATGCTGCCTTCCCCTTCGCCGTCCCCCCTCCCCCATGCAGGGCTTAGTGGGTGGTGAGGCTTGCTGTGAGACATTATATATGTTAATATCACAGCCCACTTAATAGCTACCTGGGAGGCTATGAAAAGTGATATTGACAAACATACAAGTATCACTTTTCACAGATAGCTAGTCAATCTGCTGTGAAAAGTGATACTTGCATAATTGTTAATATCACTTTTCTCAGCAAGCCCCAGAACCCATTAAGCCCTGGATGGAGGTGGGGGGCGAAGGGGGAGGCAGTAGGGGGAGATGGATGTGAGACCAGGAAGGCAGCAGGGTCCTGGGGAAAAGGGGGGAGATGGATACAGGGCTGTGGGAGGCAGCGAGGGCCAGGGATAATGGGGGTGGGTGATGAGCACTGCTGTTGCATGGCCAGAGCCAGGGCCTGGTGTCTGTTGCCATGCAGCCAGGGCTCAGTGCCCGTGATCAGAACCCAGAGCTGGGGACAGGAACTGTGTGGCTGGAGCCAGGTACCTGAGCCTGCTGCCATGCAGCTGGAGCTGTGGGTCAGCGCCCAGGGCTAGTGCCTGCCTCCATGCGGCCAGAGCCTGGAGCTGGGTGCCGGAGTCCAGGAGTGCGTGACTGGAGCCAGGAGTCAGCGCTGCTGCTGTGTGGCTGGAGCCAGTGCTTGCTGCTGTGCGGCCAGGCCAGGGGTCAGCACCCAGGACCAGCTCCCATCATGGCCGGAGCCTGGGAACACAACTGCGGGTCGGTGCCTGCTGCTGTGCAGCTGGGGCAAGGGATCAGCACCAGGGGCTAGGACTGTGTGGCTGGAGCCTGGGGCCAGCGTCTGCCGCTGCATGGCCGGAACTGGGGAGTCACAGGCCGAATGAAACTCCATGGCCAGACCCAGGAGTTGGTGCCCAAAGCCCCATGCTTGGAGCTCGCTGCCCTGGGGCTGGGGGTCGGTGCCTGTGGCCAGCACCTGCTACTGGAGCCAGGAGCCAGGACCTGCTGCCATGCAGCTGGAACCAGGGGCTGGAGGCTGAAGCCCCGCAGCTGGAGTCCAGGGCCACATGGCCAGAGCCGGGAGTGGGTGGGTCAACAACCACTGCCCCACGGTCGGACCCTGGGGCCGCGTGGTCAGGTTCCTGAAGTCCCATCGCTGGAGCCTGCCACCCAAACCCTCTCCCCCCAGTGTGGATCAAGAAGTCACCTTTCTCCTGCAGTGTTGTGCCCCTCTCTCCAGAGGCGGTGCAGGGCAGAGCATCCAGGAGCAACAAGAAGGGAGGGGGAGGAGTCTATGCTTTGCCTCTCCTCATCACCACTCAGGAGGCTCTCATGGCCACATGAAAAGCCCCTGGTGGCCACATAAAGCCATGGTGGCCACATTTGAGAAATGTTGGACTAATTCATATTTTAGTTGTATGTTTTGTTTGTTCTCTGCTTTGTACAGAGCCGGCACTAGAAAATGGTATTGCTGAAGTCGCCAGATGGTGGATGGGGCTGGGTGATTGTCCTTGTTTCCTTCTTTACTCAGTTCTTCTGTTATGGGTCTCCGTTAGCAGTTGGAGTCTTGTATCTAGAATGGCTGGATACTTTTGGAGAAGGGAAAGGAAAGACTGCTTGGATTGGATCCCTTGCAAGTGGAGTTGGATTGCTTGCCAGTAAGTCTAGAAGCAATATATGTTTGTAAATGACATGCTTTTTTCATATTTTAATAGCTGTTAAATCTATTTATGCTTTTAAAATGCACTAAATGATTCATTTAAGAATGGGAATCTAGAAAGGACTTTCATACTGTATTTTGTCTTAATCCAATGTGGTTAATGGCATTATATTCATAACTACATTGTTGTGCATTAAACAAGTAAAATGCAAAACAGTATAATGTCAGTTTAACAGAAAGCAACCTGCCACTAATAATGTTGTCCTAAGGATAAATCCAAAATAACGATTACTTTAGCAAACTAAAAATAGCTGAGAGAAACTGCTTTTGTGAATCCTAATTTATACTGTGAACAAAAAATAAGAGCTTGGGAGGGGCATGGCACTTTCATTTGTTGTTTTGCTGAAAGCTGAACAAATAACCATTATCTTGATTTGTTGGATCCCAAGGAGAGCTCAATTAAGAAACTAGTTAGTCATTTTTCTAGCTTGAGGTATGAAACCACCAGTTGGAGGAGGTCAAGGATTCAGTTCCACTTTCTTTACTCAAGGAAAAACTCCCACTGAAGTCGGAAAAGGCATATATAAACGACTGCAGTAACTTCAGTAATGGGGAGTCTTTCTTCAATAAGGAGTGCATCATCCCAAGAGGAACAGCTGGATCTTGTGTGATAGAATATTTTCTGGGATGTCTATAGGTGAAATAACAGTGCTGCTGTTTGACTTTAATACTGAACACTGATTAGAGAGCTGTGTAACTGCTAGTTTTCACTATCCAAAGATTCATACATAGAAACTGTAACTTTTGCACAATATATCCAAGGCAAATCTTCATTATTTCCATCAGCAGATTCCACTTCATGCAAACAATCATATCTGTCTGTGACAGCAAAACTCTGAGCAAAGCCTCCTTTGCAAGAAAGAAGGAAGAAATAAGTTCTGTAACCAAGTGTGATTATTTGTAATAAGGGTCTTGCACTTTCAGGGCTAGATTCATAAATGGGATGTATGCTTTGCAGTGCTTGATGTTATGGCTAACTTGTATTCGGTTAGGTACCCTGCTGCGGAGTAGAACACCTAACACTAAGTTAGGTGCCAAAGCACCCCATACAGTGCCTGGGAAGAGTTGGGCCCTTAAAAAAGGGATGAATAGAAGCCAGCATGCTGAGTGGGGAGCTGTCTAAACTAGCCAGAAAGAAAGGCTGAGGAGAAGAGATGTGGCCTAAATCTGGGTCAGAGGGAGGTACTTCTCTCTACTTGGGATTCACAGCCGTGAACCCTCTCCAGAAGTGAGGGACTGGCCTGGCTTATGTTCTTTGTGTAGAGAGGAGGAGGAAGTGGCAGTGGTATCCATCTCTCCCCCACCCCTTTATTCAAGAGCCCCCTGGTCAGTGCATTCACCTAGGATATGGCAGACTAAGTTCAAATCTTCTCTGTCTGATGTGGAGGTGGGAATTGTACCCTGGTCTCTGATCTCCCAGGAGAGTGTCCTGATCACTGTGCTATAGGATATTAAGGGGAGGGGCTCACCCAGCCTCTTCTCGTGTTGAAGCTGTTCCACTTTGAATAATTAAATATTCCTGGGGCCAGAGAGAGATGGTGAGAATGACTCTATAGCTCAGTGACTAGGCACTCGCCGAGGTGGGGGAAGACCTAGATTTGAATCTCTGTTCCACATTAGGCACATAGGGATTTGAACCCCAATATACCATACCCTGAGTGAGTGCTCTAACCCTCTGGACTATTGGGTAAAAGAGGGCCCCTCTACCTCCTTCCCCCATCTTCCATGTTAAGTGTGCTCAGAGCATGCCTACTGGAGCCAGCCCTGCAGGCAAGCTAATCAGGGTAGGAGAGACACCTAGCTTGTGAATCCTGCTGGGGTTTTGGCATGAGTTAAGTGCTGAGCAACTCAGTGCTGTCAGAATTTAGGTGGCTATGTCCCGGCCCAGTGGCAAAAATTTAGGCTCCTATGGGATTTTACCAGTGGAAACTTCAGGCGCTTCCAGGCTTAGGTGGCAGCTGAGCAGTGGTTTTGTGAATGCCAGTGGTGCTTAAATATTGGCCTTAGGTGTGTTCAGCTTCTCCGGGGAGCTGCTCAGTGTGTTGAAGGATTGAGGCCTAAATGAAACTTCTGTGAGGGGAGTAAATGAGAGAAATGTTCTTTCTACCTTTACCTCAGTGATCAAAGCTACGTGACTCACTATCACCATCAGCCAAACCCTCCTCTGTGAGAAAAGCCCCAACTTCCTTTTACATCTGTCTAATCCTTCCCTCATTTCCTGCCAGCCATTAAACCCTTTAATCCCTCTAACTCAGTACAAAACAAATCACCAGTACTACATTTTACAGAAAGTTGAAATTTCTGTGACATCATAAAATAAATGGGAAAGAGATCTTGTAATGCACGTTACCATTGAATAATCTAGTACTCTTTTAACATTTAATTCTTTAAAAAAAAACAAACCAAACCCCTGTTTATCGGTATTCTGAGTGTTTTTACTCTTTTCAGAGCAGGAAGAGAACACTGCCTGCTTAATGGCCCTTCTTATATTTTATACTTTGAACATATAATAATAAGAGTTTTACAAAGTGCAGTATACACAAATATTTGATTGAAAACAAATTGTTTACCCCAGTGTTCCAGAAATTGAAATCCCAATGCCTTGGCATTTTTCCACTGGTCATTCAGACTGCATATAAATATTTTCCAGAAAAGGCCATAACTTATAAAAAGGAAGAATTAGAATGCTCCTGAAGTGCTAAAGTGTCATGGCTTGCTGGGACGGAGCAGACGTACACTCATGTCTGTTGGGCATAATATCGGATGAGATGATTACTTTTGTAGTCTGAAAAAAGGTAGTTTCTTGTACCTTGTCAGGACCTGACAATAATCTCGTAATCAATTTGATTAGGCAAAATGTTAAATCATTTGAATCAATGATTTAACAGAACACTAAGGGGTCAAAATCTGTTCCTGGATTAAGCTGGCAAAAAATGGGCATTCCTGGTATATATCTGAGGGCAAAATTTAGCCCATGGGTTGAAATTCAAGCTTCCTGCATCAAGTCTGACTACACTGGTGTTGTGCAGGGAACTAAATAGAGACCAGGAGAATGAAATTCACATCTGTGCTTCTGAGTGTATGTGCACGAGAGATGAATGTCATGGAACTGGAATACAATCACAACTTCTCGTGTCCGCTACATGGGAGCTAGTACCTCTCCTTTCTCCCCAGTGCAAGGATCATACATGGCTTAGGCAGCACAGAAAACCTTGTATGGGCCCTGGGGTAAATGTCACCATTAATAAGGAGAAATGTTTATTTCCTAATGTATTATCTTCATTAAATAGCAGTTCATTTAACAGTTGCATTTACCACTAGTAAGCTCATAAAAAGTTATGGCACTTAAATTGTTTGTTTATTTAAACAGTTTAATAATTTATAAATTATTCATTTAAGTAGTTTCAGTGTATTAACACATTAGGGTTACACTTTCTATCAGACCCATGGCAGGCTTATTTCTTATTATTTCTACAAACGGTTTTCAAAGCAACATCTTCAAGTGCCACTTTGCCAGCACTTTTGCACTAAAATTTGCATATTACTTATGTTAATGACAAATTTCTCATTTAGTTACTACTTTCATGTGTTTTTGGTGTTCTTAACATACCATACTGGTTGGGGACTTCCTCATTTATAGAGAGAATGAAAACCAGCTTCTATTATCATTTACACTGGTGTAATTCTGGTGTAGCTCAATTGATGCCATGAGATTGTAGTACACCAATGTAAATGAGATAAGAATGTGTGTGTTTTTCAGACTGGCACAAGAAACAAGTATTTTTAAAGAGCAATATCCATGTATTCTTTTTTTTCTCATAGTTTCAGTGTTTTCAAAAATGTAAATTTCAGACCTGCCGATTATGGTGAGTTTTAACTCCTTCACCTCATTACAGAGGATCTGTACAATGCCCTGCACATTTCATGAGACTCATGTAAAGAGCTGAACTGGGAATCAAGTACCACTTAGGGCCTTGTGCAGCACCCTCTTTATTGAGGTGAATTTCACATTAGCCTGGTTTCCCACTTGTGCCATCTCAACTATAATCCTGAAAACATTGTTAAGGCAATGTCTCATGTCAGTATTGTTAAAATAAGGGAGTCTTTCATTTTGTGCTATCATTGCATAGCTTAGTCATAACCTCCCTTTTCATGCTCAGCTTAGAAATTGTGGGCAAGTCAAGAAAAGGGTTTATAAAATCTTCTATATTTAAATGTGACACTCAAACCTTGCAATAAAGCTATTGTTAATTCTGTGCATGTTTATTTTTATAGCTGAAGGAAATGCAGAAGGAAATTACTCTTGTTTTTGAATTCAGTTGACTGACAGGGATCTAATATATTAATCTCAGTAAGGGGGGCAAAATGTCATTTTTACCTAGTTCTAGCAATTTAGGGTATTGTGAATGTCTGTTAAAAAATGAGAATTTTAATTATGTTCCTAAATGCCTCACCCCTCTTTTAAAGAAAACACTTTTAAATTTTAATATGCACTTGGTATACAAACCAAAATTAAATCAGAACCATGCACTTTACTAAAATAAACCAGTCTCACTCCTCCCCCAAAACAAACAAAAAAACCCCACCCAATAGCTGAGCCTGTTCAGTGTTGCATTGTAGCATTTTATAGATGACATCACAGCATCCTGCAGTGCCAGAGACAACTAGAATACTTCTTTTTTTTTTTTTAACTGAAAGAGGAAAAAGACTATAAAGTTGCTTTAAAAACCAATAAAAATTAAATCAAGGTAAACTTGTGTGGAATGCTCTTAGTGCTTTGAGGTATAAAGTACATAACTTTACCATTGTATGACATTTCACATCATATTTTTACAATTTTTATTTTGTAGAACATCTTTCAATGAGTACAGATTTAAGGCCAAATCTTGCATGTATACAGCTCCAACTGTAGTCAGTGGAAGCTATAAATGGACATCTGAGAACAGAACTTGGCCCAAAGTTTTGTCATTTTAAGATTAACAGATTCTTTTCAAATAGGTTTTGAATGAAAAGTCTATTAATTGGTCACAAGTAGGTTGCTTTCCAGTGTGAAAGGGCTTCTGGAACTGATGTGCTTACCCAAGAGGAAGCATTTGGAAGTGTTCTTTCAAAGCTGTAGAGACCTGTTAGTTCCAGAGAAACATCTTAATATGCAAAAGTCTCACTAGAAATAAAAATGGCTTAACTTTTGCATAAGCTGGCTAGATACCATGCTGGCACTGCATCCTCATTAAACAGGTTCAAGCAGGTATTAATTACTAGGGTGGGTCAGATTGATTACTATCTTCATTAAAGAAAGAATGGGGAAAAAATCTTTCTCGTATCCTCTTCCAGGGTGGATTTAATTAAATCAAATTGATTTAAATCACTAGTCAGGACTCAATTTAATGATGGATTTCTACATAAAAGTGCATTCTTGTTGGTTGTTACAACCTTAATACATGTTCTTCACAACTCAGAGAGAGATGTAGGCTTCATTTTTAGAAGGTACACACTATACATTTTTAAAGTGATTTATTTTGAAAACTTTTCAGATTAGTTTTACAGCTATATCAGAAAATGAATGATATTTCATTTTCCAAGATAGTTCACCTCCCAATGACTTCATAAATATCTCTAAATCAACAGCTTAGTCATTAATATTTGGAGGATTTTCTTGCCAGGCTGTATTAGGAGGAAAACATCACCAGACAGACATTTAAATTGTTTTATTTAACTAAACATTATGTATTCTGGATTTTTTTCTTCAACAGCAAACATAATATTTTAACAAAATAAGCATATGAATTTTTGAATTTAGTTAAACATTCAAGTTTTTTAAAATCAAGTTTGTTTTTGTTAAAATTGTTTTTAACTAAAATAGTTAAATGAAATATTTAAAAAAAAAAAACCAACAAAAATTAAATTGACTATGTCAGCTAGGTCAACATGAGAAACTTAAAATATTAGCTTCTGCACCTAACTCAGTCATTTTCACCTTCATTTTCCTGTTTGTTCATAATCTGGAAAAGAAAAACACAGTTTCCTGCTTTTTCAGGTCCCAAACGATCTTGCAATTTGGAATGAATTAGTCCAAAGGAAGAAAATATACTTTCTACACTGGCAGAAGAAGCTACTGCTCTGAAAAAAGTGAGATTATCACTTCAACAGTCTCTGAATCCAAGTGCTTAAGTGACTTCCCCCAGTTCACTGGTGTGACTTTCTTTAAATCATCATCAGCAAAAATATATTTCTTGAGTGGTTCACCCTTAGCTCTGAAGTTTATTATAGTTGACATTATGGAGGGATGGTTGCTGGATGTCCATGTCATAGCCAACTCCTCTTCTTCAGCAGTTAAGATTTGACCCTGGTACCGAGTATTGAGAATATTTGCAAGAAAATGAGCTGGAGATAGTGCTTGTCCCATTCGGTTTTTTTAGTGCTTGTAATTTAACTCAGTCATTGCATATTTCTCTTTTTAAGATCTCACTCAGTTCCTTCCAGATTTCAACAGCGTCAGCAATAAAACAGCTGTTTCCCTGCATTTTGTTCAAGGCTACAGAAATAGGCTTCAGGGTACTCTGCATGTGTTCAACATTTCTCTTATGCCCAATGTTGAGAACTTTTGGCTGTGACAGTGCCATCTATTTTTTTTTCACAATTTTGTTCACAAACTGTCATCAGATTAGACCAGTTTGTGATATAGTGCTCAAAACAGTCCACTACTGAGTTCCATCGCACATCTTGTGGGAGAGTTAGCTTGGTTCCTCCCACGTTTTTCAGAGCAGCTGCTGCAAAGTGGTTGTTACGGAAGTATTTCGCAATTTCAACAACATTAGCCTTTATTTCTAGAACACTGAAGCCTGAGGCTAGGAGGTGCTTCAAATGAGCACTGCAACCATAAGTTATTAGCTTGGGACTCCCTTCACTCCCTTCTAAATTTCTTCTCATCTTGGATACATTTGCAGCATTGTTTGTGACCAAGCTGCATACTACACATTTGAATTTTTTTTCGGTTTGTTATAGCTGTTACTGCTACTTCTTGTAAGTATTCTGCTGTGTGTGCATTTCTTGATGTATCAATTGTTTCTGTAAGGAAGACATTCCCTTCTTCTATTGTCACACAAGCACATACAACAGGATCATTGTGGACATTGCTCCATCCATCAAGACTCAGGTTAACAATTTTACCCCCTAGAACAGTGGTTCCCAAACTTGTTCCGCTGCTTGTGCAGGGAAAGCCCCTGGCAGGCCAGGCCAGTTTGTGTACCTGTCGCATCTGCAGGTTCAGCCGATCGCGGCTCCCAGTGGCTGCTGCTCCAGGCCAATGGGAGCTGCTCAATTTCTCTTTCATACACTTTATCCAGCAATTTGCCTGAGACATCTGCTCTGATGGGTGGCCTGTATCCTGGTCTTAATGACTGAACCATGTTAATGAAGTGTGGGTTCTCAATCATACGGAAAGGAGAGTTTGTTGCATAAACAAACTGGGCAATTTTTTCATCAATTACCTCTCTTTGTAATCTGCTGGTTCTTATCACAAACTTATCTATCGTTGTTTCTGGAGGGATAGAGATTTTTTTTTTTGTGCTACAGGTGATATACAGTGGCTACGTGACATACATGATGTGACTGAAACACTATCATTGGCAGATAACTCTGAAACTATAGAAAATGATGGTGATCTTGAAGTTGGATAGTCTTCAGAATCCTGTATGTTGAGGATAGATTCTCTGAAACAAAATAAGTCAATGGAGTTATTTAATTATTATTACCATACTGCTTATTTAGTATTACTCATTGCATTTACTGACAGTACTACTTTAAAGGTGAAATTGTAAAAGGAAGATCTGCCTATTTCAGCTATTTATTTTTTATCACAACTGCATCTAAAATGATAATACCATGGAGTAACAACTATATTTTTTGCTTAAACATGAGAATTCAAGAATAGTCTAGAAGGAAGACAGGCAGTCCTTAAGAAAGAAGTGTGAAATAAAAAAGTTTACCAACCTGAAGATCCTGCATGTTCAGACATGTTCCTTTCATCATCTTCAACATGGCTTCCTACTGAGAGGGAACACTTCTCATGATGTTTCATTCGGGCACGAGGCCTTGCATTTCTTTGTTGCACTTTCTGCATTTTGCACGCATGCCTGTCTTACCCACAGGTAGAAGAACTTCATTAAAATATTCCCAAACTGGGTCTCTCTTACAGCCTGCTGCAATTATAGGTTTTCCCTTCTAGTGAGAGAATGGTATGGTAGATCTCAAATCCGTGAAGGCTACACTCAGAAAGACCTCAAGACTTCTGGAATATGCTGCTCAAATAGTTTCACTTTTGTTTCTACTGCCTGTCCCTCCCTTCTCACATTTATCCCCAGACTTCTTCTCCTTGTTCAGATCTATTCCACCCCCAACAATCTTCTATTCATTGAACTTTTTGAAACGTTGCCCTTTTAGAGTAGGGTGACCAGATGTCCTGATTTTGGGGTCTTTTTTTTTATATAGGCTCCTATTAACCCCCACCTCCATCCTGATTTTTCACACTTGCTGTCTGATCATCCTATTTTAGAGAGGTAAGGGATTGACTCTGTGTACACAAATGTGCAGAAGGACAATAGGGTTGAGGTCTGTTATTTTTCACCTCTATATATTTATTTATTTAAAAACATTTTTGCTGTTAACAAGCATGTTATCTCTGGAGACAAATCCACCGTTTGAGAACAGCAAAACTCAGCATCTCTGGTGGTATCTTCTAGATTGCGCACCGAGTCCCAGTGGGTAGATAGGTTATTTAGGCTAATCTTTCTATACAGAAGCCCCTAGAACCCCATAAGATTGGGTCCCTAATCTATGAACGATTGGAACTTATTTACAAAACTTTTCTTAACATTACATGAATATATTGTCTCATACTTTATAATTAGAATTTATCATCCCTATTCCATGATGAGATACATTATAGCTCAAAGATAGTTTTAATTAAGATATCTTTACATAGGTTTTTACTTCAAAACATTTTATCAAAAAAATCCGATTTAAATTAAAAAAAAATCATTGATTTTTATCCACCCTGATTTCTGCTAAATCATCACAAACAAGAAATAACAATTTGAGAAAGTGAAGTGAGGGAGATGTTAGTACTGATGGTCTGCAAAGCAGGGTGAAGCCCTGATGCCTGTGAAGAAGAAGAATTGTCTAGGGACCCCTGGACTGAAGCATCTGCCTTGCAAAGAATGTGTCCGCACTGGTCAAAAGATCTAAGTAGTAGTGTCTTGTGAAGGTGGAGCTTGATGGCCACATGGCTGCCTTTCAGATCTCTGATGTGGCTTTTTGCCTTAGAGTTAGCTATAGGTGATTTACGGTCCTTAAGAATTTGGATGGAAAGAAATAAAAAAGTGAGGAACATTTTCTTATTTGTGTGTGAGGCAGATATTTATAAATCTTCTGACATCAAGCTTATGCCAGAGATTGTCTTGCAGATGTTTAGCAAATGTGAGGAAGTAATTACTTCTTAAGAACCATGGAGATATTACTTTACTGAAGAAATGAGTTTGTCTGAGAATTATTTTATTCTGGTGAAGGCTGCTGTGTGATTCTTCCATGGAGAGTACTGTTACCTTTGAAACTCTCCTGTCAAAAATAATGGCTACCAGAAATCATATTTTTATTGACAGAAAGTAGATATCTTATGTGCAAGGCCTTGAAGATAGAAAAGGAAGAAGCCCATAAAAACCAAGTTTAAATCCCATTCCAGAAAGATGGATAATCTAGGAGATTGACCAGTTTAACTGCTCTCTGAAATGTGAGAATTTGGGAATGTGAAGTATTAAAAGATTCAGCATATAAATTTAGAACACTCCTGAAAAATGGACCTTTAAGGAATAGGCTCCTAAACCTAGGGCCACAGCATCTTGCAGAAATTGTAGAATATTTGACATGTCTGTATCTTCAGGCTTCGCTTTCTTTTCCTGTACTAAGTTTTTGAGATAAATGATTTCCTGGAAGCCTATAGTCAGGGACCAGCATTCCAAGCATGTGCTTGGGGCGGCACTTTTCAATGGACGGCACTCCGTTTGTTTTTTGTGTGTGGTTTTTTTTTTTTTTTTTTGCTTGGAGTGGCAAAAAACCTGGAGCTGGCGCTGCCTATAGTATTTGAATTATTTTTAGAGAATATCATGCTTCTATTAGAATCTCCTTGTTCAGGATCCCATAAAGTTAGAGTCAAAGGTATTAGGTCCTTTGAGACAGGATGTCGACTTACTGGGAGAGAGAGACAGACATTCTGAGCTATGGACGTCTGTATGAGGTCTGAGTACAGTAACTGTCAGTTTTATTTTTGGACCCTCTTTTGAGTGAGGGGTGGCAGAGGGAATTTATAAAGAAGAAGTTATGTCTCCCAATGTGAGCGTCTGTTTTGAGCAAGAGCCTTGGGGTCCCTTTTAAATAGTTACTCTGGCATTCCTTCTGCTGGTAAATAGGTTCATCACTGGAATACCACATATCTTTGTCACAAGGAAGCAAGATAATGCATTGATAATGCAGCTATGGGATGTTTTTTCCTCGGGGAGTGGGGAGGAAGGGGCAACAATGGTCTCTGTTCCTCCACCATTGGTTTCGTTCCTCACCTTCAACCCTATTTTGGAATGAAACATATTTCAGTGGGGCAGGTTGGATGTGGCTCTTTCTGGACCCTATCAAAGCTGCTCATGATGGGGTCCAAAGGAGATAACAGATTATGAGAGAGTAGTATGAGGCAGCACTTTGCACAGTGTTGCATGTTTTGACTTCTTGCTGGCGTGGGAGCAAAGGGCCAAACTTACTGCTTCAACTCTGATCCCCTGCTTGGTAACTTGTTGAATTGCCACTGACCCACCAAGCCATACTGGAAAGTTTTGTAAGAAGGATGTCCTGGAATTTGGAGATTCCCTTCATAAAAAGAGGAGGAAGGAAAAGGAAGTGCTGTTTCTCTTGTTCACAGTGTACTGACCAAGAAATAGAGAATGAAAAAGAGTACAGATTCCTCTGCTCAATGGAATTATCACTGCCTAATGTTTTTAATGTAGCAGAACTTCTTATGTAACACACAGACATCCTGTGTAGTTGTTTTTAAATCTTGTGGTTTTAAGAAACATACCAATTTTAATTTGCCAGTCTAGTAATTAATTTCAAGAATCACCAGCAACCTAACACTTCAAGCACTTGCCCTCACTAATTGCACTGCAGAACTTTCATCCTCACAATATGCTGATTGTTGCCTTTCCCCTTGACAAGCAGCAAGGTTGAACTTCCAACTAGCTTCCTTACCTCTTTTAAAATCAAAATAACCAGCCTCCAGAATCAAGCTTCTGGTTTCCTTCACTAACTCTTTCTCCCTTATCCCTTGCCTGGATAGAGCCATAATGTAAACCACCTTGAAGAGTCCTAAAACTAACAACTTCTGTAGAAGCAAAAGCTCTGAGCTGCTTTTCACTTGACCTATGGTTCCCTTCAGCTGCCAGATCTGTACTCCATCCCAGCCTCCTTCCCAGAACTGCTTGTGCCTGTGCCAGGACTGCTGCTAACTGTACTAAAAGCCTGTCTCACATTCCCAGTTCCCACCTTCACTAATTTGCAACTGCTGTTTACCTTATGTTACCCACCTTGCCTTAATGCCCATCTTCTGGGAATTTCTCATGTTTTCCCTTAACATAAGCAGGACCAACTTGACAAATGTCATCTAGTACAGTAGTAATCTACCATACTGCCATCTTCTATATAGTACTTCTAGAGAATTGCAATTAGATATGGGCTAGATCCAAATATCCTTTAACTCTGAAGTCTGATCTTCTCAAATGGCTACTGGCTCTAAAACTTGCCAGTCTAAAAACCTGGTTCTGAAGACTTCCAAACTTAGGAATTTCAGATACGAGTTTGAATTTTGCAGCTCAAGGCCGCTGCTAGTTACAAGTATTATTATTACTTTGGTAAGCTTATGATCACACATGCAGGTTCTTTTTATTGCTTTTAATATGTTTTCTTTGTAATGCTTTCAGCTTAAGAATAAACGTGCTGACTTAGAAAGAGCCATGTGGTAACTTACAACTATGGGGAAATAACCTGTTTTGTAGCCTCTGATGAGAAAGCAAAGCACAGTCTGGCTTGCTGGTGAACTCCATTCAGCAGGGAACTGTGCTGCCTGGATAAACCCTGGTCAGGGAGAGATGTGTGTCTCTACCCAAGAAAGGTGACAGCCGAGAAACCAGGAGCCTAAAGTGGTTGCCCTTGCTGGGCCATAGAAGGAAAAGGCCAGTGCAATTTCCCTGAACTGTGCCAGCCCCTGCCTCTCATTTAAAAAAAAAAAAAAAAAAAGCTCTGTTATGTAGCCTCGTCTTCTATGGGAAAGATGAGGGAGACCTGTGGGAAAAGGAGGCTTATTTAGTGGGACTTATTAGAGGTGTATGGTGATGCCACTAGGAATTATTTCAGATACTTGCATATGACTCTGTTTTGCATTCTGTATTTCCCTGCCTGTAACAGACAGCAGCTTACTCATGTATCTGATTTTTAACTCCCTCTACTTTAATGTTCTACTTACGATATTATTTTTGAAATTAATGAAAAAAGAGCTCCTCTATGCTTCATGATCACTGTTCTAGACTAATTCAGCTACAATGCCCCACAGCTGTGGTCTACACTAAATCCCTCATGTTATGCCGGTTTTAAAATAAACACCAGAAAAGCTTTTTACAACAATCTCTTATCAAAATAGTCTATTTGTAGTCAGTCTTTCATTTCCTGAAAGATTTGGGAGAAAGGTAATTTAGAGTTGATGTGTAAGCACCAGATGGCACTGTTGCCATGAATGTAAGGAAAAATTAATAATAGAGAGACAAGGTAAGATAATATCTTTTACTGGAACAACTTCTGTTGGTGAAAGAGACAAGCCCTTCAGGACCCTAAGAACTGCTCTGTGTAGCACAAAAGCTTGTCTCTAATATCCTGGGACCAACATGGCTACAATAACACTGCAAAAAAAAAAAAAAAAGAAAGAAAGAAAAACAGAACAAACCAGCTTGACGTTTTTAAATGTTATCCTATGTTGTTTTATGATTATAGCACCAGGCTTTTCTAAAATATCATTAAAGATGTAAAATAGAATGTTCATATTTTTCCAGGATCATTCAGTACTGTTTGAGTGAAACTTGTCAAGAATGTATAATACATGCAAATGCAATGTGACATTGTAGGTTTATGATGTATTGTATTGAAGACTATAATACCACTGGGATCCTGAACAATTTTTAAGAACTACACCAAATATATTGGGGGAAAAAAAAACTTTGAGTTCTTTTTTATTGGGACTGATATTTAAAAGCTATTTTCTTTCTTCTCTTCCCTCACCCTCGCTGTAGGTCCTGTCTGTAGTGCATGTGTGTCTTCTTTCGGAGCAAGACCTGTGACAATCTTCAGTGGCTTTATGGTGGCTGGGGGCCTGATGATGAGCAGTTTTGCACCGAATATATATTTTCTGTTTTTTTCATATGGAATTATTGTTGGTAAGAAATTTCATTGTTGTTCATATTGAGACTAATCATTCAGAAACTAAATGTTGAATTTGTATAAAGTCTGTTATTTTCAGAATAAGGACCAGATTCCGTAAATGCTTACTCATGCAAGCAGTTCTTACTTTAGGGCTGTGTGGACACAGGGGTCTGCTGCACATTTGCAGTTGCGGGATTGAGGCCTTAGTTATCCAGATATAGAGAACTGTTTATTTTAAGAATTAATGGATTGTGTTACAATACTGTCAAATACAAGGAGTATGAAGGCTTTTGAGGACTCCTCAGAAGATTAGTCTAAAAACTAATGTGTTATTACCTTTCCTTGATATTGCTGATTGGTGGTGGAAGAAGGCAGAGATTGTCTATTACCCTACTTTCTTCATGTTCTCTCCCACAGCTGTGAAGTTGTAAATTTGTAAGAATAAAAGCTTATAAGGAATCATGTAGTAGAAGGAGTAGTTGTTTATTAATTTTAGATAACAAACCAGAGATCATTAGCAAATGATCTTATGTTTTCTTCATGTAACTGAATTGAAGTTACACTGATACACGAAATTGCAGTATTCCAACTAGCTAGCAACCAGCCACTCTGTTTGAAATAGTCTGATGTAGAGTAAAACAAAGGAAGGAAGCATTCCTATTTGATAATGGTTGGATTAGTATTATAATCTTAAACTACCTGGCACACAATTAGCCATCCTAGTAATTTGGAAAATCCGTCATTACAGCTGTTTGGATGGAAGCCAATGAAGCAGTAGTAATTGGTAGAGTATGTGATTCATATGGAAAACAGGAAGATTAATATTGAAGTTTCACATTTAGGCTCCTTTTATTGTAATAGTCTTGAAAAATGACTTTATCGTTTAAAAAATGGCAGGAGTAGCTTTAGACAGTCTGGCTATGTATGGCCAAAATTAAGGTAGTTGTGGTATAGACTAAGAAAATATACAAAGAGCATTATTGGTCTTTGCGATTTGTTGGATCTGGAGGTACAGACCAACCGAATTTACGCCATGTGATTAAAAAGTATTGCTTGTGCTTTGAAAGTAAGTCTTTAAAATTCAGAAGTCTGGTGGTTTGTTTTTTGTTTCTGTTTTTAAATCTGGATAGAAAGATAAATTCATATTTATAAAAATGTATCTGATGTAAGGAAAAACAAACCATAAATGTAACTTGAGGGAAACAAGAATGTAGACCTAAGATTTTATTTATAGGTTGATCCTTCACATCCAATCTTTAATTATATTCATTAATGATACTGCTCTACATGTTTTAATTGAATGTTGTCAAGTATTAGCTAGTTCTTGAATTTTCTAAAAAAAGGTAAACTATGTATAGTTATACAGGATGCCTTACGCTTTGATAAACTTCCTATATTTATTAGGGCTTGGCTGTGGCTTATTATATACAGCAACAGTAACCATCACCTGTCAGTATTTTGATAAACGCAGAGGCCTTGCACTTGGTTTGATTTCAACAGGTATGTTTTTAAAATATTACAAATCTCTAGTTTATAAATTATTTGTCCTAAACTGCTTACTGCTGATATTAGTGACTAATGGAGAATCAGAAAGGATTAGTCAAAAATATCTTTAACAAAGCCAAAATTTGGGTCAGTAGTTGTTAGCAGTCTATATAGCTGTGAATGGTAGTGCAAAATAACAAAAATGATGCTCTAGAATAAAATGTAGCCCTTTGTTTATAATTAGAATTGCTGTTTATATAAGCTTATTAGGGGACAATTAGCAAAGCTGTAATTTAAATGGAACATTTTCTAGATGTTGGTTTTGACTTTTAAAAGGACACTGAAAAGTTTTTAATTTTTTTTTAAAAAGCTTGAAGTCAACAGCCCAAACCAAGCTACTTAAATATTTACATGGAAGGGATCCACCGAGTGTGAATCTCTTGAGACAGTTTGGCTCAGCCTCCTTCACAGCGCTGTCCCATCCATCCTCTGGTCTCCTGGAACTGTCCATCATCCTTACAGATAAGGGGTTGTAGACCGAGTAAGCCAGCATGGAGTGGGCAGAGCAGGGTATAGTTGAGAGTGCACATTGTCCCACCTCTGGCCCTGTGGGTTGCATTATCTTTTTCTCTGAGTCCCCTTCTGGAGCAGTTTTGACCAGGTGTGGAGTCCTGCTGCATAGAGTCTAAATACTATCCCATCTCAGTGTCTTACTGTGGCAGGGCATGATCTGATCCATACTATTTTTTAATTTTGTCAAAGTTGTGGTGGTTTTTGGTGATCATGTCGTGTGGAAGACCGAATAATTCTGTGAATTTTTTTGTCTAAATTTTTCCCAGTGTGGTACAATAAAAAAAGTTCAGATTTATGTCATAGCTATGTAGAATTTAACCCCCCCCCCCAATTTAGAAATTGGTAGACTTTCTCCACCATATTATAACAAATTTACATGACAACGTCCCATTAACTTTATTCAAACAACCAGATTCAATATTGTATAGTAGTTGGAACGCCATTGACAGCAGTGAAGCTGCATTCACTTAAACCAAGGGCTGAATTTGGCTTGAAGATTTCTTATAAAATAGTTATTGTGGTAAGGCTGTATAAAACGATTGCTTGGCAGTTATTTGTGAATGTTGCCTTTGAATATTCATGCTTGTGGATGGCACCACTGGCCGCGCTGCGCTATAGAACCCCTCTGGCTCCAGCCTCCTGTTCCTTCTGCAAAACCCCAGAGAAAAATTCTGAGAAAGATGGTTACCTGGTGTGCTTATGCTGAGTCCTTATTCATTTTTTAAAAAACACTGTATTTCAAGTTGATGACACCCTTTTAGTCATTCATTTCATACTTTATTCATATTGATATTTTAACTTGTATTAATCCTTGTTGACGTGATTACTTCCAGTATGGTTTTTTTCAGATAAATTGAAATGACAAGGGTTTTCATTCACTACAAGCATAGATTCAAAAAAAGAAAATTTAATGTCAAAAGGCACAACTCCCTGGATTTACACTCTGATATCCCCAGCAAGCCAGACTGCCTAAACAGGCCAGTACCTGTGCTTTGCTTTGTCTCTGATGGCTGTGACCAGTGTATTGCCCACAATATGAGTTATCACACAGTTCCTTCTAAGCAAGCACATTCATTCTTAAGGTAAAAACATTACAGAGAAGACCTATTAAAACAAGAAAAGAACCTACATATATGATAAAGTTTAGCAGAGGTTACCCCCCACTCCAGCCTAGGGCTCTGGTAGGTTTTATTCCCTCAAAACCCATAACTGGGTTTTCTGCATGGTTACAGGTTCATATTTGTCTTAAATCCGGAACTAGCACAATGGCTGTCCAGAGCAGCCATTTATTTATAGAGCTTGGGCTTTGGTCATGGTCTTCTGTAGCAGGTAATCAGCAGACAAAGACTCTCTTCATGGTAATTTATTTGCATAGTGGGAATTGGGTAATTTTCATTAACCTCTTCCTAGGGATTCCCCAGGAAGTCTACTTAACACTTATTGTCCTAAAAGTCCATACTTGTCTGACATATTTTCAGTATATACTTTATAATTTCCAGATTTTGTATCTTTCATACAATACTAGCCCACGATAATACATACACTTAATATAATAGGGCAATTTCCTTGAAAGACCTTATCTGTCAGTTGTAGTTCACAGTCTCTTTAATATTAAAGCTTGCTATTGGAGAACTGAGGTAACCTCATGAAATAACTTACATTGATCTTATTTCCTTTTCTAGGTTCAAGTGTTGGACTTTTTATATACGCAGCATTACAAAGAGAACTCATTGAGCTATATGGACTAGATGGATGTTTGCTAATAGTTGGAGCATTATCTCTAAATATACTAGCATGTGGCAGTCTAATGAGACCTTTGGAGTTATCTGATTCCCCTTTGCCAGAAAAGTCATGCCTAGAAAAAGTTCCAGATCAATACTTGATTTACTACGAGAAAGAAAATGTTGAAGAAAATACAAGCATCCTAGAAAAGGGCTACAGTGAAGAAAAAAGTGTGAATAATATGTCCAGTCGTGATTGCAAACAGGACAGCATTTTAAATAAGAATGGATTAATATCAATACATGCAAAAGAGACAGACACTTATAAACAGAAAGTTGTAGAACAAACATACTTTTGCAAACAGCTTGCCAAGAAGAAATGGCAACTGTATTTAAACTACTGGGAAGAAACGTTGTTTCTGTTTAAAAACAAAGTATTCTCATCACTTTTTATTGCCATCTTACTTTTTGACATTGGTGGATTTCCTCCTTCACTGCTTATGGAAGATGTAGCAAGAAGTTCAAACATTAGTGAAGAAGAATATGTTATGCCTCTTATCTCCATTATAGGGATTATGACTGCAGTTGGTAAACTTGTTTTAGGAGTACTGGCAGATTTTAAATGGATTAATACTTTATACCTATATGTAATTACCTTAATAATGACAGGCGTGGCCTTGGTTGCAATTCCATTTGCCAAAAGTTACATTATGTTGGCAGTTCTTTCTGGAATTTTAGGTTTTCTCACTGGGAATTGGTCAATTTTTCCATATGTAACCACAAAGACTGTGGGAATTGAGAAACTGGCACATGCATATGGGATATTAATGTTCTTTGCTGGACTTGGAAATAGCCTTGGACCACCAATTGTTGGTAAGATATTGGATTAAGTGATGTCAAATTCTAATTGTTATAGATTCAGTTCAGTACCAAATTAAATGCATTTACACTGAAGTCCTTTCTAGTTAGTTGTGATGATAGTAGAATGATGAAATTAAAATATTTAGAAAGTTACAAACACATTTCTCTATAGCTGACTAGACTAATGTAAGGGGAATATAAACATGATGAAATATTACATGTTGTGCTAAACAGTTTTTAGATTATATTTGTTAGTTTGCATGTTTTATGGTTTAGTATATAATGTTGTAATGTTACATTTTTTTGTGAATTCAAATATGATGATTCTCAATACATTTCTGCTGTATGTTCAGTAATTGCATATCATTGATCTAAGTTTTATTCTTTTTCAGGTTGGTTTTATGACTGGACACAGACATATGACATTGCATTCTGCTTTAGTGGACTTTGTGTTCTGCTGGGTGGATTTCTTCTGTTGGTGGCAGCTCTGCCATGCTGGGACAACTGTAATTATCAGAGTGCAAAGCCACCTCCAAATACTTACTCCTACACAGTTGCATCTAGTGTTTAAATGGCAGCTGGAAAACACTTCAATGCCTTTTTATACTATGTACTATATAACAAAATGTTTTAGTAATTTTTCCACTTATTTATGAAATACAAAAATCCTTTTACAAATAGAAAAAAATCCAATGATGCTTGACATTCATTTTTTTTTTTTTAAGAATGGTCTTGCTTCTTCTACTTTAGACTGTGGGTTTGTCTACACTACAATAAGAATCCTGTAGCACCAAGTCTCGGAGCCTGGGTCAGCTGACTTGGGCTGGGGGCATGGGCTAAAAATTGCAATGTAGATATTTTGGGAGTGGGCTGGAGTCTGGTCTCTGAGACCCACCCCCATCATGGGGTTTCAGAGCCCGAGCTTCAGTCTGAGCCTGAATGTGTGTCTACATTGCAAATTGCAGCCCTTCAACCCAAGTCCCATAAACCTGAGTCAGCTAGCCAGGGCCAGCCACAGCTGTGCCAAGGCTCTCTTATTGCAGAGTAGCTGTACTCCATGTGTTCAGCCTCCATCTACTGTCACTTCCTTTCACCCAGTAATGGGGATATTCTGCTGTATTATCATCAGCTCTATTTTTGTTGTTGTTGTTTTATGAAAAAAAATCTTATGCTGTAGCAATTTGGAATATATTAGAAGGCCCTTTTCTTAATGGAAAAGGATGGCACTAATGTCTCCAATAGTTGTACAATGAGAGGCTTGAAAAAAATACCTTATCACGTAGAATGCAATACATTGATGAGGTGCTTATATCATGGTAAGGTAAATGTTTCCTTTTTTAAGGTTCCCCGCTTTACTGTAAAGTGCTAATAAGGAAAAACTTCTATTGTATAACTGAAGTAAACATTATGGTAAAACTTAACATTTTGCATACCACTGCAAACTAAGATGCTATGCTCCAAATATTTTGCTGCACACTTTTTGAAGTTTGTTTAAAAACTGTTGAACCAAAATCTTTCAAACCAAGGAATAAATATGATTTTTTGAAACCACCTTAAACTCTGACTCAGTTATGCAAGCGCTTCATCCTACATTGGATTGGAGCTGTGGGATCTCACCCCCAAGGACATGTTCCTAGGCACTTTCACTTATTCTTGTTCTATTATTTGAGTCTGGCTTTTCCAGGCCCTGTGCAGTGGGATCAAGTTCACCACCTTTCTGCAACCCAAATTCCCACTGAAGTCACTGCATGGTTTTAAATTCCTTAAGAAAAACAGATGCATAATTAAGAAATATTATTGTTAAACCGTTACACGAAGATTGGTTGTGTGCTTTCTGTCATGGTTATGAACTGCACTTTAGACCCCTTTTAGTCCTTCTTAGATGACGGGCATGGCTTCCTGTGTCTTTCTGAGCAGAACCACATGGTCCAACCACTCTGGAACTGGGTCTTTAGGTGTCTGCTCCTATATATCAACTAGGTTAATGCAACAGGCCCAACTGCATTTGGCACTTGTAAGCTCTTTCACTGTGGGGAGCTGTGACCACCAATTTGATTAGAGTGGCTCAAAAAAAAAAAAAAAAAAAAAAGGGTCTTCAAAACAAAGCAGCATTTATTTATTCACTGAAAGTACAACGTAAAGCCTTATACGTCTTACTCGTACTCTAATCTTTCCTTGCCAGCTTCTGCAAGTTCTCTTCATCCCAGCTAACCTCAACCTCTGGCTAGGGAGAAACACTGTCCTGCTCAAAACATGCTCCCTCTGTCTGTCTGTGTGTTCCCTGGTCAGCCTGGTCAATGTTTTGGTGGCACTTTCCTGGGCAGTCTCTGCCCACTCCTTTAAAGGCTAGGCCCTGGGCTCCTCTAATGTTTTAGTGTTGTCTTTGATTCTCTTTCCAGCCTTGGCAAAGGAGCTGTCTCACCAAGGCTGGGGCTGAAGAGTCATCTCTTCACAGTTATAAACCTGGCTTGTGTGTGTTTTAGGAAGTTCCTTATCTAGGCTATGATGTTGCCTTTCCTGCTTGGTTCCTCAAGCCCAACAGTTCTCAGACTGTGATTCTGGACCCAAAAGTGGGTCACACCCCCATTTTAATGGGGTCACCAAGGTTGGCGTTAGACTTGCTGGGGCCCGGGGCCAAAGCGTGAGCCCCATCACCCGGGACCAAAGCTGAAGACTAAAGGCTTCAGCCCTGTGTGGTGGGGCTCAGATTGCAGGCCCCCTGTCAGGGGCTGAATCCCTGGGCTTTGGTCCCCGCACCCAGGACAGTGGGGGCTGAGGCAGTCACAGGCTTTGGTCCCCCCTCCTGGGGTCATGAGAACCCCCACTCTACCCATTCCTCTTCCCTCTTGATTTACACACACAGGCATGCACCATCTTCATAAACTGCAAGTGGAAGAGGGAGTACTTTCATACAGCAGGAAAATCTGCACTGTGTCAAACGAGTGGGATCTCTTATTCCTTTATTTTTGTTTTCATTAGTGTTTGCCAATAGGATTGAGGTAGGGGAGGTCTGGTTTTTGTATGTTGCAGATCACTGGCCACTTTTGGGTGTGTAAAGTGACTTTTTTCCCTGAGGTGTTAAACTATGTGTGTTGGAGAACTTTAGGTAATTATTTAGTGTGTACACATTTGCCACTTAGAGAACCCAAGTTTCAAATGTGAGTGCCTAAAGTATTTTCAAATTCTAGGCTGGGCAATCCATATGGCCACACACTCAGAATTATAGGGCAGATCTTCAGCAGGTGCAAACTGTCTTAGCTCCATTGAAGACAATTTACATCATCTGAGGGTCTGCCCTATGAATAAGGCTACATGTATGTCATGGAGGTCACGGATTCCGTGACTTTCTGCGACCTCTGTGACATTGGGGCCCCGCAGTAGCCCAGCTGCTGTGGCAGCGGGGGACCCCACACAGCTCCCAGCTGTCCCCCCAGCTTCCAGTCCTGCAGTGCGGCGTGGGATTCCCCGGTGCTTTCGAGCCCCTGTGGGCAGAGGGGATACCCCCCTCCCAGCCACTAGGTAGGGTGAGGGGCTGCAGCTCTCTGCCACTGTATGCAGTGGGGCAGGGTGCTGGACCTCCCTCCCTCCCCATTTTGTCAGGGATGTTTTTAGTAAAAGTCAGGGACAGATCACAGCTTCTGTGAATTTTTGTTCATTGCCCGTGACCTGTCCTGACTTTTACTAAGAATATCCATTACAAAATCATAGCCTTACCTATGAATATATAATATATAGCCATAGCAGTATCATGTATTATCTTTAGCAAAGTGTATAACATCTTATCCAGGACATATCCAACTTGAAGAGGAATACATTGTAATCAGTATTGCCTCATCTTAAATCTTTATTTCTTTTTTCTCCCTGTACACCTACTTTTTGATTATTTCATGAATATGAAAATATAATTACAATACTTGTCATTCTGTTATAAAAATTAAACACTGTAATGATAGAGCAATATCATACATCTCCTCATAAGAAATGGAATTTATTATTAGGCAATTTGTCCAAAGATGGCACTCATGCTGTAGTCTACATCCTTGATGTAATTTCACTTTGAAGAGAGGCATAGGGCCAGATCCTCAGCTGGCGCAAAATCTGCATAGGGTCATTGACCTCAATGGAGTTACATTGATTTATAACAGCTAAGGAGCTGGCCCATGGCTGAGGGTATGAATCTCATCTTTTTCAGTGAGTATGATATATTGAGAGAAGACAACTAGCAGCATTTACTATGGTTGCATCATTTTTCGTTTGGTTCTATATTCTGGGTAATCTTGTTCAAATATTAGATTTCCACATGACATTAGCTCTGTGGTATGAGCCACCAGGTATTGGGAGCTACTAGGCAGGTCAGGTCATGAAATTCAAATATTGGATACTAGAGAGTGTGTGAACTTTGCCAGTGTGAAAAATGTATTTTTCCCTCTTGTGCATAGAGGTGATTAGAAAATTTTAATCAAAACAATTTTCAGTCAAAAAATGTTTAGAGTTGACCAATAATTTTTTTTTTTTGTAAAATTGTATCCACTTTGACAATGTTTGTTTAGACAAAAAAAAAAAAAGCTTTCAAATTTTTGGATTTTTGTTGTTGTTTCAAAATGACTTCATTTTGAAAGGTTTCATATACAGTGATGGGGTGTTCACTCCACCCCTCATTGAAAGTATTAAGGTAGCTGGGAAAGGACTAACTAACCTAATAGGCTGCACTTGGGAAGAACTAAGCTGGCTAGGCTAGCCCTAATAGAAGATGGAGCCCAGCTGGAGAGGAACAGGCTGGTATAAAAGCTGGAAGCTGAGGCCAGAGGCGGCTACAGTGTGAAGCCTGCAGCCATGCTTTGCTGGTGGAAAGAGGGAAACTAGAAGCCTTGGAGTGCTGTCCATGAGTGAAGGGTCTACCAGGGGAGGGTGGAGAAAGCCTGATGTAGGTGAAGTAGTAGCAAGGTTTGGGATAGTACAGACCTTAGTTGTAGGGTCCCTGGGCTGGAATGTAGCCTGGGTTCCCCTACTAACAGACTGGGCAGTGGAGCAGAAGACTGCCTGGGACAGTCATCTGATAGGAATTTGAAACCCTGGAAGGGGAGGACTATAGTGACTTGGCTGGAAGACCAAGACACGAAGGGAGAGCATACTGAATTGCACATAAAGGGTGAGCAAATGAGTGGCAGAAGGGAGCATTGGATCTGGAAAGAGCTAATCCTCAGAGCAGCCAAGAGGAGACACCCTAGCAGTGGGGTCAAAATTAAAAATGTTTAATGGCCCCAAAGCCATTTTGGGGCCGGGGGAGGGATTTGGTTTCTCATTTCTTTTAATTTTGGCTTTTTAGACTGATTTGGGATTAAAATTTAATAGCATTTTTTAGTACAGAAAATCTGAATTTTTTTTTCCAGCTGTCTCAATTTATATATACTACTTGAACTTTCTCTATACAAGCTGCTTGTGAGCACACTACCTTATGGCTAGGAAGGTTGAACTACTGTCTCTGGAGTGTTCCAGTGATGCAGTGAATTACTGAAGTCTTCAGATTCTGAAGACACCCCACTGTGATGGTGTCTAATGTGAAGAAAAAATGTGACTCAGTCCAATTTTAGGTGAACACATCTTTTGGGTAGAGGCAAACTCTGAAGTAGCACACAACTTTTCAGAATGGACCTGTCCTTGCCAAAGAGACCTGTAACAACTTTTGGAGCAGAAATGGAATACTAATCAAATTATTCTCTGTACCCCTTTTTGTGGACACTCAATATATGAACAATGGTTGTTGCTTAAATCAGTCAAGTTAGCAGTGAGTCAGGCAGTAGAACAATCTATTTTCTTATTAGCAGATAGTAAGAATATTTGTGTCTATTTCTTTGTTTTTGGCAATTAATTCCAAAAGGATTATTGGGGTTTAAATCTCTGCAGTGCTTTACTTAATTGATAATTCTTATGGTTTACTGCAAAAACATATTGTAGTCCACTGACAGCCTATTTGTGCATCCAAATGGATAAGTATTCCTGAGTCCCATGGTTTGTAATCAATGTTGATGGTTAAGAATATATTAAGAGGAACTAGGGGCCATATGGGGTTATGCTGCTTACATGTTGGCATGGAACACCCATTGATGTCATGGCTCTTTGTATTTCAAGGGATTTTTATTTAAGGAATTTATTAGGGGCAAGTGTCACGGTACATTTTTGAGATAAGTCTGACATTGGTCTTTTACCTTTTTTAATCTGCCCACGACACAGTCAGAATTGCACAACAATTTGAAAAGAAATAGTAGAAACCACTTTCTAATACTAAATTTAGCTGAACTCCAAAGGACCATATCAGTGATCTTATGATTCTGATCTTAGCTCAATTATTTATGCCACAGAAGCAGACCGTGATTTATCATCCTCTTCAGAGTTATATCAAGACTCGTTGGAGAGTGGGCTATGAACATACTGTCCGAGTTAAATAATTCCCTGTTGCTTTCTTGAAGAGAGAAATACTATATGCCTTTTAAATGCTGCCTGATGTAACTGAAACAGTTTGCAGAAGCAGTTGCTGTAAAGCCCAGCAATGTTTTCTCATTTTTATGCTGTGCTCTTACTATAAAGCTAATTATTACGTTCATTCAATGTTACAGCAATTTAAAGTTTCTCACTGATTTTTCATCTCTGTTTTGTTGCTGATTCATCCATAGTGCAGACCCACTGAAAAGGGTGAACCAGATCCAGCCTACATTTACATTTAAATTGTAGCCAGAGTCACTGTGAGATATACAACATAACACCTCTGCAGGTAGCCCAATTGATCCCTGACTTCACAATACAGTTTGTGCCCTTCTCTCCCTGCGCCCAAAAGGCATTAAAAATTTGGTTTCATAGGAACAATTATAACCCTAATTAAAGTACACTCCCTCTGAAGTGCCATCTCTTTAGTCAGACTGGGAAGGGATGCCTTTAATCACCATTTTTTTTAGGGGCCTTAATATAGGGGTCCATGGTTTTTTAGTGTAGCCTCTGATTTTTTTTGTGGTATTTTTGTTTGGATGTCCAACTTTAGAGATCAAAAGCTTGATTTTATTTTTTCCAGAGATGCTAAGCACCCACAGTAACCACTGCCTTGACTTAGAATTGTGCATATTTATTAGCTCTTAAAAGAAGAACTCAGTTGTCTAAAGCTAAATACTCAGAAGCAGAGGTGCCCAAAATGAGAGGCCACTTTTGAATTGTGCCAGAGCCTCTAGCAGCAAAAATCATACATGGTTATAAATCTGGAAATGCGAGTAGGGTGCATAGAACACTATATCCATTAAACTGCTAAGAACAACATTATAATGTTCGATCATGAACTCTATAATGTAGTAGGATTCTTGTCTTAAATAGAAAGTCCGCATGTGTCACCTGCTGACCTCCTATAATTCCTCTTCTCCTGGAAGTACTATTTGTGCTGAAATGTCATTGGATGCTCTGTTTTATGGTGACAGCTAGAAGAAGTTCTTGAGTAACAATATTAATAGCTAGTCAACTTTATAGGTGGCCAGTGTAGTTTGACCTATAGTGAGAGAGCATATCCAAATTACGCACTTTAGTTTTTTGCAGTTATTTTAAAAATTGATGCAACATGACATGCATATCAAGTTTCATAAGGTCATGTTCTCATTCAGTCCCCCTTCCAAAAACTGATTCACTGATTTTTCTTTTATGACTAAGGGCACTTTCTTTCATAGAGCATAATGCTACTTCTGAGGTTGCTACTACAGTAGCAGTTGTGGTAACAAGTAGGAATGACTCATATGGTTCACTGGGGCAAAAAAAAAAAAAAAATCAAATGTGCCAAAAAGTTAAAGTATCCTCTTCTTTTCTTTCAGTTTGATTAAGCCCAGACTTTCCTTGCTGCATGATGGCATAAAAAATTTACTTAGATGAAAAAAATGGGAGGCATTAAAGAAAAATGTAGTTACAAATTTTGAAAAATTTCAACTGCCTCTAATAAGAGACAAAGTGCAAGGGCCTTGAAGGAAGAAGTATCCACAACAATCATCTCACAGGGTTCTTTTCCCAATGGGGTTTGCCACTCCATCCATAAGCCTGGGTCATGGGGGCCATCTATAAACGCGAGAGACTCCCATTGATCCTGTGGAAGCCATGTGCCTGCACATCTGTTCTGGACCCCCCTTGCATCCTTAGCCAGTGTGGCTGCCCTTGCACCATGAGCTGGAGCTCCACATAAATAAATACATTCCTAAACTATATTATTTTCCAGGGAATCTCTGCAGGATTGGCAAGAGAGTAATATATGTTTAGCACCAGCCTTTCCCTTTCCTGCCACATGGATTTTGGACTTGGAGAGCATCTCCACAAGGTCCAGAGCAGTAGAGGGTGGCACCTGCATCACCTATTACATGGTGTGAGGAGGGATACAAGCATGGGGGGAAGGGAGTTGTGGACAGGTCAGGCAGAGTCAGTCTGTATCTGTGATTTCTTAAAGGCTTATAATTTTGGAACCTTCTGTCTTGATTGAATCAATGTTATTTTAGATTAGTTGCCTCCTGTCTGCTAGCTTCAAGTGATTTGTTACTTTCCTGGATTTAGAGTGTCCTGTGATTCTGTGTTCCTAAGCAAAATCATACCAGACAAAATTCAAAATTGAGAAAGACACTTCGCAGTTACAACCCCTGCTGAGAAACACTGAGGAGATGTCTGTAGCATTTCCATTAAGCATTCCAATTCAACCCAAGAAGATGAAGCCCTTTTTTAGTAATTGTCTTGTCTTATGTAAATATAGGTGTCATAACTATAAAGGGAAGGGTAATAGCTGTCCGGTGTACAGTACTATAAATCCCTCCTGGCCAGAGACTCCAAAATCCTTTTCCCTGTAAAGGGTTAAGAAGCTCAGGTAACCTGGCTGGCATCTGACCTAAAGGACCAATAAGGGGACAAGATACTTTCAAATCTTGGTGGGGGGGGGAAGGCTTTTGTTTGTGTTCTTTGTTTTGGGACGGTGTTCTTTCTCGGGACTGAGAGGGACCAGACATCAATCCAGGTTCTCCACATCTTTCTAAGCAAGTCTCTCCTATTTCAAACTTGTAAGTAAATAGCCAGGCAAGGCGTGTTAGTTTTCCTTTGTTTTTCTCAACTTGTAAATGTACCTTTTACCAGAGTGTTTATCTTTGTTTGCTGTACTTTGAACCTGAGACTAGAGGGGAGTCCTCTGAGCTCTTTAAGTTTGATTACCCTGTAAGGTTATTTCCATACTGATTTTACAGAGATGATTTTTACCTTTTTCTTTAATTAAAAACCTTCTTTTTAAGAACCTGATTGATTTGTCCTTGTTTTAGATCCAAAGGGGTTTTGGATCTTGATTCACCAGGAGTTGGTGGGAGGAAGGAGGGGGGATGGTTAATTTCTCCCTGTTGTAGATCCCAGGGGGGGGTTGGAACTGATTCACCAGGAGTTGGTGGGAGGAAGGAGGGGAATGGTTAATTTCTCCTTGTTTTAAGATCCAAGGGGTTTTGGATTTGTTTTCACCAGGGATTTGGTGAAGGTTTTCAAGGCTTCCCAGGGAGGGAATCCATTGAAATGGTGGCAGCCGAACCAGAGCTAAGCTGGTAGTTAAGCTTAGAAGTTTTTCATGCAGGCCCCTACATTTGTACCCTAAAGTTCAAAGTGGGGATCCAGCCCTGACAATAGGTTTCAAAATTCTGAGGAAATATAGATGGAGCACCCACTGGGAATTTTTTTTAAAGCCCTCAAAGTGTCAAAAAGTCAATGGTTTGGATTTTTTATGAAAGTTAAGTTTGTTCCTTTTCTTTCTCCTTTGATTTTCCCCCCTCCCTCCCCGAGCCAATCACCCACACCAGCTCAAAAATGGTAATGTAATTTGTTCACCTATGACACTTCTACATAACCTTATTTGTAGTCATAGTAATTTCAATTTAAGCATTAATAAGTCATTGTTTCATGCCCAGAAACATGGTATTTATTGTAATTAAAGATGCTAAATGTTCAGGTGTTCTGAAATGAGATGGAAGCCACTTGAGTACTGTGAGCATTTTGACACCTCATTTTACACTTGGCCATTTTATTTTAAAAAAGTAAATTCATTTGATTCAGACCCCCTAGTGAGACTGCTGTTCCTAGAGCCCACTGTTTACTTAAATATTGAAGTCTGAGGATTTACTAAATGACCAGAGCAACCATAGGTAGTGTATACTACCCTACATCATTGCATGCAACTCCCATTGGCACCAAGGTCCTCATTATAGTGAAAGAGAGTTTACTTAAAAAAATTACAATATTTACCAGATATGCATTTTATCGGATAGTATAACATGTTTCTGCTTTAAAAATGGCAAAGGACAAAACGCACAAGCAATTCAGAATAGCACTAAAATTTACATGGACCAAGGAACAACTTCTTTCCAGTCAGAAATTTAATTTTTCAAGTCAAACAGCCTTTTGAGTGATCTTGCACTTCTGAGCGGCTGTCGGTTATTTATAACATAGCAGCTGAAGAAACAAGACAGTACTTTGTTGTCAGTCCTGCAAGTTAGTAATAGCAATACTGTGGAGGGAGGTAACTTAACTAACTTTCCCAGTTAAATACTTCTCTATAGCTCTTTTGCAGAAAGAAATCGTGTATGCCCTTTAAATACAGGTTGCTGTAATTAGAGCAATGCTCAGAACCAGTCACTCCAAAGCACAGCAGCTCTTTCTATGCTATGTTCGATTACTGGATGCATTTGCAGCTACAGCAATTTTAGGTTGTCAGTTTGTCTTGATAGTTTATCATCTCTGTTCCATTTACTGATCTAAAAGGCTTAGGTTCCCTCCTCCCCATCATGAATGTAATTCATCCCATGCAGATGGCCTTCACAAAGTCTTATGCCTCCCTAACCCTCATTTTAAATGTGATATGGGCTTAGGTGGATCTTAAATAATGTGCAGGGCCTTGAGCAGGCCTCCTATATGATGCTGATTTTCAGACTTACTCTGTAGTTGTTGTTCATACAAAACTGTCACTGATTTCAGTGGAATTCTTACTCATGGTGCACCCACAGAATGGTGCTCTTAAATAATGTGAGGTAATATTCTTTTAATGTTCAGTTATTTTCCCATAAACCCAGAACACCAGCCAAGACCACTCAGAGACCTTTAGGTCTATGGAGGGAATTACATTAAAAAACATTACAGATAGGCTCCAACTCGTCTTCATGACATTTTCACAAGAGCTTAGTTGTTGCCATTTTTTTGCATCTTTGTAGCTCTACAAAATTGGCAAGGGAGATCTCAGATAAGGATTTGGTTTTGTGACTACTTGAAAGACTCAAAAAAAGAAAATAGATATAGGAGAGTTTATTAAATATTTACACATATATAAGGACACAAAGTTATCTTCACTTGTTCCTTCTCTTTTTTTTCTTTTTCCATCTTCACCCCTATCCATTCACCCATTTATCCATATAATTCAACTGTCACTGGGAGACAGCAGAAATGGGCATATGCCATAAGCAACCTGGCCTTTGGTAATTCACAAGGTGAAAAAGACCATCCATTAATTGCAGGATGGAGGTGGGCAGAATAAGAAGAATATAAGACTGGCCACAGCGGATCAGACCAATGGTCCATCTAGCTCAATATCCTGTCTTCCGACAAAAGAGAGTCCTGTGGTACCTTTAAGATGCATCCGACGAAGTGGGCATTCACCCATGAAAGCTTGTGCTCCAATACATCTGTTAGTCTTAAAGGTGCCACAGGACTCTCTGTTGCTTTTTACAGATCCAGACTAACACGGCTACCCCTCTGATACCTGTCTTCCGACAGTGACCAATGCCAGATACTTCGAAGAGAATGAATAGAACAGGGCAATTATCAAGTACGGCAGTCAGGCGGCTTTTGGCAGTGCGCCTGCGGGAGGTCCGCTGGTAAAGCGGATTCGGCGGCATGCCTGCGGGAGGTCCGCCTGTCCTGCGGCTTCGGCATACCCGCCGCCGAATTGCCACTGAAGCCACAGGACCGGCAGACCTCCCACAGGCATGCCGCTGAAGGCTCCCTGACTGCCACCCCCACAGCAACCGGCAGGCCGCCCCCTGTGGCTTGCCACCCCAGGCACGCACTTGGTGCGCTGGTGCCTGGAGCTGTCCCTGACCAGAGCCAAAATACTGCCGACTCCGCTACTGAATATAGAATAATTAAAGTATCATTTTATTAAAATAATTCCCAGTGTTGCATCACCACCCTGTGGCCATACTGAAAAGTACATGCATAGACAACTGCTATTTCTGCCTGCCTAGTCTGTCTTTTTTTAAAAAAAATATCATTTTATACCCCTTTCCTTAAAATAGAAAAGATCTTACAGGTTTAGAATAAAATCTCTATTTCCTGGCATGGCTGGATAGTTTATGTACCAAAATGAGATGCAGACCAGTGGATTAACCTAATCACATTTTGTAGTGAACTATAAAATATGTTTTTTGTTTTTTGTTTTTTTTTTGCTGCTGCTTTTCTATAATTTATGCTGAATGATCACTGATTTACTATAGCTGCCTTAGCCTCACTTGTGATCTTGGCATCTCTGGTATTCCTGTAAAAATATTGAGCTAACCTTTTTCATTTACCAGGAGAAACCAGCAAGCTATTCCTTTTCCTTCCTATTTGTGTTCTTCTTTTCATGACTGCAACAGGTCTGGGAAGAAGCCCTTTAAGACAGTGGCACTCAACATTTAATAGTCAAAGAGCCATTTCATCATTGAAAGACATGCTTAACTATCTGCATTTGTTAGATCTACTAACACAGACAAGGGGTTTCTCTTATAACTGCAGGCCTGATCTTTGAGGTCATTGGGACTACTAAGAGTAGTATGTGTCACCACCTCCATCTGGTTGTAAGTGCTTGGAGGGGCAGGCCCACTGTTATGACCTACAATTGTTCTGTTTAATTTTTTCCCCCATTCTTGTTTAACATATGATGCATTTTGTCACAACTGGGTTATGTGATGGACTCCTGCTTTTTAGAATATAAAGGACACTTACAAAAGGTTCTTATTGCTGGTTTTTAAGTAGTCACTCATATATTACTTATACCAAAAAAGAGAGCAGCAGCGTTCTTTGGCAGCCCCTGATTCTTTAATGATGGAGATTTACATCATAAGTAGCACAACATATGCTATTAACTAAATAGTGAATGCCCTTGGAGCAGGTCGCACACTGCTCCTGGCTTCTACTCCCCCTGTTCAGACTTCATAGGTTACGTATCCACACTGTATGGCTTATTTCAGTCACCACCTCCTCTTACATTTCCTTGAAGCAATGCTATTTACAGTGACTCTTGTACCATCAGCCCCTCTCCCTATGGCTGGAGAGGAGATCTCCCTTCCTTGTTATCTCTAAGTCTAGGCTTAGTCAACCCTTTTTCTCTTCCCAACACTTCCTTCTTTTATCTTATCAGGCTTCAGCTGGTGGACTAATTCTTTAGCTCCCACAGCTTCCCACCTTAGATAATTTCATTCCATTCCCCACGCTAATTGGTACCAGGGGGATCAGAGTGCTGGCTCAAGTGCTAGCTCCCAGCCTTCTGTTACAGCCCTGAATACATGATCACTCCTTTATTTTTCATACCCTAGTTTAGATGGGCATTTTTTGTACTTACAGTATTGCCACCTATTGAAAATGAGCAAGTGCTCTTACGCTGGTGAGTGAGCTGGTGACTGTTTGGGGCATGCAACTGAAAGATGCAATCTTGCAGGGTACTGAACACCTTTGGTGGGGTGCTGAGGGCCCTTTGCGCCCACTGATGTCAATGACATGGTGCACCTTTTTAAAATCTAGCCCCTCACTGTTTCAAGGGAACTGAAATGTGTTTTCCTTTCATTTTAAATGGGCCTATTTGTATTTGATATTCAAACACAGCAGGTTGCTCTTGAAAATGAGTTCTCAAAGAATAATGGCAATTAAAAAAACAAAGAGACTGAACAGTTAGTTTTCCAGGCTAATAAATGATGACTCATAGCTCCTTTTTTCTTGTTTGTGCTACCTCAGATGAAGAGCCCATGAAAAATGAACAGAAAATCCATTTTGTGTTCAGCCACTGCTTGTCAACTTGCTTTAAAAGGTATTTGCTTAGGGCTAATGTTATCTACTAGGTCCGAGGAGGATTACGTCAGTTATAATTCTTACACTGTTTCATGTTCTTTTTCAAATTGGACTGAGGTGTGTTTTTTTTTTTTTTGGCTGAACTCCTGACATCCCAAATCTATAGATAGACTTAACAGAACTCATTTTTTAATATAATTTTGATGGATAATATCAATAGATAATATCAATATTTTTCAGCATTTTTTTTTCTATTTTATCTATTTAAACATTCAGTTACAGGAAGTCATGCGTGGATCAGACAATAATTGACACATTGAGAGGCAAAAAGCTAAAGCTTTATAGTTGGTTAAACACAAATTGTCAACATTACATGTCAAAATATACTAAGCAAACAAAGCATTTTTCTTGTTTTGTCCATCTGTAAGTTTAGATTATCTATGGAAATATTTTTTCATCCATTTGTGTGTATGCTGAAATCAATATTTATTGACATTTACCTCATAAGCCTATCTGTAGAGCAAGAGAAAAGCTATTTCTAACTGACTATGGTTTTAAGAAAGCTTTTTCTATCTTGGAAGTAGAAAGAGATTGGGAGACGTTCTTCCAGTGATTCTAGCCCTGGACAAACATTGAGTAGATACATATCTTTCATTTCACAGACCTCCTCCAAGAACAAGTCTGTCTTCCTTGATTTCCTGATAGGGAAATACATGGTGACAATAGATAATATAGAATTATTCATTTCATTAATTGGCTGAGAAATTATTTCAAATATATTTAAACTAAATGACCATAGGTGTTAGGGAATATGCTTTTTTATCTTCTGAGATTTTAATAGAGAGCATGATTCAGGCTCCTAAGCAATCCTGTGGGGAAAAAAATGATACAACTTCTGCCTCAATAAATGGCTTAACAACTCAGGTACAGGAGCAATAAAGATCTGTTTCCACCTTACAATCAAGTTATCTACAACATGATAATAAGCAGAGCTGATCAATAATGAAGAAACAATGTTCAAACCCTGAAGGCTGTTTGGTTTGATTTTGTTTGGGTTGCTTTTTATTTCCTATATATATAAATGGGTTTCTGTTCATACAGCTAGAGTTATTGCTCTTCTTGCAGACATCCAGATTTGCGTGTGAGCCAGAATGTTAATCAGAGCTTGAATAATCCACTAACCAATGGCAAGAGCTACCACTTTCCACAGGATCTAGGTTTTCATTTAAAAAAAAAAAAAGTCTCTGGGCTCCTGGTAATGAGGAAAATCTTGCAAACATGAGGTGAGTGGAACCAATGGGCTGGTTGGGAAATGTTTTTTCCCCTATGTCAAATTTATGAAAATTAAAAAAAAATGTTTGAGACAAAAACTTTCTTTTCATATCAAATAAGAACCCCCCTAAAAAACAAACTGGTTCTGGCTTTCAGTTTTGGATGAAAGTTTCAGATTTTAATGGCCTAAAAACCAAAGGGTGTTTTTTGTGGAAGGGGGAGGGTTTGGGGATTTTTTATGAGAATCTGAAAAACTTAGTCAAAAACAGACATTTCCTGCAGAAATTTCCATTTTGGTAACAAAGCCATTTATTGGGTGTGTTAAGGAAAGTGGGATGAGAGAGTGCCTAGTCACTCCTTCTAAGAGTGGGTGCCCCGGTGCATGGCTATCTCAAGCCCTGGAACACAAAATTGTGGGGTGGCATGTCACTGCCCGGAGCCTGCCATATATGTAAGGAGATTCATCCTTACCCTACCCCAGTAGAAAGCTGTGTTGGGTTAGCAGGAGAGGCTCATATGGCAGGACTTTCTGCTGAAGTGGTGGGGGGACAATACCTCACAGAGCCTTGTCTTAGGTGGGATAATGTCAGGATAAGACCACCATATTTACGAGCCCCCAGTTTGGGTAGCAGATAGGGGGCCCACTTAGACTACACTGTCGGCCAACAGAGCACATTGTATTAGCAGGATAAAAATGCCTTCCTTTCTCTTTCCTTGGGTCTGCCTGTCACAAGGTAACTGGTCTCTGTCTGTAGACCAGTCCCCCCCACCCTGTGCAGAGCAAGTGGGCCCAGATGAGCCAATTAAAGAGAGCAGGGCTACACCTGGGGCTATAAAGGCCTGTCAGAGGGCAGTAAGTGGAGGAGTGATTGGGGTAGACTATATTTGGGGAGAGGAATTACAGGTGTGGGTGGGGGTTACTCCTGGTGATCAGAAGGGGAACAGAGCTGGCTGAGAGCAGATCTGGTTGAATGAGAGCTGGCTATGAGAAGGGAGTTGGCTGGGACTGAGAAACTACCAGAAACAGAGCCAGGGCTGGCTCTAGGATTTTTGCCGCCCCAAGCAAAAAAAATTTTGGCCGTCCCCCCTTTTTTTCATGCCCCCAGCCCCGCCCCAACTCCACCCCTTCCAAACACCTTCCCCAAATCCCCAGCCCTGCCTCCTCCCCTGGGCATGCCGCATTTCCCCCACTACACTGCTTCCTGCGGGCCTCCCGCCCTAGCTCACCTCCGCTCCGTCTGCTTCCTTGGGCGTGCCACTGCTCCGCTTCTCCCCCCTCCCTCTCAGGTGAGGGAGGGCGGAGAAGCAGAGCAGCGGCGCGTTCAGGGGGGGCAGGCGGAGCAGAGGTGAGCTAGGGTGGGGGGAGTAGAGGAACCACTCCCCCTTCCAGCTCACCTCTGCTCCACCACTGCCTTCCCCGAGCACCCACCGCTCGGCTTCTCCTCCCTCCCTCCCTCTCTCCCAGCCAGCCTTGCTGCACAAAATAGTGGTTTCGCACGCGGCAAGCCTGGGAGGGAGGGGGGAGAAGCGGAGCAGCGGCGCGTTCAGGGGAACAGGCAGAGTGGAGGTGAGCTAGGGTGAGGGGGGTGCAGGAAGTAATGGGGGGGTAGAGGAACCACTCCCTGCTCCAGCTCACCTCCGCCACCTCCCCCGAGTGCCCCGCCACTCGGCTTCTCATCCCTCCTAGCCTTGCTGTGTGAAACAGCTGTTTCGCAGGCAGCAAGCCTGAGAGGGAGGGGGCAGAAGCGGAGCAGTGGCGGCATGCTCAGGGGAGCAGGCGGAGGCATAGCAGAGGTGAGCTGGGCCAGCGAGCTGGGGCAGCGGGGGCACTTTTTCCCCATGCCCCAGAGTCGCTGCCAGAATGCTGCCCCTAGAAATGTGCCGCCCCAAGCACCTGCTTGTTTTGTTGGTGCCTGGAGCCAGCCCTGAACAGAGCCCTCTGGGAGGGGAGGCTATGAAACCTTTTGATAAAAGGTAAGCTAAGGAACTGTCTTGGCTGTATGTGCTTAGGTTTGGATAAAGAAACCTATTTAAAGAAGACTGGGCATGGCAGTGAGTGCTTGTTAGGCTGGGGAGAAGCCCTGCTGTGTCCCATATGGTTGAGTATTTGAATGTCAGTGGCCCCTGATATGAGGGGAGATTGAGATGGATCTTTAGTGCCCTGTGAAAAGAAGGAAAACAGAGGTAGAGTACTGTAGAGCAGCCTCTGGCCAGGAGGAGTGCTTGGGTAGTGGCTACTATATTATACGCCCCTGTCCTTTTCTCTCCCTGCCTAGCAAAGGGATCTTCATATTTTTACTACCTGTCATACCTAAAAACCTGCAAAAACTTCACAAAAGCAAGGAATGAAAGCACTTAACTAAACTTAACTCTGCATGTGTTTTGCCCTTGCTTACTCCATAAATTCAGAACATGCTCTTCACCATTGTTTGCAGGTGGCAAGGACGATTGGTCAATGAGATTGTTTTGTTTACATCTCTCCATGTTGAAAAGGAAACTGAATATCAAATGATCAGTCTGAGTTTTCAGGAAGCTATGACATTGTGTAGGTGTTAGGTACCATGGAAACATCTCTTGATAGTGCACTTGAGTGAGCTTTTGCCATATGACTCTGTAGCAGCAAGTGTTTACCTTGAGGAATCCATGTTTACAAGTACTCAGTTTCTACCTTCAGTAGAAATCTGTGACATTCTAGACTAAAGTTAGAAATAGCAAATTAACTATCTTCACTCTCCATGCTAACATTCTGAATGGCTGTGGTTAAGTTTGCATGACTGAACAGAAGCAATGTGGCCATGTCTTCTGAGTGGAACATCTGAAAATGCAGCACACACCAACGCGGGTCTAACATGGGAACAAGTGCCTCCCTTTTGGTTTGTGTAAGTGGATTTTCATTGGCTTATTTATTCTATTCTGTGTCCTAGCTGCATTCACAAAAGCTGCTGAGAAAGATGCAGGTTTTTTGCCCCCACTGTAATATGCAGCAGCATGGGAGGGAGAGATTGTTAGACCAGGACACCCTTAAGTGTGGGTTTTTAATACAATTGTTAATCTCATTGACTTTAAAATCAATACAGTGTAAATGGAGCACAAAATTATAGTTCTTTTTACATGTTAGTATTTGCTTCTTTAAGTAGATTAATCATATACTGCAGCATTGAGCTAGTGTCAAACTTTCTAATGTACTGGTAAGAAACACCTTTTGTGCATATGTGCCATGGCAACAGAATTGAACAAAGCTAAGTCAAATAAGTCCTAACTTTTAGCATTGTTAGGAAGTGAATTTGTGAAGTGACAGAATGGCATTTCTACTATAGATCTTTATGGAATTTTTTTTTTTTAAACGTGACAATAAAATAGTTGAAAAGATACTAGTTTTAAAGTGTTTTGGGAGGATACTAGGAAAACTTAAAAAGATTCCTTTTCAAACAATGAAATATCCATACCACTTAAATTGTTCTTAAATTATACTACTTAAATAGGATTTATAGCCTTTATTTTTATTCTATTTTTATTTTGAAATGTCTCCTACCTAACCTACTGATGATCATAGTTTGAGGTATGGAAATATAGCTTATTACTCAACTGGCTAATTTTTGCCATCTCATCCATATTCGGCAAAATCTAGGATGGTGATATCACAGGACTACTGGCCAATGGTAGTTCCCTCTTGTCAAAAACGCTGTTGTTGATTAATCCCGCTTCTCAGAAGTGCTGGTGCATCAATAAAAGGCTATGCCAGGTGAAACAGATGGTGGTTTTGCCCCCCACTATTACAAACACGCTATACTTTCTCCTAAATCTTATTCTTCCTTGTTGCTCTATTAATGTGGTGTTACAGTTGCAGCCATCAGTTTTTGCTGATATCTCTTATTTTAAGCCATGCAATAAAATCATGGTGAGCAGGTATAAACTAAATGCTGAAGATGCATGTTTTCCTTAGTTCACAAAACTTATGGCTGTTTAACTAGGATTAAAATTTTGTATGGAAGTTCTCAGCAGCTAAGGTTAGATTTGCTTCTGGAGGGATACAATTATTGAGTTTCCTGACCTCAAAGGTTGGAAGCTGCAGTAATGTCCCTTTCTTGAAAACTTAAATGACCTTCCATGAAGAAGGCGTTCCCAGGGGGACCTAAGCTCTTCTGACAATACTTAGGAGTTTTCTCGTGTGTGGTAGCTTGAATGGAGCTGCAGATTTTCATTAGGCCTCGGAATGATGCAGATGTTTTAAAGCCTGGGATTTATTTGGGATGGCCAAGTCTAGTATGTTGCATTACTTTAATTTGAGTATTGACTGTGTGGAGGCTTGTGACAGACAGCTCAAGTTGGCTATTGCTTCCCCTTACTACTAGGATAGGCTGCCTTTAGGAGTTACCTTGTCTGAAGTTTAACTGTTATAATGAAATTGCAGTCACCTGGTCAAAATTCCAGTTGCTTTCTTTATTGCACCTCCCTTTTTGTTGCAACATAAACTTGCTCCATGGGACTCCTTTTGTAAGAGTTATATTAGCTGGCTGATCTCTAGTGGTTGTAAACTTCTTGCAATAAATTTTGTCTACAATGGTCTTTGCAACAACAAATGAATCACCAGTTTAGTCCAAGATCTGACTCTGTCACAATAGTGTGCGAGCTGTATACATGCATTACTTAGTCCTGCCATGAATGCAGGGGACTGGACTTAGATGACTTCTTGAGGTCCCTTCCAGTCCTACAATTCTATGATTTCAATATACAGCACTTCCTAACTTCACTAAAAATCGATGTCCGATGAATGTGATATTGGAATTGTTATGCTTTCATCTATTTTATACAAACCATGTGTGATCCTTGTCAGCTGGCCCCCCGAGCCACTAGGGAGCAGTGGGGAGCTACGGCATCACTGGCCAGTGGCAGGGAGAGTCTGGAGCGCACCCCTCAGGCAGGGGAGCACCGGCAAAGGTCTGTGGTGGTGTCTGGGTTTTGGCCCCAAGGCGGGTCGGCTGGGTAGTCCACCGCTGGCAGCTCCAGCTCTCCCTCAGGCTCGGGTTCCTCGGGGAATTCAGCTGCTGGCAGTCCTGGTAACCCAAGTCCTTCCTGCAGGTGAGGTTTCCCCCAGTCCAGGGCCTCCCCTGGTGTGGCAGCAGGGAGCAGTGAGCGTCTGCTGAAGGGAGCAGTGAGCGTCTGCCTCCCTCCCTGGTGCTGCCCTGACTGAGCTAAGGGCCCCGCCCTTTGTACTTCCTGTCCCACCCCTCCCCTTCCGGGGGGTGGAGTGAGCTTGGCCTGGCCCCGCCCGCTCAGGCTGAGAGAGCGGCTCTTTACCCTCAAGTTCGGAGGGAAGGCACCCTGGCTCCCTACACCATGCCAGAGGTCAAATCATTCAGTCGTGGAAACTATCTGCTTTAATTTATTCTCATTTGAGAACTTTTGAGGTCTGCAAAAATAATAGCAAATTAAGCAAAAGTGGTACAAAAATAATGTCTAGCAGTCCTGGCAGCCATGTTCTTTCATGAAATTTGTGGCATACACAGGGATCTTCAATGAATAAGAAAGCTTGCAAATGATAGATTTGGGTTGGTAGAAAAATAAAATGTTCATTGTCAATTTCATTTTTAACTTTTCCAGTTAATTTAATAAATGCTATTTGTATGTGCCCAAAGGAGAAATTATTTCTGACCTGGAGTCAGGAGAACACTGCTAGTGGGTTTTTTGTTTTTTTTTTAACTATGGATTCACTGTGCTCTAGACAATGGTGTTCGTATTCATGGTATGAAGAAGATAATGAGCAGTCAAAACATCCATCTTGCTTCCTACCGAACAGTGTAACGTGTTAACAGTAAAGAGAAAAATCTTACCTAGTGACACATTTTTTTAATAGCACCCGTATGAAATACACATTTTTCCAGAAAAAGGATTGTAAGACTCAACGAGCTGTTGATAGACACAGTTTAACTGCAATGTTATTTTCACTGGTTGTTGAAAAAGTCTGAGGTTCACATGGTTGTGTGCACTTATCAGAACACAAAGCTACTTCCTTTTTTTTTTTTTTTTTTTTTTTAAGGATTTGAGGGCAATCCTGCTTGTTTTACTAACATGAGCTGATCTCATTATCAACAAGTAGTCTTCAGTAGGATAACTGGTGAGGAAGCATGGTCCAATGGTTAGGGCTTGTGAGACCTGGGTTCAAATACCTGGTCCACCTCAAACTTCCTATGTGTTGCTGGGTGAGTTATTTGGCCTCTTTACACCCAGTTTCCCATAAGTAAAATGGACCTGATAGTACTTCCCTATTTTAAAGGGGTTCTGTGAGGATAAATATACACACAATTGTGAGGATCTCAGATACTATAGCAATGGGGACCATATTAGGGCCTAAAATAGGCCTTCCCTGGTTCTAACTTGCTCAGTTCACGGGTAAGGTTTGACTGTTTGTAACCAATATCGGTTTTATCGAAGAAAGATGATATGGTAAAGTAGACAAACCCTACACCAGATAGGAAAGGGTTAAAGTGTATTCCCTGGGCTTAGTTAGCCCTACCTCACTACACCTGTGCTGAGTTCCCAGCTGTAGATAGCTCTTTGAGAAGGGAATCAGACAAGCTGCTGCTGTGTGAGTTAAGGAGCTTGGCTGGGACCAGAGACTACAGATGGTTTGTAGCTTGCCTTGGGAGGAGGTAGGCTTGTCCTGGATGACTGATTAGAGAAGAGCCATAGAACTGGTTGTTAAATGGGAAAACAGGCTGATTGTAGCTGGGATCCTGTCTGTGAGAAAGGGGGCTGAAGGCTGAGCCTGGCAGGACTGAGAATTCTCTTGTTTGGTATGTTTATTGGATTTGGACTAAGTAACTCTGCTACCCCAGAGGGGGTTGAATGCTTTAGAGCCAGGGTTGGCAACCTTTGGCAGGCGGCTCGCCAGGGTAAGCCCCCTGGCGGGCTAGGCCGGTTTGTTTACCTGACGCGTCCACAGGTTCGGCCGATCGCGGCTCCCACTGGTTGCGGTTCGCCACTCCAGGCCAATGGGGGCAGCGGGAAGGGTGGCCAGCACGTCCCTCGGCCTGAGCCACTTCCCACAGCCCCCATTGGCCTGGAGCAGTGAACCGCAGCCAGTGGGAGCCGCAATCAGCCAAACCTGCGGACGCAGCAGGTAAACAAACCAGCCCGGCCCGCCAGGGGGCTTACCCTTGCGAGCCGCATGTCAAAGGTTGCCGACCCCTGCTTTAGAGTGGCTTGACTGGAGGGCCAAGTCACCTCTATATGGAAGGAATAGGCTGAAGAACTTATGTGGAAACTGAGGTGGAGCTGCCACATTGCCATGTCCAGCCCTGAGGCGGTATACAGTGATAAGCAGCTTGTATTATCACAGAGGATTTATTTATTTATTTTTTTGCAGCAATCACTGTCTTCAGTTAAAATTAAGCCAGGCACAAATAAAGTGGCACCAGATTTCCAGCTCACCAAGAGGAGAAACAACTTTGGTGTTCCCCTTGAGACTCTTGCACAAGAGGCAACACAATGCCAAGTTCCTTTTGTTGTGACGCAGATGGTGGAATACCTAGAAATGTTTGGTAAGTTGATAACTTGTTCTGCTTTCTAGAAACTTTTTGTTTGTACTTTTAGTCAAAATAAAGAGCTGTCACTAATTTGCTTTGGGTAAGCAGGACTACAAAGGAGAATAGTAGCTAATGGGAGAACATGTATATTTCCACTACTTTTGTTTAAAAAAAAAAAAAAAGTTTTAACAAATTTTGATTGGGTTGGTTAGAATGAGAAAAAGTGATCTGCTGACTTGAACTCCCTGGATATCAACCAAACCAGTAGTTGAAAACTCCTTGTGGCGTTAAAGGGTAATAATGAAGGAATATTATTAAAAAAAAACAACCTGGAAATACTGAATTAAACAACTCTTTTGGGGTGTGTGAGATTAAACAATTAGGCAAACTTATTTGATTCCAAGATGCATTTGTCAGGTCTCTGTAGACACTATCAGAAAACTGTTTTTCCTCCTTGTGTAATTTATAATAACCGGTAATTGTTTTTTAATAGGCCTGGATCACGTAGGTTTATTTCGAATCAGTGGCTCAGTGAACAAAATCAAAGCATTGAAGCGGAAGTATGATCAAGGTGAAAAAGTGGACCTCATTAATGATGGTGACATAGATTCTGTTGCAAGCCTCTTTAAACTTTTCCTCAAGGAGCTTCCAGTGGCTGTTTTCCCAGACAACTTACATGCTAACCTTCTTAAAACCTTTGAAGGTAAAACAAAGGCTAAATTCATTCGAAATGTCAATGGCATTTCAGCTGGGATGACTTTTTTGTCCAGAAATGGCCGACTAGTGTACACACAGCAGAATTTAAACACTGTAATCAACAAATGTGTGAGTGTTTGCATAACTTCACACTTTAAAGGGTGGGTATTTTGTGGATCCCCCTGTGCAGTGTGTCCAATTGACTTACAATAGAACCTCCGTTATGAACACCTTGGGAATACAGGTTGGTCAAAACTCTGAACAAAACAGTGTTTTTTTCCCAAAGTTTACAACTGAACATTGACTTAATACAGCTCTGAAACTTTACTATGCAGAAGAAAAATGCTACTTTTAACAATCTTAATTTAAATGAACCTAGCATAGAAACAGTTTCCTTACCTTGTCAGATCTTCTTTAAACTTTCTCTTTATTTGTATAGCAGTTTGTTTAACATAGTACTATGCAGTATTTGCTTCCTCCCTTCCCCCCGCCCCCTCCGCTGCTGCCTGATTGTGTACTTGTGGTTCCAAATGAGGTGTGTGGTTGACCAGTCAGATCATAACTCTGAGGTTCTACTGTATATTGCAAGTGTGTTCAATTTACAACTATCCAAGACACAATAGTTATTGCCTTAGCTATTGCATAGTATTGAGCGATCACAGTTAAAATATTTAGGGGATTCAATCACTCTCATCCCACCCCTCCTATTAAAGTGAGTTGTATTTGTGAACCCATATTTGCCATTAAAATGTTCCTCTTTGCTGCAGGGAAAGTGAAAAGGTCAATGTCCCTGGACATGGAATTTTAAACCTCTCTTCTGTAACTACAGTACTATATTTATAGTGCAAAAATGCCCTGAAACTGTAAATGTTACCAATTAGTAGGGAAATGAAGACTGATGTGGTGCTGAAAGGTTATAATTTCCCAGGCTTCTCTTAGCATGAGTCACACAGCATGTGGCAAATCTCCAGCAAGAGTCACAGCTGACAATCCTCCCACAGCTTTTTCCATAATGTCTTGGTTATCATATAGCCAGTTGGTCATGTCTTATACTCTCTGCTAGAAATAACAAGAAACACTATATTTTTCTTGCCGGGAGAGGAGGAATGTCACTGACACAAGATAGAATCCAAAGACCGAGAGTGCTCCATAGGAAATTCCAGTAACAAGGGAAACGTTCGTAGTTTAAAGCTAATATGTGAAATAATTAGAGGATTAGTCTAAAAATCACTGGCTTTTGGCATATATGCGCTTTTTTCCCCTTAGTGTCTCTTTTTGGGGGGTGGGGGGGGGGAGAGGAGATCTTTTTACAATAAAGTAAATGGTGTAGTAAAACTTGCTGGATGCTTATAATACCCATCTGTTAGTAACTGAATTAAAACTTAATTCTTCACAGATAATAAGAACCACATGGCTGAGTGTACACAATGTCTGAAAAGCTTATTAAGCAGCTTTCCTAAGGCCCACTACAGCCTTTTCCAGTTCCTCTCTACCTTTCTGTTGAAGGTGGCATCACACAGTGAAATGAACCACATGACCCTGGAAAACCTCGCCATTGTATTTGGGCCCACCCTTTTCCAGTAAGTATCTTATTTAGATTTATTTTACAGTTGTTTTTGCTTGTATTCCTGGATCCCGCCCTTAAAAACAAGAACAGCAGTAATCCGAGACGAGCTGGAATATTGATGAAAGAGCCTGCTGTACACTGGGGAATGAATGAAAGAGAAGCAGAGCTATACAGAATGTTGATATAGAAGCCCATGCCCACCCCAAAATCTGAGTGCATCTGCCTTGAACATCAGCACAGGTCCAAAGGATCAGCTGACCTGGCTTTACCCTGCCCAGCCTGGGCACTCTTCATTTGCCTCCTTGCTCTTAGGCACTGGGTTGTTCTCAGGTTGGAGTCAGTGACATACCCCACCTCTCCAGTGCCCTCCTGGGTGCTGGAAGTTCCCCTCTTTCTACAGGTGGCACCAGCCATCTTGCCGCTTCAGGGTGGCCACCCATTAAGGGTTCACTTCCCCCTCTTCTAATCCCAAAAGTGTTCAGAGGTGGCAGGACCAGACCCCTCTGAGGGCAGCAGAGGTGGAGAAACACACACTCATGCTGCTAATTTAAAAGCAGAGGGTGTGGACATCGCAGAAACCTTAGTACTGTAGTTAAGAAACTCTTAGTTGGTTCCCTAGCAAACTATGGGTATGTCTACACTACGAAATTAGGTCGATTTTATAGAAGCCAATTTTTTTTTTTTAGAAATCGATTTGATACAGTCGATTGTGTGTGTCCATACTAAGCGCATTAAGTCGGCGGTGTGCATCCACAGTACCGAGGCTAGCGTCGACTTTCGGAGCATTGCACTGTGGTAGCTATCCCACAGTTCCCGCAGTCTCCGCCGCCCATTGGAATTCTGGGTTGAGCTCCCAATGCCCGATGGGGCAACAACATTGTCGCTGGTGAAAGCAACGGCAAGAAATTGTTTCTTGCCTTTTTTTCCTGGGTTACCTGTGCCGACGACATACCACGGCAAGCATGGAGCCTGCTCAGCTCACTAGCACCGTACGTCTCCTGGGTGCTGCTGGCAGACGCGCTACTGCAGTGTTACACAGCAGCATCCCCTTGCATTGCCTTGCCTTGCGGACAGCAGACGGTACAATACGATTGCTAGCTGTTGTCGTTGTTCCGTGGGTGCTCCTGCCCGACCTCAGTGAGGTTGGTCGGGGGCGCCTGGACAAAAATGGGAATGACTCCCCAGGTCATTCTCTTTAAGTTTCGTCTAATGGAGATTCAGTCCTGCCTGGAATATCATGCCAGCTGGAGGCTTCTGCCTCAGGCTGCTCTCCCAGTCAGCAGCACCGCGCGGTCGCACCTACCCCTTGCTCCCATGGCCCATGAAGCCTGGACAGTAGTAAGAAGCAGTTCAACTATAGGTTGAGCAAGTGCATAATGGTAGTAGAAAGTGCCTTTGGATGTTTAAAAGCTCGCTGGCGCGGTTTACTGATTCGGTTAGACCCCAGCAAAACCACTATTCCCATTGTTATTACTGCTTGCTGTGTGTGCCACAATATCTGTGAGAGTAAGGGGGAGACATTTATGGTGGGGTGGGAGGTTGAGGCAAATCACCTGGCCACTGATTACATGCAGCCAGACACCAGGGCGGTTAGAAGAGCAAAGCAGGGCGCATTGTGCATTAGAGAAGCTTTGAAAACCAGTTTCATGACTGGCCAGGCTACGGTGTGAAAGTTCTGTTTGTTTCTCCTTGATGAAAACCCCTCCCCTTGGGTCACTCTACTTTGCTGTGAGCCAACCGCCCTCCCCACCCACCTTTGATCCCCGCTTGCAGAGGCAATAAAGTCATTATTGTTTCAAATTCATGCATTCTTTATTAATTCGTCACACAAATGGGGGGATAACTGCCAAGGTAGCCCGGGAGGGGTGGGGGACAAAGGAAGCATACAGGTGGGGTAGTTGTAGGGGCACCCCCTATAATGGCATGCAGCTCATCATAGAAGCGGCATGTCTGGGGCTCTGACCCGGAGCGGCCATTTGCCTCTCTGGTTCTTTAGTAGTCTTCACGCAGCACTGCTGCGAGTCCCTGTTATAATTTCTGTCCTTCATGCCCTTGGAGATTTTTTCAAATATTCCGGCATTTCATCTTCTGGAACGGAGTTCAGATAGCATGGATTCGTCTCCCCATACAGTGATCAGATGCAGTACCTCTTGTGCTGGAGCTCTTTTGCAATTCTGGGACTCAATGGTTACCTGTGCTGATGAGCTCTGCGTGGTCACCTGTGCTGATCAGCTCACTACGCTGGCCAAACAGGAAATGAAATTCAAAAATTCACGGGGCTTTTCCTGTCTACCTGGCCAGTGCATCTGAGTTGAGAGTGCAGACAGAGTGGTCACAATGGAGCACTCTGGGATAGCTCCCGGAGGCCAATACCATCGAATTGCATCCACACTACCCCAAATTCGACCCAGCAGGGTCAATTTCAGCGCTAATCCCCTTGTTGGGGAGGAGTACAGAAATCAATTTTAAGAGCCCTTTAAGTCGACAAAAATGGCTTCGTCGTGTGGACGGGTGTAAGGTTAAATTGATTTAATGCTGCTAAATTTGACCTAAACTCGTAGTGTAGACTAGGGTTAAGTGTTAGTCACCATAGGGTACCTAAGAGTGTAAGGTTGCTAGAGAACCTACCTTAGTGGTTTACTAGCTACAGCACTAGCAAATCTGGGAAGTCCCAGGCCCAGCTTTCTCTGGGGGAGGAGAAAAACTTCTGAGGAAGCCAGTTGAGGTCCTTCTGTTCAGAGTGATTTTCAATGGTACTGCCTAGTGTGGCAGATCAGATCCTAGTTGTTTTGGGGATGGCTGGGAATTAGAAACCACACACTATTCCCAGTATATTATTCTGAGTAATACTAAGGCTTGACTATTGGTGTTCTCCACAACTGTTTTATAGACTGTCAGCCAATCAAGTTTCTGGAAGACTGACACTAACTCAATTTGGTATAACAAGGAGATCTTGGTGTGTGTTGTGTGGTGGGTGTTTTAAGATTAACATTTACTGATTTGAATGAACATCAAGATTTGTTTTCATTACTGTGTGGGTGCATATGTCAGCTACTAAAAACTTCTCCCCTCTGGCCTTCTGCACTCACTTTCTCCCGCTTCCTTTCACTCGGTACACAATAGTTTTTTCAAAAATGCATGTAATGCTTTTGCAAGAATGATCTATCTTCCTCTTTCTCTAACGAGGTCTGGACCCTGTTTGGTTCTCTCCATTGGTTTTCCTTAGCTTGATGCACCTGACTTAAGCACCTTATCCCCTTGCTTTACGGACCCTGCTTAGCATCTGCTTATCTCTCCCCTCAAGTATCCTGCTCTTCCCTCTGCCTACTTTTTTCTATGAAGTTCCCTATGCTTGGAACCACCTCCATAGCCCCATCCTCTCCTCCCAGTCCTCTTCTAAAATACCTTCCTTCCTGAGGCCTATAAATCCTTGTTCTTTTCCCCTCCAAGGGAGTAGAAACTACCCTCTCACAATGAAAACTAACAGGAAAATAACTCAAGCTGTGTGACCCTCCAAGCTTTATCCCTCTGCTTGCTGTTGTATTATTTGCTTTGCACGTGGGCTGTCTTGGATTGAAAGCTCTTCAGGCCTGGATCTTCTCTTGCTATCAATAAAGCAGAAGATACACTGGTGCTATACGAATAATAGAGCTGGTTCAAAAAATACCAACTGTTCTTCATAGGGATTTTTTTATTGATTGGAAAAAACTAAACACAATGTCCTCCCCCAGCAAATTTCAATGTTTCATTGATATTTGTATATTTTATTGGATGCTTTTCTGTTTTTCTTTAGTTCATTAGTTTTTAAAGGTATTTTAGTCACCTTTAGCTGCAGATGGGCATCTGGCAGCATTTTCAAAAATGCCTAGGGACCCGATCCATTGCAGAACTGCTAGGGGCCTTGCCACCCCGTTAAATGCATGTCCCTGAGTTAAGTGCCCAGATTTCTCCAACTGTGTGTGTGTGTGTGTGTGTGTGTGGCATCTAACAATGGGATCTCCAAAAGCCAGCATGATCAGAGGGGAATTTCTAAGTTCATCTCTTGCAAATGCCTAAGCCCCACCACTCTCAGGGACTTAGTCCTAAACCACTTTTCCAAGAGCCACCAGTGTGGGAGATGGTGGCAGATACCTCCCTTATAATCTCTTGCCTAGTAATAAGGGTACTTGCCCAGGATGTGGGAAATGCGTTCAACTCCTTCCTCTGCATAATGTGACCAAGGATATGGACTTGAGTTTTCCACCTTACAGGTGAGTGCCCTAATCACTGGGCTATGGACTCGTTCTCACCTGCTCTCTGGCCCAACAGATATTTATTTATACACAGTGGAAGAGCTTCCATAGAAGAGGATCACCCCACACTGTACACACCCTGGAGCCTAGGGCACTCACCTGAGCAGGGGGAAGGCTATGTTCAAATTGCTGCTTTGTGGGGGGCAGAGTTTGAACCTGAGTCTTCCACAGTATGTGTGAGTGTGCTAACCAGCAGACTCAAGTTATAAGGGAGGCTGCTGCCTCCTTCATCCCCAGCTATTTTGTGAGGGTTTAGGTACATCATTAAAATACCTACCAGATCAGTAGTTGCAGATAAGAGGAGTGGGGGAACACCTAGTACGGGATCCTGCTGAGCTTTAGGTACCCAGCCACTGCAACTCAAGTGGCTGTCCATATGCTCACTCGCAGAAATTCAGGCACCTATGTATTTTAGACACCTCCAGTATTAGGTGGCAGCTGAGCAGGGGTTTTGGGGATCTCGGCAGTGTTAGACTAACTAAAAGATAGACTTAGGACCAGATCCATAAGAGGACTTAGGCACCTATGTGCTCAATTTCCATTTTTTTTAAATTATTTTTTTAGGTGCTTTGAAAATCCCAGTAGGTCCCTCTGTACATCTTTGTCCCTAAATACCTCTAAAAATCTGGACCTTAATGTCACAGAATGAACTGGCCCTTTAAGAGGATTGGCGCTCAGCTGCATGTGGGCCATGCTTAGATTGCTTCTCCAGTGGAGTGAATGAATGCTCAAGTCATATGGGGGAAAGGGGGATGTGATTATGAGCAAAGTGTGGGGAGAGGAGAGCTGGATGTCAGTGCTCTATAAAGAGCAGGAGAGTGGGGAATACAGGAAGAAGCAGGTCTGCTTTCAGAAAGCCTTTGACAAGGTCCCTCACGAAGGGCTTTTAAGCAAAGTAAGCAGTCCTGGGGTCCTCTCATGGATCAGTAACTGGTTAAAAGATGGGGGAAACAAAGGGTAGGAATAAATGGTCATTTTCAGAATGGAGAGAGATAAATAGTAGTGTCCCCCAGAGATCTGTAGTGGGACCAGTGGTGTTCAACATATTCATAAATGATTTGGAAAAGGGGGCAAACAGGTGGCAACATTTGCAGATGTTAGAAAATTACTCAAGATAGTTAAGTCCAAAGCAGCCTGCAAAGAATTACAAAGCGATATCACAAAACTGAGTGAGTAGGCAACAAAATGGCAGATGAATGTCAATGTTTATAAATGCAAAGTAATTCAAATTGGAAAACATAATCCCAACTATACATACACAATGACAGGATCTAAATTAGATGTTATCATTCAAGAGCGAGATCTTGGATTTATTATGGATGGTTCTCTAAAAACACAACCTTTTTAGATTGCTGTTGCCTCTTGAGCAAATGATGTTAGGAACCATTAGGAAAGAGATTGATAATAAGACAGAAAATATGATACTATATAAATCCATGGTACACCCACACCTTGACTACTGCATGCAGTTCTGGTTGCCCCATCTCAAAAAAGATATATTAGAATAGGAAAAGATACAGAGAAGGGCAACAAAAATAAGTGCATGGAACAGTTTCTGTATGAGGAGAGATTAAAAAGACTGGAACTTTTCAGCTTGGAAAAGAGACAAGTAATGGGGGGGAATATGACAAAGGTCTATAAAATCATGAATGGTATAGAGAAAGTAATAAGGAAGTGTTATTTACCCCTCCCATAACACAAGAATCAGGGATCACCTACTGAAATTAATAGGCAGCAGGTTTAAAACAAAAGGAAGAACTACTTCACGCAACACACAGTCAACATGTGGAACTCCTTGCCAGGGATGATTGTGAAGGCCAAAACTATAAAGGGGTTCAAAAAAGAATTGGACCTATCCTCCATGGACTTATCTATCAATAGGTATTAGCTAGGATGGTCAGGGATGCAACCTCATGCTCTGGGTGTCCCCTCTGATAGGAGGGGGCGACGGGGGATGGATCACTCAATGATTCCCTGTTCTGTTCATTTCCTCCAAAGCACCTGGCATTGTCCACTGTCAGAAGATAGGATACTGGGCTAGATGGCTCATTGGTCCAATCCAGTCTGGCTACTATGTTCTTAGCTTGAATTATGAGGTGGAAGAAACCAGTAGTTTAGGGTCCCCAGGACTGGGAACTCATAGTGGAGGATGGATTTGGGTTTCCCCTATGCTGCTACCTTCTGAGGAGCTACAGCAACCTATGCTATTCATTGGAGGGAGAAGGGACTGACTGACCCCCAGGAGGTTTGGAAGCTGAGTGTGGGAGAAGGAGAGTGAGATGAGTGTGCTGTAGAAAAGAAGACCCTCACAGAGGAAAGGGTGGTCCCAGTGAAACTGGGGTGGAAGGTATTTGGATTTCTACTGACACTCAATAAAGGGTGGACCTCTGACTAAGTCACTTCAGCAGCTAACCTGTACTGAAGGCTGAGATAACTGTTTGTGATTAGAGTAAACTGAGACCGTGACAGGCTCAAAGCTAGGCTGGGTAGATGCCTGTTATACTTACCAATGCCAGTGTCCATTTCAGAGTTTCTTCTAACAATCCCAGACTGATCTGCAGAAATGAGCACCTGATATTGCTGAAAATGGCTTGTGGACCCAAAAATAATTTTTGTTTAGTTCTAACAATCATGCAGCACCTCATGTTTTCCTTCCTGTGTGTTGAAGTTATTCCATGTGTATTCTAAAAACTTCATTGTTATGTGCTTGCTTCTGACTGCTTTACCATTAAATAGATTGTTTACAAACTCTCCTCCTGCTTATGTTTTGCTCCACTTCTATTCCAGGTGCAAATTCTAGCCATGATTATCACCTGTCCTAATCTATTGATTTTTTTTTTATGGCTATAGACACCTGTCACATGCATAGAATCAGTGGTGTGAGTTGGAGCTTAATATTCAGAACATGGAATTGAGGAGACACAGACTCAGAATATAAAACATGCCACTTTTACAATTTACAACATATATAATCTGAACTGTATATCCTTAGTCACTATGATCTAGTACAATTCCATTGTGGAAAACATAACCCTTTGTAAGATGTGTATTAAATGGGAAGACCCTTCCAGAAAATGTATGAATGTCATGTGACCACATTGCACATTAAATTACAGGAAACTAATGTAATTATTCATGTTGAAACCCATGAATACACAGGCCGATTTCTTACTGAATTTTATTTTTCTCATAGTGCTGTAATGGATGATGACTTGACATTGCCTCATAATACTCTGAATGGTATTTGGCTGAAATACTTTTCAAGTCACAATCATTATATGCAAATGACCGCAACTCCTGTGCTTCCTCTCAATGCACTGTCTGATGAGGTCCAAATCTGGGAACAACCATAAAAAATAAAAAAATAAAAAATGGGGAGGGAGGGGAGAAAGTGTAGATGAGAAGAGTGCTCCCAGTCTTTGTTTAGTCACCTTGACCTCTCTGCAAAATCTCTCTCCTGCTTCTGTTACTCCTGGCCTTTTTTTCCACATATCCTCCATAGAAAAATATTAAATCAGACTCTTCTCTGATTTTACCCTCCATGTAGTTATTTTACCACTCCCTGTCTTCTCCCCAACCACCTTCCTCTCAGATTCTGACACCTGGTTCTGTCTCTCATCACCCTCTCCCTCATCCTCAGTGACTTTAGCTTTCCCTTCTGTGTCCTGTCACCTTCTTATTTGATGCTTGACCCTGGTCCAACTCTTCAATTGTTCAAACTGGCTACTCACTCAACCTTGGTTTTGCTAAACATTGCTTGTTTTGATATTTCCCTCCCTGAGTTCTCTCTAGTCACCTCCCACCCCCAATCACCTAGTAATATTTCCCACTTTCTCTCATCCCTTCTGTGTCCTCCAATCCATCCACAGCAGCCGATTGAAACAGTAGGTGGAACTTTCGCTCTGCTTTTAGGAGAGAGAGGGGAGAAGTATTCCTACAAGTATCCCTTGACTTTAGCTCCTGTTCAGCACCTCTAGATTTCTGGCCTGGTACCAAGCCCTACGCCTTCACAAGTAGGGTTTGTCAAAATCTTTGAAACTTTGGTTATGAATGAAAACTTCTGTGGAGACTGTCTGGACAATTACGAAAGTGAAAACTTGTAGGGTTTAGTTGCAAAAAAGAAAAACTTCCCAATTTTGTGGGGTGTTTTGTTGACAAAAAGGAAATATCCTCATTTTATGACCAGTTCTAGTTGTAAGATTACCAGTATAGCACCTTTTACTTTTTGGCTTGATATCCAGGCACAGGTCTCCACGCGCTCGCTAGCTTAGCACTACTTCTAGCTTGCTGGGCTGATAAGGCACAGGGCTTGGTAAATTTAATGACTGTGGGTTCAATACCACATATTTAATTTGTGATAAAACAATCTTTAATGATTCCCACTGATCCCTTTTTAATTACTCCAAATTATACATTGTAGTGGTGGTCTCCTCCTAACATCATTTGTCTTCAATACAAATTGATAGTTTTTTTTTTTTTTTAAGTCTAAGGCCAAGGGAGATTCTTAATCCTGTTTACTCCAATAGAACAACTTTACAATAGTTGTATAATCTCTAGGAATATGTTCCTGGATCTAATTTGTTAACTAGATTCTTTTAAAAATACATGCAAATTTGCAATATCTGAAAAGGAGTATTTTGTTCTTAAGCTACTTAAAAATTAGAGCTAAAACAATATTTTCCATGAATTTTAGGGTTTGAACTCCAGACCTGAACCAAGATTCACATTTTGCAATTAGTCTTTGTTAGAATGGCCAAACTAAATTCTAGTCTCAAAATCCCCCACTCCCCAAACTTGCAAATGTGGACCCTTTCACAGGCCAAGCTGGCCTTTTAGGAGGAGGACAAAGTCCAACTCTGACCTGTTCCTGGTTCAGTCCAGAACAGAGCATTGTAATTCCCATAGCATGTGGGGACTGTCTGGACAAGGGGACTGTCCAGAGAACAAGGCCTCCTGGGAAAGAAAGTGGAATGAACAAAGGCTTTCTCCTCTCTGTATGTGAAGGAACTGGACAAAATTGGTGTTGGGGCTCCTACTACTGAGGAAGTGGCCTAGGACAGGCTGTGGAAAGAAGTTTGGGAGGGCATGTTTATGCACTAATAGCACAAGCCTGGCATGGACTTTGGGCACGTACCCGAGGCAAGCAGGAGTGTAAGGTCTGGTCTACCCTATTAAAAAATAGATCAACCTAGCTATGTTGCTCAGAGCTGTGAAAACATTTGCATCTTGAGCACTGTAGTTAGGCAAATCTAACCCCTGGTATAGACGTGGCTAGAATTCTTCCATCAACTTAGTTAGTACCTCTTGAAAGTGATTGGAAAAACTTTCTATGTCGATGGAAGGGTTAAGTACGCTACTGTGCTGTTGCTGCTGCTGTAGCAGCTGTAGCGTAAACCTGGCCTAAGTCTGGACAGGAGTATGTTCTGTGTGGAGGGCTGCTTGTGTGGCCTGAGCCCTGCCCCAGCGTGTGAAGGTTTTGATGTTTGGAGGGACTCTGAGCCCTCACAATCTGCAGAGAAGAATGTGGTCCAGGCACTGAGGACTTGGGTGAAAGACTTCTTTGTCTGAGGTATTTTTGGCTTGTCTGTCATCATTTGGACTCCCCTGCCCTCTGGAAGTGGAGGGGTTTAGTTTGGCCAGAGGGCTAAACTACCCAGAGTGAGGAAACTGAAGCACGGCAATGTCCTGACAGTGAGAGGTAACGGGTCCCCCCTCAAACCCATATGGCCATCGTTATTCAATCCTGAAGTTTTTCTAAAACAAAGTTCTCCAAGTTCAAGGGGAGTTTTACCACAGATAGACAGGAATTAGGACACTGGAACTAAGCCCCAATATGTACATTTGGATGTTTAAATCACTTTGAATAATAAATGTGCTGTCTGGTTTGCCAAACAGAAGAGTGATGTGTGTATTTGTACTTAATTCCCAAGAGCTTATGAATTTCTTGTTTAAATATTAATATTTAGTGGAATCAGGAGTTGGTTTAGCACAGTGCACGAAGCTGAATTCAGCTCTGCTGCTTATGTAAATGCCCATACCGTCTCAAATACTTTATGGGGGAAAATGTACAGTTCCTTCAGGAAACAAAATTACCATGCCACTAATGAATCCCTTGATTTTAATTAAATGATTCAGAGCATTATCTACTTGTAGATAAAGTATAAGTTCAAATACTACTTGAAAAAATATAATATTGTTAATGGGAACATGCAGAAATTCCTGTATGTTTAACTATAACTTTATTACATCCATTATTAATATAATGCAGCTTCAGAGAATTCATTGGAACATTTTTTTCTCATGCCACTTTTAGACTGTGTCCTGCATTATGGTGTTTCCCTGGTAGTTAAGTATGATGTGACAAGATTGCATGGGGCTGTTATCCTTTGGACCCTCACAGAAAGATGTGTAATATGAGTTTGCCTTAGTGAGCAAAATTTGAAATCACCTTTTAAAATATTAAAAGCCCAGTGGTCGTGGTGGCTCTCCATATTTTGTCCTTTTAAAAATATTTTCATGAACAAGTTAGTCAGTGCCAGGCCCATGTTATCAGGTTCCAACTACTTGTCCGTATTACTGCAGTGCATAAAGGCCACCAATTGAGGAAAAGAGCCACTTTATGCTAGTCATATACATGCTTGTAATGAAAATATACTGTCACCAAGAGCTTTTTAACCGAGATCATGTCCTAGAATATGTTAAAGAACTGGATAAAACTACTTGCTTTGAAAAATTCTCCAGACCGCAAGAAAGGGATTAGTGGATAACTGATCAATGGATCATCGTCTGAGCACCACTAAACTTAATCTATTTACTTTTCTCCTGTTTAGAATTCCTTTCAGTCCTTTGGCTCATGAAAAACAAATACTTTGTAATGCACTCCTGCTGTATTTGCTCCAGAACCATGAGATGCTATTTGCAGACTCTGACAGCCATTTCTCACTGACCCAAGCAGACAACACTGAGGTAAGAAGATGGTGATTGATTCCAACAGATAATCAAAGGTGCTTCATTAGGTTGTAATGTATTTCTATCCTTAGGTTTGTATATTCAAGCAGTAATAAATCACTATCACTATACCCTGACAAAGTGAGTATCAGTTGCATGTCTAATCTACAAGGGAGACTTTATATGTTTATTTTCTAAAGAATGTAAATGAGAGTTAAATCTTAAGAATAAAATCACCACATTTTTCTACTTGAAATATCCTATAGCCACATTTCCTTGCCCTCAGAATTTTTGTAGGTAACTCTTTTCATTTATCTCCTATATAGTAATGACAGAAGGGTAAACATGCCTTTTCAGAAGCTACTGAGTAAAGACTCACTTTTTCTGTCCTTAGGCATGCACTGCTATAGAATAATATTGATTTTTCAATGTCTTCTTGTTGCATTGTGTTTGTCAAAAGAGTTATGATTTTGCACTTAGTATGGATGACTTTCCAGTACTAGTCTATGTGGGTATTTTTTCAAGTTCCTTCCATTATGTATTGTTGCTGTTCAATATAGATCTTTTTAAAAATCCATTCTAGGAGAGCAAAGTAGCCCAAGGGGTTAACATAGTGGTGAGATCTAGGTTCATATCTTAAGTGGGTCTCAACCTAATGTTAAATCATGCAATTACTATACAGTATGACCCATCTGGCTGCTCTGAACAGGTTTACCAGGGTTTTTGCAGATTATGACTGAATCTAGCAATGTAAGATGTGCCACACTATGAGAGATGTACTGTCCAAGATGTCTGCATTTTGCCAGGCTCTAGGCCGGGGTAGGCAACCTATGGCATTCGTGCCGAAGGCAGCATGCGAGCTGATTTTCAGTGGCACTCTCACTGCCCGGGTCCTGGCCACCAGTCCGGGGCCTCTGCATTTTAATTTAATTTTAAATGAAGCTTCTTAAACATTTTAAAAACCTTATTTACTTTAAATACAACAATAGTTTAGTTATATATTCTAGACTTATAGAAAGAGACCTTCTAAAAATGTTAAAATGTATTACTGGCACGCGAAACCTTAAATTAGAGTGAATAAATGGAGACTCGGCACACCACTTCTGAAAGGTTGCCGACCCCTGCTCTAGGCACTGCAAAGGATTCCTCACTTTCCTGAGCTTCAGCTCCAGCCACTGCTGGTATTGAGGAATGGGGGCGGAAGGAGGGCTGGAACAGGGGAATCTAGCAGACTTTTACTCTAAAGCTAAGATTTACATAATTTGTCACATGTATCGTACAGTCCATCTCAGCACTGAAAGCACTAACTCTCCGGAACTATCTGTCTGGGAATAATGTCACAGGGCATGCTAATTACTTGCTGGGTACAAAGGAAAGGTGACTAACAACATTTTAAGTCCTGTGTTCATACGCTGTAGGACATGGGTCTTAAGACCTCAAAATAGAATTGTTGCAGTCCAACACGTACTACTCTTAGGCCCCAGCCTGATCCTGCCAAACTTACTCCTGCATTTCATCAACTTCAGTCGGGAGTTCTTGCGTGATTGTGTACGGGATGCAGCATTAGGCTAATAGCTGCCTAGTTGTCTGCCTCTACCTACCAAAAGTGTCAAGAAGATAGGAAGTGTCAGCAATCAATGCAAATCTGCAGTGAAAACACATGAGAAATAGAGGCACTATCAAAGGCAGCCCTTTTCTTTTGAAAGTTAATTCCCCCCTTTTGCTCCCATCTCTAAAATGTCTAGTAGTCACTTCAGTCTGTCTAGGATTGTGATAACAAGGAGGTAGGTTCACTGAAAGATCCTTTTGAGTTCTTTAATGAAGCCCCGAAATAGGGCACAGCTGTAGGGTTCTCTCACTCTGAGGTGAGGCTCTCAAAGAAATTGTGTGTGTTGGGGGTGGATCTGTGAGTGATCTAATTTTGTTCTCATAACTTATGGCAGGAGCACGTAGAGTTTTGGATAGGCGTCCCTTCATATATTATTTGTCTAAATAACAACTGCTTAAAGTTCTTTGGACATAAAACCAAACCCAGTAAAAGTCCATACACAGGTTTCATCAAAACACTAATCAGCAAACCAGGCACATTCCTTGGAATGGAACTTAATTTTCATACCTTTTCTTGCAGGAAGGATTCTAATGCAGACTCTTGCCTTATACCAATTACTCTCATATTTATATCCGCACTTAGAGGTTTACACCAAAAGAAGGGGTGGGGTGGGGAAGGGGCTTAGCCGCTCAAGGTGATGCTGTTAGTGTCTCTTTATATACCTATATTAATAGAGTTTTAACGAACTCCTACCACCCAGAAATTCCAGACATAGGCATAGCTTTCTCCAGGCCCTGATAAAGAATCTGAGATAAGTAAAAAGGGCTTGTCACTCTTTGCATGGAAAAGTACTTAAGTATGCTATCCAACCCTATAACATCCTTCCTCCAGAGGAGTTCTGTATGGGCAAAAGACTCCCGTGGGAGTGTACCAGGGAACTGGTGGCATTGGGACTATCTGGGATTGGAGGGAATGATATTTGAATCCGAATGCTCTCCCACCACTGGCTCTGAAGAACTGATGCATAGTGATGACAATATTTTTACAACCCGAAGAAACTTTAAATAATCCAATTTAAACAAAAAATGTAGTAGCTTGTGTCACTAAACATTCCTGACCTCTCTGTTCACTATGGTTGCCTGCAGGCATGGTGATGGTGTTGCATTACAAAGAGCTGCCTGGGTTGCATGAGCACTAAATATAGGAAGCCAGAGTTTTAAAATCTTCTGTCAACACTCTCAAGGTGAAGGGATACTGAGAAGTCACTTCCTTTTCCTCACAATATTTTAGAAAAGGGGCTAGATGCTTAAGTGTTTATTTAACCTGAGGCCTTTCTAGCCATGTCTTTGTTTTACCACATAGCATATCACTAGCTGCATGGGATGGACAAGATTAATTTAATTTCACTAGGTAGAGTAGCTACCAACCCAACCTTGCTACAGCACTTTGACATGCTCCTTTGCTGCCCCCCGTTCTCTGTGTGGGTGTCAGATTTTACTGAAATCTCTTTCCTACCCCCTGATGCCCTTGACTTGTCCAGAATACATCTTACAAATCTAAATGAAGAGATGAATTGCCAGACTTGCTTGCTTGCTCTCCCCCTCTCTGTACAACAGCCACAGAGATTCCTCCCCAAAATAATATCAGTTGCTTTGGCTACCTGGCAAATATAAAACTGAACAGAAATGTGACCTCTGTGTGTGTGTCTTCAGTGGTGCTAATCTCTCTGCGTTAAGGAAAGGGAGCAACTAGAGGGAATGTCTACAGCACTAGTAACAGGTTTCCTGTCCAGACTTTTCTCTTATCTTCCTTCTTATATACGTTTGGCCTCCTTTATCCTATGTTGGCACAGTTGAATTTTGAGGGGACTGCATGCTGAGTTGGTCAAACCTCACTCATCGCTGCAGCAATTCCAGAATTAATTTCATGCCTTTTAGGAGAATATGATAATTAGAGCTGGTCAGAACATTTTTGACAATGTTCCACAGGGATGTATTGGTTTCAACAAAGTTTTGTCAGGAAGGCTTTTTTTGTGGTCCGGAACTCTCTGGTCAGAGACTGAAAACCTGAGCTTCTTGATCCAAGAACAGACATTTTGACATCATTCCATTTCATGAAAATGTCCAAAAGGTTTCTTCCTTCCAGTGCAGAACAAAACAAATGTCGAAACCTCAAAAATTGCCATGAAGCAAAAGCTTCAACAATGAATCTGGCATACTGTTGCACACCAGTCCCATGGTAAGTTAAATACTCCTTGAACTACAAAATGGCTTTGAAAAAAATATCTCAATCTTCCAGTGGATTGAATTTGTGGAACTTGGACTCAAAACCATTTTGCCTATGTGTCTAGACTTCGACAGAGGACCTTAGTGCTATTCCTTTTGACAGCTATTAGGAATGCTCTGTTGGTTTAAATGGCTAGAGATCCTGTTCTTGAATGAGCGACCTCTGTATTAATGTTAATATACATCACAGTGGGCTGCAAAGCAACTCACTCAATATTTTCATAGGGCCAGCTGATGTGGTGTTAAGGGACTTAATTGCACTAGCAGTGATTTTTTTTGTGAAGGGAGGGCCGGGGAGGAGGGAAGGTAAATTCTTCTCAGAGCTTCATTAACATAATTGAAACCAGGAATCATTTAACACTGCTCAATTTTGTGTTCTGCCTCAACCAAACCACCAGAAACAAAAGCCCTGAATTTTGGGGAAGTTTTGATCCTGAGCTGGATCCAAATTTTTGGCCCAGTTTCATCTCTAAGCTTGGTTGAGAACCATACCTGTTAAAGTGAACAGAGTTCTCTCTTTGTCTATTGCCCAGGCACCAGGGTGTTCAGGGTTTGGTGGTATTGTGACCGGGTTAAGCCAGGCTGCAGAAGTTGCTCTGGAGGTGCTGCTGGTGGTGCTGATCTTTCAGAAGATTGGATCTGGTGTCCCCCATGAAGCTCTTAGATCTGTCGGAGGCTTCCTTCAATTTATGAGGCACTAAAGCAGCATTAATTCTATTGCCAAGCTAGTCTCTCTTTTTTTTTTGTGGTGATAGCAGGAAGTAATTTGCCAGTACTTGAGTCACTTTGGTTATGTAACCTACTGGGTTTCTTGTTACTTGAAGGTACAAGTAGGCAGTTGCTGCAATGTGTGATAATGGAAAGGAAATATTGTTTTATGTACACTTTTTTTTTAATGGACATCTGTCTCCCTGCATGCTGCAGAATCAGCGGCAGCTTTGTTTTCCAATCCAGTTTCAGAGGGGAACAGTACATTTTTTTTTCTCTCTCTCATTGACTTTCTTAATATGTCCAGTCTTTGACTTATTTCAGGTTAAGGAAAACATTTAGACCACTGGGGGAGGGGGGAATGTATCAGTGAAACCTACATGGAGGAAAAGTCCTTTGCTTATGCAGATCTGTGGGGCATTGGGTAAGGATATCGTTTTGTTTTGTTTTGTTTTTCAAAGGTAGGAATATGTTCCAGGTAAATAATACTTTAGCTTGTGCAAGTGAGATTCAGACTATAACCTGAATGTGTTGTCTTGCTTGGACATTTAAAATAAAAACTAATACTTAAATTGTTCCTTCTCTCTGGGTGGAAGTGTATGTGGGGGAAACTCAGCCAATCCTTGCTGAGAGAGTGTGACATGGGGAGGTGCCAGTTCTGTGGATTTATTCCTACTGTGCCCCTGGAGCCTATAGTTGACCATCCTGTGTGGTGGGGATGTGCATTCTGGAAAGGGGCAGGGCTAAAGAGCAAGGTGATTGTCACTTTTTTGTCTTTCCTCACCAAACTCCTTGAAATCCCCCAACTAAATTCATATTTACTCCATCAGTACTAACGTAGGTGCTCTCCCACTCTTGAGGAGGACTGTTGGGATTCGCTCCACTCAAAACATGATGTTGGAGGGTGAGAGGGAAATACATGCGGATACAAACTGTACTGGGAGAAACAAGAATGGGGGAAACCCATGAAGTCTTGGATCCTGGGTTTCATTTCATTGTATGTACTTCACTTCAGAAGCATGTATATTCCCCAAGCACAAAAAGGGCAAATTGTTCAAAATGGAATCTTGTAATTTTTTAAGTAAAATACTACAAAACTGATCAAATACATCAGACCAATAACTAATTAGGTTGACCACTTTTGTATCTGTCCTTAAATGGTGATACAAAACACTGATAGAAAATGGGAATGAAAGATCCCTATGCAGGTCTGTCCTTTGGGGGACAGATTTCTGAATAGGGCTTCTTAGAATATAGACATTTTAGTCAAATTTGGAGAAATTAAGGGCTCTGTTGTGGCTATTGGTGCTGCAGAGGGGGTTGAGAAAGAGAGGCCCTTCATTTTCATTTTTAATTTTGTTTAAGATTTCCCAGGACTTTATCAGTATTTATTACAAAAATTAAAAAAGTAAAAGTTGGTCCAAAAATTAACTTTGCAGTTTTATGGGTAAATATCACTCTTTTCTCCTGTAGTTTTTTTTTTAACTTTAAAAAAACAAAACAACCGTATGTTCTGAAATGTAGTCAGGCACAGTCTTTGTTGCTCAACTTAAAGTTCCCAGAAGCAATCTTGGTGATTACAGGCCAGTATACCTAACTTCAGCACCAGGCAAATTGGTTGAAACTATAGTAAAGAACAGAATTATCAGTCACACAAATGAACACACTCTGTTGGGAAAGAATCAACATGGCTTTTGTAAAGGAAAATCTGTCTCACCAATCTGTTAGAATGCTTTGAGGGTGTCAACAAGCATATGGACAAGGATGATCCAGGAAATATAGTGTACTTGGACTTTCAGAAAGCCTTTGACAAGGTCCCCCACCAAAAGTCCTTAAGCAAGTCATGGGATAAGAGGGAAGGTTTTCTCTCATGGATCAGTGACTACTTAAGAAACAGAAAACAGAGTAAAAATAAATGGTCAGTTTTCACATTAGACAGTGGTAAATAGTGGGGTCCCCAGAGGATCTGTATTGGGATCTGTGCGTTTAACATATTCATGAATCATCTGGTAAAGGAGGCAAACAGTGTGGTAGCAAAGTTTGCAGACAATACAAAGTTACTTAAGGTAAGTCCAAAGCTGACTGCAAAGAGTTAAAAAAGGATCTCACAAAACTGGATGGTTGGGCAACAAAATTGCACTCATCAACACTGAATTTGATCTGCTAAGTAATGCACATTGGAAAAAATAATCCCATCTATACATTCATAATGATTTGGGATAAATGAGCTGTTATCACTCAAGAAGGAGATATTGGGGTCATTGTGGATAGTTCTTTCAAAACATCCACTCAAGGTGCAGTGCCAGTCAAAATGTTAGGAACCATTAGGAAAGGATAGATAAGACAGAACATATCATAATGCCACTGTATAAATCCATGGTATAGCCACACCTTGAATACTGCATACAGTTCTGGTCACTCCATCTCAAAATATTAGAATTAGAAAAAAATATAAAAAAGGGTCACAAAAATAATTAGGGATATGGAACAGATTCTGTATGAGGGGGAATTAAAAAGACAGGGACTGTTCATTTTAGAAAAGAGACAACTAAAGGGGGATAGAAGTTGATAAAATCATGAATGGGTGTGGAAAAAGTGAATAAATGTTATTTACCCCTTCCCATAACACAAGAACCAGGGGTCACCCAATGAAATTAATAGGCAGCGGGTTTAAAACAAAAGGAAGTACTACTTCACCCTATGCACAGTCAACCAGTGTAACTCATTGCCAGGGGATGTTGTGAGGGAGAAAAGTATAACTGGGTTCAAAAAAGAATAGATAACTCCACGGAGGATAGGTCCATCAATGGCTATTAGCCAAGATGGTCAGGGATACATCCCAAAGCTTTGGGTGTCCCTAAACATCTGACTACTAGAAGCTGGGATTGGATGAGAGGGGATGGATCACTCAATAACTGCCTTCAGATTGGCCACTGGTCTGACTCACCACAAAGCACACAGGATCTTTATAGAGGAAAGTAAATACACAGCATTTATTGAGAATACCAGTTACCATATGCTTTTCAGTCTCTCTCTCTCTCTCTCTCTCCTGCCAGTGATGTTCATAGTTACCAGTCTGTTGTAAATTGAGTCAATCTAATGGCCAGTTAGATTGAGCACGAGTGTGGAACTGGGTTCTGTCGGTCGTGATCCAATGCTCCGAGGCTTTGCAGGACTGAACCCAGAGTTCCATGGCAAAACACCCCAGCTTTACGGTTGAAATTCTCATTTGAGTTCATGCATTTTGCAATGTCATCCTGTAATCATTAGTCCTTAAGTGGTGTTATCATTTGATGGTTATTGTCGGGCTTCCCATTGTTATCTCCTATTTGTTGTCTCGCTTTCGGGGGTGCCTGCCTCACCTCTGAGGTCATCAATGCTGCTAACATGTTTAACATCGGATACAATGGATGTTTTCTGATTGTCTCCTGGTCTTTCCAAGTCTCTCACTTCTTCTTGACCATCTAGACATTTGTGATGGCTTTCACACCTTATCTTTTTCTGATGCATGCATTCCTCATTCACATAAACAATCTCTTACAGAAACCTTCAAAGGTATACAGACAGCAGTATTGTATATTCAGTAGAATACATTGTAAATCAAGCCTTGCTAAATCTTATAACTGAAACAATTCACATTGGGGCTTCAGGCTCTCAACATTACTCTAATCTTCTTAACAGAGATACAATAGAGAATCCTGTCTTTTATTTCCTAATTTGTAATACACATAGGAAACCATAGTAGCTTTATAACTTATTCTAAAACAAAAGGGTGACCATAATTAGTCATAAGGATTGTTATGGCCTGTCATTCCTTTCTGCTATTCAAAAAGGGTGGCTGACAGGATGAAATCAAATCATACATTAATTCTCATAGTACATTATAAAATCCAGCTCCTACACTATGGCCGTTCTTATGTTCTTATGACGTGTTTTAGCATGAAAAGTAATTCACTAACTTGTTTGCTTTGAATGCTGATTATCAGCTTTTAAGTTAGCACAGATACTTATTTGTATGTGGTGGGTGTGGGATCATCAACAGGACATGCACCAGCACGTTAGTCATCCCAGTACCTCTGACCCAACTCCTCTCTCTGGAAGGAGAGATGGTGGCTTGGTGGCCTGGGTTGCCCAGGTTACATAACTGCCATCTATCCTTCCAGAGCAAGGAATCAGGTCTGGGGTGTTCCAACACTTCCAAAAATTCAGGTAATAATTAGTAAAAAATATATAATGGCTTTTGTAAAACCCAGGGGTTGTGTGTGTAAAAACAGAAAATGAAAGGAGCTTACGTATATTAGAATCCTGGAATGAAACTGACAGCTTTCTTCCACTTGGTGTCAGCATAATGTTCTTTATCTGTCCTAAACTATTAATTACATGTTAGCTTCAGATATATCTTAAAATGTCAGTTGTGGTTCTGAATACCCAACTGAAATGATACTCACTATATTTGCTCCTCATTTCATTTATTTTATATACTACAAATAACCCATTTTTTCACCTCACCACCACCAATACCAGAGTCTTACTGAATGGTGATTAGAGCTGTGCAAGTAACTGACTTCATTTCTCTAGCAATTCTGAAAAAGTGACAATTTCAGTTCAACCCGAACTGAAACCAATTTTTTTTGGCAAATCAGAAAAGTTAGTTTCATTTTGGATGAAACAAAGTGTTTGTTTAATTTGACACTAAATGTTTCATATTTGGAAATTTTTAATAAATGTAAAGGAAACGAAAGGGCTGGACTCCCCACCACCAAAAGTGGCAGTACCCTCTTCTTCTATTCAATAGCCCAGTGTTATGGAATTCACCTGGGATGTGGGAGACCAAGGGTTAAATCCCCACTCTGGAGCAGGGATTTGAACCCAGGTCCCAGCTCACTAACAACTGGCCTATAGGGTATTCTGGTGTGGTCTGTCTCAATCACTCCTGTTGGACCTGTTCTACTTCGTAGAAATAAGCATTGGGCCAGAGAGAGGGGGAAGAGAGAATGACTCTAGACTAGCTGTTGGGGCACTTATCTTGGAGGGTAAACACCTGGGTTCCTGAACAGGGATTTGTCTCCTGTATCCTAGGCAAGTTCCATAACACTGGGCTATTGAATATAAGGGGCTGCTGCTACCACTGTTTTTTTTAATGTTGCCTAAACCCCTTTGTGAGTCTAGCCTGAATAATTGTAACAGTTAGTGGAGAAATATCACGATAGTTCATTTTGATACTACTCTTCTCCTCTCCTCCCTCCCCCGAAACAATTCACCATAACTTGACACACACTGCATTTTTCAGAGTGTGTGGGTGGGTGACAAATTTCATCCAGTTCTCTGGCAGTGATGCATTATCTTTCCAACAGTTACAAAATACAAGTTCTGCCACTTTACACCAGGGTCATTACCCCTTGATTTTATGTACTCTCTGTGATGGGTTCCCCCCTGAGATGCCACCTTGGAACTGGGGTACCACTGAGCCCTCTGACTCACCAGCCTGGACTCCCTCTCATGTTGTGCTGCTGTGACAAGTTGCAAAGCCCTCCAAGCTTGCACTTTCACCAGCATTCACACAGGTAGGGACACACCCAGGTACAGTTATATGCAGGCTCTCTAACCACCAGCTTCCTAACCTAGAACCCCATAGCAGAACCATCCTGCCCTGGTCAAATCTCGCCAGCATGAGTTTAACACCTGGTCTGCCTCTCCCTGAATGTGAAGAGGACCATGCACATTTGTAGTAACCTAGCTGAGATTTTCCCCAGACACCTTAGTCAAACACACTGGTTTGGATTAAAACATAAAATATGTTTAACTACAAACAGATAGGTTTGAATTGACAGTGAACAAATCAAAGCAGATTACCTAGTAAATAAACTCAGATTGCAGTTTTGTTTAACATACTAGATAGGTAGGATATTAATTAGCAAATTCTCACCCCAAGTGATAAACTGGCTGGCAGATTCTTAAAACACAAGCTGCCTTGGCTTTTCACTTTGGGTTTCCCAGGTTTTCATACATAGGCTAGGAATCCCTTTAGCCTTGTACCATCACTTCCCCCTGGTTCAGTCTTTATTCCTGAGGTGTTTCCGGGTGTTGTAGGGAGAGTGAGGTATCCCCATGATATCATTGTCCCTCTTCTATATCTTCTTCCCACTTTCTGGAAAGCTCTTTTGCTGTGACCTGGGTCAAAGAGTTCCCATTGTGTAGTGCTATCTCTGAGAGGTTTCTATCGTACACAGTTCCTGGGGTAATCTTTGTGCTTGTGTGCATTTCCTCAATAAGCCATTAACGTTGTTTGGCCTTTTTACTGTTGTACCTGAAAGGCTGCTTGTGGGTGTTTTCAACCTCACAACATGTTTCAGTAACACATACATAGCCTAACTTCACATACGATGATAGCACGTATAATCCAATAAGATATTAATGTCTAGCTGATCAAGACTTTTAGAATACCTCACAAGGCATACTTTGTACAAAACATATTTTAATTACATGACAGCGGTGAATATTGGGGTGCCAGGGTGTCTCACTCTTCTAAGGAGCTTCTTGGCATGCATTTAACATTGTTTTTTTTTCCCTGGAGGTGTATAATTTAGTTTTATGCCACCTCATACAGGTGTCTCCATTAGGACCGGTCCAAATTTTCTAACAGAAAAATTTAATTATGTCAAAAAATAATTTTACTTTGTGGGGAAAATGTTAAGAAAAACTTGACTCTTGAGATGAAAATTGGTTTAGTTTCTGATTGAGGGTTTTGGTTTTTGAAAACTGAAACAATTTCTAGACTTCAATTACTTAGATTTTGTTTTTTCTCTGTTCTCCTTTTTTTGTCACTGAATGCAATAGAATGACTTTTTTCTTTTTTCCTTTTCTACTCTGTTTACCAAAGTTGGGATGGTGGGTGGATGACTGGGTTGTGGAACCCTGGGCACATACTTTATTGCAGTTGGGGAAAGTGGGAATGAACATTCAAAACTAATTCACAGCACTTGTCAAAAAGTGGGAAAAAATGAAAACATTTAATTTTGAACCTTGCAAAGTAGGGAAAATCCATTTTTAATGTAACTACTTTTGCATTTTTCAGTCAGCTCTAGGCTCTATAGAGGTTAGAGCCCACTAGCAAGCAGGACTATGCAATCACAATAGTGAGTTTTAATAGGTACACCAGGAACGTGCATCTTGGCGTCTGAAGATTGAATTCATGGCCCACCCTGTTCCTTGCTGTCTATACAATTACTAGTCCTGTCCTAGATGTTTCTTTGCCCTCACTCCAGATCACATGCAGAAGAAAATCACAATGCAGTGACCTCTATTTCAGTTGCTCATCTGTGTCTCAAGTTACTGAAACTTAACTCTTCCTCTCGTTTGAAATTTCATTTGAATCCTGCTCTTCACTATATGCCTGATGGTGGTCCTGAAAGAGTCCAGAAGGACTGAGTCTAGCAGGTGAGCTCCTCAAATCACCTGGATTTTGAGACATCTCTTCAGCATGTGACTTTTAACAGGTTCAATGAAGAAAAAAAAATAAATATAGATAGATTTGAAAAGGATTGGTAAACTTCTGCCAGTTCATTATGATTTCTTATAGCCTATTGCCTGCAGTATAAATCTTTCTTTGTGTGTAGATTGACTGTTCTGTCTGACTGCTTAAAATAGATAAATATTCCAGATTAACGGAGAGTGACAGGAATCCCTTACTTTCTCTGACAATAGCATGGTTACTGTAGCTAATGACTGGCATTTTGTGTACATGTGTGCCGCTGGACAGCTGCCATGCCCTACCTCCTCCAATGATCCTATGAAATAGTTACAACTAAAGTTTTTTTGTTAATACAGTTTCACTATTTTTCTCCCGCCACAAGCACAAAGGTCCCTTTTCACAAGTGAATGGCTATGAAATTTGCAAAGTTTTGTCAGTCACCACATCAATGGCAATGACCAAAACTTTGTAGTACTGTGTGACGTAAGCCAGTGGAGACTCTTACAAACATATTAGTGTTCTGAGGCTCAGTTTGGCAGCTGAAGCAGTGTCTGTTTTGATTTGTTCTCCACTTCAAGGCAAAATGGACCGTGTGTGCTCCCAAAACTTAAGCCACTCTGAGTTTGAATTTCTGTCAAATAGCTCATGACAGCTCTGGAAATTTAAAAAACTACCAGAATTCAGCGATCAGGTATTAATATGCTGCAAATACAACCAGTCGTAGACAACACATGAGGAATGGTAAAAGGCTAGGGTAAAGAAAGAAGAGGAACGTATTTGTGTCTCCCAGGGACACAAGTAGAGTAGCCCTACAGCTGCTGATTCCTGGGTTGTGAAGTGTAGCCTTAGTGTTGCTGATTTATTGAAACATTCCTGCGTTCTTTTCTTGTATAGTAAGGTCTTTCTTCACTCTTTCCTAGACTTATTTTTCCCAAACAAACATGCCCATAAAAATAGGAGGAAATGAAAATGACCTTTTAGAGGTGTTGAATAAAACAACACAGAAACTTCCAGATGCCCTTTAATAGAATTTAGGAAGGAAATGTGCTTCCCACTGAACAAAACAAACTCATTAGACCATGGTAACTTTAAAAAATACACACACAAATGGAAACATCTGACGTTATGGTTCCGCCAACTGCCTTAATTCTGACCTTTAATTTCAGTTGGCCATCCACTTAATGAGTATTCTTAGTAGTACAAACACTTCAGAAACTTTTCATCTAGGTGATTAGAAATGAAAATGTATCACATTTTCGCTATATGCTGGCTACTCTCTCTCTCTCTCTCTCTTATCAGTAATGAAGCTTCAACCTGTTTGGTAAGCATAGTGGTTTGACCTCTGAGTATGTGTAGAGAGGATGGTTTCAAGGGTGCTAATCTGGACTGTACCTTACCAGAGAAATCTACCCCTATGTCAGAGATAAGAGAACCATGTCAGGAACATGGGTGGGCTTGACCCCTTAACTGGTACCCGGATACTTACTTTTGTAGCTCTAAAGCTTCTTCCATCTTGGCATGACAGTGCTTTACAGAAACTAAAGAACTGTGCCTTAAAACACCCATGTGAAGTAGTTATTACACCCTCTCTGCAAGAAAGGATCTGAGGCATAGAGGAGATAGTGTGACATGCCAAAGGTCAGACACAGTGCGCCATAAACTAAACCCAGATCTTCTCAGTTCTTGCTTTAGTCACCAGACCGTTGTTCCCCTGCTAAGAAATGAGATGCTGATATCTCTTGCCAGTAACTGCTGTGTGGACAACAGACTCACCATGGATGGCAAAACACAGAAAAAATGACAATTTAGGACTGTAGTTCTATCCTGTGTCTCAGCAATTGTATTTCTTAACCTTTTAATTCTATTTTAATGTTTTTGTCTGGGAATTAAATGAACAACTTTGAGATTCATAATCCTTTTCATCGGTCAGTGCAGGGGAGCCATTTAACAATAATAAACAGTGAGCTGAACTTGCATCAATATGTATTGCTCCTGTAACTCAAAACCACAGGGCTTTTTATATAAGAAAGCCCTAATTTTGCATATTTCTCTGTGTGTCTGGCAAGAAATCCACCAAATCAATCCCTGAGAAGTGATAGATGAACAGAATATTTTCTTGTTTAAATGCCTGACCTGTTTCTTTATTTGTGTTCCAAGTCTGGCTTTCAACAGCCTTAAAGTTCGATATAAGCAAATACATTCCCAGCTATTTATCCTCCCATTTATAGTCCATAATAGTTTAGATGCTTTACTAAGATGCCTCCAAGATAAATTTGTATTTGAAATAATAGTAACAGTTTGTAGAACTGCTACAATGCATTACCTAATTAATTGCCCTCTTTAACCATTAGACATGGCATACTAGTGCATGTTCAAAGTTTTAAATGAATTAAGAAAATTGTGCTGTTGACAGTTCAACAAACTGCTATGCACTAGATAATCAGTGAACTGTGTTTACCTTTCTCTTCACATGCCCTTAGTAATTTTGGATATTACAAAGAAAATATTTCCCCCCCTCCACTAGATCTAGAATGAGGATACTTCTAGCAACTTCTCAATTACCAAGAGACTTGTCAGCTAAAACAATCTGTTTTTTTTGGTCTGCCTAAAATTCACTCTCAGGCTGGTCTATGCTGGGGGGGCGGGGAATCGATCTAAGATACGCAACTTCAGCTATGAGAATAGAGTAGCTGAAGTTGACGCATCTTAGATTGACTTACTTCGCGTCCTTGCGGCGCGGCATCGATGGCCGCTGCTCCCCTGTCGACTCCGCTTCTGCCTCTCGCTCTGGTGGAGTTCCAGAGTCAATGGGGAGCGCGTTCGGGGATAGATCGATCACTACCTGCTGAGGTTGCAGTATCCTTAATTAACCCTGCTGCAGCACATATGTAGTAAGCTGAATACTCAGTTTGGAGACTATTGAAATACCTTTACGGTATTTCCATTTCTTTTCCCCACACCCATTAATTCTTTTCCATTTTGTCACAATTCATTCTTCTCCCTCTTCTCTGAGCCTCTTTGGTAACACGTAAAAAGTTAACTAGCATTTGGGGAAGGAAAGATTTTCCCCCTCCTGCCCCCCAATGGAAAATAATGGTCCAGAACTGCTCCATTGAAATAAGTGCCTCCACATTGTTTTGTACCAGGTGCAGATTTGACCCATTGCTTTTCAATTTAGTGCTCAAGAAAACTCAGATCCTCTATCTGCTGACCAGATACGGTACAAATTTTCCTACTTTTGAGTTTTGTTTTACATACTTCTAACAGCAACTTGGTGAGATTTACAAAAAACATCTGCAGAGTGACTCAGATTCTTGAATCTGCAATAGTTCCTGAAATAGCCAGAATATCAGCTTTGAAAGTCAATTGCCTTTTTTTTAAAACACAACTTTTGGGGGTGGGTGGAAGAGAAGGTGAGCAGGGAATGGAAGAGTTCTGAGAGAAACAGGCAGAGTTCAAGCCAGTAACATTCCAGGTAATAGCAACTTATGAGGGCAAGCCTCAGATATTGAAACTAGAATGTGTTTTGCTCCTCTTGTGGTGATCATCTCATATAGCTTGAAATCCAATGGTCGCTGAGGGAACTCAGCATCCTAATAGATTGGGTGCTTAGAGCCTGATAATAAGTCCACTGAAGTAAATTGGCTTTAGATCAAATTCTTTACAAATACAGGTGTGAATGCAACGTTTTCTCAGAAAATAACAACCAAATGCTGTTTGTCCCAATAGTTGCAAAGTGTTTTAAAACACCAACATAATTCCCCAGCTTCTCTCCATGTACCCAAGTCTGACAATTACTCTTAAACAATTGAAATTGATAATAGGAATGACCTATTCAGTCAAAGTTCCCCAGAAAGGGCAGATGTAGGAAAAGGGGAAGACCCAGTTGCACCTCCTTCCATTATTCATTAAAATCCATTTGCCAGTTTTATTCTTTATTCATAAATTAACTTTGAGATTTAAAGAAGCAAATGGAGCTGTCAGACGCTGTCATTCTAGTGACTGCTATCCCAAAACTTAACATGATGTTTTATGAAAGGCAAGCCTCGTTCTAAACTGGCAATGCCATTAATATCCATGGTGCAATACAGCAGCGGGAGGACTTTGAAACATGGAGATGATAGACCACTGAGTTATTAAGCTTGGGCCTAAACGGATGGATTGGATGAGGCATGTAAGGATACTCTTCCTACATCTACCCTAGCTCCTGTTTCTGTTGCTGCTGGGCCTGCACCATCTGTTCAAGGCCTTGCTGCTTGGTCCTTTTTAAATTTTAGCATCTAGATATTTTGAAGGGATTTGGGAGGGGGACTCTTAATTTTCCTCCTTTCTTTTATTCACTTTTAATTTCTACATTATGTCTAACATTTTCTCTCCTACCACACTAATCACCCCACTATTCAAAAAATAATTCCCCTCTAAGTCTTTCATCTACCTTTCTCTGACATCCACAGCAAGATAAAACAAATGCTCTTTACGTTTAACTTGCATGAATTACACTTGTTGTGAGAAGAAAATTAGATTTGGAACATCTAAGGTATCTTTCTGCATATTTTGCTGGGAGCATCTCCCTCCCCTCACTCCCACGATTGGCTCATATGACTTCTTTCCTTCCCAGGTTTGGGCTTGAGGGCTAGATTCATAAGGACTTGATAGGCCTGATTTATGGTCTCTCGTGCTAAAGATTTACATCATGTAACTTTTCCAAGTCAATGGAGTCATACTGATGTGAATAGAGAATTGGACTCATGGTCCTTGTGACAATGTGCTGACAATCTAAAAGATGAACAAAGATCAAATAACAACACTCTAGGAGACATGCAGGATGGTGTTAAATTATAACTTAATTTTTTTAACAAAGGGAAGTTGATGTTAGCTTAGCATTTGTAGGTTTCCTGGAAGAAGTAGGTTTGAATTCCAGGAGTTTGAATGAAGAGACCATTAAAGAGATTTTAATGTCCATAGGAAGGAAGGAAAAGTAGAGTGGGAGAAACTAAATGGAGCAGCGAGGTTGGCCTTCTGCATGAAACGAAGGGTGAGAGAGCTGGAATGAGAGAAGAAACAAGAACAGAGACTTAAGTTGTACAGAGCCTTGATTCTGAGGGCAAGAATCATCCCTTTGATTCAACAGAAAAGATGGCGCTAGTATCACAAATGTAGGCCTCGTGAGACTGCACAACCATTACACAAAAGCTATTAGGGGAAACTTTGTAAAGATGTATTGTGACCAGTGATGGCAGCAGGAGTTGCATGCAGAGATGACGGGTATTAAAATATGGGCCAGCATGGGAAAACAGATTTTAAAAAAGAACAATTTCTAAAAAACAGTTTCCTTTGCTATTAACTGTCTGTATTCTTTCTATTTGTGCAGAATATAACAGGCTGGAAATGGTAGTCTGGGGAGTTTTGTTCATTTTATTCACCAATTTCTTGTGACACATCACATAATGCTTCATTGAGTTCTAGATAATGTCTTTTGACTTTCTCTGTTTCTCACTCTTTCCCCTGCCAAAAAAAAACTCAACCAGATTTGTCTGACAAAACTTACTCTAATAAATGTATATATCCTACCTTTTGACCTCAAATGATTGACTTAAGTGTCTTGCAGGGGTGAAAGTAACTTAAAGGACTTACTGGTATGCAGGGCGGCGGGTCCTGGGCAAGGGGGTATGTGGCTCTGGGCCTCTAGAAAGGGCATGGCCTTGGGTGGAAGGGGTTGGGCTGGGGCCAGACTCCCCCAGCTAGCCCTTCAGCACTGCCCAGCCCGTGCTGCCTGGGGCTCAGGTGGCGATTTAAAGGCCCCAGGGCTCAGGCCACTGCCAGAAGCCCTGGGCACTTTTAAATCGCTAGGCCCCGGGGCAGCTGCCCATTTTGCACCCCCCATCAGCGCCGGTACGGTCAGCTGTATACCGGCGGCCACTTTCTTACCAGTAGGCTGTACCAGACTGTACCATCTTACTTTCACCTCTGGTGTCTTGCCTAGGCAAGAGGGTCACACTTACAAGGTCATATTTACTAGCTTTACACCCTAACCCCGCCCCTCACTTTGGAAGAACTGGCACTATATAAAGGTATCTTGCCTGAACTGAACTTAAAAATAATTTCTAAATTTCAGTGAGTGGTTCTGATAGCAGCTTACTGAGTTCCCTCATATACTCCCTCAGTCTTGGGTTATTCTTCTCTGATGAATGAACATAAGTCACTGCAATCAAACACCAATTTAATAGCATGGCTGGAATAAGTAGTTTCCTTCCCAATTTTAATCAATGACTCCTGCCCTCCCCTGTGTACTCAGTAATTATTTCTACTAGAGTTAAATACACTAACAAAGTAAACAGAGTGCCTCTTAATTATTTTTTTTGTCTCCTCCTCAGGATCTTGTGCCATACTTTAGAGATCTATTTTATTTTTAAACTTTCTCTCAACCCTTATGTTGTGGAAGGATTCTTCTGTACCTACCCCATACCCCGCCGCCAAGTGTTGTGTTCTTTTTTCAAACATCCTGCCCCCGAAATGAGGTGTGATTTTGCTAAAAAATGATTGATTCCTACTAGGAGCAAGCATGCCAAGAAATGTCTTGAATGTAACTTATTTCAGAGATTTTCTGCTGTAATAAACCTCTTAATGAGCTTCATTGTATTCCTCGGTCAATTAGGTGCAGTCTATTTGCATGTGACTCTATAAATCTTCCACTAGAGATCTAAATGGAAGAGACAGCATTCGGGAATATCCTATGGATTTGCAATGCTCTTGAAGGACTTTGTGTCCATAAATCAATGAATGGGTTATACTTATCCACATACAGCAAGTAACTTTTTCTTTGTGACAGATACAAAACAGATAATCTTTGATTTTTAGTAAGTAATGACTTAATTTATCTTTACTGAACTGTTTTTTAGAACACTGGAAGAGAACATACAGAATGGGAGAAATGTGATTTCTCTGTCTCACACCTTTAGATCAAGTAAATTGTGTTGCTTCCAGAAGCTACAAGTACCAGAGCTTTGTAGAGGCATGTAAAGTGTTCCCACTGGAGCAAAGATAGCTGTAGCAATGCACTCGCTGTAGGGTGCCATACCTGAAACTCTCCTGCCTCTATATGTGGAGTTCAAAATTGGGACCTCCTTCTCCCCTACAGGACACAACTCCCATTGAAATCAGTAGAGTTGCCTCTGTGGCAGAATGGAGCCCCTGATGCCATCTCAGTCCAACAAAGCAACAGTGAATATTTTCTCACTCATCTTCCACACTGTGCTTGAGGGTTGGAGCTGACTTAGTCTTTTTTGTATTTTCAACAAAAGTCGGACATATTGGGCAGCAACCAAATCCTTCATATGTTCAACACATTGACAGAAAACTATAAATTAACTTCATTTTCACATAGATTTCTTTCTGGTTCTGTTGGTTTGTCTCTGCTCTGTCCCATTTTCTTTTCCTTTCTTCAACTCATGTTCAGTTAAAGATTCTTATCTTTTATTCAACATCCCATTAAATTTCTTCCTCAATTCTTCCATTTTTCTCTCCTTTCATGTGGTCCATGTGCTTTCATTTAACTTTCTTCTGTTTTATCCTCATCCAGCTGTCTAAGCTTTCGTCTAATGACAATAGAGACATCTTTGTGGATGCTGGTTTGGGGACAGTAGACTGAAGTTGCAGTTGGTTCTTGGTGCTGGTAGTGGTTACTGTATGGTCGTACCTTCCTACAGGGAGGGTTCCTCCATGTGGGATCTCTACAGGTGTGGTTCCTTTGGCTGTACAGGTGAAAGGAATTCCATACATCAGAGAAATGCTGAAAACTATAAGACTTGATGAAGACCTGTAGAGAGTGCAGGGAATGCGTAAGAACACAGAGAGTCTGGTGATGCTCTCTAGAGTAAAGCAGGAGGATGCCTAAATGAATGAATGAAAAATCAGCGTAAACAGTAAAAACCTACTTCAGGCCCTGAGTCCTGAATGCCTGTCTTTGGCTGACAAGTGCACAAATTTACTTGATAGCAGAAATAGCCTTGATTCTTTAAGAAAACAACCGCCATCGAGTAGGAGACAACTGTCTAAATTTTAGAGGGATTGTACCTTCAGAGTGTAAGTACTTGAATGAATGTTTCTGAAAAAAAAGTTAGATGTGATATATCGATTTCCGAACGCGCTCACTGTCGACTCCGGAACGCCACCAGAGCGAGCGGCGGTAGTGCAGTCGACGGGGGAGCCGTGGCCATCGATCCCACTCCTTGTGGACCCCAGGTAATTCGATCTTCGATACTTCGACTTCAGCTACGCTATTCGAGTAGCTGAAGTTGCATATCTTAGATCGATCCCCCCCAGTGTAGACCAGCCCTTAGTTGCTTAGTTTAGATTGTTAAATCTGGTTTGGACAGCACGAAACTGAGGAAGATTTCCTCAAAAACAGCTGCCAGAAATTTTGTAGCTCATTGTAGCTAATTGTGACTAAGGATCACAATCAAGACTTGAAAGTACTAACAGACCTCTGATACATGCAGAGGTCTGCTACTACTCTAGTAAAGAGTATGACAGTAGGGGATGGTACTTTGAATTCTACGAGGGCTTGTCTATACTTACGCGCTGGTTTGGCGGCAGGCAATCGAACTTCTGGGTTCGATTTATCGCGTCTTGTCTGGACGCGATAAATCGAACCCGGAAGTGCTTGCCGTCGACTCCGGTAATCCTGCTCGGCGTGAGGAGTACGCGGAGTCGATGGGGGAGCCTGCCTGCCGCGTCTGGACCGCAGTGAGTTCGAACTAAGGTACGTCGACTTCAGCTACGTTATTAACATAGCTGAAGTTGCGTACCTTAGTTCGAATTGGGGGGTTAGTGTAGACCAGGCCCGAGTCTGTATCTTCAATTTGGAGCTGAGAGGGGGGACTCCACCAGCTTGTATTCTATTGCAGTTAAAGCTTGCCTCTTTGGTCAGTGTAACTTGCGTCGCTTAGTGGGGTGGCTTTTTCACACTCCTGAGCAACTTAAGTTATACCAAAGTAAGCGCTAGTATATACAAGCTCCTTATGCCACTGAGCTGGCAAGAAATTCCGGCTATCACTTGTGTAGGAGACAAAGGGGCAGCTAAACAGGAAAGATTAGATGTTCAGGATGAGGTCCCAGCATTATGTTCCCAGATGCATGTTCAGTGCTATATCCAAAAGAGGTGCAGGCTAGTGAAAGATTGCAGGAGAAAAAGGAAAATGTGGAAAAAAAACAAAAACCCACAGATTCACTTCAACAGTATTTCTGTCGTGATTTTTTTGTTCACAAGAATTTTCACAGAAAGCAAAAGTTTCAAACATTCAGCCAAATATATTTATGCAGGAATTCATGCCTCAAATTCAAATTTTCCTCGTAGTTACGAGAGCTTCAGTTATCTAGTTAGGGAGTAGAAACACCACCATCACACAGCACAAATAGTGAAAGCAAAAAAAGGTATGAACCACTTACATGCTGAATCACGTTAGCACAATAAGCCAGATTTTAAAAGGTATTTAAGCGACTAAAGATGCAGATAGGTACGCTTGAAAATACCACAAGGTGCCTAAATACCTTTGAAAATCTGGCTGATAGATTTGAACAATTTGGAACGAAGAATTTGTGAAACACAGTCTTGTCTTGTGTATCAACTATCCATAAACAGAAAGTTAGCTAAAACCATTGTATCATTTGGTTTTGCAGGAACCGGGCCTAGTTTTCTCATGAAGCCTAGGACACTATCAGTGTTGCAACTCTCACATTAGCATCACAAGTTTCATTATATTTGGTGATTTTCTTAAAGCCCCAGCTCCTGGATTCATGTGATTAAGTTAGAATCTTAATTTTCATTTTAAAAAAACTTAAAAAAGGAAATGTCTAGCCCTTGTGGTTTCTGAGGCTTGAAAATGTGATTTGAGTGCACCTTAAAGTCTCAAACCAGAAAACAAACAAAAATTAGTCCAAAATTTATTATCATTTAAAAAAAAAATCATGATATTGAGGCCTGACCGTGATTTTTGAATGCTTGGGGTTGCAGACCCTATCCCCTTTGCAAGAACTAAAGCCCATCTCCAGTGGGCTAGGGATGAGTAGCATTGGATCTAAGATTGGCTTTCTCTGTTAGGGGCTGACCTGTGTCCTTTGAAGTCAGTGGCAAACTTGCATTGGACTTTAGTGGTGCAGGATCAGACTCTTAGTTCACTAGTTTAAATTAAGGGACAATGAAATGAGAATCATTTTCACTTTAAGAAAACATCTTGAGTCTCACCAAGAGAACCCCCATGGCCTATACTGGGCAGACAAGGAGTTGATGCTCTTTACAGCACAAGCTTACTGTAATTACCAAGGTAGTCAGAAGAAATGCACCTCCCTACAGAGCCTTAATAAGGAGATTTCAATGAATCAATGACCGTTTACAGCACATGAGGATCTGCCTCAGATCAGTGCCCTTTTAAAAATAAATAATAAAAAAAACCCACAACACACAATCTAACCAACTCTTGTGGCTATTCTGATTACATAAAAATGTTTTATTTTGACATTTTTCAAACAGAGCAACACATCAGCAATGGTGCAATTATTTACAGATGAGCTTAATTGACTGAGAAGGGAGATTTGGTACATATGAAAAAGTAATATGGGAAAAATGCATACATCATGTTAGACTATTAATTCAACTCATTATTGTGCAACATGCCCATATCTGCCAGACTAAGGTTAACAGACAGTTTATGAAACTCGGAATGCAATTAAATCTCAGAGGAATCACAGTTGGAGGCTGTGGCAGTTTCTATAGCAACCCAAAGGCTCAGGACTAGTAACAGGAGATTAATTTAAAGACAAGATAAGTACATAAATACAACTCTCATCTACCATTTTCTCTACCTCCAAACATGCAACATACTATACAATTAAAAACAAAGTAATTAATATAATAATGCAATCAGAACATCTTTCTGATGTTTTATCTGTCATTTTCTAGAGTGACAATAACCACTTGCAACATGCTATTTTTAAAATAAAATTTTGACTTAATTCTACAATCACCTAAAATTCATTAATTAGTTCAGTCAAAATGGAGAAAGCAGAACTCAAAATTCTGCAGAAAAGATTACACGGAAGCTATAAAATATGAAACATGACACAATAAAAAGGGGTTGCTGATGTCAACATGTCATGCTTCTGAACAAACCCTCTTGACACGTTCTGGATTATATTTTCAGATCATGTTTTGAAAGTCTCAAGAAGGGCAAAGGCAAGAGAGAGGAAAATTTATGTAATCACCAGACATTTTTTATGCTCTTTAAATGTCTTGTTTAAGTTAAGGAACCTCATCTAATCTTCCATGTGTCACTTAAAACCCCTTTTCAAATAAACTGCCATTATGACAACCATTTAAAAACATTTACTGACTCACTCCATATAAAAAAAGTACATCAACACAAAACTCTCTTCTTATCCGAGAAGTTTATTTTTTAACCATCTGAAAATAAAGCAATAATATCCAGGTGAAATCTTATTAATGCACCACTAATACATTTGTCTTCTCCCGCTACATCCTCCACTTTGTCAAAATAAACTAGGTTGCATTTCACTAGATCCGCATTTAAAGAAAACAAACAAACAAACAAACAACAAAAAAACCACCCCTTCAGCCAATCAGTGAATTAATACTGTTTATAAGTAACTGAAGAGAATATTCTCATGCAGTCCTAATATAAACTCTCCGGGGCTATTCCAAAAACCATTCAAGTCAATTTGAGTCTTTCCACCAACTTCAGTAGTCTCTGCATCATGCCCTCTACAGATAACCACCACCTACCTACTTTATTCTGTCTGAATATTTGCAATTTGTTGGGGTTTGAAACTTATACCCAGTAGAATTGTTTTTGCTATTGTTTAAAAACAGTAAATGGGAAAGATAGGTATATCTCTATGCATGCTATGACAACAATGAAACTGCTACCATGTACTATACTGTTTGCCTCAGCATATCTGTGTCTACAAGTGGAGTTACAATATTATACATCTGGTCAGCATTTGGACCATATTTGTGTCCATGTATTAGTCTCCACTGAAATATGTAATGAGCACATGCTTTGGTTTGGCTGTCCAATCCAGAATGGACTTCCTAATAATTTATTTCCTCACATGTAGGCTAGCACGTAAACAATGTTATGTGAATCATAACCGCTGTAGCCATTCTAATGCAGACTAGACCTAAATTTCAGCATTTGGTTAGTTTTTTGGCTCACTCTACAGAATGCAAACACTCATTCCAAAAGTCCTCAATGCCGTATTGAGCATGACAAATCTCTACTTGGTCATATTAAAAAGATTTATTTGAAAAAGTACTCTATGTAAAAATGTGCATTATTTTGTTTTTAAAATGTCTAATGGTTAGGGCTGTGGGTCTGTCACAGTGAAGAAAATGTCCCAGTTACTAGGATTTCTCTGTTTGTCCATGACTTCCACGCAGGAAAGTGCAGCTGTAGGTGGGTTGCTGGCCTGGTGCAGAGGGGAGGCTCTGAAGGGTGAGTGTCAAAGAGTGAGCTCACATTGCAGCAACAGCTCCTGTGTCCCACAGGGCTCAGCCTGGCTTCCCACTCCAGGTGGTGTGAGCTGGTGCACAGGGTCATAGTCCCACACAGGTTTCATGGATTCCAAGGCCAATTCATAGATTCAAGGGCAAATTTTAGTGAGTGGCCCTGCAACCATTTGTACCAGATCACAAAGCCATGACTCAATCATGATGATGGTGTGACTGGGCCACACCAGAATGGCACTGTGCTCCTGGGTGCCAGGTCACAGTGCCAGAGTGGGGAGCCATGACCCAGCCTCGTGGGACACAGGAACTGCTGCTGCACAGGGTGAACGTGGGTCAGGCTTGTACTCCAGCCAGCCCCTCCCCTGAGGTGTCACCTCTTCCATGTGCTGGGATTAGGGTTGCGGTGCCAGGCAGAGGGTGCTGCTGAAGGTGACTGATGCCCCCTCAGTGGGGCGAGGAGGTGATGGTGGTGGCAGTGGTGAAGGAGAAGGATATGGGTCTGCTAGGATTTTAAAGAGGTAGAGTTGAATTTCATTTGTCAGGGCATTTTTAAATCAAAAATCACAGAGCAGGCACAGTAAATATAATACAAGTCATGGGTTTAGTGACTGCTTCATAAGTTTTGATTAAAAAAAAAAAAGCCCTGTCAAATCTGCAGCCTTACTGAGGGTCATTGTCTGCAGAAACACACATGAAGTGACAGCGCTTTGTTTGCAGAGTACTGCTGGGGCTGTATCCATAGGGGCTCAGAATGAAGACCATATCTACCTGTTTGTGGATGTTGAGGGCTGAACATCTGTTTAAATACAGTTGCCAGAATTCTCAACAAAGATTTTAAAAAATTGCTTTGCAGCTGTACAGTGCACACCACTCCACTGTCGTTTAGCTGCACTATAGAATGTGGAGCACCCCCTATGCTTAGACTCCCCTGCTCCATCTTCTTAGGTTTACCCCTATCCCAGACACCTGCCCCTTTTGCGGCGTGAGGGAGACCCTGGCGCATGTTTACCTGGAGTGCGCCAGGCTGCAGCCCCTATTCCGGCTCCTCACGGATGTTTTCTTAAGATTTTGGTTGCACTTTTCTCCTCACCTTTTTATTTATGCACTCCCTATCCGTCGCCCCACAAAGTCGCGAGACCTCCTGGTCAACTTCTTTCTGGCCCTAGCGAAACTGGCCATCTATAAAACCAGAGTGAGGAGGTTGGCCGATGGAGTTTCCTGTGACTGTGGGGCGTATTTCAGGTCCTCCGTTCTTTCACGTATCCGGGCAGAGTTCCTCTGGGCTGCGTCCACTGGCTCCCTTGACGCCTTCGAGGAGCAGTGGGCGCTGTTCGGGGTTCTCGGCTCGGTGTCCCTGTCTAGTTCGCTTTGTTTGACCCTTTGACCTCACTCCTGTCCCTGTTTTTTTATTAGTTGTCCCCCGTAATTTTTTGGTCTCCAGGTCCTGTGGACCCCCCCTTAGGCTGGGGGGGGATCCTTTAGCACTTCCTGGATCCCAATAGGTCCATCTTCTTAGGTGAATGGGCTCTAGATAAGGCTGAGGGGCCTGTTCCAAAGTTGGTATCCCCATGTGGATCTTGGGGAAATCTACAAGGCTCCATTGGAATTTTGGTACTAGAGAGATTTCCTCTGGCTGCAGCTGCCCCTGGGCAAAGAGTGAGGGGGAAAGAGTGGGACTGCACTGACAAGAGAATACAGCCTGTGCCTATATTGTCTTTCTGACCCTTAGTCACGCTTAATGGGGCTGGTACGGGAACTCCTTGCGAAACACAGAGGTGCAGCAGTGACGTTGTCACACTGCCACTTTCTTTGCCCTAAAGGGCATGGCTACAGTGCCCCTCTGCAAAGGCTATTCCTGCAGGCTGAAAATGGCTCTTTGTGGTTATAGGCAGTTGGATGTATGTTAAAGCAGCTCTGAGCCTGCTCTAACTTCTACTGGGGTTAAACTGGCCCCAGACTGCCGCACAATGAGGGATCCCTAAGATGCTATGAATTATTTATTTGTATTACCATAGTGCCTAAGAGTCCTAGTCATGGACTGGGATCCCATTGTGCTAGGTGCTGTACAAATACAGAACAAAAAGATGGTTCCTGCTCCAAAAACCATCTGATTTAAGTACAAGACCAGAGACCACAGTTAGATACAGACAAATGAGGGGCGGAGGGGAGAGTACAAGGCAACTCCCCAGGAGCCAGAACGTGGCATTTTTCCAAGATGTAGCAGAATTCTCTTAGTGGCAGAATTCACCATTTTGTTGCAACAAAGCACCTGGCGTGGTTTTCCTTCTCCCTGCCTCACCAACCAGGACCCCTCTTCGGGTGTTTCTTGTTCTCCAGCTTTCCCTACTAGGAATCACCTGCATAACACCATGTCTATTACCAATAAAGAGGCAGAGAGGGAGTGATATTTCTTTTCTAAGGCCATCAGTCTGCCCAGAGCAAACCCAATAACTCTTCTTTGTTGTACCCACTCTGACGCATGTTTAAAGAAATTTATGTTCAACCCTAGGCCTTGGCTACACTTGCAGATGTACAGCACTGTGAGTTAAACACATTCCTATTCTGGCACCACCCTACCTAGGATCCGAGTAGGTTAATCGGAAGGGGTGTTTCTCTATGGTTCTCCAGGCACTTGTGGATCACCGTGGGCATTTCATTGACATTAACACAGGCTGGCCCGGAAAGGTGCATGACGCACGCATCTTTCAGAACACTTGGCTGTTCAGGAAGATGCAGGCTGGGACTTTTTTCCTAGAGCAGAAGATCATGGTAGGGGAAGTTGAAATGCCCATTGTGATCCTTGGAGATCCCGCTTCCCCATTAATGCTGTGGCTCATGAAACCCTACACAGGGAGCCTTGACAGCAGCAAGGAACGGTTCAACTACAGGCTGAGCTGGTGCCGAATGACTGTGGAGTGTGCCTTTGGCTGTTTAAAGGCCCGCTGGCGATCTCTGTATTGGAAGCTGGACTTGGCCGAAAACAACATCCCCCCGCAGTTATATCCGCATGCTGTGCCCTCCATAATATTTGTGAAGGGAAGGGTGAAAGCTTCACTCAGGCATGGACCTCCGAGGTTCAACACCTGGAGGCTGAATTTGTACAGCCAGAGAGCAGAGCTATTACAGGGGCCCAGCGCGGGGCTGCAAGGATTAGGGATGCCTTGAGGGAGCAATTTGAGGCTGAAAACCAGCAGTGATATCTGGTGCCCTGCACGGGAGTGAAGTGTAGTAGTTCCAATCTTTAGGAATCAGTGTTTGCTAAGCAGGCTTGCAGTGCCTGTTTATTTCCTGGGCTAAGGAGTCTTTTATTTTATGCAATAATAAAGAATGTTTTCAAAGCCAAAAATCCATTTATATAAAAGAAAAACATTTTTTTTATTGAAAAGAAACAAGGGGGTGGAGTGGGGAACAGTACAATCACAGATTCGTGTACGTCCTGTCTGGTGTGCTGTGCAGTGAGTGCTGCACTTCAGGATAGCTATACTGCATGGTGATGGGGGTTGAGTGCAGAGGGTAAGGGTTGTGGTTTTCAGGGCTGGGTGGTGAAGATACTGGTGTTGGAGGCAGCGGGTGGCATGAAGAACACAGAAGTTGGGGAAAGTGGGTTGGAGGTGACAGTGGAGCACAACGGAAAGAGTTTTGGGACAAGGGCTGTGGGGGGAGTGGCATTTGCGGTACTGCTCCTCTTTCTGCATGGCTACGAGCTCCTGGATAGAATCTGCTTGGTGCTCCAGGATGCTTATGAGCCGATCAGTGCTTTGCCACCAGTGGGCGGTGCTTTGCCGCCAGTGCGCTGCATTTTCCTGGCGGATCCTGCTTTCTCTCTCCCTCCAGTCCTGTGCTTTCTCATTCTCTTTAATAGATTGCCGCATCACTTCTTGCAGCATGTCTTCTTTGCTTTTTTGCGGTCTCTTCCTGAGTCTTTGCAGTCTCTGAGCAGGCGATAAGATGGACGGCTAGGGCTCAAGGTTGATGCAGCTGTATAGGCAAAAAGCAATATTTAACAGAGGCAGCATTGTTTATACCAGACAGAGTAATGATTCCCTCCCGCACTTAAGGAGTAGAAAACACACAGGGTCTACACAATAGCATAATTTTCCTGTCCGAAACAGAGTACACATATCCTACGGGAGCCTCAAAATGGTGAGCAAGGGGGATTGATTGTTTCAGGGCTGCACTGTCCTCTGGGTTTCTGTGCCTTGGGGAGAGCCAACAGCTTCAGGGGGCACCTACACTGAACACTGTCCCAACCTGTTCCACAGGAGTTCGTCCTGGATGATATCTAGCTGCTGAGGGTGACCTGGGAAGCAAGGGAGGGTCTTCTACTGCAATGCGGCTTCCGCCCTGGCCCATATGCAGCTTGCCTGTGTGCAGCAATAGTCCCCCCGCCCCTCGCGGCACAGTGGTGTGGACATATTAGCCTAGCTGGGACAAGGACCACGGTGGCTCTCCCGATAAACCTGCGCAAGCGCATTGCACATGTTCTGGATGAGACATTCGAAGAGATTACCTAGGCCGATTACCGCGATGTGATAAACCACATCAATGCACTATTCCGCATCTAGGCATGCATGCCTAACCTTCCTCTCCCAAAGAGCCCACACCAAAAAAATTTCTTCCCCCCCCAAAAAAAACGCTTACCAGGAACCTGCTCTTCTGTTTGTCCTCCACCAAGTACTCCCCACTGCGACTGTCTACCTTCCTCCTGGCTCGAGAAGAGCTCCTGGCTGCATGGCTCCAGGGATTCCGGGGTTTCTCCATCCGGCTCACCACCATCACTCCCATTTTCCTCCTCCTCTTCCTCCTTCCACCCCCACACCGGCTCTGAAGTGTCCATGGTGGTGCTCGGAGTGGAATGGGGTTAACCCCAAGTATCACATCCAGCTCTTTGTAGAATCGGCAGGTCGCGGGGGGAACACCCGAGCGGCCGTTTGCGTTGCGGGCTTTGCGATAGGCACTCCGCAGCTCCTTCACTTTAATCCTGCACTGCAGGGCATCCCGGTCATGGCCCCTTTCCATCATGTCCTAGGTATCGTAATTCCTACTGCTGGAGCACAGTTGGGACTGTACAGCTTCCTCCCCCAAAACATTGATGAGGTCCAGCAACTCACCATTGCTCCATGCTGGGGCTCGCTTGGCGCATGGAGGCATGGTCACCTGGAAAGATTCGCTGATAGCACTCCACGCCACACCGGGCTGAGCAAACAGGAAGGGGATTTTTAAAATTCCCGGGGAATGTAAAGGGTGGGTCACATGGTTGGTTACCTGAGGCCAGGGCAGTAGAGTTTGAACTGATGACCAGAGTGGCTAGAACAGGCATTGTGGGATACTGCCGAATAATTCTGGAGGCCATTCACCGTGCATTGGGCGGCCACACTGGCGCTGCAGCGGCAGTGCAATACTCGCTATTCCTCTCGGAGAGGTAGAGTACATGCAGCGCTGCAACCACGGAGATACCGTGCTGCAAATGCCTTGCCAGTGTGGACAGGGAGTGAGTTACAGCGCTGGGGGCGGCTTTACAGCGCTGTAACTCGCAAGTGTAGCCAAGGCCCTAGACTCTCTTTTTGGGAGTTGGAAAGATGAACCACAGAACAGTCAACATTAATATGCTTTTTAGAGGAACCAGACCTAATTTAGTTCTTCTTGTCCCATTTTAAATATTTACTCCTCCTTCTTTCCAGTGGCCATTAACTGAAGTTTTTGACCTATGCACTAACTAGGCAAGTAATTTTACACATCCTCAGCAGTGTACAGAGGAAATGAGCATAGACTCTCTCTATTAATATCTATCCTTATACAAACAAAATGTATTTTCAGTTCTTCAGCTAATGAAGCACTGTGGGAACTAGGCAGGGAAGGGCTTGGGAATAACTCTACAAGGAAGAAATCCAAACGTTTGTTGGCAAAAGCTGCATAATGCAATAAGTTTGCTTGGTAAGAGCCAACAGTAACAAGGACCTGGACAGCAGTTTCAATAAAAAGAGGCACTGAAATTTTACATGCTGCCTGGATACAGAGAAATCCCAAAGATCATTTCAAAGAATGCTTACTTTTTGTTTTATTACAGTCACAATACTTGGGGAGAGTGGAGGGGAAGAGGAACTAGAATCCCAAATGGACTGTAGGAAAGCTCTTTTATTTCTCTTACTTTAGTTCCAAATTTTCAATAAGAAATCTATCATTTTCTTGCTACATAAGACTGCAGTTTAAAAAAAACATGTGTTGGCTCAAAGTCAGCAAGAATCAGAGTCTTAGCATCTGTCACTATTAAACTTTAATAAAAGTTGCCATAGAAGCAGCTTAGTATTGTTATAAATTATGAGACTGCAATCAAACTTAATGTTCATCACCATTATAAGGATTTCAAAGGAATACATTCATTAAGGAGCACTAGTTTTATAAGGGTCCCAGTGTAATTACTTTTACAATATATGTGAGAATTTTTTTGTGCTCTAGGCAAGAGTTTTACAGGATTATATGTGCTTGTCTGGATAGAATATGGACATCTAAACTGTTATAGATGAGGAGTGTTGCACCTTGTGGACTTCTGGTACATACTAAAAGCAACTGCATACAAACAATGTTGCAGGTCCATGAAGGCAATGAACCAGTTTATTGTAGAAACTACAAAAAACAAGGGGGGCCAGTATAGTGACCTAGAGCATTCTCCTTCTTTTAAAAAAGGCCTTTTAGTTCTGATCCATAGATCAATGCTTTTCACTTACTTGTGACCTCTTATTAATCAGTCCAGTCTCAAGCCTTGCAGTATCAGTCCTTATGGAGTCATATGGTGATCTTGAGTATACTGGTGAAAATCCATGGGGCACTTCAGATATGGCAATTTACACCAGCTAAGTATTTGCTCCATGGAGTTACTCTGAATTTACACTGGTACAAGAGAGCTCAAAATCTGGCCCAAGATTTGTAAGTAAATTAGATCTCTTATTAGAATTGTGACTGTCTTGTGTAAGACTAAGGACACTCAAACTATTCCTAAAGACCTTGGCATATGTAAAACTGTCATTGGGCTACTTGAATACTGTTAGATCCTAATATTTCTGCCTACCTAGTTGTAACAAAGATGGGGGGGAAATGAAGACACTTAGTGTCATTCATGTTGCCAATGGAAAGATACCCACGTACTTCAGATCAGCTCCCAAAAGAGGAATTGGAGGAAATTCAGGCTTAGAACTTGCAATGCATTATATATGCTGAGTATTGTTAGAGTATTGATGGAGGAGAAATGTAACTAATGCACCTTGTCTTTTGAATGTTAAATTAAAACTAACATTGATGCCATCTGGAACTGTTGCTTTAACTCAGGAGGTGCCACTTAAATAGGCTTCTTCAGTTTTTTGTAATGTCTGGGCCAGAACAACATTTTAAGCATAACAGGGATGCAGCATGAGTCATGTTTGTACATATGATTGATTCATCTGTCTACATCCAAAGCTGAAACAGGAGAGTTTGCTTTGGGAATGATTTTTGTTTCTAGACCATAAAACACTTATTTAAGGTTACATTCTAGAACTATGTTCAGCCTTTCAGTACTCTCTACTGCTACAAATTAACTAAGGAAGTCCAGGAATTCATGCAGTTTGCCACATGACAGTAGAGCTCTTTGCCTGTAATCTTTTTCTCTTTCGTTAGTTGCTTTTCTCTACAAATTATCTTCCACTCTCTTTCTTTGTATTTTATTAAGTAACAGGCTGAGCTACAAATTTCAAACTCAAAGAAAATATGTGACCAAGTTACCGTTGCACCAAGTACTAAGTACAGCCTTGTTTCTCTTGGATTGCTCTTTCCAAGAACCAATTCATAATATATTATTATATTATCAGCACATAGGTTAATAGGCAGCAAAGAAGTTGCTAGTAAATGCATTAAATCTAGATAGCTAGCTGGGCTTTTCTATTCAATACACTTTACAACAGTTAATGCTCATCAAGGTCAATTTGTTAAGAGCTTCATATGAATGCAACAATGAAAGATACCAATCTTCATACCAGGAGGATAAAAGTGAAGAAAATTATATCATGTGTGGCATTAGGAAAAATGGTTCATTTTTGGTTGCTGAGTCCAAAAATAAATCAATAATGCTGTCATAAATTGGTTTTGCTGGGTCCAAACATAATAAAATATGTATAATATTTTGTTAACTGTACAATATTGCACCTGGCCACTTTGGAAACATTTTTGTGGTATTGGAACAGTGCATAAAAGCCTGAAACACTCACAAAAGTAGAAGGGAAATATGAATAGTAAAATAATTAGTTACAAATTTCAAATAGTTAAGAAAATAATCAAATGAAGAAACAGTTAGCACACATCACCATGGAATAGTAAGATATGTTGAGTGACATAGAATAACAAATTAATATCCTAAGGAGGAATAACTGTGGTAAAGTCCTTAATTAAAATCATTCAGATAAAATTAAATTAAAACACATCTTTAATGTATCATTACACCTTTTCCTACACAATCCCATGTGGGACTTCTCCCCTCCCAAATGTCTAGCAAAAAAATAGTAACAACTAGATCAATATATGACTCTAATTTTCTCTTATCTGATCTTCAGTAGTGTGTGCTTCAAGGGTTCATATACATATGGATCAGGTTTTTCACTCTTTTCCCTACTGCATTAAAAGAGAAAGTGCTCTCATTGTCTGATACTGATGAAATTAGCTAGTATTTTTAAATCTGTGATGGTTGCTGCAAAACTTGACATTGGTTTTGTTTGTCTGCCAGGAACAGTGTCTCACTGAGACTCTATTTCCCTTCCATTTTCTTAAGCAAACTGATCAAATAACTTGGTTACTTCAGAAATCTGTCTTGTCCTTTGATTTAACATTACTCACTCATAATTAGTTGAACACCACACCCGGTGCCCCTGAGAATAAATATCAGATTCTCTGGACTGTGCACAATTTGATATTTGACACTAGCGTATAATGGGGAAGTAAATACGCGCAAGCACGGACATGCACACACACAATCAGTGGCAGGCACAGTAATGTGACGTTCAGAAAATCCACTAAATTAAAATAATTTCACATGAAAGAAGAAACTTCTTTAGTATTTCTTGGCACAGTTGCCAAGTCCCATTTGAAGAACGTTGGCAGGCTTTTATGCCTTTCTGGTAATTTAAGGAGAGGAAAGTTAAATGTTGACAATATTGACAGTTGAGTCACTGAAGCACGTCTAGGTCTGGTTCCTGCTGAGGTGAACTATGCAGGAATAACATTTAAACCTGCAGTCCTGAAATGTAATGAAGTAGAAATGCCTGATAATTTAAATACAGTAGGCCAGCACTAACGTAGAACCTTTACCTGAACATGACTTCAGAGTTATTGTGCATTTTCTATTACCGGTAATTTGTATGCGAGATTGGTATACAGTATACCAGTACACACATTCATGGTATAATTCCTTCACAATAGATCCTGCTGCTGGCTGGAAAAATAGCTACTGAGCAACAATATTGGTTTCTTACACAATGTTACACCTGCCATGTGGTAGATTAATGAGTTCACATAGCAAGTTTTGTGAAGTCAAATGCAATTATGACATAATTGGAATTACAAAATGTGATTATACTGACAACTCTATTTTAAAACAAACAAAAACAACCTTGTTAAATGGAGTCAATATTCATCAGATGTATCACTAGTTTGTCTAAAAAATAAGAGCTAAACCAAAGCATTGCCATAAAAAAAAATGCACTTTAGAAAGCATCTAAATTCATAGTTAAGGCACCACTTTGGAAGCTATGGAAAAAGCAGTTAATATCACCCAAGCAACTTTAACTGTGCCTTCAGATCGCCATGGTGAAAGCAATCAGAGATGGAAACAGCCTTATCCATCCATCACACTAGTTCCTCTCTTCCGTGACTAGCAAAAGTTCAACTCTTTACTAGTAATTGTATGGTACTTGTGCAGACTCCAAGCTTTTTATGGTAATACACAGCTTGTGGAAAGATATACATTTACAGATGCCTGATAAGACAGCCAGCTCTACTGTTCACAAAGGTTCCCTGTGCTGCTAATTATACAAGTATCATAAGGTAAAGAGTTAATGTGTCGGGGGAGATTCTCATGGCACAAAAGGGGGTTAGGCACCCAACTTATGACTTTCCATGAGATTTTGATGCCAAACTCCCTTAGCCCTTTTGAAAATCTCATTCCCTATATATGTACAAACCTTCTAAGGGGCGATCACGACATGAGATTTATATGGAAAAAATAGAGCTCACTGTGGAGACAGTATTGGAGTAATGTAATTATGAAACCATTAATTTGCTTTCCCACAGTTTCTAATGTTTTTTGTTTTGTTTTAAAGTTGATGAATTTCTGTGCTTTCATGAAGAGGTTTTTTTCCATTTAAATATTCTTAGGGTTTTCTTTTGCTTTTTTTCAAAAGAGGTTGCTGGCATATGTGAAAAATTAATTCCAATTTAAAGGGTTGTGCTTTTGGGCGGGGGGGGGGGGGAGGGGTTGGCCTGGGAACTTCTTTGTTTTTCAAAAATAGTTTACGAATTTCTCAGAAACAGAAGAGCTGGCAGACATAAATAACACAGGGACTCTGGTGGACCTCGGAACTGGAAGCTGTGCAGGGATGGAGTGTATTCCAATCCAGGTGGCCTCTTTTTCTTGCACTCTCCCAGCCAGGGCTGGCTCCAGGCACGAGCATTCCAAGCAGGTGCTTGGGGTGGCAATCTGGAAGGGGCAGCAGTCCGTGTGTTTTTGCCGCCCCGAGCAGCGCGTCGAATTGCCGCCGCAGACGGCAGGGACAGTCGGTGTGCCATTAGGGCGGCACACGCATTTCCACGGCGGCGGCAATTCGGCGGCAGCTTCTATGTTCAGCTGTCCACAGTGGCAATTCAGTGCGCTGCTTGGGGTGGCAAAAACAGTAGAGCCAGCCCTGCTCCCAGCCATTCTTCCCAAACCTATGTAGTTTTCCTAGTTCTTCCAGACAGGAGTCCCTTGTCTCCAAAGTAGTTCCTTGTCTGTCACTTCTCACCATGGCCATCCTCACCTATTCCAAGCAGACTTCATACAATTTTGTTGGTTATAGGCATGCCAAGCAGTGTATGATACATATAGTATATCATTTTCTTAATTTTTTTCTTTAAATTGTGCTTGTTTTGGTATTTATGCAAAAACCTGTTACTATCTAGCTTCTTGCTGTCCCCCCTTCCCCTCCCTCTGCCCAAAAGCCAGTTATACTCCACTAGTGTAGCACAGCAAGATCAATTCTGGGTTTTATAGGTCAAGCATTATGAGAAAACTTTTGAAAGGCAGATAAAAGGAAAGTGTTTGAATTCCCATGTCTTCAAAATACCTTGTGTAATTTGTTTGAAACTTACCAGAAAAAGTTGAAGTTTCAAGTAGATGGGTCTAGTTTTGCGTGGATTGAAAGTTGGTTTTAAAATGAAATTAGCTTCAACCTTAGCTTAAAAAGAGCCTAGCACCACTCAGTAGTATGGACTTTACAATAATGTTGCATATTTGACATTTTCCTCAGCATAATTCTATGGAGAACTAGGGATCATGTTGTTGTTGTTATGATGATACAATCTGAGTTTTCAGTACAGATCTTCAAAGTTGCAATGAAATGAAATCCATGTGTATTATCTAAGGTCTAAAAAGTATTTTTTTTTCCTTTTTGGGAGAGAGGGGACGGGAGGAGGGAAGGAGCAAGATGGAAGGAAAATTTAACACAAAGCCAAAGTATATTTTAAAATACATCCACCAAAAAAGGGAATTTAGAATTAAAACTGTTACAGCCCCATTTAATTAGGTCATTACAACAAAGCCTGTTTTGAGGTTCATAACAGTGTTATCTCGCTTATGTGCAGCAACAGGAAGGCATACTGTGCTCACAGATTTAGCTCAGTTTCAAGTTCTCTTTCACTTGGCACAATGCTGTGATTCAGTTTTCACACATTGGATGGATACTCTTCTTTAATATAAAATACAAGTTTCGTTTCCATTAGTTAAGAAAATCATAGATTTTTTTTTCCAGTTTTTTTTAAAGCTTACTTTTACAAACTTTTGGCCAAATTCAGACTGAAAGTATCTCACTAAATTTCTTATGAACTTAGACATTTTATGACGTGGCCAAGGTGTCATTGCATTATGAGAATTTCAGAAAGGCTGTCCTTATCAAGTCTCATTTAAATTAGAAGGGAAAAGATGGCAAAAGCAAAAACACTTTGCAAGTAATAATTTGTAGTAAACTCTGACAACTTCAGTGATACTTAAATATCTTTTTCTAATCCCAATATCTAATTGTGGTGGTAGATGCTAAACATCTATCTTTGAATGTTTGGTTATTTTTTATAAATTCATGGTTTTTCAGGATTGTAATTATGATGCCACCCTCTTCTTCTCAGTCAAACCAATACAGATGTCTGCTTAAACTCTCTCAAATGCCACTTGTTTAATAATACGTAATCCCAACAACTAACGGGTACTTCTGAATTCTAATGTCACTAATTATAATGCAGGTAGAGCATTGGCAAAAGATTTTACACATTTTAGTGATGCATGACTTTCTTCTGCATAGAAATAATGCATCACAGGAAAACTGAGTGATGAGCTAGAAATATTTGCTATGGATGACTTAGTCTGAAGTCATATAACCACAAGACTGCACCAACTATTAAATACCATATTAGACATAGTGATGAAATATTTTAAAGAGATCTCTAAAGGTACACATCCATAACAATGCTTATGAGCATTATATAATTATATTCATAAAATGAAATCTTAATAAGAGTTTGTATTGATTGTCATCAACTACCCTCCCATGGAAAATGCCTGCTGTTTTTGCAATATAAATCTATGCATAGTTGAGTTTTGTCTCGAACTCTGAATATGAATATAAATTCTGGTTATTTTCAGTTCAGCAGTTTAGTAAATAAAGCGATGTGTTTGTGGATGACTGAATGTCTGGAGAGTAGTTGAACCAAGTGATAATAGCCAATTAACAAAAAGAATACAAAGTACTGATTCAAAACATGGTGGGGAAGGTGGTGGGTAAGCAAGGTGTGTATCTTTAGAGTGTGTTGTTACAACTTCTCTAAAGATTCCCACTCCTGGAGGTAAATTCATTAGTGTATATGATGGCTATTGCTGGTTCAGATCCTGGCAGAGTGCACCCGTGGTGAAAAGTCCACCGAGTTGCAAATCGTGGAATACAGACATGGGGCTGAAGAGGGCCAACACAATCATAAAAGGTGAGAGGTACTTGCTGGGGAGGGGCTAAAGCTAAGGCAACTAAGGAAGACTGCTAGTTCAGCACATCTCCACTGTAAGCTCCAAGGAGGCTCATAAGGAAACCTTAAACTGGGGGTGTCCCTTACCTTACAGACCCTGCTATTATCTGATCATTTACCTCAGATTTAGTCTTCTTGAGGTCCACACTGAAAGAAAATGAAACTCTTCTGGATCTTTTAATACCCTTTCCCCACAAGTAAGCAGACTTAGTTGTGTTCTGGTGGAGCAATCGCTTTAGCTGTGCTTGACACCTCCATATGTAAATAAAATTTCAACAAATACCTGTTCTTAAGGGGGGCTCTACCCTGTATTCCTGTGATTGACAACACCAAACTTCAGACAGGGGCCCAGTTTCCTTCCAGTCTTCTTGGAACATCAGGATTCCTTCTCTGTTTGAATAGGGTTCTTTTCAGTGTGTCTAAACACACTGCATAATATAACAGAATCCATTCTATCACACCTCCTTTAAGACAGGGATTTTCAAAAGATCCTAGAGGCTTTACTCATTCATTAGAAATATTAGCTACAAAAAGGGCAGAAGGTTTATCTTGTGCTATTCAATGGTAATAAAATAATAGTAATGACTGAAAGTAGCCTTTGTTTCGCATACTGCTATTTACAACAGACTGATTGCATTGAACATAGGTGAAGATTTGTCTTCAGCATATATGATTCTCAGATCTAATACTAAGCTGATCACAAAACTATATGGATGCAAAGGGATTTTCCAGTTGGTTTCATGAACCACATCCCTGATGGTTAACAGTCAAAGCAAGAAGTTAAAAAATCCTCTGAGCCAAAGCCTAGTTTGAAATGGGCCTGATAATGCACCTCTTTGGAAAAATATAGTTGGACACAGAATATCATTTACTTTCCAAACAAGTTTTAATCTGCAGTTAGTTCCAGTAAAAGAATGTGTTATCTGTTATCTTGGCTTCAGAGAACCCATTTTTAAATTCTTGGAAGCAATTACTAATTGGCACAATTTCTTGCAACAGTTGCCAAGATCCTTGGAGAATCACTATTTTTACTTAGAGAAACCCATATGAAATAGTAGAACAATTCAGTATACTCAAGTTGCTATGAAGTAAATGTTGAAATTGTCTGTTCTAATGATATATTGTTTATATACCTGTTCTAGTCCTTCGGCAGAAACATAATGTATTAATACATATTTCCAGTGTGGTCTGATTTCAGGAAGAATCTGACAAATAACTGCTCCAGTTCAAGAAAGCACTTATAAGTCAATTTTGTTAACCATGTGCTGAAGTGCTTTCCTTAATAGGAATGCTTTCCTGAATCGGGAGCAGAGAAGGTTTTGGTGAAGAAGCTTCCTGTGAAGCAACAGATTATGAAGGGGGGAAAGGCAGCTATTAAGGCCTCTTGGGGGTATAGTAGAAGTTGACGTCCTGCTTAGCAACGTTGTCTGATGTTCCATTTTTGGTCTGAACCTTGATAGCACTTTGATTTTCATTGTTTTGGGCTTTTTTTTTTTGGTCTCTGAGTTTAGCTGGGTCGTGTGGGTTTTCTTCCTTGGGATTAGTGTGAAGAAAAGGAGCGGAAGTGAATGAACATAGTTTCATTTTGGCTGAAGGTTTGTTGGCTGCTACAGTTTATATTCTCCAGCTCTGAAAAGTAGCAAATAGTAAGGGAACTCAGACTTGCAGATGGAAGAAGAGCCAAAGAACTCTGAGGGGAGACTGCTGGGTGAGGAAAGTGGACAGTGGAAGCATGTGACTAAGAGAACCAGGCAGAGGAAAAGACGGGCTAGTGAAGGAGAAATAGAGCTCAGGAACAGGTTTGCGGAGTTGGAAAATGAAGAAGGGGCACAGCAGGTGGTCACTGAAGGTGAGAGGGCAAGGAAGAAGAGAAGAGCAACTAGTCCTATAGGAAGAGGGGAAGAGTCAATGGCGATAACACCAAATATGAGCCCCAGGAGGATACGGGATGGATTGCAAAGGACAATAGAAATCAAGAGGAGTTGCAGCCAGAGGGAACAGGGGATAGACCGGAGAATTGCACCATCACCAGGAAAAGGCAGGTCTACGTGATTGGGGACTCCTTACTGAGCAGAATAGACAGGCCTGTAACTAGAGCTGATCCGGAGAACAGAAAAGTGTGCTGTCTGCCGGGTGCTAAGACACGGGATGTGGACCTGAGGCTGAAGAGGATCCTAATGGGAGCAGGAAAGAATCTGCTGATTATCCTTCATGTGGGAACAAATGATAAAGCTAGATTCTCACTGGAATGTATCAAGGGAGACTATGCCAGGCTGGGGAAGACGCTTAAGGAAATCAAGGCTCAGGTGATCTTCAGTGGGATTCTGCCTGTTCCTAGAGAAGGGCAACAAAGGTGTGACAAGATTATGGCGATCAACAGATGGCTCAGGCAGTGGTGCTATAAGGAGGGCTTTGGGATGTATGGCCACTGGGAGGCATTCATGGACAGAGGACTGTTCTCTCGGGATGGACTTCACCTGAGTAAGGAGGGAAATAGACTTCTAGGATGGAGGCTGGCACAACTGATTAAGAGAGCTTTAAACTAGGAATTTGGGAGAGATGGTTGGGAGATGTCCAGGTAATCTCCACGCTGGAATTTAACATTGAGAGGGAAGAAAACAAAGTAAGAAAGGATACACCCGTGGGTATGAGAATGGACATAAGGAGGAAGGGTAGTGTAGATACCAGTCTAGTAGATGATACTGGTGGTAGAATGTCTGTGCCTAATCGGGTAAAGAATGTCAGTGAAGCCAAACAGCAAAAATTAAGATGTTTGTACACTAATGCAAGGAGCCTACGTAACAAAATGGAGGAACTAGAGCTATTGGTGCAGGAAGTGAAACCAGATGATATAGGGATAACAGAAACATGGTGGAATAGTAGTCATGACTGGAGTACAGGTATTGAAGGCTATGTGCTGTTTAGGAAAGCCATAAATAAAGGCAAAGGTGGTGGAGTAGCATTGTATATCAATGATGAGGTAGACTGTAAAGAAATAAGAAGTGATGGAATGGATAAGACAGAGTCTGTCTGGGCAACAATCACATTGGGAAAGAAAGCTACTAGAGCCTCCCCTGAGATAGTGCTTGGGGTTTGCTACTGACCACCGGGATCCGATTTGGATATGGATAGAAACCTCTTTAATGTTTTTAATGAATTAAACACTAATGGGAATTGTGTGATCATGGGAGATTTTAACTTCCCAAATATAGACTGGAGGACAAGTGCTAGTAATAATAATAATAGGGCTCAGATTTTCCTGGATGCAATAGCTGATGGATTCCTTCATCAAGTAGTTGAAGAACCAACAAGAGGGGATGCCATTTTAGATTTGGTTTTGGTGAGTAGTGAGGACCTCATAGAAGAAATGGTTGTAGGGGACAACCTTGGTTCAAGTGATCATGAGCTAATTCAGTTCAAACTAGATGGAAGGATAAACAAAAATAGATCTGGTACTAGGGTTTTTGATTTCAAAAGGGCTAACTTTAAAGAATTAAGGAAATTAGTTAGGGAAGTGGATTGGACTGAAGAACTTGTGGATCTAAAGGCAGAGGAGGCCTGGAATTACTTCAAGTCAAAGTTGCAGAAACTATCAGAAGCTTGCATCCCAAGAAAGGGGAAAAAATTCATAGGCAGGAATTGTAGACCAAGCTGGATGAGCAAGCATCTCAGAGAGGTGATTAAGAAAAAGCAGAAAGCCTACAAGGAGTGGAAGATGGGAGAGATTAGCAAGGAAAGCTACCTTATTGAGGTCAGAACATGTAGGGATAAAGTGAGAAAGGCCAAAAGCCGTGTAGAGTTGGACCTTGCAAAGGGAATTAAAACCAATAGTAAAAGGTTCTATAGCCATATAAATAAGAAAACAAAGAAAGAAGTGGGACCGCTAAACACTGAGGATGGAGTGGAGGTTAAGGATAATCTAGGCATGGCCCAATATCTAAACAAATACTTTGCCTCAGTCTTTAATGAGGCTAATGAGGAGCTTAGGGATAATGGTAGGATGACAAATGGGAATGAGGATATGGAGGTAGATATTACCACATCCGAGGTAGAAGCCAAACTCGAACAGCTTAATGGAGCTAAATTGGGGGGCCCAGATAATCTTCATCCAAGAATATTAAAGGAACTGGCACATGAAATTGCAAGCCCATTAGCAAGAATTTTTAATGAATCAGTAAACTCAGGGGTTGTGCTGTACAACTGGAGAATTGCTAACATAGTTCCTATTTTTAAGAAAGGGAAAAAAGTGATCCGAGTAACTATAGGCCTGTTAGTTTGACATCTGTAGTATGCAAGGTCTTGGAAAATTTTTTGAAGGAGAAAGTAATTAAGGAAATTGAGGTCAATGGTAATTGGGACAAAATACAACATGGTTTTACAAAAGGTAGATTGTGCCAAACCAACCTGATCTCCTACTTTGAGAAGGTACAGATTTTTTAGACAAAGGAAATGCAGTGGATCTAATTTACCTCGATTTCAGTAAGGCATTTGATACGGTTCCACATGGGGAATTATTAGCTAAATTGGAAAAGATGGGGATCAATATGAAAATTGAAAGGTGGATAAGGAACTGGTTAAAGGGGAGACTACAACGGGTCATACTGAAAGGTGAACTGTCAGGCTGGAAGGAGGTTACTAGTGGAATTCCTCAGGGATCAGTTTTGGGACCAATCTTATTTAATCTTTTTATTACTGACCTTGGCACAAAAACTGGGAATGTGCTAATAAAGTTTGCGGATGATGCGAAGCTGGGAGGTATTGCTAATACAGAGAAGGACTGGGATATCATACAGGAAGATCTGGATGACCTTGTAAACTGGAGTAATAGTAATAGGATGAAATTTAATAGTGAAAAGTGCAAGGTCATGCATTTAGGGATTAATAACAAGAATTTTGGTTATAAATTGGGGACACATCAGTTGGAAGTAACAGAGGAGGAGAAGGACCTTGGAGTATTGGTTGATCACAGGATGACTATGATCCGCCAATGTGATATGGCCATTAAAAAAGCTAATGTGGTCTTGGGATTCATCAGGCGAGGTATTTCCGGTAAAGATAAGGAGGTGTTAGTACCGTTATACAAGGCACTGGTGAGACCTCATCTGGAATATTGTGTGCAGTTCTGGTCTCCCATGTTTAAGAAGGACGAATTCAAACTGGAACAAGTACAGAGAAGGGCTACTAGGATGATCCGAGGAATGGAAAACCTGTCTTATGAAAGGAGACGCAAAGAGCTTGGCTTGTTTAGCCTAACCAAAAGAAGGCTGAGGGGAGATATGATTGCTCTTTATAAAGATATCAGAGGAATAAATATCAGGGAGGGAGAGGAATTATTTAAGCTTAGGACCAATGTGGACACAAGAACAAATGGATATAAACTTTCCCTATAGCTGAGGGCGATTGGATACAGGGTTTTGGTTCAGTCCACTAAAGTGCTAAAATCCTGTCACAAAGTGTGGATCTGGACTAAACTTTCAATATTGAGGGAAGTTCAGATCCAGAGTTTTGGTCTGAGCCATCTCTAATTTACTTAATACTAAAATGTAGAGTACTGGAAAAAAACCTCTGATTTTTCTAATAAACAGGGCTCTATTCTATATTATTACTTCAATATAGATTCCATACAAATGCACTCTAATTTTCTGAGCAATTTTCTTGTACTTCTATTATTGCTGAGTTAATGTATTACTATTCCATATGTAGGAAGAATGCCATTAATAATAATTTGGTAGAATTGTTAAAATATATTTTAATATTTAAAATGTGATTGCTTTCATAACAGTTTCTATTAAAATGCTGTTAATAAGTTTTCTGTTCCCTCAGAAGGAATGTGAGCTAAGAACATTTTAGGGTGCAATCTTAGCTATTACAAGAAAATTACAAGCACTCAAATAATTATGGAATATTTATTAAATAATTACATTTTCTCCTAAAAATGGACAAGACCACCACAAGCAACCTCAGGCAAGGTGGAGTCTAGCTGAAAGTATATGGGTTCTGAATGTTCTATGTTTTTTCAGAAAAACAACCTAGAAGACGCAGAAAGAACCAGTTACCAGTTAAGGTAAGATGAAAACAACAGTTATTCTAAGTGTTGTTTCAATGTTTCTGGCACCATGTACTGGTTAGTTGATTTGTGTCGGGGGATAACCTGTTGGGAGCTGCTCTGTAGCTAAGAAATTAGTTTTAGTCAAGGGGTTACTGGTGATATGCTCAGCATGAGGCCTGGTCTACCCTGGGGGGGGGGGGGGCGAGGGGAATCGATCTAAGATACACAACTTCAGCTATGAGAATATCGTAGCTGAAGTCGACGCATCTTAGATCGACTTAGAATCACTTACTTCGTGTCCTCTCAGCACGGGATCGATGGCCGCCGCTCCCCCGTCGACTCCGTTTCTGCCTCTCGCCATGGTGGAGTTCCGGAGTTGATGGCAGAGCGATCAGGGATCGATTTATCGCGTCTACACTAGACACGATAAATCAATCCCTGATAGATTGATCACTACCCACCGATCTGGCAGGTAGTGTAGACGTACCGTTAGAGACTGGTCAAGGTGAAGTGTCATAAAAAGCAGGCTGTGAAGTCAGTTTCTCTGTCTCTGGCCCAGTGAATATTTATACATACAAAGTGGAACAATTGCAACAGGAGAGAGTGAGTGAAATTTACCCAAGAATAGTGAACAGCCTGGTGGTTAGGGCACTCACCTGGGATTTGGATGTGACATGCCCCAGTGTGCAATCTGGACTGTTGGATCATTATGCCACCTTAATTCTCCATTCTCGTGTGCACTAGGCTCTGCTTTGCTGTGTGTGAGCTGCCACTCACCCCAGCATCCAGCATGCAAGTTACCCCCAGACATATACCAGATTGCTATGCCCAGCCACTCTTGAATTACATATAGAGTGACCTCCACATCCCTGGTCCGAGCCTTGTACCCGAGAAATTACTTCTGAGGGGATTCTGCACCAAAACATTAAAAATTCTGCAAATGTTATTTGCCAGATAAATGTGGAGGTTCCAGCATGGCATTGGGGAGCACAGGACACTGGCTGCACAGAGGTGGGAGATCACTGTGCAGTTCCCTTTCCCACTCCGGGACATGGACTCAGCAATGAGGCTGCACCCAACCCTGACACAACGCAAGGCCTGGGCCTGCCCTGGAAACACCCCAGAGCCCTGCCCCTCCATGCCAGGTGCACCAGGTGTGGGCAGGCAGGCTTAGCAAGGCAGGATCCAAGTGTGGGGGGGGGGCAGTGTGGGTTGAGAGAGTTCTGTGTGGGGCAATCTGGGTGTGGGCAGCTCAGTGGGGGATCTGGGTGTGGGGGGATCTGGATGCACAAGGGCTTGTTGGGGGGGGTTATGGATGCAATGGCAATGGGACTCTGCAGGGGGTCCAGGTGAAGGTGGGGATCCGGGTGCAGGTGACTCATTGGGTTGGTCCAGGTTCAGAGGGAGTGGGGCTCATTGGGGGGGTTCTGGGTGTGTGGGGGGGTGAGGCTTGGTGGGAGGGTCTGGATATGAGGGTGTCTGGATGCACAGGAGTGGGCAGATGCCATAGCAGCTCCCTGTATAGTGATCCCTTCCCCTGCAGCTAAGGAGTGATGGGTGCAGGTTGCATGTGTTGGTGGGTGGGTGGGTTGCAGAGCTTTCTTCAAAAGGGGGGAGAAATCCGGGGGTGGGTCTGACCTGGCAGGGGAAAAGGAAGTCCTGTCCTCCTCAGCCCTGCCGGGACTAGCAGTTAAGCCCGGCACAAGGTAGGAGCCACCAGCCCCACAGTGATTTACCTCTCTGCTGGCTGCCCTGGGCACCTAAAACATACTGCTGGGGAGGGTCGCATGACCACTCTCGTGGCTTCCCTTTGTTTCCCCATCAGAAAGTCATTTTTCTGCAGGGAAGCAAAGAAATCTGCAGGCACATAAATTATGCGCATTTGCAGTGGCGCAGAATTCCCCCAGGAGTAAGAAATGTACCATCTTGTACTGTTCAATTACTTACTGAACACTACAAGTTCATAAGGTCCATCAGTTTGACAAAGAAATTGATCATGCACCAGTTCCAGTTAACCTGAGTAGATTTCCCCAAACACTTTAGCCGAAAACACACTGGTTTAAATTAAATATAAAACAGACTATAGAAAGATAGATTTTAAGTGATTAAGTGGTTTGGCATAGATGATCAGAATTGGTTACAAAAGGAAAGAAAATATAAAATTGCAAGCTAATTCATGAACTTTACCATGCTAATAATTCTAAAAACAGAAGGATTTTTCTCACCCAAAACGTCACAGCAGTTCTTGCTAGTTGGAACACCTAGTTAGGATCAACCCCTCCTATACTGTCAATGGAGTTTCTTTGTCTCTCCAATGACCTTGCTTCCTTGTGTAGAGATGTAGGAGGAGAGGCAGGAGAAGTGATGTCACTGCCCCTCATTTATACTTTTCTACAGGTGCTAGAAAAATCCATGCTGTGTCATGGAGTTAGGCAGCCCCCATAGCCTATGTGAACTTCCCATTATCCTTCACATGAACAGCAAATTCTTGCTCATACCTTTTGTCCATGTGAGCCATGGCATGTAAGGCCTCTGTGTTTACAGTTTCTTTGCTCTCTCTGAGGGGTTAGTCTGTGGACCTTTCCCAGACACTCAGTATATTTCAGTGACAAACATATCGCAGACTCTCATAACTTCATATATAATAATGACACACATTTTGACAGAACAAGGATGCTCAACAGATTATAACTTTCCAAATGATACCTCAGAAGGTATACTTTGTACAAAACATATCCTCATCATATTGCAGTGGTGATTATGAACGTTTTAGGCGCTATTTTGAGATACACTGCATCACAGTGGGAGACCTGGAATCAAGTCCATACTCCAAATTAAGTCCTGCTCTGACTGAATGTGGGGGGCCAAATCCAGGGGAAGTGCCCCAACCACCAGCTCTTAGCTATTCTGGAGTGTGTGTGTGTGTGGGGGGTGTCTCTTGTTTTTTATGACAAATATTGAAAGGTCTCAGCATCATCCTGAAGTGGTTCAGGGCTTCTCAGATTATGTCCCAGAGTGCTTTGGAAAACCGGACATAATAAAGTATTCCTCTTAATATGCTGCTGCTTGCTATGCCTAATAAACTGCATTAGTTAGGAAATGGATTTGAGTGAACTAGGAATAAGAAGAGGTCTTAGAAAAAGCAATTAAAGAGAGGACAAACCACCAGCATCTCTCAAAAGCTATGGAAATGCTAATGGAGCAATGAGCAGATACAAAATATCATTTGGTAGACAATAGGAGAAAAAATTCAAAGGACGTTACCTCCAATTACAGAGCATAGTGCCTCATGGTATTTAGTCTTTAAATTGGTTTTGGTCATTTTTATGTAGATAAATAATTCTTTGTTCATTGAAACTATATCTTCTAACTAATATTTTTGTAGCCTGTGTGGGCTGTGTTTAGTAGGAGACAGTGGGAGTGTTCTTCTAAGGTTCTCCTTTAGCTCAGTGATATCCTCACTTTCATCTCTCTCTGCCCATCCAAAGATGCAGTGAGATCCTTCTGTGTCTCAGACACAAACACAGCTACTGATTTGAGAGTACATTGGTGCTGCAAACTCATACCATTTCATATCAGTCACTCAGGTCTGTGTAAGGATGTACATGTGGCCCTGGCAATCTAGACCATTCCAGATTTGTAGTTCTACCCAAGAATGGGCACCTACAGGAGCAATTCTTGATGAGGAATCTATAGATCAATTTTGAGAGGCCAACATTGAGTATGTCTGTTTATATTATTAGCAATCCAAAGTTACATGCTTAATAATTATTAATGATTTAACAGGTTGCGATATAGTAAGAACTGGCCTGAACCTTTTCCCCTCTTGAGAACAAAACTAGAACTAAATCTCTATGAAAGTTTAAAAAACAAAACAAACAAACAAACAAACAAAAAAGCCCCAAAGGCATCACATCAGTGGTGTCCACACCTACTCCAGTTAAAATCTTCGTCAGGAGCAACCTAGTGGCCAACTCCTTGAAGATGACTCAGTTGATAAGTACCAGTGGGTCTTAGTAATCTTTCCAGTGGGCAACGGTGAATAATAATGTCAAATGTAATGGCGCTCTAAAGCTGTCCCACAAGTATACCATCAGGTTGTAAAATTACAGCTGATCTTAAAGAGAAGGGGTGTATCATGAGAATTTTAGACTAATTACACTGTGCAGATAGCAGGGAAGATCCAGGGTGCACTTTAAACTGTAAAATACAGGGACCATGTGAAAGGATTATTGGGTCTGGTTGACACCTACCTGCTGCACTGGAGATGAGGGGTCAGCTATCCATCTGGCACTTGGTGGTACCCACTACTCCAGGTGGGAAGCTGGCTATCTACCATACCAACCACTTCACAGAAGAGACCTGTCACATAAAAGTAAACTCTGAAGGAGTGAATTGTGTGTCAAGGGAAAGTTGTGGTATGCATCATTAATATTGACAACAAGGGGAAGGAACATAAGCCAAAACAGGGAAAGAATAGGTTAAAGGATTTTTTTATATGTTAGATATATTCGAGTCAGCAGGGCCTAATGCAATTCAACCTAGCTAACTGAAGCAATCTCAGAAAGGTGAACAATTATCTTTGAGAACTCAAGGAAGATGGCTGAGGTCTCGGAGGACTGCAGAAGAGAAATCATAATATGTATCTTTAAAAAGTGGAATAAAGAGGACCCAGGGAATTAGAGACTAGTCATCTTAACTTCAATATCTGGAAAGATAGTGGAACAAATTATTGAACAATCAGTTTGTAAGCACCTAGAGGATAATAGGATTATAAGAAATAGCCAGCATGAATTTGTCAAGAACAAATCATGTCAAACCGACCTAATTTCCTTCTTTGACAGGCCTAGTGGATGGGGGGAAGCAGTAGACATGATCTATCTTGATTTCAATAAGACATCACTAATGAGATCCCATGGGGTCAGTCCTAGATCTGGTGCTATTCAATATTTTCATTACTGATTTGAATAATGTAGTGGAGAGTTTGCTTATAAAATCTGAGATGACACCAAGTCGGTAGGGTTTGCAAGGACTGGATTAGGACTCAAAATGACCTTGACAAACTAGAGAATTGTGAACAAGATGAAATTCAATAAAGACAAGTGCAAATTACTTCACTTAAGAAAGAAAAATTAAATAAACAAATACAAAATGGGAAACAACTGGCTAGGATCTGGGGGTTACAGTGGATCACAAATTGAATATGAGTCAACAATGTGATGCAGTTGCAAAAATGTCTAATTATTTTGAACTATATTAAAAGGAGTTTCATATGTAATACACAGAAAGTAATTGTCCCACTCTACTGTGCATTGGTAATCAAATGTGTTGAGGACACACAATTAAGTATTCTCAAAAATAATCATTTTGGTTAATGTTTAATCTTTTGGTAAATACTGTGACACCCTGGCACCCCTATATTCACCACTGTCATGTAATTAGGCTAAGTTTTGTACAAAGTATGCCTTGTGAGCTATCATTCTAAAATTCTTGATCTGCTAGACAGTAATATCTTATTGGATTGTATGCAGGGCCAGTGCAAGGAAGTTTCGCGCCCTAGGCGAAACTCCCACCTTGTGCCCCCCCCCCAGCCCTGCAGCAACTCCCCCCCCGTGGCAGCTCCCCCACCGGGGAGTCGTGCAGCAGCTCACCACCCCAGCTCACCTCTGCTCAGCCTCCTCCCCGAGCACCCCGCCTCCGCTCTAATTCTCCTCGCCTCCCAGGCTTGCGGCGCCAAACAGCTGATTGGCGCTACAAGCCTGGGAGGCGGGAGAAGTGGAGCGGCAACCACGTGCTCGGGGAGGGGGCGTAGGAACGCTGTAAAAAAAATTTGGGGCACCGCTTTTTGGTGCTCTCAAATCTTGGCACCCTAGGCAACTGCCTAGTTTGCCTTAATGGTAGTACCGGCCCTGATTGTATGTACTATCGTTGTATGTGAAGTTATGAAGTTTGGCTAAGTATCTGTATCTCCTGGGAGAGCAATACAGTAGTGCACAGACAATCCAGGAAGTTTTTGGAAAGTGTAGGGGACAATTTCCTGGTGCAAGTACTGGAGGAACCAACTAGGGGCAGAGCTCTTCTAGACCTGCTGCTCACAAACCGGGAAGAATTAGTAGGGGAAGCAAAAGTGGATGGGAACCTGGGAGGCAGTGACCATGTGATGGTTGAGTTCAGGATCCTGACACAAAGAAGAAAGGAGAGCAGCAGAATATGGACCCTGGACTTCAGAAAAGCAGACTTTGACTCCCTCAGGGAACTGATGGACAGGATTCCCTGGGACAATAACATGAGGGAGAAAGGAGTCCAGGAGAGCTGGCTGTATTTTAAAGAATCCTTATTGAGGCTGCAGGAACAAACCATCCCGATGTGTAGAAAGAATAGCAAATATGGCAGGCAACCAGCTTGGCTTAACAGTGAAATCCTTGCTGATCTTAAACGCAAAAAAGAAGCTTACAAGAAATGGAAGATTGGACAAATGACCAGGGAGGAGTACAAAAATATTGCTCAGGTATGCAGGAGTGAAATCAGGAAGGCCAAATCACACTTGGAGTTGCAGCTAGCAAGGGATGTTAGGAGTAACAAGAAGGGTTTCTTCAGGTATGTTAGCAACAAGAAGAAAGTCAAGGAAACTGTGGGCCCCTTACTGAATGAAGCAGGCAACCTAGTGACAGAGGATGTGGAAAAAGCTAATGTACTCAATGCTTATTTTTTGCCGCTGTCTTCACAAACAAGGTCAGCTCCCAGACTGCTGCACTGGGCAGCACAGTATGGAGAGGAGGTGACCAACCCTCTGTGGAGAAAGAAGTGGTTTGGGACTATTTAGAAAAACTGGACCAGCACAAGTCCATGGGGCCAGATGCGCTGCATCCGAGGGTGCTAAAGGAGTTGGCGGATGTGATTGCAGAGCCATTGGCCATTATCTTTGAAAACTCATGTTGATGGGGGAGGTCCCGGATGACTGGAAAAAGCCTAACGTAGTGCCCATCTTTTAAAAAAAAAGGAAGAAGAAAGATCTGGGGAACTACAGGCCAATCAGACTCATCTCAGCCCCTGGAAAAATCATGGATCAGGTCCTCAAGGAATCAATTCTGAAGCACTTAGAGGAGAAGAAAGTGATCAGGAACAGTCAGCATGGATTCACCAAGGGCAAGTCATGCCTGACTAACCTAATTGCCTTCTATGAGGAGATAACTGGGTCTGTGGATGAAGGGAAAGCAGTGGATGTGTTATTCCTTGACTTTAGCAAAGCTTTTGATATGGTCTTGCACAGTATTCTTGCCAGCAAGTTAAAAAAGTATGGGCTGGATGAATGGACTATAAGGTGGATAGAAAGCTGGTTATATTGTCGGGCTCAACAGGTAGTGATCAATGGCTCCATGTCTAGTTGGCAGCCGGTTTCAAGCGGAGTGCCCCAAGGGTCGGTCCTGGGGCCGGTTTTGTTCAATATCTTCATTCATGATCTGGAGGATGGCGTGGACTGCACTCTCAGCAAGTTTGCAGATGACACTAAACTGGGGGGAGTGGTAGATACACTGGATGGTAGGGATAGGATACAGAGGGACCTAGACAAATTAGAGGATTGGGCCAAAAGAGATCTGATGAGGTTCAACAGGGACAAGTGCAGAGACCTGCACTTAGGACAGAAGAATCCCATTCACTGTTACAGACTAGGGACCGAATGGCTAGGAAGCAGTTGTGCAGAAAAGGACCTAGGGGTTACAGTGGACGAGAAGCTGGATATGAGTCAACAGTGTGCCCTTGTTGCCAAGAAGGCTAACGGCATTTTGGGCTGTATAAGTAGGGGCATTGCCAGCAGCTCGAGAAACGTGATCATTCCCCTCTATTCGACATTGGTGAGGCCTCATCTGGAGTACTGTGTCCAATTTTGGGCCCCACACTACAAGAAGAATGTGGAAAAATTGGAAAGAGTCTAGCGGAGGGCAACAAAAATGATTAGGGGGCTGGAGCACATGACTTATGAGGAGAGGCTGAGGGAACTGGGATTGTTTAGTCTGCAGAAGAGAAGAATGAGGGGGGATTTGATAGCTGCTTTCAACTATCTGAAAGGGGGTTCCAAAGAGGATGGATCTAGACTGTTCTCAATGGTAGCAGATGACAGAACAAGGAGTAATGGTCTCAAGTTGCAGTGGGGGAGGTTTAGGTTGGATATCAGGAAAAACTTTTCACTAGGAGGGTGGTGAAGCACTGGAATGGGTTACCTAGGGAGGTGGTGGAATCTCCTTCCTTAGAGGTTTTTAAGGTCAGGCTTGACAAAGCCATTGCTGGGATGATTTAGTTGGGAATTGGTCCTGCTTTGAGCAAGGGGTTGGACTAGATGACCTCCTGAGGTCCCTTCCAACCCTGATATTCTATGATTCTATGTGGCACTGAAACATGTTGTGAGGTTGAAAACACCCACAAGCAGCCTTTCAGGTACAACAGTAAAAAGGGCGAACGATGTTAATGGCTTATTGAGGAAATGCATACAAGCACAAAGATTACCCCAGGAACTGTGTACAATAGAAACCTCTCAGAGATAGCACTACACACTGGGAAAGCACACAGATCTCCTTGGTTTTCTGACACCCCTGCACTTGATGAAAAGAAAGGGGAAGAAACTGATGGTGGAAAAACAAAGGATGGTACAGATATAACAAATTCCTCCAACCCTATGCCAAAGACATATTACAGGCCAAGAGGACATCAGCCATAGTTGAAGCTTACAAATCACACCTCAAGAAGCTATTCAATCTTGAGTACCTACATCAAAACCAAGCACCAAGTGCTGCAAAGTACTATAATTTCTTTTCACAGAAAACATTCTAGAAGTCTTCTCAAACAGCATGGATCTACTCTGCCTGTACCCACCAACTAACCAACAGTGCACCAGCATTCCTGGAGTTCAGTATATTCACTCATCAAGAAGTTCTGGACATCTTAAAAGAATCATGACCCAAGACTTGTGAATATGATTCATGCCTTGCCTGTCTTATGCAAGAAAGTCCTAAACTCTTGACTGAAATAGCCCATGTCTCACTCAGAGAGAGAATCTTCCTTTCCTCCCTTGAACAACAATAGTCCAACAACCAGCACTGAAAAAACCCATCTGGTTCTAGCCAGCTACCATCCAGAGTCAAACTTCCCATTCCAGAACAAGCTCCTAGATAAGCTAGCCAAAGGCTAACTACAAGCTCATCTAATTGAAGCTAGACCAGGCACAATCTGGATTCAGACTAGGATCTAGAACTGAAACCACGTTAATGTCATGATGGATGATCTCCTCCTATCAATGGATAGAGTGCAGACCTCTAATCTCCCCCTCCTGGACCTCTTTGCAGCATTTGATGCTGTCAACTGTGAGAACAGATATAGCTGCCCAGGAAGGAGGTCCAGGTACTGCTGCTACCTGAAAGGGGTGTGGGTGGGAAAGGGCAATCAAATCGCCACTGCTACAAAGTGGTGGGCTAGGTGCTGTTGCTGCACAGGAGGCAGGTGTGGAAGTGGGTGTTGAGAAGACACTTGTGCTGCCTCAGGAGAGAGACATTGCTGAGTAACCCAGTAGCCATCAGCAGACTTCTTGTAACACAACAGCATCTCAAGCTAACCTAGAGGAGCAACTATACCAGACAGTCCAGAGCGAAGTTTGGCTTTGTTTTGTAAGGTTTCAGAGTAGCAGCCGTGTTAGTCTGTATCCGCAAAAAGAAGAACAGGAGTACTTGTGGACCATTCTATATGCATCCGAAGAAGTGGGCTGTAGTCCACGAAAGCTTATGCTCTAATAAATTTGTTAGTCTCTAAGGTGCCACAAGTACTCCTGTTCTTCTTTTTGTTTTGTAAGCCATCTCTGCAGTGAAGAGGCTTAACAATTGACTTTCTAAATGTCAGTGTTAATCACAGCTTTCGTTTTGAAGTCCCAAAACTAGGGCCTTTATAGGCCACAAATATTATCTCTTGCTATATTGCTGAACTTTTCCCCCTTCTTGTCTTCTCATACTCTCCCATGTCCCCTCTCCTCTTGCTTTCTTTCCTTCCCTCTTTCCCCGATCTTCCTTCTGCCTTTGATTTTAAAATTGTTAGGTTGCTATTCTGCTGAGTCACCCTTTTTATGAACAGCATTTCCTCTCAGTGACTGACCAAGTGCTGCTTTTACAGCAGACTGGAAACTCTAGGGAGTATCGAGAGCAACTCCAGTAAGCAAATTTCAGAGCAGGCCTAGTACATACTGGAGGCTGCTGGGCCACAGTTCTCCTCTCTCCCCCAGATGCACTCTTATAACTATACCAAACTGGCAAAATTTAAAAAGGGCAAATATATAATCTATGGTTCTTATTTAATTAATGTCTGCAACAATCTTTCATCGGTCACTTTCCAGTGTGCACGATTTGCATCTTGTCACCTGCTCCCATCATTGCTTTGATGTCACCAGTCTGCTCTCTCAGCATTTAAAAAAAACTACTTGGCAATTGTCACTCCTTTGGTTTCTGAGATACTAGCAACCCTCTATGCCCACAATAGGAGTTAGCCATGGTAACTGTAGGGCCAATCTGTGGTAACAGTTGGTAAATGTGGACTTTTTAAATGGCTCGGTAATGCCGGACATCCTATTTTTCAGTTCATGCTTTAAACTGAGATTTTATCTCTGCTTTCAGGGTAAATGTTGAGGGTTTTAAGAGCTGTGATAGCAATGTCAGATTAAGTGCCAGGTCTTTTCTGTAATGCCTTTGGTTCAACACACTTTTCAGCATTCGTAGCATTCCTTTCACGTAGGAAATGTTAGAAACAGAAAATCAGGTTTGATAATTTTTTGATAATGTGAGATTACTTTTACAAATAATTTGGAAATCTGATTTACCCTTCCCACCATCAATACCCTCTGTTACTGGTTTTAGTCTGGGATTTTCAAAGAAAAAGCCTTGTCTACACACATGATTGCACTCGCTTAGTTAAAGAAGGCAAACCCCTCCAGGGACACTTTTAGTTTGATTAAGAGTAGCTTACTTTGGTTTATCTTCAACTTGTTTCTAATAGATTTATACTGAGCTGAAATAAACCTTGCTAAACTGAAATAAATGTCCACACAGTTTTTTGCACTGATTTAATTAAAGCAGTTTTAAATTGCCCCATATGTCAAATTGTTGAAAGTTTTGTGTGTTGACAAGGCCTTTGAGAGTTAAGTGCCCAACTTTTAGTGGGAGTTGGACACCTAAATCTCTCATAGCCCTTTGAAAAACCCAGCCTTAATTGTTTTAGCTGTCCAGATTTACTTTTTTTCTATGTATGCTAGCCCACCAAATGTTCAAAGGAGACAAGTCAGGCAACTTTGAGGCCTAGGTATGTTGACTTATAGATCTTAACACATATGTAAAAACTAGTCCAGCAGAATTAGGTGGCAATGAAGGGGATATCATTAATTGTATAACTGCAACCCCTTGCAAGAAATACTATGCAAAATTTCTAGGTTTCATGTCTCAATTTCAGGGTAAAAATGGAATCTTTCAAGAAAGTCACAAAAATGAAAACTGATAAACTTCTCCCAATCTTTTATTTGTTGTCACTGAATATGGTAATGCCATACTTTAAGAAGCTTTATCAGCTATCCTTAAAAAAATGTAGGTCAGTTAGTTCATTTTTGGTTTTGGGGCGTGAGAGAGCAGAAGGGTACAGGTCTATCCAATAAATCCTGTTGTGCAAGTATTTTCCTCCACTCTCCTTGAAAAGTAGATAGTAAAATTTGCAAATTGATTTAGTCTAAAATTTCACCATGGCTGCAGGTTAACACAACTTTCTTTGCAGAAAGCATGGCAAAATGTTAGGATGAGGAAAATGGGATTTTCCTAGAATTTTTGTCAGGGCAAAGTTTTACCATAATTGCAGATCTCCGTATAATCAGTGCTGCAGTGGTATCTCCAAAAGGAAAAATAACTTTTTTAGGAGGTTGAGTCATATCAACTGTGTAGGTGAGGTTGAAAGAATAGAATAACATGAACTATTATTTCCCTCCTGGTTTTAGTGTAAATATACTATGTTTTCATAAGTGCTTCAGATTCTGCAGGTAGGGAGAGATACTAATCTAAATTTAAATTTGTACTATAGATGACCTTGAGCTGCAAAATTCAGAACTTCCCCAAAATCAGGAGGGAATTGGACTTATCTGTAGTTTGCATAGCACATTTTATAGCGTAGCACCCACATTCAGTCCTGGCGTAAACAGGCACCATTCTATCGACTACAATGGAATATAGGAACCACCACGTAGGATCAGGCCTCTTATATTGACTCTGACAGTGCTGAGTACTAGATACTTCAGTGGATGGTGTTTAAAAGAAACATCCCACTATTGTGAACAATTTCTTCCTAACCTCACGTATTTACTGATTGTCTTATGGTGCTGAGTATTATTCTAACTAGTGTAATTGCAGATTACATTCTTATTCAGAAATGTATTATAAATGGAATTGCGCCTGTTTATGCCAGGGCTGCATTTGGTCCTTAGGTATCTGCATAATAAGTTGTATGTTGCTAGTACTGTACTTTGAATTTGAATTTCCTTCACGAGGGCCCACCATATAATGTGTTCTCAATAAACCAGTTACATTTATTCTGCATGTCAAATCTTATTTCTGCATCTAGGTGTCCAAATAGTGTTAATGTTTGTGGGTTTTTCTTCTTATTTTATCTTTCAGCTTTGAGCTAAAAAATTCAAAGCTATTTGTGGATTAGAGTAATTTTGAAGAAATCTAATTCTATCTGATTCTGACAGAAGGAGGAATTTAGGGGAATTGACAGAAAGATCTATTAAACACAAAAACTGGTTGAACACTGAAAATGTGTCCTTTCCAACCAGCTCCACTAGACAGTAGTGGGCTCAGAATTTAAAATTAGTATGTAAAAGCATTCGGAATAAACTACCCGAAGGAAGTGGTAAAATGATTCAAGTTCAGTCTAATACCAAGAGTATTATCCAAAGTGTATTCTGATCTATTGGAAGTATCATTACTTTAAACTTGCTGCATGATTTATTTATTTATTTAGGCAGGGACTTTCAGAGAAGTCTAAGGGAGTTGGCACCCCACTTTATTTGAATTGCAGTGGGAGCTGGACATCTGATTCCCGAAGGCTCCTTTGAAAATTGCAGCACTGTTTATTTGCACTTGTACTACATTCATTTCATATGCTAACACTAGAGCTGGGCAAATGATGGGTTTTTCGGTTCACTGGCAATTCTGAAAAATGTGTTGCGTTGAACAAAACCACCTTCTTTAGCACAGTTAAAAAGTTTTGTTTCTATTTCTGCTACTTTTAAACATTTTTTGTTTTAAATAGAATTAAAAAAAATTTGAAATGAAAAGTCATTTTGAACCAAAAAATCAAAATGTTTCTTTAGAAATTACAAAAACAAAATGTTTTGATTTTGTCAGAATTTTTTTTTGGGGGGGTGGGAGGAAGAAAGGGGTTGTCCGAGCAATTTGGCAAAATTGACAGAAATTTGTAGGATGTTGTGATGTAGCTAATGCTGCATTTTTCACTGAAGAATGTAATGAGAAAATTTTGCCCAGCTCTAGCTAACTCCTAATATTCTAAAAGAAATTAAAAACAAAATAAAACTGAAAGCAAAACTCTCAGAGGCCTTCAGACCCCCAGTCTAGGCTCCCTGGATAGCATTATCTCCATTAAACAGCAGAACTACATAATACAGCCTCTAGTAACAACTCCTTTATACTTCCCAAGCCAGTCTCCCTCATTTTTGACTCTCTCTGTCTCTCTTACTTCTCCAGAAAAAGCGTAAAAACAGGTATACTCCTGCAGTCTCTCCTAAAGGCACCCAAACCAGGCTCTGGTGAACTGGGGCAGGAAGCAGATTTCAAAGTTTAGAATGTTCTGCTACCAGTCTCTCCTGTGTATACCATGAGAGGGCTGATTGCTCAAATGCCTTAGAATCATTGCACAGGGAAACTGGCAGACACTCAGGTAGTCAGGACCCAAACTATTAATAGTTCTATTGATTAAAAACAATACCTTAAACTACACTGGAAATGAGTTGGCAGCTGGTACAGGTTACAGAACACTTGTTTAATATGCTCTCAGCAGCAAACACCTAAGCAGACCACCCTCATTCTATGCCAACTGCAATTTCCAATAGATTTAAGGTGTAGAGTGCATTGCATAAATAACTGATTTTGAATGTATAGACTTTACCAGTCAGTGTAGGAGCATTTTCCCTCAGCATAGTTACTGTTTTGTAATACAAAATCTGTTTGAGAGGCATGGGAATTTTCAGCTAATTGAGAATTCTAATTGTCTTAAAATGTGTAGATATTTTATAAAGTATGGTGGTATGTAAATTAGACCATGTTTTAAACATATGCAAAATGTATAAATAACTATTTTTTTAATAAAAAGAAGAACAGGAGTACTTGTGGCACCTTAGAGACTAACAAATTTATTAGAGCATAAGCTTTCATGGACTACAGCCACGAAAGCTTATGCTCTAATAAATTTGTTAGTCTCTAAGGTGCCACAAGTACTCCTGTTCTTCTTTTTGCGGATACAGACTAACACGGCTGCTACTCTGAAACCTATTTTTTAATAGCATATATTTTAAGAATATGTTATTTTCAGGCCAGATCCTGGTCCGATTTAAGGTCTCCCATTGGAAGGGAGCATAGCATGCTTAGTTGACTACTTCTAGTGGAGTAGATTTAGTGTAGCTGAACGTAGACACCTTCCCATCACCTCACACTTCCTAGTATAGGGGTGTGGCCAGTGGAGGGTAGCTAGGCTGCAGTGAAGCTGTACTCTAGTGATCTCCTGTTCCTGGAATGGCCCCAGGACTTCAAGGTGAAAACTCACATGAGCAAGCGAGTCACAGTCTGTGCCTTTGAGACTCAGTGCTCAAAAATGGCATTCATGATCTATGGTGCTCTGTTCATGTGACAATAGCGCTGTCAGAGAATTAACAGAAACTATCAGGAGGATTGGAGACTGACCGGCTATGAGGCATAACACAAGTCAAAGATTCAATGGGCTTATTCCTATCACAATAATATCACTAAGAAGAATAAGGGACATAGTGTCACATGGGGTACACTCTTGGGATTCCTTTTCATTTACATTGGTAGAAATCCAGATGGTTGCAGACGTGATGTTTTTGGTCTGCAGAAGAAGCACCCTTTATTATCAAATTAATATCCCCATACATGCTGCTCACATTCCATAGTTCTTGCCATAAGGAAAGGAGCTGCTAAAACCAAAAATCCTGATTTTTGGAGACTTTTTGTGTTTTTTTGGTGTATGTTAAGTTATTTGAAACTCTGTAAAAATACCATAGACATAGCATACAGAAAAGGGCTTTGGGCTTTAATATCTATATAACTACCAATTACTACTGAGCAGAACGGGTAGCGTGTCAATGTTTTTATTGAGTTGCCAAGGTTTCTCCTGTTTGGGTGGGGGGAGGGACAGATGAACTGTTTATAATAGGAAAGATTGTGGCTATTTTCCATTCTTGGTCATTTAAACTAAGATGGCTGATTGTTTGTGTCAAGTTGCCTAAGATGGCAATCTGCAGGGCCATAAGATTTATCAGTACTAATCAGTATCCTTAAATACAATGGACTTGATTTCCCCACCTACACCCAAAAATTGTGTTGAATTGTTCATTTTTGGATCAAAACTCAAGACTATTGATTCAGAAAAGTGTTTTGTTCCAGGGCTTTGTGGTTAGAGGTGACCAGAGAGAGAGACTATAGTGGTGTTTAGGGCACTTGCCTGTGAGAGACCAAGGTTCAAATCCTTACGCTGAGTCAGAGCAGAGTTTTTCACCCCACATCACACTGCAAGTCAGTCAGTCTCTCTCATCATTTCTGACTAGAAAGCCCATGACCCAAAAAACCTTCTCAGTGAAAACTTCACCAAAACTGATATGTCTCTGTGAAACATTTTGGCTTGGATGAAATTTCATTCAGTCAAAAATGTTCCAACCAGCTCTTGCAAATACCACAATTGACAGCTAATTTTAAAGGTGGTTGTGATTTTGTTCTATATGTCCAATGTCAGAACCATATTATTGGGTAACTTACTGCACAGCCATAAGGCACCATTCAACAGCATATTTAGGCTTTATACATATCATATGGTACATTAAAGTGGTGAAACCATTCACACTTATATTAAGGGTAAAATGAATAATATTATGGTTTGGAAAAATACACAATAATAAGAATTTCAGAAAATCATATCGAAGTAGAAAAATCACCAATGTAAGGAAAAATAATAAGCAGTAATTGGAAAAAAAGATTGATCTGGTCTGTTACATTATTTTGCAGACTGAACAAGATATATTACCTACTCATTCATAGAATCATAGAATCCATAAGACTGGAAGGGACCTCGAGAGGTCATTTAGTCCAGTCCCCTGCACTCAAGGCAGGACTAAGTATGATCTAGACCATCCCTGACAGATGTTTGTCTAACCTACTCTTAATAATCTCCAATGATGGAGATTCCACAACCTCCCCAGGCAATTTATTCCAGTGCTTAACCACCCTGACAGTTAGGAAGTTTTTCCTAATGTCCAACCTAAACATCCCTTGCTCTAATTTAAGCCCATTGCTTCTTGTCTGATCCTTAGAGGCTAAGAAGAACAATTTTTCTCCCTCCTCCTTGTAACAACCTTTTATGTACTTGAAAACTGTTATCATGTCCCCCTTCAGTCTTTTTTTCTCCAGACTAAATAAACCCAATTTTTTCAATCTTCCCTCATAGGTCATGTTTTCTAGACTTTTAATTATTTTTGTTGCTCTTCTCTGGACTTTATCCAATTTGTCCACATCTTTCCTGAAATGTCGCAATCAGAACTGGACACAATATTCCAGTTGCGACCTAATCAGCACAGAGTAGAGTGGAAGAATTACTTCTGATCTTGCTTACAGCACTCCTGCTAATACATTCCAGAATGATGTTTGCTTTTTTTGCAACAGTGTTACACTGTTGATTTATATTTAAATATATGGCCCCCCAGATCCCTTTCTGCAGTACTTCTTCCTCGGCAGTCATTTCCCATTTTGTATGTGTGCAACTGATTGTTCCTTCCTAAGTGGAGTACTTTTCATTTGTCCTTATTGAACTTAATCCTATTTATTTCAGACCATTTTAGTTTGTCCAGATCATTCTGAATTTTAATCCTATCTTCCAAAGCACTTGCAACCTCTCCCAGCTTGGTGTCATCCACAAACTTTATAAGTGTACTCTCTATGCCATTATCTAAATCATTGTTGAAGATATTGAACAGAACCAGACGCAGGACATATTCCCCTGCAGGACTCCACTTGACATGCCTTTCCAGCATGACTGTGAACCACTGATAATACTCTCCGGAAATGGTTTTCCAACCAGTTATGGACCCACCTTTATAATAGTTCCATCTAGGTTGCATTTCCCTAGTTTGTTTATGAGAAGGTCATGTGAGACAGTATCAAAAGCCAGACTAAAGTCAAGATATACCACGTCTACTGCTTTCCCTCCTATACACAAGGCTTGTTACCCTGTCAAAGAAAGCTATTAGGTTGGTTTGACATGATTTGTTCTTTACAAATCCATGCTGACTCTTACTTATCATGTTGTTATCTTCAAGGTATTTGCAAATTGGTTGCTTAATTATTTTCTCCATTATCTTTCTGGGTACTGAAGTTTAAGCTGACTGGTCTGTAATTTCCCAGGTTGTCCTTATTCCCCTTTTTATAGATTGGTACTATATTTGCCATTTTCCAGTTCTCTGGAATCACCTATCTTCCATGCCTTTTCAAAAATAATCGCTAATGGCTCAGATATTTCCTCTGTGGGCTCCTTGAGTATTCTAGGATGTATTTCATCTGGCCCTGGTGACTTGAAGACATCCAACTTGTCTAAGTAATTTTTAACTTGTTCTTTCCCTATTTTAGCCTCTGATCCTACCTCATTTTCACTGTTAGATGTCAAATTGTAGCAAACTTTTTGGTGAAAACTGAAATGAAAATAGTCATTTAACACTTCTGCCATTTCTACATTTTCTGTTATTGTTTTCCCCCTCTCAAGGAATAATAGGCCTACCCTGTCCTTGCTCTTTCTCCTGCTTCTAATGTATTTGTAGACTGTGTCCTTGTTACCCTTTGCCTCTAGCTAGTTGAATCTCATTTTGTGCCTTGGCCTTTATAAGTTTGACCCTGCATACTTTTGTTATTTATTTATATTAATTTGACCTAGTTTCCACTTTTTGTAGGACTCTATCTGAGTTTCAGATAATTGAAGATCTATTGGTTAAGCTAGGGTGGTCTCTTGCCATTCTTCCTATCTTTCCTACGCAGTGGGATAGTTTGCTCTTGTGCCCTTGATAAACTCTCTTTGAAAAACTGCCAACTCTCTTTAACTGTTTTTTCCCCTTAGACTTGCTTCCCATAGGATCTTACCTACCAACTCCCTGAGTTTGATAAAGTCTGTCTTCTTGAAATCCATTATCTTTATTGTGCTGTTTGCGCTCCTACCATTCCTTAAAATCATGAACTCTATCATTTCATGATCACTTTCACCCAAGCTGCCTTCTGCTTTCAAATTCTCAACCAGTTCCCTGTCTTTGTCAAAATCAAATCTAGAACAGCCTCTCCTCTGCTAGCTTTTCCACCTTCTGAAATAAAAAATAGTCTCCAATACATTCCAAGAACTTGTGGGATAATTTGTGTCCTGCTGTGTTATTTTCCCAACAGATGTCTGAGTAGTTGAAGTCCCCCATCACCACCAAGTCTTGTGCTTTGGATGATTTTGTTAGCTGTTTTTAAAAAGCCTCATCTACCACGTCTTCCTGGTTACAGGGTCTGTAGTAGACCCCTACCTTGACATGACCCTTGTTTTTAATCCCTTTTATCCTTACCCAGATAAATGTACCTAGGCACATATTTTTGCTGTGAGAAACATTGCAGGGAATTCATGTGATGCTTTTTTGCCTTGCAAGTTAGATATGTGTTTAACCAAACCCTGGTTCTTAACATGCCTATATCATGATCAGTGGAACTGGAGTCAGAGAGCCCATGTTACTTGGATGGTCTGTTATTGATAGAACACCAGGGCAAACAGGAAATGCAGGAACTTAGCCTGGAAGTAACTCAGCCACCTTGACAGACCAGTCCACAAGGTTTAATAATAATTCATTTTTTTTCAGCTTAACCTGCATTCAGATTCACTTTTTGCAAATGAAACATCTCCACTTTTTGGAGGCATTTGGATCTATGTCTAGATCCAAACTTTGCAGCTCAGGCTCATCTCTATTTTCAGTGCTCAGATTGCTGCAGTGCCTCCCCACCTCCCACTTCCAATTCCAGGAAGCAGATAGTGTATCTGAAAAATGTGGGCAGGGAAAATAGCAATACTACATCATTTGATTAAGCCAGTTAATAAATGCCTGGACATTTGGATCATCAAGGTCATGCCTGCATGCTGGTAGCTTATTTAGATAAGCAGAGCAATCCAAAGAAAGCAATGAGCAAGTACTGAGCAATGTGTCAATGTGGCTTGTAGGTTGTGTTAGCTGATTTAGATCTGTACTAGGAATAGAACAAGTTCCATAGAACTAGAGTCTTCTGCTGCTGCATTCCTGCAAGGTTTAGGAGCCCCACAGGCCCTGAACTGCGCTCACATCTTTGGGGGTAAAAGTGTAATTAGAAAGGCCAAAAGAGAATTTTAAGAGCAACTAGCAAAAGACTCAAAAACTAATAGCATTTTTTTTAAAATACAGCAGAAGCAGGAAGCCTGCCAAACAATCAATTGGGTCATTGGATAACTGAGGTGCTAAAGGAGCACTCAAAGAAGAAAAGGAAGGAAATGGAGGAAAAGCTAAATGGATTCTTTGGATCAGTTTCACTGGAAAGGATGTGAGGGAGATTCCCACACTTGAGGCATTCTTTTTAGGTGACATCTGAGCAACTGTCCCAGACTGAGATGTCATTAGAGGAGGTTTTGGAACAAATTGATAAATTAAACAGTAATAAGTCACCAGCACCAGATGGTATTCACTCGAGTTCTGAAGGAACTCAAATATGAAATTGCAGAACCACTAACTGTGGTATGTAATCTATTATTTAAATCAGGTTCTGTACCAGATGACTGGAGGATAGCTAATGTGATGCCAATTTTTTTAAAAGGCTCCAGAAGCAATACTAGCCATTACAGGCCAGTAAGCCTAACTCCAGAACAAGGCAAATTGATAATTCTCTTCTTTACTGTAATTTCAGCCAAACACATAGATGAACACTATTTGTTGGGGAAAAGTCAACACAGCTTTTGTGAAGGGAAGTCATGCTATAAAAGAGAAGCTCTAGGCCTGATCCTATCATCTGTAATTGGCTTAAACTTTGGACAGGGAAAGTACAAATTGTAAGACTGAGATTTTCCAAATAATTATTTGGAATAACCTGGAAAATGCTTGGAAAGACTTAACAAACTTTACATCTAAGCTGCCTTTGAATTCTGACCTGTTTGGATGATTCCAGAAAGACTTTTACATAGCAGCAGCTTCACCATCTCTGAAACTAACCTAAGCACTTTACACATAGTTGTGCGTATACTGATCTTTGAACCATTTGCAACTCTTTTTCCTTTTTTTCCTTTTATTATTAAACCTTTAGTTTTAGTTATGAAAGGATTGGCATCAGCGTGATTATTGGGTAGGATCTAAGACTCAGATTGACCTGAGATAAGTGCCTGGTCCTTTGGGATTGGTGAGCCTCACATATGGTGAATCAGGTTTTCAGTAACTCCTCACTATATTAGACTTGGTTGTCTAGATGGGAGCCAAGGGCTGGAATGCGTCAATGGGGCTGTTTGGCTTCTTGTGAACCAGTGTGGTACTACAGAAGCTGTTTTGTTACTGGCTTGGTGAATCTAATTATAGAATAAACCACCAGTTTTGGGGAGTGTCTGCCCTATTTCTTGCAGTCTGCCCTGAGTGTGGCATCCCCAATGTGGCCCATCCAGGTACCTGGTCACAGTGCCAAATAAATAAATCATACTAATGCAAAAAAATAGTATCAATGCAATATTAAGGTAGTGAAATCACACTCTAGCTCATGAATGAAACTGGCAATGGCATGCATGCTCATACTTGATGAATTCTGAGCTGTGGGCAGACTGGCTCAATAGCATTTCTGTGTATGTTTAGACAAGGAACCTTGCTTGAATAAAAACTATACAAGTGGGCTCAAAACATTGTAAGCCCATCTTTGTAGTCTTTATTCAAGCAAGACTCCCACTGTCTGCAATGAGAGTTCTCCCTAAAGGGCTGAGTGAGGATCGCAGGATTAGACCTTTGTTTTCAATGGCTGCTTCATTTAGGAGCTGACTTTTGTACAAATGTTCTCATTCAGGTAACAATGTGAAATTTTGGGAGTATTGAATAGTATTGCTTTGTCCAAAGCAAGCAATCAAAGAAAGCCCTTGTACTGGAAAAGATGTCTAGAGGCATGGTTTACCACTGCATTATCCCATGCTTTATAGCATTGTAACTGCATGGAATAACGGACTTTCACTGGTGTTTCCTGGAGAAATGCAGTGGTGAATCAGGCTTTTGGTGTTTATGCTAATGAAGCACCAGTAACATGGGAGACAGTGGTATTGTGGCATGTAATCACAGAAGTGATGCATTGAGACTAGGGTTTAAATATAAATTCCCTATGGTTTTTCACAGTGTCTTCACTGCTCTTTTAAGCTATAAACTTTTAGAAATAACTCTGTAAATCCCCATGTCTTGTTTTCACTGTGGTGTATTGAAATGGGCATCTCAGCAGCATCATTCCTCTTCCTCATTCTAAAGTTCACTAGATTTCCAAGGCAATTACTATACTCCTGGGTTTGTGGAAACTTCATGCTGAGCTACCTCAGACCGGCCAACTCCTCATGTCACCTGCATGTTTCACTTGGCTGGCAAAACTGACTAATATTTTTTATTTAACCAGCCCATTGAATCTTTCTTTGCAAAGCATTGCTGCTAATAGCCTCCAGGTGAAATACTTCAAATATTAGATGTAAAGGATGGCTAATCAAATTGTAAATGGGACCTTGGCTGCGTCCAGTGCTAGAATATTCTTTTATTAAATCCACTGTGATGTCTCATTTGTCTGCCTTGGTTAGCAATATTGAGAAATATTTCTATAACTTGGGTGATGAGTTGATATGAGTGGATTCAGAGGATGTAAATACAGAGGAGCAAACATATTACATGGCTTGTGTCTTCACAGTTCTATGAAGCAAAAATTAATATTATGCAGTGTTAATGGATTAGATTCAGCAGGAAAAGGACTAATAGACTTTCAGAGAAGGCTGTGAGAAAACTGCAGCCTTTGCTCACAACTTACTGTATTTAAGAGAATTTTCAAAACTGACTGTTAAATACAACATCCAGATTGAAATTCAGTGTGCAGGCTGATTTGTCTGTTTCAGTAACATGCATCCATTTTCTGAAAAACTGCATGCTCGGTCACCCATGTCACTTATAAAGTGCATATTGTCATTCTTTACTCCTACAGAGGAAAAATGTAAAATAGTAATGTAAGATGCAAAATTGCATTAAAACTGTGAGTACAACTCAACTCCTGGAGCCTTAAAATTCTGCAGGAAGGGAGTGTTGTCCCCCCCCCCCTTTTTTTTTTTTAATTCAATGGAATTTACCATGAAGGGCAGGAAATCCTCATTAGGTTAATTTGTAACACCGTAGAACTCTATATACAATAAAATGGTAATTTAGGGTGTTTTTTTGTATAGTTTGATGGTCCTTGAAAATGTTTTATGCCTTCAGGTTGGCCAATCTGAGAGATGATATAAAGGAAGTCAAATATTGGGAGTAGTTAGCAGGACTGAAGGCATGGTATTGCAGGTCTTAAGGTAATACAGCTTGTAGTACAGATATTGTGGAGAGGCAGACAGTGAAAAGTGTGAAGTGGGTGGATTCCTAGATAGTATCAGTCAAAAAGATTCAGTCCCCAGGTGCCATAAAGTCCTCCATAAGAGACATAGGACGGTTTTTGTCTCTGTTGTTCACTCAGTGAGTTTTAATTATAAATCTGTGTTCTTGTCATCCCTGTAGGGGTTTTAAAGCATTTTGCTGAATTAAATATTTGTCTTGGAGAGCTAAATAACATGTAATTGATGCAACATTCCATCACTGAATGGCAGGATTTACAAGAGCAGTTAGATGCTAAGAGGACTGAATGCTTCCTTATAAATTCAGAATGTTCACTTTTTAAATTAGAGAGAACAGGCCAGATCCTGGCCCGGGACTGGCTCTGGAGGAGTAAAGGTACTATATCAATGTCCTAACCAGGCAACTGTTATAGGGGAATCCACAGGTGGCGAAGGACAGCACAGGGGGCTCTATACTCTCTCTTCCACCCTCCCCACACCTCTTCCACTCTAGTGGGCATACTGGGGACATGGCCAGAGCTTTGAAAACCCCTTGCTGCTGTAACAGTCCCTTGGAGGCAATGACCAGATGGCATAAATGAGTAGGGTGGGACTGCTTTAATTTATGCTGGGAGGCCAACCAGACCCTGTCAGATACAGGGACTGGAGCTGCACAAAGGTTTACAGCCAATGTTTCCTTACTCAGGGTTAGACTCCAAAGCTGCAAACCAAGGAGGAAGGAAATGGTGCTCCATGTCCAGAGTGATTGTGTAGTGCAATTAAGAGTGTAGAGACTGGCTAAGCCAGATAATGCTGATATGCTAGCCAACATGTGGCTCCCCCCTGCACACTTATAACACACCATGCATCAGCACACACAATTGCTACTGACAGCATACAGGCTATCCCACCACCAGGTGGATTGCAATGGCTCTGAGCAAGGCACATCATTACTCCATGTGGGATTTTTTGTTTTGGTCTTTTTATTGCTGCTGGTCTGCATGTTTTGGGTTAAATGAAGTTGATATATTTTACTAATTATCTTTTTGTTAAGATTTCATTTTAGCATAATGTTACATTAACTTGATTCTGTTTAACAGATGTATTGGAGCATAAGCTTTCATGGGTGAATGCCCACTTCGTCAGATGCATGTCATGCATCCGACGAAGTGGGCATTCACCCATGAAAGCTTATGCTCCAATACATCTGTTAGTCTTAAAAGTGCCACAGGACTTTCGGTTGCTTTTTACAGATCCAGACTAACACGGCTACCTCTCTGATACTTGATTCTGTTTGTACGCTTAGATGCTTGCAACAATCACAACATCAGGTTGTACTGCTGATCCTTTTGACTGGTCAGTGGCCTATATGGTTCATAGGCTGTTAAACATTTAACCATTGCTGTCACATATTTTGTGTTCAGTACAATAGGTAGATATTATGATAGTCATATTGTTGATTGTACTCTCATTACATGGCAGTGTAACAGGGCCTCCTCGGTCCCGCTTCTGTCTCCGTCTACAAACCATGCAAAGACCCATGTGCTAGTTCAACACCTTATTTATAATTGAGTCCTGCCACCTTCATAGCATACCTAGCACCTTTACAAGCAGGGGGAGAGCAATCTTCCTCCCCCTCTCATTGTCTGCCCTTTTTTCACTTCCTTCCTGTGCCTATTTGTGGGCTCTGCCTAATGGCTAAATTAGCCTTTCTGCCCTACCCACAAATTAGGCACAGGTCTGCCTCCTCAGCTCTAATCTGCTATACCTGGTTGGAGCTGCTGTGAACAGAGTGCTGACTCAGGGTTACATACCTAGCACTCTGTCACAGGCAGCACGCACCTCTACTTCGTTTTAAGCTTCCCAAATGCACACACCTCCACCATCTTGCTCCTGCTGAATCTATAGATGAGCCAGGGCATGACTTCATAACTAGACCTAGACAAAGAGTGGATTTTTTGGTTCACTGGCAATTGTGATAAAAATTATTTATTTTAGAAATGTTGAAACAAAATGTTGTTTTAAACTTTTTTGGTTTTTTTTTCAACTGAAACAATTCCGTAAATTGACACACACTCACAAAATGTTTTGGTGACACCAAATGTGCACTGTTCACTGAAAAAAAGATTTCAGATGAAAAATGTTACCCAGCTTTATTCATAACTCAGGGATGCAGTAAACATACAAGGTTTCTGAGTAACACCATGGGGATGGAGACCCATAGGCACTCCAGGAACTTGTTTGTATTGCACAGACAAGGCAAAATAAGATTGAGAGGTGTGGTAATGAATAGGACCATAATGTATCCTTTCATAGAATAACATTTATTTAGCTTTTTAAAGTGTGTGGTATTTGTGATTTTAAGGATTTTTAAACAGATAAGCCTCTTTCCTGTGTGAAAGGGTTTGAAGTGGCATAATGAGAATAGTGAGACTTGATCATTGGGGAAAAGATTATTATAAAATCATATTTTTAAAAGGTTCTGGGTCTTCTTGTCCCATCCCATTACCTGACACAGGAGCACCATAGGCTTTATTAGACCTTAATCTACAATACTGTTCTATGGGAAGGAGATTTCTTTCTGTCCCCATGTGATGATCACCTTCTGCCTCAGAGGAGTGATATTCACTGTAATTTTATCCTATCCAAAATTGGATAATGTTTTCTATTACTATCTTCTAAGTAGGCAAACTGTAATTTTCTCACATTTTACTTAGCAAAGACGGAAGTTGTTTTCACTAGTTCCTGTTATTTGCTGGGAAAGGCCAAGATAAATTGGCTCCTGATGACTATTTCAGTGTTTGCTCAGCTGCTAGGAGTATTAGCATCCTCGTGGACTCTGGACTGAAAACTGACTCATCAATTCTGTTATTGAGATATTGCCTTCAAGAAAATCCTGGTCATTTTACACTTCCCTAGACACTCCATCTGCTCAATCTCTTACTCATTCATTCCTTTGTTTCTACTGGGTCTAACTTTCTAACACTGCATTACCCAGCCTTTTAGGAAAACTTTTGGAAAGACTGAACCTTGTTCCAAACAATCTGTCTTCAAGACAACAGTCTTGATTATAATAACCTCTTCCTAATGGTCTTTCAATTTTTTTCTCTTTATTTACTATAGTGTTGGGGGGTTTGTTTCATATTAGACAAGCCACAGCATTTTCAAAATTTATATTTCTGGTAAAAGTGTACATTTTCTTGTGTCAGCCAAGGTATTAGTATCTTTTTTTTGTTCACGCACTCCAAAGTGCATAATTCTATAGAAGGCCCTGTATATACCTAATGGTGTGGCTCAAACACTCTAAAACATGACCATTTCAAAGGTGCATGTGTTTAAAATGATTTTAACATTGTGATATTAAGTTATATCTGCCTAGTTATCTATGATAAACTATTGAGGAAAAATTCCAATTTTATAATCAGTTCAACATCTGAATGGGAGGGTAAATGGTAATTTGGGTTCTTGTGAGCAACTGGTGCTCCCACCATGCTCCACACAAAGTTTGCATACACTATATTAGGTGAAACTGTCCGCCTTCTTGGAGGTTAGCTCTACTGGTAACTCAATAAAATGCTCAAATAAATTTGTTAGTCTCTAAGGTGCCACAAGTACTCTTGTTCTTTTTGCGGATACAGACTAACACGGCTGCTACTCTGAAATCAGTTATAACATAAACAATTCAGCGAAAGCTTTCTCCTCAAGCTCAAGTATTGCTAGGGTTTCCTACAGAACCTCTCTCTGTTTGCTGTCATTCGCTTTGATTAAAAGGTTATGCCCATTTCTCTCAAATTCTAGTTAAGTTAACAAGCCACATCTGAGACTCTGAGCAGCAAAATTTACTCAATAGCTTTATGTAAGGTTTTAACTCCTGTTCTAACAGGGTGGTTAACAGCAAAGCCTTGCATTCTGTGTATATGGTTCTATGTTGTGCCACCCTATTACAGTCCCCATTTTTATAAAACCGAATAGTTTTTTCATTCCATTTACTCTCTCCCCTTCAAAAAAGTCAATAAAAAGAAAACACCTTTGTATCTGGATTTAAATATTCCCCTGTGGTATTTGGAACTTAAGAATCTCAGCACTATAGCAGTGAAAGAAAACCAGAAAATGGTTAACCTGTTTTTATTGTCAAAATAGTCAAATATAGAAACTAAACAAAGCAAAGTAATAAAAATATTTTGTTTTATTAGGTATTATTTAACGTAGGAAAGGAAGGTCCTTTTTAACTAGACAATGTCTCTTTGAGATATTGGTTTATAAGAAATTATATGACATTAATATCATTCTGCCCAAAATGGATTTTAAATGTTTTGGACCGGGGTTCAAATCTTTATCTGTCAAAGAAAATAAGTTTTGGAGATTTGTCTTTAAAGATGCACACACCCATCTTAGGAATAATTGGGTTCCTTTTTTGCAGGAAAAGTCTATCCCTAGAAACAATTAAAATTTAATAGAAATTTGGTGAAACTATTTAACCAAAAATGGAGATCTGTATTAGTCTGCATTTTACCAATTTCTTCCTGTGTAATTTGGCAGGAATACTTATAGGGCATAGCTGGGACATCAGCTTTACATAATGTTCTATTACACCAGGTATACTTAGGTATACATACCTAACATATGCCTAATATGGCCTCAATTAAGCAAAATGCATAAGCACGTATTTAAGTCCTGCTGGCTTCAATAGGATTTAAGCAAATGCTTCAAGTTAAACACATACTTAAGTGCTTTGCTGAATTACAACTAATATGTGTGGTAAATATGAGCATCCTCATTTATTTCAAAATATAGCCATTGTTCTGTAATTCAGGAATATCACTTTTTATACATAAGTTGTTAATGGTTCAAGATGGGTTTTATTTTTAACAGCTTTCATAATAACATTTGAGTTTAAATAGTTACAGTTCATATCCCACTTCTGGTGCTGTTTTAATCTTTAGTCTCATCAGGAAACCGGTACATTTATTTACACAATGCAGATTATCTTTGCAGTCAAAAGATCTGCAACGTTCACTCTTATTAATTTTTTTACTTTAAGGAATATGTAAAATGGTGCAAAATGAGACCTTTTGCAGTGTATAATTCTCCTTTTGAGACATACACATAAATCTTATTAATACTAATGGGAGCTAGGAGCAAGCATCAAGGACAACTACTGTATGCCCTTTATTATTTAGAAGTTATGCCTTATCCTCCAGATGATTGCCCACCAAAGATGATCTGGGTAGCAGGCAATGTTCCTCCATTCTTATACTTGCATTATGAACCATTCAGAAAACACAAGAAATAAAAATGTTAGGAGATGTACTCTGAACAATTGTTGGTGCATTTCCTGGAGCCATGTGACTGTGATTAAATTTTGGCTTTCTTGTATTTCTGCTGGTAGACCGGTAATGGCATGAGAAAAATAAAGGACAAAAGAAAGCTTTGCATGTAACAGTTTTTACTTCCCTCTTCATTTTCAAGCAAGTTCCCCAGCATCCAGATCAGTGGTTGGTTGCTTGGTTTATTTTTTATCCAGACATACAAAAGAAATGTGTCCCCTTGTGGCTTGATGGTAGCCTTCCCTAGCTCGCTGTCTGAAATTTGACAAGTCCTTAGATTCTACAATCTATGAAATTCGACAAGTTGTAATGTTGCAGTGACATTTACAAATAAAGACATGAGCTCTGATGACAAAAATAGATATGTAATGTTGCAGCTGGGAAGGGGAACCTGGAAGAGGTGTCCATGGACATAGATTCATAGACTCATAGACTTTAAGGTCAGAAGGGACCATTATGATCATCTGGTCTGACCCCCTGCATGCTGCAGGCCACAAAACCGTCCCTACCCCTTCCCTGGACTCTGCTGTTGGAGTCCCCAATCCTGTGTTTTAGTGACTTCAATTGGCAGAGACCCTCCTGCTAGCGATCCCTGCCCCATGCTGCGGAGGAAGGCGAAAAACCTCCAGAGGCTCAGCCAATCTACCCTGGAGGAAAATTCCTTCCCGACCCCAAATAATTCCTTCCCGACCCCAAATAATAATATTGTCAACAATAGACCGTTAACTGAGAGCTTGATCCTGCAGGTGCTGAGTAACACCTTATAACTTCAGTATGCAATGAGGGTGCCCAACGCCTCAGCAGAACTGACTGACTATATTCAGCATTTGAGAGGCTAGAGCGGGGTAGGCAACCTATGGCACACGTGCCGAAGACGGCACGCGAGCTGATTTTCAGTGGCACTCACACTTCCCGGGCAGGGTGACCAGATGTCCTGATTTTATAGGGACAGTCCCGATATTTAGGGCTTTGCCTACTACCCCGCACCCTGTCCCAATTTTTCACCCTTGCTGTCTGGTCACCCTATTCCCGGGTCCTGGCCACCAGTCCGGGGGGTTCTGCATTTTAATTTAATTTTAAATGAAGCTTCTTAAACATTTTAAAAACCTTATTTACTTTACATACAACAATAGTTTAGTTATATATTGTAGACTTATAGAAAGAGACCTTCTAAAAACGTTAAAATGTATTACTGGCACGCAAAACCTTACATTAGAGTGAATAAATGAAGACTTGGCACACCACTTCTGAAAGGTTGCTGACCCCTGGGCTAGAGTTCAGGTTAGGAAGCAGGGAAGGATTACTACAAAGTAGTCACAAACCTACAACACTCTTACTTTTATCAGTGCCTGCTAACTGTGATATGCAGGTAGAAAGCAAATATAAATATATCCCTGATACTCCTTATTCACTTCCTCAGACAAGCAGCAAAAATGCTAAAGCTTGATGTGCCTTTTTATTTAAATGAGCAAAGAAAAATGATCGTGGGTCATAAATTTCAAAGATAGGTGAAAAATGTTCGGTCTGTAAATGCTTTAGATAAAAGTGACCTGACTTTCAGCGTGCTGAGCATCCATAGTTCCCAGTGACTTCAATGAGCGCTGCATGTGCCCACCACCTCTGACAATCAGGGCAGTTTAATTTAAGTGCCTAAATATGGATATAAGGACCCCAAGTTAACAATTTTTTGGCCTAGAAGTCCACGTACCCCTAAAGTAGAAGATATGTTCTCAAACTCCCACCTGATACCTCAATTTAAAAAAGAGAGGAGTAGGTGGAAAAGTTAAGATAACTGGATGAGAAAAGAAAGCTATGGAAGAACAGTCACAATAAAAACAAACTGGCTCCTTATGTTAGTTTATTTTATATTCTACTCCTAAGGATGCCAACCCCTTTACTGCCTGTTTCCTGTTGCCTTCCCTCCCAGTCTGGGAAAGTACAGTGGTTGGATCTTTCACTTGCGCCATCCTGCCCCGCCCCTCAAGGATAAAAAAGTAGATGGTTGGACAAGCTCTATACATAAATATTTACGGGTGATTGCGTAATGTTCTATGAAGAGATTGAAGCAGAGTTCAAATTGCAATTTTTTCCATTCTGTTTATGTGTGTAGATCCACAGCTACGTCAATACAAAAATGATAGAACAAAATGCACAATTTCAACTATACAGCTTAAAGCTATTTTATTCTTGGCAATTGGAAGAATACAGAGCTCTATGAAACCAAGAACTTAATTGTAACCTGTCAGTGATGCGCAGACAAGGAAAGGTCTTGGATGATGAGCACCACAACAAAACAAAAAAAACTTTCACTGCTTCAGCCACTTGCACGAACTGTGATCTCGTCCTATAATTTGAAATAAGAGAGAACGTGGAACCTCCAACATTACTGAGGAGACAAGGTTGAGTTTTTACTGATACCCACCATATAGCTATCAAAGTGGACTGACAATTTTCATCCAACATATTAATATTTCATAAGCTCTTCAGACCAGGTGTGTCTTTTTGTTGTGTTTGCGCAGCCCCTAGCACAGTGGGACCCCAATCCATGATTCTACCACAGTAGAAATAATATATCATCATTCCATGATGAAATAAATTACAAAACACTAATGCAGAGATTAGACACATTATAGTAACTTAATATTAAGAATGAATTCCTACTGTAATTGCAGTCCTTCTGTCATCAGCATACACTTGGCTATATACTCTGGGTCTATATCAATCTATCTTCATCTGTATTGGAGTCACTTATCTCTTCTCTGGTAAATGATAAAACAAAGGGGCTAGCTGATAACCTCCTGAAAATACCACAATGGGAGAGAAATTGGCAGCAACTGGACATCCCTTGTTTGACCAACTGCAGAATTCAAGTAATGAAAGAGATGCAGAACAGAAGTGGAGGAACGACAGCTGCTCAGAAGGCAAAAGCGAGCAGACTGGTTGGTTGGTTGGTTGATTTATAATTTTTCTTTTTATAATTTTTTTTGTTTTGCAGCTTAAAGGGCTTAGAATAGTTTGCCACATCACAAGATTATATCTATTTTTGTGCATAAGCTACGAGACTATTAACTAATGTATTACCCACAGCAGTAATCGGCAATCATGTATTTTAACACAAGTAATATGCATATAATGTTACTTCAGGTAATAAGTTTTCCATAGAAATTTAAAATACAGTATGTATCACCAATGGTAACCCCCCTCATAAGTAGTATGGGGAATCTGTAACAAGTCTTAACAGGTATTTACCAGCTATTGTCCTCCCCGAGGCTAACAGCTTAAATCCCATCAGGTGGGGATATGTTACCCATTTGTAGTTTTTTAAATAAAATTTAATGTTTTAAAATCCCACTCAAATTAAAAAGGAACAAGCCTGAAAAGGCAGTTTAAAATAATTTCCAAGATAAAAAAGCCAGAATGAAATAAGTAATTACATCATTATATTTCAGTAGTTTATTAATGCACAGTATCATTAGTATCAAAGGGGTAGCCGTGTTAGTCTGGATCTGTACAAGCAGCAAAGAGTCCTGTGGCACCTTATCATTATCATTAGCATATCACCTTATCAGTATCATTAGCATACCTTGGAGCAGTGGTTCTCAAACATTTGTACTGGTGACCCCTTTCACACTGCAAGCCTCTGAGTGCGACCCCCCCCCATAAATTAAAACAATGTTTTTATATATTTAACACCATTATAAATGCTGGATGCAAAGCGGGGCTTGGGTGGAGGATGACAGCTTGAGACCCCCCATGTAATAACCTTGCAACCCCCTGAGGGGTCCCGACCCCCAGTTTGAGAACCCCTGCCTTGGAGCATAGCACAGTAAGTGTTGTAGTAAATGAGGGTTTATTGAATCAGGTCTTTGTCAGTGAATGCAGCCCATCTCCAGTTAGCTGTACCTCTTTAACTTTGGAATATCGCCACCTCCAGAACAGTTGTATAAAACATTGCTACCTCAGTTTGGCATCATCCAGAGATTTAAATTAAGTCTATCTGTGATAGAATAAAGTACAGTAATGTATCATTGTAAAGTATGGGCTTGAACCAAAGTCCTTCCAATTCAATGGAGAGACTCCCATTGACTTCAACGAGCTTTGGATCAGTCCCTATCTTCATTACATGAGTATTTCTGAATATATATGCACCAGTGTTCTGGTAGAAGTGAATCAAGCAGAATAATCTGAGACCCAAGAACATGGATCTGAAGAGGTCAACTTCAGAGAAAATCTATGTTCAGTAAATGGAAGGAAAGAAAAAACACACAAGTAGTTTAACTGAGCTATGCCTATCCATTAGAAATTTGTTTTAAAGTGCATTTGTTCCTTTGTATTTTAGGATTTTCAATGTGTCTCTAATCATACAACTCAGTTAATATACGGACTTCAGTTTCAAGACAGAAACTTTTTAATGTTTTAAGAAAGTGGTGACACAGAGTTACCTCAGGATTTTTGAAAGGTTTGTACATTTTAAATATGGCACAGGATTTTCCTCTGCACAGAGGAAAGTCGTTTGTTTATAGTATTAAATTTCCTGATCTCTGACACAAATGTGATGGTCATCAAGTGCTTTGTTCAGGATAACACCCGTTTAGAATTAGATATCAGTGAGAAGAAAATAAAGGTTGATGTTAATCACATTAAGGTCAGCCAATGCAATAACAGGTCTAGGACAATTCTGAAGGTCCCAGAATGTTGACATTTGTTCCTTTGTGAAAGGGAATAGATACATTTAAATAGACTCTATAGCTGCAGTTCAAGGGCTTTTGGGTGTTTGTTTAGAAAGAACAGATTGTATGTTTTGCACCCTTTCAAATATTAATGTAAAGACAAACGTTTGAGTAATTTGGGACATATGTTTAGACATTTATGGTATGTTGGGAGTTCCAGCATTCAATAGGTTTTATTATTAAAGCTGGCACAAACCCTAGTATCTGATCTGTGTAGTAACACAATGTCCTTTGTGACTCAATAAACCTCTCTATTGTTTAGAAAATCTCAGATTTGTGTATCACATAACAGGAGTGTTTGCTTACAAAGTGGGCTATGCCATAGATCTGAATCTTGAAGCCATAGAGGGGGAATTTAGCTTATCTCCTCTCATCAGCAGTGCAGTGTCTTGCAGAGGGTGTCAGAGGCAGTTAGGTATAAAAGTTCTTCTTGATGCCTGAGTAGCTTTTCAGGCTTTCACCATTACAGGTATTTGTAGTTTCTTCGTATTTTCCTCACTTCAGTGTGTGTGGAGCCCTTTTTCCATAATGAAAGGAAGTTTCCAGTGAGAGAATGATGGCCTGTGAGGTTTTATCAATTCCCAGGTATACTCTTTTTATATTATTGCACTGTCTGTGTGTGTGTGTGTGTGTGTGTGTGTGTGTGTGTGTTAGGGTGACCAGACCGCAAGTGTGAAAAATCGGGACGGAGGGTGGGGGGTAATAGGAGTCTATATAAGAAAAAGACCCAAAAATCGGGACTGTCCCTATAAAATTGGGACATCTGGTCACCCTAGTGTGTGTGTGTGTGGGGTGGGGGGACTGTTAATCCATCAACTTTCACACACTGAGTTCCTTTATCTATAGAACAGGTACAGAATGTGCTGCAGTAGTGCAAGCTTCCCCATAGCACTCCAACAGAGTGCAACAGACTCTTCCAGAGGGACCACTTCCAGGGCTGGGAGGGTAATTGAGTCTCCGTTCACAATTAAGTCCTTAGCTTTACTTTTAGGACTTTGAGAAATTATGGCAATTAGTTTGTCAAATGTGGTGCTGGTTTTGCGATGTGGATATTTCCCTACCAGGAAGTTGACATAGGGCTCTGTCCTGCAACATGCTGGATGCTGGAAGGTTATTATGGGTAAAAATGTTCACAAATGCCTAAATCCTATGCTCAAAAGTGAGGTGAGCACGTAGCTGCTGACAGCTCATTGAAGTCAGTAGGATTTCGGCTTTTTAAGTCATGAAGGTGCTTTTGAAAATTTTATCCCAGACATTTTTAGGATCAGGCCCTTTGTTCAACAGCTTATTTCACATTGCCCATTAAGCACCCATTAGTTGTTTGAGCTTCTGTTGTGGGCAGGACTTTGTGACATATTAACAGACATTTGAGCCACAGCAGGATACATTTTCTTCAAACTAAAACTGTAGTGCAGGGGTAGGCAACCTATGGCACGTGTACCAAAGGCGGCATGCGAGCTGATTTTCAGTGGCACTCACACTGCCCGGGTCCTGGCCTCCGGTCTGGGGGGCTCTGCATTTTAATTTAATTTTAAATGAAGCTTCTTAAACATTTTTAAAAAAATATTTACTTTGCATACAGCAATAGTTTAGTTATATATTAAAGACTTATAGAAAGAGACCTTCTAAAAACATTAAAATGTATTACTGGCACAAGAAACCTTAAATTAGAGTGAATAAATGAAGACTCGGCACACCACTTCTGAAAGGTTGCCAACCCATGCTGTAGTGTATCCTCTATTAGTTATCCTGAGACTTTTTATGACAGTAGGTTTGCGGAGAAAAGAATTCTGTTATGTCAATTCAGTTCAAAATAGAAAAAAATGTCAATGGGAATGAATTAAATTAAAAACCTCTTGCTTTATTTGATAGAATATCAAAACAAATGGTAAAATGGCAGTATATCTAAACGTTTCAATAGTGTCTCTCTCAGAAGCTTAGAAACTTACATTTTGTTCTTCATTTGTCATTCTGTAGTTAGCACCTTAGGTATTTTGGTTTGTATTTATTAAATTCACTAGTTTATTTTTTCTATTTGTTATAATTTTTGTTCCATTTTGAAATAATCCATTAGGGTTTTCATTTTTATATAACATCTGCTCAGATTTGCATTACTGTGTATTCATTTTTTAAACAGCACAGAGCCTCAAGTGGAATAACATTGGTAATTCTGCAGATTTCTGATTAATAAGAATATTTGATTCATTCCATTCATATACTGTTTGATATATAGTGGTAGGTTTTTATTTGCAACCTGTACATTTATAACCTGATGAAAGGATTTAATTGCAATGTTTTTGGTGCTAGAGTCACTGCCAAGAAAAGTGGCCAAAAAGAAAAAAAGGGATATTGTGGTCTTTTCTGAAGTTTATTTGTGGAACATAGTGAATTTCCATCTGGGACAAAAATCACACACATTCATGATGTTGGGTAATTCTATGGTTTGACAGTTGGAAACCAAATTTATTGGCAAAAATGAATTTTTTTTGGAGGAAATGTGTAAATACTTAGGAAACTCAAATATATAAATTAAAAGATGTTGAACATGACTAATCAGAAGCAAACTGATTAAATACATTTTATGGCTAAGAAATTAAACCATTGAATTCTTTTATATTGTGGATAGCCAGCCACAACTGTAGAACTGTAGTGGCTTCAGTTGGTGTATGGAATTCTACTTTCATTCTTATGAATGATGTAGTGTTTAGTAAGGGGTGTATGATGGAGGTGTGTAGTTCATTAGGCACAAACGTAATCTACTCTAGAATTAATGTAGTTTACGAAGTTTTAACCTGGATGCACATTTTAAAATCACAATAATAAACATTTAAGTAATATCAGTGTTAAGTGCTGTTGTATTAATTTAGATGGAATAAATGGGTCAAAGGTGTTAACGTAACCCCATCACTGTCCAACATTAACAGTGGTAAACAAGGTACAGAGACCCCAGCCTGCTTAGTACCATGGCAAACACATCATTAAAAATTCTTTAAACCTTTTATTAAAAATACAGAAAAGAAGTAAAAACATCTAAAGCATTTAAAATGTACCGTATTAAGTAACAGGTTTCAGAGTGCTAGCCGTGTTAGTCTGCATCAGTAAAAACAATGAGGAATCCTTGTGGGACCTTAGAGACTAACCAATTTATTTGGGCATAAGCTTTCATGGGCTAAAGTGAGCATGGAATGAAAAATACAGTAAGCAGAATATATATACAGGTGAGTTGCATCATACGCGCATTTACTTACGCGAATTCAACTATACGCGCTCGGCAAAAAAAAAAGAAAAACAACAAGAAACCTGTAAATAGTGCGGGCAGTTCCACCCACCATTCCACTCAATGAGCGTATGGCCCGGAGTGAGCGTGAGATGGGAGACGTGAATCTGCTGTTCCCTCAGTCGGTCTCAGTTCCCATGTGCCTCTCATAGTGTGAGCATCTCGCCATGCTGAGTGTCATTCTAGTGTTTAAAGATATGTATTTTTTGTACAACATGGCCCCTAAATGCAAGCCAACTACTTTGTCTGGTGCTCAGCTGAAGAAACAGCGATCTGTTCCAATGCTGGAGGAAAAACCAGATGTGTTGGACTTATTGAGAGACGGTATGTTGGTCTCCAACGTGGCGCGTAAATATGGCCGCAGCGAATCTAGCATCCGTGCCATCAAGATTCGAGAGAGAGAAATTTGTCAAGCCATGACATCAAGTGCTCCAATAACTGCTAAGGTGATGAGCCAGGTGCGTGATAAGACTTTAGTGAAGAGTGAAAAGGCATTAAACTTATGGCTGGAAGACATGAATCGTAAACGTGTGCCTATCGATGGCAACACATTGCGAGAAAGGCTCTTAGCCTCTACGTGCTGTTCAAACCTCCCGCCAAAGAGGGACAGCCTTCTGATGAGAAGGAATTCAAAGCCAGCCAAGGTTGGCTTAACAGTTTTAGGAACCACTTCAACCTCAAAAATGTGCAGACTACTGGTGAAACTGCATCTGCCAATGAAGAGGCAACAAAAGCCTACCCCGAACAATTAAAGAAAATCATAGAAGAAAAGGGCTATCTTCCGGAACAAGTTTTTAATGCTGACGAGACTGGGCTCTTCTGGAAAAAATGCCCAACCGCACTTACATTTTGAAATCAGAAAGACAAGCCCTGGCTTCAAAGCAGCTAAAGATTGTGTGACTGTATTGTTTTGTGGCAATGCGGCTGGGCATTTAATAAAGCTGGGCTTGCTCTACAGGGCTTAAATCCCCATGCCTTAAAAGGCAAGAACAAAAATCTCCTGTCTGTGTTCTGGCAATCAAATAAAAAGGCTTGGGTGATGGCAGCATTATTTCTGGATTTGTTCCACAAGTGTTTCATTCCAGAGGTCAAGCGGTACCTTGAAGAGAAAGGACTTGACTTTAAAGTGTTGCTGATTGTAAACAATGCTCCTGGCCACCCTGCGGCATTCCGGTTTGCACATAACGACGTTGAAGTCATCTTTCTCCCACCCTAATACCACCTCCATCCGCCAACCTCTCGAACAAGGTGTGATTCGCTGTTTCAAGGCCACATTCATGAGGCTTACATTCTCACGGATATGTAGCGCTATGGATGCTGATCCCACTCTTAATGTGATGGAGTGTTGGAAGTCCTTCAACATTGCCGATTGCATCACTTATATTAAACAGGCAATGGATGCAATCAAGCCTTTAACAGTCAATGCATGTTGACGAAACCTATGGAAAGAATGTGTGAATGATTTTAAGGGTTTCCCAACTATTGACAAAGAAGTGAAATGCATTGTTCAGGTGGCCAGGCAAGTGGGTGGTGGTGATGGTTTCGTCGACATCCTTGAGGAAGGAATTGAAGAATTAATTGAGAGCCATAGAGAAACATTGACTAATGAAGAGTTAGAGGAACTGATAAAATCGTCTACAGAAGACGAAAATGATGACGACGAACAGGAAGAGCCAGCAAATTGGAATCTTCATAAATTTGCTGAAGTGTTCCAAGCTGCGAAATACTTGAATGATTTAATTTCTGAATACAACACCTCTATGGAATAGAGCCTCAAAATCACATGTAGTATTATGGACAATTTGAGACGGTATCAAGAAATGTTTGAGCAGCTCAAGAGACAACAGTGACAGTTGCCGATCACCATGTTTTTCAAGGAAAACCAACCAGCAGCAGATGAGCCTATGCAATTAACTTCTCGAGCTGGACCAGGGCCAACCACTTCATCTACGACTCGCTCTTCGTCACCCAAGCTCTCCATCACCTCTTTCTCCTGGATCGACATCAAGCCCTGATGACCCCCTGTAATTACCCTTGTAAATAAAAATACAGTACTGTAAAATGATATTTTGCATATGTACTCTTTATTATATACTGTACATTACTGTACACATTGTACATTTATACATATTACTGTACAGATTTGTATACACAGAACCAGGTACAGTATACAGTGCTTTATGGGCAATTTAAGGGATTTTCAAGGGTAATTTTGACTACACGCAATTTTTGCCGTACACACTGACTTTAGAACCTAACCCCTGCATAAGATGTGATTCCACTGTATAGCACATGAAAAGATGGGAGTTGCCTTACCAAGTGGGGGGTCAGTGCTAATGATCCAATTCAATTAAGGTGGAAGTGGCCTATTCTCAACAGTTGACAAAAAGGGATGAATACCAAGAGAGGGAAAATTACTTTTGTAGTGCTAAGGAGGCCAATGCAATCAAGGTGGCCCATTTCCAATAGTTGACAAGAAGTAAATAAAAGTAAGGCTTTTATTTTAATAACATCTCTTGTTCCCTGTGCCTTTAGCTGGAGAGAGTTTTTAGAAGGAAGAACACTTTTTAACATTAGATGGTATTAAAGATGGTAATAACCATCATTTTTCGGGAAAGAGAAGTTAGTTGAGCTAGGCTGGGGCTGGCGTTGTTGTTAAAGTCTGATCTCGTTTCCTGTGATCCTGTTGACTTTCATTTCAAACACGCTGCTGGAGAAACACAGGCACAACGCATTGTCTGACCAGCTCCTCCAAGACCTGGCCAACTCTTACCAGTGTTGGGCTCTTTAGGGCATTGCTTTTAGCTGCCTGTCTGGTAAGAGGCTTACAGCATTGTCATGAGATATGCAGTGATGGCTGGCTAAGCCAGACTATTATTAGACAAAGGCAAAAGGAGAGATTGGAAAGAGAAGAAATAAGGTAGGGAAGGAAAAGGACACATTTGGGGATGATGATGGGGGGAGACAAAGTCTCACATCCCAGGTGATGTTTGGGATTCAGGCAGAGCTAGCAGAGGTGGCAATGTCATCTGAGTCCCTGTCTTGGGTCAGGTTGGTCAGGACATCTTTTAGGATGAGGACAAAAAAATGTCTCGGGTCCCAGGAGCAATGGAGGTGGCAGTGATGGTCGTGAAGCTTGCTCCAGTATCAATTTTTTTCTCCCAAAGTCTCTTCCTTTAAGCACCCTAACAGGGAGAGATGGGCACAATAGCCCATCCCCTCATTATTTTGTCCACCAATTAGGCCTTATGTCTGACATGCCAATTTTGGTTCATTGATTTTTTTCGGGTTTCATTGTTCATGTTAACAGGCATGAGCTTAACACAGCCCTCGTTGAACTAATTCAGTCTTTCTACTCCCCTTTTGTACATTTTCCCAATAACAGTTCGTAACTCTGAGGTTCTACCGTAATGCCTGCCACTTACACTGCTGTTGTGGGAGCTCTTCAACCCAGATTGCCCTTGGGGAGCTCCCAACATCCGGAGACTCTCAGATGGCTGTAATCTACTTCCTCCCACACCCCTTTTCTACAGATATTTGAATGTCATGACCTCTTTCTTTCTTCTTCTGACTGATGGCTGAAATTTAAAGCAACCCGTCAGGGAGAGCTCAGTAATTTCAGAACAATGCTTTTTTTAAAACGCCTTTAACAAATGTGTGACATACAATCAGCTGAGGAAGAAACTGACTGTGTTAGCCTGTCTAGAATCTCTAGGCAGTCCTCATTGACTATGCCTTTCAGAAGGAGGTGATGGAGGGGCTTGATATGATTGTTATAGTAGCTGTTCTTCCTCTTCAGCATAGGGGAAGCAGGTGTGAGAGCTGCAGTGTCCGGGGAGGTCCCATCTTAGCTGAATCAATGATATGCTATATCATGATACAGTCATCTTGCACTGTGTTTCTTGTCTTCTGTTATAGTTCCCTATCTTTTGAGAAACACTTATTTGCAGAGTTTTAATTGAAGGAAATTAGGGGGATATAGCTCCATTAGCTTATATAAATTAGTTTTACATCTCAGCAAAGACCGAAAGGAAAGAGAAGTTTCTTTTGTTTGTTCACCAAAATGAGCTCTGCTTGAAGGGAGAATGGATTAAAGAAAACCATTTAGCGTCAAACTGTATTTTGCCTTAAGTAATGCCTCTGAAGCACATCAAATTGAATAATTTAATATTTTTGGGACTGTTTGTTGTACTTAGGTGTATCACTGGGGAGATTTATCATTAGTTCGCATAGAGCCTTTCCGTAATTTGGAATGGAATGTATACAGTACACTAGTAGATAAATAATGTATGCCTGATGAAAATAATCTATCGAAGCTTAGTCTAAATAGCAGAAGCCAAATCTTATACTCAATTTGGGTTTCAATGAAATTAGTGGGCCCAATCAGTAGCTCTTATAAGGGCACTTTACACTTCTCTGACAGTATAGAGTGCCCATAAAGTAGCTGAATTCAATCCCCAAGGAATACTCATGGTGGAAGTGAATTATCTGCATAACATACAGCCAGCAAAACAGTGCTTTAGTGCTCCCTCTTGCAGCCCCCAGCACAGGGGGTGTGAGAGGGGCAATGGGCATGGAGCAAACACTTTTGTGCTCCAGCTATTTTTGACTGCTAGAATAGCCCTTTGGAGCTGAGACCAGCCAAGAAAGCCACCTTGGCCCCAACCCACCTGGGGCCTGTGCTGAGCATAGCTTGGCCAAATTGGAGAATCATGATCTATAACTTTAAGTGACTTCTGTGTGAGTTTACAAAATTATTTTAAAGTTGTGTTGATCCTGGTTTTGCCTTTTTGAAAAGTATTCTATTAAATAGGCAGATTTAATATTTGCCTGGAGGTAAATGACATTTTTTGTGTAGCTATCTTTATAAAAAGATACTCCTATATTCTACATAATGATCCTAAACTTCTGCCTACAATAGTGCTACTAAAGGGTTTTTAATTGAGCAGGGAAGGGTTTAACATTTTTTAAGTGTAGGGCTCATTCACTGCTGTACCTCTGAACATCACAGGTGAAGTACTAACTGAAAATGCCCACAGTAAACCAGACAGGATGAATTTCTTTTCCATTCTTTAATTCCCTGGGAAAAATTAATTAGATATCAGTCGCAAAGGTAAATCGCCAGCTGGAGTTGTTTCTCCCTTAGACCTTTCTATGTCCTTTTCTTAAATGTACTCTGACAATGACCTTAAAATAGCGTTATGTGCATTGCACCTTTGATGCAGTTGAGTGTCTTCTATATAATTTAATATTCTAATTAATACCAGTACTTATAAGAACATAACAGTACTGTGGTTCCACGAGTGATACATATATGAAACTTAGTGTTACTGAAATATCTGAGATGGAAATGCACAGAAGGAATCAACAGCTACACCTAGCTCAGTACTTTTTTGAACTAATGGAAAATTTAATAGAGAATAACAGATACCATCAAATTCAGTGGCCTTTTAACAGTGATCTCTTGCTCTCTTTTGTTTAATATTGAGGGCTAATGAGTGGTAGTGATTCGTCACATTCCATCAGTCTTGCAGATCAGGTACAAACAGGGTAACCGAGTTGCCCAACTGTTAGAACCACAAGAGCAAGTGTGCTTGGAGTTCAATTCAGCCTCTCAGGCTAGGACAACCTGGGGAGATGGTGGGAGGTACACTTGGGGAGTACCAGTGTCAGGAGGGACTTTCACTGCCTCCATGGGTGCTCCAGAAGGTGAGAGAGGCACCCCTTGCTACAACTGCTAAACAGGTCTATGGAGCACATTTGTCCACCGGGCCCTCTGAGCACGAGCTAACCCGCCTCCATTTCCTCTTTGGACAATATGTTGTCCAACCTTAGCAAGTCCTCATCACACTTTGTAATATGTTTCTAGACATTTATTTTCTGGTTTTGTAAGAAGATCCCTCTCACCTGTTGTACTGGCTTCCATACGAGGAGAGACTAAAAAGAGTAGGGCTGTTCAGCTTAGAAAAGAGATGAGTAAGAGGGGCTATGACAGAGGTCTATAAAATCATGAATGGCATGGAAACAGTAAATAGAGAAGTGTATTTACCCTTCCACACAATACAAAAACTGGGGGTCACCTGGAGAAATTAATAGGCAGCAGATTTAATACAAAAAAGAGGAAGTACTTTTTCACACAGCACACAACTAACCTGTGTAAATTCTTGCCATGGTTTGTTGTGATGGCGAAAAGTATAACTGAGTTCTAATAAAAACGAGATAAGTTCATGAAGGATAGGTCTATCAATTGCTATTAACCAAGATGGTCAGGGACTCAGCCCCATGCTTGGGACAACCCTGAACCTCTGATTACAAGAAGGCAGAAATAGAAGATGGGGTGGATCACTCCATAACTGCCCTGTTCTGTTCACTCCCCCTAAAGAAATGGTACAGGCCATGATCAGGAACAGGGTACTGAGCAAGATGAACCAGGGCTGACCCAGTATGGCAGCTCTTACAGTCTTATCTAGCCCTTACCAGAATAGTTTTTGAATGTCTGTCAAAGTACTAGAATCTCCACTTCTACTGTATTGTGCACACCTCAGTGTGCAACATCTGCAAATTATAGCTGGCACATGAGAGTGTATAAAAATGTAAATGTAGGCATGGCTGGTATAGTGCAAATCTTTTACTCAGTTGAGGATATTACATACTAATACAGTGGTCCCCAAACTTTTTAAGTTACGACCCCCTTAACCTTAATATAATCCGCCGGGGAGCCATGGTCAGGAGCTGGGCCTGGGAGCGAGGCTGTGGTCGGCAATGGGGCCATGGACAGGGGCCCAGAGCTGCAGGGCTGGGCCATGGACAGTGGCCAGAGCTGGGAGCAGGACTGCTGCCGGGGGCTGAGGCTAGGGGCGGGACCAGAACAGAACTGGCGGCAGAGCGGGACTGGGTGGCACTCCCTCCCTGCCCCTCCGTGGGGGCTAGTCTGGGCCCTGCTGCACCCCCGAATGTTCCTCTGCACCTCCCTGGGGGGCACGCCCCACAATTTGGGGACCACTGTACTAAGAAAATCCCTTTCTTTAATCTCCATTAAATCCACATATTTTGTTAATAAATGGAACACAATTATGTACTTTTTGGCAAACTGCTGATGAAGCTAACAGTCAAAGGCAATAAGCAGTCTAGAATGGAAGCTGTGGGTATGAATGTTACCTGTATAATCTTATTTGTTCCTGTTTTATTGAACAAACACTCTAATGTGGAAATATTATTTCACTTTAAAAAGGAGTTTTTTGGTGTGTGTTTGCATCTAGTTACCATTCTTCTGCTCAAGAGTAGAATTTATAATTTTCCCTAAAGTAATGCACATTGGAAAACATAATCCCAACTATACATATAAAATGATGGAGTCTAAATTAGCTGTGACCACTCAAGAAAGAGATCTTGGAGTCATTGTGGATAGTTCTCTGAAAACATCCACTCACTGTGCAGCAGCAGTCAAAGCTAACAGAATTTTGGGAATCATTAGAAAAGATAGATAATGACACAGAAAATATACTGATATATAAATCCAAAGTACACCCACATCTTGAACACTGCATGCAGATGTGGTCACCCCATCTCAAAAAAGATGTATTGGAATCGGAAAAGGTTCAGAAAAGGGCAACAAAAATGATTAGGAGTATGGAATACTTCCGTATGAGGAGAGATTAAAAAGACTAGGACTTTTCAGCTTGGAAAAGAGACTATTAAGGGGGGGGATATGATAGAGGTCTATAAAATCATGACTGGTGTGGAGAAAGTAAATAAGGAAGTGCTATTTACTCCTCCTCATAACACAAAAACTAGGGGTCACGAAATAAAATTAATAGGCAGCAGGTTTAAAACAAACAAAAGGCAGTCTTTCTTCACACAACGCACAGTCAACCTGTGGAACTCTTTGCCAGAGGATGTTGTGAAGGCCAAGGCTATAACAGGGTTCAAAAAAGAACTAGATAAGTTCATAGAGGATAGGTCCATCAATGGCTATTAGCCAGGATGGGCAGGGATGGTGTCTCTAGCCTCTGTTTGCCAGAAGCTGGAAATGGGAGACATGATGGATTACTTGATGATTACCTGTTCTGGGGCACCTGGCATTGGCCACTGTTGGAAGACAGGATACTAGGCTAGATGGACCTTTGGTCTGACCCCGTATGGCCATTCCTATATTCTTGTGTTTATATAAATGACCATGGAGTTCTGTTAGATTGCCATATAGGGAGACTATAAACATTTCTTCAAGTGCCCATAAATTGTTTTGAACAAAACTTCCAGATTCTTTATCCCAGAGTAGATGTTACTTGGAATGAGAAACAGGAGAGAATATACTAGATAAGAAATAGAAAATTTCTAGTGGGGAAAAAAAGCATATTCAGTGCCTAGGGATTTATCACTGTGATGTGTTAAATATAAGTTTCTAAGAAGATGGTGTTGGATGTCATTCATACAGTGCTGATGCACTTCTAATTTGTGCTTATATGAATGTAAGCAGGAAGCTACTTTTATTTCATATTAAATAGATTTTGTCTGCTTTTCATAGTGTTTGGGTAGACCTCTTTGAATAGACTATGGCTTTCAGATTCCAGAAACTGTGAAATATTTAATCTTTTGGGATGCTTTGCAGTTTGATGACTCCCCTGTACTAAGAGATGTGCTTTGTTAACTGAACTAATAGGGCAGATCATACTCTAAAAACAGAGCACTGGAAATACACACGACAGAGGGTTGGCTTGTTGCTGTGTGTTTGATTACGGAAGGTTCCTGAATCTACTTGGGTGCTTTACAACTCGATGACAGCTCTATTCAAAGAAATGGGTCATGCTGTCCACACCAATAACAGAAAATGGTAAAGTAATAATCAAGTTGGCTTGTTGCTTTCTGAATTCTGAAAAGATCTGGGATGTCTGTAAATCTTAGAAGCTTTGGGATCCTTTCATAAATTCTTTAAATACTTGGTAGTCATTTTAAGTAATATCTCCTAAGGTGCACTGTAGAGGAACACCTAGTGTCTCCTTTCTGAGAACCCTAGGAGGCAGGGAACTTTGAAAGACAGAGCTTGCAGGGATGTACGAGGCAATATATGAAGAAGTGCAGGGGACAGTGGAGCAACTGGAGAGTGTTTGTATAGAAGAGCACTAAGCTCTTCTGGCTGGCACTTAATTCAGCTGCTGATTTACGAAGGAGTACCGGAGTTGGAAATCCCATTCTTGCTCATATTAGTATCTCTGCAGTTACCCAGATATACTTCATTAACCCCTTGGCATCCATAGTGATATGTTCCAAGACGCAGCCCTCTTTCATAGCTCCCACTGCTCTCTTGCTTCTAAAGGCAACAATATATTGCAGGCTGGAGATCAGGCTGCTTGTCAACAGGAGACTCCGCTTATTTGCGTCTTACAGAGTGTGCAGCAGTTGAGAGAGGGCTCCTGTGCCCTTCGTAAGGTGTGCAGGGGGAGTCCTGCTCTGATGTGCATCACCTGGAGCTGTGCATCCTGAGGAGTTGTAATTGTAATATGTTGTGTTAGCTGAGAAACAGCATGTGATGGTGGAATTGAAGACTGTGCCATAATGTACACTGTATAAACACAAGAGACAGTTAGGGATATATGGGCAACTTTAACTTTGAAACTTTTAACTATGCAACCTTAATATTCCTTTATCATTGTTTACATCACCATTCAGTGTGTGTGCTTGGAATAACACTGGGGCATATTCCTGCATTATATTAAATTACATATCCAAAACTAAAGCCATTGTTAATGGAAAAAATGGTTTGCCTTACTTATTTTGAGTTTAACAAAAATGACATTATTACTTATGCCATGTGGAGCTAGTGAGTTTGGGTTAAATTTATTTTTGGCATTGTATATTAATATACTAAAATACTTATTTTTCTGATGGATTAGTTTAAGAAATTTAGTTCTCCTCTTCCCTTTTTTTAATACCCTAGACTGGTTAAGATATATTAAGAGTTGGGCACACACAAAGAGGATGTTGGGATTAGAGAGCTTCCTGTTCTTATTTTTGAGATTTTGAATGCCTGGTGCCTGAGGCAGACTGCTCCACAGTCCTTAAAATAATGAAAGTATCCTCATTTGTCTGAAAGTGGTCTGTGTTTTTGTCTGGTTGGTCACAATTTTAATCAGAGAAAGCTGTCTAAAATTCAGTTTTAATTGTGCCCAGCTAATCAAAAACATACACACTATTTACCAGATAGTGAAAATCAGTGGGGCACCTGTACTAGGGACAAAGCTGGAGGAGATTTCAAATCATCAGGATATCTTATATAGGTGAGATTGGGAGGCCTAAACTTATGGACCAGGCTTTAACTAAATTTGCTTAGTAGACTTGAGTCTTTGTACCACACACGAACATTAAATAGGCCAATGGACAGCAGTAAATGAAATGACAGTGCAGAGATTCTTGTGCAGATGTGTTCTATGCTGGGACCAGAGATTCATGGAGATGCTTCAACTAATTATTGACCTTCCTGGCAATGAAAAAAAAGGCAAATTTAGCGATATTAAATGCTTAATTATATTTACACAAATACCTGGTATATACAATTTTAATATCAACTGTGTCATCTCAATCCATGATAAACGGTTTATTAATGAGGTTAAAACTGGGTTTAATCAGTACATTAGATATTTATCAATTTTTATGTACAGTAAATTAAAAACATATTTCTAAAACTATATTTGGCAAACATCTTATTTGTGAGGCTAGAGTTACTTTTGTATGTATCGGAACATTACAAAAAAAAGATTATGATTACTCATTTCAAGAGGTAGCAATGCAGTGACTCATCCTTTCTACAGGCATCATATTCCGCATCTACAATGTATTTTGAAAATAACATTACAATAAGAAATTTGAATGGGATTCTGAAAGAACCTGACCATAAACCAGGAGTTAATGAAAAATGTTGTTGGTAAAATATTTGCATAATTGAATTCTCCCCAGCAAATAAGAATGAAAAATAAAAATAATCTGATAAATATCTAATACTCAAATTTTGTTCTGAGCCAAAAATTATTTGGGTGGGAAGCTCACATATATGTGTAACAGTGTAGTTGCACAAAAATAGAACAAGGTTTTTAAACCAGTTTAATTGTTTTCTGGAACCCTGCAGGGGCAGGGATTGAAGCATGAAATGAGAATCCTGAGGCCTCACATGGTTTATCAGAATTGAGAAATGCATTTAATTCTATTCAATTTATTATCTTCTTTAACAACTACAAATGTGCAGGGTGCACAAGCAAGAGAGAGGATGCTGAGGATAGCTAGGAAAACTCAGTTCATCAAAACACACAAATACACTTTCACTGATCGTGAGCAACTAGAAGTTTTTCCCCTGGAGAATGGTGAGTGAGAAATGTGATTTAAACTGTAATTATTAAAATAAACAACACTGGTATAAATTTTAAATTAAAATAATAATCCTCCCAAACCTACTTGGTTACAGTCAACTCTCCCAAGTGACTGCATAACCCTCATCCTTGTCTTTCCAAACCCAGTGTTCTCATTTTTCACCCCAATGTAGGTCCCAGACTTGCAGTTGGGTCCACGCTTGTGAAATCCGTGGAGCTTCACACAGGCATTGAGGCCTATCTGTGTATTTCTGACTGTAGGGTCAGGGCCTTAAACTGTGAGCAGCTTAGGGCAAGGAATCAGGCTTGATTTGCAGTGTAAAGCACCAGGCACATAGGGAATAAGTGATAAACATTAAATAAAAGGTATAGCTTGTATATTTTCCCATAGTTCCAATGACAGATAAACTAAATTACAGGACCTCAGTGCACTTTAAACTGAGGTTTTGTTATCTGTGCTGTTTTAGAATTAAGCTGGGGCCAAACTGTAGCAGTTTAAAAGGGAGTTTCAATAAGTTCACATGTTGAGAGATCAAACTAAGGGATTTCTCTTTCTGGCAGCTGAATTCCATTATTGTATAATTGCCAATGTTAATTTATTTCTCCTTGTGACTGAGCTCCTTCACTGTTCATGGCACCACCTCCTGGCCATCCTGGGTATTATCTCTGCCAGGTGCTGTTGTGCCCTGCACAGTGGTCTTTCTACCTGTCCTCTTCTCAGTCTGCAACCTCTCTTGCTCTTTGCGAGCCAGCTTCTAGTCTCTGACTTGTCCCTCTCACCAGGTCACTAAGTTCCTTCCCTTCTGGGGAAATCACAGTCCTTACAGACCAGCTGTCCGGCTGACATCTCCAACACCCTGTTCAGCTACCCAGTGGCTGGTAGAGGAACCCAGGCCTGCCCTCTCCACTGGCTTCCAGCCCAGGGATACTATAACATGCAGTCAAAGCCTGTAATATCCTAGCCCTTGCTGCTGTTTTCCTGGGCTTCTTCCTACACAATTGGCTCGGCTCAGCTCCCCTTTGGTTTGCCAGCCCGTGCTCCCTCCTCTCAGGGAGTGACTGTAGACTCCTTTCCTGCAGCCCCCCTTTGCTACTTGCAGCTCCTGGGCTTTATACATGCCCCTCACCTTCCTGCCCAGCTAAGACTGCTTCTAATTAGTGGCCTCCTTGATGCTTACATCTCTCCCCTACTTGTTGCACAATTTGCTAATTAGGCCTGCCTGGCCTAATTTACCCTCTCAGGGCCACTGTGAGGAATACAGCCCATCACACTCCTGGTGACATCACAGCTTCTCCAGCGGCTGGTGCTGACTGTGTGGATGGACATGACTCTCAACAACCCTGCAAAGGACTAGTGGACAATTTGTCAAGGGAGTTAAAATTAAACAGATTTTTCCAGAGATGATAACCTGAGAACAGGCTCTATTATCCCAAAAGGACAAGCTTGTCCTGCTTCAGACTAGCTAATCTTAGCTGCATGACACCCTCTGACCCTGGTACTATCTTATCAGGCTATACTTAAGAAGGCAATTCTAAGTGATTTACTATGTAGTGCAGTGCAGGCTCTTTCAAACAATGGGGTCCAGCTGGGGCCACACCGATGGGGCCTGGACAGTGTCTGCCTGGGCTCTGAAAGTTGTCTTATTATTGTAATTACAATATTAAAATTAAGAAAATGTGACTCATTGGAAGGCATTTTCTGTTAATTTATCTGTGTGGTTACTCCAGCTTCAGTTCCAGCCTCATCACAGACTTCCATCACAGCCAGAGACCAATCAGCGTTTCCTTCTAATGACAAAACATGATCTGCTGGGGTTCTGGCACTGAGGGCAGGAATGGTATCACTCCCATGCTCCCCCGGCTGTTGCCGAGCCAGTGTGTGCCTCTGTTGAGTGGATGAGCAAGCAGCAATGTCAGGACCTTGCCAGCAGCAAGGTGAGAGGGACAGAACAGAGAGACTGTGGCTTAAAGGAGAATGGGCTGGGGACAGCCTGAGGGAACTGGAGCTCAAAGGGGAATGGGCTCCCCTTGAGCTTTTGTTTCACTTCCACTGTGTCCCATGGAGGTCACTCTGCCTCGCAGTTTGGGCAGCCTTTCTGCATCGGGATATGCTTTGCACAGTGAAACAAGCTTCTCCGTCTCACTGAAACACGTCCAGATGAAGCTATTAGAGCTGTATTATTACATTTTTGAAAACCACATTAAAGGACATTATTTATGTGGCAAAGTCTAGCACTGCGAAAGTTAGGAAATGCCAGAATTCAGGTTCCTTGTGCAACCTGAATTCTGCCCCCTATTGCATATGCATTTTGGTACAGTCTTAATTACATAATCACACATGTGGTGCGCCCAGATGAGAGGGTCCATACACTGATTTCAGAGTGAGCGAGGGAGTTTGCAGGAGAGCGTTACCCCACTCCCGTTACAGTGCAGCATTTGATTAGAATGTTTGTGTTCAGTTATTGTTTTGACATGCTGCCAAAATGATGTTGACACAAGCAACAGAAGGGAAATGGCAATTTTCAGGGGTTTATAACTTGGCTAAATCTGACTGGAGTTTTCAAAGGAAAAAGCACTGCTTTAACCCTAGGTAGGTTGCCAATTTTGGTTGGACGTATTCTTGGAGGTTTCATCACATGACATAATCTTTAATTAAAGATTAACCTTTAATTCCTGGAGACTCCAGGGCAATCCTGGAGGGTTGGCAACCCTAACCTGAGTGCTTTCTTCCTATTGAATTTCAGAGGCCTGCTGTGAACAAGTGAGGTGTTAGTCTTTTTATGATAATCTCTAAGAATCTTTTTATAATGAAAAATGTTAAACACCCTAAATATAAGGAACACTATGAGCTCTGCCTATACTTTCATATCCAAGTATTTTGTTGAAAGTTGGTATGTCTGTATGTATATTATCTCCTGCATTTGTGAAGATGTGCCTGAGATCGACTGTTTTGATAAAAGTTGGCCTGATGATAAAAACTTTGAGAACTCTGGTCCATTGAACAGAGCATTGGACTGGGGATCAAGAGACTTGAGTTCTGTTCTTGTTATACCATTCACCTTCTGCTTGACTTTGGGCCAATGAATTCATCTCTTTGTGTCTAAATTTCCTTCCTTGTAAAATGAGGATAATTTTAACTAGGGTTATTTGCCTATTCCACAGCCAGTGTTTCTAGTTTTACAAATTTGTAAATAGTGGATTACTTTTATTGGTGTATGTATGTACTCCGCTCCGAACAGAGTGTACTCATAATGTCTGAAGACCAAACTCACATCCCTTCCATGGGTTTGATATTAAAGGGAAATTAAATAATAACAACACACATTACTGCTTAAACGTTCTCCCCAAGCGTAGCTGTTCCTAAGATTTGCCTGGAGGGCCTCTCAGTGCCAGACCTTAGCGTCTGGGAGAGGATCCAATTGCCCTTATATTTTGCTTGAAAGTAACTAAGTCAAACACTATGGTGACTCAGCAGTGATTTACAGGGTACCTTTGTGCAGGATTCAGGCACCTGATAATGGGGTGACTCATAAAAGTAGCTTTACATCCACAGAGTCTGCTATCTGGTTACACTTGCCTTTTACTCTTGGTTAAGAATTAAAGGGTTTAGTAGGAATCATTTTATGAATTAATCATAAAGGCATTTAACTAATACTTATCGTCCATTTTATGTGTTTACTTTTAAAATTTTAAATATGTAATGTGCTACACTTCTGCTTTCTTAATTCTTCATAAATTGTGGAGTAAACGGAGACTCAGAGAGGACAAACAAAATAGATCTCAATTTAAAAGCTGACTTTTAAAAGAAAGCTATTAACCTGTTTAAGTCCCAGCTTTGAGTCATTTTTACAGAGTCATACATTTCCACTACTTTTTGGTAGCTATAGAGAAGAAGTCTTTTTATTTTGTTGGCACATGCAGTTATGAATAATGTTATATCAAGAACTATTGCTCCAGCTCTACTTTGCATTGAAAGTATTTTCTCCACTATCTAGGATGCATTATCTGAAAACATTTCCAAGATGAGGGAATTAGTAATGTCGCTATTTGGCCCCTTCTTTCAAAACATCGAACAATTAATGGCATAAAATGGTAGCAAGAGTAAGTAAGAGATATGCTAAGTCTTACCATCTCTGAGTGGAGGAGAAAGACAACTGAGTTAGGGTGAAATTCACATCTGTGTAGAGAACCCCCACAAAACCTGGGCACCATCTGCACAGGGGTGAGTACCAGATATTAATGCCAGCAGTGGTTTACTCTTGCTTTCTTTATCCATCCATAGGGAAGGAGCAGCCGGGTGGGAGAGGAGTTTGGGGGGACAGTGAGGAGGGAAGTGGTTTGTGTGGGACAGTGCATAGAGGTGGGGTGGAGACCCACTTCTTCCCTCTGCACGCTAGCAAATTACACACCCCACCTTGTTACACTCAAGTGCTCAGTCCCCTGTTTTCTGGGCACTTGCAGTGTATACTGATCTGCTGCTTCTGTGGAAACCGTGCACTCCAGTCCACTGGTTTCACTTTCCTTAGCAGGAGGCACTTAGACAGGTTTCTAATAGAACCAAACGGAAGTGTATTTAACAGAGCTTGAGATAAAGATTCAAACAAAAGCAAGTATAAGGATTTGGAAGCATTAGATTATAGCTAAAAACATAAATACCATATATAGCTTATCCCTATTAACGAGTTACTTTCCTGTCTAACAAGGCATGTCTTACCCATTGATGTGTTCTTGTAGTACTTGTCCAATTCAGAGAGCTGGGACCCACTTTTCATGAGATTCCCCCTGCTGACAGAGAGTCTCCTCCTGTAATGGATAACCACTTGGGCCATTTCTTCTGCTCTTATACAATCACAAGTTGTTGTCACTTAGCCTAGCCCCCTCTTCTCCTTCTGAGACCTCTTCAGGAGTTTGTTTGTCAATGTAAATCTCCAGCCTTCATCTAGTCCAGTCTAGTAAACATCTGTGTCTAGTCTATTGAACACAGGCTGTCTCCATGAATATCCACAAACATCTCATAATAACGGCAGTCAGCTAGTTCTTAGCTTTCAGTAGAGACCACACACGGTCCTCTTTTTGTGAAATATTGAGATGGTCAGACAGAGGGGTGATGTACCTGCCTGGGTCTGTGTGGTGTTTAGATGCTGCTTGTAATTATTAGAACTGGGAGCACTGGCTGTTGGGAGTCTGAAAGGACAGGAAACAGGAAGGAGTGGGGAGGAGTTGAGGAGGCTGGGAGAGTTACAGAGTGTGCAGCTACAGCTTGGAGAAGAGACTTGCACTGTAAATAAAGTTCTGTTGAAGTTGTTAATACTTTGCCTGGTGGATACAACATTTTGGTGATGAGGATGGATCTTCTGCCTCTGAACCCGCCTGCACCCTTTCTGCAAAGCCCAGGTGAGCCTCCAATTGCTTTTACTGCCTGGATCCGGATGTTTGAGACTTATCTGCTTGCAATCAGTGCTACAGAGATTTCTGAAGTAAGAAAGCGTGCTCTGCTAATCCACTGCCTTGGAGCAGAAGGGCAGCGTATATTTTACACTGTTCCCCTTGCAGATGATAAATATGAGAATGCACTCACTGCATTAAAGAACTTTTTTGTGCCAAAAGTGAATGTAGTAGCTAATCGCTACAGATTTCGCCAGCGTGAGCAGAAACCAGGGGAGACTATAATGCAATATATGGCTTCCCTGAGGAATCTGATTGTAACTTGTGACTTTGGGAATATGGCAGATGAGATGATTAGAGACCAGCTCATTGAGAAAACAACAGTGTTTCGTGTAAGAGAATGCTTACTTCTAGAACCACAACTTACACTAGAAAAAGCAATAACCATTGCTACTCAGATTGAGTCAGCTACAGCTGAAACCAAAATAATGAGCCAGGGTACAAGAGGCCCAGTCCAGGCTGTGACTTCTTTGCAGAAAAGTTCACTATCACTGCAGACAAACAACTGTAAAAGGAAAACTAATGAAAAGCCACTGAATCAGCGAATGCAAAATACAGTAAAAGCATGCTTTCGCTGTGGATCCCCACAACATCTTGAAAGCTACACAGGATGTCCAGCAAAAGTAGCTCAGTGCAATCATTGCAAAAAGATTGGGCATTTTGCTAAAGTATGTCTCAGTAGCCAGTTCAATCAATAGGTGCATGCAGTTACAATACCAGATGTTACTGTTCTGAGTGTAGACAAAATCACTACTGCACATATTCCAGAACAGATAAAGTGCACTGTAAATGTTTCTGCCATACTCTCAGGCAAATCACACTCTATTCAGCTAATGTTGGACACTGGTTTAACAGTATCTATACTACCTGATTCCATCTATTTGCATTACTTTAAAGATGTGCCTCTTACTGATCCCAAACTTCACTTGGTATGCTATTTGAAAAACCATATTCCAGTACATGGCTGCCTGCCAGCAATAGTTACTTTTGGTGATCGCTGTGTAACTGTGGAGTTCTACATTGTCCACAAAGGCACTGCTATCCTTGGCAGAGATTTATTAGCTGCTTTAAATCTCAGGGTAGTTAATGGACGAATTGATCTTCCTCAGCAAAGCACTCTTGCGGTACACACACCAGTTTCAGCTGGGACCCAACTCCAGGTTGAGGAGAAACTCGGCTGTGCTTATGGGTTTCTGCATAAAGTTAAAATGCGGAATAATGTGTTGCCTATACAACAGAAATTACGGCGCTTACCATTTTCAGTCAGGGAAGCTGTTTCAGAGGAACTTAGAAAACTTGTTCAAAAGGACATTATTGAAGAGATTAACTCCTCAGAATGGGTTTCACCTATAGTAGTGACACAGAAGAAGGGTGGAGACATTCGCCTTTGTGTGGATTTAAGGGAGCCAAATAAAGCTATTGTGATTGACAGCCATCCTCTTCCTCACATAGAGGAAGTATTTGCAGAACTCCGTGGAGCAAAGATGTTTTCTACTCTTGATTTGCAGAGCGCATACCACCAGGTTATGTTGCATGAAGAGACCTCACAGCATTTATTACACATTAGGGACTATTTCATTTTAAACCGTGTTCCATACGGTCTTGCATCAGCCCCAAGTGCCTTTCAAAAAATGATGTCATTGATTCTGAAGAATCAACATGGAGTTCAGTGCTATTTGGATGATATTATTGTGTTTGGAAATACTACTGAGGAGCACGACAGTAACGTGCAGTCTGTACTAAACTGCATCAGCAAAGCAGGCCTCAAGCTCAATAGGTCCAAATGCAAATTTAGACAAACTGAACTCTCCTTTCTGGGGCATACAATTTCACAGGCTGGACTAAAACCTGATCCAGATCATATCCTGGCAATTTCAAATGCTCCTCCTCCAACAGATTTGCAAACCTTACATTCCTTCTTGGGTCTTACCTCCTGGTATGCAAAATTCATTCCCAATGATGCTTCTGTCATTGAACCGTTACAAGAATTGCTACGGAGAAGTTCAACCTTAGTGTGGACAATGGATGCACAAGTTAGTTTCGAAAGGGTGAAAGACTTGATTGTACATAGTCCAGTACTTGCATTATTCAGTCCCGCATTGCCCACAATTGTAACTACTGATGCTTCTGATTATGGACTTGGGGCTGTCCTCACACAACTTCATGAGGACAACACTGAGAGGACTGTTGCATTTGCTTCAAGGACACTAAGTAATGCTGAGAGAAAATATTCTACAGTTGAAAAAGAAGCACTTGCTTGTGTCTGGGCTACTGAAAAATGGAGAACTTACCTGTGGGGCTGCACGTTCAAGTTGAGCACAGACCACAGCCCTTTGACGACGTTGCTCACCACGAAAGGACTGGGAAGAGCAGGATATCGTATTGCTAGATGGTCTGCAAGACTACTCTCTTTCAATTATCAACTGGAATATAAGCCTGGAAACGAAAATGTGGTAGCTGATTGCCTTTCTCGCCTGCCTTTTCCTTCACCAGATGGTCCACCGGAGGATGAGGATGTAGTAGTTGCGCTTATTACAAGCACTCTTACTGCAGTTACAAGAGAACAATCTCCAGCTGCTTGTTCAGCGTGTCCAATTCAACAAAAACTACGGGAATTTCTGACAAAGAGATGGCCCAGTAACCCTAAAAACCTTGACCCAGTTTTGCTGCCTTATTTTAGAGTTCGGGATGAACTTTCTTTGCTCGATGGCTGTGTGCTACGAGGTACACACCAGCTACTTGTGCCAGAATAATTACAGTCAAAACTCATACACCTGGCACACAATACTCATCAAGGAATTGTCAGAACCAAACAACGACTACGGGATCTGTATTGGTGGCCAGGGATGGACTTTCAAACTGAAGCACTCATAAAATCCTGTGTCACTTGCCAAATGCATGATAAGACAGCAGTGACATGTAACCCTCCATTACAGCCTGTTCCTCTTCCTGAATCTGCATGGGAAAAAGTGGTGATTGACATTGTAGGACCCTTTGATACTGCTCCAATTGACTGTTGATATGCCATCACTTTAATAGACTATTTCAGCAAATGGCCTGAGGTAGCGTTTACATCACAAATTTCTTCTGCTACAGTAATTAAGTTTCTCTCTTCAGTTTTGAGCCGGGAAGGTAACCCCAAAGAACTGGTTTCAGATAATGGTAGTCAATTTACTTCCCTGGAGTTTGAAACTTTTCTAGCAGAGAGGAACATTTTACACAGGAGGTCATCCCTATATTACCCTCAAGCCAATGGAGAAATCGAACGGTTTAACAGAAGTTTGAAAGAGAGTTTGCAAACAGCTAAACTGGAAGGGCAATTGTGGATCCCCTTCACTACTGATTTCTTGCAAGCATAGCGGGCTACACGACATGCCACAACGCAAAGATCACCCATAGAGTTACTTCATGGGAAACAGATGATTACTAAACTGAACATTGCTGGACTGTTAAAGGCATGACCTGATGCCCCAAACAAGGATGATGTGAGAAAGACAGTTGAACAGAACCAAGCAAAGTCTAAGGCTTTCACAGACAAACGGCAGAGTGCTAAGGAACCAAAGTTTGAGTGTGGTTCCTTTGTTAGAATACGAAAACCTGGAATCTTACGCAAAGGGGACCATAAATTCACAGGTTTCAGAGTAGCAGCCGTGTTAGTCTGTATCCGCAAAAAGAACAGGAGTACTTGTGGCATCTTAGAGACTAACAAATTTATTAGAGCATAAACTTTCGTGGACTACAGCCCACTTCTTCTTGTTATGCCTCCGAAGAAGTGGGCTGTAGTCCACGAAAGCTTATGCTCTAATAAATTTGTTAGTCTCTAAGGTGCCACAAGTACTCCTGTTCTTTTTTCATAAATTCACAGCTCCTCTTAAAATCATAGAGAAGAAGGGACCTTACACCTATCGACTTTCTGATGGGCGGGTATGGAATGCTTCTTATCTTGCACCTGCCTATGCACCAAGAGGAGATTATGCCAATACCCAGTCTGCATTGGATGACTTCACTGTAGAACCAACACAACAAGACATTGCACTGGAACTAGGGCTTGAGAGACGGCCTGTCAGACTCAGACGACCACCTGCCTGGACTAGAGACTATGTTATGTAGTATCTACAGTGTTTTCAGTGTAATATTCCTGCCAACAGTATAGTGTCTTGTTTCATATTTGTTCCTGGGGTTAGAACAACAATGTTTATTTTAATTTGGAAAGTTTCTTAAGAGAGGAGGGAATATGGTGTTTAGATGCTGCTTGTAATTATTAGAACTGGGAGCACTGGCTGTTGGGAGTCTGAAAGGACAGGAAACAGGAAGGAGGGGGGAGGAGTTGAGGAGGCTGGGAGAGTTACAGAGTGTGCAGCTACAGCTTGGAGAAGAGACTTGCACTGTAAATAAAGTTCTGTTGAAGTTGTTAATACTTTGCCTGGTGGATACAACAGTCTGTCTGTTATACCTAGCACCTGGGGTCAAGTGATTAAATGAGAATCTCAACTCTCATTTTTTATTTTGAAGTGGTTTTCTAGCACTTCTAGTTGCAGAGAAAAGCTTGGTAATGTGACCTGAGTACACCCTAAAGCAGGGGTCAGCAACCTTTCAGAAGTGGTGTGCCGAGTTTTCATTTATTCACCCTAATATAAGGTTTTGCATGCCAGTAATATATTTTAACGTTGTTAGAAGGTCTCTTTCTATAAATCTATAATATATAACTAAACTATTGTTGTATGTAAAGTAAATAAGGTTTATAAAATGTTTAAGAAGCTTCATTTAAAATTAAATTAAAACACAGAGCCCCCCAGACCAGTGGCCAGGACCCGGGCAGTGAGAGTGCCACTGAAAATCGGCATGAGTGCCATAGGTTGCCTACCCCTGCCCTAAAGGCTCAAATACCAGAAGGCAAAGGAAACTTAAAAAATCCACCTGATTTTTAAGCCACTCTCATGATTTGCTACGGGGGGAGGAATAGCTCAGTGGTTTGAGCACTGGCCTGCTAAACCTAGGGTTGTGAGTTCAATCCTTGAGGGGGCCATTTAGGGATTTGGGGCAAAAATCTGTTTGGGATTGGTCCTGCTTTGAGCAGGGGGTTGGACTAGATGACCTCCTGAGGTCCCTTCCAACCCTGATATTCTATTCTTCTATTTTGCTACCCTTAGGGTTACCATATTTCAGCAAGAAAAAAAGAGGACGGGAGGAGCCCCGCCCTAGCCCCGCCCCTGCCCCTCCCACTTCCCGCCCCCCCAGAACCCCCAACCCTCCCCCCGTTCCTTGTCCCCTGACTGCCCCCTCCTGGGACCCCTGCCCCTAACTGCCCCCCAGGACTCCACTCCCTATCTAAGCCTCCCTGCCTCTTGTCCCCTGACTGCCCCAACCCTTATCCACACCCCCACCCCCAGACAGACCCCTGGGACTCCCACGCCCCATCCAACCACTCCCCACCCCCTGACAGCCCCCCCCCAGAACTCCCAACCCATCTAAACCCCTCTGCTCCCTGTCCCCTGACTGCTCCGATCCATCTCCCCACCCCTGCCACCTGACAGCCCCCCCCAGAACTCCCAAACACTCCCCCCCTGCTCCTTGTCCCCTGACTGCCCCCTCCTGGGACCCCTGCTCCTAACTGCCCTCCAGAACCCCACCCCCTACCTAAGACTCCCTGTTCCTTGTCCCCTAACTGCCCCCTCCTAAGACCCCCCCCAACTGCCCCCCAGGACCCTACCCCCTACCTGTACCCTGACTGCCCAAAACTTTCTCCACTCCCCCCAAAAAGCCCCCCCCGTTTCTTGACTGCCACCTCCAGAACCTTCCTGCCCCCTGACCTCCTTACCCTGCTGCTCAGAACAGAGTGTTGGGCTCTGTGCAGCCGAGCCGGACACGTGGCTGAGCTCCCCAGCACAACAAAACCCGGTCCCTGGCCCTGCACAACAAAACCCGGTCTGGCCCTGCACAGTGCTGCCGGACTGGGCTGCAAGGGAGCTGCCGGCTCAGAATGCAGGGCGGATCCGGCTCCTCTACAGCTGCTCCAGAGTCCAGCCCGGGACTTCCCTGCAGCCCTCCCAGCCGCTAGCTCTGCTCTGCGGGGGGGAAATCCCGGACATTGTGAGTGCTTTACAAATTCCCCCCGGACGCTATTTTTAGCACAAAAAGGAGGACATGTCCGGGTAAATCCGGACGAATGGTAACCCTAGCTACCCTGGCTCATGATATGTGGATCTTTTGGTTAATGAGGAAATAGCAGAGGGTACAGGTGAGGAGAGGAGTGGAGAGGGATGTCAGGTACCCGTTGTGCAGAGGAACAGGAATTGGATCAGGTGTGGCTTGGAAGGTGATGCTGGTGGCAGACAGAGGGAAGAATTGCAGGGAGAGTGCTGTTCTGAACAGCTGCCAGTTGGCAGACCTGGAAGGGGAGTCATTCCCCATTGTGACTGGCTGCCTTGGTAAACGTTGATAGTGTTTCGTTCATTCCTTTCTGTTCTATTTTGTAATAGACAGAAGCTTGGGCATAACTATAGTCTGTCTCAGGCAGAGCACCAGTGGCCAAAAACTATAATTACAGCTCCAGTTATGACCAAATAAAAATATTGGAACACATGGGACAAATTTTTCAAATTTGAATGTTTTAAAATCTATGGATTTAGCCTCCTAACTTTAGGCACCCAGATCTGACAATGTGTGCCATTGCTCTTTAAATACTAGATGACAGAAAGGTGTTCCTCTAGTTCTGAACCTTTCTGCACATTCCTACTTTTAGATTCCAATATTCAGTACCAGTTTCTAAAAAGAACTGGCAGTATCTCCAGAGGAACAAAAAAACACACCCAATCCTCCTTTCCCTCCAATTTGTATAAAAGAAATAGACAGTCCTTGCAACCTTGGCGGTAATTTACTGTTTTTCATTGGCTCTGTTATCACTGTCTGAGTGTTACTGACGATTGTGACTGTAACCAAAATTAAAAAGCCCTCCTATAAATTAAATAAAACCATCTATCAGGAATGATCTTTGGCTGGTTGGTGTTGCAATACTGGGAGATGAAAGTCATTTTTAAAATTAAGAGCAAAACTTCCTTGAGTTTACTTCCACACATCATGATATAAAACTGAAAACGAATTTCACAGCACAGCGGAGAGATTGGAGGGTCACAGGGTTAGCAGAGACTGAGTCAGAAAATAGAGTGTCACAAACAGCAGACAGCATGATACACAGCAAATAATTTAGTTGCTCAGAAAAGGAAAAGTGATTTTCATATCGCTTCTGACCCAAAGCTAGGAGAACTGATAACAAAGTGGCTCTACCACTTCCAGCACAAATATGTTTCCCATATGCTTCTGCTTCACTTCAAGCAGATCTACACAGGAAACAGCTGAGTCACAAACAGTTTTCATGAGACAGAAGGATTTATGTGAGAAGAAATAATTTGCCCCAAATCAGCAGTGGTTATGAAGCAATACTAGGTCATGGATGAGAAAATTCTTATATTCCTTCATTGTTGTATGCAGTGTTTTTGTAGCCATGTTGGTTCTAGAATATTAGAGAGACAAGATGGTTGAGGTAGGGCCCGATGAAATCTGCATTAATGAGAACATGGATGGAATCACGGAATCAAAACAATAACATGGAATCCAGTGCTTTAAAGAAAACCAAAACACCCAGCACTATACAAAAAATAAAGATGTCTCCTTGCTGCAGCCCCGGTGCCAGAGAAGGTATGTCTCCCTGGCCACGGTCCCAGGACCAGGGGAGATGGAATTTTTTTTAAATGGAAAAAACAAAATCAGAAAAGAATAAATCCAAAAATCCACAATAATGTACTCAGAGTGGGAAATGTACTCAGTGTGTCATAGCTAAATACAAGGTGAAACAGATGTTTAGCATAAGTAGTTAAAATGTATTTCAAGGGACCCTTCAAGGTGAAGTGGCCTGTTAATACCTTTCTAGTCATGGTGGGGGGGTCTTGAGAGCAGGGCCGGCTCCAGGCACCAGCTTGGCAAGCAGGTGCTTGGGGCGGCCACTCCGGAGAGGGGCGGCAGGTCCAGCTATTCGGCGGCAATTCGGCGGACGGTCCCTCACTCCTGCTCAGAGCAAAGGATCTTCCGCCGAATTGCCGCCGCAGATCGCGATCGCGGCTTTTTTTTTTTTTTTTTTTTTGGCTGCTTGGGGCGGCCAAAACCCTGGAGCCAGCCCTGCTTGAGAGGGCTATGGCCACCCCAAACTTTGCCTGAGGCCCCCATAAGCACCACCTCCAGAGCAGAGAGGAGAGAGCAGCGGCTGCTGGCTATGCTCCCAGCTCCAGCAGCAGTGCAGGAATAAGCCTGCAAAGGTTCCTATAGATATCACTGAAACAGACACACTAGAAAGGCAGCAAAACAGAGAAGGCTCAATTCTGCCCTCAGTTATGCCCACGTACCCCTTGAAGCACAATGACCAAAATTTAAATAGGCCAGTTTCTCCAGTCCTCTAAGACCACTTTACATCACGTAAGCATAATCTGTACTATGTGCCTTTAAAGCAGCTGGAGAAGGCCTGTGAACTCCACCACCTCCTACACCAGCAGCTTCTTCGATTACCTCCTTTTATTTCCTACATGGAAATGGAGATGAGCTAACTGGTTAGGATATAAACATATATTTTCAAGTTTCTAAAAGGGGTACACCATACAAGGCAGTGGTGAAGGGGAGTTAAAATAAAGAACAATACATAGTCATGTAGTTACCATGAGTGCCTTTTTAAGTTTAAATAATTGAAATGAGTTAATCTCCTGTGTTCCAGTGCACATCATTGCTTTACATTGGGTCGGCCTCTCTCAGAAAAGAAAATGTTCTTATGTAATCAGGAGGTTAGTTCAAACATATCTATATAAGAGATCTCCACACTATTCACTTACACTATCTATAGATTCCCTTTTTTGTGCTACAAAGATGGAATATTGTGTGAAAGAACTGTGTGCAAAGTTATTTTATTTCTATAATTTTATTTCTATAGAATTTTATTTCTATAATGTGTTGGCTCTATGTTTTTTGCCGCCCCAAGCACGACAGTTAGGCAGCCTTCTGTCCGCTGCTCACGCGGGTGATCTGCCGGTCCCGCCCCTTCGGCGTACCCACTGCCGAATTGCTGCCGAAGCCGCGGAACCGGCGGACCTCCCGCAGGCATGCCGCCGAAGGCTGCCTGACTGCCGCCCTCACAACGACCGGCAGGCCGCACCCCGCGGCTTGCCACCCCAGGCATGCGCTTGCTGTGCTGGTGCCTGGAGCCGCCCCTGTCTCTTGTCCTAGTTGTTTTACATTCTCTTTATAAGTGCCTGTAGGATATACCCTGCTAAGAACCTGCCTTTGGGTGAACCAGAATTTTCTTTTTAAAAAAGTATTTGTTGTTTAAAAATAAAGAAGTGGGTTAGACACATTTTCAGGCTTTTCTGAAAAGCTAACTGATTATCAGTGCTAAACTGCAATGCATCTTTTTACTGAGAAACTGGATGATTAGGTGTTTTTTTAAAAAAACTAAACAGGCAGTAAAAATAGGGATAAATAGAAATAGGAGAGAAATAAAGAAGGGCAATTTATTATAGAGAAAATAAACCATTGATAGGGTCACGGAAAAATGTATTTCAGAAAAATATATTTGAAGACTTGCATAAAATACACACCAACACGTTTGGTTAAAAAATATGCATATTTATGTAGCCAGGGCTAAACTGTGGGTCTGGGTCTTTATTGAGTTTTATTATTTACATGGAGTGAGGTCAATTAGAATTAGGGTGACCAGCTGTACTGATTTGATAGGGACAGTCCTGATATGCAGGGCTTTGTCTTATATAGGTGCCTATTACTCCCCACCCCACATCCTGATTTTTCACACTTGCTAGCTGGTCACCCTAATTAGAATAGATCTGAATAAGGACTGAATAAAAACAGTATAAGGGCCTCATGATTTCTTGCTCAATTAACACTTTTAAAAAATACTTTAAGGATTATCACCCTCAAAATATTGAAATACAAATATCTCCAATATGAACCGCAACTACCAGATTCAATTTCTGATGACACCATGAAATATGTGAACAATCAAAAGAAGAAAATCTGACATGCTAATGAGAATTGAATGGTCATAGAAGAATCCATATTTTACATGTGTAATCTCATAAACCCACATAACTAGCCCAAGACTTTCATATTTTCAATCACCTCATAAACTTGAAATGAGTGGTCTTAAGTACAGATGGACCAAAAGTAATAAATAACGAGGCCGTGATGGAGACAGGATATAACATGCAAGCAGTTGTTTGAAATAGCAGTGGTGTGTACAGGGGACTTGACCACAAAATGGAGAAAACATGTTGTACCAGTGATAGGGTAAGCTCCCAGTTAGGTGATTGAAAATATTAGTCTTGGGCTAGTTAAAAGGATGTACGGAATACAAATTCAAGCCATGAATTCCGCAACAGCTGATTATGTCTGGTCCCAGGTTACAAAAGCAAAATTGCCACAGGTTGCCTCTCCCAACTGGCCATAAACAAAGGAAGAGCTGTCATTATCACAACTCCCCTGGACCTGCTTGTGACTCCATGAACTAAATCTCTGGCATAAATTGAGTGACTCAGTGGACTTACTGCATAGATACATTTAACTATTTTTTTTTTAAAAATCTGCACACCCGAAGAGAGGTTTACTAAAAGCATTAGCAGGGTGAGACAACAAATTTGCCATTCCCAAATAATACACCTCTACTCCGATATAACGTGACCCGATATAACATGAATTTGGATATAATGCGGTAAAGCAGCGCTCCGGGGGAGGGAGTGGGTAGGGCTGCGCACTCCGGCGGATCAAAGCAAGTTCGTTACAATGCGGTTTCACCTATAACACAGTAAGATTTTTTGGCTCCCGAGGTAGCATTATATCGGGGTAGAGGTGTAACTTATTTGCTTGTAAAAATCTTTTAGTGCAGGCGCCACAATTAATGGGAAAAGTGCCACCACTGAAATGATTAAAATGAATTATGGAAAGTCAGACAAGATAAACCAGATTTAGCAGGACATTAAACAAAGCAGTAAATCATTTGTGAACTTTGTTGGTCAAAGCATATAAGCTGTAACAGTGCCTTGGAGCTTCAAAAAATGTATTAACTATAATGGAAACATTTCATTTTGCTAACACTTAGTAAGCAGGTGGAGTTCCCAGCTATCCTGTACAGAATCTGCACACCGCTGTGTACACATGTTTGTAGTTCAAACCTATACCCTTTTCTAGGGTTTGGCTTTATTAGTAACTAAAATAATATAGAAAAACATCAGCTTAAGCCTTTTACCCAACCTTTCCCTGCAGGACCTCCTGTGTCCCAGCCTTCAGTTGCTTCTGCATGAAAGAAAGCGAGAGAGATATTCTGACCCTATCAAAGCCTGGTTGGAGTTAACAAAAGATACTTACCACTCTAACTGAATCCTGCACTTTTATATAGGGTTCAAGCACCTGATCTCGAGACACAAAATGTTCCTGCATCCCTTGGCAAGGTTTTAGAACCTGTTTCAAATTTGCTTTACTAAAAGAAAACCCGAGAGAGCTTTTGCCACTGGAACTGAGACAGATCTATTATGCTGATTTTATGAGAACTACTGATTGTAGTAACTGAAACTGCATAATTCTTCTACAGAATAGAGAAAGTAAATCCCATGAAGAGATGAGCAGAGTAATAGCTGACCACTACCCACTTCTAAAGATTAGTGCATCATTCAGATACACATGGAAAAGCAAATGTGATAACTAGTTGAATTTTTGTTTCATGAGATGGGTCATGATATGGAAAATTTGAGAAATTGATTTAGACCCATGAACTCCAAATACTATTTGAACCATACATGATATAAGTTTGGTAAAAACAATTGAGGATAAGAATTGTGGCAATCATGAAATGTCTTTGCTATTATTGTGTCCTGTTTAGGGTGGGAGTAAGATACTCCTCATATCAGGTATGGCCCAGCTGGGGGGCTTTTCTGTTTCTTCCTAACCCTGTCAATAGGAGCAACATTCTGTAGTATACTTTAATTCATGAACAGGAAGCAGATTGTTACAGTATTGTAGTGGCATATTGCAATCTAGCATTAAATACATAGTCTCCAATTGGATTACATACTGAGACTTTTAAGGTCTATCTTCACCAGGCAGCTGTTATTGCTTTGCATCAAATTGCTCTTGGGAGGAAGAGAGAAATAGGATAGTGAAGGGAGAAACTCTCAAAGGGTTGGAGGATCAGTCTGACTTGCTGCTCTAGACTGTGAATGTGAATCAGATGGCTGGGATCAGCTAACTTGGGCCACAAATGTGGGCCAGATCCTCAGCTGGTGTAAACTGGCATAGATCCACATGGAGCTACACTGATTTACACCAGCTGAAAATCTGGCCCCGAGAGAATAGTCTTTCTCAGTATTTTGACTCCTCAGTTTCTGGTCCCCATGAGAGCCAGGAAGGCTAGAGGTAAGTGAATATGAACATCAATGGAAAAAACAGACATCCACAATTTTTCTGAGCTAAAAAAAGGTTTGGGTTGAATTTTGGGTGAAGGTCTGCATCTGTCTGTACTTTATCTGACTAGTTTATAAACATCCCTAGAACAAATCCAAGGCTGGAATGAGAGGGACAGTGGGGAGCAGAGGAGAAAGTCAAGTGCCCTTTGAAAATACACAAATCACTGGTACAGAACCACTAGCACATCAAAGAGGTTCTGTTTACATGTCACTACAAATAAACTCTGACATTAAGCAGCAATTGCGCTAAGTACATGTTGCTGTTCTGTGCATAAGTTCTTCTAACATCATTCTTGCATTTGACAGGATTTATTGGTTTGTTCTCCTTAGAGTTCCTTTTATTGTGGCAGTTTGTCATGTACACTTTTGAGGTAGGTGAAACTATTGGTTGAGCAGAATCTTATTGTTTATTTACAGTAGTGGCTTGAGGCCCCAGTTGGGTATCGGGGAGGTCTTACAAAACGCCTGATCCCACATACGTCTTACCCTTATCCCCTATGAAGAAAGGAAAATGTCCACATGCATTTTGATGTTTTTTCAAGTAAACAGTTTATCCATCAGTTCAGATTCTCAGATAACTAATGATTTAAGATCTGCAATGGGGCACTCAAGTCAAAGTCTACAATTTAAGTAGAGTGGATTGTGTTGTGTTTTTTCTTCATAGAGAAAATCAAAGATGATATGTCACCATGACCTTTATTTTAGATAAAGAGAACATCAAAACATGAAACAACAAAAGTAAAGAGCCAAGAGAGAGCACATAGTGTATATGCCTCCTCTGTGCTGGTCTGCACTGAAATGAACACAAAATGGGTGCATGGCTCTGTAGAGATTTAAAGGTGCAATGCACTGAAAACAAAGGCATTGAAGTTGTAATTATAATATACCAAGGTTTACTTACTTTATTTCTTGCTCCCCACCCTTCAATTTTTGAGAGCTTGAGTTACTGAGGCCTGGTCTACACTAGGCGTTTATGTCGAATTTAGCGCCGTTACATCAAATTAACCCTGCACCCGTCCACACTGCGATGCTATTTAGTTCGACATAGAGGTCTCTTTAATTCGACTTCTGTACTCCTCCCCGACGAGGGGAGTAGCACCAAATTCGACATGGCCATGTCGAATTAGGCTAGGTGTGGATGGAAATCGACGCTAATAGCTCCGGGAGCTATCCCACAGTGCACCACTCTGTTGACGCTCTGGACAGCAGTGCGAGCTCGGATGCTCTGACCAGCCACACAGGAAAAGCCCTGGGAAAATTTGAATTGGAATTCCTTTTCCTGTCTGGCCAGTTTGAATCTCATTTCCTGTCTGGACATCGTGGACAGCACAGCAGCACTGGCAACGATGCAGAGCTCTCCAGCAGTGATGGCCGTGCAGTCTGTGAATAGAAAGAGGGCCCCAGCATGGACTGATCGGGAAGTCTTGGATCTCATCGCTGTGTGGGGCGATGAGTCCGTGCTTTCCGAGCTGCGATCCAAAAGAAGGAATGCAAAGATCTACGAGAAGATCTCTAAAGACATGGCAGAGAAAGGATACAGCCGGGATGCAACGCAGTGCCGCGTGAAAATCAAGGAGCTGAGACAAGGCTACCAGAAGACCAAAGAGGCAAATGGACGCTCCGGATCCCATCCCCAGACATCCCGTTTCTACGAGGCACTGCATTCCATCCTCGGTGCGGCCGCCACCACTACCCCACCAGTGACCGTGGACTCTGAGGATGGGATAGTCTCCACGGCCGGTTCCTCGGACATGTTAGGGGACGGGGAAGATGAGGAAGGAGATGAGGAGGGCGAGGCAGTCGGCAGCGCTCACAACGCTGATTTCCCCGACAGCCAGGATCTCTTCATCACCCTTACAGAGATCCCCTACGAAGCGTCCCCAGCCGTTACCCCGGACACAGAATCTGGGGAAGGATCAGCCAGTAAGTGTTGTAAACATCTAAACATTTATTTTTAACAAAACAGGACTATTAACAATTAAAAGAATGGGTTGTTCATGATTAGTGTGCCCTAGGCGCTTAACGGTTTAGTCATGGGCAGTGCAAGTTTTGAAAAAAAATCTAGCAATGTCCGGTTTTCAGTGATTGTCCTGCACAAGCCGCTCTACTGTTTATTCCCTGCTACTGCAGCTACAGTAAAATGCGGTCTATATGTCCGGGGATAGAGCAGTAATCCTCCTGGGACATCTCGATGAAGCTCTCCTGGAGGTAATGTGAAAGCCGTTGCATGAGGTTCCTGGGGAGAGCGGCCTTATTGGGTCCTCCGAAGTACGACACGTTGCCGCGCCACGAGACTATCAAGTACTCGGGAATCATTGCTCTGCACAGCAGGGCGGCATACGGCCCTGGTCTTTGGAGGCTTTCCCGGAGCATTCTCTCTCTGTCGCTCTCAGAGATCCTCATCAGGGTGATGTCGCCCATGGTGACCTGCTTTGAATTAGGTAGGGGAATGTTAGTGTTGGGACTGCTTTCCCGTTCCTTTACAGAACTGTAACCGCTGGTTTGTAGCCACGCGGTGGAGGCGGGAGAGGGGCAGCCGAAAGGGATCGTTCCCGGGGACAGCCGCGAGGGGGTGGGACAGGGGCAGAGTTCCCGCTTGCCAGATTGCTGGCTGCAGGAACTGACATAGCTTTAAATGTGAAATGAGGCCAGTGGTAATATAAAAGTTTTAAACTGCCACAAGTGTACGGCTTACCATGTCTGCCTGCAACAGAAATTCCGTTGTGCTGCCCCGCTTCTCAAATGTGCTGTGCAAGACCCCAGGCACTGAATGCGAAGGCCGAGAATTCGACCTTGTGCTGAGTGCGCATGTGATAGGTGCTGTGCATGGTCTTGTTCACAGAGAAAGACTATGTTCTTTGTTCACAACTACATTTCTCTTTCTGAGGAATTCACTCCCTTTTTCCCATTTCCACAGCCCCATCTGCGACTGTCTCACAACCTAGCCTGGAATCACACTCCCAGAGGCTAGAGCGGATTAGGCGTAGGAAGAAGAGGACATGGGAGGACATGTTCTCTGAGCTTATGGCCTGTTCCCAAGCCCAGGCAGCACAGCAGACCCAGTGGCGGGAAAACTTGACCCGAATGCACCAAGCCAACATGGATCGGGAGGAGAGGTGGCGGCAGGAAGACCAGCAGGCGACTCAAACGCTGCTTGGACTACTGAGGGAGCAAACGGACACGCTCCGGCGCCTTGTGGATGTTCTGCAGGAACGGAGGCAGGAGGACAGAGCCCCGCTGCAGTCCATCTCTAACCGCCCTCCCCTGCCACCAAGTCCCATACCCACCTCACCCAAAGTGCAAAGAAGGAGAGGCGGCAGAGTCCCTGCTAAGTCTCACTCCACCCCTGCAGAGAGCTCTAGTAGCAGAAAGCTCTCATTTCCCAAAATTTGAAAAGTTCTTTCCTTCCCGCCTGACACAAGCCCCCGTCCAAGTTTCACCTCCCAATGCCATGTGTAGTTGATAATAAAAAATACGTTTCTGTTAACTACTGTTTCAATCATGTTCTTTTGGAGGAGGAGGGGAAAGGGGGATGGTAATTGGACAGGACAGTCACCTTTGGCAGGGTACATAGTCGGGGGCAGGCACAGCAGCAGGGCACATACACAATGCAGTGATGCAGTGACTAGTTACCCTGGTTAGTCTGGGAGGTTGTTTTCATGTTATGTTGGGGGGGGGTGGGTTGCTCTGTGACTTTGTGGCGGGGGAGGGCAGTTACAGATCTTAAGCGCCGGTCCTTAGGCAGGATCACAGAGCCACACAGCAGGGGATCTGTAACCGTCCTCCCCCTGCCACAAAGTCACATAGACCCCCCATACACACAGTCCCGATCAGGAGGGGTGACAGGCTCCGTTGAAACAACCATCGCACCGCAGCGGAGCCTGTCAATCCTTCAGTTTAGAAGCTGCATTCGCGTCACTACACTACACCCACTCCGCACCACAGTCTGCGTCCCAGTTTTAAAAAATTCCCGCGAAAACAGTATTAAAGAAAACGGTGTGCTTTAACAAAGTATAACTATTTTTATTTTGAAACGTGTGTTGGAAGGGGGGTGAAGGGGGTATGTAACTGGATAGGATAGTCAACATTAACTGGGTAAAGAAACGGGGGCAGGTTTAGCTTCTCAGTACACAAACTTTAAAGTCACAGGTTACCCTGCTCTCTCAGGAACTTTGCTTTCAAAGCCTCCCGGATGCACAGCGCTTCCCGCTGGTCTCTTCTAATCGCCCGGCTGTCTGGCTGTGAGTAATCAGCAGCCAGGCTATTTTCCTCAACCTCCCACCCCGCCATAAAGGTCTCCCCCTTGCTCTCACAGAGATTGTGGAGCACACAGCAAGCTGCTATAACAATGGGGATATTGGTTTCGCTGAGATCACAGCGAGTCAGTAAGCTTCTCCATCTCCCCTTGAGACGGCCAAAAGCACACTCCACCACCATTCTGCACTTGCTCAGCCGGTAGTTGAAGAGTTCTTTTTCAGTGTCCAGGGCGCCAGTATAGGGCTTCATGAGCCAGGGCATTAGCGGGTAGGCTGGGTCCCCGAGGATCACTATAGGCATCTCCACATCCCCAACAGTTATTTTGTGGTCCGGGAAGTAAATACCTTGTTGCAGCCGTCTAAACAGACCAGAGTTCCTGAAAACACGAGCGTCATGAACCTTACCCGGCCATCCCACGTAGATGTTGGTAAAACGTCCCCTGTGGTCCACCAGTGCTTGCAGCACCATGGAAAAGTATCCCTTTCGGTTAATGTACTGGGTGGCCTGGTGCTCCGGTGCCAGGATAGGGATGTGAGTTCCATCTATGGCCCCACCGCAGTTTGGGAATCCCATCGCTGCGAAGCCATCTATGATCGCCTCCACGTTTCCCAGGGTCACTACCTTTGGCAGCAGTACATCAACGATTGCCTTCGCTACTTGCATCACAACAACCCCCACGGTAGATTTGCCCACCCCAAACTTGTTCGCGACTGACTGGTAGCTGTCTGGCGTTGCAAGCTTCCAGAGGGCTATGGCCACTCGCTTCTGTACACTCAGTGCAGCTCGCAAGCGGGTGTCACTGCACTTCAGGGCAGGGGACAGCAACTCACAAAGTTCAAGGAAAGTTCCCTTCCGCATGCGAAAGTTTCGCAGCCACTGGGATTCATCCCAGACCTGCAGCACTATGCGGTCCCACCACTCAGTGCTTGTTTCCCGTGCCCAGAATCGCCGTTCCATGGCATCAACATGACCCATTGCCACCGTGATGTCCTCGGCGCTGGGTCCCCTGCTTTCTGAGAGGTCTGTGCTACTCTCAGACTTCAGGACATCACCGCGGTGCCGTAGCCTCCTCGCCTGACTTTTCTGCATCTGCCTCAGGGAAACCTTTATGATAAGCTGCGAGGCGTTGAGAGCGGCCACAACTGCAGCGATGGTCGCAGCGTGCTCCATGCTCGCAGTGCTGTGGCGTCCGCGCTGTCAATGACTGGAAAAGTGCGCGAACTGATTTCCCGCCGGCGCTTTCAGGGAGGGAGGGCGGGAGTGATGGATGGATGACGACAGTTACCCAAAAGCACCCTCGACTCATTTTGTTACCCAGAAGGCATTGCCGGCTACACCCAGAATTCCAATGGGCAGAGGGGACTGCGGGAACTGTGGGATAGCTGACCACAGCGCACTGCTTCGAATGTTGACGCTTTCACCGTTAGTGTGGACGCACAAAGTCGAATTACTGTCCTTAGTGTGGACACACACGTTCGACTTTGCAATATCGATTTCAAAAATTCGATGCAAGTAACATCGAACTACTCTCGTAGTGTAGACAAGGCCTGAGAGTTATCAGTTTCACTATTACTTTCCATTTTGCATTTGAAAATATTGGAATAACCTGAGATACAAACTTAAAATTGGCATCCTTACCATATGGTTTCTAAGTGCATGACAAGTGAATAAGGCAGATGGTTCCAAGAAGAAAAGGGATGTTCTCTTGTGTTCAAGGCACTGGATGTGCCCCAGGAGAATTGGTTTCTGTTCCTGGTTCTGGCACAGATTTTTTCTGTGATATTGGTCAGGACTATCATAATATATATGCAAAATAAGGATAAACTAAAGATGCATGAGCAACCTTAATTCTGGCATGTCTTAACTTCTGAGTGCTTGGCTTTGCAATTTTAATGCTCCTTTAATGTATTTTATATATATGATATTAATAATTTTGGTATTCCATGTCACTGTAATTTCTTTGCTCTTTTATGAAATCTGTAGCCAAATGTTAGGGTGAGTGTAAGAAAAGCATGTGAGGCCTGCGGTGTACTTTCACCATCAGAGACCTTGGAGAGATCTGAGAGATATAAATAGCTCTAGTGGTTTCCAGCAAATGCTGGACAAATGATAGAATGATTTAATATTCTGATGTTCTGCTTGTCCCTCATCTGAAGATATAGCAGCTCTCTCCTCTTCTCTTCCCAACACACGCACACACATGAAGTGAGAGGGCTGATTGATGCTTCAGTTAGAGGACCAACCACAGAGAGTTGTTCAAAAAGGTCATTTCTACATCCTGTGATGTTTTCTTAAGTGAGTCATGGAAAAGAGCAATACTTTTCTGCCTTAAGTAGTAATCCTTTCTTTTATTGTTGTACTGATCTGCTGAAGTATTCTGGACAGATCACACAGCACTTTTACCATTTGTAAAGCACTGATACAGTCAGAAAAGTAGTTTGGCTTGAGTCACCATGGCATTAATCCACGGCATTAATTTGAATTTGGTGTATCTCCCACACAAGCAGTATTGTCATGTGTGCCTCCCTGTTGGTGGCCACACCACAGCCCCTTTTGGGATGACTGCAGTCATGTAGGGGCTATTGGTTTGACCAGCATCCATCATTTATCTGGCACAACTGGGTTTGACAAGAAACCCAATGCATGCTGCACTGGGATGCTTTGGAGTTGTTTATAGAGATATTCAACTCTACCAAAATTAAAGGCCCATTCCCACAGTCCTGAGGCAGACAAAACTCCTTAGCATGTTAATTCAAGGCTCCAAATAATATAGGAAAAAGCATTATTTTTCTGGGTTTAATGCTGAGAATGTTTTGCATCACCAGTGACAACATTTCAAATTGGTGGCAGTTATTATTTTTATTATTTATTTGTATTGAAGTAAGGTCTAGGAGCCCTAGTCATGGACTAGGACCCTATTGCACTTGGCACTGTACAAATGCTGCTTCTTAGAGGACATATTTTCAGTTGCATGCACAAAATGTTATATAAAATGTACAGTATATGCAGTCCAAAACTCCGCAAACTACTTAAGCAAACTTCAGGATGTAAATGTCCAAAGAGCAACTATGTCTGCTTCAAAATGTGAAATGCTTAGCAAGGTGCACATCAAAAGACATTATATGTAAATGTACCGGCCCAGATGGTGAACCTTAGATTCACACACGGAGGTGACGTTTATCCCTCCTGTATGGCAGAGGTGGGCGGCTGACTCCATACCACCCTCCCCCTTTCTGGAGCCATTCCAGTAGTTGAAGGTTCAATTCTCCCCCAGGCAGAATGATCTGGAACAAAAACCACGGGAAGAATGCTCTGGGCTAAAGTCATTGATGACTTAATGAAAACTAGACCAATTTAATTAGGGAAAATACTTTGCAAACAGTGACTTGTGCTCTACAAAATGGGTTTGTGCATATTTTAGTCTAATACCTGTGTATGCTCAATCTTTAGAATTTACTATGCAAAGCCTGTTGGGGGCATTCTGTTATGCGGAGGACCATTCCAGCTAGAACTGGTTGAAAATTTTGCAGCAAAACAGATTTGTTTCTGAAAATGCTGATTCAATGAAATCAAATCTTTTGGTGGAAATCAGGTTTCCTGCTCACCTGCATTCCCAGGCTCTATAGCAGCCCACTTGGTGAGGAGCTCAAGCCAGAAGTTTTCAAAAAATTCTATTTTCAGTTCTTCCAAACCAGATTCCCCCCCCTCCAACCCCCATAATAGCCTACATGTGGAATATGTTTCGTATCTGACTTCTTGTTCCATTTGGAATGAAAGTTTTTTTGGAAATGGAAAATTTTCCATATAATGGGAATTCTGGTTCCTGCACAGCTCTAAGTCCAATACTTTCATACGGGCAGGTGTTAGATTATAGAAAATATGTGTGCAGATGTTGATGAGCTGGCAAATGGAAAGTTCAGTTTCAAGTATGTGCCTGTATAATTTTTCATGTTCACTAAGGAAGACCGTAAAACACCCCAAGAAAATGTGCCCCAAAATTTTTATGGGATTATTTCTGGATCATTTTACTATAGCAAATCTACATGTAGGTTACACAGAAAGCTTGACTGTGTATCTTTTTTGAAGTGAGACAGCAAGAGCATCTGAACACTGTCTTCCGCTGCCATTCACATGATGTGCTAATTAGGTCACTGATAGAATTAAAGATACAGAAAACTGGAGTCACTGCTCAAAACTGGCTTCCTCATATAATCACTGTGCTTTGCTTTAATTTGTCTAAAAAATGTTCTAGTGTCTCTGCTAACATTATCCCTGCAAAGCCAGGCTGCACATTGAGAAAGCAGAGCACTGCACATATGAACATTTTGTGCAGCTGGGCAGAGTGTTCAGTATTTATCACTGCAGAAAACTGGCATGTGATTGCTTGCTCACGTGGCTTTTGCTTGGTTTATACCTTGCTCATCAGAAAATGGCATAAAAATCATACGGGCTCCAGTTTTAGGAAAGGCTAGAACACCCGCCCCTTATGATTTTAATCAGTTATGTGCTGCCAATACTTGCACAGAAATCGCCCCACAGTTTTATCCTGTGAGAAACCCCCATGGGTCAGAAGTGCCTGTGTTTGCAATGCCTAGAGATGAGTGACTGGGGAATCCATCAAATTTGTTTTTTGTTGAGACAAATATATTCTGTCATAACCATAACTGAGGAGAGGAGTAGCACCCCTTGACAAACAAATTGATATTAAATCTGTACTACTGGGTCCACAAAAAGTATACTGTGTAGTATAGAACAGTGCCTCACCAGTGTGATTCGAGGGGCATCAGAGTGGAGGTAAAGACTTTGCAGGAGCATGTGGGTTTGGAAGCTGTTATTTGGCAAAACCTGCTGCATCTCAAAGGTAATTATTTGCTCTTTGTTATTTTTATGAGGTTCAGGGATAAGTTAACTCTGGCAGGGATGATTTGAATCGGGGGGGGGGGGGGGGGGGGGCTCCATTAAAGGCAGGGAAATCATTCCAATTTTCCCTTTAGTTTGATGATGGGATTTTAATAAGGTCCTCCCAGAAACCCCAGGGAGTTGCCTTCAGTGCATCGTTACATACATTCTGTTAGTGACCATTTGAAGTGTTCTGCATTCTTTTTAACTTCAGTTCAGTTGTATATTATAAAATAGAGTGCTAAATGTAATTGCCACTTATGCAGCATTTCAGTACAAGTAATTTTGGGCTGTTAAAAAAATCAGATTAAAAAAAGACGGCAATCAGTGCTAATCACACTCTATAGGACTGAACCATACTTTGAATCATCTGACAACAAATCACTAAATGGAGAAATACTAACTCCCCCAGTGCACCAGGGAATTCAGATTTCCCTGTAAATATGTATGTCTCCTTCAAATGTTCCTGAACAAAGAGTTTAATTCCCAGGACAAAATTGTCATTATTATGGAGTTAAAGTTGAACATGGTAGTTTTCTCAAAACACAAAATCATATCCTGGAAATTCGAAGATAAGGTTCCACTTTGTAGAAGAAACCAAACCATTAGAAAGTCTGTGGATGGATAGTTAGTCACTTGGACAACCAAAGCCTTGCAAACTAAGCACAAAGGAAATACATTCCTTCTCCTCACAACCTGTAGTTTCCATATGCCTCTTCCCTCCCATTTCAGATGATGTGACCTCCATTGGCTTTCCTTGTTCTGCTCTTCTCAGACTGAACCCACCTTACCCTCCACCCACGTCTCCCTGCCTCCCCTTCTTCCATCACAATCTGGGCCATGTACTTTTTGATGGGTGTTTCTAGTGCCTACAGATGACTAATGATGTTCATAATGTGCACATTGACCATATGGCTTTATTAAATATGTGAAAAGTCCGGTTAATATCTAAATAATTCCCACCCCAAAACCAGCAAGATCAACAGAATAAAAGCTACGCTGCATATCGAGAAAGCAGAGCAGTGCACTTGCATACATGAATATTTTGTGCTTCTGGGCTAGAGTGTTTAGTATTTGTTACTGCAGAATAATTATGATCAACAGAATAAAACAAATACGGAGTTTCTAGTCAAAGCTGTTCTAGAGATATGATAGGACAGAGATATATGAATGGATTTTCAAAAGTAAAATTTCATTTTATTTTGAATACTGATTTCTCCAAAATGCACAAACTTACTTGCTTGAAAATTTCCAAAACCATTCCTCTTAAGTGCTGGCATGTGATATTTTAGATGGTTTTATCCTATTTTGCCAATTCCACTATTGGTGGAATCAATAGTGGGTATGTAATGGGAAGGGTTGGCTTTTTTTAGAGAGAACGTGTGTCTCCAAAATTATGATTTTACAAAAATATGTAGAGCAGAGAAATTGTCCAAAGCCTGAAAATAATGCAACACAGATAAAACTTTACTTGCAATAACAATATGAATTTGAATAACTTCAACTTTTAAAGTTATTAAAAATAAATCTTGAATTCTGTGCTTAAATCCAAAACTGCATGTACAGTAGCAGAAATTTTTCTCAAAGCTTGAGAATGATAGGTACAGTGCCTTAGCTATATGTTGCAGTGAAATATACGTGACACTGAGAATTTTAGTACATTGAATTGTCGTATATAATATTTCGGACCGAAACAATTCAAATGGCTATACTGAAAATTAGGAAGTAAGGGTTGGATTGTGACTAGCCATGCAAGGGACTAATGGAGAATAAAATCCCCACCATTTTAGGTGGTCATGTTAGTGCTCCTCTTTTTGACGTTCCAGATATGAAGGGGAAAGGGGAATTAGAGCAGCGGCTGCATGCCTGCTACTCTCCTGCCCAGAGCAGGTGGGTGGAGGGAGGGCAGAGAGAAGTGGGGAGAGCCAGCAGAGAGCCACAGCCCGTGAGAAATGTAATGGGTGCAGGTTAGTTATTTCCATCTGGAGCAAGGGGAAAGCAGGGAAGGAATTGTGACTCTGGTAATCACATTCCCTACCTACGGTGGCTCCTGAGGACAGTGCAGCATAATCAACCCAACCCTAAATCTAGCCATAACACAATTAACGATCCAGTTTTCACTAGAATCATAAAAATGTAGGAGTGGAAGGGACTTCAGTAGGACATCTAGTTCAGACCCCTCCACCGAGGCAGGACTAAGTATTATCTAGACCATCCCTGACAGTTGTTTCTCTAACCCAGTGCTTAATTTGTGCCAGGGCTTGCCAGGACTGAGCCCTGGCACCTCTAGCCTTAGCGGTTTATAGCCCCAGCACCTCTGGGTTTGCTGCATCAGTTATGAATGCAAAAAAATTGCTTGAACCCTGGCACCTCTTTCATTACAAATTAAGCATTGTCTAACCCAGAGGTGAAAGTAAGCCAGTACGCCCTGGTACGGCGTACCGGCAAAAGGCTGCCTGGCTTCCCCAGATGGCAATTTAAAGGGCCTGGGGCTCCCAGCAGCGGCTGGAGCCTCAGGCCCTTTAAATTGCTGCCAGAGCCCCGCTGCCGGAGCCCTGGGGTAGTGGAAGCGAGGCTCTGGGGGTTATTTAAAGGGCCGGGGCTCCCGCTGCCTCTACTTGGGGGGGGGGAGGGATAGATCAGTGGTTTGAGCATTGGCCTGCTAAACCCAGGGTTGTGAGTTCAATCCTTGAGGGGGCCACTTGGGGATCTGGGGCAAAATCAGTACTTGGTCCTGCTAGTGAAGGCAGGGGGCTGGACTCGATGACCTTTCAAGGTCCCTTCCAGTTCTAGGAGATGGGATATCCCCATTAATTACTGCCCTGGGCCCTTTAAATAGTCGCCGGTGCCCTGCCGCCGCTACCCCAGGGCTCTGGGGGCTATTTAAAGGGTCGGGACGGTAGAAGCAGGGGAGTCCTGGGCCCTTTAAATAGCCGCCGGAGCCCTGCTGCCACTCCGGCAGGCTCCAGCAGCTATTTAAAGGGCCCAGGGCGGTAGAGGCAGGGGAGCCCAGGCTCTTTAAATAGCCCCCAGAGCCCCGCTGCTGGAGCCCTGGGTTAGCAGCAGCAGCCGGGGGCTCCGGCAGTGGTTTAAAGGGCCCGGGGCAGTAGTAGTGGCTGAGCCCTGGGCCCTTTAAACTGCTGCCGGAGCCCCTGGCTGCTGCTGCTATCTCGGAGGGGGAGGGCACTTACTGGTGCAGGGCGGGCCGGGCTGGCTTTGACTCCCCCCCAATCTCCGCCTCTTCCGCCCGAGGCCCCACCCCTTCTGGGGGCCAGAGCCAGTCCCAACCCAGCCCGGTACCGGTAAGTCCCTATTTCCACTTTCACCCCGTTCTTAAAAACCTCCAATGACAGATATTCCACAACCTCCCTATGTAATTTGTTCCAGTGCTTAACAACCCTACAGTTAGGAAGTTTTTCCTGATGTCCAACCTAAATTTTCCTTGCTGCAATTTAAGCCCATTGCTTCTTGTCCAGTCCTCAGTGGATCTAATGAACAATTTATCAACCTTCTCTTCATAACAGCTTTTCATACTTGAAGACTGTTATCATGTGTGCCCCCTCCTGCTTCGTCTTTTCTTTTCTCCAGACTAAGCAAACCCAGTTTTTTTCAATCTATCCTTGTAGGTCACATGTTCTAGACCTTTTTAATCATTTCTCCAACTTGTCCACATCTTTCTCGAGGTGTGGTGCTCCGAACTGGACACAGTACTCCAGTTAAGGCCTTTTCCTATCTTACTTAAAAACAGTCCTGCTACTACATCCCAGAATGATATTAACCTTTTTTGCAACAGTATAATATTGTTGACTTATATTGAGTTTGTGATCCACTATAATCCTTAGATCCTTTTCTGCAGTACTCCTTCCTAGGCAGCCATTTGCATTTTGTATTTGTGCAATTGATTATTCCTTCTCAAGTGCCCATTTGTCCATATTGAATTTCATCCTGTTTATTTCAGACCATTTCTCCAGTTTGTCAAGATCATTTTGAATTGTAAGCCTGTCTTTGAAAGCACTTACAACCCCTCCCAGCCTGGTATACTCTGGAAACTTTATACGTGTACTCTTTATGCCACTATCCAAAACATTTCTGAAGATATTGAATAAAATTGGACCCAGGACATATCCCTGCGGGACCCCACTTGATATGCCCTTCCAGTGTGACTGTGAACCATTGATAATTATTCTCTGAGTATTGTTTTCTAACCAGTTGTGCACCCACCTTATAGTAGGCCTTCTCTTCTGTGTATTTATTAATGTGGCTCTTTTTTAATAGCCTGTTTTATAAGAAAAAAATTTACCAAATGATTTTTACAGCACTAGCTTTTGCATGGAGCGTCTGTCCAGAAACACTGGCTAAAAGCATCCTCCAGCCCAAAAGAAATTAAATTATGCCTGCAAATGAGTCATAAACAAGTGTAAAATATGTGCCTGGAAAGCGATTTAGTAATAGAGGTTTGACATTAAAATTAGTTTGAGTAATTTAAACAGTTTGATGGTGACCTTTCAAGGTAGGGGTCCTCCAATCCAAATCACTGTGAATACTATGCTTCTTGAGAAAATCACTCAGAACTCCATATTAAGGTCAAATTCTGCCTAAGTAACAGCAATGTAATTCCATTTTATTTCAGTGGATTTACATAGGGTATGAATTAGCAGGGAATTTGATTTAAATTTGTGTGTAGGAATGCAGAGGTTAAACTTACGAGACCATTCTATGCCCATCCCCCCCAGATTTGTAAACATTTTCAGCATGTCTGAGAAATACTTAGGATCTGATTTTTAGCTCTGCCTCAACCAAGAGTTTGTTTTTGTTGATGCAATGTAGTGTCCATAAGTAATGGCTCCCACATTAAATTCTGGGTTCAAATACCAGCAGTATTGTCAACACCAAGCATTCAAAAATCAAGAGTCAGGCCTCCAAACACTATGAGATTGGTTTAAGAATCATGGGATTGTTTATTTTAAATTAGATGTTTAAAATAATTCATTTTATGTTCTTTTTATTTGCCTTCGGGTGTCTGAGCCCTTAGGGTCACAGTTGCTTCACATTTTCAAACTTTTCTCTGGAACCATGAGGCCAAGAAACCTGAGAATCTTATGCAATCCCTTGATTCCAGTATCTAGGAGAAACACCAAATACCATGAGACTTGTGATAAAATCATGAGAGTCAGAACTCTCTAGCAGCTAGGCATCTAAGGCTGTGTCTACACTACAATCTTTGGTTGACGCAAGTTACACTGACATAAAGCCACAGTTAGTATATCACTTGTGCATGTGCATACTGGGTTCCTTCCATTGTCACTGTGTGTACTCACCAAGAGTGCTTGCGTTGATGCACAGTGTGAGGCACCATGGTAGCTATCTCAGTGTGCAAGCTGCTAGCACACTGTCTTTTGGGAAGTTTTGGCAATGCATGGTGGGGCAGAAACGAGACATACAGGAGTGACTGGGAGCAATGGGTCAACTTCCCAGCATGCAATTGAACCCAACCAAAAATGTCATCTACAGGTCTGTCTCATCTTACGTGGGGGTTCCATTCCGCGGTTGGCACATAAAGCGAAAACCGCGTATAGCCAAAACCCCATTGAGTTCAATGGCAGGCGAAATCGCACTCACTACAGGTATAGTATTAAAATTGTTTTTTTCTCTTTTTTTGTTTTTGTTTTTTTTGTTTTTGCCGACCGCGTAAAGTTGAAATCGCGCATGTTAAATGCGCGTAAGATGCGACAGACCTGTATATGCATAATTTTCATGCTTTTTAAAAAAATCCCAAGAACCCACATGACCCCCTCCTTTGCTGTCTGCCATCAATGACAGAAGCATCTGCCCTATTGTGAAAAGATTTGTAAGAAGAGAATACACAATCCTCCAGTATTTGCAGAGCTGTAGGAAGAATAGAATCATTGGGGAACTTGATGATTTCTTGGAGGACAGATCACTGTGGGAGATAGCGAGAACCAGTTCAAGGTTGTTGGTGGAGTTCATGGAGCAGCTACAGATGATGGAGTACAGCTTCTGGGACTGAAAAAATGAGCACTGATTGGTTGGATCGCATTGTAAAGCAGTAAGATATCTGATACAGTTCCATATGGGAAATTATTAGTTAAATGGGGATTAATGTGAGAATTGAAAGGTGGATAAGGAACTGGTTAAAGGGGAGACTACAATGAGTCATACTGAAGGGTGAATTGTCAGGCTGAGGGAGGTTACTAGTGAATTCCTCAGGAATTGGACTTGGGACCAGTCTTATTTAACATTTTCATTAATGACCTTGGCACAGAAAGTGAGTGTGTGCTAATAACATTTGTGGATGACACAAACTTGGGAGGTATTGCCAATATGGACTAGCCAAGATGATCTTGAAACCTGGAGTAACAGAAATGGAAATAAATGTAATGGTGCAAGGTACGAGTCATGCACTTAGGTACTTGCAAGAGGAATTTTTGCTATAAAATGGAACTTATCAGTGACTGAAGCAGAGAAAGACCTGGATGCATTGGTCAATCACAGGATGACTATGAGGCACCAATGTGATGCAACTATGAAAAAATCTAATGCAATCCAAGGATGCATGAGGTGAGATATTTCCAGTAGAGACTGGGAAGTGTTATTACTATTATACAAGGCACTGGTGAGACCACCTCTGGAATACTGTGTGCAATTCTGGTTTCCCATGGTTAAGAAAGATGAATTGAAAGTGGAACAGGTGCAGTGAAGGGCTAGTAGGATGATCAGAGGAATGGAAAACCTACCTTCTGAGAGGAGACTCAAAGAGCTTGGCTTGTTTAGCCTAACCAGAAGAAGGCTGAGGGGAGATACAATTGCGTTCTATAAATACATCAGAGAGATAAACACCAGGAGGGAGAGAAGTTATTGAAGTTAAGGGTCAATATTGGCATTAGAACAAATGGATATAAACTGGCCATGAGCAAGTTTGGGCTGGAAATTAGACTAAGGTTTCTAACCATCAAAGGAGGGAAGTTCTGCAACAGCCTCCCAAGGGGAGCAGTGGGTTCAAAAAACCTAAGTGGTTTCAAGACTGAACTTGATAAGTGTATGGAGGGGATAGTATGATGAGATTGCCTGCAATGGCATGTGGCCTATCTGCGACTGCTAGTAGCAAATATCTCCAATGGCTAGGGATGGGGCACAAGATAGGGAGGACTCTGAGTTACTAAAGAAGATTCCTTCCCAGGTTTCTGGCCCCTGGGTCTCACCCACACACTCAGTGTCTAACTAATCATTGTATATAGGGTCAGGAAGGAATTTCCCCCCAGGTCAGATTGGAGGGGACCCTGGGTTTTTTTTGCCTGCCTCTGCAGCATGGAGCACAGGTCACTTGCTGGTATGAACTAGAATAAATGGTGGATTCTCTGTAACTCAAAGTCTTTAAATCATGATTTGAGGACTTCAGTAACTCAGCCAGAGGTTAGGGGTCCTTTACAGGAGTGGGTGTGTGAGGTTCTGTTGCCTGTGATGTGCAGGAGGCCAGATTATATGATCACAATGCTTCCTTCTGACCTTAAAGTTTGAGTCTATAAAACAATGTGCATTGGATGAGCGAGCTCAGAACAGACATGAATAAGAGATAATGTCAATATTGTTTAAGGGAAGGGGAATTCTAGCTGCCTTGTCCTGGTGTGGCTTTGGATCCTCATTCATGCTAACGATGATTGTGAACTGTGTTCACGCATCATGCTAGCCACAGGCTGCTTCAGTGAGTAGGAAGCCCCGCCTCCGAATCTCTGCTTGGTTTCTTGCTGTAGTCTGTGCAGTGCCATTGTCACACATCAAGAATGCTCGTAATACTCCATTATTTGGAAAACATGTAGCAGCAAGAATATATTTTTCTATTGTAGGATGATCTAGCAGAATATTTACCAGATTTTTAAGATGCAAGTAGACAGGAAGCTCCAGGTTATCTCAGAATCAGCACATTTATCTGAATCCTGATTTGACCTTTATAGATGTATAAAACCAGGTTTGCAGACCCTTTACTTCAGGGTTAGTTTGGATTTTGCTATCCATTCCTCTTTCGCAGAAGCAGTTTCCATGCTGCTCATTTAAAAATCCTTTGTTAGCTTAGCACCCCTTCCTTCCGATTCAGTTTAATTTTTTTCGCAGCTTCCCTTGGAGTTTGGCTATCAGCAGAATTTGTTAGAGACAACTGAAGAAAAGTCATCCTTAATTGGTCATCCCTATTTGAAGTAATAAACGTGACATAGTGTATAATGAGCAGGCTGCTAATAAATGTTTAAAGAATGAGAATACCTAACACTTGTATCAATGTGCTAGAAATCACAGTTTCTATTTAACAGCATAGTTGTAACTGCAGAGTGCCTGATCCCTTTTTGAGAATCTCCTGGCAACCTGAGTTCATATATTGAAAGCACTGCTGGATGGGCTTTGTGGTTTGTGAGTATTGCAGGGCTAATCCCTATGGTTCTTTGATTATGAGCATGTGCAGAGCAGCCCAGCGTACGGTATGTGCATGTAGAGCTAACACAGAGACTTGCCTTGCAATGCCATGTTTCTGTATGTGTTCCAGCAACTGAAAAACAATTGGGGAGGCTGCCTGCTTTATTGACTAACTGATGTTTTCTTGTTTCTGTTTCAGTATTCAGGATCATTCCTTCAACAATACAGCTTTAGCAGAGTAAGTGAATAAATATTTACCTATACCATTAAATAAGAATGATATGTTAAGCAGGGCAGAGAATAATTTTAAATACTATTTCAAAAGTGAAAAAGCTTTCTGGGACATTTTATGATGCACAGTCTTCTGGGATTTTAATATTTTATTGAAAATATGCTGAATATGATATAAAACAACAATATTTACATATGGTTCACTAGCCATTAGTAATGGGTTGGCATTATGAAAGAATATCTTTGTTGCTGTTTTCTGCCATCTATATTTTACATATGTTTGAATATATGATTGTATGTATACTGTACATCTCATGAGAAAATATTGCTAATTCTTGTTACTGATCATGACAAGCAAAAGTGTGAGTTTTCTAAGACCACATGGGCTATGCTTACTGTCAGCATTGGCAGAAAATATTCTTTAAGAATGTTTTGAGCAAAACACTGCATTATTTAGACAGGTTCAGGATCTGAATGCAGTTTCCCTTTGCAATTAATGCAGTAAACTTTTTACATGCACTTCTCCCCCCCCCCCCCACACACACCCTTTGGTTTTAAAGAAATATGTTTTGCCTTTTTATCTTAGGAAGGTGGACAGACAGCAGAACAGTAGAAAACATTGTAAAGTTACAAACACTGAGATGCCATTAGCAATTTAAAAATTAAATATACTTCTGGTTTTCCTTAAAGGAACATGCTTTAATTTCAGATGTGACTATTCTGCATTATTCACTGACATTAGTACAGCTCTTTTTGGCTCTGAAAAATATGTATTGTGACCCTGTTTGTGTTTCATAGGTATTTTATCCCCAAATTTCACACTTGATTGTATTTCAGAAGACTGCTCAGCTGAATTGTGGCCAGCAGTTTCTCAGAAGGGAGATGATTTATAGATTTGTTTGCATGTAAGGTACATTTCACATTGCTGAAATGCTAGGAATAAAAAGCCTAAGATGATTATGAACTGTTTGCTAAAATGTTGCAGGGGAAATTATATATTTTGAAAGCAGTCTAGGTTGTTACTCAGTTTGAGCAATCCATATGTGCTGTCAAACTGACTAGAGAAGAACGGATGTAACATTTTTCTAGGGATTCCAAACACCTTTAACTTCCTATATACCTCTCTCACTTTGCTTCATGTATTAATTTTATCTCAATTTTTGGAGTGCTACAGTAATCAGCATGAAATTAAATGGCATAAAAAAACAGAAAATGGTTTTTAATATTATTTTTAATTAGTTTTGCCACAATACAGCTCCACCTTTAAATGCTGTATTGTGGCACAGTGGGGTCTAAAATGAAGGACAACATGTGGGACTTTCCAAATGAGGGACGAAGTAGGACATCACATTTTTAATACTTTCCCCAACCTTTCTCTTCCTCAGCCTCAGGGTTCCCCCTGCCTGAGCACATCTTTGTCTTTCCTCTAGTTGTGCCGCTAGGGCCAATGGTGCAAGTCTTTCTCTGCCAGGCTTCCTGTCACCGTAAAGACCGGAGGAAGCATTGTAGAGAGGCCTGCTTTGTAGTGTAACCCACACACCTCCTGGGTGTGGTGTTCTGTCCTGTCTAGTGGCACTGAGACCAATTAGAGAGAGAAAGAAAGACAGTGAGTTCTTCAGCCTTAGCTAATAGCCAGTTGCCTTTTAGCTCATGAGATAGAGGCTCATGCACTAAGCTTCAGAGGCCCCAGGTTTGATCCTGCCTGCCAATGACTGGGGTCTGTTGGCATTACACTAGCATTGCCAATAGGGAAAAGGAGAAGGTAGGGTATGTGCACAGCAGCCACTACTGCACTGGGACCTGGTGGCAGCAGGGTGGAATAGCAGGTCCTTGGTCCAAAGGCATCTGAGAAATGGGATATCCCACATAGTGTGGGGCACTGGAGAAGTTTGCTAGGCACACGGTAGAAACAGAACCCTGTTTTCACATGGAATTTGTCTTTCTCTTTATTTTTAGCAAGTTTATAAACCCGGGGGGCTTGAAACATACTTTAAAAAAACCTACTTGGGCCAAAATTGTCAAATATGGGTGCTAAAGTTAGACGCTTTTATCCCTACTTAGGCACTGAAATAAAAGATGCCAGATTTTCAGAGGTGCTGAGAACACAGTGCTCCCATTGACTTTAGTACAAATTTTTCATGCTGCGCACTTCTGAAAATGAGGTCACTTCTATTTAGCAGTGTAAATGAGGATCTAGGTACCTAACTTTAGGCATCCAATCTTGGCCTTACATTCTGAAGCACAATTCTGTTGCAAGGGGAAGATGCTGCAGAATCATACAATACACAGGACCTTGATATAAAACATCAAACTTCACTTTTTTCCAGGGACCTTTCTCCAGATAAGCCAAAAGTCCAGAGCTGCCAGGCTCCTAGTGGGCTATATGTGCATCTGGTGAATGAGAAGTTATTGTTTATATGCATGTCTTAAATTTCATAGCCTCAAAGTAGATGCAGCTTTCCAGGTGCTCGGAAAGGTTTCCTCTCTAGTCAGACAAAGAAGGAACAAATCACAATACATCCACTAAATCCCACATTCTCTGGGAAAATGGTACATAGGAATTGCCATATTGGATCAGAGCTGTCCATCTAGTTGCTCTGCTGTCTCTGATCATCCGGTGCCAGATGCGTCAGATGAAGGTCATTAATGGAATAACCTACCACTAAGGGACATCTCCCTGCTCTTTAAAAAAAAATCCTATGTAGTGTAACTGGGTATTTTCAATATCCATGTAGTGCAATACAGTAATCCTTTTAAAAATCCTGCTAGGGTCTTAGCCTCAAGTAATACCTTGTGGCAGTGCATTTCACAGGTTAGCTTGGTATTCTGTTGGGTTTTTTAATTTTTTTTTATCAGTTTCAAATTTGATACCTTTTAATTTTATTGTCCCCTTGTTCTTATGAGCTGAGTAAATAGAAACACCCAATTGTCTTCTCTATGTTATTCATTATTTTGTATACTTCCGTACTGTCCTCCTTGATTAACATCATATAATGTTCACATAGGTGTCTTATAATTCTGTTTTTATTTATTATTTCAACCAATTACCTGGTACTGAAGTAAGGTTCGGTGCTCTGTAGTTCATAGGATCACCCCTGAGCAAACTCAGTGGAACCAACACGCAGTGGATTTGCTCAGTACAGGGGAGAATCCCGGGGATTTGCTCAGTAGAGGGGAGAATCCCCAGGCAGTATTCAGTTGGTGTATGTATGCTGCATCCCTCGCAGTCCCTTCATGTAGGTGATGTTCCTGGTGAAGAAAGCCATGGCCAGGAGTGCCTATATGCTCTGACTATTCTTGGCTGTCAGAGTGGTCCCTTAGAGCCACAGAGAGCCAGGTATGAGTAAGAGCAGCTCAAATTGGCCACCAGAACAGGAGAAGTGTAAAGGTGGTATAAAGTTAACTTTTCCTCTGGCTCTCTGTTCCTGTCACAAGCTTAGCTTGGAATGGAGAAACTGGGCCAGTGTGGAGCTTCTATTCAAAGCAGAGTGGAAACCCTATCTACTGGCATTCTTAATTGATTCAGATAGGCCCCAGCCAAGCCACACAAACCTCTCGCCCAATAATTGCCCCTCTCCTAAACAGGTCTAGGCTCTCACTTATTTTAGTCTCTTGTGGGGAGCCTTGGTGGCATTCTGCTCCCTTCTGGTGTCTTCACTGGGCAGATTAGCAGGGCCAGTCCACCTCTGTCAAGGAACATTATTCCTCTCTATCACCTCTCCTTGTGTTCTCCCATCTCTCTTTCCTCTCCCTGAAAGTTTCCCTGATTTTCCCAACTCCTATCCTCAAATTTTCCAACTGATTTTTCCTTCCCCAATTTTAGATGAAGATTTCTTCTGGCAAGTGGCTTTCTCCCTTTAACACTGGTTAGCTGGAGAGTGGCTCTCAGGGCCACTCCCCTACCAATATTAAACCATAGGAGAATAGAGGAGGCAACACTCCACTGGCAACAGGAGCTCTATGGAGAGGCTTGCTATTGGAACTGTTTCTGCAACTGCAATGTATTACTCAGTATACATTGCTTCTCTTCCTTGTCTGTAGTTCTGTAGGCAGAATCCCAGCATGGGGGTCATACTCATGCCCAAACAAAGGTCACATTAACATACTTGCAAAAATTAGCACTACTGTATTACCTAAACATTGAGATGCTCAGCAGTTTTAAAGAGAGAAATTATTTCTTTCTTTTAAAAGAAATGCACTCAAGGCATCCTCAGTGGATGCATTCATTAACCCTTCCCTCCCTCCCCCAAAGGTAGGTCAATGCAGGAAGTGTAAACAGATTGAGAGAGTATCCCTTTAAATAATTTCATCAGCAGCTTGCCTGTTGATAAAGATACCAGCAGAAGACTGGCAGGGAGAGGAGCATATTAAAATCTTACCATCAAATTGCCATGGAGGGATACACGTTTATCATTTAACGTGTTCTTTCCAGAGCCAGGCAGCTTTCGTCAATAATTAATGAATCAACTGAATTACAGGTTGCTTCCCACATAATGAATAGATTCTTCTGCCAGCTAGCATCAAGTAATCCAGGCCTGTTCAGTGTTTGTGCAGTGTGAGTATGAGCAGAGGGTGAAGAGAAGAGGGTGGGGGAGGGGCAAACATTTATCCAGAATTAATAGAGTGGAAGGTAGACTCTTCTTTATATCTGGGTCTAGATGGCAAGAGAAGCCTCCATTGTGCATTGCAGTTTGGATCTGCAGATCGTCTTGCACTCAGCATTGCAAAGTTAATCTATACTTGATGTCATTCTGAATCTCTGGTCAACAGTTGGGTATTTAATGTAATGGCATTTTCTCCTTCTAATTATGGTCTTGGAGGAAAAAATGTACTGTGTGTTAAGTTAATTACTGTTTATAATACTTTGAGCAAAGTAGGCTATTAGCAATTAAAAAGAAGGATGTGTCCTTTATTTTCTACAATTTTAACAGTAGAAGCTGCATTTTATTCGTCATGGGATTTCCAGTAAGACAAAAGAGAGTGAGCAAATGGTCTATCTAATTCTGCAGAAAATCAGATTTTAAAATATCACAACAAACTTTGCAAACAGAGAAACTATGCCATGAATTGACTTCAGTTAAAGCTTGAGAAAGAGGAATGTTTAGAGAATTGTACGTGTCACTTCAAACTGACCAGTTTTGTTACTGAAAAGATAAAGTATGCAACTGGCAAAAAGTCAATAATGATTTTATATCCATTTTCAAGGTGTGACGAGGATACAGAGTCTGTACATGAAGACCAAGCAGCAAGCTCCATCCACAGGTATTTACTCTATATCTTATCCGAAAACCCTTGGCAAGGGATCTGACTTTCTTTCATCCCTATCTATCAGGGATCATCTGTTAATGGTACCCAAAAACTCAAGGATTATCATCACTGAAAATTAAAATTCTTCTAAATTACAGAATAGTTTAGTTTAAGTATTATTGAGATGAAAATCACCCAGGGTATATTTGTGTATTTCTGCTTTTGGACGACACAGCTTAGCATTCCAGACAATTTAAAATTTAGACAATTTAAAACCAACTGTATTTCAATATATTTCTAGAACTGCCTATGCAAGAGAAAGCAACCCACCCAGTAACAATAATAGCTACCCAGACCAAACTTTCTATCCACAACCCATTTCCTTGGGGGAAAAGTTTTGGTGCCTACGAAGTTAACACATCTGGGCCCTGGTGAGCCAAACAGGGAAAAGCCAGTTCTGTAGGTGGGTTCCCAATATAGAGAATTCTGTGTCAACGGGCTGCTCTCTACTAAACTCCTGAGGTGGTCCAACTCAAGCTTCTCTGATAATCTCAGCTGTTGGAGTTCAGACAGGGAGTGAGGTGATCTCTCAGGTAGTCCGGTCACAAATCTTAGGGCTTTATTGGTTAAAACCAACATCCTGGCTTCCACGTGAAAACTGGCAGCCAGTGTAGAGTACAGAGCATGGCCGGTAACCTATTCTCTCATGATGCACTGCTTAATAAGTGGGCAGCCCCACTCTCTCACTAGCTTAAATTTCTGAATAGTTTGATTGTGTAGTTCTATACAAAGTGTATTATAGGAATCTAACTTTGAAGTAACAAAGGCATGGATAACTGCAGCAAGGTCTGCATCTGGGAAGAAAGGTTGTACTCTGCTTGCCAGACAAAGATGAGACTTCTGTCCTAGCCACAACTTTTACCTGAGCTCTCAAGAGTGTCCCAGGGTCTAATTAAACCACCTAGACTGTGATTTGCTGTTATGCATGGTGACCCTTTCCTGCAATCAGGATTCTGATATAATTTTCACCAACTTGTCCAGCTGCCTCCCACAAACTACCAAACTTATCTCATTTTTTCTGGACTAAGATGCGGTGGGGAAGGAGTGTGAGTACTGGATGCCTTCCTCTAGGAAGTGATAGTGACTGCCTGGGAGGGAGTGGAGGGAAGGGCAATGGTATGGCTGGAATCTAGGCTAGGAAAGATGAAGCGGGAACATGTCTGGACATGAGGTAGGAAAAAGAAGGCAGGCATGCTTTTGCTCCTCTCAGCTCAAAACCTGTCCTACTCTGGCTGTCCAAATCCTACTTCATATACCCTTCTTTCTCCCTTATTCCAGCAGACATGGAGGGGATATAGTAGCCCAGAGGAAGGGTGAAAAACTGAGTGGAAAGAGCAAGGAGATATGAAAGGATGGGGAAGGGAGTTTGCTGAATGAGGTCACGGATGTAGGAAGCCACAGTTTGTGTGAGGGGAAAGACCACAATATTAGTAGGGCTACAGCCCAGCTAAACCAATGACTTCTGAAGCCTGTGGCATTGGGTGATGATATGGGAAAAGATGCTTTTGACTTTTAGTATGGGAAGGCAAAAAAGTAGCAACTCTAAGGCCATATCTATGCTGCAAACATTGGTCAATGCAAGTTACATTGGCATAAAGCTGCCACAGTTAGTATATCACTCATGCGTGTGCACTTGACTCCTTGTGTTGGTACTGCATGTATTCATCAGGAGTGCTTGGGTCAATGTGTGGTGCACATTGGATAGGTATCTTAGTATGCAACTCCCCGCCATCTGGAGCACTGTCTCTTGGGAACTTTGGCACTGCATAGTAGGGCAGAAGTGAGTTGCATAGGGGTGACTGAGAGGAAGGGGTCAAGTTCACATCAAGCAGCTTTCTCCATCCTATAATGCAACCCCTATCCCATAATTTTCATGCCTTTTTAAAAATCCCACAAAACCCTGCAGCACTTCTGTCTGTCTGCCATCTCTGACAGAAGCATGGAGCCTGAGCTCCTAAGAGTGTCTCAGGGTCTAATTAAACCTCTCTTCACTATTGCACTATTGTTATGAGAACTGCAAACACAGGACGAACGATCTCTGGTATTTGCAGAACCATAGGAAGAACCTCAGCAGTGTGGGGGACATGACAATTTTGTGGAAGACAGATTGCTGTGGGATGTAGCAAGAACCAATTCAAGGTTGTTGGTGGCACTTACGGGGAAGCTGCAGACAGTAGTGCTGCTTCTGGGCCTGAGAAACAATCTCTGACTCAGGGATCGGCAACCTTTGGCACGTGGACCACCATGGTACGCACCCTGGCTGGCCGGGCCGGTTTGTTTACCTGCCGCGTCCGCGGGTTCGGCTCCCACTGGCCGCAGTTCACCGCTCCAGGCCAATGGGGGCAGCAGGAAGCAGCGGCCAGCACATCCCTCAGCCCGCACCACTTTCTGCAGCCCCCATTGGCCTGGAACGGCGAACTGCAGCCAATGGGAGCCACGATCAGCCGAACCTGCAGACGCGGCAGGTAAACAAACCGGCCTGGCCTGCCAGGGTGCGTACCATGGCCGGCCACGTGCCAAAGGTTACTGATCCCTGCTCTGACTGGTGAGAATGCATTGTAATGCAGGTTCAGGATGATGAGCAGTAGCTGCAGAACATTTGGATGTGAAAGGCCACGTCCCTGGATCTGGATGCCAAGCTCTTCCCAGCTCTAATGCAGGGACTCCAGACTAAGAGATGCACTGACAGCTGACAAGCGAGTGGCGATCACACTGTGGAAACTTGCAACTCCCAATTGCAGCTGGTCAGCAGGAAACCGTTTTGGAGTTGTCATGCGAGTATGTGGGGCCATTAATTGTGTCCTGCTACACAAGACTATGACTCTCAGTACTGTACGTGACATAGTGGGGTTCCCGAACTGTGGTGGAGCAATAGGTATCACGTTATCACTATTTTGGCAACAGATCACCTTGCCCCAGAGTACTTCAACAGAAAGGGCTACTTTTCTATGGTTATGTAACCCTGGTGGATCACCAGGGATGCCTCACTGACATCAGTGTGGACTGGTCAGGGAAGGTTCATGACACTCACATCTTTGAGAACACCGGACTGTTCAGAAAGCTGCAAGTAGGGACATTTTTTCATGACTAGCAGATTACCATTGGTGGTGATAAAATGCCAGTAGTGATCCTGGAGGACCCAGTCTATCCCTTGCTTCCCTGGCTCATGAAGTCATACACTGGCCACCTCAACAACACCAAGGAAAGATTCAGCTACCAGCTCAGCAGGTGCAGAATGGCAGTTGAATGTCTATGGGTGGTTGAAGGGATGCTGGTGATGTTTACTCACGAGATTGGATCTCTGCAAGAGGGGGAAAAAAACAGTGGTTATAGCTACCTGTTGTGTCCTGCATAATATCTATGAAACAAAGGAGGAAAAATTGCTGCCACAGTGGAGATGAAGCGTGTTTCTCCTGAGTTTGCACAGCCAGCCACAAGGGCTATTGGAAGAACTTAATGCGGAGCTCTACAGTCGAAAGAGGCCTTGACAGAGCACTTTAACGGTCAGCCACAGCAATGCATTGTGTGGACTGTGCCCTACCTGTCCTGAAGTTTTGGGGGCTTTTAGGAATTGTATGGTCCTTGGTGTACATTTATTAATATAACACTGTCTGGCAATGTGCCTATTAATTATATGGTGCTTGCTGTGAATTTATAATTATTACACTGTGTTTGTCACTGATCCTATGAGTTTTGTTGACCTCTACAATAACAGGTCGTGGGAGCTTTCAGTAGTGCTATGCATTCTCCAGCATATGTTATGAAGTCATAAAGATCAATTATTTACCAAAAATAGATTTTTATTACATAACAAAACCAGTGCAAAAAAGGTGCAATTAAAAAAGGCATTCAATAAAAACTTCTAAAATAAATTAATGGAACAGAACTTAATAAGGGGACAGAACATTCATATACATTTTGGCTATCCATACAGCAACTGTGACTCTCACAAGTCAGTGTATGTGAAGCTGTGTTTTTTCTACTGTCCCTTGAAAAAGCTCCCTGTCCTTTTTCTGCTGGGACTCCTGGACCTTTCTTCTATCTGCTTTCTTTCTTTCTCCAGGCCGTCTGCAATGTTCACCCTCCAAGTACTCTGTTCATGGTCCAATGCAGCACTAGTTTGCAGGATCTTGATGAACATATCCTCCTGTGTCCTCTTCTTTCTCCTCCTTATCATGGTCAGGCAATCTGCGGATATGGAGGAATGCACTAGTAGCATCTATGGATAAAACATACAGAGGTGTCATTGTCGGTATAGTGACAGCAGAAAGTGCAAGTTAAGTTTCAGAACTTCCTTCCCTTTTGTCCCCTAACATTTAAACACGACATGCTTATGGCTACTTCCGCCTTGGAACACCTGTGCACAACACGCCTATCCAGTCCCAGCCACACTGAGTATGGCCAAGGACAGGTGTAGGGAATGGGGGGTATGAGGAGGGAATTGTTTGGTGGCATGAAACAGTAAAAATTTGGCCCCTATTTCCATGTGTATGAGTGCAAGTTAATAGCACTGAGCACCAGCTCTGTTTTTCCCAGGCAATGGTGATTTTAGCTGATATCTCACTCCCAAGGGTAATGAAGAGAGCACAGTAGTTACTTGTGTCCCTAAGCCACCTGGACCCATACTCTGCTAGCCTGTTTACTGCAGTGGTGCCTGCCGAAGACATCAGAGACTGGTGTGGGAATGTGTCCTATCACAGAGCAATAAGGCTGCCAATACTAGAAATCTTCAGAAGAAGATTGCAGACTACCTCTAAGGGTACGTCTACACTTACCGGAGGGTCCGGCGGCAGGCAATCGATGTTCTGGGATCGATCCCGGAAGTGCTCGCCGTCGACGCCGGTATTCCGGCTCGGCGAGAGGAGTACGCGGCATCGACGGGGGAGCCTCCCTGCCGCGTCTGGACCCGCGGTAAGTTCGGACTAAGGTACTTCGTACCTTAGTCCGAAGTGGGGGGTTAGTGTGGACCAGGCCTAAGAAAGTTGCAACAAGATCTCTCAGGAGAATTCAAGGCACATACCTGTGTCTATAAACCAAGTACTGCTCATGGGCAGCCCAGCTAACTCTCTGCAGGGAATGAAAAGAAGATAACAGCTCCACCTCTCTTAGTTATACTGCTACCTCTTCTAGTATAAGTCAATACCTGTGTTCTGCTATGTTGGGGTCAGGCACCATCTTGGCATTTCAACATTACAATAGGAAATGCCTTCACGCTTACCTGAGGTTCCTTCCCCTGAATGGGGCACACCCGCAGGGAGTTACTGGACTACGTGGCGTCTTGGGCAGATTCTGGCTTACAGCATAGATGGACCCCGCAGTTGTATGTACCCCATCTTCCTCTTCTTTGCTGTTCACAACAAGGGGTCTGTGTCTTGGGCTCGTTGGAGAGATCCATGTCGCTCTGTGGGGTGCAGCTCGTTGTAAAAACAGCAGGGCTGTGGCTTGGCGCCGAATTGACTGTTGAGCTCCCTGGCCTTCTGGCATGCCTGCTGCAGTTCCTTTGCTTTTATGCAGCATTGCTGCTGATCCCTGATCTGCCCATTCACTGCCTGTAGATGTCCATGTTTCTACAACTACGCCATAGCTGCGCTTGAACAGCCTCTTCTCCCCACAGGCCCAGATGTGCATCTAAAGCGTGGCATCAGCATGGTTGGTTGGGCAGTTGCACACAAGAAGGGAGAGCTGCTAGGTGTGCGTGTCAAGTTGGGCAATCAGGAAAAGGCATTTCAAAAATATGCAGGGTTTATAAAGGGAGGGGGGATAGCTTCTGCTCTCCAGGACCACGGGGCTATAGCAGTCAGTGTCAGGCATTGTGGGACAGCTTCTGGAAGGCTGTTAGGGTTGACATAAGTCACGTGGTGTCTGCACTCACACTGTGTCGATCACAGTAGATTGACCATGGTTCAAAGCCATTTGGAGAACTGGTGTTACTGTGTCGCCTTAACAGGATGCTTACATCAGTGAGAGACAAATTTGAATATAGATGTATGCACAACTACGTCAATGAAAGGCAACTTATGTCGACCTACCTTTGTAGTGTAGCTCAGGCCTCACAGTTTACAGGCCCCTAAATTACAGTTGCTTAAATTACTCTATATACAAATGTGTACTCATGAATTTAGCACAGGGGTAGGCAACCTATGGCACACGTGCCAAAGGCAGGACGGGAGCTGATTTTCAGTGGCACTCACACTGCCGGGTCCTGGCCACCGGTCTGGGGGGCTCTGCATTTTAATTTAATTTTAAATGAAGCTTCTTAAACATTTTTAAAAACTTATTTACTTTGCATACAACAATAGTTTAATTATTTATTAAAGACTTATAGAAAGAGACCTTCTAAAAACATTAAAATGTATTACTGGCACACGAAACCTTAAATTACAGTGAATACATGAAGACTCGGCACACCACTTCTGAAAGGTTGCCGACCCCTGATTTGGCATATGGTCTGATAATAAACGGAAGACTATAACGGAGACTTGTTTTATTAACATACACAATGTTTAGCTCATATGTGTCCTTACCCTGGCAATGCTAACATAGCAAATAAAACTGAGATCTTGGCACCAGTCCTCCTCAGTATTGTTCTGAGAGATGGCTAAAATCCTGCTTACACCTTTTGGTTTTATTTTCTTCTAGAGATGAAAACAACAAAGAAAACTATCCCAACAACACTACAGTCTTAGAGGACAGCCAGCCAGCATTACAAGATACCCAGCAGCACGTGGAACAGACAGCTCATGACTGCACACTACGGGTTGGAATGGGCAACTTAAAATTAAGAAAGCCCAAATCCATTGCCAAACTAGAAAATGGGAAAAACCATGAAGAAAGTCAGGTAATAAAATAAAACATATCTATTTCTGCTAGATATTTATGGTGCGGTGTCATAGCAGGAATATGTTTTAAATGCAAAGTGATGCAAATGATAGCATTATTAATCCCTGCTCTGACTCACCTCCACAATGATTTGGGCTATGTATCTGGTACAAGTGACACTGCAGTTGAAGTAATTCTTTCAGTAAGGGAATCATGCGGAATCAGTGAGAATTCCCTGATATAGTGATAGATTCTGAATCCACAACTACTCACTGCTGAGAGTAAGGGTGTCATAGTATGGCCCATAGTGAGGATGTGCAAAATATTTCTCCCTCTGAGTTATCTTCTTGTATTTCCTGGACGTGCTGGAATAACGGCAAGATCTTTCTCTTGTGTGGCTTGTGCTAGAGATTTAGACTGGTGTCTATGTCAAACCACTAAATACTGTAATGGTTTATTAATTCTTAGTTATTAGGAGATATTTGGTAAGATGGCTGGAGGATGTTACATCTCATCCCTTTATCCTGTTCAGTGGGTATGAAAAATTAGTGAAAATAATATACTTAGGGTATGTCTACACTGCAGCTGGGAGTGACTCTCCCAGAGAGGGTAGACAGACTCTCACTAGCAGCACAAGGGGAAGTATATCAGGAAAAGCAGCTGATCAGGAGGGCATAAAGTAAGGGGGAGAGATGATTGATCTCTTACCCTCTTGTTAATTATTTTTCTTGCTGCCCTGAATCTGTGCCCCCTTTCAGTTCTCATGTATGTCACACCTGTATCTCAAACTCACTAAAAGCTAAAGTTGGGCAAATCACCCATTGTCAGCTCATTTGCCCCATTTTTATCTCACCAGTGAGTTTGGCTCAAAGAATTTAACTGAGAACGTTGGTTTAGTTTTGTGTAGTATTTTGTGATCATGTAATTAGATCTCCATAAAATATTGATGCAACTGAAAAGTGCAACATCTGGAGGGGGAAAACCTCCAATAAGCCATGAAGTTTTCCTGTGATACAGCGATTGGATTGGGAAACAAAAAAGTCATGATGAGTTCCACTCCCACCCACTCTTCCCCAGGCCCTGTTTCCAATCAGTGAGAAGTGTGGTACCATTCTGCCCCCACCTCTGAACTGAGCACTGATACAGTATCTCATAGATAACAGAATTAGCACTATGAATATGATTGGTTCCCACATAAAATAAATGTTACTTCATCACAGGAAGTTAAAGTACTCTCATCATTGATTGGGCTATAGTTTGGGCCCCGATCCAGCAGTGAGCTCTCCAGGGACAGACCTCTTTGACTCATTGATTTCAGTGGAGTCTGCCCACATGAAGCAGCTCACTGGATTGAGGCTTTCTGGGGAAAATGTTTCCCAAGGCGCACATTTTACAAACTCCTAGTTCACTCTCATGTAAGAGACTATGCATTCACCTAAGCCCCATCTGCAGGCCCAGTGTGGCTGCATGGACTTCTAGGTTTGTTTTGTTGTTTTCTTGAACCAAGTGTACATCTGGCACCCAGGCTGTTGTTTAAAGTGCTTATGAAAAGTAAGGGCTCTGCTTATAGAAAAGTTCAGAGGCAGTTTTTCAAGTCAAGAGCTCCAATATACTATAACCTTCAAATTCTAAAGCGCTTTGTCTGTTTTAGTAACTGATTTTATCTAATGTGCTTCTTTCCATTCTGACTCTCTGCTTTACTTGAAATTGAAAACGAAGTGTTGTTATTTTTCTAGGAGCTGCTGATTACATGGCAAGTTGCCATTATCTTGAAAAAGGGAAAGAGACTGATGATTTGAAACAGCATGCTACTGTGCACACCTGGGCTCCTTCTAAACATATTGCCACCACCAAGCCTCTCAACAAGCTCACAACTGTACACATAAGGCAGCCAATATGCATCTCACTGGCTCTGCTGCCTAATCATGTTCAATTGAAAATGAAAACGAGAATGCCCTCCAAATAGTGATTAAGCCATTCTAGTTCAAGTGATTCCCTATTTTTATTGATACAGAATGTTCCTTTAATGACATCCTCTCCCCAATTTCACTCCTACAATGAGTGAAGAAGCGTTTATTCAAATCATGACAATATCTAATTACAGATTTTGCTTTGACATACCAGAGATTTAATTTTTATTCACATCTCTGTGTGAGTAGCTACTAAGCTCTTAACAGTTACAACATCTTGAGCTGCTCCTGGCAGAATTTAGCTCTTTAATAACGGATAATTGGTGCACTTATTCAATACACAGCAATCTGTATGTATAGGGCCAGATTCTATAAGTTTCCACCAGTGGAAACCCAGATGCATGGCTATGGTAGTGGAAAGGCTGTGGAGAGGGAGTGGTATCGCCAGGGCTGGCTCCAGGGTTTTGGTCGCCCCAAGCAGCCAAAAAAAAAAAAAAAAAGTCGCAATCACTATCTGCGGCGGCAATTTGGCGGGAGGTCCTTTGCTCCCAGCGGGAGCGAGGGACCGTCCGCCGAATTGCTGCCAAATACCTGGACCTGCCGCCCCTCTCCGGAGAGGCCGCCCCAAGCACCTGCTTGCCAGGCTGGTGCCTGGAGCCGGCTCTGGGTATCGCTGTATCCATAAAAGAATAGGGCAGAAATTACAGGTGAACTGGTGCTGGGACAGGTTGCAATGGCAGAGGTAAATCCTAGAAAAGTAACAGGATGTCAGACTAAAGAGTGAAATAAAAATAGCACATGGCCAAAAATAAATCTATAAATGTCAATATGCCAATACCAGGGCCGGCTCTAACTTTTTTGCTGCCCCAAGCAGCAAAAAAAGAGCGCCACCCTGCCGAGCCCCCCCGCTGAGCGCCGTGCCACTGGAACCCCCCCCGAGCGCCGCACCCCGCACTGCCCCCCCGCCGAGCGCCGCGCCACCGGAAGCCCCCCCTCCCCCGAGGGCCGCGCACCGCACTGTCCCCCCGCCGAGCGCCGCGCCGCCGGAACCCCTCCCTGAGCGCCGTGCCCTGTGCCGCCCCCCCGTCGCGCGCCGCCGGAGCACCTCCCCCGCGCGGAATGCTGCGCCGCGCTGCCCCCCGCCACCCCAAGATTGGCCGCCCCTTACCAGGTGCCGCCCCAAGCATGTGCTTGGTTGCCTGGTGCCTGGAGCCGGCCCTGGCCAATACAAGAAGCTTACAAGGATGGGAGTAGGGGGGAAGCAAACTAGAATACCTGGCAATGAAGTGATCACATTTTCAAAAGACCTCAGCACTCAGTTCCTGTTCTTGCCAGTGGGAGCTGTTTAGTGTTGCACACTACTGAAAATCAAGCCACTCAATAAGATGTCCAAAAGTGAGCCTGAGTTCTTTTGAACATATAGCCCATAATGGGCATTGCTGAAACTTGAACAAATTTCAGAGATCAATGGGATACTGGGATATGTGGCTATGAACTGAACAGGAAGGACAGATATAGGTCAGAAGTGGGAGAGAAGCATGAAACCTAAAAGATTTCATAGAACTATGTCTGGTCAATTTTGATGGAATTTTTTCTAGGAAAAAAAATGGAAACAAAGCATTTCAGAGTGGAACCTTCTGATTTTTTTATTTTGAAAGGACTCTTTGTTTTTAAAATTATTTTATATTGGTTTGTAGTTTGTGTATATTAACTTTTATTTTATTTTACATTTTAATTTTAAGACAATTATTAAGCCCTTTTTTAAAATAATATAAAATAAGATAATACAGTAAAACAACATACAAATAAAACGAAATAAAATAAAAATGCAAAAACCCAAAAACATTTTTATTAACTCAAAACAAATTTTTTCAGAAATTTCATTTTGTGACAATTATCAAAATTTTGATTTTTCATTCTGATAATTTTGAAATGCCAGAATTTCCTGTAGATAGAAATTTTGACCAGTGCTATGTAGAATCTAATGTGATAACATGTCTGAGTGAAGAGAACCATGTAGTAGAATCTGTACAGACACAAATCCCACGTGATAAAGACACAAATATACTAGTAGGCAGGGCCGGCTCCAGCATTTCTGCCGCCCCAAACAAAAAAAAAAAAAAAAAAAAGCCGCGATCGGCAGTGGCAGTTCAGCGGCAGGTCCTTCGCTCCTCTAGAGGGAGTGAGGTACCTGCCGCCCCGAATTGCCGCAGGTGCTGTCCCTCTCCCTTGGCCGCCCCAAGCACCTGCTTGTTAAGCTGGTGCCTGGAGCTGGCCTTGCTAGTAGGGAGTATTGTAGCCTGCTATAAATGTGGTTTAGAGACAATTTTGCACGTAACTCAGGAACTAGACCATAGAATTTAATAGAGAATAATAGCCTTTCCATGGACGTTTTGAGCTGTACTGTAGAATTTAATAGCAGGTATAAAATTCTTGATAAATCCTATTTGACAGTTCACAACACTTATATAGAAATTATCATCTTCTGTTTAAAATCTATAGATGTTTTTCTGTAAGGGTATGAAGACCCTGGCATAAATCCCACCTAACAGAAAGCCTAAGGGGCGGGCAGAGTGACATCACAACCTATCCTCCCTTAATGCGAATCCATTCTAGGGAATATGGGCAGGGGCATCAAGCACAAGGAGGTGAATTTATATCTCCATCAAGCAGTTTGAGTGCACCAGGGAGAAGGTTCAGGGAAGACTTGATCAGACTCTATAAGAACCTACACAGGGAGCAGAAATTTGACAATACAGGGCTGTTCAATCTCTCAGACAAAGGTATAACAAGAACCAAAGGCTGGGAGTTGAACCTAGACCAATTCAGACTGGAAATAAAGTGCATTAATGAAGAGGGTACTTAACCATTGGAGAAACCTACCCAGGATTGTGGTGGATTCTTTATAACTAGAAATTTTTAAATCAAGATTGAACGTTTTTCTAAAAGATATGCTCTAGCTCAAGTGCAGCTATTGGATTTGAAGCAGGAATTAATACAGGGAAGTCCTGTGCAGGGCCGGCTCCAGGCACCAGCCTGGCAAGCGGGTGCTTGGGGCGGCCACTCCGGAGGGGGCGGCACGTCCAGCTATTCGGCGGCAATTCGGCGGACGGTCCCTCACTCCCACTTGGAGCAAAGGACCTCCCGCCGAATTGCCGCCGCAGATCACGATCGCGGCTTTTTTTTGGCTGCTTGGGGTGGCCAAAACCCTGGAGCCGGCCCTGGTCCTGTGGCCAGAGTCCAGCAGGAGGTCAGAGTAGATCATCACAATGGGTCCTTTCTGACCTTAAAATCTGTGGATCTATAAATGGTTACTATGGTCCATATCTGTTTTGTTTCCCTGAGCCACTCTAGTGATTCTGTAGTATTAATCTATTATAAAATCAAATGTTATGGACCATTGAAATACCAAAATCAAGTATGTACAGTATATATTCTGGAGAGACAATATAAGAAGTGAGGTTGTGGAATTCAAAGTCTGCTTTTCTTGATTAATCCCCTTCCTCTGTAGCTCATCTTTGATGCACATTAACATGAATTTGGATTATGAAATGATTCACCTTAAATTCTTTACTGATACTGAAATATAAAATAGCACTGAGCTCACCAGCTAATAAGTAGAGCAAATAACAGTCCTATTTCTTAGTCTAATCACCAGGGTGAAGGACTAAGAAAAGTAAATGGTATCTTGACACAAATCACAAGAGACAGAAATGCAGAAAACTGCTACATGAAATTCAGTACTTTGGTATAAATTAAATACATTAATGCCAAAGCACTCCTATTAATTCAACATTAAAGTTGTGGTTTTAAACACACGAGAGTCAGAGAACTGAGTAATGGAGCTACGTCAATATACACCAGCTGTGGGTGGCTTAGGCATGAAATTCTCACCAAGGTTTTAACTCTGCATCCTGCATAGATATATTTTAATAGCATCTTTCATGACTTGATCATAGCCACTGATCAGTGAGGTAAAAAGAAAACTGGGTTCTCTGAGAAGGAGAAAGCACGTGGTTTCCATGTCTGGTCAACCTTTTCTAAGGGCAGGGCACTCTGCCTGTGGCCTTCTAGAACTTGCGCGAAGTAAAAATGTTGCTGGACGGAGCCCAGGGTGAGCCTTGCATTGTCGTGCACCCCCAAAGTTTTCATTGTTTGATTTCCATATAAACCACTTGCAGCTTTTTATAACTTTTTAAAGGAAATACTATAATGATACCTATTTGTACACTACCTATTTCTTACCCTGTTTGGAGTGGTAATAAAAGACCTTGGTTGACATAGTTTTATAGCACAATGACACTGTATATGATTAGTTGATTCAACTGCTTTTTTGGGTGGGGTGGGTTTCAAACTGCCTGTTCTCCCCTTGGGGTGTCTGGACCCTGACTGTCACTTAGCCATGACACCTTGTGCTTTGATACTATCAGATTTCATAAGTCAAAGAAAGTGGGTCCAGTTCAAGATTTGGATGGGAGATCTGTGTTAAATTGTACAGATGGTTCAGCAGAAGACATTCTTCCCTCCAGGTCTGTACAAAACAGCCTCAGCATAATAGCAGGAGGGGACACGGCACTATCAGAGATGCTCTCTTTCAGGTGAAATGTAAAACCGAAGTCCTGAACACACATGGTTTATGAGTAGCCAATTGCATCTTTCTAAGAATAGTGTCTGTCATTTTAGGATTATGTTGTAACCCTAACAGAAACAAACTTTTGAATTTTAGGCAATTTTGTAACAAAATTGTGCTTTTGTGGTGCAACAAAATCCAACCTTTGTGTGTCAAGGGGATTCAATAGTATTATATTTCATTGTAATGTATTTGTTTCTTCTTATCTTTGGGTTAAGATTTATGAATGTGTTGCACGTGGTAAATGGCAGGTGAAAAAGAGAAACCTCTGGTCACTGCCGAGAAGACACAGTGCTGTATAATCACTACTGTGGTATTTGCTGTATCCTTGACACAATATTCAGGCAGCCAAAAATATCATTCTTCTTAAAAAATCTGAAGATAAATCAGTTTGGGATATTCTTTTTTCCTTCCATGAGCTAAAACTTCTGGAAGAGAGACATAAAACATCCTGACGTGCTGGGTCCCTGTTCTGCCAGTGCCTTTCAATTACTGGGCAAAAATGAAATAAATTCTGAAAAATAAATGTGTACATGTTTAAGTGAATTAAGTTGGGATTCTGTTGCCTTTCAATTCAGTGTCACTTGGTCTGGTTTCATTGCCCCAGTCACAATAAACTGAAACTGATGATGGTGGTATCAGGAAGTCCAAGAGATATTGCATGGCTGAGAGTTGCTTATGAGAGGAAGGGAAGACTTTTACAGTTACACAAGGGGACAGATTTTGCTGTTCTTTACAAAGGATCTTCCCTGTGTGCTGAAGTCTTATGGTCCATATCAGCCTTGGAAGTTTGAACTAGCTAATCTAGTGGTGGAGGATAGACAGTGGAGCACAGAGGGTTTTGTGACTTGACTGAAACTTAGGAGATGTCTGTTTAAGTGCAACTTCTGCTACAGACTTACTGCATGTCCTTGGGCAAGTCACTAACTCTTACCAAGCCTCAGTTCCCCATACATAAAATGGTGATGATAATACTTCCTTTCTTCAATATTTTCTCATGTAGATGGTAATCTCTTTGGGGCCGGGACTATTTCTCACTACATGTACGTACAGCGTCTAGCACAGTACAGCCCTATTCTCATCTGGGGCCTCTCACTGCTGTTGTAACACAACTAATAGTAAAATATCTATTCTGCCCAAGGACTATCAAACATCCGAAGGTTTGCGGGTAAATAGAGTCAGCTGACCTGGTTCAGCCTGATTTTACCTTGAGCTTTAATTAAAACAGTTGTGTTGACCTATTCTGTCTCCAAGAGTATATCATCATTTTATATAACCCAGGGAAAATCTTGTTTAGATAATAATGGAAAAACTGGAACAGCTGCAAAAAGTGCCAGTTACTGTAATGTGGATCTCTGTTACCATTTTTGGATAAAATATTATCCATTCAATGCTAAACTAAATTAAATAAATACAGGGGGATCTATGTCATAAAGCTCTGAAGGACATTTTTTAAAAAGGAAAATAACAAACAAGGTTTCTTAGTAATACCATGAAAGTCAAGTAGCATATTATCTTGCCCAGAACAAATGGTAGTTGGCATGCAACAAAGCCATCTTATACATGAATCAAAAATATTGTTATAGTGTCCTAGGCTGCTGCAGTAAACATAGTGGCAGTAGATCTTGCAGGTTCTCAATGATTGCTTCTTGGACTTGAGGTTCTATCCTGAAGTAGAAACCACAAGTACAATCTCTTCTTATTAGCAACTTGAGGCCTGATTCCTGTCCCACTTACTCCACTCTGAATCAGGAATAACTCTATTGAACTCATCCCTCAGCATAAAAAACTTGAAAGGGACATCAATTCAGAGTATCTCCTGAGCAGAGACATTTTTGAAAGTGCCTTAAATTCTGTAGTTTTTGAATAGGCAGCGGTGTGAACAGAAATGTGTTCATGTAAAGACATGTTCCCAATATAATGTACATTTAAACAAACCTCATGGGTAGTGTGTCAGACACAGGACAGACAGAGAAGCAAATGAAAATAGGCATTTTTGCTGTTGAAGCAGTAGGGGTCTCTGATGAGGTGTATGAACCCTAAATGTCAACCACCAAAAATAGGTTGATGACAGTGCTACATTTGTAATGAAAGAGGTGCCAGGACCAAGCAATTTTTTTTTTTACTTTCATAACTGATGAGGCAAGACCAGAGGTGCCAAGACTCCTGGCTCAGCCCTGGTACAAATTAAGCACTGGTTGATGGACAGAGTGTCTCCCTCCACTCCTGTGACTAATTGCCAGAGTAGTAACAGCTGGAGTGAAAGCCTTCCAACCAGGCAGAAGGAATCAGCTGACAGAGAGGCTGAGAAGTACCCTGAGGAAACTTCTCAGCAAGGGCTGGCAATGAACCACCTAAGGTACAGACCCAGCAACCCCCATGGAGGGTGAGGTGAGATTGCTGGGAACAGCAGCTAAGTGGATTTCTTCCCCTTCACCCTACAAGGTAGGGGAAAGGGTTGGACTATGTAGTCAGACCCTTAGTTTAGGACAGGGAGCTAAAGAATAGCCAACACTGGCCAGAAAATAGGAGAACAAAGTCTTAAAGGGCCAGAGTACCCTTCCATTACCCCTGGATAGAGAGGAGGGGGCTTCATTCTGCAAACTTTTCCATGAGTAGTCTCACTGAAGTCATTTGGTGGATTTCTAGGGTTGGGCCCTAAAACAGCAGCAAAATAAAATACTTTAGCAGTGGAAACAAACATGTTGCTGTGCTAAGTACATTGATTTTCAGATTTCTAAATTGCTAGCATAATAATGGATAATAAAAAATAATAATGGAGAAGAAAAAATTTACTTGCCCTTTCAAATTGTCAGAACACTGTATCAACTTAACTAGTCTTTATAACACCCCTGTGTGATAGGAAGGTATTTTTACCCCATTTTACAGATAACAAAACTGAGGCAGAGACTGGTTGAGTGACTAATTCAAGTCAACAAAGCTAGTTATTGAGAGCCTGATCTTAAAACTCAAGCCTTCCTAATTCCCAGTCCTGGATTTCATTCACGAAACCAAACTGGCTTTCCCCCCACCCACTGGCAAGGTGACTGAATCAACAGATTCTGTCCCACTCACCTTCCCTCACTCTAAAGTAAGATTTTACTAGTAAATTAATAACAATATTAACATGCCTGAAAAAATCAGTTGCAAATTTGGAAGCTGATCCTACAAACCCTTACTCATATGAACCAATATTACTTTTGTGAGTCAGGGTTTTCAAGATGGGACCCATACTAGAAATCTTTCTTGTTATTTGATTGAATGATCTTGAATCAAATATAAATATTTATAGATGAACATATTGAGCAGTAAGTGTAGGACACATATTGATGTCTGCTGTCTAAATAATGAATTAATAGAAACAGAAGATGGGTAACAAATTTGTCCCATTGGTGTCTTTTTGTACAGAATCTGCTTTCAAAAAACATTGTACAATAAAGAATGACAGTGCTTTGGGACCTTTTATAGTTATTGCTATCCATTTGTTATTACCATCTTTATGCATCGGGGAATAACTCTTTAAAAAATCAGTATAGAACATTCCACACACCCCCCCCCTCCACAAGCTTTCAGTTTCCTACAGCTGTTTTTTTTTTTCTTTTTACGCAAAATGTTCACATCAGCCAGGCCAGTGCTGACAGGGTGCTCTGTTGGTTTCTGCAGGAGATGGAGAATGCATTGCCAGTATTCTCAGAATGTCAGGGGAAAACAGGAATGTCCGCTAATGACTACACCCAGAATGTGGCTTTCAGATGCCAGGAAACAGTCGTGAGACTTCAACCAAGGTAGGCTTTAACTGCAAGAAAGGCCAATGTGTGTGTATGCTGCCTGCTGTATAAAATATTCAAGTTCCTGACTTTCATTGGCAGTTGTATCCTTTATTCTGAGTCCTAGAGCTGTTCGCAGATAGTAAAGCGGTTGGAGATAACCTACTTTAACTTTAAATTTCCAAGCAAGATGAACATCTTTTCCCTCATCTTAATTCAGAACTTTCAATTCCCTTGGACCAGTTTCAGAAACATCCTGACACTTTCCCCTCCTCCCTTGCCTCACTGATTCTCAGATCTATATTTCTACTGAGAAGTCAGGGAATGACAAGCGCAGGCATAGTTTTGATACTATGATTCACTTAGGGATAAATCAGGCCCTGAATTCAGTGGAATCAGTCTGGTTCCATCAGGAAGGGTTCCATGCAGTGCACCCACACCCCCTGTTCATCTCAGAGCTCCAGGAGGATTCCCTGGGCCCTACACAAGAGGTGTTTTCAGTGCAGGTGACTACACAGATTCATGACCTAACTCACTCCCATTGAATGGGGCACAGCAGCCTGGGAGCTACTGTAGCCAAAGATCCATAGCAGCTATGAAGCAGACTAGAGGAAGGATTCCTTTCTGTTTCTGCCTACATAACCTCCCCAGTGTCCAATGTGTTCGTGTTGGTTATGTCACAAGGAGAAGATTTGGGCCTTATTGACAGGATTGAATTTAGTGTTGAAGATTACACTGTGCTGAACCTGCAGTTCTTGGATCACCACTTCAAACATCAGTCTGAAATACCAGATCTCTTGCTTAGAGGATGGCTCAACAACACTAAGCTGGGTATAATGGTTCTCTTGGGTGAACGTAAGAGGGTCTGTCTTGTATATTTTCTTTGTTCCCTGTCTCAAGTGGCTCCCTGCCTTTTTAGTACTGTTAGTGCCTGAGTCAGGAGACGGTACCGACCCCAGTCACTCTGAAGTCCCTTGTGCGAACTGTTCATAAAAACACTCTGAGCAGTGTCCCTACTGCACATTGCTGGAGAGTATTAGCCAATCTATGCAAGAGGCCAAGTGGCAAGAAGAGTCAGGAAAAGAATCACTTTTTAGAGGGCCTGTAGGAGCAGCTTTCTGCCTCAGAGTGCTGGATGGGTCAGGGGATAGCTAATGGAAATATATAGTGCTTTTCCCTTCTCAGGCACTGGTTCAAATTGGGACTAGGTTAGTAGTGACAATTCTACTCTGATGGCAGTTTGGTGCTTTATGCGAAATAAGCTGATTGCCTCCAGTTATGTTTTTAGTAGGCAACCATCCCAAATGACATTAATTCACACTCTTGGGCGCAGTCTTAACAGAGTGGCCGAGGATTTAATTGGCTTTCAAAGTGAACTGCTTTCAGCCTCTACTTCTGGTACCCCCAATATAAGTTGATGCACAGTAATGTGGACTAGATCTATTGAGACTTACGCTGGTCTAATACCTGAGGGAGGGCATTAATAAATTCTTCAAGGGACAGTGGTGCAAAAATGCTACAACCTGTCTTATGTCAGGGTGGCCATAGAGGGCTAGCACAGGCTAAAAAGTGAGTGCTGCTGGTGAGTGGGGGTATGTGATCCTGACAGAATCAGGGAGGGTGCTGATGCCAGCAGTACACCTTGGCATAGGCCTGTATTTCAAAGCTGTTTAGGTGGCTAACTGCCATTGATTTCAGTGGGTATTAGACAGCTAAATACATTTGAGGATCTGGGCCACAGTTCCCCTGGCAGGAAGCTGCTGCTTGCCTTGACTGTGCTAGAAGGAGGAAGTAGTAACACCACCTGTTCCCCACTGAGGTGAGTTCTTGGGACTTAGCTATCAGTAGAAGGTGTAATTCATAACTCCCTGCACTATGTTAAGTGAATCTGTCCTCTGGTATCTAACATGTATCAGTTTTGCGAACTCATGTTCAATCTCCCAATTTGAACCAGTGTCTTAAGAGTTGAAAACCACTATGCATTTTCATTAGCTGTGCCCTGACCCATGTCCTTGGTAGCTAAACAATGCTTAGGAAGTTTTTTCTGACACAGAAGCTTAAATGAACATACCACAAGGCAACAAGGCTAAGAAAATGACTTGTTATGGTCATTCCTCTTGTTAAAGTTTACTTAAAATACTGAGCATAATGGCATCTCTCATTTCAGAATTCAGATACTTATAGCACAGCGTTTCTCAAACTGGGGTGAGCGTCCCCAAGGAGACTCCAGGGGGTCTGTGGGACCCACTCAGAAACTCTTCCCCCCTTCTTCAACTCCTTCCTTTCCCACCCAGGCGCGCCTCCAGCACGCTCGAGAATAGGCTTACCTGTCCTGGCTCCCCGTTGCTCCCGGAAGTGGCAGGCACGTCCCTGCGGCCTGGGCTGGGGCAGGGGTGCAGGAGGGGAGGGGGATGTGGCACTTACCTCAGGGCACTCCCGAAAGCAACTGGCATATTCCTCTGGCTGTGGCTCCTAGGTGGGGGGGGGCAGGGGCTCTCCGCACACTGCCTCCGCCTCGAGCGCTGACTCTGCAGCTCCCATTGGTCAGGAACTGCCAATTACAGTAGAACCCCTATTTTAATTAATTAACGAATGGTAAGAAATATATACAGTGTGCCTATTACAATCTTGCTAATGGATTGTACTACATCAAACAGTACTGTACATGCATACTGTGCTGTTAGTGTCCCTGTAGTCATTGGTGAAATAAATTACTGAAGGTCAGTACACCCACACTCTGTGTGTGGCACCTCTGCTCACTGCTTAAGCACATATACCTGTACCTGGTTGATCAAGAGATAAAAATGGTTCATCGAACCAGTCGTTCATGAAATGAGGGTTCTACTGTTTAAGTTCCTGTTTTCAATTGTTTATAACTTTGAAAAACTTGAAGCATCTGGGCTGAAATATTCCATGGTGAATGGTTGTCTCAGGCCAAAAAAAAAAAAAGGTTGTGGGTTTTTGTTTGTTTGTTTTAACTTTGAGCAAAATTGGTTCAGCTATTTCTGAGAATGAGGCTAAAGGAAAATATATTGTATTTGCCAATGTTAAAAATTCTTACAGCTCTTTTGTCGAGAAGCTCTACAATATTGCCAGCTCTTGCAGTTTACTGCAAGTCTTGTGATATTAGGTGATTTTTCTTAATGTCTCAGATCCTGGAGTCAAGTGATTATGTCAGGGATTGTCTTTTATTCTGTGTCTGTGCAGAGCCTCGCACAGTTTGGTCAAGGTGCATGACTAGGGCTCCAAGGCACTATGTTAGTACAAATAAATAAGAATAAAAAGAAAAAGTAGTTGTAGTATTTTTAAATCTCATATTTTTAAAACCAGTCTCATGATTTTTGGGACCTGACACATTTTTTTTGGATACTCAGGTTTGGCAATACTAGCTGTAGCATGTCCATGCTTTGGAGCAGGGTTTTGAGATTTGGCAGGTGGGTCACCCTGAAGTCAGAGAGTTGCCTTTTGTTGTCCCTATGAAAATCCATCCAACTTTGCTGAATTATAAATCTCTGAAAACCACTGTTTGTACATGTACAATAAAGATTTGTTAGAGGCGGGTAACAAAATTCTCTGAACATGCTGTTTCCACTGAGCATGCTCCATCCTTTCAGAGCTCACAGAGTATAATCTAGCCAAGGGCTGAGTAGGACTTTTCTCGTAATTGCTCATTGTGGTAGCCAGGTCCACTGTGGTACTGGGCACCAGAACTAGGAGTAGGGATACTCTCTCTCCTGTGCTCTCAGTGCTCCCTATGCTGGCACCCAGGCAGTTTGGAGGAGGAAGCTGCCTGACTGAAATGCAACAGGGTGAGGAGTGGGGTGGGGTTAGGGGGAGAAGGACAAGTATGGGGAAGAAGCAGAAGGGGAATGGGACAGGAGCAGAGAGGGATATGGCCCTGCAGGAGGAAATAGGAGTGTGGCATATGCATTATGATATGGTCTTTGATTGCATGGTCACATACTATTTTTCCCAGGTCAATGGGATTGGGCAAACCTCAACATTTTTAATGGAATTCAGTTCAGCTACCCCTCATAAAGCCCTCCCCTTCAACTCTTTCTACCTGATCCATATTAAACCTCACTCACTCTTTGAAACTACTGTTCCCCAACAACCCTCTTAACTGTGTTGATCCTATTGCAAGTTCTCATAAGGTCTTCAGTCTCTGTTGTGCTTTAGATGGCTTCTCTATTCCAGTTACATATGCTCTGGGACTTCTTTGGTTAAAGCACGTATGACTGCATTTTTCACAAATGATCAGATAAATTAATCCAGATAGAACAATAAGGCTTTAAGGACTCTGCTTTCCTGGTACTTTCCCTATCGCTAATTGCTTCTTCAGTATCTTGCTCAGTGGAACAACTTCCTCCTCCTTCTTCCTGTTACTTTCAAGGTCTTCTTCTGAGGTCTGTCACTGGCATTCTCCACTTCTTCCTCCAGACGCTGTCCTTTGACATCCATACCTGTTTGTAAACTTTAACCAATATCCTTACATTGACAACTCCTAGATCTGCCTCTCCAGTTGTGACCACTCTCCCTCTTTTATGACTCAGATCACTGTTATCTCCTCTCCAGAGCTTAATTACTTGCTATGTCTATGCATTTGTTTCCTTTCCTTCTCCTCATCCTCTACTCTTAGCCCAAGCTTCTCATCTCTATATTCCTTTTCTGTCCTTCTCTTACCTGCTTTTGTTCCTTCTTTCATGCAGTTTCCTATGCCTGGTAATCCCCTTTCTTCACCTGTCTATAGGGTTGCCAATTTTCTACTTGCACAAAACGGAACATCCTTGCCCCGCCCCTGCCCTGCCCCTCCTCTCCTCCAAGCCCCCCCTCTGAGGCCCCGCCCCTTTCACTTCATCCCCCCACCCTCTGTTGCTCACTCTTCTCACCCTCATTCACTCGCTCATTTTCACCGGGCGGAGACAGGGGGTTGGGGTGCAGGAGAGGGTGAGGGCACTGGCTGGGGGTGCGGGCTCTGTGGTGGGGCCGGGGATGAGGGGTTTGAGGTGCAGGCGGAGGCTCCAGGCTGGGGGTGGAGCTGAGGGGTTTGGAGTATGGGAGGGAGCTCCGGGCTGAGCCAGGGAGTTGGGGTGTGGAAGGTGTTCTGGGGCTCTGGGCTAGGGATATAGGTTCTGGGATGGGGCCAGAAATGAGGGGTTCAGGGTGTGGGAGGGGGGTCCGGGATGGAGCAGGGGTTTGGAGTGCGGGTGTGTGTGTGAGGGCTCCAGCTGGGGGTGCAGGCTCTGGGGTGGGGCTGGGGATGAGGGGTTTGAGGTGCAGGAGGGTGTTCTGGGCTGGGCTCAAGGGGTTCAGAGGGCAGGAAGGGGATCCAGGTCTGTGGGAGGGGGTCAGGGGTTTAGGCTCCGGGCAGTGCTTACCTCAGGCAGCTCCTGGAAGCAGCGGCATGTCCTCCATCCAGTTCCTACATGGAGTCATGGCCAGGCAGTTCTGTGCACTGCCCCGTCCGCAGGTGCCACCCCCGCAGCTCCCATTGGCCATAGTTCTCGGACAATGGGAGCTACGGAGCTGTCACCTGGGGCGGGGGCAGCGTGTGGAGCCCCCTGGCTGCCACTACATGTAGAAGCCCGATGGAGGACATGCTGCTGCTTCCGGGAGCCATGCGGACGCCACAGCAGGCAGGGAGCCTGCCTTAGCACTGCTGCGCCGTCAACCAGACTTTTAACGGCCCAGTTAGCAGTGCTGACCGGAGCTCCCAGTGTCCTTTTTTGACCAGGCATTCCGGTAGAAAACAGGACATCTGGCAACCCTACCTGTCTACTGTCCTCTACTAAATCCTTTCTCAAAAATCTTGTTTTACATAAAGCTATGTAAACATTGTGATATGTGCACTTCTTATCCAAATGACTCCGTTATCTTATGGCCTTTACCCTCATCCTTCCTCCACTCCCCAGTGTTTGTTGTCTCTTAATTTTTGCATTAAATTAATCCTTGATCGTGCAATAGGACTCACCCAGGAGGACACTTACACTTGCATGTTCACAGTTGCAAGACCATGAGCCTTAGTTTATAAACTCTTTGGGGAAAGGACTAGGGGTGAGATCTGTGCTGCACCTCTGAGCAACCCTTGGAGGTGGCTTTTAGCCACCTTTGCAGCTCTGCAATCATGGACTGCACCAGGAGCTGGATAGGCCTCCAGTATAATTTAGATAGCCCTGGGGTCCTGTTCAAGCTACGGCAGCCTCCCTAGAATCTCCTGTAGTGCTGCCTGGAAGTGCCACAGCACTGTACAATGTGGTCTTAGCCTGATATACCCTTCCCTCCCCCAGTCCCATCCCCAGCACACTCACGATGATAGGGCTTGTGAGAGGGTCCTCAGAGAAGGCAGCCTTATGCATGCTTTCTTTAGCTCCTACTGGGAAATCCTCCCCAGCAAGTCCTGGGGCTTTGAGGGCCCCTCTACACTGCTCTGACTCTTTCAGGAAATGTAAAGGGGCAGAGCCGGGGTGAGAATCTCACTCTGAGTCTTCATCTGTTTTGTTAAGCAGAATGCATATCTATGATGTTATATAAATAATATGGTCACGTAGCACAAGCGGGCTTAAAAACCAATGACACTACCCAACATGAATGCTATAAACAAGTCATGGTAAGGAACAATGGTCTGGCCTGATGATTGACTGATGTTATAGACATAATAGCATCGTGAGTCAGGGAAAATATTGTATTTCATTGCTTTGAGGGAATCAATTATAAATTACATTGCAGTTCTCTAAAATCCACTGCTGTGGATTAGATTGTCAGAGACAAAATTGCCAGAATTAAATTTCCTTTTTGAGTCTTTCTTTTAGGACATTCATTTATCTATGGTGAGAGGAAGAGGCAATTCCAAGTGTCTGCAGATAGGTTGGGTATTTGATGTAGGTATAATCCCTGCTCATCTGAAAATACCTGGTGCTTTCTGCTTGCAGTATGTTCATCATTGCATTACCATCATTATCATTATTAGCAGAAAAGAGGTGTAATACCTTTGCTAGTACAGAGTTGTCAACCTAAACAATCTGACTGAAAATATAAAAAACTGACATCAAATTTATAAATAACTAATTGAAACACATTGCAAACTCTGCCTCATAAAAATGAGCTGCATGTAATAAACACCAAACTAGGAGATATCCCCTTTCCAGCATTATTTACTCATTCTTTACTCAAAATTCAAGAGGATTCCTGCCAGAATGGAGAATGTTATCAGTAGTTATCAGTGGTTCACAGTCATGCTGGAAGGGCATAATGAGTGGGGTCAGTTCAGGGTCTGGTTCTGTTCACTATCTTCATCAATGATTTAGATAATGGCATAGAGAGTACACTTATAAAGTTTGTGGACAATACCAAGCTTGGAGGGGTTGTAAGTGCTTTGGAGGATAGGGTTAAAATTCAAAATGATCTGGAAAACTGGAGAAATGGTTTAAAGTAAATAGGATGAAATTCAATAAGGATAAATGAAAAGTACTCCACTTAGGAAGGAACAATCAGTTGCATGCATACAAAACAGGAAATGACTGTCTAGGAAGGAATACTGTGGAAAGGGATCCGGGGTTCATAGTGGACCACAAGCTAAATATGAGTCAACAGTGTAACGCTGTTGCAAAAAAAGCAAACATCCTTCTGGGATGTATTAGCAGGAGTGTTGTAAGCAAGTCGCGAGAAGTAATTCTACTGCTCTACTCCGCAATGATTAGGCCTCAACTGGAGTATTGTGTCCAGTTCTGGGCACCACATTTCAGGAAGGATGTGGACAAATTGGAGACAGTCCAGAGAAGAGAAATAAAAATGATTAAAGGTTTAGAAAACATGACCTATGAAGGAAGATTGAAAAAATTGGGTTTGTTTAGTCTGGAGAAGAGAAGACTGAGAAGAGACATGACAACAGTTTTCAACTATGTAAAAAGTTGTTACAAGGAGGAGGAAGAAAAATTGTTTTTCTTAACCTCTGAGGATAGGGCAAGAAGCAATGGGCTTAAATTGCAGCAAGAGAGGTTTAGGTTGGACATTAGGAAAAACTTCCTAACTGTCAGGGTGGGTAAGCTCTGGAATAAACTGCAGTCCGCAGGGGGCGGGGGTGTTCCGCAGCGCGGCGCTCAGTGGGGGGTGTTCTGCAGCGCTCTGCGCAGGGGGGGTTCAGCAGTATGGCGCTCGGTGGGGGGGGGTTCGGCGGTGCAGCACTCGGTGGGGGGGGGTTTCGGCGGGGTGGGGCGGCACCTGGGGTGTGTGTGTATTACGGCGGGGCGATGCTTTTTTTTGCTGCTTGGGGCGGCAAAAAAGTTAGAGCCGGTCCTGTTTACAAGCACAGTATGGAACAAGAGTTGATGGTGTCTTGTGCTGTCTAGTATGGCTGTGCCACTAACTGTTCCTTTTGTTTGGTGAGTTTCTTCTTTATGTTGTATCAATTGTTTTCATTTTGAGTGGAGTTAAAAAGTCTAAATAGTTCTGAATTGTAAGTGTTTGTTTTTTCTTTACATATACTACTAGTCAGTGGGTTGCAGATGCTCAACACCTCTCAAAAATAGGCCATTTTTATTTAGATGCCTAAATATGGATTAAAGGGCCACCCAGATTTGAAAGTTTGGACTCAGTCCTTGCTCAGTAGAGAAATCTAAATTCATCATAATACAACAAGTGAGGTACATATACAGATAAGCATAGGAGGAATGGGAGAGGGATGATGGGGTGACAATAAGATCACCTGTTAGACCATGTACGCATCTTGTTGGTGTCTGTTCCTTTACTGGGTCCTTTCCTCCCACTCATTTCTCATAGGCAAGACAGCAGAGGGTGAGTTTTAGGCGGTATTTGAATGCAGCGAGAGAGGTGGTCTGGTGAACAGGTTTGAAGAGAGCGTTCTAAATTAGAGCTTAGAGAAATGATTAGGGTAATGGCCAAGTACTATCCTGTTGTAGCCTTTGCATATCTGCTCAGTCTTCAGAGCTGTCTGTCGAGAATATTTCATGAGCATTAAAGTCACTTTAAAATATTAAACACCAACTGCCTTGAGGAAACTGGTGCACCCCCATTAAAATTGAATTTCTAATACTGTTGTTAGTATTTACACTGAATACTATTCTACCAGCCACAAATAATTGGATTTGGATTACTGTACAGTGCAATCTGCATCTTTGGGAGATAAAATGTATAAACCCTCCCTAGCAGTAAACATTGGGATTAGGGGATTACCTCTCCTTAACAAAAAGGATGGGAAAGCTGTTGTGTGAGCACTGATGTACAATCCCAAAAATGTGCTCTTAAAAATATTCTTCACATATTAAATGTGATTGGCAATGTTTTAAAAAATGGAGAGCAATTGTAGAGTTATGTGCTGCATTACTCAAATACACCTCTACCCCAATATAACATGACCCGATATAACACGAATTCGGATATAACACGGTAAAGCGGTGCTCCGGGTGGGCGGGGCTGCACACTCCAGCGGATCAAAGCAAGTTCGATATAACACGGTTTCACCTATAACACGGTAAGATTTTTTGGCTCCCGAGAACAGCATTATATCGGGGTAGAGGTATATGAGGTGGCAGTTTGTTCTTCCTTTGTTTATTACACCCTCTTTTTCAAGCTAAATAATATTTCACTCCTTATGGATCTACGGTTCTTCTTATCCTAAAGAACGGAAAAAACCCTTGGAAAACTCCTGGCTTGCCATGTATTTAAAAGATGTGACTTACTCGAGCAGTTTGGGGCTGTAACTTCTGGATCATTACCACTTTGACCATGAAGTGTTTCCTCTCCAGCCAAAGATGCCTCTCTTCTCAGAAGGTAGTGGGTGTGTAATGATGGGTAGAATGTGAATAGGGTCTACCTATGCCACTGCAGTTTACAAAGTAGCCACTACTACGCTGGCTGGGCTGCTTGCACACTAGAAATGTACACAAGCAAACTGTTTTAGGGAACTCACAAAGACTAATCGGAAGCTGCAGTGGGCCCTTAAAGAAGTAATATCAAGTATAATATTTGAGTGCAGATGAAGGAATATGGACAAATTGAAGAGAGTCCAGTGGAGGGCAATGAAAATGATTGGGGGTTGGGGCACATGACTTATGAGGAGAGGCTGAGGGAACTGGGGTTATTTAGTCTACAGAAGAGAAGAATGAGGGGAGATTTGATAGCAGCCCTCAACTACCTGAAGGGGGGTTCCAAAGAGGATGGAGCTCAGCTGTTTGGTAGTGGCAGATGACTGAACAAGGAGCAATGGTCTCAAGTTGAAGTGGAGGAGGTCTAGGTTGGATATTAGGAAACATTATTTCACTAGAAGGGTGGTGAAGCACTGGAATGGGTTACCTAGGGAGGTGGTGGAATCTCCATCCTTAGAGATTAATGCCCAGCTTGACAAAGCCCTGGCTGGGATTATTTAGTGGGTGTTGGTCCTGCTTTGAGCAGGGGATTGGACTAGATGACCTCCTGAGGTCTCTTCCAACCCTAATATTCTACGTTTCTATGTATTTTTTTAATCCATCAATCCAGAGAATTTGCTTCATTAGTCGTGTCATAAGTATAAAGGGAAGGGTAACAGCCCTCCTGTGTACAGTACTATAAAATCCCTCCTGGCCAGAGACTCCAAAATCATTTTACCTGTAAAGGGTTATGAAGCTCAGGTAACCTGGCTGGCATCTGACCCAAAGGACCAATAAGGGGACAAGATACTTTCAAATCTTGGTGGGGGGAAGGCTTTTGTTTGTGCTCTTTGTTTTGGGGGTTGTTCGCTCTTGGGACTGAGAGGGACCAGACATCAATCCAGGCTCTCCAAATCTTTCTGAACAAGTCTCTCATATTTCCTACTTGTAAGTAAACAGCCAGGCAAGGTGTGTTAATTTTTATCTTTGATTTCTCAACTTGTAAATGTACCTTTTTGCTAGAGTGTTTATCTCTGTTTGCTGTAACTTTGAACCTAAGGCTAGAGGGGATTCCTCTGGACTCTTTAAGTTTGATTACCCTGTAAAGTTAGTTTCCATCCTGATTTTACAGAGATGATTTTTACCTTTTTCTTTGATTAAAAGCCTTTTTTTTAAGAACCCGATTGATTTTTCCTTGTTTTTAGATCCAAGGGGGTTGGATCTTGATCCACCAGGAGTTGGTGGGAGATAGGAGGGGGGATGGTTAATTTCTCCTTGTTTTAAGATCCAAGGGGTTTGGATCTGTATTCACCAGGGAATTGGTGAAGAGTCTCTCAAGGCTACCCAGGGAAGGGAATTAGCACATTTGGGAGTGGTGGCAGCGGACCAGATCTAAGCTGGTAGTTCAGCTTAGAAGTTTCCATGCAGGCCCCCACATTTGTACCCTAAAGTTCAGAGTGGGGAAGCAGCCTTGACAAGTCATTATGCAATTTTTCAAATTTCTACAGTGTTTACAGCATCTACAATTAAAAGTCTGATTTTTTTTCCAAAATATGACATTAAGAATAACTTCATGCATGATCTGTAATTCACCTCTTCTGGTCTTGTTCTTAAACAACTGCTCAGAGCTGTTACAAATTGACTCCACCCTGCTGCTGGTAGGAGCTGTATTTATTTTGATGTGTTTATCCTTTTTTTTTTTTTTTTTTTTTTTGTCATGTCCACAAACTTTGAAGACATTCCATATGGGCCTTATGTCATCTACATCATGGTAAGCCAGGAGTATCTCTGCTGAAATCAGTGGAGTTACCCTCCTGTGACGTGTAAGTGAGATCACCAGTCAAGCCCTCCAAATATTTACTCTGCCTCTTTATAAAATATGAAAAGTAGCAATGACACAGAGAATTACATTTTTCTTATTTTTTATGACCCAGATTATGGGGAAGGCAGAGTTGTCCGCAATTATTTAAAATTTCTGTTCGAGCTTAAAGCAATTTTAATATATCAGCTCAGGTGGAAAATAAGGGTTTCATCCTGCTGCTTTTAAGGATAGTGGTTGCTTTGTAACTGATTTAAATGAGAGCAGGAACAGGCTCTAAGTTATTAAATTATATGTACTCTGTTGCCAGGTTACCATCATTCAATTTGCATTTACCTAGCAGAGCTATTGAGCTTAATTGTAAAAAAGGACTATGGGGTGTTTTTAGCTCAACATGCACATGTAACTACCATTAACGTAAATGGCCTTCACAGACAAACATCTAGTGTGTGTGAGGAACACAGCTGTGAGAGAGTATTAACTCCAGTATTATTTTGTACAATACAAACAGTGGAATGCAAGACAATCACACACCTAAAATGCAGACAATAATACCAACTGAGACTGACAGATGATGATTTAAGGGTACTGTAAAGTCAGTTCCCACTCCCCCCTGAGCTTAAAATAACCATGGGGCTCATTAGAGGTGGAGCCATGAGTGAGCTATGCAGGTCATCCAACACAGACCCACTACAAACTTTATAAAAAGAAGAACAGGAGTACTTGTAGCACCTTAGAGACTAACAAATTTATTAGAGCATAAGCTTTCGTGGACTACAGCCCACTTCTTCGGATGCATATAGAATGGAACATATATTGAGGAGATATATATACACACATACAGAGAGCATAAACAGGTGGGAGTTGTCTTACCAACTCTGAGAGGCCAATTAATTAAGAGAAAAAAACTTTTGAAGTGATAATCAAGCTAGCCCAGTACAGACAGTTTGATAAGAAGTGTGAGAATACTTACAAGGGGAGATAGATTCAATGTTTGTAATGGCTCAGCCATTCCCAGTCCTTATTCAAACCGGAGTTGATTGTGTCTAGTTTGCATATCAATTCTAGCTCAGCAGTCTCTCATTGGAGTCTGTTTTTGAAGTTTTTCTGTTGTAATATAGCCACCCGCAGGTCTGTCACTGAATGACCAGACAGGTTAAAGTGTTCTCCCACTGGTTTTTGAGTATTTTGATTCCTGATGTCAGATTTGTGTCCATTAATTCTTTTGCGTAGAGACTGTCCGGTTTGGCCAATGTACATGGCAGAGGGGCATTGGTGGCACATGATGGCATATATCACATTGGTAGATGTGCAGGTGAACGAGCCCCTGATGGTATGGCTGATGTGATTAGGTCCTATGATGATGTCACTTGAATAGATATGTGGACAGAGTTGGCATCGGGGTTTGTTACAAACTTTATAGAAGTCCACACCAGTACCTCTCATGCTTTTTTTCTTTTTGAACTATGGAAGCAAAGGGGTAATTAGTATGATAGTAGCTTGTTGAATTCACAAGTGCAACATTAAGTCAATAGGCCAAATTAATTTGTCTTTTGGGGGTACTGCTCCACAGATGTCCAGGAAGTGGTGCTCACTTGTACCATTGGTTAACTTGCCCAATTTATCTACCGGGTTGAAATTTCTACAAGAATCTATATACTACAGATATTTAGAATCATACAAGTTAGAGATGAGAGAGACCCTTTACGACTTCCAGGCCATCTCTTTCTTCCTGCTAATGCACAATTGCTCCTTAGACTACATGTACTAATGTTTTATCCAGTCTAGTTCTAAAAGTTCCAAGCATTGGGGCTTCTTCACTTTCCTTGGGAGAGTATTCCATAGCCAAATCTGTCTCACCATCAGGATACTTTATTAACAGGATACCTGTTATTCAGCCTACATTTTCCTATTCTTTGTTTCATCTCATTATGCCTACTTATATCCATAGATACTATATCACACTAAACAACACTGCTCTACAGCCAAAATGCTTCTGAAATAAATGTAGTCAAACTTTACTAATTCTGGGTCACTGAGAACGAAAATGATGCTTAAAATTGTTGATTGGCTCTAGTTTTCAAGATATGCTATTGGGTCAGTATATACGACCCTTGACTTGGGAATGGCGGAGGATAAGTGAGTTATAAAGGGAAGGGATCTCAATTTAAACCAGAAATGACTAAAATACATCTTTGACTGGATCTAGGAATAAATCTATGACTGGGTTTGGACAGTACTTGCTTTTTAGGCAAAACAATGAATGATGCAATCTGAAGCTGGTATTGCGTCATACATGATATGAATTGCATCATGTTATTGCTAGAAGTCATGGATGATGCAATCATAACGAAGCTTACATCACTCTGCTGAACAAATTGCCCTATATCAGCTCTAGAAATCATACATGTCGTGTTCTCTTATTTGTCAGTGTTTGATTTTGCAAAGGGACACATTTCTGTTTTGCCAAAGTGAGCAGAGATGCCTCGTACTTGTGTGAACAGTGCAGATAACTTCTGCTATGTTTGTGGTGAAGTGACTTTTGCATCACAAAAGCGCAGTATAACCACTATGGTTAAGAAAGCCTATCACCTTTATTTTGGCTGCAAAATTGGAGATCAGGACAAGAGGTGGGCCCCACACATATGCTGCAACACTTGTGCAACAAATCTTCGCCAGTGGTTGAACAGGAAAAGGAAATCTATGCCTTTTGCAGTGCCAATGATTTGGAGAGAGCCAACAGATCATACCAGCAATTGTTACTTCTGCATGGTGCCTCCAGTTGGGAAAGGTGTGTCAAAGAAGAAAAAGTGGACTGTGCATTATCCAAACATTCCATCAGCTATACGCCCAGTACCCCACGGAGAAGGACTGCCGGTTCCTGATGCACCAGAATCATTCTCACTTGAGTCAGACGAGGAAGAGGAAGAGGATGAAACTTCTGGTCCTGAACCATCAATGTCACAGGACCCACATTTTCTCCCATCCTCCTCCTCTGAACCACACCTCATAACACAAGGTGAACTGAATGACCTTGTCAGGGATTTGGAACTACCCAAGAGTAAGGCAGAACTGTTGGGCTCCAGACTACAGCAGTGGAATCTCCTGGCAGGTGATGTTAGGGTTTCCATGTTCCATGACCGTCAAAAGGATCTTGTCCCATTCTTCTTCATGGAAGGTGATCTTGTAGCCTGCAACAACATCGATGGTGTGATGGCAGCCCTAACATCGTTCACGATCCAGATGAGTGGAGACTGTTCATTGATTCATCGAAGACGAGTCCTTAAGCTGTTTTACTGCATAATGGCAATGTTTTGCCATCAATTCCAGTTGGTCATGCAGTCCATATAAAGGAAACCTATGACAACATGAAACAACTTTTGAGGTGCATAAACTATGACCAACATCAGTGGCAGCTTTGTGGCGATTTGAAGGTTGTTGCTCTCTTGCTTGGTCTGCAGACTAGATACACAAAGTACTGCTGTTTTCTCTGTGAATGGGATAGTCGTGCAAGAGATTCCCACTACATCAAGAAAGATTGGCCACTCCGACAGTCACTGGAGCCTGGGAGGAAAAGTGTTCAGCCTCCACCATTTGTTGAATCAAGGAAGATTTTGTTACCACCCTTACACATCAAGCTGGGTCTGATGAAGAACTTTGTCAAGGCCATTGACAAAACACAAGCAGCTTTCAAGTACCTCCGTAGAAAATTTCCAAGGTTAAGTGAAGCTAAGATAAAGGAAGGTGTCTTTGTTGGTCCTCAGATTCATGAACTTCTTCGAGATGATGCATTTGACCATGCACTGCGTGGCAAGGAAAAGACGGCATGGAAAGCCTTCCAGTTAGTGGCAATAAATTTTCTCAGAAACAACAAGGCAGACAACTACAGGTTGTTGATGGAAAACCTCCTCAAGGGATACAAAAGCCTTGGTTGCAACATGTCACTAAAGATATATTTTTTGCACTCTCATCTAGATTTTTTTCCACCCAACTGCGGAGCAGTGAGCGACGAGCATGGCGAACGATTTCACCAGGACATTGCAACAATGGAGAAACGCTATCAGGGCAAATGGAGCCTATCAATGCTTGCAGACTATTGTTGGACAGTGACAAGAGATGCTCCATTTAATGAATACAAGAGACAAACCAAGAAGCACCGAGTAGACACTGAATAGGACTAAACTATGTACATAATAGTTTTTTGCCTTTTGTTTCATAATAAATTTTATTTATATAACCCTTTTGCTGATTTTTAAAGTGTTATATAAACAGGACAGGTGAAATATTATCATGTAAAGCAACCATAAACACATGAAAAGACCTAGGTTTACAATTTATGATTAAAACTCTACTATCTACACTATATACATACACATAAAATGTAAAAACATAAATATCTTAGAAACAGTAGCCAATCAGTTGTTTTAATTGTCATATTTGAATTCAGCACATCAAAATACATAATAAATAGCACATTTTATCTCTGAAGCAGACGATTTCTCAAAAATTGTAGACGAGTGTTAATTCTTCCTCTTTGGTACTTACTCCTTGACAGCTGCCCTTCACCCAGTTATTGATCTTGGCCATGCCTATAGACTGTTCGGAGATGGTGCTGTTTTCACTTAATGTGAAGGAGGTTTAGAGCTGCATGTTGTGGGACAGCATGAACTACAATTCAGCAGTCTCCCCTACCAGCTTCCCATAGAAGTTGAACAGGATGAAGGAGAGGATGGAGCCCTGAGAACTTCCATAGCTGAAGGGCCATGAAGCTCTCTGGGTACGTCTACACTGCAATTTGACACCTGATTCAGGCTCACAGGGCTTAGGCTAAGGGGCTGTTTAATTGTGGTGTAGATGTTCCAGCTTGGGCTGCAGCGTGGGCTCTGTGACCCTCCGACCTCATCGGGTCCCAGAGCCCAGGTTGCAGCCCAAGCCCGAACATCTACACTGCAATTAAATAGCCCCTTAACTTGAGCCCCATGAGCCCAAGTCAACTGCAGGTTTTTAATTGCAGTGTAGACATACCCTCTGAGTACAGTCAATTTCAGGGATTACTGAAGTGCTTAAAATTAAGCACATCCAGAAATGTTTGCAGGATCAGGGCCTGATTCTGTCATTCTTTAAAAAAGAAATAATAATAATTAAAGCCTTTGCTTAATCACAGTTAACTCATGTGATTAACTCAAAAAAATTAATCACGATTAATCACAGTTTTAATTGCACTGTTAAACAATAGAATATCAATTGAAATGTATTAAATATTTTTGATGTTTTTCTGTGATGTAATTGAAATCAAAGTGTATATTATTCTCGATTACAAATATTTGCACTGTGAAAGATAAACAAAAGAAATAGTATTTTTCAATTTACCTCATACAAGTACTGTGGTGCAATCTCTTTGTCCTGAAAGTGCAACTTACAAATGTAATTTTTTTGTTACATAACTCCACTCAAAAACAAAACAATGTAAAACTTCAGAGCCTACAAGTCCACTGAGTCCTACTTCTTGTTCAGCCAATCACTAAGACAAACAAGTTTGTTTACATTTACAGGATTTAATGCTGCCCTCTTCTTATTTACAATGTCACCAGAAAGTGAGAATAGGCATTTGCATGGCATTTTTGTAGCCAGAGTCAAAAGATATTTACATGCCAGATATGCTAAACATTTGTATGCCCCTTCATGCTTTGGCCACCATTCCAGAGGACATGCTTCCATGCTGATGACGCTCCTTAAAAAAAAATGTGTTAATTAAATTTGTGACTGAACTCCTTGCCGGAGAATTGTATGGTCCCTGCTCTGTTTTACCTGCATTCTGCCATAAATTTCACGTTATAGCAGTCTCGGATGATGACCCAGCACATGTTCATTTTAAGAACATTTTCATTGCAGATTTCACAAAACGCAAAGAAGGTACCCATGTGAGATTTTGAAAGATAGCTACAGCACTCAACCCAAGGTTTAAGAATCTGAAGCGCCTTCCAAAATCTGAGAGGGACGAGGTGTGGAGCATACTTTCAAAAGTCTTAAAAGAGCAACACTCTGATGAGGAAACTAAAGAACCCAAACCACCACCAAAAAAAAAAAAAAATCAACCTTTTGCTAGTGGCATCTGACTCAGATAATGAAAATGAGCACTGTTTTGGATTGTTATTGAGCAGAACCCGTCATCAGCATGGGCGCATCTTCCCTGCAGTGGTGGTTGAACCTTGAAGGCACATACGAATCTTTAGCGCATCTGGCACGTAAATATCTGTTCTCATTTTCAGGTGACATTGTAAACAAGAAGTGGGCAGCATTATCTCCTGCAAATGTAAACAGACTTTTTTGTCTGAGCAATTGGCTGAACAAGAAGTAGGACTGTGTGGACTTGCAGGCTCTAAAGCTTTGCATTTTTTTTTTAATGCAGTTATTTTTGTACATAATTCTATATTTGTAAGTTCAATTTTCATGATAAGGAGATTACACTACAGTACTTGTATTAGATGATTTGAAAAATACTATTTCTTTTGTTTTTTTACAGTGCAAGTACTTGAAATAAAAAATAAATATAAAGTGAGCAGTGTACACTTTGTATTCTGTGTTGTAATTGAAATCAATATATTTGAAACGGTAGAAAACATCCAAAATATTTAAATAAATGGTATTCTATTATTGTTTAACAATGTGATTAATCACGCGATTAATTGCGATTAATTTTTTAAATTGCTTGACAGCCCGAATAATAATCAAGTTAGTCTGGAAAGATTTATCTTTTATGGCTGTGATCCAGCAAAATACTTAAACGTTGGCCTAACTTTAAGCATGTGAGTAGTCCCATTGAAATAAAGAGGGCTAATCATGTTTAAAGTTAAGCATATCCATAAGTGGTTCGCTGCTTGTTGCTCATAGTTTGGTCACCAGACAGGGTCCCTATTGTGCACCCATTCTTTGAAGGAATGATCCCAAATTTTTAGAGTTTTTTTGTTTTTTTCCTCCCAATTAATAACTGTGATAGTTTTTAGGACTGCATATGTGGTATAAATGCATCAAAAGTGATTCCAAATAAAATCACTATTACTCTGAACAATATTTCCCTTCATTGTGTATTTAAATGAGTTATACAGAATCCAGAGGTAAATTTCATATGAAATTTTATTTCTTTTCAATACAGTATTGTATGATCTTATCACAGAAACAACAGCATAATTGCTATAATGTAAATTCAGATCTACAAAGTCTGAAATATTTGCTATAGAGGAAAATGGGGTGTTCAATGGAATTTTTCTATTTTTCTATTGTAGAATAGATCAGTGCGCATTTCTTTCACCAAAGGAACCTGCTGAACAACTGCAGAATTTAAATGAGGTAAGTTTAACCAAAACTTTAACTGCAGAAATGCAGAGTTGCTAAACTCACACTATATTTGACATTTAACATAAAACACTTGCTCCTGGAATCATGTTATTACATTAGAATTTTGGCTTTCATTTTTAAAAAAAGTAAGTTTCTAGCTTTCATGTTGGCAGAGAAACATTTGAAAATGTCACCCAAGGGGGTATCCTAAGGACTCAAAAACCAGAAGGCAAATAAAAAGAACCCCAATTTTTTCAAAATCTCATGATTTTAAGCCAATCTTATGATTTCTAGTGTCTGAATCATGATTTCTAAGTGATTGGTGTTAGCAATACTGAGAGAGCTCTTAAGTTGCTATAGTTTTGTTTGGTCTCACATCACAACTGAAATGCATTGGAACAGCACTTCCATTTTGTTTAAAAAGTAAGGCTATATTAAGTACTGAAGAAGTAGCTGTGGGAGGGGACAAAGTAGTCAGGAAATGCCACAAGGCAAGATGAAAAAAGATTGATGCATGAGGTGCATTTATCCAGTGATCAGAGGAGCAGATTGTGGGAGAGAGAAGGAAGAAATGAAAACAAAAGGAATTGCACATATTTGTGACTGCTGAAATAATAGTTAGTTTTAACTTGGATATCAAAGAATACAACACAGAGAAGCTCTTTGTGTGACAGCAAGCTCATACTGTGTATCAAACAATGGGCAGTCTTATGCCAAACTCCAACAATTGAGTCAACGTATTGGAAGCCAAAATACAGGATGTGCAATTGGCCTAGAATATGGGTAACCTTACAATGCAGCTTCACAAATGAAGGAGATCTCATACTAGTGTAAAGGCCTGTTACACTCTGCAACATTCTGAACAAGAGACTGTATTTTATAAGGTGTAGAATAAGGCAACAGAGACCAAAAAAGGGGAGGAAGACGAGGGGAGGAGGTCACTGTTAGGCCATGGAAGAAGATTGTTACCACAATGAGCCAGAGAACATCCATGCCTTGACATGTAGTAATAGAAAACCACCATCTGTCCTTTTAAGGGAATTCACGTGTAATCAGTTCATTACTCTGAGTCCTTTTCTGTGTGCTGATGTCACCATAGCTCAGATCAATATTAAAAATTATAATATAAATAAGAAGACACCATCCATGTCCAACCATAGGAAGAGAGACCTGTGGAAATGTCCTGTGGTAGTCTGGTGCCAGGATGTAAAGTGCATGAGAAATTTACCTCAATAAATTGTTAGTTCTTCTGACAGCTCAGCTGCAGAAACCAGTGAAACTTCCACAATTAAAATAACAGAATTTAAAATTCATGCAGAACATACCTCAAATGTTCTGATAAACATGCTGTAAAGATAATAAATAAAAGCAATTAAAATAAACTGTTAATATGGTTCATGTTTACTGGTAATGATAAAGGGATGGTCCAGGGTAACATAATCAGAGTAAAATTAAATTAGACTTCTCTAAAATATATTTCAGGGCTAATGAAAACTCAAGTGGGCATGTGTCATACAAGATAAATTAATTCCTTGGGTCACTGAAGGCATTCTGCCTCCTCACAGCTCACCCATGGCATTATACAAGCACAGTGCAGATCTTTATGTATCTTATTACTGCTGGTTTGTTCCACATAAAGGAAATTCTGCACTTAAAATGTCATAAGCCTTAAGACACACAAACTGCCAAAACAGATACTGCAGCTCTCTATTGTTCTTTGCCGAGAATATGTATTGAAAACATTCTAGTTTATTTTTAGCTGGAACTGTGATTTCAGATTAATAAAGGGCGGGGAGGTTATAGTGTTCTAATGCCATTTTAATTTTCTTGCAGTACAGAAATCAAACAAGTTAATAGTAATGCAGTTCTTTTCTATATTAATTACTTTAAAGGATTTTCAAGGTTGAAAGAGTAAGCTTATCATGCTTTTTGCCCCAGACAATTTTACAAATCTGAAAAGTCCATCAGTAATTAAACACAAATCTGCTATTTAAAAATAATCCAGATGCAAGGGAAACCCTTACCTCCCGCACAGGCTGTATACTTGGGGAGGGGCAGAGAATGGCCTTTGGGGGATTGTGGGAGTAATCAGTATGTGACAGGGAGGCCTGAGACACCCCTGTCCAGAGAATACCAATTGGAGGTTTTGGTTATTTTCCATTCTCCCCATTTGCCTTCTAAACTGAGAAAGGACAGACCAGATGAAGGGTTCATGCTCTTTGCCAGCAATTTCCACCTCTCTTCTCCTCTTTTTCCTGTGTCTTTTCCTGCAACTTTAAATTTGCCTGACTGGCCGCTTTGTGGCTCTAGAGCTATCTAGGTATCCAGTAATAATGAGGTTCACAGGGCTTCAGACTAACTTAATAATAATGGTGGATATTAGGGCGGTTGGTAGAGCTCGCTCTTCAAAAAACAATACCTCTCTACTTTATTTTCCCAGGTTCAGAGGGCAGGGGTCCAGAGACATAGGTGGTTTCTCTAGTCTTCCATGACTACTACATGTGTGAATAGGCCAAGTTGTGTTGTGATGGTGGTGTTTTTTCAGCTCTGTGCTTGTTCTTAGTATCCCGAGAGTCCAATCTAGATGAAAGTGATCTTCTCTGTGAAATACGATAATTCCTCACAGTGAGAATTTCTGTAGCTTATAAAAATATTTATGGTCCAGAAAGTTCTCAGGGGAGCCTGGCTTTGTGGTCTCTGTAGCAGAGGAGAAGCCGGCTGTCTTTGCCTCCTTCACAGCAGTTTGAGGCTGTGTGTAGTTTAAGGGGTTAATACTGATCCATCAAACTCTTTATGGTTTGGGATGTGTGTCCCAGTTGCAGCCTGTCTGCCATTGTCCAACCCAGCGGTTTGGATCATCTGGGATGGTCAAGTGGACAGTTCGTACATCTGTTCAACCGGATGTTAGGGGAAAGATGTTCTCAATGGGGGACTGTTGAATTTGCTCCCCAAAGGTATGGGGAAGAACTGAACCTGAGTTTCCTGAACTAGGCCATAGTACATAGTATTTTCGTAGACTTCTCCTGAACTGGCAGTTTGAGGGAAACTGTAATGGAGTCTTTGGTGGTGGTAGGATTTTTTTGGAGTGGGGAAAGTCAAGGGTGATTTATTTTTTAATTGGCATTTTAACTAAAGAATATATAGAAGAGTTTTGGTAGTTTGTACCTGGAGCTAGAGGCTTTGAGCACATTTTTAGAAATGGGTTAAGAGGGGAAACTAAGATGTAAATAGACATGTCATACTAGGATAAGTGACTTTTGTGTCACTGTAGACCTTCTGCAACCTCACAGTTCCTCCATACCATGATATAATCAGAGTGCAGGTCTTGTTGTGTTTGATCATTGTCAGTAGGTTCCACATAGAAAGGAAATTACTACCTAGAAATGCCATCATGTATCATTTCTATTTTCTGTCACCTTACTGCAGTCTGAAAATTTCCTCGTTTTTTAAAGTTATGAACTGTAATAATCTATTTTCAGATTAATACAAGTAGTCAAGAAATTTTTCTTTGATCTGGATTAATGAAGCTTTTACTTTTTTCTTGTGACACTGAAATGGAATTAATTAGCGCTCACCCCATTCTTTTGAATTGTTAATTGCTTTGAAAGGATGCTAAAGGTTGAATAAACTGTGCCTTACAGAGGATATTAATTACCCCTTTCTCAAACTGGTAAAGCACAAACTCTTATTAAGGTGACCATACAGTGAGCTTTCCAAAAGATGTTTAAAGTAAAGATCTATATTCATGCAGATTTTCTCTTAAATATTCTTATTCTGACTTTAAGAAAGTTTAAAAATGCATAACTTTAAATGTTGCCATGTGTTCTTTCAAGGAAGCTTATGTTAGAAATTCATGTCAAACTATATGGAGCCAGATTCTTATTTCATTGACATAGAAGTAAATCAGGAATAGTTGCACTGAAATAGAACTGTATGAGAACTGTATAGTTGCAAATAGTGGTGTTGCACTAGCATAGAACTGTATGAGGTCAGAATCAGGTCCCAAGTATTAGGAGCTAGAGCCTCAGCTGGTGTAAATCTGTGTAGCTTAATTGTCTTAAATGGAGGTGACTCTCAGTTTATAATCTTACCAAAACACTATTAAAGTTGGGGAGCACACTTTGTGACTTAACTTTTCTTTATAGCCGTATAATTTTTTGTTTGCTTCTCTGACCAACCTCCTTCTCTTAGTAGCCTAGACCAGTGGTTCTCAAACTAGGGCTGCCACTTATTCAGGGAAAGCCCCCGGCGGGCTGGGCCGGTTTGTTTACCAGCCGTGTCTGCAGGTTCGGCCGATCGCAGCTCCCAGTGGCCGCGGTCCCCTCAACCCGCGCCACTTCCTGCAGCTCCCGTTGGCCTGGAGCAGCAAACCGTGGCCACTGGGAGCTGCAATTGGCCGAACCTGCGGATGCAGCAGGTAAACAAACCGGCCCGTCCTGTCAGGGGCTTTCCCTGAACAACCGATGGCCCTAGTTTGAGAACCACTGGCCTAGACAAAAACCTGGCAAATAGTCGGTTCTCTAGGAACTGGCTGTTTTCCTAAGGGTTAGTGAAAAAGAGAATTTTAACTAACGAGCTATGCCTCCTTGTCCATGATATCATGTTGGTCTTTAATCAATACAAATGTTGATGTCTCAGCTTCTACTTCTGAATCCTCAATGATTTCTGTAGCTTTTTGAACGTGTTCTACAACTCTAAAGCTAGTCCACTCTTTAATGGTAAGACAACTGGGGGGAACGTCCATTTTGGTGGAGGTTGTAAATTTATAGGTAGAAATAAAATGTTCTTTTTGGCACATGAGGTCCACCCATCGGGACTTATTGGCTAGCAGTGGCCACTTTTCACACTGGGCGAGAAAAGGAAAGGAGTGAAGGCTTGGAAGCTGGGCTCAGGACGAGGACGCCATATCTGAATGTAGCATTTGAGGATACACCCATATCTCTAGGATAGTGACCTGTAGAAGTGTGAGCAGAATGTCAGGGGCTGGCCTAGTATACCTCTTCCAAGGCTGCAGCTCCTTTTTGACCCAGGAGACTGTCCTGCCCTGAGACAAGTGAGCTTTGATGCATAAAAGAGCTACATACACCTCTCTCAAGAAAAATCCAGTCCATTCAGTTAGGACAGATCGAGAGTCTGTTTCCTTTCTGGGGCCTTGCTAACAGAAAGATAAGTATTTGGACATTCTAAACTCTTACACTTAGTCCAGATAAAATATTGAGACACTCACTATATCAAGGTTATGCTATAATTTTTCCTTAGCTAAGTTTTCCCAGGGTCAGGGCCAGTCCCAAGGGAGCCAAAACTGGATCAGCAGTAGCCAAAGCTGCTGTGCCAACAGGTCATTGGGCGATACTGGCTTATTTGTGGCTGGTGCAGAAAAAAGCTGTGTCAAAATTTCTGTGTCATGATCAGAGCACTACCTGATGGCATATCCTGGAGGAGGAAGACTGCCTATTGATATTGGTGGAGTCCTGGAGCAGAAATAAATGTTACCATTTATTTCACTAGAATTCGTTTGTCCTGTTATGGTGTGTTTACATACTTGAGCACCTTTTCATTACCACTTTATCAAAGGGTATGTCTACACTGCAGCTGCTACCGTGCATCCCAGCCAAGGTAAAAAGACCCTCGCTAGTTCTGCTCAAGTTAGCATGCTAAAATAGCAGTGTGGGCATTGTGGTATGGGCAGTGGCATGGGCTAGCCACCTGGGCTCAGACCCAGGTGGCCAGGCAGGCTTGTACTCAGGCAGCTAACTGCTGCCACCTGTGCTGCAAAATTATTGCTGCTATTTTTAGCACACTAGATCAAGCAGAGCGCTCAGTTTGGTGGTGGTAAGGTCAGATAGGTTAATTGGATATTTCAGTCTCTGCAGCATTCTGTTAAAATCAGAATTATATATGCCGATATCCATGTAACAAGTTGTTATCCAGGACATATTCAGAAAATTATATAAGTGTATTTGTTGTTAATTATTTTTAGCCTTTCCACAGTCAGTGAAAATCCGCCATCCACCCACCTTCCACAGATGGTGAAAAATATAATTTATAGCATCTGAATGCAAACCAGCTGGTAAATTACAGCATAAGCATTTCTAAAATACAATGTTAGGCATTGTAGTCTGTGTGACTGCGTTTATATTGGCACTTACCATAAGTGCTATGGGTAATTTTGAAAAATAATTAATAGGACGATTCTAAATTAAGGAGTATAATTTCCCCTTGATATGGGAATTAGTTGTTTGCATTCCCATGACCAACCATATTTGCCTCTGCCCTCCACATCAGTATTAGGCAAGTTAGAGACACTAAATAGGTCTCGCTTGTATGCCTTTGTCATCAGGGAGAAGCACAAGGGGAAATTCAGTGATAGGATCAGACCCTCCACTAGCCTGCACTTTGTGCAGTCTTTTACACTTGTACCAATGGCAAAACACTACCATTGTGATTTGGTATAATTTTCCATTCACTTTGCACCTGTGTAACTGAGAGCATGAAGTTCGAGGGAGTGGAGAATCAGGCCCACAGCCTCTCAAAAACTCTTACTAGCTAATTGACACATGTGGAACACCTAACTAAGCCACCATGGCCACTAAAGAAAGGCTATTGCCCGCTAAAACTCATGATCCACACCATTGGTTGTGTCTGTTTTCAGTTGGAGAGAGCCCTACGGCAGAATCACTTACCAAGTCAGCTAGTAACAGATGGTTTTTAAAAAGGGTTTTTTTTTTATATTGACTGGCAGTGATTAACTAGCCACCTTGTTGTTTCCAAATATTATTCAGTGGGGGTGAAATTCAGCAGCCCTGGTGTGGAGGGCCAGCAAAATACTCTCCCCACCACCACTTAAAATTCAACAGAGGGCAGCACAGGGGGTGATCACACAAGGTGTATCTCCTATGCGCTGCAGAAAGGCTCTTCACTCTGGTGCCACATAGGCTGATGAGGCTTTGGAGAGAGATATAGAGACAACTGCAGGTAGGACCAGAAACAGCTAAAGCAGGGACTGCAGTACTGGAGGGGTGGGTAGAATGGGTGGGGCCCAGCTGGGACAACTCCTCCTCCTGGCACCCTGGAACCCAGAACTGTGCATGGGAGACCCCACATACATTCACTCTGGGAGCACTAGGACCTGTTACTTCCCTTTCCACCTGTCACATGGACTTGGGAGAAAGCTGCAAAGAGGCAGCAGCCAGAAATGCCAACTGGTAGGGGCAGAAACAGCCAAAGCAAGGAACTTCAGATGTTTAAAGAAATTTATATGGTTTTGACTGGGCTTTCTCTACCATGTGCTGATTGGCTGTTTTCTCTAACACGCCTCTTCCTCACAGTCTTTTCAACCTCAGCATCAGCCCACACCTGCCTCTTACCCTCTTCTCCCTTGCCCTGTGCCCTCACCCCCTCTTTCTTTCAATGACTCCCCCTCCTTTCCTTTCCTTTCCTTTCCTTTCCTTTCCTTTCCAATTAGTTTAGCCCCTCCTAACATGCCCACCTAAAGGAAAAAATATGAAACTAACATGACGTTTGCCAGCATCACATTGTTCACTCTGCTTGCCCCTACCCCCACCGTGTGTCTGTCTATTTAGATTATAAGCTCTTCAGGGCATGGATGGTCTTTTAGTTCTGTGTGTACAGCACCTAGCACAATGGGGTTCTGGTCACGACTGGGGCTCTTAGGTGATAGGATAATATAAATAATAAGTGGGCTGCATTTATGCAGATCCAGTAGCCCTAACACCTCATGGAAGTGGCACAGGAAGAGCTGTGTCTACTATTTCAGACCATAGAAATCATATAAAATATATAATTTTGAATGAATACTGATGAAATTTAAGTGATTAATTCTGAATTAATGTCTTGATCTTGCAAGCACTTATTACTGGGTGCTTAATATTTGAAGTACTTATAGCAGGGGTGAAGACCAGCTGTTTATTAGACACTGGCTCAGAAGTCACTATCAATACTGAGTCACATTTTTGAAAATATTTGAAGGATAAGGAGCCAATTATGCACAACACGTGTCTAATGTCAGCTAATGGACTGGCAACCCAGTGCTGGGATGCCTCAAAGCAGACATAGAGTACATGGGTCAGACACTGCCAAGAAAATGCATCTTCATCCTGAAAGCCACAATCTCTGAAGGAAGTCCCAGAGATGGAGTCCCAGAAATTCTAGTGATGAACATCATTATTGAAGATAAGGAACCAGGGGGGATGAACCATCATGAGCACTCTAAGAAAAATGCTGCGCTGAATAGAGTACTTGCTTGAGTGGAGAGACAGCATGATTCCCTGGATCCTGCTGGGCAGATCTGATATCTTAAAGTGGCCAGAAGACAGAAGTGGTCATTCCTCCCTGGAATGAGAAGATCAAGTACTTGTAGATCCTATGTCTGGGGCAAACCTACCTTTTGGGTATCGGATAGCTAATGTACTGGCTAATGCCATCAAAGGAAGAATACCAGTGAGACTTCTAAACTCAAGTGTGTAGGCTGTGGAGTTGTATCTTTAAACCAGAGTTGCAGGGGTACATCGGCCTGAGGAAGTGGTCCCTTAAGTGGAGGTGACCTTTGCAGGGAATGGAGATAAGCTGTTGGTGACAAGAAAGGAGAACAAGTTGCCTCTGCTAGAGAAGGACGTGGTAGGAAACTGCCCGTTCCAATTAAGGAGCCCCAAGGGCTGACTCCAGCACAGGTGGCCGAATTGAGGGTGTCACTAGAGAAGCAACAGAAATCTTTTCTAAGGATGACTGTAGCAGGGCAGTTACTCTGCTCCTGGAAAACAAGGTTAAAAGCTGATTGGGTGTGGCCACAACTGTGGCTGCCTCCCCAATCAGGCCACACCTGAGACTAAGGATCAGTCTCATTCCAGCTTTGAAGTGGGAAGGACCTAGCTGCCTGGGAACACAGGGTACCAGAAACAGAGCGATGCTGAGGAAAGGCAAGAGGAGCTGGGGAGCTCCAGCCTGGCAACTCCCAAGGCTGAGGCCTTGTTAAAGGCCCAAGAAGGTACTGGGGCTGCAGAGGGGCAGCCCGGGCTTAGGCAGAAGCAGCTGATCCAACCCCCTTGCCAATGATGAGTGGCCATTACAGACTTCAGTTTGCCCCAGTGAGTGGGGGCTAGATGAAAACAGGCAGTAGCCACTGAGGCAAGGTGGGTATAAGGGATTGGGGGTTCTCCTGGTTGGGCAGAACCCCGGAGTAAGGAGCACCGGGGACTGGGAGGGACACGAGGCCTGAGGCAGGCAAGACACTGGCCAGCAGGAGGCGCTTTGGAGATGGAGCTAATTCCCAGACTGACCAGCAGGAGGTGCCGTGCCGGTGAGTGCTCAGTGTGCTACAATGACCAAGACTTTGGTTATACCACCCTGGTTATGCATATACACACGGTGGTCACTAACCCAATGACAGCAGAAACATCAGAGAAGATTTCCCCAAGTGTTTTGAGGTTAAAAAGCATGTCCAGAATCTGATATTCCAAGGTGTTCTTAAGGAAAGCCACAGTGCCTGGGCATTGCCTGCAGTAATCATGATCAAAAAGGATGGCAGAGTGGTTTGGTTGTGATTTCAGGAAACTGAATGAAGTGACATGCAAGGACATCTACCCACTGCTCTGTGCGGAGAAATCATTAGATGTGTTGGGAAATGCAAGAGTGTTCTCAACTCTTGCTCTGACTTTGGGCTATTTTTATGTAGCAGCGGAGGCACAAGATAGGGAAAAGACTGCAGTACCGACTCCTTTCAGGCTGTTTGAATGGACATGATTACCATTTGGCTTGTGCAACGTGCCTGCTACATTCCAGAGGCTACCAGAGGGAGTGTTGGCAGACTACATTCTGGACACCTTGTTGATATATGTAGATGATATTACTGTGTTCTTCAGAGACTTCAAAAGTCATATAGAAAAGCTGGATTTGATCTTCGCATATTTGAAGGAGCATGACTTGAAACTGAAACCTAGCAAGTATTGCCTTCTGCAAGTGGAAGTCAAATTCTTGGGCCATATGATGTTGACGGATGGCATGCAGGTAGAAAAAGAGAAGACCAAGACATTGGAAAAACTGGCCTGCCTCTACTACAGACAGTTCATCCCCAAATTTCCACACATTGCTGCACCTTTACATCAGCTAGTGGCAGAGGCGTAGCGAGCGCCCTCTGTTCCCTCCGACCGGAGGGGGCCCAGCAAGGAAGGGGGCCCCTAAAAGTGGCAAAATAAATACCGCATTCCAGTTTCAGCATTGTAAGGGGCCCCGCCCGGGCGTATGTTCGGAGGGGGCCACGTTCTTTGTTGCTACGGCCCTGGCTGGTGGGCCAACTGGGCTGAAAGAAGGGGAATGACCAAGCACTACACTTTGTGTGGGATGCTGCCTTGTCAAGAAGACTTCGATGAGCTAAGACTACAGTTAATGACACCAGCTGAACTTGCATATCCTGACTTTAGTCTGCCTTTCATAGTGACCAGAGATAAGATCCTCCATGGCCTAGATGCGGTACTGAGTCAAAAGGAAAGGGGGGCTGAACGTGTGGTTGTGTATACAAACTGTAGGTTAAGGCATTCAGAGAAAAATGACAAGAACTACAGTGCTTTTAAGCTGGAGTTGCTTGCCCTTAAATGGGCTGTCACAAAAAAGTTTAATATACTCTATGTTTACGATGGTTTCAGATCACAATCCTTTCCAGTACCTGCCAACCACCAACCTGGATGCTGTTGCGCATTTTTGAAGTGCATTGCAAGCTGGGAAGACAAAATATCAATTCTGACTTATTGTATTGACTGTCCCTAATGGAAGAACCAGAGGAGAGTGAGGACTTAGAAAAATATTTCCTAGTAATCCTTGAAGATGTTGTGTGGGTATGCCTGTGGCTGGAGGAGCCAGAACCTGAGAAATCCTTTGCCTTTCAGGAATTACCTAATGATTTCAGGGTACTCCTGGGAAGAAGTTCAGGTTCTGCAGCAGCAGGGTAACATCAGATTAGTCCTAGCAGCAGTTGTGAAGAGAACTAGATCTATCTGGACATTTGGAATCAAGGACCCACAATTCAAGAAATTAAGCCAGCAGTGGAAACAACTTAAGTTTCACCGTGGACTGTTGACCTAGGTTTTATATGACCCAAGAGAAGGAGAAGAGGTGAGGCAACTGGTAGTGCTGGTATCACTATGCAAGCAAGTTGATGAGGCTAACCATGACCACGGAAGGCATTTCAGAGATAGGAGTACCCTGGAGATAAGTTATTACTGGCCCATGAGGGTTAGTGATGTCCAGTCCTGGGTTAAGCAATGCAAGCAAGATGCCCTAGCCAATGACATATTTCTTCGTATCAGCGCTCCTTTAATTTGCATCAATGTTACAGCCCCAATGAAGTCTTAGCAATGTACTACACCCTGCAAGAGAAGAATGAAAATGTGTTAGTCCTCACTGACATGTATATCCAGCAACACATCCAGGTCCAGGAAGAAGATACCGGACTTGCACATTTGTTGTAACTGAAATTTACTGCACTTCAGAGACTGCTGCATTGAACCTTACCCAAGCCACTTCCTCTCAATGTTTATGCTGCGCAGTGTTGTTTAATCCCCAAGAAATGGTGTTGGTGTAAATGGAGTGTGTGAGTGTTTAAGTGAATTGCAGTGATTAAAGGGTTACCAGTGAGTTAGTAATATCCTGGAGTAGGGGCACCCTCATCCCAGCCAATAGATGCCCATGGATAAATATCCAGGAACCCCTGGGCTCAGTCTTTCCTGTATGATGTGAGTCCTATTCACTTGGCACCTGGAGGGAAAGTAAAGATGGGCAGGACCAGGGGGAAGTGCATTCAGGTGGGGACTCGGATCCTTTCGTCACTTGGTTCAGCCAGGGTACTGTGTACAGAGAGAAATTTCCCTACTATGGTGGGACAAATCCCCTGCTTACACACAGACTGAGTCGGAGGCTGCGGAAGGGAGACCTGGACCCAGATTATGCCAGTTCTGTGCCTGTTGGAGATTTCCCCTTCCCTGGATATACTCAACAAGGAGCCATTTTCCACTCCCTTGCACTGCCTGAATGCCACAAAGGGAGGAGATCAGAGCTGGGAATCTTCCCTTACATTTCTATTTTATTGCCCACAGCCCAAATGTACCTTTAACAGAAAACTCTACTGACCTGGGGTTTATAAAGTGGCTATGTCACAAGAGAGTAAAAATTGCATTGACTTATGAATTTGCATGATACATCACTGATTATGGTACACAGGGGAAGCTATAATTTGCATAGATGTTTGGGTCATCCCTGTTCAGAAAGAATCTACATCTTGATAACCCTGAGCAGATATAATTAGGGATATAAAATTAAGGCTACATAAGCATGAGGACAAATATTTCTGGGGCAATGCTGATTTTGTCAGCAAGTGCCTTATTGTTTCACTGGGGCTTGGTTTTATGTGTTTCAGCTATGTGAGCTTTTAGACAGCCCTCTGCATTTTCATGCATCTTCCATTGCTGTCTGTATTCCCCTTGAGGGAGGGTAATTGAACATACAGAGCGTCAGGAGTGACTCATTTAATCCAGTCAGGTTGTGATTAGGCTTTCAGAGCATTTACATCACAGCAAGATGCTTGTGTCAGATTGTACAGCTGAATATTACACTCAGCATTGAAGATTAAAATGAAAAATGGACCAAGCGTGAAACAGTAGCTGAAGGTACTGGTATAGATAAGCAGCCTTGTCCTCATTAATTTGTCTGCAGTGAGCGACAAAGATCTGTTAATTTTGTCTTTGCAGCTGATGGAAAATGATATGATAGCCTGATAGAACCAGCAACAACCTCCCTACAAAAAATATCTGTACAAGAACAAATCAAAAACAACCTCTTCCAAGAATCCCGAGGAAGACTGTGTAGCTCTCAGTAACTCTTTGTTCACTGCGGTATACTTCACAATATGCTGTAGAGAGGTTTTGTTTTTTAGGGGCTTTTTTATGAATGGTAAACTGGGAGGGGCATAATGTCATCAGATCCTGATGTCAGCACAATGAATGAAATGCTTGCATAGCATATTGCTCCAAGACCAAGAAAACAGACACCACCTCAGATTGGCTTCCTAGAACAAATTGTCTTTTGCTGACGAAATCACCATTCCCACGTGTGTTGAATAATCCATATAAGTTAGGATTTAGATAAGCAGAGGACATGAAGATACACATGGAATAATACAAATTTGATCTCTTACACATCCCTTTAAGAGCTGTTGGTGGATCACCCCTTCTGCAGGCACTGCTAATGGGCTCAGTGAACTGAAGACGTGTCACTGTATTTTTGTTGTTTTCTATCTAGCCCAATGTTCTGCTTTTGCCTGCACAATTCTTTGTTAAAGCTACAAGCCCTTGAAACTGACTTGTGCTCTGCATTTTTGCCAACCCAGGAAGAAACTCCTCAGGCTTTCAAGGATCCTCCAGCCCCTTCATCAATTCAATCCAGTGTGCAAACTGATGGGGCTAGTTGTGGAGGTAAGCTGCTATGTCATGATGTGTCCTCATTTGCAATTACAAGGTAGTCTTATGTTCCAATATAATCTAATACTTGCAGCCCCATGGAACACAGCACAGATGAAATGTGAAGGCTGAAGCACAATGAGCTGCTGCAAATGCTAAAAATGTAAACAAAGGGATAAGATGTGTTAGTAAGGGTAGAAATAAATTGCAGCAATCTTCTACTTTTCCTAGGTACCGCATTTTGCTTTACAGGCAATTTTAAGAGTCCAGATTCCTTCTTTTTTAGTTTGAGCTGTATGTTTCTTTCAAGAGAGTTATGTTCTTTATTTCTTTACTGTGTTGCATCTGCATTGTGTGTGTGATATTCTGCCATTTCATGTAATTCTGTTTTGCAATTTTTTTTTGTCAGAGCAATGTCACTTCATTTCTCCTATTATTGATTTTAATTTAATGCATCAGCAGAGAGATAGTGAAGGTGAGTTTTACAGCACGTTGATTTTAATCATTCATGAATCTGCCTTGTCCACCTTGCATATTATGATGTGTTCCTTTTTCTTTTCTTAGCCCTATTCACAGAAACTAATTCCTCCAAATAAATGGCCCTAACACTTGGCATCATTTTCTGTCTGTTCATAGTTTATAATCACAGGGCTGGCTGAATCATGATTTTAAGCAGAAGGGGAATCATTGTTTCTGAAAAATAGGTCATAGTTAATAAGACTAACATACCACACAGAGGAATGATATGTAAACTTAAATTGTGTATGGTCAACATTAAGGCAAATAGGTCAGTAACATGAGGCCTAATCCTAATTCTGCAAGGTAAATTTTATGGATAAAAGAAAGGTGAGTTCAGAAAAGCTTATGTCAGAAGCTGTTTGTTTGGATTTTCTGTAAAATGCGATTATCTATTTTATATTCTTTTTATTACTTACGCTATTCTACTTTAGACATTCTCAAATGATGGTGATGTACTGCAAAAAATAAGGAATAGTTACACATAACCCTAATCATTGAAAATCTAAGCAATGCAAAGGATGATACATACTGTAGCCAAAAAGAAAGTGTAGCATTTTGGCTTCTGAATTGATTAGGAATAGGTTGTTTGGGTTTTTGTGTGTTTTTTCTGGCTGCTGCAACATAGGTGGGAAAACACCTTAACAGGTTTCAAATACAGCTGTAGGAATTCCTAACAAGCCTAGTTTCTCACCTGTATATTTGAGTCAAGAATGGAGACTATGCATATACTACACAGGGCAAAGAGGTCTTGTAGTTTGCACTAAAACTGCATTGGCTCTTCCATTCATTGGCAAGGTCAATTTTTTGTCCTTTTCCAATTTAACACAAATATTTTGCTTCTGCAGTTTCATAATTCATAATCAGAGAACACTTGATATTCAATGGAAGACTCTGCAACCTTTACCTTTGATTTGATTCTGACTGTATTTAAACTGTTAAAAATCTCCCACTTCAAATAATACTTACAGCATTAATCTGTTCATTTACATTTACACAGCAGGATACTGGAAGATGTAGCACTTCTCTCACACAGTCCAAATAGAGCATGATCTGCCATTCAGTCGTTTCCAACCTGTGCGTTAGGGGAAGCTTGGTTATGCATTAGATATACATTGTTTTGCAGTAGCACCTGCTTTTGGCTGTTTTTGTTTACTGACTTGTTATTTTAACATAAATAACACCGGTCCTTTTTCTCTCTCTCTTAAACTACTGGTGGAATTTATCAGTTCAATCAGTTGAAACACAGTAATCACAGAGGTCTCGATTCTGCTATCAATTATATCAATGTAATTTGGATGAAGTCGGTGGATTTATACCAGGATAACTGATATCAGAATCTGGCCTTTAGGGTATTTTTAGTGCTGGGCAAATAATGGATATTTCAGTTCATTGGGAATTTTGAAATATTGAAAAAAATATGTTTTGGGTCAAACCAAAATTGATTATTTTTTTTAAATTTTCAGTGAATCAAAAAGTTGAAAAAAATGTAGAGTTGTGTTGAAATGTTTCAATTTGGGGGCATTTTGCCAGAAGCCAAGGAGGACTAGATTGCCAAAACACTTGGGCTAGGGAGATGGTGTGGGAGAGGAGAGAAGGACCTGCAGTCCCTTATAATCTTTAGTAAAGTGGTGAAGGTACTCTCCAGGGATGTGGAAGACCTGAGTTCTGTTTCTCCTTCTGCCTTATGTGGAGAAGGAGCGGGAAGTTAGGTCTCCCAGTTTGCAAGAAAACTCAGTACAAATTCAGAAACCATTCCAGGCTGACCAAATCTGCATTTTTTTCAGTGAATAAATAGTGATATTTAAAATTTAAAATGCATAATTTTGTAATATAAACATGATTACATAATAGATTTCACTTCTCTGATTTCACATTCCAATTAATAAAAGTAAAGGAAATACCATTTTTATGAACCAAGGTTAACTAGAGCATACATTGTTTTGCCAGTAATGCTTAGGATGCAATTTTTTCTAGGGATCCCAAAATGTTTAGTGACTCTCATTCTATAAGTCCCTGAAGACTGTGTGGGACAAGCATGTTCAAATTTACTTACGAATCCATAACTTCTTGAACCAGTCTTTGTATAAGGAGGCTATGATGAATTTCAATGATCATGTATTCAAACATATTAAAATAGGAGGAAATAAAATTAATGAATGTAAATAATTTATTAATAACTTCGCATAACTTAGGGGTATGTGGCTACATAGCTAACAAAGTGTGTATCTAACTGTGAGTGGTTGAACTATAAGAAGTTTTACACTTCTTTTACAAAAAATGCTAATTCAATCACTGACACAGTATATATTTGAATGCATATGTATATTATACCTATATATGTAGTTTTTCACATGTAACAGATGTGGATAATTTTTATTTTATTTAACTGTTTAAGAACGTCATGTGAGAACACAGTTTTGAAATTGTTTCTATGGTAGTTTTGATGTCCCCATTGATCAGGCATATTGCATGTTTTGCATGTGTTACTAACCCTTGGTTTAATGTCAGATTATGAGCTCTGGTTTAGTGCTGACATTAGACCAAATTTGTCGGATTAGGATAGATGTAGGATTGGAGCCAGTTTGCTGGTTTGGGTTAAGGATGGTTTTAGCTTTTGATTTTTCACTAAGGTTAAAAGGCTAGGGTAAATGTTGGGCCCATTCATTGGTCTAGGCTAAAGCCTGGGATCCTTTGAGGGCCCAGGCTGGAGTATAGAGTTGATGCCAGGATTGTGGCCTGAAACTGTTAAGATTGGGGCCAACTTGTGAACTTGGGCTAGTGCTAGGATGCCATGAGTTTAGGACCGTGGCTATGGTTGACATTGGACTGTTTTATGGGCCCTATCTAAAATTGTGCTTGGGTCCTGTGATGGGGGACACTCTCACCGCTTGTAAGTGCCTCTTGCCAGGTGGATGCAAACCTGCACTCTCTCTGTCTCTCTCTCTTCACGGTGCCCTCTAACGGCTGTTGCCCTTGTCGGGCGGGTCTTCAGTGGCTCAGCCCTCCAGCCAAGTCACACACAATCAATATGCATGAACGCACAAACCCTTTCCACGGTAAAAAGTCCAACCAGGCTTGTCCCTGTGCCATTGGTGATGTCTTTAGCCATTCCTCTGGGCTCAGTTCTCAGCCCCTTCTGGGCTAGCTTTAAGTCTCTGTCTGCCCAGGTATAGAGCAATGCCCCAAGGGCTTTCTCTCTGGAGACTCTTTAAGTCCTACCCTTCACTTGGGCCTCTAAACAAGCCTTATCCCCTTCTCGGGGCTTAGGTCACCCTGCCAATGGCCAGTAGGGGGACCTCTACCTGCCCAGTACTCCAAGTCCTGACCCAGAGACCCTATAAATAGCAGCCACGTGCTTCTTCCTGCAATAGTTGCTGCTGCTATTCTCTGGGCCACTTCCCACTTAGCCCCTTCCTTTTCACCTTTACCTCAGGGCTGAAGTTCTTCCTCGTGGAATGCCAATGTCAGCAGAACCCATCTTCTGATTCTCCCTGGAGTTCCAGCAAGAAGCATCTTTCTTGCTCCTCTGGTCTCTGCCAGGAACTGCTCAGCCCCTGCAACTCCTTTTATCTGAGCCTGCTGAGCTTTGATAGGATGCTTCCCAGGCCAAGAGGACCCACCTTTACTGCTCCTTTTCTGGGGTGGGGTGTGGTAGGATCGCAACACCTCCAGCAGGGCGCCTCAAAGGGCCTGGTACATCCCATCACAGGTCCAATTTAGGAGCCCAGGGTATTTTTAGGGCCAGTTCGTGTGTTTAATCTAGGCTTAGGGGTATGAGTAGTGCTGTGGTTGCCTTGTGCCCAGCCAAGCTGTAATGAACCCCATTGTTCAAACTTTGTCCATCACTCAGTCTGACCTCATAGTGCTGTGCACACTAACACTTATGCCATTGAAACTTATGTCACACAGAGGTCTATTTTTTCACACCCCTGAGCAACATAAGTTTTGCTGTCATAAGTGATAGTGTAGACATGACCTTAGCTTGCCCAGAGAATAGACAGTCTTCTTCCCCCGCCCCCTTCCCTGGGCAACAATGCAACATATAGGGGAAACTAAGATACACTCAGGATTCATAAAAATATTACAAAAAATTCCCACTTCATCACATCTTGTATTTGGCAGAAGTACAGATTTGTGAACAGCCTGCACCGAGAGCCCCAGAATCAGAGTGCAAAATATGGAAATCTTTCTGCTGCCCTTATGGTATTCAGGGACCTGCCAAAATTTTAACAATGCCTTTTTTTTTTTTTTTTTGACAGTGCAAAACCCAGTACTTAATATGGTTTCGGAATAAGAACACTTCCTTTTAATTATGCTATTTCCACCTGTCCCCACAATGATTCCTTATGTTTCTCAAAGCTTGAAAAGTATGCGAAATTTAAAAGGAGTTAATACAGTTCATTCCAGAGGACACCACAGTATTGTTTTTGAGGGGGGGAAAAAGTAGGTTAGATTCATGTAGTAATTGTATTATGCCTTTTAAACCAATGAAGGGATTCACTGACAGAAGATAGCATTGTTGCTTACCTTTGCTATGTAGCATTCGTTAATCCATTTATTTCACATGTGAATTGTTTGTGCAAGTCACCAACTTAGGCAGGTACAATGTTCTAGCCTACATTTCTTCAAAATTCCTTTCTGCATATTTCACTGGAGAAAGGATTTGGATCTCTCACATACTTTACAAATTCTGGACAATATAGGTCTGGGGAAATCTTTTTCCATGTATTTTTCCATAGTGTGTATCTTATAACCCGTTTTTTTGTCAGTTGATAACCATGAAAGTTATAAAAGACAGTGTAAACTTTTTCATTTTATTTACATTTCATTGTAAATCACCAGCCTACACTATATTTGGTGGGTTCACAAAATGTAAAATGGTCATTTATATTAAGATACATTAAAAAGATTAAATAGTGCTTACACTGTTAGCTAACAAATGATATTCTGTAACTCTGGAATAGAGTATTTTGCTGTTTTTAACATCATTACATGCATATGTAATATTTTATTTTGCATTTTTATTTTACTTGTTTTCCTAAATTGTGTAATTATGGGTCAGCACAGGACATGCATAGTCTCTGCATGGCTTTTATATCTTTTGATAAATCTGTTCATACTGGTTCCTCTTTCCAGGGGATTTATTTAAGGGGGTGGGGGAGTACAAATGGGGAGAAAATTATTTTTCTGTCCTGCAAAATATTTCAAGATTTCAAAATTGTTCAGTCTACGTTGGGATGAAACCGAGACTTTTCAAAAAAAAAAAAAATTGCAAAAAAACCTCCCCCACACAGAGAGAGGGAATAGTCAATAGCCCAGTGCTTATGGCACCCTTCTGGGATGTGGAAGACAGGAGACCCAGGCTCAAGTCCCTGCTCTACCTGATTCATGGCCCAGGATGGAATTTCTGGTCAAATAAGAGCGAGAGAGAGAGACCAAGCTCCACTTCAGAATAGCCAATAGCCAAGTGACTAGGGCACTCCCTCATCTTAGGTGAATGCCCTAACCACCAGGCATATTGGCTGTGCTGGGGTGGGTCTCTCTCCCTCTATCCTCTTGGAGCTGTTAGAGCTTTCTCCTGGGATGTGGGAGTGCCATAACCACTGGGCTATTGCCTATTCTGGGGTGGGTCTCTCTTTCTCTCTCGTTTGACCAGAAATTCCATCCTGGACAAGAGAAACCTTCCCAAAGAAACTTTTATCAAAGCCAAGATATTTCTGTCAAAAGTTTCAGTTTCAACTAATCAGCACTTTCTGATGACAATCTATTTCATTGAAAAATTTCCTGACCAGAACTAGTTGTGACAAATAAAGCCAATGTACCTGGTTTGTAATTCTGTCCAATAATTTTTTGCTTAATAATTTCTACTTCATTGGTCAAATTCTCTTCTCCAGCAAGCTAGTAGTTCCTCAGGCTTCAGTGAAGTGGGAGAACTGGCTATATCACGGGTCGGCAACCTTTCAGAAGTGGTATGCCAAGTCTTCATTTATTCACTCTAATTTAAGGTTTCGTGTGCCAGTAATGCATTTTAATGTTTTTAAAAGGTCTCTTTCTATAAGTCTTTAATATATAACTAAACTATTGCTATATGCAAAGTAAATAAGTTTTTTAAAATGTTTAAGAAACTTCATTTAAAATTAAATTAAAATGCAGAGCCCCCAAGACTGGAGGCCAGGACCCGGGCAGTGTGAGTGCCACTGAAAATCAGCTCGCGTGCCACCTTTGGCACGCTTGTCATAGGTTGCCTACCCCTGGGCTATATTGTTTAATTTGTCTGCACAGGAAGATGCTACTGCTTATTGTTGGCCTCAGCACCCCCACTATAAAAATTGTTCCAGCATTCCTGGCTGCACGGGCAACCGTAATTCTAATTATTTAGCACATCACTTTGCAACCATTATAACCTGCTTCTACCATGTTTTTTAATGTCAAAGTGTCCGAATCAGTAATGTGGTACACTGTAAACAAATACTCTATTCATATATAGATTAATATTCCAAACAGAACTATTTATATTGCTCCTAAAAATGAAAACAAGTAAAATAAAAATGCAAAATAAAATATTACAAATGCATTTAATGATGTTAAAAACAGCAAAATACTCTATTTCAGAGTTATAGAACATCACTTGTTAGCTAACAGTGTAAGCACTATATATAATCTTTTTAATGTAATCTTTTTAATTTAGGAACATTTGGTGTTGTGTTGCCTGTAACATAGAAACAATTGGACAATGTCTGATAAAATAATATTTTAGATCATTTAAATCTATTTATTTTGAAGTCGGTGCCCAATTTTCTGCTTTCAAGGAGGGAGGCTGCTTGGAGCCACTATTTTCCCAATGCTAAACAAGCTCAGTGATTATCTGTTGTGCAGATAATAATTAAAATACAGTATAACAGTTCCATCAAAATCTTAATGGAAAAGGCCTTTTTATCTCTGAAAGTCCTACACCCTCACCATGGGAAAATCCACAACTTAGTGCTCTAAATTAATAGGAGTTAGAGGTATGTCTTCTGAATTTTTGTAATATCATTGATTAAAATTTCATTTTTAATTAAAAGCAAAGGTGAAGGAACATTTTCTGCTTAACATTGCTGCTTAACTGACATCTCCTTGCTGATCTGGGAGAAAATTAATGTTCAATTTCTTCTGCTGAAGTTTTTGAGAAATATATGATATAAGGAATCCCTTGTAATGTATGTATGATACACAACTAATTCATGGTATGAACCTACAGTAAATATAAAAATAATTGATGCCGACTTCATTTTTGCATATAGATACAATTTTAAAGAGAACATAATAAAATTAACTTTGCCTAGTTACAATATAATACATTAGTTATTAATATAGATGGAAATTTCTCCCCAGGTAGTTGAGAGAAAACACTCTCTTTTGGAATTGAGAATTCTATTCTGGCTTTTGTAACTTGTTTGTACATATATTTTCAACAGGGCTTTGTATGTTGGTACAGGATTTCGCCATCATGAAGCAGAATCCTCTTAAAAGCACACCCCAGGGGAAAAAATACCAGTTAAGGATAAAATTCCGGCCTATTTTGTGTAAGCCTCTTGAGGGTGAGGAAGAGGGAGCAGGGAGTCTCACCCTTTCAATGCAGACTCAGGGCAAGTTATGGACTAGAACTACGCAAGTCTTGTGGCCAATGGGCAAAAAGAGGGAGATGACGTTCATAGACAGATTTAAGACCTGAAGGGACCATTATGATCATCTAGTCTGACTTCCTGCTTAACAGAGGCTGTAGAATTTCACTTAGTGTTTCTTACATCGAGCTGGATCTTGTGTTTGAGCTACAGAATATCTTTTAGAAATTCATCCAGTCTTGATTTAAAGACTTCAAGTGATGGAGGATCCACCGCATAAGTTGCTCCAATGGTTAATTAAGCTCACTGTTGAAAATGCTCCTTATGCATTCCCTCTCTCATACACTAGGCACTGTCCACTCCTTAGGAGCCTATGCAGCCATTAGTGCATGGGGACATTGCTGGCATAATGCCATATACCTAACACCCCAAGGCAGCAGACAGAGTGCACTACCTACATTTTACTGTTTACGCAACCAGTTTCAATTTTCTGTTCATGTATATTGGTCTGAATAGGTTAGTAATTAATTTTCTGCAGAGTGGCATCTTACCCTGAGAATTAAGAGCAGAATTCTACAGGATATGGGTCACCAGTCTAGAAGCACTCAATATACTGCATGATAGGGTCCTAAATGTGTTACTTCGGCAGATGTGTCCTATCCTTCTCCTGAGCAAAGGACTGAGCCTTAAATTAGGGAATGAGTCTTATTTTACATCTGTCTTCATATTCTGCTGCAAAGAGTGCATTTCAGAGAAAACTGATCTATAAAAACAGAGAAAATGCTTTTATTCTGAGAAACTTCTCATCTTTCTTTTAACAAAACTTCATGGTTTATTTTTACACACACACACCTATCTGTATTCCATTGTGGAACTCAGAATACAGTGTTATACCAGTTGCTGTAACCTATGTATCCTCCTTTGTTATGCTCTGATTTGGTACCATGTTCTACCAGCGTATGCTGCATTGCTATACCATACATTATTCATTGTATTAATTGCAAAGTTTTCAAGCATCACACTTTGCTTCCATGAACACATTTGTTCATGTAGATTCTTATTTACCTCTATAACTAACGAATTAGAGTGTTTTATGAGAGACCTTCAATCCCATATTGATTTGATCTTGTCGTTATAGAGCCTGTACCAGCCCATAGAGTCTGGCAGAGTGACGCAGACAACGGCCCAGAAGACCATCACTCCTTAGGGACCAGTAGACTACTATATCATATTACTGATGGAGATAATCCCCTTCTGTCACCACGCTGCTCAATCTTTAGTCAAAGCCAGAGATTTAATTTAGACACAGAGTCGGCCCCTTCCCCACCAAGTGCTCAACTTTTCATGATGTAAGAAAATATATTTTTAACTTTAATTTTTATTATGTTTGTACAGTCTAGAACATTTGACTCTTCACATTTCTCAGATATGGTCATGTCATTTGCTCTAAACAGGGATGTTTCATAATATAATATAATATAATTTGGCATGATTAATTTGAAATACCATAAATATGACCTAACATTTTCCAATGAGAACAAAGTACAACATTAGCTGAAATCTCAGTTAATTATAGTGTAGTAATGACATTTTTAAAGGTTAGTTCATAATCGGTCTGAAAAGTGAATACAGGATAAAAAAGGTTATTAAAGGTCTAATTCAGAAAAGTTCAACTGCAATGGAATTACTGCATGAGTCATTCATTGGAAATGGAAGGCAGTGTCACAAAACATCTGAATAGTCCTTATAAGTCCTTTCTGGAAATTCTGAGAATTAATTTCATGCTGGAACTCTGTTTTCTTTAAATCTTAAAAATAAAGCTTAGGCAAATACAAATAATCAAGCCTATTTATTCACAAATCTAAAAAGTCACACATGAAATATCCTACACAATGATTAAGTCTATTGCCAGTAAGGATAGACTCTCTATTGCAATGCTAAATTCCTGTAGAATAGAAGGCACTATAATAATGAAATATTTTGTGCGTTTTTCAAGTTCTTGGCAACTTATGGTGACTAACTCTTAAACAAGAATATCTACTTTTTAAAGTCCGAAGTTAAAATAGTATACTTACAAATATTTTAACTTGAAATAAAACAAACTTTAAAAAAAATAACTTTTTTTATCCAACAAACCCATTTTTTTGGTGAATGGAAATTAGTCAGAATCATTTTCAGTGGAGCTGATTGAAAACTTTCTGAAAATGCCATTTTCCCAAAATCTAAACTGTTTATGAGAACATGTTTATTTTGACAAAATTCTGTTTAAAATAAAAAAAAATAATTAATTTTGTTTTGAATTTTTCTTTCATTATATTATAAATTACAATGCAATATAAAATAAGAAAAAAGTCAAAATTGGAATGAAACATTTTAATTTTATTGGAATGAAGTATTTCAATTTACTCTCAACTTTTTTTCTGAATTTTTGTTCTATAGGAAATTTTTTTAAAATTGTTTTCATTTTGATTTGGAACAAAAATAAATTTTGTAATGTTAGAATTTCCTGTGGACTGGAATTGTGACCAGCTCTGATTTTCAGTACTACATTTTTACCTGTTGGTGCCAGTAATTAATTCTAATCTACAGAAATCATTATAGGCTGCCCTCTGGTCTGATTCAGAAAATAGATATCTTCCTGAAATTGGCCCTAAATGCACTTCATATAAAAGAAGTGCCATTTTCTGTTCCCCTTATTCACATTGCATCATACCTTACTCCACAAATAATGTAATTGAAGTCAGTGGGACTACTCATGGAGTAGGTACTATTATTAAGTGTGAACAAAGGTATCAAAATCTGGCCTGTTAGGGTGGGATTTTCAAAATGATTTTCAAAAGTTAGGCCAATGTGGAGACCTTTTCAGAATCCCACACTTAATAATCAAAGTAAAGTAGGAAAGGTGTGGGGGCTGCCCACTAAACACTATGCCACCTTTAAAGAAAAACCAGATCTTTCACATATTTACTTCATAAAGCCTAACTTTGTGTCTACCTATAGGAGAAACATCCGGAGTTCTAACACAATTTACATATGATTTAGACTAGAGATGGTTCTATGTGGCTATAGTTCGGATTTCATGGCAGGAGGTCAGAAGTGTTAGTTGCATTAACAGAGATTTTATTTCTACTTTTGCAGGCCCAGAAGTTCTTCCAGGTGTAATTGTGAGGACTGCAAAGAACCGCTGACAGTAATGCAACTTACCAAACATCTTCAAAGTCTCAAGAGAAAAATCAGGAAGTTTGAAGAAAAGTTTGAACAAGAAAAAAAATATCGGGTAAGAAAATAATCGGAGAAATAAGATAGGGTGATTACTACATGTATTACAGATATTGTCCTTAAAGGTGTAGGATTGCTTCTTGCAAAATAATAGAAAAAAAATGATATCTGAGTGATTATAGGCCATAATTGTGAAGCTCTGTTTTGAGTTACCTTCATTGGGGAATATCCATCAATCAAGATGGGTGATCGTAACATTTAACTACTTTAAAATATCCTGAACATCTTTAAGACAAAGGAATGTTCTGATACTTATAAATAGCTTCTTACTTGCATTGTAGATAAAATTATTTGCTTAGCAACTTTGTTCTGCTATGTACAATATATGGCAGAGAGAGCCCCAAGTATTGACTCTGGCTAAAGCAAAAGCTAAGGAGCCATTAATCTCTAGGGTATAGAATATTGTGTGGTGTAAGTAGAGGTCTGTAAGGTTTCACCCTCTTGTGCAGTTTCCCCATACACAAGTTGTGGCATCCTCCCCATTTGTGTCTCAGTAGCATCCCATCATCTATCAGAACATTCCTCTGGAGTCTGAAAGGGAAAGCAGTTTCCTTGGAGGACATGATGCACCTTTGCTACTACTATGGTATATGAAAGCTACTGCTATAGTATGTAAAAATAATAAGCACCTCCCAAGCTTACTTTGTTGGAATCAGACCTCCTTATCTGTTTGAGATTATATTGCTCTCTAATGATTGGTCAATAAAGTGAATATAAGCTCTAAAGTTACTGGCAGCTAATAGAGATTCTCCTTTAGCTCAAATGGTGGAAGTAGCACTCTTTGAAGCGGAAGAACCTTGCTGCATCTGTGAGATTTTGGTGGCAGTCATGGAACATAAAAAACAGATGTATTTGTCTCTTTCCATATTGAGCTTCTTATAGCTAGGGAGAGATAGATATGTAAAATAAACTAAATCATCAGAATATTGTGCAACAGCCTTGACCCCACTTCCAGACCTTGGGATTCATCATCTTCATCATTGGTCATTATTCAGCAACCTCTTTGAGGGCTACACCTCTGGTTAGTTTATAGAGAGTGGAACAGGATCAACAGACTCCACTCACTCAAATTGGTGATTTCCCTGGAGTTTTGTCTAAAAAGGGGAAGCCGGGGATCTGGGTGGGGTTTACTTCCACATTTTGTATGTCATTGGGCTGGTATAAGTGATAGTCAATGAAAGGTAGTGGGCATGAACAACTGTGCTCTATATCTATTCAGAATTATGATTTTTTTAGGCCCTGTATTGCTGCAGTCATTTTAAAGGGTATTTTAAGATCCTTCTGCTGTGTGTGTGTGTGTTTATAATATATATATATATATATATATATATTAATATTAATATATATATATATAGCTAGATGGCCAATTTTGGGATTTGAATAACACTTGTGCTTACTAGTTGGCAAACCCAAATAAACACAGGGGCAACCCTGGAAGTAATAAAAATGTAAAGATTTTCATCCATCCCTTTTTTTGTAGATATTTGAATAGGGTTGGGGAAAACCATTGATCTGAGAAGCAGAAGAGAGTGTAAAGTGTAGTACTCTTAATATTACCACAGATAAATTAATAATCCTCTTCTGATCTTCAGGAGAGTAAAGGAAGAAAGCACAGGGCAATTAGACAGATAATATTTCAGTTATATTAATCAACAAAATCAATCCTGAAGGGTTATGGTGGTGATCACATCACTGACCTCATAGAGGCTTGACAGTCCTTCAGGGGGGTGTCCATCTTAGTGACCTCACAAAGACCTGAGATATGTGAGCAGTCCCACTGGATACAGTGAGTGAATCAGTAAACCCCCCTACTAGATACAGAGGGGAGCAGTGAGTGTGTGACCTTAAGACTCGGTCAGGTGGAAGGGGAGTGAATGAATCACTAGTCTCACTGCCATATACAGCAAGGGAAGCAGTTAAGTCACTATATGACTTTTTTTATTACAGGCGTGTGCCAAATGAACTAGGCAGGCAGCAAGGCTCACAGCGTTTCCCTCCTCTACCTCCCCCCCCCCCACTTATCCGCCTCCCAAAGCCCTTCTCTCCTATACAATATGTTTAAATTGTTGCGGGTGTTTGGTCTTCTTAAAAAGTTTCTGCTTTGATTCTGTGCAACTGCTACTGTGCAGTAAATGCTGACAGGAATCAAAAGAGGGAGGAGATGAAGGCAGTGAAAGGCTGTAGTCAGGAGCAGTCTTTTGCTTTGACAGCGGAGAAAAGCTTGAATTACATACAGGAGGGAAGAGGAAAGGACTCAAGGAGGAGGAGACATGGCTGGAGTAGAAGAAGAGGAAGATTATCTTGGTAGCAGTGTTTGCACAGATTTAAAACACATTTTACAGGTTTTCCAATTAAATTGGGTGAAAAATTTGAGCTGAAATGCATAAAATATTCCTTTTCAAAGATTTTAGGGACCCTGGTCTTAAGGGCTGCAGTAAGGGCTCCATCCGGAAAAGTGTTGAGCATTTGGATTCCCAACCTGCAAATCCTACACATGCTAAACTTTAAGCATGTAGGTAATCTCACTGAGGTCAATGAGACTATTCCCTAGGGTGATCAGATGTCCCGATTTTATAGGGACAGTCCCAATATTAGGGGCTTTTTCTTATCTAGGTGCCTATTACCCCCCCACACACACACACACACACTCTGTCCCGATTTTTCATACTTGCTATCTGGGCACCCTATCACACACACAGAGAGTTTAGCAGTGCTTAAGTGATTTGTAGGACCAGAGACAGAATGCTCAGCACTTTGCAGTATCAAGCCCCAATACAAGAAGATAATGAACTTGACAGCTTATTAGCATAATCAAGCCAAACATGTCAAATGGACAGTGGATATAATATAATGCTTAGCAGTGATTTGGGATCTTAACTATTTCTGGCCATATGATGTGTGGCAGAATCACCATCTACATGGACCATGGTAACCTGATATGGCTCATATACAGGCCGTCACTATAAGGTACGTTGCCACAGTTCCTCACACCTGGATAGACACCAAAGCGAATCACATGCAGCCTCCTTGAGATCTTCCAGGTTCCACTGGGGCATACTTTTTTGACCTAAGGTATCAGGTCACAAACTGATAGGCTGTTGTGACCACCCTGTCCTTCTCGTATTGTTAAATGGGAGAAAGTCCTGAATAGGTCCTAATAAATAACAATGAGGTCCTGGGAGGGGATCCTTGAATAGAATTGTTGACGACAACAACCACTCTGTTGGGGGAGGGGGTGTAGAAGGATTAGGTAGATGCCTATACTTTTTTGTATGAGGGAAATAAATATATCTCATAATTCCCTGTGATTCTCATTGACATGGAATCTTTGTTCTGAAATATTTTGTATTTTAAAGAAGCTATTTCTTTATTGGATGAGTATATCAGGAGTATCATCAGAATTCCTGCTACATCAAGCACAAGTTTGATTTTTACAACCATAGGCCTGAATCTGCAAAGACTCACGCACATGCTAAACCTTATGCACTGTGCATTGACTCTCTGTGTAGGATCAGTCCATAGAGAATACAAGAAAAGGAATAGTCCCATCATCAGTTCTTTTCTGTTCTCTTATGTGCAGCCTTCACATGGTGACAAAACTTCCAATCCTGAAGTCCTGAAATGGATGAATGACTTGGCTAAAGGTCGTAAACAGCTCAAAGGTACATAAAAGCATATAGTTTCATTTTATTGCACAGTGGGCAATTTCATAATACTGGAAACTTTGTAAAGCAGTGCTAATGCAGTAGGAGCATTTTAGTATTTGTTTTCTCCTCTTTGCCCCCTATTTCTATTTCACTAAGTCTCCCTAAGGACAAAAAGAAAGATGAAATGGCATGTGCAGCGCCAGTCTCTCCCCACCATGCTTGGGGAGAGTCAGTTCAACCATATTCAATAGAGCTGAGAAAGAGAGCGCTTATTTGTAACTATCAACATTCTTGAAAACAGAGATTCAATTTTAAATATTAGCCTCAATGTTTGTCTGATGTTTCAGCTTCATTAGCATTAGCATACTGTACATAATTGCCAAGTTAATGGGTTTGTTATACTGATACCATTCACATTCTAGTTGTAAAGGGGGTTTGTTGAATTTACATTACAAAATTCCATTTTAAACCACCTATTATTTGGTCATAAAAATAGCTTCTTGCCTGAAATTAGATTTAATACCAAAGGTCATTTTTTTCCCTTGACAGCCTGTATGTGGCTCCATTGATCAGAGTGGGGAGTGAGATATGCATATCCAAGGGGAAAATGTAGCCACTATTGATTTTTTTTTAAATAAAAATTAAACACAAGCTATTTTTAAAGTAATAAAAGAATCATTTTTGTTTTAGATGCATTTTTCTCCATTAAGTGAATCATAGTATTACACTTCAATACTGTAGGGTGGGATTTTGATAAGTGCTTAAAGTCTGCATTGTCACAAGATGTTTTTAAAATAACCCTTTTTTTAACTAAAGAAAAGCAAAATAGCTGTAAAAGGGCCAAACTACATGCGTAACTTCTTGTAAATTGTCACTTTGAATCGATTATATTTCAAAATGATAAAACCCAGTTCACATAAATTTTCATACACTTTAAAGGCCCTGATCCTGCAAACACTTGAGCACATGTTTAACTTTACTACCATGAGAAGTGCCATTGATTTCAGTGGGAGTACTCGCAGTAGTAAAGCTAAATACTTGTGTGAGTGTTTGCAGTATTGGGTGCTTTTACAAAGGAAGTAAGTAGCATTAGTGCTATTTTAGAAGCAGGGAAACTAAGGCAGAAAGAGGTGAAGTGACTTGCCTAAGGTCAACTAGTAGACCAGTGGCAGATTCAGGAATAGAGTCCAAGCTCCGAAGGCTCAGGCCAGTGCCCTGTCCACGGTCCCTCACTTCTTCCCACATCCTCTGGTCTGCACAAGCAGGAACTATGGGTGTCTTTAAGCCACCTTTAGACTCAATCCTAGGCTGGCCAGGGTCCAAGCTGGTCCCTGTTGTAACATCATGTCACAATAATATAATGGATGCCTTGTCTGATGCTGGACGTCATTCTGGCAGTGGAGATCAGCCAGGCATAATGGCTGCCTGGCCTACGTCCTTGTCCATGGTCACATCTGCAATGTAAGGGGCTTGGATGGGTTGTGGTATGGGGTAGTGGCAGCTCTATCCCACCTGGCAACTTCTGCTGTTTATCCTGCACCTGATTCCTGCCTGTTTGAGTGAATGCTCTGAGATGAGGGGCAGGGGAATTAAAAACTCAAGTTAAGGATTATTAATTTCCCAAATGATTGTGGTATGTTAACAAACTAACACAAGGAACCAGGGTGTTTTTCTTATAGTGTCAGAAGAAACCTTTTGACAAATATTTACTAAAAACTCATTTGCCAAGTAACTTGGTTTTTTGAACAGAGCTTAAACTCAAAATGTCAGAAGAGCAAAATTGTACCCCTAAAGCACCCAAAAGAATTGTGCAGCATGAGAGCACTGGAATATACAAGGAGACCAGGAAGCAAGAAGCAGCAAGTACTGAACCAAATCCATCCGTCGAAGAAACCATGGATACTGTAATGAAGCGATTAAAGGAGAAAAGACAACAGCTTAACCTCCCTGAGACTATAAAGGTATGTGTGTTTCTTGCAGAATAATCACAGCTGGGGAAGAAATTAAATATTGTTTTTAGCTGTCAGTACCCTACTCAATGTATTCTGAACTGCCATGTTGCAATGGTATCCTACAGATCTTGCACCACAGGAGCATAACCCCGACAGCATATTTTTGCACTAACAAAATCACTGACCATAGTACACTTTTTCTGGAGTGAGGATTCTAGGAAGAGTTACAAAGCAGGGCTAGATTTACAAAGAAATGTAGTGTGGTGACGCTCAGCATTGACATGCCTAACTTTTAGATGCCTAGAAAATTACTGACTGGGATTCACGAAGCCTGAGTTAGGTGCCTAGGCTTCCTATGCAATGAATGGGAGAGAGAGGCACCTCAAAGGGGATTTACATAAACCAGCATGCTAGGCTGCTCCCCACCTAAACTAGAGATTGGGAGATGCCAAGTCTGTGTGATAAACCCCACCCCTCTCACAGAGAGAGGCACCTACATTGCGGCTGCAGGGAAGTGCCTCCCTCAGCTTGGGATTCCCAGCTGAAAACCCTCTCTTGGTGTTAGGCACCTATGCTGTTTTTTCAAGAAGTTGGAGGGAGGAGGAGGAGGATGACCAGGGTACCATCTCCCTCATAACTCTTAGCCCAGTGGTTAGAGTACTCACCTAGGATGTGGGAGACCCCCAATCTACCTGAGGGGAGAAGGGATATGAACTGGGATCTGCCACTTTTCTGGTGAGTGCTCTAACCACTGCACTATGGGATATTCTGAAATAAGGCACCCTCAGTCTCTCCTGTTGAAGCAGTTCCACGGTGGATAAATAATTAAAAAAAAATCATTGGAGCAGGGGGACTGGATCCTGGGTCTCCCACTACTGGGCTAGTTATGAGGGAGGAAGTCCTTCTCCTCTCCTCTAGGGTTGCTACCTCTGAAGTACAAAAAACTGGGACATCCGGGATGATCCTGAGCCCATAAAACTGGACAGATGGCAGAGTGTTGAGCACCCTTGCAGATTTCCCAGGATAGCTACCTCAAAAAAGATATGATCCTAGGAAAACCTGGACAAGTGGCTACCCTATCCTCCTCCTTCCTCCCTCTCCCCCCATTTTTGTGTAAGCTTGCCTACAGGGGCCTGGTTTGGTAGGTGAGGTCTGAGCACACTTACTGGATCAAACCCTTCAGGCAAATTAGGCAGAGGAATTTGAATTACTCTGGGGCTTAGCCATCTGGACGCCTGACTTGGAACTGCACTGAGCATGCTCAGAGGCAGAAACAAAGGTTCCTAGGGATCGTCGTCTGCAAAAATGTAGGTGCTGCTGAGCAGTTTTACATGCCTGCGGGGTTTGACGGAAGCTTTGAATCCTAGTGGGCTGATTCTGGGATTTACCTGCCTGAAGTGGCAGTTAGGCAACTAAGTTCTTTTGTGAATCTAGCCTGAAGTGCCCATTCTTTTCAGCAGGGTTTGCAGGTAGCACTGAGTGCACCGTGTTTGGAGGTGAACGTCAATATCTGTATTAGAAAGGAATTGTAATAGCTTCGCTGTTTCAGATTACAGGTACATGAAAAGCATGTTCTCCAATCTATCAAAGCTGGTGATAGAGCACAAGCAATCATATCTCCAGTCCAGAGAGACTGTGTGACTACAAAGAATCACTAAGAGCTTGTTTACAAGGTGTGGTAAAGACCACTTCAGGGGTGTGATTTATAGTCTTCTAACATGCTCTAACTGTCGCATGTTGACCCTGCTAGTGTGAACAAAGCACCTTTTAGTTCATGCTAGCAGGTTCTATTCAGAGCAGTTAGAGTGCAGCACGTTAGAACGCTCTTCAAATCAGATCCCTCTAATGTGCTTTGCTGTGCTGTGAAGACAAGCCTGAAGAGGTTCAAGTGTCTGTTCTGTGTCACACCCTGAGGCAGTGTCATTGAAAACCATGGGTTTTGGTGAGATACTGCGGTGTGCAGTTAGTATTTATAGTCTATGGGCTCTGCATCCTGTGGGACCCCTATGAGTTAAATAAAAGGACCATTGCAAAGCTAAAGAATTTTGTGCAACTTTTTAAAAAATGTCTTCTCCATTTTAAAATTCACTCCAATTTGGACACTTGATGAATCTTACTCTGTTGTTAAAACCCAGAAGAAATGCCACACTTATCAGCCAGTGATAAAGTATATACAGTAAAGTATATAATGATGCCACCACTTATCTGTAGGTGGCACATACAAGATATATACAGCTATATAATAATACCACATTTACCATCAGGTAAAGTATACACACCAAAGGCCACTATTTCTAATTTTCATAGATTCCAAGGCCAGAATCTGTATGACCTCTGGTATAACACAGGTCATGGAACTTCCCCAAAATAATTCCTAGAACATACTGTTTAGAAGAACATCCAATATTGATTTTAAAATTGTCAGCGATGGAGATTTCACCACAATCCTTGGTAAATTGTTCTAGTGTTAAATCCTCATTGTCAAAAATATACGCCTTATTTCCTGTCTGAATTTGTCAAGCTTCAGCTTCCAGCCATGTTATATCTTTTGTCTGCTAGATTGACGAGCCCATTATTAAATGTTTGTTCCCCATCTAGACTGTATTAAGTCACCTCTTTAACCTTCTCTTTGTTAAGCTAAATAGATTGAGCTCTTTGAATCTATCACTATAAGGCAGGTTTTCTAATCCTTTAATCATTCTCTCGGCTCTTCTCTGAACTCTCTCCAATTTATCAACCTTCTTCTTGAATAGTGGGCACCAGAACTGGACACAGTATTCCCGCAGCAATTGCAACAGTGCCGATACAGAGGTAAAATAACCTCTCTACTCCTATTTGAGATTTCCTTGTTTATGCATCCCTAGAATGCATCCCACTCATACTGGGAGTTCACGTTCAGCTGATTATCCACTATGACCCCCAAATCTTTTTCAGGGTCATTGCTTTCCAGGATAGAGAAGCCCGTTCTGTAAGAAAGGCCTACATTCTTTGTTTCTAGTTGTATACATTTACATTTAGCTGTATTAAAAAGGTATATTGTTTGCACCAGGTTTACCAAGCCATCCAGATCGCTCTGAATCAGTGACCTGTCCTCTTCATTATTTACCACTCCCCCAATTTTTGGTTCATCTGAAAACTTTATCAGTGATGATTTTATTTTTTTCCAGGTCATTGATAAAAATGTTAAATAATATAGAGCCAATAACTGATCCCTGTGGGACTCCACTGGAAACACACCTGCTCGATGACTATTCCCTGTTTATAGTTACTTTTTGAGACCTACTAGTTAGCCAGATTTTACCCCTTTTAATGTGTGTGATGTTAATTTTATAATATTCTAGTTTTTTAATCAAAATGTAGTGTGGTATCAAGTCAAACGCCTTACAGATCTCTAAATACACCGGACCCTCGCTAGAACGCGGGATTTGGGATCCATGCGTGGTACCGCGTTAAAATGAATTGCAATTAAAGTAATTAAATTTGGGATCCATGGCCGCGACCTCATTATATGCAAATTTGTGCTATATAGATGCGCGTTCTAGCAAGGGTTCGGTGTATATTACATGAACACTATTACTTTTATCAACCAAACTTGTAATCTCATCAAAAAAAGATATCAAGATAATTTGACAGGATCTAGTCTCCATAAAGCCATGTTGCTTTGCATCAATTACATTACACTCCTTAAATTCTTTATTTATCAAGTCCTGTGTCAGCCATTTCATTATCTTGCCTAGGATCGATGTCAGGCTGACATGATGATAATTACTTTTTTAAAACTTGGCACATTAGCTTTCTTCCAGTCTCTGGAACTTCTCCAGTGCTCCAAGACTTATTGAAAATCAACATTAATGGTCCAGTGAGTTTCTCAGCCAGCTCTTTTAAAACTCTTGGTATCTGGAACTGCTTATTTAAAAATATCCCACTTTAGTAGTTTCTATTTAACATCTTCCAGAAATACTAGCGGAATGGAAAGAGTGATATCCCCATATGATGAGACTATATCATCTGTTTTTCCTTCCAAATAAAGAACAGAAATATTTATTGAACACATCTGACTTTTCTGCATTATTATTGATAATTTTACCATTTCCATTGAGTAATGGATCAATATCATTCTCAGGACTCATTTTGTTCCTAATATATTTTTTAAAAAAGATTTCTAATTATCCTTAACTCCGCTGGCCATAGATCTCTCCTTGTGACCCTTTGCTTTCCTTATCAATTTTCTACAATTCCAAACTTCTGATTTATATTAATTCCTATGAATTTCCCCTTTCTTCCATTTGTTATATATTATTTTTTATTTTTATAGATACCTTCACTTCCCCTCTAAACCCAAGTTATTGTTCTGCTTGCATGTTATAAATGTGATCAAGTCATGAGTACTTGTACCTAAGCTACTGTTAAATTTTAGTTCTGTGATCAGTTCCTCTTTAAAGATAAGGGGCCAAATTCTGCTCCCCATTATATCTGTATAGCCCCATTGATTTTAAAGGGGCTTTATGGGGGTAACTGAGAGTGGAAGCTGACTCAAGGAATTCTTTTTTTAGATTGTCTTTTTGCAAGTAGACTTCTTTATCCAGAGCTGTAAAATATTTGAGCAGAGCCAGATATATCAAAAAATAAGTGACTTACTAGCTCAGCAATTCAAACATGTCTACAATAAGCTGTTTTCTTGCTGTCTCCTGCACTTATTAAACCACTGAACAAAAAACAAGTTACTCTTTTGTATTATTTGTAGTTCCCCATGACTAGGTCACATGGCCTCTAGTATGTGGCACTGTAGGCTAAAATCAATAGTATAATTAAAATTGGGCTTGAACTAGAAAACTGGATTTTAAACTCTGAACTGGGAAAGTTTGAACCCAAATTCAAATATCATGACTTGTGCTCTGGGAGGCACATCTCAAAGGACAGTGAGCTAATCATTTTGCTCCTACTGCATAACAGTTAGACCTGCACTACATGTGCTTTGAATACAGTACACCCCATCTTTTTCTCCTGACTGCAAAGATGCTCATTTTATATTTGTGAATCCATTTAGGATATTTGTCTGTCATTACACAATTTCTTGTTTTTCTTTCTCGTCTCTCTTATTGAGTGTAACACTCCAGAGTCTTTCTCAAGTCTCAGAGTGCTTTGCAGAATTATAAAACTATATTATTGGAATCACTTCATCTATCACCAGAATGCAGCCACTTCTGGCAAGTCTAAGTAACACCACCAGCAACTGAGAAACAGGAAGACAAGAAGACAATTTGCTTGTCGTTTTAATTGGATGAAACATAGAATTGATCTAATGAGATCATGTTCTATGTTGAAACCATAGTTATTTTAGACAAAACTGATTGAGGCCAAACATTAAGGGCCAATTTCTGATTCTCTTATTCATTCAGAATAGTATTTTACTCCACAAATGGCCCAATTGAAACCAAATGAGTCCCACTGAAACCAATAGACTACTCCAGAAGTAAGGCACTGCCCAACTTGAGCAAATGTATCAGAATCTGGCCCGTAATGTTTTAATCAATTTTATTTTAGTGATATTATATTACTAGTAATTATAAAATGGGAATAACTGAGCAATCTGATTGACTACTAGGTGCAAGGCTAGTTTGCTATATGACCAGAACGGCAAAGGAGAATAGTGGAAAATAGGATGGGCAAAACACTATAGTCAAATCATGGCCCCACCCTGCATTTTATAGGACTATTCTAAGTCAATCCTGCTCTGGAATATCTAGAGCTCTTTAGTTTATGCCACTTCTCAATTTCTGTTGCTCTTAAGAAACTTTCCCTGACAAAAGCCTAAACTTTCCCCTCCTTAGACTTGGACCATTGTTCATTCTCTTCTGAGACTATAAATTAAATTTCTGCCTTCATGTATATGCTTAGTTTAAAGTTTTTCAGAGATGGCGACTCTCTCTCACCTTTACTTTTCTGGGTTATGTAAAGGTTACTCTTTTAGAGCCTTTTCCTGTACAGTTCTGAGTCTCCTTAACTCCCAGTGAAGTCAGCATCTCACAGGAACAGGATCCTTCGTTTCTCTTCATTCTGTTTGAATTCCAATCATTGCCTCCTACTTGTTGCCCAGCTTTGCACTGTCTCTCATTTTGCTATGCAGAGGCGTGCCAGAGGCAACATAACGACAACAAAAATTGTGCAAAAATAGGGGCATCAGAACTTGAATTGTGGTGAGGCGAACTGCATGTAAAGTTTCAATGCATTGCCTCAGGATTGCAGAGAGCAATCTTCTTCCCTAGTTTCATATGTAAGCTCCCTGAGTATACTGAACAATGTTGGCCGTGTTTTTTATTTTCTCAAACTTTTCTAGTTATCTGTCCCCTGCTTGTAGCTGTGCTTTTTATTTATTCTTCTCTCTAGCTGCACAACTATGCATTTGTTTTATCAGCATTGAATCTCATGCTGTTGCATGCAGCCTACTGTTCTAAGACATTGCAGTTTGGGCTTTTTCTTCTCATTTGCTCCCCCTCTGGTTTTAAAAATTGTCAGCAAATTTGATCCTGGTTGAATTTAAACCTTCTTCTAGATTGCTAATGAAAATAGTGAATAATATAGGTCCACATGGTGATATGTGCAGTATCCTTCTTGATATTGGTCCCTGCGTGCAGGACTCAATATTGTTGATCACACCCTCTTTACTATTAATCATCCAGTGTCACAGGCACACTCATTGGCAGACAGACATAATAGTTGTTGGAAGAATTAACTTGTGTTACATGTTAAACTAGTGATGGGGCAGCTCACAGTTTCATTAGGTGCCTGAATGTCAAATAGTGGCTATTCTAGAAAAAAAAATTAATAGGAATTTTATTAAGTGATCAAATTGTGCAGAGTTTTAAGACCAAGGTTTTCTAAAGTGACAAATGATTTTTGGGTGCCTTAGTGTCTGGGTGGCCAACTGAGATAACTTGGAATCGTCTGTAAATAAATCAAAATCTGCTCCCATTGAAATTAAGGACTAAACTCTACTGGACTTCAGCAGGACCAGGATGGCTCCCTTAAAAAGCTTCACACAAAATACAACTCTGTGTTTTCAGCATATACTTTACTGAGTGGGGAGTCACCCTCTTCAGCAGACATATAGCACATGTGCAGTCGTGGGGAGGAGAGGAAAGGTTCCCATCACACAGTTCCTCCCATGTAGTGGGTGAATTCTCCCCTCCCCAATGTGGAAAATGTAGGAGGTTTGGCCTCAACTCCCATAGATCTTGGGGATCTGTCAGAAGCCCTGGCAAACTGCACCAGCTTTGTATGCTGCTCCCTACTGTGGCCCCACTTCGTGCTACAGAACAGCACTTTGAGAGACTGTGGCTAGGCCCTGCTCTGGACTCCCCCTAGAACAGGGGATGGGTGACTCATATTGAATTAACATTTCTGTGGATTCCCTACTTCTTCCTTGTTCTCCACATGCCACCCACAGATCCCTGGAGTTACAGAGGGCGCTTCCACATGGGTGTGGGGGACAATATTGCTGAGGAGACTGACCATCCTCTTTTGTGTGGAAGCCCTCTGTGCACAGCTCTTGTGGGAACAACGGCTCCAAAGTAATTTTCATAACCATTTATAGTTAGTGTCATTCACAGGGAATTAGAATCTGGATAATTACTAAAGTCTATGGTAGGAGTACCATATTTCAACAATCAAAAAAGAGGACACGGGGTGCCGCCCTAGCCCCGCCTCAGCCCCCTCAGAATCCCCCTACCCCCTACCTGTCCCCTGACTACCCTCTCCTGAGACTCCCCCCACCCTAACTGCCCCCAGGACCCCACCCCCTAGCTAAGTCTCCCTGCTCCCTGTCCCTTGCCTACCCCAACCACTCTCTACACCCCCTTCTCCTGACAGCCCCCCAGAACTCCCGACCAATCTAACCCCCCCGTTCCCTGTCCCTTGCCTGCCCCCCCCACCAGGCCGAGGGAGAGCTGCGAGCTCCATGTGCAGCCAAACACTGTGGCGCTGCTCGGCGGGGGAGGAGGGAGTGGGGAGGGGGAGGGACTCTGGCTGCTAGAGGCCCCAGTGGCTGCGAGCGGCTTTCAATCAGGCCCAGCCGTCCAATCAGCCGCACCGCACTCTTCATGAGGGGAAGGAGGAAATGCCGGACATTTCTACTTTATTAGAAATCCTCCCCGGACGGCCATTTAAAGCTGAAAAAGCCGGACATGTCCGGGGAAACCCGGACGGATGGTAACCCTAGTCTATGGGCCAGATCCCCAACTGGTGTATATTGGGTATAGCTCCACTGACTTCAGTGGATCTATGTTAATTAACATTAGCTGAGGTTCTAGCCTTATATAATTGCTTTACAAAATTACAGCAGAAAATTGTTTTTGTGTTGGATTGCACATTTTAGGCCCAATAATGCTGCCTGTACTCAGACAAAACTCTCTATGGGACTCAGTTGGAATTTGCCCTGAGTAAGGAGTGCAGGATTGACCTTCACTCTGCAGCATATAGACATAAATAGTAATATTTGTAGATTAATACAATTATATCAAATTATATTTGAAAAAAATCAGCTTCCCTGCGCTCTTGGGAATGACACTGGTATCAGTGATCTACAGAGATATCTTTGGCAGTATTGAACAGTCTCTCTAGTGAGGCTCTGTTTAGTAGAATTCCCAAGTTTGGAAAATGAATAGTGTTGGGTGTTCAATATAATCGATAGACCACAGACACCATAGCCACGAGAGCCCCAGATCCACTGCAATTGTTGGAAAAGTGTTGTACGATGCTACAAACTCATATTATCCAGGCATGGTCGCCTGCTGGCTGATTCAGTAATTATTTTTCCTCCATTTTAACTCCCTCCTACAGATATTGCCAACTCTTAATATGTTTGTTCAACAATTCATGTTGTGCCGACTTTGGCATCACAATGGTTGGATATACAAGTTATTTAGTGTGGATCCATCTATCATTCCACTGAATACGTTCTGGTTCTAAAGTTGTCTTAACATTCCCTTAATGAACATGGCAGATCTGTTCTCTCTTTTGATGATGATTAGAAAATTGAGGGAAATCTTCATTTGAACCACTGGATTCTTGTAAGCTTAAGTATTGTATCTGGAATATTGTCGGTTCCCCCCACCCCCTCTTTTCAATCATTGGGTCTTGTTTAAAGCTAATATGGACTGACCTAGACTACACAAAAATTTAAATATAAGGTAATAATGCACAGACATTCTTTTAGCAAGTTCCTTCCCCAGTTGGTCAAGTGTACCACTTGTCCTTTAATGTCAGTTGTTCTGACCTTCAGCATATTAGTCTGATAAGGACAACTTTACTTTGGCTCTTTAGTCTCCAGGAGTGTGCATCTATACATAATACCTACCTACATAACATTTTAAAAGGGTCTGGGAAAATCTTGTACTACTATCTCTGGGTTCTCAATAACCCACATACTGCCTCTTGGGTATTGCTTTCCTGTTTCGATTAGGTTAGTGCTTAAAGCAAAATAAGAAAAAAAGGTATGAACTTGTCCCTCAAGCATCTACAACACAGATTTAATATCTGAGATTCAAGCAACGTCTTTGCTAGTTTTGTACCTCTTCCCTGCCCATATCAAGCAATTACTGCACAATTTCCCATACTTAGGCTCTGATCCAGCAAAGCACTTAAGCATGAGTGTAACTGCTTTGCTGAATCAGGGCCTTCAGAAAAGTTTCCTTACTGGTAAGGACATAATTGTCCCAATATACTTTCTGGAGGTTGCAAGTTACTTAATCTCATTTACAAACTGGATATCTTGAAAGAAAATGAGTTAAATCAAAGGTTCAGAGTCTTATAAAGTTATATACTTATCAAAGAAACCGATCATTAAATGAATTTTCTGGGGTTTGCTCTTGCATTCTTTAACTTGTCATTGACATCCATGGGAATTTTCCCTAAATAAGACTTCACTTCCCTAATGCAAAGTGAGTATAATATATTATTTCTAGTCTAAATACCTGATTCAAAGCTCATTTCAGTCAGTCTGTTCATCGACTTCAGTGGGTTTTGGATCAGCCCCCAAGAGATTAATACATACGTATGATCTACATAAACTACTCCCACTGATTTCAGTGCAAAGCTCCGATTGACTTCAGTGAGGGCAGGAACAGGATCTTTTATATCAGTGTTTGGGGAAAAGTACATTTTAAAACGTATCTTCCTAGATCCTTGAGATGAAATCTTGACTCATAATCTTATAAATAACTCTTTTAAATAGGATATGACAAAAAAGCAAATGGCTTTGGAAAAAATCAGTCTTCAGAAATGTCTGCTATATTTTGAGAATATTCATGGACGACCTGTAAGTATGCCATGGAAAGATAGGTAAATTTCAAATTATATTGCATAGAATTTCTTTAACAAATACTTTAAAATATAATACATTAAATATATTTAGATCACTCTTATACATTCAACAATATTGTAGTTGGTTCAAAGCAGTCTTCAGATGTAAATGTCCATTGCTTGAAAATGCTAAACTGTGACCAAGTTTTTTTTTTAGAAATAAAATAACAAAGCCAGTGTTTGGTGACATTATATTGGTCTTCAATAGCAAAATATTGCAAAGATAATGGTAAGAATGCTCAGGACCCTGTTCTGATCTTCCACAATTTGCACCTTGATTTAGGTATGTTGTGGTTGAAGTAGTGTGCGATCTGACATGTAATTTGGTTTTGAAATGTATACATTATTAGAGCATTTAACAGAATAGGAGAAAAGTTTTACAAGTCAGGCCACAATACAGAATGTGACAATGTTATGAATTATCACCTACATTTTCCTTTATTTATTGAAGATGTTAAGCCTATCCCTATGCTGAGAAACCTGCCAAAATTGGCCAAGATACAGCAAAGCACTGAAGCATGTGGTTAACTTTAAAGTTCCATGGAACATGAAGTCAGTGAAATTACTTGAATGCTTAAAGTTAAGCACATGCCTAAACACTTTAACCAAGGCTAATGGTGCAGGAATCTTAACAGGATGTGGGATTGATGTCTCTGATATAACTAACATTGATTAAATGTTAAGTTACATGATTTGGCATTTCTGATGTAACTACCTTACAACAGTAATCGTGAGAATGGCAAATTTATGTGTGTTGGAGATAAATATGCCTAAAATGATGGGCAGTTGACATTTTGTGAGGATATATTATCACATCTTTTCATTTTCTGTCCAGATATCCGGTATTACCATCTAAAGATACTTCCTAGATATGCAGTGGTCTTCATTAGGAAGTTATTATTGACCTAGTTACCACAGAAAGGAATCTGAAATGTGGCACTCATTATCCTATTTTGAGACGAGCAGTAGTCTCAGAACTACATCGTCATAGTTCCTGTGGTTTAATAATGCTTGGCAAAAGTTACCTTTTTAATAGTAGCTACCATATAATGAGTTTTTAGGATAACTACTAAAATATATACCTTAAGATTGTGCTGATGAGATTTTTGCTAGACAGTTTTTTCTATATTTAGCAATTGTATATTGCTTTTAAAATAATCATACTGTACTTAAGAGGCTAAAAACCTCATACTTCAGCACATAATCCAACCACTAACTGTCTAGGATTGAAAGAAACTTCCTCTAAAAGGGGTTATTATATAATTGCCCATTATGGAGTTTCTTGTACCTCCTTGAAGCATCAGGTAACAGTTATTGGCTGAGGCAGAGTACCAGATTAGATGGGCTGCTTATTTTAACTGGTATGGCAATTACATGTTCCTGCTTCTTACCTGGTATTATATATATAAAAATATTGAAAATTATTGGGCCAGATTCTCATCTGAAGTAAATTGGTGTTGTTCTGATGACTTTATTGGAAGCATGTTGTTCAGTGGAAGATCTGCCCGTTAGTCAACTAATGAATATTGTTGGGGAAAATGGACTTACATACCTTAGTAGGCAAATTTCATGCTCCAGCACTGATCATAAATGCTGCTGCTACCATCAGTCCTGGAGCATGAAGAGCTGTCCTAATAAGGTGAGAATTTAGCAATCCCAGTGCTGCACTTCAGAGCCAGTAATTAGAAGTATATGTAACATTTTCTAGGGTGCCCTCTCATCATGTTTGATTTGACAGTCAGCAGCTTGTGCAAGTTGAGCTATTTTTTTCAAATATTTCAAGTTCACCTAATTTAAGCAGTTCTTTGTTGCTGTCAGAAGGAAGGTCCCACAATCTCCCTTTTAATGTGGGAGCAAGATCAAGAACAGCCTACCAAAGTGAGACTTGAAGAAGTAGCAATAACTGATTTGTTGAAATATCAAATGGCTCTCTAAGGGCTCTGCTCTCTGTCAGAGACACAGCCCCACTGTTGGAGGAAGCACAAAGCTACATGTTCCGAGTGGGGCCTCTACTTCAGGGCACAGTGGGAGTGCACTGATGCTGCCCCTCTTTAGGGGGTGCCATATATGCCTGTTTGCCCCGCCTTGTCTCCACCCTCTTTAGTATGTCTATTGCCCCATGAAGTGTACCTGAATGCTGCACAGAAGCATAAGTAGAGGATATTTCTTGTCCTTTCCCTTCCTCCCTGTGTGTTTGTGGAGCAGATGGCTCTAAGATTTCTGGAACATCTCTAGGTTTTGAAGTACATAGTCCAGAGCCCAGCTAGGCAAAGAACCCAGGGAAACATGGATTCTTTATGCTAGAAAGACCAAAAGTGAGAGAGTGTAGAAACCTGATACATGAAGATTGTGGTAGCTACAACCAGTGAGGAATGGACGTACAAAGATGAAAGTGTCTCCTTCAGGAAACAAGCACACTGTTTTTTCTTGGTATAGAAATTTATAGAACAATCATAGAAAAATGTTACTTTGGTAAAAAATGGTGGAGCTTTTTGATGGAAAACCAAAATTTTCAGTAAAATTTAAGTTTGGTTTTCAAAAAATGATTTTTTTAAAGAAAATATTTTTCAAAACCCAACTTTTTTTTTCAGTTTTTGTCATAAGAAGAAAAATACATTATGGGGAATTTTGAAAAAAAGGAAATAAAAAAAAAATCCCACACAAAATAATTTGCTTTTTTCAAACAGATCCAGTTATGGGTAATAACACCATTTCCACATAAGACAAAAATAAAACCACAGCTGAATCATTACTGGTGAAAACTGATGGATATAAAACTGAAGCATTTTGTGCAAAAGACACAGAAAGGAATCAAAGGAAGTGATTGTATTTATGGCCCTACTCATAACCAAGGAGAAGGAAACCAAGTCCTGTTGTACAGAGTAAATGACATGTTGGCTCACAGGAAGGGATATCACTAATGGTTGCATTACAGTTGTGGGATTTTGGATTAAAGAAAGCTGATGATGTCCATTCTGTGCCCCAAATAGGGTTATTCAGTAGCCACAGACTGACCAAAATTTTCTGGTGCATGATCTGCAAATCCACACATCTGATAGATTCTGCCTGTCATGTGCCATATTTGCACTGAGAACAATGGTGCTTTGAGACACGCTTTCTGGAAGCAATTCTATAAAGTGGCCTTAGATCCAACTCTTTCCCAAACAGCTATGCCCCTTCTTGGCTGTTTCAATTGCCTAGGATATTCTTACTGTATATCCCTAACACTGAACTCCCGGCAGTGAGTGGCAATGAATTCTCAGGGGTAGATCCTCAGCTCTAGAAAATTTGACCTTTGTTGGTCTGCCCAAACTACAGTTTTGCAACCTTTAAAACTGTGTTTTCAGGTTAACAATCCCTTATTTTCAGTCAAAAAGTTTTGTGATCTACACCCCTATTTACATTTACTATAAGAGTAAAAAATGATTCAATTATAACAATGAGACATTTATATAATTTGTATGTTTTGAGAGGTTGACCGAAATGCTTGACCTTGAAAGATAAGTGTATAGGGGAGCGAGGTTTTCTTTGCTGTAGATTGGAATAAATTTCTGATATCTCGCAACCCTCCCCACTGATTGCTTTAGGACATAATACGAACAGGTAACCTGTTAGAGGGGTTTGTTTTTGTCTTGGTTTGGATTGGGTTTTTTAGGAGATGGAATGGAAGGGTGGTTAATTTCGGTGGCAAGCATGTAAAATGGTTTGGTTTTGTGGCTGGATGTGCTTGGAGGTTTTGTATACACATCTACTTACTGTTGGATAGGCAGGAAAATATTGTCATATACAGTAATAAATAAAGCCTCCTGGGCAACAGACTCCTTGAATGACAATCCTTTTTAGTAGGATAATGTATGACAATGAGATGGAAAAGTCTTAAGCAAAGCTGGGCATTCTTTGCCTTTCAGAGAGACCTTAACAGTACCTACATTTACCACAGCACATTGTTCTGAAAGAGGTGAGACAGGAACTTGACTCTAGCATCAGACGTGGTGCTCTTTAGTGGAGGCAGATTAGATCTCTCTGGCCTTTTATCTGTGAAAGGAAGCCCCACAAAATTATAAGCATGAATTGTGCTGGCCTCTTACCATCACATGGCCTAATTATCCTTCCATTTATACCAGTGTATATCAGGAGTAACTGCACTGAAGTCAATAGTGTAGAGGAGAATCAGGCCTTGACAGTTTAGCCTTGGGGCTAGAATATGATCTCAGTTGTACCAGTGTGAATTTGAAGTTATGCCATTCACTTTAATGGAGATATTCTGATTTACGCTGTAATGGCTGGAAGCAGAATGTAGTCTATGGACCTTTCAGTTTTAAAATCTTGAAAGTATTCTTACATTTGAGCTTATCTACAATATAATAGACTATGTAACCCTAAAATTGTGACTAAAAGAATAAAACTGACTATTGTCAAAATTGTTTTCTGTTTTTTGTTATTGGAAATATTAATATTTGAAATTATTAATATGGGAAACCACCAAACACCAGTTTAAGCATAAATTCCTTTATTAAGTCCTGAGACCAAATGGTATTTTATACAGTTGCTCTAAACATATCTAAAAAGGCTACATAATAAGCAATTTACTACATCCAAACAGTAACAAAATGTTTATGAGCATTTGAGCAGGATAGTTACAAGCAGGCTAAGCCCAGGGGTTCTTAGGCCCACATTGGTTGGCTCCAGCATGGTCAGGCAGGCATTAGCAATGACTCCTTTGAGAGTTTACTTTTTATACCCTTTAACAATCAAGGGATGTTATTGCCAATTACTGACTTCAGCTAAAAACCAACTGAAGACAGTTCATCCTTATTTCCAGTCTTAATCCAGAGAAGATTTACAACTTCCTTTCTTCCCCTCCTTCTTGCTGACGTACAGTTTTCCCCTTCCACCTGGGTCCACATAGACTTTAACACTAGTATGTGGGTTGGGGAAGGGGCATGTTGGCTCATTTTAAGACAGATTCTCTGTATTTGATTTAAAGCCATTTGCAGTCACCACTGTGGTCAGAGGCCTTCTTTTTAGAAACTGACCAATTATCTCATTAGTTATTCTTTGAACCAGACATCCTCCCTGCTTTATTCCTTCTGGCTTTACCACTTTTTATTTTCAAATCTTTCCTTCTATTTGCTAGTCAGGGCCTTTCTTTACAACACATATATAGACTCAAAGGCTTTAAGGCCAGAAGGGACCTTCGTGATCATCTAGTTTAGTCATACATTTCCTTAGCTTAAGTTTGGTTAACATTAATTCTTTAATTTTATACTTATCCTACAGTAGTATATAGTAAAGCTGCACTCCACTTATGTGAAATGATTTTGAAAATAACGCACTTGATTGTCATCAGGGTCTCAGCCCAGCTGCTATTCTTGATGGTGTGATAACTGGCCAAATTTTTTCAGGTGCTGTTATTAGTAGATCTCTACCCGTTTCTGTCCCCCCAAATCAGGGTGGAGAGGGAAGGGGAGAAAAAGGGGTTAGAAACTACTAACTACATCGGAACTGACTACTAATATGTGTGCCCACATGTTCTGAGGACACAAAACTGAGGGCCCAAAATATTTAATTTAAATTGGCCTTTCTAACATAAGAACTGGTGGAGATCATTTTGTTAGAAAGTGCCATCTCTGACAAAAGCAGCACCGGAGACCCTTTGAGAAATGGTACAATGGGGTGTAGAAAATATGTTTAGACTACGCTAACCATAGACATGAGATAACTGTTGCCCTACATTCAGTTCAGCTAATTTAATATATGTAGTGCTGCCTACTGGTATTGTCTCCCACCTAAAATCTGCTTTACTAATATTTTCAAATACAGAAGAATTGTTTGCCTGCCATGCCAGCCTAACCAATTATGAAGTCAGGTGTTTATTTCCAGCAAGAAAATGACATTGTGCTGACATTAAGATATTTAATTGTCTAATAAAATACATGATTTATTTTTTACAAGCTAGTCATAACTTTAATTATATTAGAAGTTGGAGAACCAAGGGTGAACTTGTAGAGGCTCTGGCACAAGGCTGCAGTGTTTGGGTTGCTAACCATGCAGGAAAATGTGTTAATACCACCATAAAATCTGACTTCATTGACATTTTCACCAATTTAATCAATAATAATAACATTTCTAGTACTATAGGGTTGTGTTATATACTCTTTTTAAAAATCAGGAAAATATCTGTAAAGAGACCTTGCCAAATATAAGGACCAGAATATTTGGCAAGGTCTCTTTACAGATATTTTCCTTTGCTGAGCTGCCCCGGCTGTCCTTTCTGGGTGTTGAGCTCTTTTGAAGATCTGGCCCATTATTTCTACAAGTATACTTATAAAAGCAGCTATCATATCCCCTATGTAGTAATCATATGGATGTGAGGGGGTGGAATGCAGCTCTCCTTTCAGTTATTTGGTTACACCATCCGTAATTATACCCAGGTGTTTTGTATTCACTCACTTTTTAAAGTAAAAAAATACCATTACGAAGAAGTTTGGCCAGTGTATTAGTCAACATGAGGATATTTACAATAGTTGTTTCAAGTAAATAATGTTACTCTTCTATTTATGGTGGTGGGTGTGTGAAATCCCCTCTCCTACAGGTTGAGGCTTAACTGGGACTTAATTAGCATGTAGATCATGTGCATAGGGGTAAACTTCAACCAGTATCCCCTTTACTAAGTACAGCAAATGCTGCTTAAATTTATTTAGTCAAAAGGTATGATTTTAAAGATTTGTAATGGCAACCGCTATATCAACTCACTTTGCATGTTCCATGCTGATTTTTTGCAGGATGTGCATGTAACTGCATGAGAATTGATAAACTGCAGAACACAGATTGAGGAATATTTCCTTGTAATGCTAGAACCAGAACTTTGAAGACAGCACAATAGAACATTCCTTAGTAAACATTATAGCATCATATTAGAAAATCCTGCATGCTGATTGGCTAACAAAACATTCTAAGCAGTGTTATCCCACCATACTACATTGCTGAAAATATTACACTTCATAACAGTAATAGGCAAATTGTCAAAGAGAGCAGGCCCAAGATGCTTACACAATTGTGTGATTGCATCTATATGTACAGTTAGCTCGATTGTAAGGGCAAATCAGCCTTAGTAGCTATGGTGTGCGCAGGAATGCAGCCATAGTAGCTATTGTGCCATGAATGCATGTTAGGGGCAACTGCCTAGGCATATATAGATATAGAACTGTACACAAATGTAGAATGTCAATTTCGGAAAACTTGGCTCATAGTGACCAGCGCAGCACATGCATTTGTATGTGTCAAACAGTTGTATCAAATGTAAGGAATGTACTTCTGAGTATCTACCTTTGAAGGCTAACTGCTTAAAAACAGAAAACACTAATTAAAAACATATTCAGCGAAAAAATACAGAAACTCCGTTTGTTCTAAATAAGATTTTACCTTTATATTTTTAGCAAATACTAAAGATCAGCCATAAACAAAATGTCACTGTTCTACAAACTTCACTGTGGAGGCAGGAGTGCAGTGAAAGACTACACTTAAAAAAAAAAAAAGCTGCCCAGTTGCTAATTATTATTAAAACAGCAGGCTTAGGAATGTTACTGGGGTTGCCAGTGAGGATGCTGGGAAAGTCTGCTGATATCTTAATAAGAGAGAGGGCTGAATAAGAGAGAGGGCTGGCTCTTCCCTGCTTATCTGAAAAGTCAGCCAGAGGAGACGCTAAAAGGGGCTGTATCCTTAAAAATATTTTTCTCCATTTTGGAGGTCAAGGGCAAGAAGGCCTGTCTACTGCAATGAAATTGAATGTGGTGATCGGGAGTAAAAACAGCACCCACCTTCCCCTACAGAGGGCAACTATATAGGGTAGAAGGAGCACTCACAGACTACAGTGAAGAATACTTTAAAGATACCCCATAACTGGATTAGATTAGACAAGCTGATGGCATTCAGCAGCATTCCTCTGCTCTCTCTTCCTTACTCCATATATCCCGATAAGTTTCCATTTCTGGGCTATTGCCCATGTCTGCAGTCTATCCATATCCTTCCACCTCTGCCCCCACATACTCACCTGCAGTTGTGGAGATGATTTTTACACAGTAGAGCAGCAGCAACTCCCATGAGTGCTTAATTGGTCAGTAAAAAGAACAGGAGTACTCGTGGCACCTTAGAGACTAACAAATTTATTAATTGGTCAGTGTGGGGATTGACAGGGATTTGAGAATAGGGTGTTGTGGACCACAGGGAGGTGATGAACTCATTTGCAGGTAATTCCTTTCTGATAATGTTGCCCTAGGACAGGTATGATGAAATCATAGAACCACAGAGTTAGACAGGACTACAAGGGTCATCTAGTCTAACCCTCTGCCAAGATGCAGGTATCCTACACAGTTAAATAGATTAGGTATGTTTTTACCTCTTCAGGCTACCGTGACTGGCCAACTCTTTCTTTTAATAGAGTAGGATGGCCTGTTGCACAGCCAGAATCCATAGCCTTTACATGATTTATGCAATTTGATAGGCTGTAAGTATTTTTGGTTGGATTGGGTTCATAGTACACAAACTAAAAAACAAAAAGCATTATCCCTAAATTAGGCACATCTGATGCTCAGGGGTTAACTAGAGAGAGAACAGAGAAAACTAACTCCTTTAACAATATTGGCATCTGCAGAAGGGGAAATGTAACCAGTTCACCCTTTTCCCAAAATTAATGCGGCAAGGAGGCAAAGATTCCACCTTGTATATTTTTCATTAGAATATAGGTTTACACTTTTGTTTTCAAATTGTAAACTGTAATGTTTTATGAATTATGCTACCATTACCATAAATATTCATAAATATTACCTAAAGCAATATTACATGTAAGGCCAAATTCTCCTTAGCTACACTGAGAGCAGAATATGGCCCATAATGCTTGTTTTTGAGAAGAATATACTTTCTTATGGTTTCTTTTAGGTAACTAAACAAGAGAGGAGTATTATGAAGCCTCTTTATGACAGATACAGAATTATCAAGCAACTTCTCTCAACACCATCTTTGATTACAACAATTGTAAGTTGGAAAGAATTAGTATTTATCATAAAGAAGCTATACAAGATTCTGAATTGTGCTTTGTATGCCAGTTTAGCAACATTCTAATCACTCTTACACATGAAGGGCTTATAGAATACTTATTGATCAAATCATCCAGTTGATATTTCAAGAGGAGTAAACATCCTACATGATTCAATCCCAAAGCATGCCAGAGGTCATGATGTAAAACATCAATTTCTGAATCAATCAGTTTACATGGGTGGGGAGGGGATCAGATGAGGGAGTTCAGTTTTTAACCTTCACCATTACAAACAAATCTACACCACAAAATGAAAGCAATTCTATCTATTATACTGTTAATATATCCTCCTTGATCTTTGTTTGTTGAAAATACTTTCATTACTACTTAGCACATTAAGATCTTAGCATAGCATTTTGATCAAAGCTATGCCTGTGTGAAAGAAAGAAATGAAAGGTTTTCTGTATGTGATTCGGATTGTTAAAAATAACAATGTTTTAAAAAAAATATAAAATACATGTCAAAAATTGATGAGGTAGAACTGGTGTCTTTACTCACACTGGATAGTGCTTTACTTTGTGAATTCCCCATTTCAGTAACACTCCTTGCAGAATGAAGTACCACTGAATGTGAGCTGCAGTAGCCGATTCTTACCCTATGTAAATTTCTTGTCTCATCACTATCAAAGAAAATACTACAGTAACTCCTCGCTTAACACTGTAGTTATGTTCCTGAAAAATGCTACTTTAAGCAAAATGATGTTAAGTGAATCCAATTTCCCCGTGTACAAGGGTTTGCTGGGGCTCGACCCCCTCCGGGGCAGCGGGGAGCCACACCGGCTCCCTACACACAGTTAAGGTTTGGGGGAATTAGTCTGGACGCGGGGTCTTCCTCGGCAGCCCCTGTGGTACTGGAACAATCACCGTAAGCCCAGACTCTGGGTCAGGGTGGGGCAACACGGAGTCCGGTGCTCAGGCCCTCAGGCAGGGCTGAGTAACCACAGTACAATAGAAATAGACCCAGGCCCTGGGGCGGGGCGGGGCACCAATAAGTCAGGGGCTCAGGCCCTTAAGCAGGGCTGGGCAACAACAGTGCAATTAGTAGCAAGCCCAGACCCTCGGTCAGGGCGGGGCAACAATGAGTCAAGGGCTCAGGCCCTCAGGCAGGGCTGAGCAGTAGCAGTAGGCCCAAGCCTCCACAGGCCTGGGAGAGGGGGGAGACTGCCACCCACGAGTTGGGTGGCAGGGGGCGCCGCAGGCCCTCCCACTCCACTGCGTCCCAGCCCGGGGCCCTAGCAGCGCAGAAGACCCACTGCTGAGTCAGTGGGGATCCTGGCCGCAACACACCGACATGGGCTCTGGCAGTGCTGCAGCCAGACTAGGGTCGGCTGCCCCCGGGCTACTTCCAGATTCCCCCTCGGGTAATATCTGGGTCAGGGTGTTGTCTTCTGGGGGGTCCTGCACCATGAGGTCCTCTGGGTATCGGGCGCAGGGCACGCCCGAAAACTCCTCCAGGTAGCGGGCGCAGGGCAGGTCCGGCCAGTCCTAGTGGCCTCTTGAGCCATGGGATTTTCCCAGTCATGGGCTAGGCTGGAATCATCTGGCCTCTCTGGTGGCTGGGCCTTACTGAGAGGTGAGGGCGAGCCTTTATACTTCCGGGTCGCCGCCTGAACCTCTGAGGGATGGACTCAGAGCTCCCTAGCTCCGCCCACTCCGGCCTCCAGATGGGCTCGTTCCCATCCCGGGTGGCGTGGAGCCACACTGCCTCACTACACCTCATAAGAATTAATGTAACTGGGGGGAGGAGGGAGGTTAGACTCCAGGGAATTTTTTTTTTGCCAGACAAAAGACTACACACACACACACACACACACACACACACACACACACACAATAAGTTTTAAACAAACAATTTAATACTGTACACAGCAATGATGATTGTGAAGCTTTGTTGAGTAGGTGGAGTCAGAGGGTGGGATATTTCCCAGGGAATGCCTTACTGTTAAATGATGAACTAGCACTCGGCTAAGCCCTCAAGGGTTAATATGTTGTTAATGTAGCCTCACACTCTACAAGGCAGCACAAATGGAGGGAAGGGGAGACAGCATGGCAGAGAGAGACAGAGACATACAGCCTGTGTGAGAGAGAGACATGCATTGACCCCACTCTAAGTACACTGCCCTTTTAAGTAGATCAGCAAGTTGAGACAGCAGCTGCTGCCAGCAAGCTCCCTCCATCCTGAGCCCTGTTGTGTCTCCCCCGCTCTATGGAGATGGGGGCAGGAGCAGGCGGGAGAGGGGACACCCTGACATTAGCACCCTCCGGTCCCCCACCCCCGCACAGCAGGCAGGAGGCTCCCCGGTGCAGCTCCAAGGCAGAGAGCAGGAGCAGCACAGGGCAATGTGGAGAGGGACAGCTGAACTGCCGGCAATTGAAAGCCTGCTGGGTGGCTGCCACACAGGGAACTTAGGGGAGCAGGGAGCGAATGGGGGGGCTGCCGATCCACCCTGGTTCCAACCCCCCCACCAGCTAGCTCCAACAGGCTGCTTTTCCTGCAAGCAGTGGACAAAGTAGGTGGCTGCCAAACAACATTATAGGGGAGGATTGCGCAACTTTAAATGAGCATGTTCCCTAATTGATCAGCAACTTAACAATGAAACAGGATGACTTTAAGTGAGGAGTTATTGTAATTACATAGCCTTGTTCCACATCTTGTGGTAATATTAGCATGGGACTTCCACATGAGCTTCAGGGAGTTAGGCACCCTACTCACATTGAATTTCAATAGGGTTCATTGATTCCTTTGAAAATCCTAGCCATAACCTTATTACTTCAGAGTCTCTTTAAAGCTTCCTTCATGTTAACGTCTAATGAACTTTGGTCCATGCATTTTTTAAAATCTATAAATAACAGTTTAAAAAAGCCCATATTTTGGTGGAAAATTTCATCACCTTGTACTGTAGTATAACTATAAAATGTGTTGCAATGTGGTCGTCCTTTTTTGGTTGCTAAAACCATTTGTAACCCTAAAAATACCTCTAGAATGATTCTTTTATGCATATTGTAGCTTTAATTTATGCAGACTGTTAACACTAAATGGTACAAGTTTACTTTATGGAGAATTAAACAAAGAGCTCTCTCATTGCAAACCTTACTCACGTGGGGAGTTTAATTGATTTCAATGGGACTAGTTTAATGAGTAAAGGTTTCAGAATCATGCCCTAAATCCTATTTAAAGGCATGTTCTTGCAAACTTTTTGTTGTATGAGTAATCAACAGTAAGTAATTAGTAGAGCTACTTATGGAAGTAAGGGCCAGATTCTGCCACATTTAGTCATGGCAAGTAATGTCTTACAAAGCAATTTGTCCCATTAGCGGTTGTAGTGAAAAATCTCAAAGTGTGTCTAGCTATTGGTTTTAATACCTGTAACCTCTTGTATTTTCAATAAATAATAACATGTAGACAGCTAATTTGATAATGATTACAAGCAGGAGGAAGAAGATTCAGATGAAGACCATTCTCAAAGCAGCCATGAATCATCATCCAATCTGGCATCTAACCTTCCTGTAGATGACCATCTGTATTGCTCAGATGAGGAGAATGAGCCTGCAATTGTTTCACCTCTGGATGAAAAAAAGGCAATCAAACAATCAGCCCTATCTCTGTCCAATTTACATGAGGCCACAATGTGAGTGTTGCAGTTTTTCTTAATACATCAAAAAACAAAACAAACCACTTACATGTTCTAGTCACAGCATGATCTATACTTACTGTCAGCATCTCCCAAGTGTCAGGAAGCTCTAGACCTAAGGATTGAGTTATTTCCTTTTTATGAGAGAAAGTAGAGACAGGATATTTATTTGATCAACTTACCTGTAGTTTGCTGTACTTTGTGTAATTCAGACAGCTCTAGGGCGATCTGCCTAAATCCAGAAAGAGAGAGGCAGAGGACTATACCTATATAAGAGAAATAATGATATGCAAATAGGTAGACTACATGATGACATAGTATAAATGATTTGTTGACTTACCTATTTCTTGTCAGAAAATGTAGACATTTATCTACTTAGTTTCTTAAGACTCTTGTGGAATAACACACGTTGGATAAGGAGACTTCAATATTAGTGGTGGCTTGACCAACCAGGCTAGTTTTTTTTCATTTATAAATTGCAGTTCTATTGGTTACATTTCATATTTCACAACTGTAGTGCCACTGGTGTGAAAGAGGACACCTTTTCAACTGAAGAATCTGAATTATATTATCACATTTCTAAAATGTACAATAGTAGACTGTAAGAATTATTGTAAATTCAGTCTGGCCTGGTATAATTGTTCATGTATTTTCACTATGTTAACATAATTCTATCTATATCTTTGTCAAAGAAAATTATTGCTGTCAACAAGGGTGTCAACAAACTCCAAAAAGTGATACAAACGGTGATTTGGAATCTTGTTACGTTTTGTGTTCCTATGAAAAGGGCAGATTATGGTCACGTTGTTCAATTGTGGGGATGCATGTGTGCTGATGTCATTCAGCCCTGGTGTTCATTGATTAAAACACATGCTATGGATGAATATGATCTCATATCTTAAAATATTCCTTGTATTCCCATGTGCTTTAATTGACACCTGAGAGTCAGAGGCATGAATAAAGTCTGTTCGGTCCTACCAAGTGAGTGAAGATAACAAGAATATATGTTGTTCTGTGGAACTCACACTGTGTAAATGATGCAGCATGCAGAAGTGCTGCTGAGATTTCTCAGCGCATCACATTATTATGAAACAGTATCTTTTAGGACATATTCTGAAAGTGTTTTATCTTCTGCCTAAGGACCTTATCCTGCAAACGCTGCCCAGCCTAGTTCTTACTACAATGTGCAGTTCCACTGACTCACAATAAACAGCACTGCATTTGATGGTAAGTGTTTGCAGGATCAGGTCCTATGCTGCTAATCGTTTATCCCCTTTGTTACTTATGGGCCTGAAACTGTAAGGTGCCATGTGCGTCCTGTGAGATGCCAAGCACCATGAACTCCACATAGAACTAAGGGTGCCCATAGGATTAGGGCCGGAGTGTTTTATTGCTTCCTTCCATAGATTCTCTGCATTCCCTTTGTTAGAGGAGTGTGAATGACACCAAAAGCAAGGAAATGGTGCAGATTTACACTTGTGCTATCATAAGTCCATTATACTCAGACTTGGAAGAAAATTTTAGGATTCCTTGAATTTAACAGGTCTCATTCTGCACTGAGATGAATAGACACCCCTGTCACTGTGCGCATATTGAAGGGCCACATCCAGCCCTAATGTTTTAACTATTTCCAAGTCCACGTAGGCTTCAACTTCCTCTACCTCCTTTGTAGGCCTGTGCTACTTGAACATCTCAGAGAAACAAGAGCTGATAAGAAACGGCTTCGCAAAGCTCTGAGAGAATTTGAGGAACAGTTCTTTAAACAAACAGGAAGGTAAAACAAAACCTTTTTCCATGTATTTTAAGCAGATTTTTATGTTTCCATTAAAGAACATATTCTTAAGCAGCAGGGACTTACCTGTAGTAATTGGGCTGGCGGGGGGGGTGGGTGGGATTCTGTTATCTTTTGTGCTTTGAGAGTCCCAAGGGTAGCTACAGCCCAGGATTGGAAGGGGACTGTTGGGAGCACCGTGGAGGCATCAGGCCTCTATGGAGATGATTTTTTTGCTCAGACAATTCCTCCAGGATCTGTGCAGATCCTTGAAGTTCTTCCAGGTTTAGGGTAGACCCCATAACAAAACATATCCTGTGAGGGGGAAAAGCCACCCCTCGCAGATCCACAGGGAACTCTGCCAGAGGATCAGTCCAGAAATTTCCTTCCCTAGGCTTATTGACAGAAGGAGCAATGTAACCCCTAGTCAGGGGCTGGAGTAGTCCAGCAGCAGCTGTGTGTGCCACACATGCACTACTAGGATCTCCTGATTTACAGAATTTATATGCAGACAAATAAGTAGTGTTGTTTTTTTTTATAAATGTAAAGCTGAACTTTCCTGGAGACTTTTTACTATGACTGATATGTTGGTGGCAGTCAACTCTGTCTTCTTAAATGGGCTAGGTGTGGCCAGAAGTGTAGGTAGTATGGGCCTGGTTGAAAGCCCATTGACATCAATAGTCTTTCCACTGAGTTCAGTGGGTTTTGGATTAGTCCCTGTGAGCAGAGAGGAGCCATTTTGTTGTTGGTTTTAATACAGATCTTATTGATGAAGTTTTTTTCTGTTTTGGTTTTTTTGGGAGGACGGTGTTGGGGGTTTATTGGTAAATTCCAGATTATACCTAAAACAAGGTGAGCTTTTATTCTAATTTTTCAAAAATGTCGCCCCCTCACACTTTCACATCACAATATTGCTCTGAGGAGCAATGTGTGAGGGTATAATATTAAAATTGCTCAATTTGCTTAAATGCTACTGAATTCATGACATGTCCTGAATGAAAACAACTTTAACTCCTTGAGTGATCTCAGGTAGGTCAGGATGATTTCCTATTGTGATGAATAGCAGCAGAAAGAACTTGTATGGTCTCAGACTCTATGGTCTCAGTCCAATGCCCTCTGGATCAATGGGAGCTTTTCCATGGATTTCCCTGGGTATTGGAGCCGGTCTATATATGGTTCAAAAAGAAAACCATAGTGTGGTACCATGGTAGTTATATTTTCCATAATACTGTACAACAATATAGCTGCATATCTTGGAGTGAAGTAATTATTACTTACACAGCTGACAAGAAATGTGATTGCCTTGTATAATCTAAACCTCAAAATTCAGTATTTTAATTGCCATTCCTATAATCCTACTTCACGATAATGTGCTCTTTTCATATGTCTACGGGCATCTACAATTAGAAACAAATATAAAAAACAATCACAGCAGAAATAATTTTTAAAACCATTTTTCTTCTGTGTCATAAAATGACAGAGCTCTGTTTGACTGTTTTCAGGAGTCCGCAAAAGGAAGATCGCATCCCCATGGCTGAAGAGTACTCTGAATATAAGCACACCAAAGCCAAACTCAGGCTCTTAGAGGTTCTCATCAGTAAGCACGATGTCTCTAAAACAATTTGAAGTCAATGAAATACAGAGCTAGTGTTTGCTAGCAAAAACCCAAACAAACAAAAAGAATTTTACAGGTCTGGGTCTTTCTGCACAGTTATTAGACACACTGAGAATCTGATGCACTTTAATAATCTTATTAACTGAGAGTAGGAGAGGATGGTAATGTGTGTAAGAGTATGTAAACGGGAGTGAGTGAACTGTATTTTTTCCTTTTGGAAAAGCCTTGAAGTGCACTATGATAATCTTAGAAGTTAAAGGGACACTGTAAAGTAGTTTAGGCCCTTAGTCTAACCCGCTTTACCTTAAAATTTATAATCCATTAGGGAATGCCCTCCAAATTCTAAAAATAGTCAGAAATCCACCACTCTGTCTCACTCAAAAGCAGTGTAATCCACTGTAGGCAAAACAACTTAGAACATCATATGTTAACTAAAAACCTATAGACCAAATTCTACCCTTAGATACATAGGTGCAATTCCCATTGGCTTCAAAGAGAGGTGCATACACATGGACAAAATTTGGCCCTGAATTCTTGGAGCTGAGTAAATTGAGGCTGCTGGAGAAAAAGAAAGTGGTAAAATAACTGCCAAATGCAATCATGTTTTTTGCAAATGAGAAAACGTCTATTTGGCAAAGCAACAAGGACTCACTGGTTAGGGAAGGAATGTTTGTTTCAGGTTTGCCAAAGGGTAGTATAAGACAATGTAAAGGTACTAGGTGCTGGCCTGTTAAATATGGTTGGCAGTACTTTTATAGTACCCTAAACAAAATTCAGTAAAATAAATGGATCATACATGCTGATTTTTAGTTCTGTATTAAACATAGCACTTTATTTTGCCTGATGCTATAAAATTTTGCTTTTCGGACTACCAAAGCTTGTTTGGAAGCATGCACTTTGTAAAATGTTAAAGTATTTCCTGTGTTAGATATCTATATTAAAATAATGAGAATAGTTTATTGCATTCTGACAAGATATTTTGGATAGATAAATGTATGCAGTATATAATTGAATGTCATGGTTGTGAGATGAGGAACTCTGGCCTTCTTGTTTCCTAAAAGTAAGACTACAAAAATATTTTTCTGTTGGAATTATGCATCCTTCAGCACACCCCACTTTGTAATGTAAAGGGATTTTCCTCACTCTTGTGATAATCATTTCTGTGTAAAGTGCAATATTTCACAGAAGGATTGTCAGCATTTTGTATTTTTCATTACAAATCAAAGGCAGGGAAAATGTCTAACCCAAACGTGAAGGAAGAGGTTAAAAAGGAAATGCGTTGCATCATGTTTAGTGTTTTATTTAAATTGACATTCTGTATTAACTGCGTATAAGCCACCTGTTTTGCTATCTTAAGGAAATGTTCATTTTCTGAAGTCTATTCTATACCAATCACGTTTGTATTTATATTGTATGTAATGCTTCAGCATGATTTTAAGTAGTACCCATTTTCAAATGGTTTAGAGGAAAAAGTATGACCACTACACAATGTGGATTTTTTTTTTATTTCTATGAGGTTTGCTGTTTCACTGTATTGACTTGACAATTTATAACTTTTATGGATCAGAATGATCTCCTTTCTAAATCTGTTTTAATTAAAGTAATCTAAGAGCAACAGGAACAGATACACAACTATTTGAGGTTTACAAACTACATCTTTGATAAGAGAAAATGGTTTCATGACATATGTATACAATTGCTATTAAAATGTACTCTATATATTCTATATGATTGTATAATATTTTATACAACAGTACAAATAAAATATTTTTCTATTATATTTATTATGTTTAAACACAATTTTTGTTTCCAGTTAGCTAATATAAATAACACTGTCAAACAACAAGTTGGAAGTGCTGACATTTCTAGGCTTCAAGATTTAAATCATGCTGCAATTACAACCTTTCATGCTGTTTGGAGTTATCCCAGTGTTTGTTCAGTAGATTAAAATAAATGCATATTTAAACACCATTATAAGCCATTATTTTTATTTTGCTAAAGCAGTTTATATAGGTTTTTGTTATGTTTGGCCAGGAACAAACAAAAATTGCAGCATCTAGGTGTAAATGTTGTCAGAAAGAAAATTCAAGATTTCTGTTCCTCTAATGCTATAAACTATTAGAAGGAAAGAGGGAAGTTATATTAAAAATGCTATTAATGAATTTGAAAAACTGGTGTTTGCTTTTGGTGACAGCGGCATGTGCATGCTTCTGAAGAGAACATCTGACAATGGAAATGGACAACAGAGGTTCAAAGGCTCCTAAGTAAAGTGGGGTAGGGATTAACGTCCAACACTGATGTTGCAGGTCTTGCAACTGGGATCTTTTTTTGCATTTGCAGTAGACGAGCTCATTACCTGATGACCAGTAATTTCTGCAACTGTGCCAAGGGAAAGATCCACAGGATCAGTGTAAATTACTTCTAAAATAACATCCTGGGCATGGTGATAAACCATGATGCCATCTTCTTCGGTGCAGGTCAGAAATTTATTATCCTTTGAATTTAGCTGAGGAAGGCGCTGCTTACAGAATTCATCTCCTGGTGAGCCAACAGGGGCAATAACAAGAATGACATAGTGATAAGCTGTGTACATGCAGTAGAAGTCCCCAAAGTACAAGTTAGTGTTTGGATTGAAAAGTTTTTCGGCTGCAATCTCAAACCTGTATCTTCCATAAGGTGAATCTTGTGGTGGCTTTCCTGTGTTAAACTCAGTGTTGCAGCTAAAGAAGATGCCTTCCAACTTCCCACTGATTGGAGAGCCATGGCTACCACTGTTATCCTTGACAGAAGGCTGCATTGCATTTCCATGCTGGTTTCTAAAAATGAATGACTATTATTGTTTATTTTGCAGTGAAGATTACAAGTTTGATTACTTATAGGACTACCACCGTGTCACAAGGGACACAAAGAGAAACCAGTCATTTGAAAAATAAGGTTAACACCACCCCACAATCAAAGGAAAGCAAAGACAAATAAATGAAGACGTGACTGGGGCTCAGGGTGAGAAGGAATTGCTTTTCCATCTTGTCTCTGCTTCTGGAGGTGAGTTGTGTGGATAAAGAGGCAAAACCAGTAACAAAAAACCCGCCCACCATATTTTTCCTCAGCAACTGTAACACTAGTGGGATTTTAAGTCTACATTGAAGTTACAAATGAACCCAATTATGTTGCAATATTTTTTAACATTTTTAGTGGATGCCGTACACAAATTCACATGATGGCTAGTTTTCCCCCCCCCCCTTTTTTTTTTCAGTGACACTATGTCAGGGAATTGCCTACATGCCCCCCAAAACCTACAGCTTACTTGGCTCCTACTTACATGATTGGGAATAACTTAAGCAGACTCAAACACAAAAAGTCTCTCTCTCTGTTTTATTTAAATAGGTCTTCACAGATTTTGAATTACAGGAGTGCTTAACCCATACAACTACTGTGGAGTCCTGCCTGTGCAGCTCTGGAAGTTAGAAGTGGTGAAGATGATAATCTCAGTCTAATAAATTTGAGGAGACTTAATCAGTTTTGGCCCCTGTAAGACCCCATTTCATTTTCTTCTAAAGAAGCTGTTTCTCCACATTGCTAATACATGGCCCAATTTGGCTGCCATCAACTTGAGTGGAAGCAGGACTGGACCCAAGAGGAGATATAATTTGGTTCCTTCCAGCTGTAATTATCCTAAACCTAAATACACAAATCCAATCCCTTGCATTGCAGTTCAACTGTTAGTGAAGTGCACCGACTCTGTATATGTGTGTATACACATAAAAACATGTCCAGGTATATCTCAACTTTCTGTTTGCCTAAATACTTTCAAAGTGCAATGAATCTTCAGCACCCTCCTATCTATAAAACTTATTTTACTATCACCACTTGGGTTAGATCATTTCTCTTGTCAAAGCTATGACTGATTTCCTTTTGTTTTCTGCCTTGGTTGAAGACTATTAAGTCTCAACGACAAGACAATTCCAGGTCTCACGGCCATGTACTTCTTTACATTTCACAGAACTCTTGCCACCTACCTGGTGTGCTCAACCGCCATCATTCCTTCATGCAAATTGACAAGTCTTAAAAACACTTTTCATCACCAACGAAAACTGCTTGTGTTAAGAACGCCATGCTCAGTTCAGGCCATCATCTGATAATGTGGGGCATTACATGCTGAACTACATGAGCTGTTTCTTGGATTGGTGGTAGCAAGAGAAGCTCTAATGCCAATGTGCTATAAATATCACATGAGCGCTTTTCAGTCACACACTCTCAGTATAGGGACAAACAGAATGGCTGACTGACTTGATGTAGTGCCTCGATGCAGTGTATAAAGGATAGTAAATTTCCCTGTATAGCAGATTTCTCCCTCCTCTACCCCAGTCATTTTGATTTCAATAAACCAGCCTTTGTTAGAAAATGTTTTGTTTTCAGCCAGGCAAATGCATCTGCATGTGCACTACCTTAGACTAGAGCCCACCTGCCAGTGGCATAACTAGCAGCTATTGCCCAATACTGAACGTACAAAACTCCCTTTGAGTTCAATGGTAGCTGTGCTTTTGTAAGCAATTTAAATATCAGGCAAACCCAGCATCGGATTTATCTGTAACCAGCACAGGTGAAATTTGTTTGCTTGTAAAGGTTAAACTACCCATCAGGCTAACAGACGACTCCTAGCGGTTGCTCACTGCTTTGAAATAGTTTTGGGGATGGGGTGGGGTGGATTTTTATTTTTGTGACAGTCCAAGGTATACCCCTGACTAGAAATTCTTATTTTCAGCTAAATTATAACAATAGAATGTAAGGTTGCTTCATTTTTTATATGCTCATGGAAAGCAGGTTTAGTCCTTGCTCCTACTGAAGTGAATGGGAGCTATGCTAGTTTCTTACATAGTTACTTTGTAAGACAATTGTTAACCATGATGTTGGTAAATATACTGTCTGTCAAAGACGGTTTTAAGTGGTATATGAAACAATGGCTTTATCACCTATAGTGCTAAGCACCAAGAATTCTTGCCATTTCTAATCATACACCTTCTTCTGACTAAAATTTTTCATATAGCTATGAGGTAAACTTCAGAAGGCTTCTGACCCTCTCAAGACCACCATCTTTATCTTTGCAGAAGTAATGCTCTGGGAAGACAGGGTCTGAAAAGGAGATTAAGTTGTTATGAATTAAACATATTCCAAAAAAAAAAAAAAAAAGATAAAGGCCACCTTCTCTGCAACCTGAAAAATGTTCTTGAAGCTGTATTTCTGTGACAAGATACTGACATCCAGTGGCCAATTAGGCTAATTATAGGTTAGTATTCTCTAGGGAGTTGAGACACTTTGCATGCTGTCTATTTAAAGGAAGCAGTCATGATTAAAGTGTATGTTAATTATATGCCACATTAAAAAAAAAAACTGTAATGGTGTCACAGGATCAAGGTTTACCTAGTAAACAGACCAAGGTCTTGCTGTGCGCTGTACAATCTCTTGAGACACCCACTGGAACCCTCCCACTCTAGCCCTAAATACACCACTTTGTGCACTACTGTTTACTACTTAGAAGTCCCTGGAGCCCATCAGAGGACTTCTGAATCATAAGGCAAAACAACACTGAGGCAGGGAATGCTAGTTGAAGGGTTACACATGATGGGATGATTTGTTTTTTTTAAATGGTGCCAGGCTTAGTGGTCACCAACAGCTTAGTCTAGAGCACAACATCATACCTTCTGAGCCAGAAATTCTTTGCCAACTGTAAAAGACCCTGAATTTGCCTGTTTCTGAACATCTTCATGTATTCTATATTATTGAGGGAATTATGCACCAAAAATTAAAAATTATGCACCCAAATTCTGAAATTTAATTTGTCAGTAAATAAATGTGGCTCCAGCATGGCAGTGGGAGGGTGGCTGCATGGAGTGGGAGATCACTCTGAAGCCTCCACCTCCCCCAATACAGGGACTCAGCAGTGAGGCTGCACCTGACCCTGGCACAGTGCAAGGGCTGGGCCTGCCCTTCTGCGCCAGGCGCACCAGGTGTGGGTAGGCAGGCTCAGCCCAGCAGGACCCAAGTGTGGAGGGATCTAGGTGTGGGGCAATCTGGGTGTGGGCAGCTCAGTGAGAGATCTGGATGCACAGGGGCTCATTGTGGGGTTCAGGGGCAATGAGACTCTGCAGGGGATCCAGGTGCTGGTGGCTGGGCTCAGCAGGGCGGGGGCGGGTGGCTGTAATCTGGCTACTTTCAGAGCTTTCAAAGCTCTGTGAACTCAAATGTGCACGTACTGTGAACTATGAAAGATTCACCCATGTGACCCCACCCAGTAGGTATGAGGATCAGGTAAACCTGGGCATTCCAAAAGGATGATGTGCTCTTATTACAGAACTCAAAGGCCTGATCCAGCACTTAGCTGCTCCAGTTTTCTGCAAGTGTTACTTCACTGAAACTGAGTTACATTTGAGTAAAACTGAGGTAATGCAGTGTTGAAACAGGCCCCAAATCTTTAACGTATGCTAAAGTATAAGAAATAAGCATGTTTAAATTTCTTTAAGGCAAGTATTCAGAGATTCTACCACTCTGAAAGGCAGTACAAAAACAGGATTCTACTGCATTGCTTAGCGGATGGCAACGTACCCCTAAACCAGTTTTCTCTTAGAATACTACTCTTGCCACTGCATGGTGTCTTTTCCTAAGACACTCTTTAATGCTCAATCAATATCCTGAGCTCTAACCTCTAGCATTGGGGGTTATGGCATCTATATTTTGATTGGATAACTGTCTAGCTTTGCTGCCTGTGCAAAAGAATATTATAACTTCAGCACTAATATGCAAAATAAGCAAATAATCAAAAAAACCACATTAAGAGACCACTAAGGATGCACAACAAGGCATTCAAAAGTCAGTAAGGGATAGATCCACAAAAAGACTAAGGTGCCTGACGGCCACTGTAGGCATCGACATCCAACTCTTAGGCACCACTGTGATCCTCAAACTCCCTGCTCAGCTGCCGCCTAACCCTGGAGGCACCTAAAATCCCTATGTACCGGAGTTTCCACCATTAATGATCTCTAGGCACCTGGGTTTCTGCCACTGAACATGTGAACAGCCAACTTAGTCTAGGGAATCAGGTGTCTAAGCCCCTGCAGAACTCTGAGAGTAGGCATTCCTAGCTATTGTGCTTGTGAGGCCCGATCCAGTAGACATTTCAACACCTACGTTTCTCTGTGGATCTGGCTTTAAATGACACTATTCAGGTTGCATATGCTTGAGTACAATGTGCACATGCAGATATATGAGACACATGTATACATCAAGTACTTGCTGGCAAATGTATGCACAAAATTGTACATCCCCTATCTTTAGGGATATCATTCTGAATTTCTAGTACATCAATCATCGTCATTATTACTTAGTCTTTAGATTATGATGGTGCCTCGAGACTTACTCAGGAATGAAACTCCATTACAGCAGGTGCTGTGAAAACACAGTTTCTACTCCAAAAACTTATTTCCTATTCAGATTCAGTGCTGAATTGTACAAACTTACATAAATGAGTCGCTTTTCTTCTTGAACTGGAAATGTAGTGCACAGACTGTTGTAAAATTGTGTCTTCACTTAATATATATTTTTATGTTGTGTAGAGTTTTAATACTTAGCTAGAATTACTCTCTTAATGTGGACAATCTTGCACGTGTTTGTTTCTTACCTGATATAATCAAAGTATTCTTTGTGCTGATTCCGATAAAATACAGAAAGCTTAAGCATACGTCCTGCAATCACTTCAGCTTTTTCCAAAAGCTGTGTTAGATGAACTTTTGAATAATCTGTGAAGAGAAGACTATCTGCTAGTAAGAAAGAAACATTATCATCTCCTAAATCACAGTCTAAACTTATTCTGAAGACTTGTACAAAACAGACAAAGGGTGGGAAGGCAAAGAGCAGCAAAGGGCCAGATTTTTGGGACTTAGGTATTAGAGCTTCAAAAATCTGCCCCAAAGTAACAGTCAGTGGAAGAGCCAGGCACAAAATCCCCATCCACCAGACTGTATGACCGCTCATGACTGTGATACGTGGTAGGTTTCACAAGGGGTTGTCAGCATTATCTCCTACTAATGGTATTTTCCATTAGAAACTGATCCCTAATTCCCATGTGCTTATAACCTAGTAGCACAACACACTACCACAGAGGAAGTACTAGGGCTCTGATACAGCCCAACTAATACAGGGTTAAACTCACTCCAGTGCCGTTAGCACATACAAGGACTCACTAAAATTCTTAATGAGGAGTACAGGGCTTTCATACAGGCAGGCTCTGTGTACTGGGGTGAATTTCAACCCAATGAAGCTGTGTGTAAGTAAATGTATGCTCTCTGGAGCACAGAACAGGGTGGGATGGGGATGGTGATGCACTGAGGCTTTCCACAGGCAGACTGCCTACGGGCTGTGAGGTAATGGCTCCTTTCCCACCTCCCAACAAGGCACCAACAAAGGAGCAGCCACAGTTAAATTATACATTTTGAACAGAAAATAAGCCGCCTAAACAAACCCTTCCATTTCCAGATGTCACAGGTACTGACTATTGACAATTAGTCTGTGTCGCAATAGCTGATACAGACAGAAACTAATCCCTTTCATATAGCATGTTTGGTTTCTTTCTCTCCCTGTGTGCTGTATCTTTTCCTAGTAATCTTACCTCCTGTACAAAACTCTATGATTTCACTCCACTCAGAAACAACGTAATCCCCATCAACCTGCTTTGATGCCGTCTGCACTGCTACTGTATATTCCGTTCTTGGGCTCAAGAACCAGTGTCCACGCACAGTCATAGGGAGAGGAACAGCTTTTGCAACCAGTTTAGTGGGTACATCCTAATGGGACAAAAAAGTATGATCAGTTAGTTGAGCAAAACTAAATTCAGAAAGTGATATAAATTAATTTTGGGGGGGATGAAGTTCAATAACCTTATTTTAAATCCCTTAGGCCCAAATTCTGCTAACTTTTCTCACTCAAGTACCGCAGTGAAGTTAATAGGATGACACGCACACTAAGAAGGGGACTGAGATTTAGCCTTTAGCTAAGTGCATTCTTTTAATATTGGGTCTATAGACTAATATTATTACCTGCAGCATAGAATATATACTATAGATCAAGGACATCAATTTGTACTTAAAAATGCAAGCCTGTGGGGCGAAGACCATAATTTGATCATGATACACTATCCTGCTAAGGAAACGTTAAGGCTGTTAAAACATAAGCTTAAAAAAGCCTCCTCTCACAGCTTTTAACTAAATATAACTTCACTGGCATATCGCCTGATTTACACCAGCATGAGGGAAGACCAGCCTTTCACACAGCTCAGCACAAAATATGCTTAAATGTTTCAAAACCAGTGCTGCATGTGTTAAATGCCTCACAACAAGCCTGTTTAAAAATAGCACACGGGAAAGGCAAATGCATGCCTTTATGCAGAATTTGGGCTATAAGCTTTGTGTCTATCACTACTGTCTTCTGGTTTCTATTTTTCCCGTGGCAGAGCTTCAAACTACAGTGTGCTGATAACAAAGATGGAGGCTCTCTTTTGCAGCTAGCAAAGCTCACAAGATGCTGAAATGCTTGAACTCCACAACATCAAGGACTGCAGCTTAGATCTCGCCACAAGGGAGTAGATGGTATACAAGGTTTCCTTGCTAGTACTATGCAGGAAACATGGCTGATTTCTGCATCCTTCAAAATCCTGCAGAAGATGGTAACAGTCTTGATCTTGGGAACAAGCTGTGCAATAATAATAAAACGGACAATATCCATTAACTTAATTGTAATCTTCTATTCCCTATTTGTGTGTAAGCAAGCTGAATGGTATTAGATATAGCAGCATGTTTGGGAACAGGCAGGTAACTTTAGAGTTAGTATTATTTGTATTACCAGAGCACCAAATAAAAAAGAGCTGTGATGTATCCACAATTTTTCCATTCATCAGAATAGCGAATAGAGACTGTCAGTATTCATTGATTAAAAGCTACAAAGGCTGACTGTCATTGTGGGAGCAGAGACTGGGGTGAGAGAATCTGCATTTGAGAAACTGCTGGGAAAGAACCACTGCCTAAGGAAATGGGCGGAGTGGTTGCTTTCACCGGGGATGAGGGATTCATTGTATCAAGGTCAAATGGTGAAAAGGGATCTGGGCAATTGAGGACTGGTTACATTGCGGTTATGGCAGGAGGGAATCAAAGCAAGAGGCAGTGGCGATGGATTCCCTGCACTGGCGTGGTGTGGGAGTTGGAGTTGGGATGGAATGTGCAAGGAATTCTCTGCACATGGGATGGGTGGCAGATGGGAGCCACAGCATCTTACAGTCGCTGCTGCCATATGAACAGTGGACATTTTAAATTAACCTAGCTTCAGCCAAGCACAAATGCCAGCTAGCTAGAAATTTAAAAAATAAAAACTAAAAACCTCAAGCTTTTGCTTCTGCGTGACCCATAAACATGGTCTGAAATGATTTTTTTTAATTAAGAAAAAAGATTTCTTTTCTGTTTGTTTTTATATTAGAAATAACAGGTTTTGTCTTCCCTGTTTGTGTAGGAGGACTATTTGGAAATGGAAAAACTAGCAGGAATGTGACATAACAAGAAAGTGAAAACTGATTAGCTGAGAGAAAAGATTTCATTTAAAATCACTTGATTTTCTCTCCTTAATACTTATTTTACTCAGACGCTTAACAACTTGTTGAGGGAAAAACTCTTTTTGTCAAAGACTCAATTGCCCAGTCTCTTAAACTACTGGCTGAGAAAGCTCCCATTCCAGTTATTTCTATGGTTTGGGGGATGATTCCCCCACCCCCCCAATGTGGGAAGTTTCAATGGTAAATTAGTGTCATACTGTGAGATTTAGCATGGGCATGTCACTACTGTAAAGAGGGTGACCGTCCTCTTTAATAAATGGAAAATATTATGCAGAATCCAGGCCAGCGGTGCAGCGTGGGTAAGGAATCACAGCCATTGACATACAAAACCAGTCACATATTTCAGAGTCCTTGACTCTATGAGCCAACTCTGCAAATAAAGACTTAAGATGTCCCTAGTCATAGGTTATAAAGTCCTCCACACATCCTTCATCATAATGTCACTACTCAGCATACAGCAACAGATGAGCAGGATGGGACAGTGAAGAGTTAAGGTTGGTTGGTTACCTTATTTGTACATTTTCATACTTTAGTATTTGGGTTTATTTTTTAACGTGCAGCCTTAAACTTTGAATTTCCAGACTGAAATGTGTTTTGAGAAAACTACAATGTTCACTAATGGGATTTTTCCCCTTAACTAAGTGAAACACAGCAAGAGGGAAGCAGGAAAAACAAGGATGAGAAAGAAAAAGGTTTTAAAATGACATTCACGTCCCCAGCACTAGACCTTACACAAAACCACATCTTAAATAGATGTTATAGGACTCCAGCCAGACTGCACTCAGCAAAGCTAATGGACTCATCAGTCTGCTAGCGATGCAATCATTATTTAGCCTCCTTATCATATTTCTTGGGAACATACAAAAATTGTCTTAATCTTGGAGCTAGTTTCTGTGCACATATCATAGAGGTGGTTATTGCCCCCATTAATTCTGCCTTCTTGGGCTTGCCACTGAAGGCTCTACATCTTCATACCTCTAAAATGTATATTCACAGCCATCACATTATTGTATACCAGAAAATTCTTCTAGAGCAGAGGTGGGCAAACGATGGCCCGCAAGGCCGTCCTGCCCGGCCCCTGAGCTCCTGGCCAGCCCCGGCCCCCTCCCCTGCTGTGCCCCCTCCCCCACAGCCTCAGCTCACCTTGTCAGCGGTGTGGCTGGCTCCGGCCGGGTGGCGCGGCTCAGGGGCAGATTTACAAGTGAACACAGGGTACCCTGGCACGGGGCCCCCCCCAACAACAGGGGACCCCAGGGCCGGGCACTCAGGCAGCTCAGCAGCGGTGCACCCCCTACAGGAGAGCAGGCAGGCGGTGCAGGTGGCGGGAGTGTGGCCGGAGGACTAAGGAGGAGCACCAGGCAGCTGCACAGCCGGCCGGAGAGAAGCGGTGCTTTGAAGGAGAAACAGCTGCTTCTCTCCAGCTGCCCCTGCTCCTCCTGAGTCCTCTGCCCATGTTCGCAGGGCCACATTCCAAAAGGAGCGGACGGGGGGGGCGAAGGGGGGGGAAATGATAAGGGGTGGGGTTTCCACGGGGGCTGGTTAGGGGCAGGGGTCCCGGGAGGAGGCGGTCAGGGGACAAGGAGCAGGGGGGATTGGATGGGTCGGGGGTTCTGAGGGGAGTGGGAAGTGGGAGTAGGCGGATAGGGGGCAGTGGCCGCTTTGGGGAGGCACAGCCTTCCCTACCTGTCCCTTCATACCATTTTGCAACCCTGCTGTGGTCTTCAGGCCAAAAAGTTTGCTCACCCCTGTTCTAGAATACCAGAAAGGCCCTATCTACCTCCAATCACAAAATGAAAAAAAAAAAAAAGGGAATTACCTCTATGTTGATGGGAAATAACAACCTTTACAAAAAGGACTAACGTGATCACTTTTCTAATCCAGGGAATTTCTTCAAGATAGTTACCTTAACCTCAGAAACAAATTTGCACTTTGAGACATCACTTGGCACTATTTCTTTTTTTTTTTTTTTTTTGGCCCCCAATGGTCAGCTGAGTCTGAGAATGTGCAGAGAAGGCTGAATGTCACCTTTGTACCGTCAGGATTCTGTGTTTTGCAGAGGCTGGTTTGGCCATCAGCATAAGATAGGACAGCTCTAGTATATGAGGGGCTGCAACAGTCCCCAAGAAATAGTCTGATGGCACAGAATAGTGAGAGCACAGTGTGTGCAAGTCACTCTCCCTCCCACTCCTTGTTGGAAAGATCTTGCTGCTTTTCAGCCCTTTTATGCCGGAGAAGAGCAAAAGGGGGCTAGAATACACCTGAAAACCAGGGCTTTTGCCTTCTGTTCTTTCTTCCTCCATTTCTTCTTGATTTTCTTGTCTGTCACTTTTATTGGTAAACATAAGAGTGGACCTAGGTTCAATTCCTGGCTTTGCCAAAAATTTACTTGTGACCATGACAAGTCACTTAACCTTTTGTGCCTCAGTTTTCCCATCTGTAAAATGGGAATAACAATATTTCCGTACTTCAAAAAGGTGCGATAAGGCGTGAGGCTTGTAAAGTGCATTGAGATTCTCTCATGGAAGACAAAATATTATCATTGTTATTGCTAAGTCTATTTTAGTAACTACAGATGTCCTCACATACACATTTCCATTTTCCACAAATATGGTGATACTACAGTAATAAATAACAATATGCACTATCTTAGGACCTCAGTGTGATTTGCAAATGTTAATAAATTAAAGCTTAACACCTGCCTGAAGAACAAATATCATGTCATTTTTTACCAACAGGGAAACAGACACAAAAAAGTTGAGGGCAAGTTTTTATGTATGGGTGACTCATTAAGCTTCTAAATAAATGACCTGATTTTCAGAGGTGCAGCTCATAGTTGTTCCAGGTGTCTACATCCAAGCTCATTTTTGGTTCGTAGTGTGGTCAGATCAACACAGCTATAGAACCTCATTAAAGAACCAGGTAATCATCTGGGGACGTCATTCTTTAAGGATTTCATTTTCTATTATTTCAATTAATGTTCACTTTTAAAAGTATAGTTGGTTACAGTATAATGAGCCAGCTGCAGCAACAGTGTACAAAAATTGTTCTGCCTGTTTCATTCCCCATTTGGATAGCTAGATATAGACCTTTGAAGAGTGACGAATGAGGACTCTCTTTGGGGTAGGAGGAGTTAGTGACCTTCCTTTGGATCTCTCCACTGCATTAAAATAAGAATACAAAAGTCTGTGCTTTATTTGCCTGATCCAAAGCCCACTGGAGACAACGGAAAGACTAACTTCAGTGGGCTTTGGAATAGGGTGTGATGGGGTGTTCACGCCACACCCAAGTGGAAGGGGTTAATGGAGGCTTCCTGGGCCTGCCATAGCCCCTCCCAGGAAGGAGCAGGGGAGGTCAGTCCTCCTGGCAGCCTAGGGAGGCTGCACAGGAAGCAGCCAATTGGTAGGAGGCTGCACGGAGCTGCCCATAAGGGCCTCATACAAAAGGAGCTGCAGGGCAGAGCAATGTCAGTTGCTTTGGGGAGCTTACAGAGTGAGGACTGTGTTCCTGGCAGGCTGCAACAAGGGTAGCATCTTGGACAGAGTAGCTGCTGGCAGTGATCAGGGGGAGGAGGGGAAAGAGGGAGCCAGTGGGGAAGTGGCTAGACTGGTGGAAAGTGATACCTACCCCCAGAAGGGGGAAAACACACATGGCAACACGGCTGTGGGGCCGAGTCATGAAGAGCATGCTGTGGTACTTGGACTGAGGCGGGTCTGCAGGCGGAGGAGACAACAGGAGAGGCACCACCTGAAGAGGGCGCACCCGCTGGCAGAGCTAATCCCTGTAATGGCCAGCAGGAGGCACCATTGTGGTGAGTAGACTGACACAGGGGCTACATGACCATCTATACAACAAGAACAAAACTTCATTCAAAATATAAACTATTATTTGCATACGTTGTTATGGCTTTCTGGGAGTCAAGATCTTCTGCCTCACAATGAAAGGCAGGATAGATCAGTAGGTAGAGCAGATAAAGTCAAGAGAACTGAGTTGTGTTCCTAGCCCTGCTACTCACTGCTTTACTCTGAGCAAGTCACTCAAGGTATGTCCACTCTACGGGAACTGCAGCAACACAGCAACAGCTAGGCTGACAGAAGAATTCTTCGGTCAACCTTGCCGCATCTACACCAGGGGCTAGGTCACCTTACTTATGGCACTCAGGGATGTGACTGTTAGCTAGGTCACTCTACATTTTAAGTGTAGTCTAGGGTTCAGTCAACCTCTCTGTGCCTGAGCTTCTTCATCTGTAAAATGGGAATAATAAATTACTCACCTGGGTTAAATGCTTTGAGATCCTTTGATGAAAAGGGGCTATAAGTATAAACTATTACAAATAATAATATATGGAAGCCTTTGTATGTGTCAACATATTAAACACACTGAGTAATCCCCTATTCCTATTTAGCAGAGTACTTAAGCTTGTGCCACGCTTTTCTGAAACAAACTTATTTGTAGATATGGCAGGTGGCTTAAAACTGTTCTTAGCACTAGAGACAGATTAAATGAAACACAATGTCCTTTGACATGTACTATTATTAAGTTATTAAAATAATGGTCCTTGGAGTTCTCCCCTAAAACCCATCTACCATACTTATTTCGATCCATCTGAACAGAAGAAATCCAGCTTTTACATGTCCACTAACCAAATTAGTATCAACATGTTTCAAGTTACATGCAGCAACACAAAACAGATCCTATTTACCCATCATTTTAATTGACACCACCAACCCTATGCTGTTTTACAAAAGCATTTATCCATTTCCTTTTGACTAAGAATTTACCTCAGTGAGGAGCTAGGCAATTGCTGAGAAAAACAAAATAAAAAATGATGGCCTATCCTTATTACATTACTTGTATCTAAAAACAGTTTATAAACTGACTTAAATGTTGAAGTAACAGGTACACTAATTTGCTATTGATCCTTTCTGGACAGTCATAGCTTTTACATCAACAAATTTATATTAATTTGTACTCAGAGGAAAAAAAATATGAATTAAGAGAGATACCCAGAATCAAGAATCCACCTGAGGAAGCATTTTATTAGAAGAAAAGTATGTTTAGTCTTTCAACATAAAATGGGAATTTAACTTCAAAGGCTACCAATGCAAAAGCAAGATAAACAGCAAGAAATCCTGTTCTAATTTATTTGTTGCCACAACCATAAATGGGTCATATCATCCAGTGGTGCAAATTGGCATAGCTGCATTGAAGTCTATGAAGCTATGCCAATTTACACCATCTGAGGATTGGGACTAGATCATGTTTTAAAACTCACTGTTTAAAATTGCGATGATGGTTTTCAGGTACACAACACACACAAAATGTTACTTCCAACCATCTCATAAAACCAAAGGAGTAGGACAGGAAAAATGAGGGAGGAGAGAGGGGTTATAAATATAAAGATAACTGTGGTCATGGTAAAAATACCTTTGAAGGTAAAAAGGTCAACATAAGTTAGTAGAAACATTTCCTGATTAACCCATTAGTTTAGAAGCCCTAACTGATACAAGTGTTAGTAACATTAAAGCTATAATGACTTGATCTTGTCCCATTGGGTATTTGTACTCTAATACCACTCATCTTTTATGGATCCTGCTGACATATTTTAAACCAGCAGGTGATTGTGCCTTTGATAAGGTTGTCGTCCCTTGACTTCCATCTCAGTCCATTCTGCTACATTTCGAACAGCACTTTAAAATACTGTGAAGTCAATGGAAGTTTTGCTTGATTTGAGGCATACAGGATCAGCCCCCATGAGCGCAAACAAATTCAGTGTACCACCATATAGAGAACTAATGGAAAGAACAGAGAGCAAGTATTCAGGTCATAGCTGCTGAAATATATGAGCAAGTGTGCTAAGACATTCTGAACAAGCATTAAGAGGTGGCGAAGGACCGCTGGAAACCATCCTAGAAGTTCATTCCCATTACCGAGTCTTGTGTCACGAAGACACGTATTGCTGTTGTGAGGACATCATGGATACACAGAGGTGCACAATGCACAAACTGTGTAACAAAAAATAAGAGCTGTAGGGGAACCAGAACTGCTGTTTGCAGGAAATTCTGCTGTTTCAAACTTTGTTTTAGGTTTCAATTGGAATGAAAACAAAGAATTTCAATATTCCTGCAAAATGAAATTTTCAAAAAATTATTTTGACTCAAAACATTTAATTTCTATAAAACTGAAATGTTTTTTATTGATATGACTTTTAAACTTGAATTTATAATAGAATACAAATTACACAGAATATTCTAACATGATCAAAATGTTTCTTTTCAATTCCTTTTAAACAAGTTTTCCCAAAATATTTTGTTGGGAATTTTTTTTATCAGCTCTATTAAAAATCCCAGCTTTCTAGTGAATTCAGCATGTGGCTTTCCAGGGCAGTCAGGAGGATTGTCACAACATTTACATTTATTTATTCTAAGATCATGCATTTTCACTGTTTGCTATTTAAAAAAAAAATTACCTTGTGTTTAAATTTGTTGGAATTCTTGTTCTCTTTCTTGTTTAGATCAATAAAATAGTGAGTAATACGGTCCTTGGATTTAGAATCCATGTCCCATGAAATCTTGAAAGAATCACATGTGATGTTACTTATTTTGATGTTGTGTGGGACTGGAAGTTCCTCCATCTCTGCAATCCCACTATCTTGTGATTTATTCCCTGTGTAAAAATAAACATTGACTGCATTAGACAAATATGTACTAGAGAGGTAGGCAACCTATGACAAGCGTGCCAAAGGCGGCACGCGAGCTGATTTTCAGTGGCACTCACACTGCCCGGGTCCTGACCACCAGTCCGGGGGGCTCTGCATTTTAATTCAATTTTAAATGAAGCTTCTTAAACATTTTAAAAACCTTATTTACTTTACATACAACAATAGTTTAGTTATATATTATAGACTTATTGAAAGAGACCTTCTAAAACTGTTAAAATGTATTACTGGCACGCGAAACCCTAAATTAGAGTGAATAAATGAAGACTCGGCACACCACTTCTGAAAGGTTGCCGACCACTGCACTAGAGTATGACTGTTTCAACTTTTAGCATTGGTCCCTTCCAACCATTCTTTTACAAAAATACATACACACAGCTTAGGAGCAACACTAAGGCCCAATTCTGTAAGTCATACTCGGTGGGGTGGGGGGGGGAGGGAGAACACCTGCTCACATGAGCTGTTGCCTTGAAGTCAGTGGAAATACTCACATAAGTAAATGCTCATCAACATGAGTAAGGGCTCCACAATCTGGATCACAGTAAATTATACAACAAAGATGTTGTGCCACTACATATATGGTTCCACAGAGATATATGAAGTATTTGGTGGCTAATAGTGAAAAGTTAACAGGACCAGAAATGACTTAATTTCATAGTGCAGTTATTGACTGTCAAATGTAAGAAATATCATTAGAAATGGAATTCGTCCTAGCAGTGAGTCTCAAACATCAAGTATAAACCAACGCTTTCAACATTTACAAGAGGCATGAAAATATAAAATCTGATACTGTCGTATTTGCAACAAGCATCAAATATTGACACTGTGATAGTCTCAATTTGTCCCTTGGTTCTATCTGCAATGTTTGTACATCTGAACTTCACTGCAGTTTCATCAGGAAGCTTCTTCTAACTTCTACAAATGCACATGAGAGAGAGAGAACTAATTGTCCACTGACCCCACAAGCAACACTTGAACTAAAATTAGGTATTTCCCTACACTCCTGCCTAGCGAGTGCTTCCCTGCAGTGGCGCCGCCAGCAAGTGTTAAGGGATGAGGTGATCTTTGCCAGACTCACATTGCCTAAGAGTGTAGAGGGATGCAAATCAACAACAGAAAAGAGCAAGAGAAAAGGACACAGCACAGAGAGCTAAAAAGCAGTGAAGGTATATGGATAGTATGATGTGAAGGAAAAGAGAGGGGATAAGAAACAAGTAGATAAAGATGTGGAGGAAGACAGAGAGATGAAGAAAAAAAAGGAGTGTGGGGGAATTACTACTGACAACTACACTGGGGTTAGAGGCAGTGGTACCAATGAGGGGAGGCTGGTGGGAGGGCAAAAGTCCTCCCCATTCCCCACCAAGGTTTTTGCACTTGCTGAAAGTTCCATAGGATCCAGCGCTTGGAAGATGGTGGGGAGGGGCATGGCCTGACCATTTTAAGCTGTGGTCCCAAACTGTATCAATACGGCTGCTGCTGGAGCATTGCTCCGGCTGCCTGATAACACCACCTCTGAAATTTGACCCAGATGCCCTTCCATCTAGACAGAATACATAACTTTGGACACCATGATCTAAATTTACAGAAGTGTACGTAACACACCCACAACCCAGTCGCCAGCAGGCGGGATTGAACATGAGACCTCTGGAGCTTAAAGCGTGAGCCTCTACTGCATGAGCTAAAAGCCAACTGGCTGTTAGTTAAGGCTGTAGATCAGACTCATTTAACTCTATCTAAGTGGTCTCGGTGCCACTAGATGGGACAACACAACACCACACCCAGAAGCTGTGTGGGTTACATACTTCCCCTAGCTGAGGAAGCTCGTCCCAAGCTTTAGAGTTTTCCCAGTTGAAATCCCAGACAAGCCCCTACTTGTAACACCAACAGACCCTGGTTGCCGGGATCAAACTTGGAATCTCTGGGGCTGAACACATGAGTCTCTACCACATGAGCTAAGGCTGTAGAGCCTACTCAATTACCTCTGTCTCTTTAAGTAGTCTCAGTGCCACTAGATAGGCCACAACTCCATACCCACAAAGTGTATGGGTTACATGTACACCAAGTTTGTGCAGTAAAGCAGAGGTTGTTTTGTGTGTGCAAATTCTATATTTGTGCTTATGCATCAGTATTATGTATTTACTGTTGGTCCCAGACAAAATCTGATCACAGGCTTTTGAAAATTTTCAAAAATTGGCCTGATTGTTCATATTAGTAAAATGATAAGCTGTTCATTAGGAATTAAAAATACAAACGTGATATGAGCAGAATTTAGGAATCTAAGATGGAATATGACACTCTCTGCTTTAAGCGACAAAGAGTCCTGTGGCACCTTATAGACTAACAGACGTATTGGAGCATAAGCTTTCCTGGGTGAATATGAAGTAGGTATGCCACAGGACTCTTTGTCGCTTTTTACAGATCCAGACTAACACGGCTACCCCTCTGATACTTAACCTCTGCTTTGTTAGCTGTTTTTCTCTGACAAATACTATTATTGATATCATCACACAATTGTAATGTTAGGGGGGTGTGGCAGATGTAAGAATAAAAACCATAGTAAAACTATTTTAGCTTTCTTTGTAATTTTCAAATACACACACATGCAATGAACAATAGAGAAGTCTAGCCTGTAAAGTGTGTAAGCGGTTCAGGACAGGGTGAAGGGTCCTGGTACACTGGAATATCTAAGACCATGAGAAGTGAGCAGAGAGAGAAGCAAGACCAATACATGAGATACAAAACTGAACTAAATATCTCATATAGTGATCCTAGCCTTATGCCCTTGCTCCTTACCAGAACCCTACCAAGTACTCACTTGTCTTTAGGGATTCCCTGGCATTCCTGAAAGTGTACCAGTAGATTTTTCTAACTTTGTCAGAAAGTGACATTCATTTCAAAATTATTTTTAATGTTTGTTAAAATATTTTTGTATATTTTTAAAAAATCTATAATCACCAACACATGATGAAAATCTAGCAGCGGAGTTGACATGTAAATAACTCCTAATACATGGGCAAACACACGCCTCCATCGTAAGTTACACTACCTCTCCTATAAAGTCCACACCACAGGAAATAGGAGATCCAAAAGTCAGAAGTACCTATAATGTTCTGTATAACAAAGTGTTCCAAAGTATACTGCTGTCTCAGTAGCCACTTCTTCCTCCCTCATGGCCCTTACCCTGATGTAAATACAGATATGTTCCAATTCTTAACTATTTTAAATTAATTTTGTCTTAGTTTAAATACTGCTGATTTTTAAACTCCGCAGCATCCCAGAATTAGTACCAGGATACAGAACCTTTCATCTTTACAGGCCTGATCTTACTGAACAGCTCCCGGGAGTTCCTGAGCTCCCCATTCCCACTGTGCAACATGGTCTCAATTGCAATCCAGTTCAGGTTGCTACTGAATTAAAGTAATTACCATCTGATGGCATTTCAGTGACCTAAGTGAAATAAGGCAGTGGTCTAGAGCCAGTTTCTAGTGAAGGGTCCACATCACCAGAAAGCAGCAGCATTACAACTGACGCTAGTTGTCAGACACAGCAGAGAAGCTGAGGAATGAATGGGCACAGTGACTAAATCTATCCTTTCACTCCTGTTTGTTGTCCCTCAATGTCAGGGTTGAGGCACATTGGCAGAGCAGTCTGGGTAAACTTGTGCCACCACTGCCTATGCTGTGTTTGCAGATGAAAGACTTCAGTCCCTAGATCTGTGCATCCAACACCTTTCATGAGCACTGCATTCATTTATGACAATGTGCACGCATACACACACACACGGGGTGGGGGCACACATTAAGATAAATGATAATTTTATATCTGTAACATGGCATCAAAATGCTGGAATCAAAATATTAAAAACAAATAATAAGTGCTACCCACAACAAGCTGCACAGGGATAGCCACTAATACCATATATGAAGAGTTAAATTAAAAAGATTGTCAGGATCGTAAAGGTAGCAGAATCCTTGACAACCTGTACCGGTGCAGCATTGAGTGAAAGCTGAACCTTTATAATTCCAAGTCTGGTACAGTAGTTGTTTTTAGATTGATGTGACTGTAGAAATAGGTGTTTCCAAAAAAGAACAGCATGGGGTAAAAGGATTCTTTTCCCTCCTCTGAGGTTCAAAAGTCAGTTACAAGAAAAAAGGCTGCTTTCCAAAAATAATATTTTTTTCTAAAAATACCTTTTCTACTGAAGTTGCAAACATTATACTCCCAGTGTCAACATTTGTGTAGTGCAAACTGCTATTTTTTTTCTTAACTCAATATTGAGTTTAATATACCTAAATTAACAACCACGCAGTTGTAAACACAATTCACACATCTCCTGCAAACAATACGGCCTTGTTAGAGACTGAAAAAAAATATTCTAAGCCATGTCGTTCTACTGTATCATATAATTATTTCATTCCACTCTTTTGCTCATTATGTCTCTGGAGATCTGGTCTTTCCTGCATGGCATTGCATTTCCCCCATCTGAATTGCAAATGTATATTTTATATGTTATTATCTACATCAGAAAAAAAAATGAAGAGGCACAGTTTATGAACATGATAATATTTCACGTTTCACTACTGACTCTCACTCTTCATTAAGATCGGCTTTCCAGAATAAACACCCCTAAGTATGTAAAACACTTTAGTAACAGGAAAAGGCTATCAAGGCATCAATCAGATCTGGTTGATTTGAATGGCACCTTCCTTCTTTTTTAAAAAATTAAATCCTTCAATTCACTTTTTCTCCAGAAGCAAACCTAGGTGTCTCTTGAAGTTGTATGAGCTAATCCTGTTAATTTTCTTTCCTATTTTTCATTTTCTGTTTATTGAATGCAATGGCTCTCTTTGAATCCATATTGGCCCTTCATTTTCTAATATTTACATTAAGATCCTTAGCTATCTGCGTCATCACAAGTACAAATGATTTATCTCAATCAACTGTCAGTCCATCTCTTCATTAATTTTAGTAGTTTTTATTAAGACAATTTCAAGTCTCCTCTTTACCAAAGAAAAGAAGGCCAACTAAACTTTTTCCTCATATTAGATTATCAAGAACTGGTATCATGTTTGACAGTCTATACTTCCTTCACAGCAGTCATATTTTTTCTTTGGTACAGTGGCAAATACCACACATGCAGCAATGCAGTTGAAATCTAAAAGTATTTTGTAGTTCACAAATCTATTACCACCTATGAACTTCATGGCTGTAATGGTGGTTTACACCATGGCCGTTCAGAACAACATTGCAACAGCCGGAATAGATTCAGATCCTCTTTTTCCAAAAGTGCTAACCCCTGCCATTTGAACCCAAGTACTAACTCAGACCCCAAATCCTGCAGTTGGATCTGTTCAGATGGATCCTTACATCCACAAAAATCAGATTGCAAGATGAAGGCCTCTGCAATTAGCAATATGAGCATGACACACAGTCAAGCAAGTTCTGATCCCATCCACTAGAGGGCAATGGTTAAACAGAATACATTCAATATACATTTCCAATTTGTATTAGAAAACTCTGCTAGTACAAGGTGGTAGTTTTCCCATTTTATTGCAGCTGTGCCCTGTGAGAATGATTTTCAATGTTTCTTTTACAATATCCACCCCTGCCCCCAAAATATTTTTACTTTTACTTATCTGTGAACTGGATATATTATACCAGATTAGTTAACTGGACATATTCCTTAGTTTGGTTCTTTGCACCCAGAATAATTATTTCACTTTTAAAAGACTGACATAAGATTCAGTGCGGATGAAAGTGAAATGGAAAAGACCTTTTAGGTTAGTTTGTCTATTTTCCTGCCATTTAGTGAAGGATTGCTTCTTACAATATATTCTCTAATGTTGTTCAATCCAGTTTTAAATCACTCAAGCAATGGGGCTTCAACTACTTAAACTGCAGAACAGTCTCCAAGAGGAACAGACCTCACCGTTGGGAACATGGAAGTTCTGTTTTCAGTATCGTCACCCAAATTGCTTTTACACGTTTGATGAAATCTAGCCCTCTTGAGGGGTAGTATGAGGGGTATGCAAAAGCTAAGTGGGACTCAAGTGGAATATCAGAGGTTCTACAATTGACCAATCACACGTGTAAATTTCCATTTAAAGCTTCCCATTGTCACTTACTCTTGAGAGATTTTTCTATCCAGCATCTAATTTACCCCTTTATTCTCATCTCACGATGTTACTGATACATGGCCATCCATTCATGCTGAAATCTAGTAGTGAATCACTCAAAGGATAGGTTAACAAAAGGAAATAAACCCTAGGGCAAACAGAAATTGCAATTTAACCAGTAGATGCTTGCTCTGAAGTAATCCAAAATCCCAATTAAAAAGAATTTACCACTATGGTTTGGTAGCCAGCTGTTTTCGTATTTGCCTCTCTGTCAGTTCTTTATGGATGACTTGGATCTTTCCTTGCTGAAACATCACTTAGAGGCAAAAATGAAAATAAGCTACACAATGTTGGAATAGAGAACTATACATTGAAAATTAAAATGGGGCAGCTTCTGTTTAAAGCTACCCCTTTTATTTTGCATTTTCTTGATGCTCCAACACTGGGAACGGCAACAGGGGAACATAAGAACAATACTGTTGTCACATGTCCTCTGGCTGAAAATTCAAAAGAAAAGTTTAATAACCAAATGAACCCAATCTCCAGTGTCACATAATGGGCAATGTCTTCCCCTGGAACTGGAGACCAGACATTTCACAAATACCTCTGTTTTCACAAAGTCTGAGTTTAGTTATTTAATAAGTAAACAGTCCAAGGGTCCAAGGGATTCTTGATCCTTTCACGAGAAGCCAAGGAAGCTACTTATTTGTGTACTGTTCACACTCTGAAGGACTAAAATCTTATGCTCAAAGCCACAGAATAAATATGAAATGCCAGCTTCACTGACATCAGTTGGAGAACCACAAGATTAATGCTTTATGCTCCTATTCACAAGCTTATCTCTCTCTGCCATATCCAGAGTTAAATTTCAACTTAAATTGTCTAATCAATTTTAAAGCAGTTGTGATTGTCACTACTGCAGCTGAACCAAAATGCCGGCAATTGAGTAGAAACAAATTATATAAAATATATACTTAATTTAGTGTTTTCATTATATTCCCAATTCAGAAATTAGCTATGAATGAAAGAAAGAAAATAGCACTGACGTTTCTGTTGACCATTCATGGCTTTCACTTGTCACTGTTGGAGACAAATGATAGAACTTGGGGAGTGATAAAACCAAGCTGAAAAGACTTGAGAGATGTCTGGGATTGCTTTTGAATTTGTCTCACTACCTAGAAAACAAGCAGCTGAACCATTAGGTCTGAAGTGGTGGAAGAATGAAACAGAAAAATCCTATTGGAACCTCTTGCTGAAAAATGGTGATTGTACATACACAATAACTACATTTTCTGATTTTAATAATATGAGCACCCTTCACTTTTCCCTTAATACTCAAAAGACTGAAGTCCACAGCATGGAGAACTTGCCTACTGATTTTTCATTTAACACACAAAGGCTTTTTAAGTTATCCACAAAGAGACCCTGAAGGTATTCACTTCAATATACATATTTTTAAATATACACAGAAGAAATTTTTTAATTGGAAAAATAAAATAATAGTTGCTTTTGGGCTCTGATATTCACTAACAGTCAAATTAAGCATCTAAAATGAGGCATTAACAATGGAAAGATACTTAACTATTGCATGACTAGCAAGTCCCTATATAATTTGCATATATGTGATACCATTTCCCCACCTTATTTTGCATATAATTCATCATGTGGACAACACATTAAAAATATAGGCTCATGCTGGAAGGCTATGCACCAGACACACTGCAGTGAGACTACTGAGCATTCAGACTCGCTACAGAGTTGATGTGATTTGTATTAGCAATCAAATCATGCTTTCACTCCCATAACTCCATCCCTAATGCAAATAGCTTAGCTTGCATGATATCAGCCACCTCTCACAGTAACTGTGCAGTCTGCTGCACCGTGTAAACATGAAGAATTATCCATCAGTCAAACACATTCACAGAAAACAGTACCTGGAAATGATTGAATACAATGAAATAATGAGCACCTATCAACAAGTAACAAACAAAACAAAAAACCCTACAGCAATAATAAGCATGACTGTTTGTATTCTCAAAGCAAAATGAACTTCTGAAACATTCATTCAATTTCAACGGCACTCTTTAAAGCAGAGGCAATTAAAAGAAGACATAATCATCACTTAAGATGAAATCCTTCTGTGTGGTGGATTCACAAAATACCCATTTGTTGTTTATGGATTACCATGCAAGAAAAGATCAGTGGATATTTTTTAAAATTATCCTCTGCTTGCCCCCTGGACCTACATGTTGTGGTTCTGGTTCTAGGAGGACTGTGGGAGGAATTTTCATATTGATAATTCCCTGGCACATGATTAATGTTCAACCCATAGTTAGTTCCATATCTGCATCTAGGATTTTATGTGTATCTACATATACTAAAAAACTGTAATATCAGAACAGAATTTTCCTGTGAAACACCTTGCCAAATTCAGAGGTAACATAAATAATGGTGACAATTATACATCTCTAAAACAGTAAAAATAAGAGTGTAATTTACATACTAGCTAGAGTTGAACCAGGAAAAGCAACCAACAGAAGGGTGTAAGAAAGTGATAAAAGGGCCCTCTGTGATGTTTTAAACTTTCCTGTTGGCTATTTCCCCTGCTACAATCCCATCCTCATGCCCGATCAGTGTGTAAATTACACCTATTTAACAATATGTAGTGTACATTACAATTTACACCACTTCTGAATCTGGCCTACCATGTGCAGGTCCACTGTCTTATTTGACTTCTTGCTGAAGACATCATTTGCAAGGATAAGGGCAAGTCATCTGGTTCTGAGGTTTTCCTGCTCAAGGGTAAATCTCTGGTAATTTTTGAGTCTTGATGTGAGAAACATGGGTGCAATTTCTTGTGATCTTCCATGAGAAATGTGAGAACAGTATTACATGTTTCCTAAGCTACAATGCAATTTCATAGGATCTTGGAAAACATGTCCTTTAGGGAGCATCAACAAACGACTTGGCGTTCTGGATGACTTATTGTTCAGTTTGTGACTTTAACATTACAGTTTAGATGTGGATATACATGTGACCATCCATCAGTCTGGTGTCTGCATCTAAGGTGTCAGCATCAAATCATTTACTCTGCCCAAGGGATGGAATATCTTTTGCATTTAACATGGCCTGCATTTTGACAAACTTCAAAACAGTGGAATCTCGATTGGTGCGCCCAGTTTCAGTCCAATCACACTTCCTTGCAGAGATCCCCTGGAACCTAGGTATTCAGAAAATACATATCCCTATTTGGAGCAGGAAAAAAAATCTAGAGAAGCCACTTTCCAAGTTGTAAAAGTGAAACAATGTCATGACTCCTCGTCTCTGATCCACTCATGAGAATGGAATTTTGTACATAAAGATTAACTCACATTAATCAAATAGTCAGGTTTGTATGTAGCATATTAAAATGAACAAACAAAAAACCTTAGCCCATAAATAAAACTAGCATTTAGGTGAGGCAATAAAAGCTTGATAAGGCAATCAAACTGAATGATTTTACTGTGGTTACAGGAAGATAATATGCACACTAGATGAAATATAGCCAGGTGCTGAACTTAACTTCCACTTAGGTCCTATTTTGAGGATTTAAATGTGACATAAATGGTGCATAGGTCATTTTGATGGCCCTCTGCACAGGGGTGAATTTCACCCAATATGATAGAGACCTACTCTTTGAACTGGCACATCAGACATTTTTCTTGCATATGATGGTATCCTTCCAATGGACAAAATCATTCTCTACATGGGTTTGTGTTTGTACAGGCAAGAGTGACTAATGAAACTGCAGAATTTTTAAAAGCCAACACTGGTTGTCTAAGGTTCCCGTTGGGTTTCCCAGCCAGGAAATCCATAGCACTTATAAGAACATATACCTATAGGTTGGGAGATAAAGAAACCTAGTTGGAGGCAAATTGGCTACAGAAATAAATTCATTTCACTCAATAGAATGTAAATAACTTTTATCTGGAATCATTTGAACCATAATAAGAGTCGACTCACTGGGGAAAACTTAGTGACTCTTCACAGTATCCCCAAAAAGGCTTACCACCTTTCCCCATTTTTAGGGAGAAGAGGGGTTTTCTCCATCCAAAGGAACAACAAGCTTAACCTGAAGAGAAGAGTTTCTCTTTTGTCTCTTTAGATAGATTACTACCAATGAATAGTCAGACTAGACTAAGGCCAGCTCTAGACTACCACCTACTTTGGTATAACTTACATCATTTCTCCCGCCAACATAGCTAACGGCTCTCATGAAGGTGGATATATTATGCTGACAGTAGAGCTCTCTCCCGTGAGCACAGAGCATCTTCACCAGACGTGCTGCAGCTTCTAGTGTAGACTAGTTCTAATATTCCTGTGCCTAACAGAACTCTTATGGGTGCAAACAGGAGTTTTGTTTTGTTTCGTATTGGGAACTTTTGTGTGGACTCAAAGCAAGATCATTTCTCCTGAGCACTGTCAGATTTGCACTTCAAGGAAGAGCAAGAAATGAAGTAAGAGACTGGACAGAGAAATTCCCTTTGAAAGATTCAAATCCTGACACCACCACTATGAGGGGATGCTGGGCAACAATATTTATTATTTGGTCCAAATTCCGCTTCAGCCCATAAAAGGCATGACCAAAAGGACCAGAGGATCATTTTAGACAGGGCCATCAGTTGGCTCCCTTAGGGCCAAAAGAACTTGCCCTTGGCAGATGAGTTCCCTAAAGAGGTATCCACTATCAGAAATGCTGTAAGTTTGCATTTGGTTAAATTCTCCTCCAAATAAACTGCTCTGCGGGCCACTGGATTACCAGTCTGGGTGATCCCCAATACGTCACAGATGGCCCATTTATTTGACTGGATAGAGGGAATGAGGGCTACTTTCACTCTGCCTGACAAAGCTGATGAGGTCTAACTGCCTTATCTTATCTCCTAGAACTGGAAGGGACCTTGAAAGGTCATCGAGTCCAGCCCCCTGCCTTCACTAGCAGGACCAAGTACTGATTTTGACCCAGATCCCTAAGTGGCCCCCTCAAGGACTGAGCTCACAACCCTGGGTTTAACAGGCCAATGCTCAAACCACTGAGCTATCCCTCCCGCCTTGACTGCTACAAAAACCCTGGCTATCACAGAAGATAAGTTTGGGAGAAAAGAAGAGGGAAGAAATATGTCTTAGAGGTGAGTTCCATTTTTAAGGTCTCACACAGACCTATCTGGACTAGAGAAACTTATATGGTGAAAGGCTGCTCCTGTCCAGCTTCAGTTGTGCTGAGAGGCTTGGAGGTTTTTATACCTCGGCAATGCCTGTGCACTGTGTAAGGCTTCTGGCATGACAGAGTCAGCCTCACCACAAATAAGCACACAGATTTTGTCCCTGAGCATTCTTTGGCCTCTCACCCATTTTTAATTCCTCATTAAAGGAGAAGCCTAATGAAACTGGGAAAACCACAACAGTGAACATTCTAGAAGAAAGATCAAGACTAGGATAGTTAACAGAAGCCTTGAGATAACCTAGTTGGGCTCAAAAATTCTGAGTTCTATTAACCATTCATGCCTGTTCAAGTGGGATGTAAGCAAAAGCTCACTAGTTAGATTTACCTTGACCACTCAGAGAAAGACAATGCTCAGTGCAGTCCGTTGTGGCAAACTGTCAAGTAGGTTTTCAGGGAGTAAAGCTCTGCTATTGTAAATTTCCCTAACTTGCTTGTTTTCCTAAAGTGTCACTGCATATATACTGAACAGGCAATCTGTTATCACACTAAATTGCTTTACTATAAGGTTATGCATCTGGCATGTATGTACATAAAACACCAATACAACAAAAATGATCTCTACTTAAACTTTTTCCTCTCTCTATTCTCCAATAATTTTTGCTCTTTTCCATAAGTGGTACACCAGATGCTACTAACACTGTGCATCAGCATTCAAATCACAAACCAGAAGACTGAGAATTGTTTAGGGGTAAGCTTTCCCTCTGCTATACTGGCACATCTTAAACGTAAAAATCCACTCCAGGATGACTCAGGAACACTGAAAACGGGATCAACAAAATATCCAAATACGCTGGCATGTGGCACCTTGCACTACTCTTACCGACAAAACCAAACATCAACATCACATAGTTGTTGTTACATTGTTTTAAATTCCTAATTCTGTAAATATTTTGCAAATAGCATGTTTCTCTGTGGTTATGTTTCAAAAGCAAGTGCATTCCACAAATGTACAACAATTCAATTTACCATAGAGACACATTTTCCTAAAGATTTAGAAGTATAATTCCTTCTATTTGAAAGAAGAAAAGTCTATCTGCTCCATACAAAGGGTAAAGGATAATTACTTACCTTACAGTAACTGTGGTTCTTCAAGATGACGTAGTCAATAGATCCCACAGTTGGTGCCCATGCACCTTATGAGCACAAAAACAGATTCTTTTGGGTACCATTATCCACTGGGGCCTTGCCATGTTCCTGTGGGAGGGCATAACGGGCAAGGCAGCTGCGACCTTCTTCAGTTTCCTCACAATTTCAAATCTATGTTGCTGAGGACTCCAAAAATCAGGAATGGAGGACAGATCCAGGGATCCACACTGATTAGAACATCTCAAAGAACCACAGTTACTGTAGAACAAGTAACCATTCTCTCTTTCAGTATGTGTCAGCGTTGCTCTCACTCTACATGACAGGCAAGCAGTATCTTCTTCCAGATTGTGGGACTGAGCAGTCATAGTTGATCAATCAAACAAAGATTCCAAACTTGGCATCTGCCCTGGCTGCCATGTCAAGTGCATAAGGTCAGTGGGTTACTCCACATGGCTGCTTTGCAAATCTCCAAGATTGGCACATTTATGAAGCGGGCTGATGATGTTGCCTGTACTTTAGTGGAGAGTGCCTTGAGGTTTGGGGAGAAAGACTCATCACCCAGCTGGTAACAGGTGGAAATGCACTGTGCAATCCACTTTGAGTGTCCCTGGGAAGAGATCACTTGATCTTTCAATACACCTGATATGACCACAAAGAGAAGGGATTAAGTCCTATCTAGGTAAGAGTGTGGAGCTCTGAAGATGTCCAGACGGTGAAGTTTCTTTTTTGGTGGAGAAGAGTGAGGTTTCGGGAATAAGACTGGTAAGGTGTGAGGCTGCTTGGCAATGTACTTTGGGTGTGGTCTTAACACCACTTTGTCCCTGTAAAGTGACTTGTACAGCAGTCCAGCTTAGATCTCGCTGACTCTGTGCTGATGTGATGGCAACTAAGAAGGCTTGCTTGATGGTAAGGCGGTATAATAAACAATCTGACAGAGGTTTAAAACGGGGCTCCGTGAGCCACAGAAGGACCCCACTGAGGTTCCAGGTTGGAGTTGGGCCACTAACTTGGGGGTAGGTCTGAAGAAGATCCTGCAGGTATCTCAATACTAGAACATATGCAAAAATGGAATGTGATTGAACAGGAGTATGATGCACTGGGCAAGGTACCAATGGAGTCAGCTGCCAGGCAGTCTGTTCCTTTTCACTCATCTTCAGTGCCGGATGAGTTTTGGAGGATTTATCCCCCCTTCCCGATGCCTTTCTGCATCTCTCTATGTGAGAGGACATTGTGCTCTCTCTCCTGCCCCTGTGTTCTGGGCATCCTCTTTCTGTGCCCTGCTTTGACATCTGGGGCATCGCCTTCAATGTTGATGGTCTTGATGGGTCCAGTGCTATGGTCAGTGCTGATTATTTACTCAATGTAGACTTCTCCACTAAGGTCTTGGGCATTATCTGCCAGCTCAATGGAGCACTAGATACTGCAGGCTTGACCATTAGAGTATCTTGGAGCCTAGGTCTTCTGCGGCTGACACCACTCTCATAAATCGTTCTAAGAGATGGAGTTTCAGTCTTGCATCTCTGGACTTTCGAATTTGAGTTCAGAACGAGAGGCAAACTGAGAACCTGCTTAGGATGTGGGATTCATCCAGGTAAAACACGCACCTGCTGTGCCTGTCTTTAAGAAAAATTAGTCTGTTTACAGGATAGACAAGGGTTTGGGTTTTCAATCTGCCATCTCAAGGTCCTTCTTGAAGTACAGAGGATCTGTACCAGGATGAGGAAGGGAAGGAGGGGGGGCTGGGTGATCCAGATGAGGATTTTTCAGTCCATGATGTTGAAATTAAAGGCTGTTCTGAAGGTTTTCAGAAATCTAAAATGAGAACAGCTTGCGCGCTTGCACTCCAGTGAGTTGGACATCGCTAGGTGCCGTCTCGCTGCTACAGGCAAAAGGAAAATGACTGGGGGCCACAGCCACTCGCACAGGAACATAAGGAAGCAGAGGGTGTATATATGGCCTGTTGTATTAATTTTGATGGAATTACTGGGCCCAAAGAGTCAAAGGCATTAACATGACGCTGTCACTGTCAAACGCCTTTAAATAAGGTTCGGGATTTGGTATACAGAACCCTCAGCCTGCTTAATACTAAGACAAACACAGTTTAAAAAAATATTTTATTAAAAATACAAAAGAGAAGGAAAAACTGGGAGGAGGAGTTAATTGAGATGGGCTGAAGTTCTTGTTTTTAAAGTCTGATTCTAATTCCTAACTAAAACAGCAAGAGGGGAAAGAAAGAAAAACAGCAAAGAAGAAAATACAGTTTCTGTCTCCGGTATTGATTCTCACTTTCAATCTCACTGCAGGAAGGAACAGGCATGGCTCATGATCTTATTAACCAATCTGAGATGTGGCAAATTAGTACCAGCATTAGGCTGTTTAGGGCACTGCTTTTAACTGCCTCATTGGTCACAGACTAATAGCAGTGTCCAAAATACATAGTCTTGGATGACTCTTATTAGATGGAAGGAAAAAGGAGAGGCACAGGGGCGAGAAGAAATAAGGGGGGGAAAGGAAGAACACAAAGGGAGGTGAGGGAGAGGACGACAAAGTCTCACATCCCAGGTGGTGGTTGGGATTAGCCAGAGCAGGAGGAGATGGCAATATCATCTGGGTCCCTCTCTCTGGCCCAGTCTGGTCAGCATATCTCTCAAGATCAGGTCAATGTAGGCGAAATAGCATCATGTTGGATCGCAGGGTCCCAGATATGTGGGCAGCCATGATCGTAAACCTCACACCTTTCCTTTTCTCTTGTGTCTCAGTCTTGGGTATTGGCAGCCAGCTTCTTGATTCTCACCCCCATCAAATCTTTTTCTTTAAGGATCCCAAAAGGGGAGTGATGGGTGAAACAGCCCATCCCCTCATTATTTTGTTCACTAATTCGGCCTAATTTTTGACACACCAATTTTGATCCATTGATTTTTGGTCCCACGCTTTTCTTGATTACCAGACATGATCTTAACACAACCCTTGAGTTATATCAGTAGGCCTTTTTGTCACTTTCCCTTTTGCACCTTTTCTCATCAACATTTGTTGTTACAGGTTATTGTGACATTTTATGAAATTTAACTCAATTTTTCACAGTTGAGTTCACAAGTAAGGTAAATTTGTTGGCCCAACCAACAAGCCATTGATAGACACTGCTAGCCAAAAGAATCCAGTCTCCCAACCATGAGGCATATGCACTCCATCAGTGGGATCCACACTGACGTATACTCAAAGAACCACCTAGCTTTCACCTTCTATAAATGTTGCTTTCTTCACAAATTCTCTCTGGTAGACTAATAAGAAGCACCCAAGAAATGAAAATACATTAATAAATCCCAGTTAAACCCAAGTCTTACCATATTGTGGACTGACCTCTTTCTAGTTAGTGCTACATTAACAGCAGCCAAAGAGGCAACATATGATCAAATGACTAGTCTGAGAGTAAGGCCAGAATTTTCAGAAGTGACTATGTAAGTTTAGGCTTCCAAATAAATTGCCTGATTTTCAAAAGTGCTGAGCATCTAACTACTTCCACTTACTTTAACAGGTGCTGTTAAATGCTCAGTACTTTTGAAAATTAAGCCACACATTTAGGTGCCTAAATATTGCTCTAGGAGCAGAAGTTAGGCACTCACTTTTTAAAAGCTTGTCCTAAAATTGAAGGCACAGAAAAAAAATTGAATACAGTAAATAATAGACTCCACTTGACCAGATACTATTTGGATTTTATTTTGGCTGACCCGTGGATTCATCCCCAAAAGCAATAGAAAAGAAAACAGGTTTCTCCTATTTCTTTTCAAGAAAAATAAAAAATAAAAGGCATTTTCACATTTATATGATGAAAAATAGCTCCACTGTGAGAAAAATGAAGAACAGAGAAGATAAGGTGATGTGAAGCTGATATTCGGGGATAAGGATAATAATAAAAGGAAAGTTAGTCATATATAACACACTGAGTCTCCCTGTCACAGTAGCAGTCTGAAGAAATATTGACTATGACCTTTCGGCTGTGGCCAAGAAGCACTTAGTATAACTCAAGAAACGTGGGTGCAAAGGTAGCTTTTTTTACTCACCTGATCTTGGGTTGACTGTGTGCCAAGCTGGTCCCCTTGGAACAACTTAAAGTATTCTCTAGACTGCTCTAACTTCTGATGATGTCTAACAACCCACAAGGAGCCACTGCAGCAACAACATCCATACCCCCACACCAGCAATAGCAGAGGAGCCTTTATGCCAGCTCTATGCTACCAGAAGATCTCCCTATACTGGGTTGATTCTTGCAAAGCTAATTGAATTGGCTTCAGGGCCACTTTCTGAAACTGGTATAGTACAAGCAGAACTGATACAGCTCAGGATTGAGGTCACTGTATTTAAAAAGAAACAGGAGTCATTAAGTAACAAGTGGCCTATGGGTTGTCCCATGAAGTTCAAGCCCCATGGACAATGGAGACTTGATCAAAGTAAACACTTTCTAAGGGCTTTAAGAAAACGAGCCAGAAAATGAATAAGAGGAGATATTAACCATTCATGGCAACATGAAAAGCTAAACCTGTATACTCAATAAATTCTGAAAGGAGATTTATAAATCAAAAAGTTGAAATAAATTATTTAGAGATAAGAAGTAAAGAGTGGTTCCTTGTAGAGGAAGAGCGAATATCTAAAACCCTGAAGACAAAGGCTACAGTGCCCTAGGATATTAATAGCTGTTCTGAGAATCACATTAACAAGCACAAACAGAGCTATCAACAGGAGTCTTTTCTGGCAAACTTTCATCAAGAATTAATGGCATCACATTCAAATAATAAATATGCTAGTCTGAGGGAAGAAGAAAATGTTGTCTCCATTCTCAAAAGGATGAGGGACATTACCTATACTCTTTATAAGCAAAAGAGCTTGATAAGGGGAAATCCATTTCTTAAAAAGGACTATCTGTATTTTGGGACGAGGAAGCTCCTTCTGATAAGCAGCAAGGATTTTCAAACACTCGAAAGACCACATATACAAAATGGGCGTCCCAGCTTCATGCAGAAGGTATTTTATTTTATCAGGAACATGGTCAGAGAGGGTTAGAGAAACAGTACCTTTCTCAGGATATTGACTAAATAAAACTACTGTTTATAGAAGGACTGTGCCATCTTTTGTATGAAAGTCTTCTTCCCCATGTTTGTTTTCTCCATTGTTGATACATTTAAAGCCCTGTTTTGAAAGGTCCCCACAAATCAGACCTTTGAGAAGATAGAAAAGTGGTATGTTACAACAGGCAAAAAAAAAAAAAAAAGGGGGGGGGGGGGCAACACAAGACAACAAAAGAAAGGTGAGATTTAGTTCTCAGGAAACCACTTACTATTCCAAAAAGAATTATGATAAGAGGACTCTGAAGTTGCAAGGCCAAGCTTCTAAATGTCAGGAAATGATAGGAAAGTGTCAGGAAATTGCAAATTAAATTTGCATGTGTTAAAGTCAAGTTAACTGCACAATACAATATGATACCTTTCCTTCTACAATCTGAAGTTCATGTAGCTCTGGGCAGGCAAACAGGCCTAGCTGCACAGAGTACCTTACAGGATTGACATCATACATCTCAACTGAGGGAAGCATTTCACTTTAAGTATGTGCTTATATTCCAAATATTTCAGTGTTATACTCTAGTCAATATATGTCAGACTAATAGAATCACATACAGGATGTATAATAACAAAGACTCAGAACTTGGTCAAACCAAAGCAAATTTTCACTATAATACTGGTTCAAAGGTGTTTCTTCTCAAAGACGGCTGTTTCCATGTCAAATTTCAATTTTCTACCCCCAACCAATTTAGCACCAGAGTGATTTAAAAAAAAAAAAAAGGTTTAAATATTTTTAAAATAATTGTCCTACTACCAAAAATGGATGTCATTTTTGCTTAAAGACTCCCAAAATCCTGGGAAATGAACTCCTAATAGAGATCATATACATAAAGCTTGCTTTTATGAATCAGTACCATTGTAAAGCCAATTCATACACTAGATAAAAAAAGGATGCCTACTTACCTCTATAAATCCTGTTAGAAAGATAAACCTTTCTAAATCTTCTCCTGTTTTCCTCTTTATGTTTAATACTACTGTTGTATTTTTCCTAGTGTGATATGATATGTTCCCCTTTATGTTCTAAATAAAAAAATTAGTCTTAATAATTAGCAATATGTTTAATGAATAGTCTTGGAAATCTCATACATATCTGTATTCTCCTGTTACCCCATTTAACTAAGGGCTACATTTCACCCTTACCTACCATGCAACTCCAGAAACTTCAACAGGATTGCACTGGTATAACCGAGAGCAGAATTTGGCTCTAAATACACAACTATATCCTAGTTCCAGTCTTTTTTTTTTTTTTTTTTTTTTTTGCACGGTGCACAGATCCATGCCCAAAATATGAATACACAAGTTTGCGTTCATGTTATGCAGCAAAAGGTACGTAAGTTTTAGCCCAGGGGTCGGCAACCTTTCAGAAGTGGTGTGCCAAGTCTTCATTTATTCACTCTAATTTAGGGTTGCGCGTGCCAGTAATACATTTTAATGTTTTTAGAAGGTCTCTTTCTATAAGTCTATAATATATAACTAAACTTTTGTTGTATGTAAAATAAATAAGGTTTTTAAAATGTTTAAGAAGCTTCATTTAAAATTAAATTAAAATGCAGAGCCCCCTGGACCGGTGGCCAGGACCCTGGCAGTGTGAGTGCCACTGAAAATCAGCTCGCGTGCCGCCTTTAGCACGCGTGCCATAGGTTGTCTACCCCTGTTTTAGCCCATAGAAGACAGAATCCTTGTTATACTAATCTGACTGTCTAAGTCAGATACAAACAATGTAACTACAGTCTAAATACAAGTGAGACACATGGACTGAATCTTGCAGCGTTCTACAATTTATTTATTTGCCTGCCTGGTGGATTATTGTTGAAAAGCACCAATACTAATCATTTTGGTGGATTATCACTAAGGTCTACATGTTTCCCTTAATACACATGTATTCCCAGTGATGTTAGTGGAATTATGCACATACACATTTAGGGAAAATAGGGAAATTACATCAAAGTGAACTTTCCAAATAAGACATCAAAATGGTTTTCAAGCACATTACAAAGCAAATTTTGTCCAGGGCAAATAAAAGTCTCAATCTGATTCGTCTGATATGAGGTAAGGTAACAAACCTTTTGGACTTTGTAGTGAAGAAACTTCTTTTATTAAACACCAATGTTGTCGGGTTCAATTCTGCCACCACCTCTCTCATGGAGTTGTAACTCATTCTATGACTAGCTCCGATAACTCAATGAGACTAATTACAGACTGAGGCTTTGATCCTGCAATTGACAGAATATGTGGCGACTATTGTGCCCATGCAGAGCACCATGGACTTCAGTCCTGAAGTTGCCAACATACAGGTGGACAGTGAAGTCTTGATTTCAGTAGGACTGCTCGTGGAATAAGTTACTACTCCATGGGCAACCTGGTGGCAGCATCCAACCTTACATGACTAGTTTTTAATGAAAGAAATGTATTCAGTATAAGGTCTAAAAGGTATGTCACGTGGTATATGACCAACCGGATTCAAACAGCTATTTTTCCTAAACAAAAGTTTTTGAATACGGTTTTCAGAAGTCTATTCTGAAAGTTCACTTAGAGGTAATATCAGGGGTCTATTTTCCCTAAATGTGTATAATCGTGCATTCCCTAACATCAATGGGAACACACCAGATAAGTAAGTGTGGAAGAATCAGGCTTGTAGTAGTAAATAAAATCAAAAGATTACACTTATATATTTCTTATATTTTAGAATACAATTATATCAGCAAAGCTGCAGGGCTTTGGCTTATAGTTTATGCATTTAATCAGTGCAGGGTGAAGGTAAGATTAGATTAAACAAGAAGCAAATAGTTGCTCATAGAGACAATCACTTTAATTACTCAACCAAAATCAAATAACGCAGTTAAAACATTTCTGTGGAACATAAATTTTAATTTAAAAATTTAATTTACATGAGAAGATTTGTTGCTTCCAGGGCATATTTATCTCTTCCATTTAAAAGTTAAAGATGATAAAAGCCCGTATTTTTTTAGGAAAGTTTGATTTTATATTTTTAAAAAGTGACAATATTTAAACTAAGAAGAAAAAAGCAGGAGCAACTCATCCCTAGGGCAGCTCCACTGCTGTCAGTGGAAATACACCAAGGGTAAATGCAGTACATGAAGTATAACAGGGACATCTTCTAATCCAGTGGTTCTCAAACTGTGGGTTGGGACCCCAAAGTGGCTCATGACCCCATTTTAATAGGGTCGCCAGGGCCAGCATTAGACTTGCTGGGACCCAGGGCTAAAGGAGAAACCCAACTCCACCCCCACCCGGGGCAGCAGAACTCGGGATGGGGCAGCCTCTCCCTCCACCTGGTGTGGTCGGGCTCACGCTGCGACCCCCCATCCTGGGGTCATGTAGTAACTTTGTTGTCAGAAGGAGGTCATGGTGCAATGAAGTTTGAGAACCCCTGTTCTAATCTAAAAATAAAAAAATGTTCCCCAAAAGATTAATTGTATTTTTTACAGTGGGGTATAATACTAGTATGCTGTATACCCTATAAACCACTAATAATCCTAGACATTAAATTATGCTTGCATATTGACAGGATTATTTGCAACAATCGCCTTCAATAATTTGTACGACTCTCTGTAAACAGAAACAAGAAGAAAATCAAGAAAAAATAAGGCATATTTCACAATAAAGCAAATTTCTGAATTACTATGACAAACACCACAAACATGATATTGCTAATGAAATATCTTCGAGACTTATATTTTAAAAGCAATGAACTTTCCAAGAACAATTACTTTGAATAATGGTTTTCAAAAGGAGGCTGGCTAGCCATCATCTTGGATGGTTTAGACACAACAAATCCTGCAGCTTGGCAAGGGGTTAGACTAGATGACACTTCCAGTCCCTTCTAACCCTGTAATTCTATGAATTTCAGAGTCAAGTACCTTTACTATCTTCCCACATAATGCTGTTCTGCGATCAGAAGAGAAACACAATTCCCTCAACTCCACTCTGATTGGTAAGGGTCCTTTTAAACTCACTTCATGTACAAGTTGTTTTAGTATTATTAAACTTAGTCTCAAAATAGTTGTTTCTGCTGTTTTATTAACATAAATTAAATTCCGTGATGTCCCTTTTAGGGAGCATAGAACCCACAGGTCTCACGAGATCTTACAATGCAGAACATTTGCAGAATAGCCTCTGTGTTAACAAGTACTTGTACCTGCAATTTTGCACCCACTATTTATTAAGGCAGATGTACTATTAGGCGTAAAACTATCAAAAGCACCAAAGTGCCTTAGGAGCCTACGTCACATTTTCAAAAGTGATTTAGGCACTTACGAACCTAAGTCTCATTGAAAGTCAATGAGTGACTTAGTCACATATGTACGTTTGTAAATTTGACCGTAGATGTCTAACTACTAGTATTTTTGACCCAGAGTGAATTGTGGGTACAAAATTACACCCATAAAACCAGAGGCTGGGATTAAACCTGGTTAGCAAAATCCTGCACACAGTGACGTGACCAAGGTGACTATACTGAACTTACTCCATTGAGAAACAATTCACAGTGGATACTCTGAAAGCCTTAAAAAGAACAGGAGTACTTGTGGCACCTTAGAGACTAACAAATTTATTAGAGCATAAGCTTCCCACCTGTTCATGCTCTCTGTATGTGTGTGTATATATATCGCCTCAATATTTATTCCACTCTATATGCATCCGAAGAAGTGGGCTGTAGTCCACGAAAGCTTATGCTCTAATAAATTTGTTAGTCTCTAAGGTGCCACAAGTACTCCTGTTCTTTTTGCGGATACAGACTAACACGGCTGCTACTCTGAAATCCTTAAATCTTTCACCTTTTAAATTTTTATTCAGTAATGCTCAAATAAGTATTTAAAATCTAAAACAAAGCTTTTAAAGCATCAAAAGCAGCCAGGAAAATTCAATCCTCAGTGGAGTGAGTACTAAAATGGCACCTCAAACAAGTCCCTGCAGCTACTTTTGAAGACTTTTAAAGCTTCTCCCTACCTTGTATATTTTGGTAGATAGAAATTCTGACAATGGATCCCTCAGCAATTCTATTAAGTATTGTGTATCACATGAAGTCAGGTCTGTTGTATCATTATGAGGGTTTTTATTTCCTTTTGGTTTTTTACTATTATACTTGAATTGTGTCACTTTCAAATTCAATAAAGTTGATATGCTATACACACACACAATAGAGAATTTTAAATGTGAAACAGGACATGTGAATAGAAGCTTGAACAATTCCTGCGGGTGCACATTTTTCCACTAAGGTGCAGGAAAATCCATAATTCAATAAAAAGAATGAGCCTTGGAGATTAAGTCAATATGTTGTAATAGTTATTTTTCCCCTGGGGGCTAGTGAAAAAAGGGGGGTACTTTACATCCTTACCAGAAGTATGTGGATCTGCAGACATTTTCCCTGCTTTATGCAAAGCCCCATGTCAAGGCTAAAGAGGACTGATTGGGACTCCCTTTGTAACTCATTGGTGCCAAAAAGGAGTTTCCCTTAATTAGCCCAGCAAGTTGCAGTTGAGAGCAGCAAGGCACTCCAGCTGCAAACACAATGCTCTGCTTCCACACCACTTCCAGGTGATCTCGGAAGGAAGGGACTAGGACCAAGTCTACACTAGAATTGCTTTAGCAGTACAGGTATACTACACCAGCAATGTGCTCCTAGTATGGACGCCACTTCTATCAGCAAACAAACTATACTCGTAAAAGCCAGGGCTGGCTCTAGGCACCAGCGTTCCAAGCATGTGCTTGGGGCGGCACTTCTCAAGGGGCGGAATTCCGGCCCTTTGGGGGCGGCTCTTTTCAAGGGTTTTTTTGTTTTGTTTTGTTTTGCTTCGGGCGGCATTCCGGCTTTTTTTAGTTTTTATTTTTGCTTCGGGCGGCAAAAAACCTGGAGCCGGCCCTGGTAAAAGCGCAGTTTTACCATACAACTGCATCTACACTAGAGGCTTTTGCTGGTATAGATATGCTGGTCAGGGATCATACCTCTCCACATCCCGTCCGACATAGCTATGTAGGCAGAAGTCTGTAGTGTAGACATAGCATGGAATTAAACCTAAGTCTACCTCATGGCAGTCCATAAAACTAAGCCACCTCAATATTCACTCCTAATTAAAGTAATGCTCTTATTTTATTCAGCACAGGAAGCAGACAGAGCACTTTGTAAGCAGCTCTTCTCAGCATTTATTGACTGCAAAGATGTAGTTTTAAGAAAGTTTTAATTATTATTGCACTGCTGAAAAATATCAAAGATAGTAAGGAATCCCAATGTAAGAGGCTGTAAACCATCTTCTATCCTACTTTAAAAGTGATTTTAAAATTAAATGAATTATACAGTTATTTAAAAACAGAATTTCACAACTCATACTAATACTGGAAACCTCTGGTAAATACTGAATTTTGCAAATCAGCAACTAAGCCAAGAAACAACATTTTAAAAAGTGAGACTAATGCATCACAACATACACATTGTTCTCTCATCAGCAAGTGAACTTTAATTATTTATGATAATACCTCAGAATAAGTACGTAAATGTTCTGTACTATCGTTTTTTTAAAAGTAAAGATATTTTAGTAATACAGGACTTCACTGCAGCCTTCCACTATTAAATCTTGGTTGGAAAGTGAGGAGTCATGTTTATCATTATCAACTGTGCGCATTAGTGAGGTGCAGATTGTAAAATGTGAAATGCTTGGGGCTTCTCATGACATGAGTTTTCAGATTACTGTGATGAATAAAATGGTACAGTTGCCCTTTAAGAATATGTCTCAAAGATTAACAACAAAGAAAAACTGATGTAACAGATTAAGGCACTGAATATGTGATCCTGGGAAAGTCACTTAGGGCCAGATTCTGATCTCAGTTATATGGTCTAAATCACAGAATCACAGAAATGTAGGACTGGAAGGGACCTCTTTAGATCATTTAATCCAGTCCCCGGCACTGAAGCTGGACTAAGTATTATCTAGACCATAACTGACAGGTGTTTGTCTAACCTGTTCTTAAAAACCTCCAACATCCCTAGCTAATTTGTTCCAGTGTTTAAACTACCCTTTCACTTAGGAAGTTTCTCCTAATGTCTAATCTAAATCTCCTTTGCTGCAATTTATGTCCATTACTTCTTGCCCTTTCCTCAGTGGTTAAGGAAAACAATTTATCATCCTCCTCTTAATAATGAATTTTTATGGACTTAAAGACTGTTATGTCCCCACTCAGTCTTCTCTTCTCCAGACTAAAAAAAAACCCAATCTTTTCAATCCTTCCTTGTAGGTCATGTTTTCTAACCTATTAATAAATTTTGTTGCTCACCTCTGGACTCCACAATACTCTAGATGAGGCCTTATTAATGCAGAATAGAGTGTAAGAACAACTTCTCATGTCTTACTTACTACTCTCCTGCTAGGACATCCAAGAATGATGTTCGCTTTTTTTTTTTTTTGCAGAAGTATTACATTGTTGACTCATATTACTCCTGAGGGAATTCTGTGTCCAAAAAATAAAAAATCTGCGCACAATATTTTAAAATTTGGCAAAATGCTGAACATTTTATTTGTCAATAAATAAATGTGAAAGGTCTAGCATGGCAGTGGGAAGTGCAGACCACTGGCTGCATGGAGGTGGGATATCACTCTGCAGCCCCCACCTCCCCGGGGACAGGGACTCAGCAGAGAGGCTGCACCAGACTCTGACACAGCGCAAGAGCTCGGCCTGCCCCAGAAACACCCTAGGGCCCTGCCCCTCTGCACCAGGCACACCAGGTGTTGGTGAGCAGGCTCAGCCCAACAGGATCCAAGTGCGGAGGGGCTTAGTGCGGGTGGATCCAGGTGTGGGGTGAGATGGTTCTGTGTGGGGCAATCTGGGTGTGAGTGGCTCAGTGTGGGGTCCAGGTGTGGTGGGATTTGGATGCACAGGGGCTTGTTGGGGGGTTCTGAGTGCAGAGGCAATGAGACTCTGCAGAGGGGTCCAGATGAAGGTGGTTGGGACTCAGTGGGGAGCAGCAGTGTGAGGGGGCTCAGCTGGGGATCTAGATGCGGGGGGAAGAGGGGCTTAGTGGGGTGGAGGGTGCAGTTGGTTGGGGCTTAGTGGAGTGGGAGTCCAGGTGCAGGGGCTCATTGGGCTGGTCCAGGTGTAGGGGGGGTGAGACTCATTGGGGTGGGGGTCGAGTGCGGAGGAAGTCTGGGTGCAGGGATGGGGGTCTGGATGCAAGGAGGAGGGGCTCGGTGGGGTGGGAGTACAGGGGGTGAGGCTCGGCGGGGTTTGGATGCATGGGAGTTGGGCAGATGGGGGAGCAGCTCCCTGTACAGTGACCTCCTCCTCTGCAGCTGAGGAGTAATGAGGGCAGGAAGCACGGGGGGTGAGGAGTGGGAGATGCAAAGCTTCCTGCAGCCAAGGGAGATTTCTGGGGGGAAACGATGCATCCGTGCTACTGGGGAGGGGTGCGTGACTACTCTTGTAGTTTCCACTTGCCTCCCTGTCATTTTCTGAGGGGAAGCAGAGAAACCTGCAGGGGACATGAATTCTGCATGTGCACAGTGGCACAGAATTTCCCCAGGAGTATCATATTTCGTTTGTAATCCACTGCAACCCCCAGATCTTTTTCTGAAGTAATGCTTCCTCAGGAATAATTAGGAGTAATAGCATTGTAACTCTTCATTTAGACCAGAGTCTGAGATCAGAATATAGCCCTTAATTTTCTACTGCTTGTAAAATTAACTTTACATTATAGACATAATTGTTCATTTAGACATCATTTGTGTTTAATTTATTCATCACTAATATTATATACATGTCCATACACAAAGATTTTGTCATTTCATATATGTAAGCCATGTATTCTTTCATTTTACTTCATGTTAACATTACTACAAACGTAACACTAGTTTGCACAACTTTACCAGCCAAGTTTGGTGTTGTCTGCACTGCGGGGGGGAAATGGTATTTTTAACTTGAGTTAAAATCCTAGTGAAGACATGGTAGTTGTCACTTTCACATGAGTTAGCAGGTTGAGTTAAAACCTGTGCTTCCCCGTAGGTTTAAATTAACCTGCTAACTCGTGTGTAAACTACAACTGCCTTGTCTTCACTAGGATTTTAACTCGAGTTAAGAACATACCCTTTTTTTCTGCAGTGAAGACAACACCAAAGCAAGGGGTGGGACTTGTCACTTGGATACAGCAAAGGTGAGGTGGATGGAGGAGGAGCAGGTGGAACCCAACCTATGAGGACCTATTAGCTGTTTTCCTGGGGAAGGGTGGTGCACCATGTAGGCGAGCTACTACCACACACAGGATTCATTGGCACTCTGTAGCCTGAATGGGGAACGTTTCTTCACTTCAACACACCCATAATTCCTATGCCCCAGCCTGTGTACCAGACTTGTTCCACGGCATAGAATTTGGCCCTGAGCAATGATTTACACTAGTTTGCAAGTCACTGTACTGATTAATTGTAGTTCGCATCCAAAACATTTGTGTAAAATGAAGAATACACCTTCTTTACACCAGCAGCTAAACTTAATTTTTTCTGAATGGTTAACATCTCTGCCAAACTGTAACATGAAGGATGCAGTTAAAAAAAAAAAAAAAAAAGATGTACCTCAGTTTAATGTTTTGCATAAAGAGCTTTCTTTTAGAACACCCATCAACTCAAACTGAACTAACCCTCGCAACTCATATCATGCCAGCCACCAAAAAGCCTTCAGATAGTAACAACTTTCTCTCATTAACAATTTAGGCCACCAGTTCAAATCCATCCAACAGAGGAAAGGCTACATAATCCATTACAAATTCACTGAGTCATCTAGTTCCCCTTGGATAAATATGTTCCTTTAAAATTATTAATATTCAGATCCATAGTGTTCTTTCAAACCATTCCAGATAATATTTTCCAGTTCACATTTCATACTATGCAAACAACAGACACTAAAATATGCTGGAAAAATAGAATGACCTCTAAGGATTTAGGTTCTCTGTATTGGCCTAACACTTTCATCCCAACCAGAACACAATGACATTGGAACTGAGAGCCTCAGCAGAAAGACTGAGGTCTTTGTTTACTTTCCCTGTTCCAGCGAACAACCCTGAAATAAGCTGAACACAGAATATACAAAAATAGAAAGTATACCCGATTCTTTTCTGTCCTGCACCTTGTGTAATCCATTTACATCAAATCAGAATGGCAGCATTTTACTTTGTACAGATGTAAATGGCTGTACAAGATGCAGAGAAATGTATAATTAGGCCCCCGTATTCTGGAAAGTATTCTATGTCTACATGCTTGCAAACCAAACATTAAAAACTCCAGATATTCCCTAACAGAATGATAGAGTGAAGTAAAAAGACATATATAACACATCCAATGGATAATCAGATGGTGTCCGTACAGTAGGCTGACAAGATAGCAAGTATGAAAAAAATCAGGACAGGGGGTAATAGGCACCTATATAAGAAAAAGTCCTGAATATTGGGACTGTCCATATAAAATCAGGACATCTGGTCACCCTACCATACAGCCATATTGTTCTAAGAGACTAACAGACTTAGGAAAGTGAAAAGAAAGACAAAGCAAATGAAATGTATCTAGTGTTTCAGATGTCTCCACCTACTGGTGGAACATAGAATATCCTTAAAATATGGATATGTTTTCAGAGTATATAACAGCATAACAAGGTTCTTTTTGTAAATTCCTGTTTCTACAAATATGACCCTGTATGAAATATAAGAATTTTGAATAATAATTAGAATCTTCTTACTAAAATTTAATATAATATCAGAAGTGTCCTATGCCAGGAAACTATATCCTTTCTTCAAAGTAATGGACTTTGTGAATGGGTAGGTTTTTCAATCTCTAATTGCCATGATCCAATGTCCTTCTTAAAATGACACTGCAAATTTAAAAGCCAAAATTCCACTGAATAATAACTCGAAAGGAATGAGCGGGGAAGGCAAGATTAGAAATATACTTGAAGAAAGTAGAAACAAAAAAGAGTACACACTACAAAATCAAATCTATAGGAAAAGCTGGCTGCATTAGGGTCCTGATCATGCACACTTATAGATGTGCATAAATTTACTCATGCAAGAAGGCCCATTGAAATCAATGGGGTTGCTCAGGTGAGTAAAGTGATGCAATGAATGTTTGCAGGATTGGGGCCTGCAACTTTCACAAATTTAGTGGTGTCCATCAGAATGCAGAACCTAGTAGTTTCTCAAACCATGGTCCCCTCCCACAGCTACCATTTTCATCAGTCTGAGCAAGCATAAGAGAAGTAAATTCCCCATGTCAATCAATATCAAACAGTAGGTGAGAGAAAGCAGTTCTGGTAATACTTACACCTGTAAAACAACAGAAAAATGAAGTGAAAAAGTAAGACCAAACTAGCTTTATGGTTTCACTTTTTAAACACTAGCTAAAAGTGTCAAGGTTCAGAGACGCCTTCAGTAGTTTATAAAAACAATGTAGCCAATGGTTGTTTTTAAAAACATCCATGAGAAACAGCTTATGCATTGAAGCATAAATAAAACAAGAACACTTTGTGATAACAATAAAATAAAATTGATTAATGATTCAGCTACAAGCACTACAGTGAAAATTGATTCACTTGCAAACACTACAATGAATTTTAACCAAGTCTAACATGTTAAAAGAAAGAGTTTCAAGGTCAAATAAAAGGTTTGACAATGCATAACAATATATAGTACAAATACCTCCAAAACTGACATTGGGAAAGCTTTTTCTTTTGTTCCAATATAATTATTTTATCCATTCTTTTCAATTGCAACAGTGAAGTATTATATGTGGTATATCGTATTGACAATGATAGCACGATTAATTCTGGTATGTTCCTAAATATTAGGAAAAATCAGTCTGTGAATTATATGCTCAAGAACATGAAAAGTAAATCTATGATTGATTCTGGTCTCTTCAGCCAGAATTAAATGTGGGTTTCTAGGTCACACAAAACACAGAAGGCCATGTATGCTGGCAGCACAATAGGCCAACCCACTGTACCCTGTGGACTGACAGAAAGAAATCCAGCTGTAAGGAGTTTTGGAGAACATATCTCCCACTCACAGTGGGTCAGATCCTCAGTCCTGGTTAAGTCTTCACACCATTCTAGTAGCACAGAGAGGACTTAAAGCTGCCTTAATCAGACAGCTGAGGAGTCCCCGAGCACAGCAAGTCCTTGGTTGACACTGGCTACACTACTTCATATCACCCATTTCCTACCCCTTTTCCATATGAGCTTTCTGGAGTGTGTTGGGGCAAAGCAAGAGTGCCCAGCAACCCTTCCAGCCTGTGGCTCTAACGTTTGCTGGGGTAACCTTTGCTTAGCAGCTTTGCCTTTCCTTGTCCCACATCTCACCTGCACCAGCCTGAGCACAGTGCAACTGAGATCCAACCCTAAATAGCCTTCTCCTGTGGCTGGTCCTCTTCCCTACATTGATGCCCTGGTGTCACTCTCCTGAGCTGTCCCGGGCACAAGGGGATAGAAACAGGGTATACAAACTGTATCCCAACATACTTTACAGAGATCATTCATAATAAGGAGGAAGGGAAATTAAGAGGAACAAGCAAATGAGAAGAGAGATTTTTCCAGATTTGGAAAAAAGATCAGATGGAAAATTAATGAGGTAGAGAACCCCCAAAGGCCATGAGATTGTCTGAAGCGATCCAGTGGACAGAGGAAAACAGTAGTATTATGAACAAAGAGAGAAGGGAGACAACTAATGGAAAGCCCAGCTCATTGAGATAGGTGAGAGCAAGTCTACAGAAAGAATTAAAAACCAGGTATGACTTGAACTAGATCCTAAAAGGAATGGGTAAGTACTGGAGAGGACTGAAGACAAATTGATGTAGCCACACTTCTTTGCACATGTTACATGGTAGGTAACAGTATTCTGCACATTCTAGAATCTAAGATCTGGATTTTCAGAAGCTAATAAAAATGCAGCTGCAACAGTCAAAGTGAGAGGCAATAAGAACATGAATGAAGATTTACCAGTGGTAAATCAAGAAAGTGTTGACATGCACATTTAGATACATGTAGGGACAGATTCTGATCTAAATTACACTGGTGTAAACCAAAAATAACCTCAGTGAAGTCATTTGAGTTAGCCTGGAATATGATCTGTATGAGGTGGAAAAAGAAAGAGTGCACAGCATAAACAATTATGTCAAGTTCATGTGCAAAGGAGGCAAGCCTGAGGTCCAGATCAAGAAGGAAGAGAGAGGAGATGAAGATGTGTTCGAAAATGCGTCTCTTGCCCAAGAAAAGTACTTCTGCCTTTTAGCTATTTAAATTAAAAATGTTGAAAAGAAATCACCAGTTTAAGTGATCAAGAAGGGCAGAGAGGCTGAACAGGGAGGAGGTGATAACAGATATGTAGTTACGTATAATCAAAGTACAAGAGATAAATTTAAAGGTAGAGATAAGATGACCAAGCAGTAGAAGACAGATAGAAAAGAGGAGAGAGGCGTATCTGTCTTTCATTTAAAAGATTAAAAAAATAACAAAAAAACATCTAATGATCATCCAAGATCCCTGTTATGAGATGGTTTGAGATTGTTGGTCCGCAGATGCAGAAGGCAGTAGATGCCCTCTCCCAAAAATGATTCATCGTGAAACCATGTCTCATGAAATCTTACTCAGTAGGAACACAGATACATGGACTGAAAATTGGCTGAGAGACAGTAAACAAAGGATAAATGGCAAAGTGTCAAATGGGGTCAAATGTCTAGTGGGGTACAATGGAGCTTGTAGTTAGTTCCAGTCTTAATTAACATCTTACTTAATAATCTGGAAGAGAGGGCACATTAGTGAGATTAATAGATAATATTAAATTAGGAGGAGTTGCAAATACTTGAGGAGTTTAGAAACGTGGGCAGAAAATGACAAAAACATATTCCATTAGGGAAGAAGCAGAATAATACATTTGGGAAAAAATAATCTGAAACAAACATACTCAGTGGAAGGGAGAAATATGGAAAGCAGTAATCATATTTAAAAAGTCCTAAATATAAATAGGTTTCAGAATAGCAGCCGTGTTAGTCTGTATCCGCAAAAAGAACAGGAGTACTTGTGGCACCTTAGAGACTAACAAATTTATTAGAGCATAAGCTTTCGTGGACTACAGCATCCAAAGAAGTGGGCTGTAGTCCACGAAAGCTTATGCTCTAATAAATTTGTTAGTCTCTAAGGTGCCACAAGTACTCCTGTTCTTTTTGCTAAATATAAATAGTGAACAGAAATTAGACAGAAGTTTGCAGACTAACTGAGAAAAAAAATGCAGTTCTGAGCTGCGAACCCATAGATATATTACAGAGTAGGGAAGTGATACACCCTCTCTGTGGGTGTGTCTACACTGCAGCTGGGACAGACCCTCCTGTCACACTGTCCGGAGTGGCTCATGACCGTGAGTGCCTATCTCAGGGCAGACAGTCAAAAACAGGGCAGACACCCCAAATTAGTGGTATGGTCTATAATTAGAGTTCACCAACCAAGTAACAAATGTGAACTCCTGGATCACTATACCAGTCTTACTATGGCATCACAGACAGTGCCTTGGGCACTCCAGTCTATCTTGCCACCCAGGCAAGCTGGACTTTGTGGTAAATGGTCACCAAAAATCATAAAATATTCATGTTGCTTCCAGTCCCAAGAGACCAGTCATTTACCCCAGATCAATTAGTACCCTAGATCTTACACCAAAGACAATACCTGTAGCCAATCCTGAAATAAACTATCTAAAGATTTATAAACTAGGAAAAAGAAAGAGTAATTTACAGGTTAAAGCAAGTAAACATATACACACAAATGAACTACACCATTTATGGCTAGGTCTACACAACCTAGACCTAGGTCTGCGGACCAACAATCTCAAACCATCTCATAACAGGGATCTTGGATGATCATTAGATGTTTTTTTGTTGTCGGGACGCGACAATCGATCCCCTAATCGACGCTCTTACTCCACCAGCGGAGGTGGGAGTAAGCGCCGTCGACAGGAAGCCGTGGAGGTCGATTTTGCCGCGGTCCTCACAGCGGGATAAGTCGGCTGCGATACGTAGCTGAATTTGCGTATCTTAAATCGACTCCCCCCGTAGTGTAGATGTAGCCTATGATTCCTAAAGAGGACAGAGATGTAGTAATCGGTCTATTCAAAATGTCTGTCAGGGTAGACCCAGGTTGAACCTAGGGATCTCTGCTTTAGTTTAGTGTCTCTGGCCCTATGAGAGTTCAACCAGCAAAGAGATGATCATTTTTCCTTGTGAGGCATTTTTATATCTTCTTCCCTAATACATCAAGCTAATAGAAACCGTTCCCAAGGAGTTCCCTTCTTCATGGAAGTGGGATGGGGAGGAATGCACTTAAAGTCTTTTATCCTTGACCTCGCACAATGGCTCATTTGCATTTAGTGGACAGGATTTAACATCTTATTACAGACCATCATCTGCATTGCACAAGGCTTTTCCCCTGTTTGATGAGTTATGTAGTCACAGGTTTACAATGCAAATGCTAGGTATTACAGTATAACATGGGGTATAGTTGAGTGAGAACAATACATACAGTATTCCACAAGCAGTTTATAAAACTCTAAACTCATTCTAATCAACTTACCATCTAGTATTTATGTTCATAATGTTCACACAGGTAAGCAACACTGGTTTCTAGCTATGCATTTGTAAGTGTTCAGTGAAGCCTGGGCATGAGCTGGCATCTGGTCGCTAGCGTCACATCTCCCAGCTTGGGTAGGGAGACTCACACTAGCTCTGTTCAAGTTACTATGCCAAAAATAGTGGCGCGGATGTTGCAGCATGGATAAGCTGCCCAAACACAAGCCCACCTGAGCAGAGTTAGCATGTCTGTCTACCTGGGCTGGGAGGCACACTCCCAGCTGCACTGCAGACATATCCCATATGGCTTGCTGTGCTTATACATGGAATATTTCATTCAGTTCAGGCACCTCTTTACAGACAAATTGGAAGCAGTTCAGAGAAGAGTAAAAGAAACGAGCAGGGGAGTGAAGGGATTAATTTGTGAGGAAAGATTAAAAGAGCTAAATACATATAGTTTGGCTACAAGACAGCTAATGTGGTTGATAACCAATTACAGGCAGTCCTCAAATTTACAATGTTTGAGTTACGACGAACGGCACTTACGACGCTTCTGCGTAGACACCCTGATTCAACTTATGGCTATATGTTTTGAGTTTACGACGCTCGGTCCCGCAATGGACTAGATTGCAGTTCCGAGTTCCAACATTCCGACTTATGACGCAACTGTAAGGAACCAATAGTGTCATAAGTCTGAGGACTGCCTGTACACATATTTGAAGTGTGTAAACAGCAACGAGGGAGACGAACAAGGAGGGAAAGGAGAGGAATATTATGGTAAAAATGATGAAACTGAGTAAATAGGGGGACATTTTGCATGACTATTGAGAAAAAAACGTCCTTACGCTAAGGTCTTGTCTACAAATCACCGGCAAAAGGCATTAGGGGGTGCAATTGCAAAAGCGCTCTAATGTGTTATGCTCTAGCTGACCCAGGCATAGTTCTGTTTTTCATAGGTTTTTTTCCTACACTTTTTAAAAAAAAAGAGTGCCCGCTCTTTTAGTTTTATACAACTTTCATACAAAAAGACATTTTAAAGGATTCAAAGTCGTGTTTATCTGTAAAACACTGTCTGAAAAAACCCTCATTCACTTCAGTGGGGGCACATTTCGCCCTGAGCACCAAAAGCCTTAAAAGAAGGTGCATTAAAATAAATCATAAATAATATGTATACACACAAATGCACTGGTTAAATATAGGTACCAATTTAGATGCCTAAATATGTTCTTGCACTCTCAACTACACAGCTCAACGTACCCAGGCTCATCTACTTGTTTTTGTGTTCACATTAAACCATGATTTTTTGGTTTTTAAGTGCCACCTGTTGGAAATATTAAAGTACGTTCAAGTGCAATTCTGTGCCCAATTAGGCACACAATTGCAGACTTTATATGGGCAATACAGGTGCATCTTTTTAAAATTTAGATCTGTACTGCGTGAAGCAATGATCCAATCTCGTATTGGGGCTTAATACGCATGGGATTAGCTCGTAAAACCAGATCTACAGAAGCGAAAGTTGTTTTCCAGTGATGACAGTTTAAACAGGAAATTCTTGATTAAAAAAAAAAACAAAAAGAAAAATTAATTATTTGGATCTGCTACTCTGCCCCAGACTCTTCCATAAAAATTGAGCACTGCTTAATTACAGTATGCTAAATCAATTAGAAGACTGCAGCAATTAACATAGCAGACTTTATCAGCCTAGCTTGGGGCAGGCAAAAATTAAAGATTACGTAATTTGTTTATTTCCAATACAGGAATCTCACGTAAGAGTATTTTGTCAAACAACAGCAATCTAGTCCTTCAGATTTAGGGGAAATTGTAACTGCAGAGTTAATTTTGTCACAGTATACTGCTCCATCTATCAACATACAACGAAAGCTTTATTTTATCTGTGATCCACTCATGTAGATATACAATTAAGTTTCCCTAACCAGTGATTTAGGTATAAATGTAGCGATGGAAGCACACATTCTATTTTGAATTTAAAATATGTAAATAAAAAGAATTTCTTATGTTGCCATAAAAGTAATTGAAAGCTCTATTGAAATACCTTCTCAGTTTCCTTAACAACATTTTAAAAAATCAAGACTTTACACATCCTCAACTATGAGACAATCAAGTCTGGTTAAATCAAAAGTACTGAAACATTTAACAATAACATGCTTTTAACAGAATACTAAAGAAAATCAGAATGATTATTTCCATAATCAATTGATACCTACAAAAATTATGCTGCAAAAATATATCCATGTAGAGAAAAAAGTTAAATTAATCCAAGCAGTGTAATTTCTTAGCATAATAACCCAAATGTTCAGATATGTCACTAAATAAGCCAAATTCTGTTCTGTTCTTTCACCACTTAAACTGAAAAATATTATCAAATTATGTTAAAGTTATTTATGCTTTTTTATGTCAAAGCAAAGAGACAAGAATAATTCAGATAACTGAACACAAGACAATACTCTCAGGTAATTTTTCTAAACACAAGTTTCTCTGTTGTTGTTTTAGTATCATGTCTCTCTTGGAAGTTGGACATAACTGTATATAATTAATATTAACCTCACTTATAATTGCTAGTCTTCAGTATTTGTGCATCAGTATGTAAACTGTTCCTTCCTGGCTCCTCATTACAACCTTATAATTGTTTGGGCTACTTCAACTCAGTTAATCCTTAAAATTGCTTCTGCACTGTAAAACAAAACTTCATTTGTTTAACAGTCCAGCTATGCCATTAAGCACAACTATCTACATTGTATACCAATTTTGTTCCTTCGCTTGCACATCTGTTTATTTCAATTCTATTGAGCATTAGACTTAGAACTCTGTGTACAGAACAAAGGTTTTAATATTAACGCACAAAATGTATAGCATCAGTTATGCATTCTACCAGATGTACCAGGCCAATTCAGTGCAGATGCTTGGCAATTTTTGAATCACTGCCCAGAATCATGAAGGTTGTATCTGTCTATGGTGCTGAAATATGGAAACCCCTCCTTCCTTCCCAATTTCGCGTTACCACTCCAAACCCCATGTTGACAAACAGATCGTTAGTTCATTCTGTTGGGTTATTATTCAAAAACAAAAAGGAATTGGCAACAAGTTTCTGCATTAGACAACGAGACGCCTATGTATATGTTCGGTACAAGAACTACCCCTACGATACAAAATGCTACAAAGGAGTTTGAGCCTCAGCCTCGATCATGGCTAACAAAAATCATTACAATCAATATCCAGTATCTAGACCCCGAATCTCGCTGCAAATCTACCCCTAGCTCTTTAATGTCTCTCTTGGAATAAAACCCACAACGTACATTAATGTTAAGGGGCAAGACTGGGAAGCAGGCGAGCCGACAGCCCCATAGGTAAAAGCACTGCATGGTAAGGGAAGATTTCAAAGAGGGGTGGGTTCCCCCCAATAAGGTGCAACCTTCTCCTTTTCTTTTGTTCTCCAAAGGCAGGAGGGTGTGTGCGTGTGTGTGTGTGTGTGGGGGGGGGGTGCTTACACCTACAAATACATGGGGGGTAACAAAGGACCATACGCCAAGGGGATTAATTTGTATTAGCATCCATGGGGCAGCGGGCAGCAGCATTTTGCGTCTGCGAGGATTAGCCCTATGGAGCCCAGACTCACCGTCCCTATCGCAGAGCTGAATCGCCTCCAGGCTGAGATTCTTGATCACATCCTCGCAGGGGCTGGTGGGGCTGCTCATGCTGCTGCGATCCAGGCGCGGAACCTCCATTGTGCCCTTCTCCTTCTCCTCCCTTGGCTTCTGCGGGCGGCCGCACGGCGGGCAGCGGCTCTGGCTCCCGGCGGAGAGAAGCGGGCGGGCTGGCTGGCGCGGTGGGTGCAGAGCGGCGCGCTGTAGGGAGTGGAGGCAGGGCAGGAGCGAGCGGATTTGTCACTGCAGCGGAGCGGGGAGGGGCAGCAGAGAGACGCGCACTCATCACACCCCAGGCTCTGCATTTAAAGGGGCCGCCGCCCGGGGCTGCTGAGTCAAAGCCACAGCAGGACAAACACCTCGCTGTGCAGCGGGCGGCGGCCGAAGGCCTCCCTCCCCCGCCCGCTGCCTATGCAATGGCTCTGGCGGCACGGCATTCCCAGCTGCGCCAGGACCAAGCCCCCCGCCCCATTCCCCGGGCGCCACGGCCCCGCCGGGGGAGGGGTCCTGCAGCCTGTCCCTAACCCCCGGGCCCAGTGCAGCGAGCAGCGGCTTCAGGCCGGGCTTACCCCGGGGCGCCGGGCGGGGAGACTGCAGCCCCGGGCCCCGCGGGGAGGGGAAGACCCGAGTCCGGCGGCTGCCACTCCGGGCGCAATCTCCTCCGGGACTCACAGACCGGCCCTGGCCGTGCCCAGCTCCCCAGGACCTGCCCCCCAGGCGAGGAAATCCACCCCCCCCTCATCCCTCCCTCCCTTCCCCCCACACCGCTCAGCCCTACCCAGCGCACCCCCCTTCCTCTCCACTCACCCCAACCCCTCACTCCTTCCCTCCTCACACCGATAGGCCCCCGCCTCGCCTTCAAGCGCGGACTGCCACCCCACGCAGTCCCCACTACACACCATGTGAGCGCCCCTCCCTCACGTGGCCAAGCCACTCCCACACGTGGGTGTAATGTCCCAGCCTGAGAGGGAAGCAAGGCAGAAATCCTAGGAAGGGCCAGGCCAGACAGCAAAACAGTCTCCCTGGCTCATTGGAGTGCTACCCAGCCCAGCCTGCTAGCCCAGCCTGGACACTTGACCTGCTCCTGGTACAGCTCACCCCAGCTGCCTCTGCTCCCAGGATCCCTGCTACGCCCCTGCCCTTGCAATCTTCCAAGCCTTTTGCTCCTGCTCTGGGCTCTGCATCTTGCACATGGTTCCCTGTGCTGAGGGAAGTACCTCTGGCCCCCAACAGCCTTCTAGGAGTACAGGAAGGGGCAGGAACAAAATAACCCCAAAGAATGCTATGAACAAGTCCCATGAGAATCATGGTTGGGGTAGGAGTTAAATGCCCTTGCAGCACTGTTCAGAATTTGCATTACTTGGATTCACTTTTATCTCCAGTTCGATCAAGAGTCTTAAAACTGCAACCCATATGTACAATAGAGAGACACCTCAGGTCCCTTTCATGTGATGCAGCAGAGGTTACTGGGGATTAAAAGTACAGCTGCTGTGTTAAGGTATGCTGTCTCCACAAGCTGCATCTCCAACTCGAAGGTGAGAGTGCCTGCAATTTCCTCCATTTTAAGTCAGTTAAGTGCAGTCCATGTAGCTGCTAGCCTCACTAGACAAAGTTTAGGTAGCCCTACATGGACATAGGAAACTTCATTCTGGTTTTGGTTTGTATTTTTTGGCCCTCTTCCACACAATGTGGGTTCTTATTTCAGGGTTACTCTCACACATTTATATGTATTGATTTTCCATTTCTGAACAAACATGTTACTAACACCACCCCATAATTACAGTGAACTGCAGAAGCACTATACCAATGGTGGGCCACTGGGAGCTATGGGCAGCCGTGCAGATGTAAACAAACAGTCTGGTGTTCCACCAGCAGCTTACCCTGATGGGCTACGCGCGGCCTGTGGGATGCAGATTGCCCACCACTGCACTATACACATTCAGGCCTGGTCTACACTACATGGTTTGGTCGAGGCAAGGCTGCTTACCTCAACCTAGCTGTGGATGCAGTTACACTTAAATTTCACAACTGCCCTGCTACACTGACTTAATAACACCACCTCTCCGAGTGCTGTAGCGTCACAGTCAATGTAGTTTGGTTGATGCAATAGCAGTGTAGACACTGTGTTACTTACATTGATGGTTACTGGCCTCCAGGAGCTGTTCCACAATGCCCAACAGTGACCGTTCTGGTCACTGCGGTGAATTCTGCTACCCACGGGACAGGTGGCCGCCATCTTTAAAGTCCCACACATTTTTTAAATTCCTTGTTCTGGTTGCCTAGCTTGGCAAGCACATCTAGCAGCTCCCCACTTTTGTGTGCAAGTGCCCAGCTGACCATGGCAGCAACACACTTCAGACGCGCTCCTGTCTGAAGGAGATGTTGGATCTTCTTAGTCTGTGGGGAGAAGAGGCTGTGCAGGCACAGCTCTGATCCAGCCCTAGAAACATTGATATCTCTGAGCAGATTCCTCGCAGAAGAAGGGCTACAAGAGGGACCAACAGCAGTGCCATGAGAAAGCCAAGGAGCTGTGGCAGGCATACCAGAAGGCAAGAGAGGCCAACAATCTATCTGGTGCAGAGCTGCAGACTGGCTGCTTTTACAAAGAGCTGTGTGCCATCCTCAGCGGAGACCCCACCACTATCCGCAAGAACCCTGTGGATGCTTCGGAGGAGCCTGACTCACAGCCTCCGCCATGAACAGTGAGGAGGAAGAGGTGGACAAGTAAGAAGAGTAGGAGGGACAGGTGATGGGTGGGGATCCAGCCACGCAGTGAGCCAGAATATATTTGACTACAACGCAGTCCAGCCAGTCCTGACACTTGAGCATGGACGAGTCTGATGCAGGGGAAGGAACCTCTGGTAAGTATGCCATTTGCTTTGAAATTACAGGGATGGAACCCCCAAAGTATCAGGACACATCTGTTGATTTACTTTGTTTTTTTACTTGTGCTAGAAGAAGTAGTGAAACAACCAAGAGAGAGAGAGTTACTATCTGCTTTTTGTTCCCCTCGGAAGTTAGGCAGAGGGAGCTACGCAGAGCAGTTTGTTTATGTGTATTGGGATGTCCCGTGAATTCTCCGTAGAGATCTCAATGAAACTTTCATGGAGGTACTCTGCAATCCTCTGCCGAAGGTTGCTGGGGAGGGCTGCCTTATTTCTTCCACTGTGGTAGGATATTTTCCCATCATTCAGTGATTACTTCAGCAAGCATCATTAAGGTACACAGACTAGCAGCATATGGGCCCAGGCGGCATCAGGACACCAGCAGCAGCTGTGCTCTCTTGGCCTCTGTTACCCTCAGGACTGAGATATCAGCTGAAATCACCACCACCTGTGGAAAACTGTGCCTGTATTCAGCCCCCTTGTCCTATAAACATATATTCATGCCTCTGAGCTAACCCCCCACTCCTCTCCCCAGAGCCATACTCACTATGGCTGGTGCTGTGACTGGCCCCGTGCTGTATCAGTCCCAAGGAGAAGTCAGAATGTAATGCTTACAACTTTCAGGGATCAAGGGGAGTGAGTTCAGTATCCTAAGTTTTGATTTCTGTCGTGAATACACTGACAGTTGTACCTCTGCGGGTTGGGTTGTATCTGCAGCTGCTGCTACTGTAGCCTTGAGGGTTTTCCCCTCCACACCCATAGAAGGCCTGAACCAGATAAAGAGAAGAAAGAAGAGAACTCAGGTTGATATGTTCCAAGAGATGCTGCAAGCTTGTGCTGCATCAGAGAACGATGGAATCCAGACAGCATGGAAACAGAAAGAGTGGAGAGGAAAAAGGCCTAGGAATCCAAGCTAAAAAAGGAGAGGGAGAATCACCAGAACATAATGGGGCCCCTCAGGCAGCAAACAGAGATGCTGTGATAGATCTGCAGGTCCAAGAATCCCATGCTTACCGTTCTGCAGCCCATAGACAACTCAACATCAGGACATCCCTACACCTCCCTCCTTAACATTCCACGTGACATCAGGGGCCATTGCATTACCCCTACCACTCCACCTCAGGGGGGCATTAAAGACAATCACAGCTGACCTGTGAAAAAGACATGGTTGGTGTATGTGTACCTGAAATGGAAATGACTGTTCTTACCTCTTCATAAGTTGTGTTGCCTTAATTTATTAAGTTTTATAAAGTTCTAAATGTGTTTTAGTCGGATGGTTCATGTTACAGAATTCAATTATATTTTTTGGAACATAATTCATCTTTATTATTTCACAACATATGCTGGCTGGTGCTGAGCAGATCTGACACCCCCAAATTTCCTGTTACTTCATTTTGCCACAGAACCCATAACATCATTCACAGACAATATTAATAGGTGCATTGGCAGTGTTATATTCTTATGCACCCGAGCACCTGGGGAAGCCTGGGGGCCAGCTGCACCAGCCGCTGCTCTGGCAGCCTCAGGCCACTGGTCTCTGGCGTTGCCCTGGAGCAGTGGTCTGGGACCAGCGGCAGTGGTGGTGGGGTCCCAGGTTGCCCCCCACCCAGACCAGTGGTGGCGGTCGCATGGCTCTGTGCCACCCTCGCCTGGACCAGTAGCAACGGGGCCACAGGCCATCCCCAACACGGACTGGTGGCGGGGGAGCCCCAGGCCATCCCCCTCCCAGAGCAGCGGCGGTGGCAGGGCCACAGGCCACCCCGCACCCAGACCAGTGGCAGTGGCAGCAGGGCCTCTCCCCACCTGGAACGTCAGTGGGGCCACAGGCCACCCCTGCCGGGGCCCAGGCCGCTCCCTGCACAGAGCAGCAGCGGGGCCATGGGCGACCCACCCAGCAGCAGCAGGGAGCCCCAGGCCATCCCCCTCTCCAGCGGGGTCCTGGGCTGCCCCCCCCCAGCAGAAACATCGCCCTATGCTCCCTCTGTCCCCCGGCAGCAATCTTCAGAAGCACCCCCTCCCAGCCGGTAAGATTTAGGCACAGGTATTTTTAGTAAAAGTCATGGACAAGTCAGAGGGCGTGATTTTTTGTTTATTGCCCATGATCTGTCCATAACTTTTACTAAAAATACCTGTGACTAAAATGTAGTCTTACTCATGACAATAGTGCAGAGCTGTGCAGGCTTCATGCTTCTGTCAGAGATGGCAGACTGCGAGGAGGGACATGTGAGTTTGCAGGCATTTTGAAAAGAGGCACGAAATATTATGGGTTTCAAATGAAATTATGGGATGGAAAAACACTGCATTATGGGAAGTTGAACCCATGCTACCAGTCGGTCATCCCTGCGCAATTTTTTTCAGCCCCAAGAGACATCGCAAAATCTTGTCAATGCACCCCATGCTGGATGGTGGTGAGTTACAAAGTGGGATAACTACTCACGTTGCACTTCACTCTGCATTGATGCAAATGCTCATGATGAGGACGTGCGCTGCCAACACAAGGAGTATAGTGTGCACATGCACAAGTGATACATACAGCCGCCGCAACTTTGGTTGACATAATTTTGTTGTGTAGATGTGTCCTCAGTTCTTATTCCTTTAATTATAGAACAATTCCATGGAAGTAGTATTGTCCATACCCAGCTTGGCAGGATGGGGAGAGCAGAGTGATTATTATAGACTACAGCGCAAGACACAAGGATGAGAAATTCATTTAAGATATTCCTCATAGTAGCCAGGTGGTTGTTTACCGAGCCAGGGGTTGCTTTGCAGGTACCGGGCCTCTTTTGAAAGGCCTCCGAACAGTTGCAAACAGGCTTTCAGGCAGGTAACAGTCCCTGCTTGGTGCTATTTTCATAACAAAAGCCAGTTCTTAACAATACTCAGAGTTCCAAAATAAAGTCCATCACCATATAACTGTCCATACTTAGCTCTGGTGTCTTCTCTCCCAGCCAGAGCTCTTCTTCTGTCCCAGTCTGTTCTCACAAGCCATCCTCCTAGCTCTTCCTAGCTGGAACTTAGCCTCCTGGCACTGGCCTCTAGGCCCCCAAACTTCTAGTCCCAAACTCCATCCATGTTTCTCCATAGGAGCCTCCTACTCCCTGGGATCCTCTCTGTCATAGCTCCCTTGGTTTTGGGATATTCCCTACAGTTTCCTGGGCTTATCTCCTTCATTGTAGCCTCCTGACATTCTTTATAGGGCAATCACCCTGATTTCTCCCAGATGTGACTCATTCTGTAATTATGGTTAGCTAGCTCCAGGCCCTAAGGGGCAAGCTAGCCTGTTAAGCTCATGTACTACCTCCTTGCTTTGCTGAAATATGTTTTGGGGGTAATGAGAAAAATCCTGAGGTGTGCCAAAGCTAATTTTGTTGGAAATAAGGTTTCATATTCTCAGATGAAGATGTTCTGTGAGTTAGTCAATTAACAAGTTGAGGAATAAGAAGTAGGATTGAAGGAAGTGGAAAATAGGGCCATAAAGCCATAGGAAAAGAAGTTTACTGGCATTTAAACTTTGTACAGCTGTTATCTTTTTACATTTACTGTTATCATTTTTGCTTGGAAAATTTCAGCTCCTCTCTGCCACAAAAGCCAATAAATGCAGATTAAAGAATAAAAATTCTGGAGATCTGGATGTCTCTAATAATGGGATATAGAGCTTTTCACCTCTAGGTTGCTGGTTTAAATTCAAAATCAGATCAGCAGTGCCTGAATGTGATTACCTACTGTCTGATGGCCTTCCTGAAATGAATTGATATCAGTCCATTTCCTAGTACATAGGAATTCACATCACAATAACTACTTTTGGCACCTTTTTGACAGTTTCAGAAATCCTCTGAGTTGTAGTGATAGGTTTTGGAATAAGGACGCTTGTTCATTTGATATGGACTCAGACCAACTCATTTCACATAGGCCACCACACGGCATTCAGATCATCATGTCTTTTGTCCACTACCAAACTCCTTTGGATATGAAATGGTGACTAGAAGTGAAAGGCTCCCAATCTACTTTATCAGTCTCCCAGTCCTTTCCCAAGGTTCACTGTAAGCTGCACTCCTGTCAGCAAGCTCCATACACAGATAGGTACTTGCCACATGGGACTTGCTCTCCACTGGGTTCTGGGGTTACCCCGTTCCTCCCAGCTGCTTCCAAGACCCACAAGTTTAGGGGCGGTGGCTCTGAGGCTCCCTTCTCAAAAAGCACTTTCAGTGGTGCTGTGAGCTGGGTCCTCCCTTCCCATGGTGGCCTCTGGTACTCCCAATGCGGGATGGGGGAAAAGGTTCTGCAGTGCTCCCCTGCTCCTATCCCTCCCTCCCACTCCCCCCCTCTCTGTCTCTCTCCTTCTCTTTTTCTTCCCCAAACCAAAAGTGAGGGATGTGTGGGATTCAGCAGCAACAGGATGGAGAGTGTGTGAGGGGAAAAAGAGAGTGAAATGGGGAGTGAGCAGTGGAAGGGAAGCAGTATTGAACACAGAATATGAAATGAATATGGAGGGGCAGCATGAGTCAATAGAGAAGGAGAAGGAAAAAGTGAATATGTAGACTGAATGAGGGGGAAGGTAGAGAAAGAGGGGGAAGGAATGGGACTCTTGAAAGACTGCACTCATTGGTTATTAATTTCAGCTCTGGCAGGCATTTATTCCACATAAACAAACAAAATAGAGGGAACATTGCTCCATGCTATTGTAACTGTTCATATTGCACAAAAAACTCTCCTGATGTCAAGGCTGAGTTTTACTTACTTCTGTTTCATATAATTGCTCCAGGTATTTCCTTCCTGCACCACCCTGAAGAAGTCCTTTCATTCCTTGAAGTTGATGCTCTTTAGTCTCTCAATCTCTCCTCCTCTATTAATTCATTTCTACGGTGATGAAAGACATTTATACAGCCCCCACAATCATATTACCTAGTTCCCAAACACAAAAGTACAATTTACAGTTAATTTGAATATCTGGAGAATTCCCATTTTCCCCTCACCTCATTACCCCTCCCACACAGGTCTTTTCTTCCTTCTCTCTTTTTTTTTCTTCTTCTTTTTTTTTCCATTTTCCATTTACCTAAGGAAAACTTTTGAGAAAAGATGGATTTTGTACTGAGCTCTGAGAACAGTCAGCCTTGGGTGTGTTCCAATTCCCCCAAGGCAATTAGCCTCTCAGCTTCAGCTACTTTTTAGCAAACAGCCTCCAGTTTATCTATATCCAGTTTTATATCCAAACTATTATGCCTTTTTGAAGAAAAGAATGGTTAAACCAAATATACTGGTGGACCTCAGTGCACTATTAGGGTAGCCAAACCTACCGCAGCTCTGCTTTTCAGAAGCATGGAGCACACTCTCTGGATCTGGCTGTGGCAGCATTTTGAGGGCACTTCAAAAATACATGCCAGTGTAGAGCCAATAGCCAGCTCCATGAAAGGAGGGGCATTTAAGCATTTTTTAAAATCCAGGGGACAATTTCATCCCTAGGGCCACTCCACTGACTTCAATGAAATCACATCAGGGAATAATTTGCCCCAACGTGTCTCAAAGCACACAACACTTTCCTTAATATTTCTCTTACCTGAGAAAGTACTGTGCTGTGGTTATCTCCCTAATAAGGAGTAACACTCAAGCACATTTCGGTTTGTCAAAGAAGACAAAGTCTCAGCATATAAGCAGAAAGTTTGTTCTATGACAGATTATCCCAGACAGTGTTTAGCAAAAATGTCACATATCACAAATATGGGTCAACATTATGTAAGGGAAAGGCTGACAGTGGCAGCACAATATTAGAGACAGTACAGTGTTGTGTATCTAGGACTGCAAAAGCTTGCAGAGATTTTACTACAACATCAATCTCGCTAACTCTTAGCATTTTCAGCAACAGATAAATAGGATATTTCCAAACATGATTTATACAGCTGAACAAGGGAGCATACCTGTTATGCACTGCAACTTTATGCAGTAGTGGAGGCAGCATTTTGTAGCACGTGTCATGCCTATCAGGGAAACGTGAGACATATCACACACTTTTTCTGGCTATGGTAAATCATCTCTGCTGCTGTTTCATAGCCTGGGGGCCATGACTTTCAAGGTGGGTCACAATGATGTTGCTGCAGGGTTTCCAGTTAAAAGAGAAATTCACGCTGCCCTCCTGTTATCTGGGCACATGCCCCCTACACCCATGCTTGCTAGCAGAAAAGCCAGTCCCATCCAATGATTAGGAAGCATGGGGGAAATGGGATTGTGTACCCCTTCCTCCTCATTACTATGTTCTGCTTTTCATATACTAGGTTACCGCTATCAGTATTGCGAACCCCAAATGTTCAAAATTCATGAGTCAGGCTCACCAAAAATCATGAGATTGGCTTTAAAATCATGAAATTCTGTAAAAATAATAGATTTGGTGTTCTTTTTATTTACCTTCTGCTTTTTGAGCCTTTAGGATGCACTAGGGTCACATCTTGAAGATTTCTCCAGAGCCATGAGGGCTAGAAACTTACTTTTTCTTTAAGAATGAAGGCTGAAATCATCACACACTTACTTGACTACAGGAGCTTGGTCTTTAAGGAAAACAATAATTATCAAGAAACCCATGACAAAATCATGAGACTTGGCACCACTGTGAGTTCAGTAGGCTCAGAGGCTGAGTGGGGCAGGGAGCTCTGTGAGGCAACTGAATTTTTGTAATTTAGATAATTCCTTTTCATATTTGCAGGTTTCATTTACAGTTGAAAAAAATATCCTTTTCCAGGCAATGGCATGACCCCAAGTTCCCAGGTCTTCCCTGCCCCCAGGTAAGAGAGGCATCTATTTATTACGCAGTGGGCTGTGGAAGCAGAGAGTGCAGAGAAGCTATGTAGATGGCTTGCAGGGGAGTGGAAAAAAGGGATTTTATATTTGTTTTTTTGTTTATATTGGTATTTCCATTTCAGCAGGATAAAAAAATTAAGTACAGAAACGTGGAAAGCATCAAAGGTAGGCTTCTGCATTTAGGATGGATCCTAACAGATATTAATCCAATGTTATATTTTATTTACCTGGAAATAAATATTTGCTATTTTATAGTCATTCTTCATCTTTAGCAGCAGTTACATTGTAACAATGTGGTTTATGGGATATCATTCCAAAGGATTGTGGGGGATGTAATCACAAAATACTTTGAGATTAGGGTAAAAGCCAGAGACTTTGATAGGTGATGGCATCACAAGAAGAAAATTTGAGACCTCTTAATATAAACCGTGCCTGGCTACAATTAATTTATGGCATGAGACAGCCTAGTTTTCACACCACAGTCAAAATAGCATGGATACTAGGAACTCCAAGGCCCTAGACATGCCATGACATGAGGCTCCCTGTGTTTTTCACTCTCTTGCTTGGAATGGCCAGAAGCCCCTATTTCCACTCAAAGAGACAGGAGCAGTGGCATGGGTCCCCCTTCTTCCTCCACGAATGGCAACGGAGGACCCTTTCCCCTGAGGCACAGCACTAGGAGTCCCATCTCCCACCCTCAGAGGTAGCAGCAGCTCCCCCGCCCCCTGCCGCCAGTACTTAGCCCAGCAGCCAGGGTGTACCTACTTGAATAGGTGGGCTGGCCGCATATAGAGTCCTCTGCTGAAGTGGTTGTTGGCAGGGCTCACAACTCCTAGGTGTAGTTAACTCTCCATTAAGATGCACACATCTTGAAGTGTTGGCTCAGGATGGGGGAGAGGGTCTAGTCACAAACCTATATAGTATGTATGACTTAATCTGGCCTTCTTATTCAACTAACATACACTGAAACAAAATACTGAACCCCATTCTGTAATCTGGATATCCAATTTCCATCCCAGTGAGCGCACTGTAAGCAATTAAAAGAAAACTGTACCCATTCTGCTCACCTCAGACATACAGGAAGAAGCCAAATTAATTACCAGTTTATTCATGCCACTTAAAGATGCTTCTTTTCTTTTGAAATTTCAATTTTCTGATGTGAAGGACAGTTTTCCTTTATAAAACATGAACAAACTTTGGAGGAAGAGGAGGTCTGTCACACACAAAAATCCTATACTTGTATTTCCGTGTAATCTATCTATTGGTTTATGAACACAGAGTCCTCAAGAGATTGTGTTGCTGTTTAGAAATCTCATTCCTCAAATTTATTATTTTGCTTTTACACAAGTTAAACCTCATTTTATTAATCCTAGATATTTAGAGAACCTCTAGATCCTCTTATAACACTGCTCTACAGCCAAAATGCTTCTGAAATAAATGTAGTCAAACTTTAGTAATTCTGGGTCACTGAGAATGAAAATGATGCTTAAAATTGTTGATTGGCTCTAGTTTTCAAGATAAGCTATTGGGTCAGTATATACGACCCTTGACTTGGGAATGGTGGAGGATAAGTGAGTTATAAAGGGAAGGGATCTCAATTTAAACCAGAAATGACTAAAATACATCTTTGACTGGATCTAGGAATAAATCTATGACTGGGTTTGGACAGTACTTGCTTTTTAGGCAAAACAATGAATGATGCAATCTGAAGCTGGTATTGCGTCATACATGATATGAATTGCATCATGTTATTGCCAGAAGTCATGGATGATGCAATCATAACGAAGCTTACATCACTCTGCTGAACAAATTGCCCTATATCAGCTCTAGAAATCATACAGTGTCGTGCTCTCTTATTTGTCAGTGTTTGATTTTGCAAAGGGACACATTTCTCTTTAGCCAAAGTGAGCAGAGATGCCTCGTACTTGTGTGAACAGTGCAGATAACTTCTGCTATGTTTGTGGTGAAGTTACTTTTGCATCACAAAAGCACAATATAACCATTATGGTTAAGAAAGCCTATCACCTTTATTTTGGCTGCAAAATTGGAGATCAGGACAAGAGGTGGGCCCCACACAGATGCTGCAACACTTGTGCAACAAATCTTCGCCAGTGGTTGAACAGGAAAAGGAAATCTATGCCTTTTGCAGTGCCAATGATTTGGAGAGAGCCAACAGTTCATACCAGCAATTGTTACTTCTGCATGGGGCCTCCAGTTGGGAAAGGTGTGTCAAAGAAGAAAAAGTGGATTGTGCATTATCCAAACATTCCATCAGCTATACGCCCAGTACCCCACGGAGAAGGACTGCCGGTTCCTGATGCACCAGAATCATTCTCACTTGACTCAGACGAGGAAGAGGAAGAGGATGAAACTTCTGGTCCTGAACCATCCATGTCACAAGGCCCACATTTTCTCCCACCCTCCTCCTCTGAACCACACCTTATAACACAAGGTGAACTGAATGACCTTGTCAGGGATTTGGAACTACCCAAGAGTAAGGCAGAGCTGTTGGGCTCCAGACTACAGCAGTGGAATCTCCTGGCAGGTGATGTTAGGGTTTCCATGTTCCTTGACTGTCAAAAGGATCTTGTCCAATTCTTCTTCATGGAAGGTGATTTTGTAGCCTGCAACAACATCGATGGTGTGATGGCAGCCCTCAACATCGTTCACGATCCAGATGAGTGGAGACTGTTCATTGATTCATCGAAGACGAGTCTTAAAGCTGTTTTACTGCATAATGGCAATGTTTTGCCATCAATTCCCGTTGGTCATGCAGTCCATATGAAGGAAACCTATGACAACATGAAACAACTTTTGAGGTGCATAAACTATGACCAACATCAGTGGCAGCTTTGTAGCGATTTGAAGGTTGTTGCTCTCTTGCTTGGTCTGCAGACTGGATACACAAAGTACTGCTGTTTTCTCTGCGAATGGGATAGTCGTGCAAGAGATTCCCATTACATCAAGGAAGATTGGCCACTCCGACAGTCACTGGAGCCTGGGAGGAAAAGTGTTCAGCATCCACCACTTGTTGAATCAAGAAAGATTTTGTTACCACCCTTACACATCAAGCGGGGCCTGATGAAGAACTTTGTCAAGGCCATTGACAAAACACAAGCAGCTTTCAAGTACCTCCATGGAAAATTTCCAAGGTTAAGTGAAGCTAAGATAAAGGAAGATATCTTTGTTGGTCCTCAGATTCGTGAACTTCTTCGAGATGATGCATTTGACCATGCACTGCGTGGCAAGGAAAAGACGGCATGGAAAGCCTTCCAGTTAGTGGCAATAAATTTTCTCGGAAACAACAAGGCAAACAACTACAGGTTGTTGGTGGAAAACCTCCTCAAGGCATACAAAAGCCTTGGTTGCAACGTTACTAAAGATACATTTTTTGCACTCTCATCTAGATTTTTTTCCACCAAACTGCGGAGCAGTGAGCGACGAGCACGGCGAGCAATTTCACCAGGACATTGCAACAATGGAGAAACGCTATCAGGGCAAATGGAGCCCATCAATGCTCGCAGACTATTGCTGGACAGTGACAAGAGATGCTCCATTTAATGAATACAAGAGACAAACCAAGAAGCGCCGAGTAGACACTGAATAGGATTAAACTATGTACATAATAGTTTTTTTGCCTTTTGTTTCATAATAAATTTTGTTTATATAACCCTTTTGCTGATTTTTAAAGTGTTACATGAACAGGACAGGTGAAATATTATCATGTAAAGCAACCATAAACACATGAAAAGACCTAGGTTTACAATTTATGATTAAAACTCTACTATCTACACAATATACATAGACATAAAATGTAAAAACTTAAATATCTTAGAAACAGTAGCCAATCAGTTGTTTTAATTGTCATATTTGAATTCAGCACATCAAAATACATAATAAATAGCACATTTTATCACTGAAGCAGACGACTTCTCAAAAAATGTATTCTGTACATCTTCTAGCTTTGTCTATGAAAAAAAAACTACCATAAAGGCTATCTAGTTTGTCTAACTTGATGTATTCTGTTATATCTGGTCCCATGATGCTATTCACTTCTATGCACGTACTTTTTTTCCCCGTCAAATAGTTACTCCATTTCTTTCAGCCTGGAAGTTATGCTCATAGGACAGTGGTTTCCAGAGTTACTCTTTATTCCATTTTTAAAGACCTGTGATATGCTCACACTCTACCAGTCCCCTGATACCTCTCCAATTCTCTGATTTTTAAAAAATAATTACTAGCAGTTTAGAAAATTCTATAGATACCCTAGGGTGCACTTCACAAGGGCCAGTTCAAGTGCTTATTTTTAATTAAGTAATTCTGAGTTCCTATTTTCTAGAAATAGGTATTTCTAGACCTTGGTATTTCTTAACCAAGTCATTATTCAAGGGTCTAATTCTGCTCTCATTAAAGTCAATGGCAAAAGTCCCAATCACTTTAGTAAGAATATGACCTGGCTCCAAATTTTATCTCCTTATTACCAAGTTTTCAAATAAAGTTTTGTTTTTTTTGTTTGTTTGTTTTTTTTTGGTTAAACAGTATTTTGTTGCATTGTCCCTTTAGGAGTTACAAAGACACTTCATATGTATCACCTTAACCCCTCCCCCCCATAGCAAATATCATTATCTTGCTACCCTTGTTTTTTTCCTTCAGGACCCAACTCCTGCCATATAAAAGCCTGTTTTGCTCTCTTCAGTTTTTTCTTTTCTATTGCAATTCATTTTTATGGTTACCTTTGTGAATAGCCCACAGTGGTCAATTGTCTTCAATTTTCCGCATTTTCACTGAAGCATAGTAAATTCCTGCTGAGTTTCCCCTGTAGTACCTTCTAGAACCTTTTCTTTCCCTCTTTTCCCCCTTCCATAAAGATATTTTTAAAAGTTTTAGTCTGCCACTAATAATTCTGTGCACCAAGTTTCTTTTATAATACTGTACTTACGTAATCCCTTTCATTGGTTCAGATAATACTTAGCACTGTCATGAGTGCAGGGGACTAGACTAGATGACCTCTCGAGGTCCCTTCCAGTCCTACGATTCTATGATTTTATCATTTGAAGATTCCAAAGCACTTTACAAGATGCCTGTAAGGGAGGTAGGAATTATTATCCCCATTTTAATGATGGATAAATTGAAGCACAGAGAGATTAAGTGTTTTACCTGAGATCACACTGTGGCCTTGCCTACATTCTACTTTTTCTTAATGTCTTCCATCATTGCATTAACACTAGTGCAGCTCCAATGATGGCAACAAGTGGGCACTTTAGTGTAGACAAAGTGCTGTTGGCTGCCAGTGTTGTTACCATCATGCCATCTAGATTTGCTCTGAGCAGGGTTAGATGAAACAGTGGTAAAAATGGCGGTACCTTGTCAACACTAAAACTACCACCAATGCTACCGTGAGTGCAGCTGACCAGGTAGTAGTGAAATGGCAAGAGAAAGCTCAATGCTGACACATCCTCCAGAGCAAGGGATTGAACCCAGACCTCCCGACTCCAACTCCCCTGCTCTACCCATTAGACATACTGTGCAACTATTTGTTCCTAACTAGGTCTTAATCAATTGAATTCAGCTAACTCATGATCATATATTCAAAACTCCTTCATGATCTGTGATTACCTCACAATGAGATCAATGATTACACTTTCATCAGGAAATAAAATAGAATCAGAAAACAGAAGATGCTATTTGTACTGTACCTCAGGTGCTATAATAGGTGCTTTTTTATGATGGAAGCGTATGACAATCCTACCATCCATACACATGTAGGCAACTGATTAGATAGGGCAAAGCTAGGACCAGACAATAAACCCACCATTAATTTATAGTAATTTTTATTAACGATTTTCAGAGGCATTTAACCTCTGATTTAATTGGAAGTTAAATCCTATTGTGGAAAATAGAAAGGAGCATAAACTCTGGCAAGTTGAGTATAAAAGTATAATCAGGCAGGCCAAAAAAGAATTTGAAGAGCAGCTAGCCAAAGACTCAAAAACTAACAGCAAAAAAATGTAAGTACATCAGAAGCAGGAAGCCTGCTAAGCAATCACTGGGGCCACTAGACGATTGAGGTGCTAAAGGGGCACTCAAGGATGATAAGGCTATTGTGGAGTTACTAAATGAATTCTTTGCATCAGTCTTCACTGCAGAGGATGAGAGTGAGATTCCCACACCTGAGCCATTCTTTTTAGGTGACAGATCTGAGGAACTCACCCAGATTGAGGTGTCATTAGAGGTGGTTTTGGAACAAATTGACAAAACAGTAATAAGTCACCAGGACCAGATGAATGAACTCAAATATGAAATTGCAGAACTACTAACTGTGATATGTAACCTATCATTTAAATCAGCTACTGTAGCGATGACTGGAGGATAGCTAACATGACACCAAGTTTTTAAAAAGGCTCCAGAGGTGATCCCAGCAATTACAGGCCAGAAAACCTAATTTCAGTACTAGGCAAATTGGTTGAAATGATAGTAAAGAACAGGATACTATGTAGTGGACATCTGGCCCATATGTCAAAACCACCTCCTAACTTGGTAATAACTCAGTACTGGGAATAACTCATTTCTGGCAGGGGTGATCTAGTAGTATCCAGAAAAGGGGGTGTTCCTTTAGAGACTGGGAAATCGGAGATTTTTGCCTTAGCGGTATCCATTGGGCTGGCTGTGGTGCCCCCTTGAGTGCTGTGCTCATGTGTTAGTATATCAGGCGCCAACGGCCCTACGCCCTCTCGGTTCCTTCTTGCCGACAACTCTGACAGAGGGGCAGGAGGACGGGTAATGGAATGGACATGAGCAACACATCTCAAAGAAAAACAAACAGTTACAAAAATGTTGGTAACCGTTTTTGCTCCTTCGAGTGCTTCCTCGCGTTGATGCCATTCTAGGTGACTCACAAGCAGTATCAACAGAGCTGGGCTCATAGTTCACAGTCTTGCAGCTTTCAGCACTGCTCTGCTAAAGCCAGCATCGTCTCAAGCTTGCTGGGTCAGTGCATAATGAGAAGCGAACATGTAGATGGACGACCAGGTAGTGGCCCAACAGATCTCTTGGATCGGTACCTGTGCCAGGAAGGCTGCCGATAATGCCTGTACCCTACTCAAGTGTACCATCACAATCGCCAGCAGAGGCGCCTTCACCAGCTCATAGCAGTAGCGGATACAGGCCGTGATCCAGGACGAGATCCTTTGAGCAGACCTTTCAAACTGTCTGCCACCACAACGAACAACTGCATTGACTTACAAAACAGCTTCATTCTATCTATGTAGAAGGCCAGGATGTGTAGCCCGTATTCCTCATCTAACACATGAAGCTTTGGAAAGAAGACTGGTAAGTATATGTCCTGGCCAGTATGAAACTTAGGCAGAAATTCTGGGTGTGGGCGCAGCTGGACTTGTCCTTGTAGAAGACCGTATAGAGCAGCTCCAAGGTGAGCGCCCTGATCTCGGACATCCTGCAGGTCGACATTATCACGACCAGGAACGAAACTTTCCAAGAGAGAAGCAGGAGAGAGCAGGAAGGCTCAAAGGGAGATCCCACGAGCCTTGACAGCACAAGATTCAGGTCCCGGGGGCGGAACTGGGTCTCAGATGTGCAGATTGAGGCACTCCATACCCTTCAAAAAATGTGTCATCATATGGTGGGTGAAGATAGACCTGCCTTGGTACGGAGGATGGAATGCCAAAATGGTGGCCAGGTGGACCTTGGTTGAAGAGAAGGACAAGCCTTGGAGCTTGAGGTGCAGCAGATAATCCAGGATGTCCTGCAGCTAGGCCTCTGAGGTCTGAATACGCTGCTCTGAGGCCCAACACATGAACCTCTCTCACTTCGCCTGGTGTAGGGTTTCCTGCTGCCCAGAAAGACCTGCTGAACACGGGGTCAAGCATGCCCATTCATCCATGCTTAGCCATGCAGTAGCCAAACCATCAAGTGCAGTGCCACCATGTTCAGGTGCAACAGACTGCCATGGTTCTGGGACAGCAGATCCGTCTGAAGAAGCAGCTGTAGCGGGGCAGCTGCCGAAAGGCTCAGCAACATGCCAAATCAGTGCTGGCAAGGCCATGTGGGGGCTACCAGGATAATCTTTGCTCTGTCTTGCTTGACTTTCACAAGGACCCTGTGAATCAATGGCACTGGCAGGAAGGCATACATCAGCCCTCCCGACCATGGAACTACTTAACACTAACTACTAAAGAGTTAACTATATACAAGGCCCTAAGACACAAAGTCCAAAGACGAAAACCGCTAGCCCTTGCTAAGCAAGGAAAAGTGCTCCGACTAACCACCATGGGCGGTAAGGAAGAACTGAGAGGGCAGCGCATGAGCACAGCACTCAAGAGGATGCCACAGCCGGCCCTACAGATACCACTAAGGCAAAATTCTCCGACGACCCCGCACGTGGGCTCACGCACACCTAGAATGGAATCGACATGAGCAAGCACTGAAAGAAGAACCAGTGCAGGAGTTATTTATTTATGAACAGAACAACTGACCCACAGGGAACTGGCAAGATCATGAATAAACTAAAAATTGGCACCTACTATATAATCAGAAAGAAATAAACAGATACAGACCAATTCAGTCAAATTAAATCTGTTATGAAAACTTACACAGATGAAGATGTCAATGTAATAAATTGCGTCTTTTACATTATTTATATGGCATTTATAATAGATACTGGGAATAAAAACAGAGGAGGAGGACGCACAGGCTGTTTATATTTAACTAATGAGCTATCTCCTGAGAACGATGACACATTGCTAGAGTTTTGTTCATAGACAGTACTACAGAACATATTGCTTGCTTTTATTTTTCCTTTGAAAAACTTTGAGTATGATAGATTGAATATCAGCCAATAAAAATATCTGAGAACCAAGGGGCATCCAGGCGGCCTGATCTACACTGCAGAGTTAAGTCACTGTAAGCCGCCTTGCATCAAATTAGTTGTGCATGTGTTTACACCTAAATTTGGCTCCCATAAATGTAAGCTTTCCATTACACTGATATAGTAACCACCTCCCAAGCAGTGTTGAGCCATGGTCGGTCAATGCAGCACGAATGTCGACACTGTTATGTCAACCTTGATAGTCCTCCAGCAGCTGCCCCACAATGCCCAACACTGACCAGTCTGGTCACAATTGTGAACTTCACTGCCCAGCAGTCATGGAGACTGGAAGCCCCTCTCCCTTCCTTTTAAAGCCCTAGAAATTTTTGAAATTCCTTTTCCTGATTGCCCAGTTTGGTGAGCACACCTGCCAGCTCTCCATTGTTGTGAGCAACTGCCCAGCTGACCACACCAGATACACACATGCTCTGAAGTAGATAGGAGATATTGGATCTCCTGGGCATGTGGGGAAAAAAGGCAGTGCACGGACAGCTATGGACCAGCCATAGAAATGTGGACACGGACGAGCAAATTGTATGTAGGATGCAGGAGAAGAGGTATGACAGGGATAAGCAGCAGTGCTCTGTGAAAGAGATGGAACTGAGGCAGGCATATCGGAAGGGAGACCAACAGTCGATCCAATACTGAGCCACAGACCTGCCACTTTTACAATAAGCTGCTTGCCATATTTGATGGAGACTCCACCACCCTGCAAGAACACTATGGTTACCTCTCAGGAACCTGAGTCACAGACCCCTGCCAGGAACAGTGAGGCACAGGAGGAGGATAGAGGACATGTGACTGAGGGGTCCTGCTATGCCACAAGCCAGGATCCATTTGAGACTCCACAATCTAGTCAGTCCTGGCAGCTGAGCACGGATTAGCCCAATGCAGGGGAAGGAGTTTCAGGTAAGTGTATAAATGTATTTTCCATTACAATGATAACACCCCCAACTTAGCAGGACACAGCTATAGAATTTTCATGAATTTGTTGTACCACTACCTCTTCTAGTATGAGTAAAGAGAGGTAGAGTTATCAGCTTTTCATTCCCCTATAGAGTTAGGCAGGGGCTGAGTGAGGGGGAGATTAGCAGAGCAGTTTGTTTATGAACAAAGTGAGATCTCGATAAAGCTTCCATGGAGGCACTCTGCAATCCTCTCTTGAAGGCTCCTAGGGATGGCAGCCTTATTTCTTCCTCTGTGCTAAGACACTTTCCCACACCAGTTGTTGATAACTTCAGCAGGCACCATTGCAGTACATGGGCTATCATTATATGAGCCATGGCGACTTTGGGATGCCAGCAACAGCTGTGCTCTCTGTGCCTTTGTTACCCTCAGGAGTGAGATACCAGCTAAAATCACCCTCACCCTGTGGAAAATGTCAGTGTTCAAGGCCATCACCCGATACTCAATAGCTGTTCTTGTGGACCTACAGGTTCAACAATCCTTGACTTGCCTCCCTTTGAAGTCCATGGAGAACTCCATTTCAGCACCTCCCTACACTCCCCCTACACCAATGTTCCACATAGCAGCAGGAGCCACATTCCTACCCTTACTACTCCACACTGGGGTACATTAAGGACAACCACATCTTCACATACACTGATCCATGAGACCCAAGGTTAATGTATGTGTAGCTACAATTGAATAGTATGTTCCTTCCCCTTCTTTAAGCTCAGTTCCATAAATTGAATTTTAATGTACTTGCTTTTAACTTGCACAAAATGTTGTTAAAGTGTTTGTTACTCAAAAAATCTCTATTGTTTGGAAGATGAATTATTTTTATTAGTTCCCAACATATCCTGCAGAATGGCTGGCAGTATTGAAAGCACCCACTTAACTTGTGATTGTACACTTTGACACAACTCATAGGATCAGTGACCAACACAATGTAATAATCATAAATGTACAGCAAACACGACAAAATTAATAGGTGCACTGGCATGGTTACATTCTTAGATGTGCACCAACAGGCCCTCGAACTGCAGAGCTCAATAAAGCATAGTACATCACAATACATTGCTGGGGCTCACTGTTAAAGTCCTCTTTCAAAGCCTCTTTGAGCTGCATAGCTCCACATAAAGCTCTTCTGATAACCCTTGTATCTGGCTGTTCAAACTCAGCAGACAGCCACTCCACCTCCACGCTGGTGGCAACTTTTCCCCATTTGCTTCACAGATATTATGCAGTACACAGCAGGCAGCTATAACCATTTGGATATTTTTCTCACTGGGATCCAAGCTTGTGAGTAAACATGCCAGCATCCCTTCAGGATCCCTTCATTTAACTGTCATTCTGCATCTGCTGAGCCAGTAATTGAATCTTTCCTTGGTGCTGTTGAGATAGGCTGGTATATGGCTTCATGAGTAAGGGGAGTAAGGGGTAGGCTGGGTACCTCAGGATCACTATTGGCATTTCAACTGGTAATCTGCCTGTTGGGAAAGAAAATCCCTTCTTGTAGTGTGACATTGTGAATATAATGTAACTGGAATATGCTTTGTGCAAAAGGTCTCTTGTAAGGTATCATTACAAAGTTTATAATCTACTGAGTGTGTTCATCCTATTTGTATGTATGTATCATTCTTGTATCTAAAACTAGAAATATGAAGTATTACTCTGAAGTCCTATTGTAACTATGCAAAGTGTGGACCATTAATGGTGGCTTGGAATCTTGATGGCTCCCATTAACTAGGACAATTGGTTGTAAATGGCTCTGTTTATTTGTAAGCCTTCCTGTATACGTGTGTGTGCCAGCCAGTGAGTAATGAAGTCTCACAGGACAAGTGAACATGTCACATGATACTGGAATCCATTTTAAACCTGGTGCTTTTCCATTTAGAAGGAAGGGTGGGAACCCAGAGAGACACAAAGGATTCCCATCTTGTGCCAAAGATATAAAAGGGGGTGGAACAGAACAAAGGGGGTTGCCAGTCATGAGAAATCCCCTAGTTACCACCTGAGCTGGAACTAACAAGAACTGTACCAGGGGAAAGGATTGGGCCCAGACTAGGAAGGAGTCTAGTCTGTGTAAGAAGTTTATTGGAACATCTCTGAGGGTGAGATTTACCTGTATTCAGTTTCTTAATGTATTAGGCTTAGACTTGCGTGTTTTGTTTTATTTTGCTTGGTAACTTACTTTGTTCTGTCTGTTATTACTTGAAATCACTTAAATCCTGCTTTTTATACTTAATAAAATTACTTTTGTTTATTAATTAACCCAGAGCAAGTGGTTAATACCTGGGGAGCAAACAGCTGTGCATCTCTCTCTATCAGTGTTATAGAGGGCAGACAGTTCATGAGTTTACCCTGTATAAGCTTTATACAGAGTAAAACGGATGTATTTGGGGTTTGGATCCCATTAGAAACTGAGTGTCTGGGTGCTGGAGATAGGTGACTTGCTGAGTGGTTTTGTTTAAAGTCTGCAGCTTTGGGGGCGTGGACCAGACATGGGTCTGTGTTGCAGCAGACTAGCATATCTGGCTCAACAAGACAGGGTTCTGGAGTCCCAAGCTGGCAGTGGAAAACAGTTTCGTCAGGTGACAGTCCCAAGGGGGTCTCTGTGACCGAACCCATCACATGTAGGTTTCTGAACACTTCTGTGCTCTTAAAGATGCCAGTGTCATGCACCTTCCCTGTCCAGACAATACTGATGTTGGTGAAGTGTCCCCAGAGATCCACCAGCACTTGCAAAACCTAAAAAATAGCCTTTTCTGTTGATGTACTCTGTGGTAAGGTAGTCTGGTGCCAAAATAGGGGCATGCGTGCCATCTATCACTCCACTGCAGTTCAGGAATCCATCATGTCTTGCACATTGCCAAGACTCACAGTCCTGCATGGCAGGAGATGATTAATGGTCCTGCATGCTTGCATGACAATGGCCCCCACAGTTGGATTTTCCAACTCCAAAATTATTTCCCACCGATCAGTAGCAATCTGGCACTGCAATTCCACTGCGCGATCACTGCTTGCTTCTCCACTGTCAGTGCAACTCTTATTCTGGTGTGTCTGTACTGGAAGGCTGGGGCAAGCTCTGCACACACATCCATGAATGTGACCTAGCGCATACGACAGTTCTGCAGCCACTGCTCATCATTCCAAGCCTGCATTACAATGCAATCTCACCAGTCAGCGTTCATTTTTCAGGCCCACAAATGGCACTCCACCATTTGCAGCTGCTCAGAGAATGCCACCAACAATCTTGAATTGGTTCTCACTATGTCCCCAGCAATCTGACTCCAGGAAACTGTCATGTTTCCTGTGGCTCTTCTCACGACTCTACAGATTCCAGAGGATCATTGCATTCTTGCCCGCAATGCTTTTGACAATAGTGTAGAACTGTGCAACTTCCATGTTTCTGTCAGAGGTGGCAGACAGCAACAAATCCCACATGGCTTCTTAGGATTTTCAAAATAGGTGCAAAAATGTATGGGATAGAGATGGAATTATGGGGTGAATATGTTGCATAATGGGAACTTGACCCCGGAGTCCCAGTCATCCCTGCATGATTCAATTCTTCCCCACCATGCATTGCCAAAATTTCCCAAAAGACAGTGTGCTGGACGGTGATAAGCTGCACACTGGGATACCTACCCATGGTGCACGCACTGTGCAACAAGAACACATGGTGCATACACCATGCGATACACATGGTGCATACACCATGCAAGGAGCCAAGTATGCACATGCGCAAGTGATATACTAACTGCGTTAGCAAAAGTTTGTAGTGTAGACATTCCCAGAGAAGAGTTTCACCTTTAGAAAAGCTCCACAGAGGAAAACTACCTTCCTCAAATGAACACAACGTATGGCTCATCAGAAACTATTTTACTTGATGGGCAAGTCTCTGAATGCAGTCACTGAAGGGGGTCAATATGCATTTGAAAGGCAGGTATTAAAAGCCACTATATACTCAAGGGATCATCCTTTAGGTATTGGCTAGACAAAGAAGAAAATGAAAAATCTTGATGGTATGGTAGGTAATAGGGGAAAACCTGTTTGGCGAATGGGCATGGCTGCCCTAGATGATGAGTGACTGCTGCCTGGAAAGGAAAGAAACCCAGAGTCAGGGAAGGACAGGAGAAAAAGAGAGAGCTCTGAACTTTGTGACAGAGGAGAACCTCTCTTTAGGGATTGCTAGAAGTCCAACACTGAGGCCAGAGTCACAGATTGATTTTTGGAATGTGCAAGTATTTGCATTTCTTTTCTATCAACTAAAACTGCCTTGCCTAGTTTAGTTTAAGTGAAATGTAAATCTAGGTATGTTACGCCAACAATTTATTTGTTTATACTCCATTTTCTTCTTTTCAGTTAACCTTGTTATTCAGAAATCTGCTGTTGTAGGGGAGACATTTTTCTCAGTGCATCCTCAAGACAAAAAAGGCACCCTGCATCCCCAAACAAGAGGGGTACAGGAGGCGAATGGTTCTGGAGCCTAATCCTCTACCCCTCAACTCTCATCTCTGTAAACAAGTTATGGGCAAAAGCAGCAGGTAAACACTTTGGGAGATCCTAACAGGACCAATTTACAAGTACTTCTGTTCTTTTAACAGGACCAAGGAAAATATGAGAGCTGGTGGTGGAGTTAAGTTACAATAGGGCTCGAGATTCTCAGTGCTCCTTAAAATTAGGAACGTAATACATCTAGAAGGAAGTATTATGCAAGTTTTCCACAGAGCTGTGAATGCAACTCAGTGGAAAATCCCATTGAAAACAAATTATGGACAACTGTATTGTGGTTGTGACTGTGATTAAAGCCGAGGTCACCATTTCAGACAATATTTGGAGTTCTCCCTTACTCTTTAGGTCCAACTCCTCACTCCCTAGTCACACAATAAACCTCTTAGTGACTTCAGCAGGAGATTTGCCTCAGGAAAGGGTACCTTATTAGGCCTATTCCCATAGAGTTTCATTCAGTGATTTTTTCCCCCTCAGGATTTATAGGATTGGCTACGTCAGCACTGGTCATTGAAACAAGTCAGGCTTTCTGAGCAGAGCAGCCTTCTCCTTAAGCCTTTGTACTATGTCCTAGCTCCAAAGACCCTGGAAGTCTTGCTACAATGACAAATCCACATATCAATGTTCAATCATTATAAAATTGTGGTTTTCTATTTTTCCCACTTTTACCAGCTGCGGAGTTCTCCTACTATTTGATCTATCGGAACCCTATGGCAAAACTGTCAGCACTGGGCATGCTCCCGCAGAGAGATTTTCCTATGAACTATAAAACCATGCTTTTCAAATATTACATCAATTCCCCCTTGCCTCAGGCTGTCTTCCTGAATGCTTATTCATCTTGAAACGGTGATACACTATGAAGTCATTTAGCTCTTTCAAATTTATACCCAATCTCATACCCCAGCTTCTCAAGGAGAATGAGCAAGAGCTAGCAAAATTAAAAAACAAACAAAAACCCCATGTCACAAAATTTCCATTACACCATTGCCTCTAAGTGAAAAGATTACTTCTAGATAGATAAAACATGTTTTATAAGCTCAGGTAATAACCAATGCAGCCCATCATTCCTGTTTTCAAAAGATTATTATGGCATAGAAATAATTTCTGTAGCATAATCCCTATTTGTACAGTGGTTGAGGGAAGTGGAGAGAGGGTACATGCAGAGAATGTACCATTAGATGGTGTCCCACAGTCATCTGTCTCAGAGAAGTTTTTTTCACAGAATCAGAGTGGGAAGTGGGGTTGGGGGAGGTTATGCAGACCCTCTTCTGCCACTCCAGGACTGGGAGCTATCACAACATTTACTAATGCATATTTTCTGACAAATATAATACAATTCTCAAAGAGAAATATCTTTAACAAAATAAGATAGATCCCATCAACAACTATGGTGACCTTTGTGGTATAGTCTTGTATTTCAGTAACACCACAACTTCACTAAACACTCTACCTCCAGGAGGCCTGAGAAATACATTTGGGGTGGGCAGGGGGAACCTGTGCACTAATCACAGCTGTAAGCAGAGTAGCTGCATTGTGGGGGCGAGAGGCCTGCACAGGTGAGATGGCTAAGTAGAAGCCACGTGTCGCGTTTTGCTTATTAAGTGGAGATACAGACAAAATGCCCTAGGAGTGCATGGGAGCTGGGGCAAGTGTCTCACAGTGCATGGGAGCTGGGGCAAGATCTCACAGTGCTTACTACATTTTTTTTTAAAGTGGTATAACCAGCCGTTCCCTTTCTCTACACCTGCTGGCTAGTGTCAGATGCCAGCAGGTGACTAGCAATGTGGATTCAAGGCACTGACTATGATTCCAACTCAGGTGGACACTGTTTGGGGCTTAATGTGTTACAAGCGGTGCTAGCCAGCCCCTCTTTATACACAAGGAGTGCTAACACTCTGTCTGAGTCCTGTACAAATTCAGAGGCTCTCTATCCTGTCCCCTTTCCTGTGCACATGCAGGAAGAGCCACATTTGGGTCAAGGCTTGAGCCTTGAACCACAGCAGGTAGTTGTCTTCTATTAGACACAGCAGTTAAAACAGTGTTCATAGTCAGAGCAGTGAGCTCTTCTTTTTCAATAGGCTAGCAAGAACCATGGATCAGGTTCAAGACACAGAAGACAGTTTGTACTCTGGAACCTTTCAGAGGCTGTGCTGCCTCTTTTCTTCCCTCCCACAGCAGAGAACAACAGCTGAAAGAGGGAGGCTGTAGAAAGCTCCCTCTGACCTCTGCCTCTCTTGGTACCTTCAAAAAAAAAAAAAAAAAAAAAAGGACTTTGCTCTCCCCTTGGGTTTCTTTGTTCTCTCTCACTCACCATTGCTTCGCCTAGGGAAACAGGGAGGAACATCAGGGAGCATGTGCAACTGTTTCCATTTTCAGGGGAAATGCTGCACTAGTCAGAGAACTTAGTTCCTCAATTGTACACGGATTGTAATGCCTCTCACAGAGGCAAGTCACAATGTAGGCTACAATGAAATACAAGTGTTAATGTCACAATGGCCAAACCCTACAATCCTCACTCAATGAGCAGCACATACATCCATTGATTTCAATGTAGCACTCATGCCAGTGATCATTTCTTACCATAACAGTGCTGAAACAGGTCCCAAACGAGGCAATAACAAAAAATAGACTGCAAGTGATTATGCAGTTTAGATGTAATATACTGACTATTTAAGGAATTGCCTGTCTCATTTGATTCTATTTTCAGAGATGTTTGAAGACATTTGACAAAAATCTACCGTTTCTCCTCAAAATGTTACTCATGAATCATAAGCAAACATAATCAGTTTCCAGCACGTACATGCCCCCCTTCTAGCCCCAAGCATTTGATAACGATTCACCAATTGTAGCTATGGTATAACATGGTTAATGATTACATAAATTACAGTTCTCCATTATGTAATCTCATATTATATAACAAGGGAAAGGCATGTGTAAAGTGCAAAGTTTGAACTGCAAAACAACGAGGGATTGATGCCTCAATACAGCTTGGATATTGCCTTCCCCAACGTCCTTTCTGCTGTGCATCCAAAGCCTATAAATCCATAAAATAAAATAAAAATGATCCATCTCCTTACCTATATACAGAGAGGCAATTAAATAAGGATTGTATCTTGCCACAGATTCCTTTGTACAGACACAGATAATCCACAGCCTGGTTTTTAGTTAACCAAATGTGATTCATAGGAAATTATAATGTACATCCTAAATTTAAACAAAAAAAAGTCTGTATGCTGGAAATTGAAAAGGGTTGTTTTAGGATTGGATTCAGGTGGGAAGAGGATTAATGAGAAATGTCCCTCCTGCTCAACCCTAATGGCGCACACTGACAGTTCCTTAGCATGCTGGTTGATAAAGTCATGCCATAGTACTAAGTCCATAGGTCTTCACATGTGCTGAATCAGCATCTCATACTGCAAGCTTCTGACTGTCTGCTACGAAGAAGCAGCATTTCATCCAGGACTGCTCATTCACCCTCGTTCAGGCTCAAAGGAAAAATGAGGGCAGAGTGGGTGACTTCAAAATAAGTTAAACATCTTAGTGGAGGAGAGGATAGAGAGGAGAACACGCAATAAGTGAAATGGAAAAATGGAACGAAGAGACTATCAGAGAAGGGATTAGAGGAACAAAGGGAAAATGATGTAAAACCCTTTCTCCCTTCTCTTCCATATTTATCACTTTTCCACTCTATTCCTTTCTTTCCTTATCTTTCTTTCCACTCTCTTTTGTCACTATAGGCAGATAAACTGGCAACAAACCAGTATATTGTAGCTGCTGAACAGCTCAGAGATTAAGCAGTATTTAGGGATAGGGGTGGTAGATAGTGATTTGAGGAGAATTGTTTTTCCAGGAGGAAGATACAGAAGAAAAACAATGATCTTAATATTTTGTAAGCTTCAGATATGTAGCATGAATCAGAACCATAAAGGAATCTTCCTCATGATGACTGTTATTACTAGACATAAAGCTGGACTTTTAACCTTGTTTGCAAAAGTCAGTTTAAGATGACTATGAGTAGTGTTTCCATTGACTTCAATGGACTTTGGATTAGGCCTAATAGAGGTGAGGAAATACTGCAACAAAAATTCAACTGATTTTTGTGAATTAACTTCAGCTGTGTTCAGGCCCCATTTTGTATTTGCTCTTCATATACAGTCTAGTGAAGTTTGCTGGCAAGAATATTTGCAGAAACAGAAGGCATTAAGCAAATTATTCTCTGAATAATGGACAGGTTAAGACAGAAAATTCCCAAAGGTAAATGTAACCCTTCTGCCAGGCAGAGTTGACAGCAACAAGGGCCGGATTCAGTACATAGGGGTTCCCTTTCAACAGTACAATATAAAGGCAGCTTGAGCCCCCACCCAAGTGACCTGGGAAAATTACACACACACCCCTGTGCGCCTCAAAGAGGCAATACTTCCCCTCTCGCAAGGACAGAGTCTCAGTGTAGCAAAAATCTTTAATAATAGGAGACAAACAACTCAGCATTCAATTGGGAAAACACCACAACTAGGGTTTATAAACGCAAACCATGAACCAGAAGACCCACCCCCCCAAGTAGATTGGGCCATGTCCTTTCCCTTTGGTTCCTGAGTCCAGCAACCCAAAAGTCACCCCTCCCACAGTTTCTGTCCTTGGTCAGTGCAGCCCCAGAGTTCAGAAGTTCATCTGCAGAGTTTACCTCCCAGCCCAGGTGGAAGGAGGCGAGATATGGGGACATCTTATATGCTCCGCTGCTCGGGTTGACGGCTGATTGCCATGCCTCTTTGGGGTGTTCTGCTGCAGTCTTCACCACCAGCCAGTGCCTCTCCAATAGCCACTCACAATATGTCTTCAGCCTCTCCCCACCCAACACAGCTCTCAGTGATTTCAGCTCTTAGTGATTTCAGCTGTTAGTAGGGGAGCCTCAGTACTGGGGCACCTGGATAGTCCTCTTGCATCAGAACCACTTCCCCACAGTAGGTCTAATGCTCAGACCTAGCTAGCAGTGATTTTAGCTCTGCAGCATGTAACAAGACTCCTAATGGAGTCAAAATTAGCTCTTTTATTACACAGTGGAGAGAGGAAGAGGAGTCAGAGTGGTGTTTAGGGCCCCCAGAATGACCCACACTACCAGGTATAAATACTTGTTCCCAGCCTCGCTCAATTCACTGGGCTTTGGAACCCATGTCCTTTGCCTAGTGAGTGCTGCTTAAAATGCCAAGTATAGTTCTACTGTCCTTGATTCACATGACCAGGATAACAACACTTTATTACTCCTGCCCCAATAACAAAGAGACTGGGGATCCCACAGCAGCCAAAGTGACCATTTGGGCAAGCAGTGCCATCATCCTAGGCAGGGTGGGTGTGCCCAGGCAAACGAGATCAGCCCCTGAAGTCTTTTTCCACAGCTCACCACCAGATAGCAGGGGAGAGCTCATTCTGACTCTGCTTACATAAGAATAAATTGGGAAATTTCACCCTTGTCCTGTGCCTTCCTGTATTATAGACTGAAAGACTATTAGAAGAATTCTGAGAAGTGTTTCATTTTATTGGTTGCCCAATTGCAAAACTTACACGTGTGTGCTTTCAAATTGTAACAAACCGGTCTATGTTTTTCTGTTTGTATTCATTTTTAATGAAAATTTAAAACACTGGAATATTTCATTTTATTTTTGTAAGGTTAAGGCAGAGATCAAGGAGAATATAGGAGAAGCTCCCAAACTCAGCTACATTTCAAAGTTACCACAAATCCACATATTATAATTCTACAAATATGCTCTCTATCCTCTCAGATTAGCTCTGAAGCTAAAAGATTTGGAGAATGGCCAAAGAGGAAGAGAAGAAATGAAAATGAAAGAGTATAAAAATGGATAAACCTCTTGAAATTTTTCCTTGTTCTTATTTCACAGATGAAAAAAAATAGCTATGAACTGTACTGATGACCAAAGCAGAATCAGTCAATTAAAAAATATATAATGCTAATTGGGCACATTTGCCATTGTACTGATTATCCAATGTGATCACACAGTCTATGATAGTGACCGATCAAATTATCATTAGTAATTATTGGCTCATGCAATACTATTGCGAGTTTCCTATTCTGCCCTCACATGTCTGAGGGGAGATATGATTGCTCTCTATAAATATATCAGAAGGATAAATATCAGGGAGGGAGAGGAATTATTTAAACTCAGTACCAATGTGGACACAAGAACAAATGGATATAAACTGGACATTAGGAAGTTTAGACTTGAAATTAGACAAAGGTTTCTAACCATTAGAGGAGTGAAGTTCTGGAACAGCCTTCCAAGCGGAGTAGTGGGGGCAAAAGACATATCTGGCTTCAAGTCTAAGCTTGATAAGTTTATGGAGGGGATGCAATTAATTGATCTTTGATTATTAGCAGGTAAATATGCCCAATGGTCTGAGATGGGATGTTAGATGGGGTGGGATCTGAGTTACTACAGAGAATTCTTTCCTGGGTGCTGGCTGGTGAATCTTGTCCACATGCTCAGGGTTTAACTGATTGCCATATTTGGGGTCAGGAAGGAATTTTCCTCCAGGGCAGATTGGTAGAGGCCCTGGAGGTTTTTCACCTTCCTCTGCAGCGTGGGGTATGGGTCACTTTCTGGAGGATTCTCTGCACCTAGAGGTCTTTAAACCACAATTTGAGGACTTCAATAACTCATAGGTTGGGGGTTTGTCACAGGAGTGGGTGGGTGAGATTCTGTGGCCTGCATTGTGCAGGAGGTCAGACTAGATGATCATAATGATCCCTTCTGACCTTAAAGTCTATGAGTCTATAGTCTAGTAAGAACACAGAATGCAAGGTTCCATGGTGCCATGTATAAAAAGTGCAAGTGAATTCAACATGATTTATTTAAAAAGTGTAAAACAGAGCTTACAAAAGAGTAACCCACGGCATAGGAACGTCTATTCTAATCTTATTCCTAATACAAACATTTTTTGTTTATGTTGCTGACAAATAGATGTCTTTTAGAAAATCTCTAGACTTTCAAGCATTTCTTCTCAAATTTGACATTGAACAGGAGAAATGAAGAGACATGAGCAATATTAGTGAGATAGCTTTATGCTCAAAGAAGACTTTCTTATTAAGAATTACTCTTAAACCATACTATGCTTACAGAGAATATCACTTCAGAGTTCTATTTCCACTTGCTGAATTGTTTTCCTTCATGAGCAATAAGTTGGCTGTCCAGATATCTTTATTCTTTGTGACATTCAGGTACTTAAGCCTAAGGCGCCAACCTTAGAAAGGTTACAGAGTGGTAATGCTTCAAATCTGAAAAACTGCTTTGAGGCACTGAATTCTGAACCTCAATTATTTCACGACCTATGCTGACAATTGGCAATATCATTGGGTTTCCCACATCCTTCCTTCTAGCTGCATGACATTGTTATCCAAATATTTCCTTTGGCTGAAAATGCAGCTTGGTTGAGGAAATAACTGAATGTATGTGAATGGGAGCTCTTATTTATGACGGTTCTGTTTGCTAAATGATTCATGCCTCCAATAAGAATATTTGAATGTGTTGAACTATTTGTATTGAAGGCACCATCTTCAGAGCAGTATCATTTGGCGGTCACTGGATGGCTGATTTTGTTTGGTACTCCTCAGTATATGCCTCTGTAGACGTTATTACCTTGTTAAGAATCAAAGATGCTGCTTTGCTGGACACTGCTTTTTTTCTGCTTTTTTAAACTCTTGCTTTTCCTTCCACACCAGTGAATCATAGTCTCTCGCCCTCCATTGTTTGGCAGAGGTTGTTTCCTTTATCTTTTTGTCCGTTTAACAGAATGTAAAACTAGATAAATGATTTCTGGGAAGATATACATACTGCAACAAAAAGTAAAAGAACATATATTTGAAAAAAATGGCAGGAGGGATACACGGGGCCAAATTCTGCTCTGTCTTACTAGAGTGTTAATCTGGAGTACGTCAGTTGACTTCAGTTGATTTACACTGTTAAAACTCAGAAGAATTTGGCCCATATGACATTCTTGTAAGCAAACTTGGGGAAATGTGGTCTGGAGGAAAAGTACTATAAGGTGGGTGCACAACTAGTTGAAAGACTGTACTCAAAAGGAATAGTTATCAAGGGTTCGCGGTCAAACTGGGAGGGTGTATCTAGTGGGGTCCCTCAGGAGTCGGTCCTAGGTTCAATATTTTCATTAACGACTTGGATTATGCTTAAACAATCTGCAGATGACACCAAGCTGGGAGAGGATGCAAACACGTTGGAGGACAGAATCAAAATTCAAAAGGACCTTGACAAATTAGAGAATTGGTCTGTAATAACAAGATGAAATTCAATAAAGATAAGTGAAGTATTTTGCACTTAGGAAGGAAAAATCAAATGCACAACTACAAAATGGGGAACTGGCTAGGTGGTAGTACTGCTGAAAAAGATCTGGGGGTTATAGTAGATCATAAACTGAATATGAGTCAATATCATCTTGGAGTAAATTAACAGGAGTGTTGTATGTAAGACATGGCGGGTAATGCTCCCACTGTACTCAGCACTGTGAGGACTCAGCTGGAGTATTGTGTCCAATTCTGGGTGCCACACTTTAGAAACAAGTGGACAAATTGGAGAGAGTCCAAAGGAGAAAAACAAAAATGATAAAAAGGTTTAGAAAACCTGACCTGTGAGGAAAGATTAAAAAAAAAACTGGGCATGTTTAGTCCTGAGAAAAGACAGGGGAGGTGGGGAACCTGATAACAGTCTTCAAATATGTTAAGGGCTATTATAAAGAGGATTGTGATCAATTGTTCTGAATTTCCACTGAAGGTAGGACAAGAAGTAATGGGCTTAATCTGCACTAAGGGTGATTTAGGTTAGCTTTAGGAAAAACTTTCTAGCTGTAAGGGTGGTTAACTCTGGAATAGACTTCCTACGAAGGTTCTGGAATCCCCATCCCTGAAGGTTTTTAAGAACATGCTGAACAAGGATAGTCTAGGTTTACTTGGTCCTGCCTCAGTACTGGGGGTAGGACTTGAAGACTTCTTGAGGTCTCTTACAGCCCTATATTTCTATGATTCTATTGTTACATTTTGCAGAATTGCATGAAACAAAGTAAAGTATTTGAAAAACAAGAAGCCCTACAGTGAGGCCTGTACTTTGAAGACACTATATTTGAAAGTTGATTCGAATAATTAATTTATACTTGTTAAAACATTAACACTATACTGATTTAAACATAGTATACAATGAAAATGTAAACACAAGAAATTTGACAACACATTGCATGAATGTTTTATACAAAAAGACCAGAATAAAATGAAAGAAAAGATAAAAATCACCAGAGACTATGACTGCTAGAAGAACCCTAACTTCCAGAAATGCACATTTGGATGTCTGCTTCAAGACTTTGGTCCTATTATATTCAAACTTATCCCAGTTATCCCAAACTTATCCCAAATCCCAGAACTCTTATTACACCAAAAGAGCCAGATAATTGTTCTGAGTATGTCCCAAGTTACTAGTGTATCTATTACTTCCATTAAAGAAGGTATAGAACTTACAAATTCTTAGCAAATGAATTATTTTGTTCAACTTTGAGTACATATACAAAAATGCCAAAATGGTTATACATGGCCTACTCCTTTTTCATGCCAAGAATAGATGTCCACATTGAGGAATACTATACATTGAATCTATTGCACAGTTGCAGAGTTACACTGCCACCACAAAGCATTCTAATGAAGACTGGAACAGAATTACAACCCTAAAGTTTGGCAGGGTTCAAAATCTGGAAAAGATATCAGTTCCAATTGTGGTGTCTTGGAGAAATTGACATTTATCAACTTGGACATATTTTGGAATTATCATTCATTGTCTTCTAACAATGTTGTGAGTACGTCTAGAGATTGTGATGGATGCAGATTAAAAGAAAAAAATACTTTTTAAAAAAATTGTATTTTGACCAACAGTGACATCATAGCATGGTCTTCATGTGCCCCATATTAATGTCCAATGCCAGGGATGTAACTATGCATTCATGTCATACAAGAGTAAATGCCCAACACCAAATTCCACCCTTCTTCATACTAATGCAATTCCATTCTTTAATTCCATTCAAACCAAGGATCTATGCATCCCTGCCATAAATTTAAAAACAAAATTTAACTCCCCTCTCTTCTCCCCCATTTTTGATATTCCTCAGATGCCACTTCCTCAGCAGTCCCCATAAACAAATGCCCTTTGCAGCATGCCCCGAATGTCTGATTTTTGGGGGGTTCAACCCAGACCAGTAAGGGGTTATGTCACCACCTGCCCTGCAACTCGGGGTGCCTTACATACTACATTGCAGTGCTCAAAGCCCAGACAGCAACAGCCAACACACAAGCATGCAGGTCACCCCCTGGATTCCACTGCCCAGTTACTGTTTGCAGAGTAAGCCCAACACCTCCCTAGCCCCAAATTTCCACAGAACTGTCTCCGACCCTCCCTCCAGTGTCCAGGTCTTTCCTGGAACAGTCACAGAAGTTAAGTTCCCTGCTCCTTTAAAGAGACAGAAACAGCAGGTTGTTACTTGACTGGAATTAAACAATCATGTCTATTCAGTTAAAGTACTTGGCTGGTTTAGATGAAAAGTAAAACAAGTTTATTTAATCAAAATATTAGTGAGTTCAAGTATAAGCGATAAAGACAGAAAGGGTTACAAACAAAAGTAAAAATGGTTTTCTAATGGCTAAGACCAAAGTTAACAAGCTACTGTCTTTGTTCAAGGAAGTTTCCTCACCAATCTTCCTTTTACAGTAATGGTTGAGTAGACCTTTAGTCAGGATCCCCTCAGAGTTTAAGGCGCTGGGTTTCCTTGTCTCCTCAGGTGACGGAGAACTCAGCAGCTCTCTGCCCCTCTCTTTATAGTCCAGTGAACCTTTGAAAATTCTCTCTGAAAGTTCATTGACCCTACTTTAAGATGCAGGAAGGATTCCTGGGGCTACAGTCTTCATTCCCCTCTGAGATTGTTAAGTGATCACTTTCTCCCTACTTGCTGACCTGATGGCTTTGTTTGCTTGGCATGTATTTGTGATTTTCTTTGGTCACATCTTCAAGCAGGCTGAAACACGTTCCTCTGTCTAGAAAAATCTGACATGCCTGGTTTAAACACATTTTAATCATAATTCCAGCACCTCTGTATAATCCTTTGTGGGCTAACTGTACATATGTCATGCAAGAATATTATGATCAGTGAGTTATTAGTTTTCCAATGACATATTACATGCCACCTTTTGGGAATATATTGTGACAACAGTATGTTAGATGTAGTGAATAGGCCAGCCCTGACAAGAGTTGCTGACAGAGTAGTGAACCACCAATGAGCATCTGTGTCACAGATGGTCAATAGATTTAGGCCATTTTGGACCAGGGAGGAAGCTAATTTCAGAGTTGAGGGGCTACCACAGACAGAGAACACTATCACTTTCTCATCCAGGGGAATGAAACTCCAGTGGCTGCTGATTGCAGTGTGGTAGTATGGCCTGAAGAGAGAGGTGGTCTCTCAAGTTGGTCTTAAGCCATTTTGATCTTTATAGATCATATCCAACATGTTAAATTCAATCCACAAACTGAAGCAGATCTTGGAGCACAGGTGACGTGCTGTCATTGAGAAGCACAATTTCACAGGGATACCAGATTGGTCCAAAGTGTACCCTCAAGACTGGGTTTCTGCAAAGAGTACATGGGCAGTTATGGGATTGCATGGATCTAACTAAAGAAAGACATTCCCCCCACTCCCCAATGCAGTTGTACATGTGCAACAAAGCAAAGAATCCACTACAAATGAAGAAGGGGAAATGCTAAAAAAAACCCAGGAATTTCCAAGAGCTTTGAGTTCTTTCCCAGCTCGGCCACAGACATTCCTGTGTCTTAAGCAAGTCACTTAGGGCCTGATTTTGCTCCTGCTATAGTCAAAGGCAAAACTCCCATTGACTTCAATGGTGCAAGATCAAGCCCTTAATTAAATTCTGCAGCAGTTTCCCATAATTTTAGTAGTAATTCCTTATCTCACAGTGTTGGTTTAGCAAGCATAACTCCATTAATGTTGTGAAGTGTTCAAAGACTAGAGTGATGAGAACCATAAAAAGCCTTTAAAAATAAAAAAGGTGTAAATTACCCCAATCCTACAAACTAGTTAGTGGAAGAACAATTTTTAGGAAAAATATAAGCAACGGGAGAGACTCAGTTTACTATGACTGGATATTTTAATTAAGATTAAGCTACCCCAATGTTTGTGCTCATATTTGAGGAGAATATTTTTAGTGACCACTTCATGCTTGTTTTAAATCTGAAAATCCTGACTTACTTGATTTAAGTCTATTTTAACAATACCTTTTATCTTTTTCTTATTAAGAAAGCCAGCTCACTTCTGTTAAATAAACCAAAGACATAAAAGTATTAGTATTAAGGGTTAAGTGGATTAGAATGATAATTGCGGATGTAAGGAACAACAAAGGTGCCACTAGAGTGTATCTGTGGGCAGCTGGTATGGCAGATTTTGCCAATATTAGAGTTAATGTGGGAATACAGCAATATGGTAGCTGCTAACATTTCACTCAATAAATCTCAGTCCATTTTCTAAATCTGGCTAGCCTTTCGGAGAACCAAGCTCAGTATTTCATTGTGCCGATGGCAGGATTTTATGTGAATCCCACTCAAATGGCAAAAGGCATTCAAATGAGTTTTTAAAAAATTTTTTCCTCTCAAAAGCTAGCACACAGCAAAAGATAATTCATGCACAAAATATTCACAGCAAAATGGTATAATGCTCGCTATGGTGGTTTTTCTCAGATGATTCAAGCCCTCAGAGAAAACGTGTCTGTGCTGTCAAATTCATTTGACAATGTTTTGTTAATATTATATTTAGTTTGTATGTAATTTTTTCTTTGAAATTGAGCTCTGAAGTTGCTTAGTACATTTTATTTTTAAATAACACTAGACATTAAAAGTAAGAACCACATTAATATTCACATGCTTATATGAGTGGGCAACATTCAGAAGTTATCAATTCCACATAAATCTGGTACTTTTCACAACTTACAAAGTTATCCAACACAATTTTCTAGATAGAAAATTACAAAGAATGCAATTAGAATGTGTTTCTAAAACTACTTCTTGCAATGAGCTCGCTTAGAGATGGGTCCTTAGGTAACATGTTTTGGACCAGGAACTCTCTGTTCTGATCAATATCTCTTTGAGAACTGTCTACCTGTCTAAGGCCTTGTCTACACTACGAGAGTAGTTCGATTTTACTTAAATCGAATTTTTGGAATCGATATTGCAAAGTCGAACGTGTGTGTCCACACTAAGGACAGTAATTCGACTTTGTGAGTCCACACTAACGGGGAAAGCGTCGACATTGGAAGCTGTGCACTGTGGGCAGCTATCCCACAGTTCCCGGAGTCCCCGCTGCCCATTGGAATTCTGGGTGGAGCCGCAAATGCCTTCTGGGTAAAAAAAATGTGTCCAGGGTGCTTTTGGGTAACTGTCGTCATCCGTCCATCACTCCCGCCCTCCCTCCCTGAAAGCGCCGGCGGGAAATCAGTTCGCGCACTTTTCTAGTCAGTGACAGCGCGGACGCCACAGCACTGCGAGCATGGAGCACACTGCGACCATCGCTGCAGTTGTGGCCGCTCTCAACGCCTCGCAGCTTATCATACACCTTTCCCTGAGGCAGATGCAGATAAGTCAGGCGAGGAGGCTACGTCACCGCGGTGATGGCCTGAAGTCTGAGAGTAGCACAGACCTCTCAGAAAGCAGGGGACCCAGCGCCGAGGACATCACGGTCGCAATGGGTCATGTTGATGCCGTGGAACGGCGATTCTGGGCACGGGAAACAAGCACTGAGTGGTGGGACCGCATAGTGCTGCAGGTCTGGGATGAATCCCAGTGGCTGCGAAACTTTCGCATGCGGAAGGGAACTTTCCTGGAACTTTGTGAGTTGCTGTCCCCTGCCCTGAAGCGCAATGACACCCGGATGCGAGTAGCCCTGACTGTCCAGAAGCGAGTGGCCATAGCCCTCTGGAAGCTTGCAACGCCAGACAGCTACCGGTCAGTCGCGAACCAGTTTGGGGTGGGCAAATCTACTGTGGGGGTTGTTGTGATGCAAGTAGCCAAGGCAATCGTTGATGTACTGCTGCCAAAGGTAGTGACCCTGGGAAACGTGGAGGCGATCATAGATGGCTTCGCAGCGATGGGATTCCCAAACTGCGGTGGGGCCATAGATGGAACTCACATCCCTATCCTGGCACCGGACCACCAGGCCAGCCAGTACATTAACAGAAAGGGCTACTTTTCCATGGTGCTGCAAGCACTGGTGGACCACAGGGGACGTTTTACCAACATCTACGTCGGATGGCCGGGCAAGGTTCATGACGCTCGTGTTTTCAGGAACTCTGGTCTGTTTAGACGGCTGCAGCAAGGTATTTACTTCCCGGACCACAAAATAACTGTTGGGGATGTGGAGATGCCTATAGTCATCCTCGGGGACCCAGCCTACCCGCTAATGCCCTGGCTCATGAAGCCCTATACTGGCGCCCTGGACAGTGAAAAAGAACTCTTCAACTACCGGCTGAGCAAGTGCAGAATGGTGGTGGAGTGTGCTTTTGGCCGTCTCAAGGGGAGATGGAGAAGCTTGCTGACTCGCTGTGATCTCAGCGAAACCAATATCCCCATTGTTATAGCAGCTTGCTGTGTGCTCCACAATCTCTGTGAGAGCAAGGGGGAGACCTTTATGGCGGGGTGGGAGGTTGAGGAAAATAGCCTGGCTTCTGATTACGCACAGCCAGACAGCCGGGCGATTAGAAGAGACCAGCGGGACGCGCTGTGCATCCGGGAGGCTTTGAAAGCTAGGTTCCTGAGTGAGCAGGGTAACCTGTGACTGTAAAGTTTGTGTACAGAGAAGCCGAACCTGCCCCCGTTTCTTTACCCAGTTAATGTTGACTATCCTCTCCAGTTACATACCCCCTTCTCCCCCCCTTCCAACACACGTTTCGAAATAAAATCAGTTCTACTTTGTTAATGAACACCGTTTTCTTTACTACTGTTTTCGCGGGAATTTTTTAAAACTGGGACGCGGATTGTGGTGCGGAGCGGGTGTAGTGTAGTGACGCAAAGAAAGCTTCTAAACTCAAGGATTGACAGGCTCCGCTGTGGTGGGCTGGTTTTTTCAACGGAGCCTGTCACCCCTCCTGATCGGGACTGTGTGTATGGGGGGGCTATGTGACTTTGTGGCAGGGGGAGGACGGTTACAGATCTCCTGCTGTGTGGCTCTGTGATCCTGCATAAGGACCGCCGCTTAAGATCTGTAACTGCCCTCCCCCGCCACAAAGTCACAGAGCAACCCACCCCCCACTACAGAACATGAAAACCACCTCCCAGACTGACCAGGGCAACTAGTCACTGCACTGTGTATGTGCCCTGCTGCTGTACCTGCCCCCGCCTATGTACCCTGCCAAAGGTGACTGTCCTGTCCAATTACCATCCCCCTTTCCCCCCCTCCTCCAAAAGAACATGATGGAAACATTAGTTAACAGAAACATATTTTTTATTATCAACTACACATGGAACTGGGAGGTGAAACTTGGACGGGGGCTTGTGTCAGGCGGGAAGGAAAGAACTTGTCAAATTTTGGGGAATGAGAGCCTTCTGCTACTAGAGCTCTCTGCAGGGGTGGAGTGAGAGTTTGCGTGGACTCTGCCGCCTCTCCTTCTGTGCACTTTGGGTGAGGGGGGTATGGGACTTGGTGGCGGGGGAGGGCGGTTAGAGATGGACTGCAGTGGGGCTCTGTCCTCCTGCCTCCGTTCCTGCAGAACATCCACAAGGCGCCGGAGCGTGTCCGTTTGCTCCCTCAGTAGTCCAAGCAGGGTTTGAGTCGCCTGCTGGTCTTCCTGCCGCCACCTCTCCTCCCGATCCATGTTTGCTTGCTGCATTTGGGACAAGTTCTCCCGCCACTGGGTCTGCTGTGCTGCCTGGGCTCGGGAGCAGGCCATAAGCTCTGAGAACATGTCCTCCCGTGTCCTCTTCTTCCTATGCCTAATCCTCGCTAGCCTCTGGGAGTGTGATGCCAGGCTAGGTTGTGAGACAGTCGCAGATGGGGCTGTGGGAATGGGAAAAAGAGAGTGAATTCCTCAGAAAGATAAATGTAGTTGTGAACAAAGAACATAGTCTTTCTCTGTGAACAAGACCATGCACAGCACCTATCACATGCGCACTCAGCACAAGGTCGAATTCTCGGCCTTCGCATTCAGTGCCTGGGGTCTTGCACAGCACATTTGAGAAGCGTGTCAGGACAACGGAATTTCTGTTGCAGGCAGACATGGTAAGCCGTAGACTCGTGGCAGCTTAAAACTTTAATATTAGCAATGGCCTCATTTCACATTGAAATCAATGTCGGTCCCTGCTGCCAGCAATCCGGCAAGCAGGAACTCTGCTCCTGTCCCACACCCTCGCGGCTGTCCCCGGGAACGATCCCTTTCGGCTGCCCCTCTCCCGCCTCCACCGCGTGGCTGCAAACCAGCGGTTACAGTTCTGTAAAGGAACGGTAAAGCAGTCCCAACACTAACATTCCCCTACCTCATTCAAAGCAGGTCACCATGAGCGACATCACCCTCATGAGGATCTCTGAGAGCGACAGAGAGAGAATGCTCCGGGAAAGCCTCCAAAGACCAGGGCCGTATGCCGCCCTGCTGTGCAGAGCAATGATTCCCGAGTACTTGCTTGTCTCGTGGCGCGGCAACGTGTCGTACTACGGAGGACCCAATAAGGCCGCTCTCCCCAGGAACCTAATGCAACGGATTTCCAATTACCTCCAGGAGAGCTTCCTCGAGATGTCACAGGAGGATTTCTGCTCCATCCCCGGACATATAGACCGCATTTTACTCTAGCTGCTGTAGCAGTGACTAAACAGTAGAGCGGCTTGGGCAGGACAATCATGCAAAACTGGACATTGCTAGATTTTTTTTTCAATAGTTGCACTGCCCATGACTGAACCGTTAAGCGCCTAGGGCAAACTAATCATGAGAAACCCATTTTTTTAATTGTTAATATTCCTGTTCTGTTAAAAATAAATGTTTAGATGTTTACAACACTTACTGGCTGATCCTTCCCCAGATTCTGTGTCCGGGGTAACGGCTGGGGACGGTTGGTAGGGGATCTCTGTAAGGGTGATGAAGAGATCCTGGCTGTCGGGGAAATCAGCGTTGTGAGTGCTGTCGACTGCCTCGTCCACCTCTTCTCCTTCCTCATCTTCCCCGTCCGCTAACATGTCCGAGGATCCGGCCGTGGACAATATCCCATCCTCAGAGTCCACGGTCACTGGTGGGGTAGTGGTGGCGGCCGCACCTAGGATGGAATGCAGTGCCTCGTAGAAACGGGATGTCTGGGGATGGGATCCGGAGCGTCCGTTTGCCTCTTTGGTCTTCTGGTAGCCTTGTCTCAGCTCCTTGATTTTCACGCGGCACTGCGTTGCATCCCGGCTGTATCCTCTCTCTGACATGTCTTTAGAGATCTTCTCGTAGATCTTTGCATTCCGTTTCTTGGAGCGCAGCTCGGAAAGCACGGACTCATCGCCCCACACAGCGATGAGATCCAAGACTTCCCGATCAGTCCATGCTGGGGCCCTCTTTCTATTCTGAGATTGCACGGCCATCACTGCTGGAGAGCTCTGCATCATTGCCAGTGCTGCTGAGCTCGCCACAATGTCCAGACAGGAAATGAGATTCAAACTGGCCAGACAGGAAAAGGAATTCAAATTCAAATTTTCCCGGGGCTTTTCCTGTGTGGCTGTTCAGAGCATCCGAGCTCGTACTGCTGTCCAGAGCGTCAACAGAGTGGTGCACTGTGGGATAGCTCCCGGAGCTATTAGCGTCGATTTCCATCCACACCTAGCCTAATTCGACATGGCCATGTCGAATTTAGCGCTACTCCCCTCGTCGGGGAGGAGTACAGAAGTCGAATTAAAGAGACCTCTATATCGAACTAAATACCTTCGCGGTGTGGACGGGTGCAGGGTTAATTCGATGTAACGGCGCTAACTTCGACATAAACGCCTAGTGTAGACCAGGCCTAAGATAGTTCCTCCTCCATCTACTTCAGACACTCTTCCCCATTTTTGTGACTATCCTCCAGTGCTTAATTTGTAATGAAAGAGGTGCTGGGGCTCAATCAATTAGGAGCTCAAGCAATTTTTTTTAACATTCATAACTGATTCAGCAAGCTCGGAAGTGTCAGGGCTATGAACTGCCAAGCCTAGAGGTGCTGGGACTCAGCCCTGGCACAGATTAAGCCCTACTACCCTCTCTACTCCCACACACTGTCATTCCTTCCCACAAAGAGTTTTCTTCTGATAATGCAACCTCTCAAGTTTCTACCTGTTGCTCATCCAACTCTATACCCAGGCTACTGATGGTCACCCAGTGACAAGTGCGCTCTCATAAATTCAATGTTATCATGAGAATCAATCTATAACAGCACGAACAACTACAACATCATCGTTTTGGAGGGCCAAGCACTATTAACACTTTAAAGGGATCTTGGTCAGGGAATAAAAAATCTTTGACAAGATGCACAGACAGCAGCAAATTGCAACATTCACAGGGCTTGAGTGCAAAACATACAGGATAGAGCTGGCTTAATCCTTGGGTCCATTTTGTTTTATGGAAAATGGCCACACTGCAAATATTAAGATGATGCAATAGTAGATATTTATTATCAGTGGGGGTTGGAAGGCTTAAATTTTATCGGTAAATGTTGGTAAACATCAATTTCACCACACATACAAAAAACAATGAAAAAATATTTGCATCGATGACAATCAACATTTACAAATAGGCAACGTTAGAAAAATGCTCTTTGAGAACATATTAGCGTTTAATTTAAGGATATTTACTTGTACATTTTGACTTGTGATTTTGACCATTTGTTTTGTAATGATTATAAAGGTTTAATATTTTTAATCTCAGAGTTTAGTGTCATAAATAATTATTGTCTACCCCTCCATTGTCTGACACCCCCCCATAATTCCCCACTACTTCAAAAATTGAAATCAATATAACTCAGGGAAAAATTAAAAACCCATCTTTTTCCACAGCTGTGAAAATTTAAAAGGATAAAATCTGGAAAAAAATGCTTTAAAATAAACAATATTACCTGTCAAAATTATTTTTAATAAAAATTGAATCCCACTAAGCCTAATCATCAGTGCATATGAAAAAATCCTGACTTAGAAAAATAAGAAAAGTGAACTTTCTTACTGTGCTACCCACTAATTTTTCACCTTGATTCCCCTATGCCCCAGAAGTATGGAATTTGAATGTTTAACACAGAGAAAAGTTAAGACAAAAATGCACTGAAAAATTCACTATTAATTCACAGCTAATCGTCAGCACCAGCTAAACTACAAACATGCATCGAGAGGTTGAATTCAAAACCTCCAGTTGCATAAATACAGGCTACTATTTAGTGAACTGAAGAGGAATTTCCATTAACACTAAGTAGTAACGTTGGTTATCTGCTTGTTAGCCTAACCACCATTTTACTCCACCTGCCACCAAAATTTTACTTCTGTGACTACTAAACTACTCAATTTCTTTCTTCCATAGCTTTATATCTGCAACTCCTTTTGTGAACTTATGGCAGAAATCTTAATATTGCTTCAGTAAAAGAAAACCCACAAAACTAAAAAATGCCTATGCTATATTATGGACAAAGTAGGTATTTATATTCATATTCATACAAATGTGATAATTTCACACTTAAAATATCAAAACCTGTAATTTATACATTCTTACTGAAAATTTAATGACTTGCATATTCCCTAGTGAAATATAGTCAAGGCTAATTAATAGGTTAATTAACGCAGCTACTTACATTAGAATGTTATCGTCACAAACATAAAGGAGAGAAACATTTCCCCCCCACACACACACACTGAAAACAGAAAATGGCTGGTCCATAGGAAATTGTTGAGGCCAGGACAACAGATTCTCAATGCACATTTGGGTCATAACCCCATGCTTCAAAAATATTGCTCTGGAAAATGAGACTATCCCAAACATGTGAGCCAGTTGGTTTCTATTAAAGATAGGGAAATGTTAAGTATGAACAAAAGCATGTTTACAGTTAGCTATTCATAAAACATTCAAACTCTGTCAAATAAACCTGTTTAGGTAGTGTTAAAAAAATCAGAATCCATTCCTATGGTTCCCCTAGTTACAAAGATTTTGACTCACTTATCACTCACAATATCTAAAATACTATGGTAAAGGCTTCATTAGAAATATTAAATACACCTCTACCCCGATATAACGCTGTCCTCGGGAGCCAAAAAATCTTACCGCGTTATAGGTGAAACCGCGTTATATTGAACTTGCTTTGATCCGCTGGAGTGTGCAGTCCGTCCGTCCCCCGGAGCACTGCTTTACTGCGTTATATTCGAATTCTTGTTATATCGGGTCGTGTTATATCGGGTAGAGGTGTATACACATAATTATGGACCCCGAATGTTTTTCTTTTTCAGATTACTCAATTATATGACTTTATGCTGATTTAGGGCCATTCTATGTTCAGAACTCTCACTTCACTAAAAGCTCTGTGCATATTGGAACTCCAGAACAAGGCCTTAAAATATCATTTTATTGGTTCCAGAAGCCATAGACATGAATTCCGGAAACAACGTGGCTGAACAAATGCAGTAAAATAAGATTTGAAATACAAAGTTCCTTGTATATATGATTTTTTGTATAAGTTTGAGGCCAATCACTTTTTCAAATAGTAAACACTATCAAAATAAGGACACAATATCATACATATATAGCATTCGAATATGAATTTAAATACAAAAACAAACAGCATATGCACACACACTGACCTATATCAGATTAAGATGTTTGTTATTGCAGTATATATGTGAATTAGACATACTGAAAATAAAAATAAAATGTGTTTGAGGTAATATCTGAATATACTACTGCAGTACTACTTCAGGAGTACTATTTAATCTATATTTTGCAGTGCTTCAGTGGTCACCAAGAACTTTACGATCGTAAGGAGGAATAAGATTTATATTCTTAAATTCCAAAATACAAGCATCTACCTCTCAAGTTAAGGGTCACATGAGTAGGTCTGACATTCCATCCAGTAGTGCACAAAGTTTTACGTAAACACTAACCAGTACAATACAAGGCCCAGTTAAAAAAAACACTTGTCCTTGAGCATCTGGAGTTCCCTAGAGTTTAACTCCTGGGGTTTGGTGCCAGTTATACAAATAAGAAAATATTATTGAGTCATAGCAGTGTGTGGGCTTATGACACATATTTGAGAGCAGGTCTGGCCTTCCATCCAGAAGAGGGCACCATCTCAATCTCTCCCCTGCTATCATACATACATATACAATTAAGTAAACAATTTTTTAAAAAAATCAGTAAAACTTACTTATTCCACAGAAACAGCCATATATCTATGAACAGATGGGTAACTTGAACTGATATGCAGCAAATCTCTCTCCTGTTGATTTGAAGAAAACACTTGCCTTTGAATGTTGCTTTTAGGAAAGTTTCCAACCTATTTCCAACTTTGAGCATGGATGGAGATGTGGGACAGGGTACAATTTTATTATAAATTAACTTGAGAGTTTCCCAGACAAAACCTGCCTACGTTGACAGTGGGAAAAGCCTAAGAAAAATGCACATAAAAATTGTATATGCAAATTTTAAAGTTCTGAAGTTGGCATCCTCCACATCCCTCAATTATCCCTACACAAATACATCAATCCACCCCTTCCCATTATCAGTTCTTCCCCCACTCCTCCTCCATCCATTAATTATCTTCCCCCATCAATTTGATTTTGACAACTATCCATCAGTCCCCTTCTTCCATCTCCCTCATTTTGGTTCCCCTGGTCTATTCATCCATCTTCCCCCTTTAGTCCCTCAGTTTCCCATTTCCCTAGCCTTCCTTTCCTCTTCTTCCTTCAGTTTTCCCTCTCCAGAAGCTTCACCCCAGTACCTAATAAAAGCTGCTGGCCTCTTTGCTTAGCAGCTGCAGTTGCTCTGTTTGCTGGTGTTGGTGGGTATTTCTCCCTCCCTTTTTCCTTCTCCTGCTGACTGTGATCAGCTCATCCAGTCCTAGGCTCCTCCCTTAGCTTTCTCTGAGACTATCCTTAGAGAACAGGGGAGTTGCTGAAGCCAGGAAAGCAGCCTGATTGGCGGACAGGGAAAGTCATCACCAGCTCCACCCACCTTGGCAACTAGCCAAAAGCCAGACAAACCTGCTTCGGGGGGCAGAAAACAGACTGAAAAGCCATTGTTTCCAGCAAAAACTAGGCAGAGCCGGGTCTGGGATTTGTATTATTAAGATAATGTGCACCCCTGACTCTTCATAGAACCCAGTGCTTCTGATGTCCTTCCCCTCTGCAGAAGGCCTCACAGTCTTCTATCACCAATCATGGTGGGCTGTGGGTGGTGGAGGAGGTCTCTCTGTTACCCAAACTGCACACTCTGTACCCAAACTGCACACTTTCCAGCTGTCATGATTTTCTCATGACATAGAAATTATTTGTTGGCCTTTGTTATGACCCTTTGGCACATGCCCAGCTGACTTCCTGTGTCACTGCACACACTGTGCTGCTGGAATGTAAGCATTGACTTGTCCAGGGCTTTCACTATAATTCTGAAGGAATCCATGGCCATTCAGTGTTAAAGAGGATGGGGCACGCCAATTCAGTGAGCCAGCAATTCTCCTTGTCTTTATTCTTTAGCTTCTGTAGTACCATGGAAGTCCTTTAGGCTCAGAAAAGGAGGTACAATTGGATTTTTTGTGTTTGGGGCACATTTTCTAACTTGGTTCTTGATGCTACTAAGGGACTGAGCACACTCTATTGCCACTGAAGTCAATGGGAGTGGAGGGTGCTTAGCATCTCAATGGATCATGTCCTTGCCCTGGCATTGTGGGGAGGGGTAAGCTGGGAGAAAAAGGAAGGGACCAGAGAAAAGAGGAAGGGACCAGAGAAAAGAGGAAGAGGAGGGTGAGAAAAAAAATTCAGGCAATGGAATTAAAATAAATATGTGGGGGAATGCAAATTAAAAGAGTAATGTAAAATCACATGCATAAAAGTGTTGGAAAGTGTTATAGAAATGAAAAACTAAGGAGAAAAGGGAGATAGTCACAGGAGAAAAATATAATAGAAATCAGATGAGACAAACAGAGCAAAGAAAATAAATAGCAAATTCTAAATAGGTTTTAGAAAATATAATAGGAAAATATATAGAAGAAAAGAAAAAGGGAGGGGAAAAGAGGGGACTGAAAAAGACACATGGTAAATTATTCTATTGAACTTAAGTGGTTGGATTTTTTAAGTCAACATAATTAAAGTAAAAATATCCCAGGGGAACGAGTACTGCTTTTTAATGATCAGTACTGCACACAATATAGGAATGATGGGCAAAAAAAAAAAAAAAAATTAAAGCATCTAAATCAGAGCCTAGCCCCCATTCACACAATTCACAGGTGCCTCACCTGCAAATGACCAAACTCCACCACAAACTGAAAGATGTAATTAACCACTGCAGCCAGGGAAGTAAGCAAGTTAAGTGCACTGCAGTAGTGAGTCACTTTTGCACATGCAGTTATTTGCATAAGTTAACTATTATTTGTTCATGCACATTGAGTAAGTTAGCAACATAACTATCAGACCTCTCTCCACAAACATCATTTGTATGCTTAAATGGAGGTGTCTGTACAGGCACAAGCCCCTTTGAAAACACAGCCCTTCAGCTATAACCACTGCACATTTTATTTTGACATGCAAAAATCCATTATTGGAAAGTCAGAGTCTTGCACTGCATACTTTTTAACAACACTTTCCAGACTCTGAGCACAAGACTTGCAGGTGCCATTTGGGTGAGCTTTTTTTGGCGGTGAGCAAAATCACCTGAGGTTATGCAATTTCTTCCCGTTTCCACTCTCTCAAAAGAGGGGTCCTACCAAAACACATTTCCTCCAGAGAAGAGGGATGGACTTCATTCTCTCCAGACCCAATTACTGCTGCTCCTTCATTTGTTTAGAAGGGCTCACTGGAGAGCAATTCAGAGTCTCCCCTTCTCCCTCAGGGGCCGAATACTCTGTTTCCTCACCTGCTATCTGAGCAGATTGATGATGCCAGAGTAGCAGTTGCATCCCCTGAAGCTAGAGCTATAATACTTCAGAGGCTACATTGCCAGGGGAAAAGCAAACTCATACATCAAGGTCTTGAGACATTTAAAAACCATCTCTTACTGGCATTGAACAATCACCTAGACAGAGGGTTAGCACAATTAGTGTGATGTTTCTGAGTTTCACATATGTGTATTAGACTCAGATTTGTGTATGCTACATGGTTTGAAGGTGTTAGCCAGACAAAGGAATTTTATTCCCCAGGAACCTTCACAAATAGATTAAAGCTACGGAAGTTCCAGTCATAAGGCTCACATGATTGTTCTTCATGCAGAACATTCTGGTTTCCTATTTCTTTTCAGTGACAAATGAGTACGATACTTTCTGGCCTCCTATATTTTGTTCTCTTTTGTCACCTAGATTTCATGGCATTTGTATGTCCTTTTCCCTGACAGACCCAAGAAGAGGGTCATGCACTAAGACCTTGGCCTTAGTGAGACAAGCATTTGTCAATACAGTACCCTCAATTATCATAGTGGCTCTGGGCTATGTAACTGCCCATTCAACTTGTAAGTTACACTTCCATATGAGGTTACCTGGGTGTAGTTTTTAACAGTGCATGTTTCACTGTTTTTACTGTACATGCATAAACATGTCAGACCGTTGTGGTAGATTTTCATCCTATATGGTTAATTTGCACAAGTAGATCATAGTATTTTATACAACATTCTTCCACATAAGATCATGAAACATTTTTAGAACAGAAAACAGCCTTTTGGCCCAATACACCTATTCTCAATTGGCTGATCATAACCTCATCTTTTTGCATATTCACCCTACACCATTTCCTCCTCCAGAAACAAATCTACTGTACATTTCTCTTGAAAGCAAAAATACATTGTTTAATTTATTCCATATGTTAATTACTCTCCCTGAGAGATAACAGGAACATAAGAATGGACATGGTGGGTCAGACAAATGGTCCATCTAGCCCAGTGTCTTGTCTCTGACAGTCGCCTATACCAGAACTTCAGTGGGAGTATACAGAACAGGGCAGCTGGAGTGATCTACCATTGTCTTCCCCTCCTACCTTCTGGCAGTCAGAGATTTAGGGCTGTCCTAAATTTAGAGACTGAGGTCACTTTTTACTATTGTTTCCTAATTTTTGAATTATGGTCCCTTAATTTTTAACTTTGCAGTAGTGAGAATGTTTCTATTTTAAATCAATATAAAAGGCCAAACAATCCTCTTCTGTACAAATGTTCCTAAAGGGAAAGTTACATCTACCTTCCCATGGCTCAGAAACCACTAATGTCAATCTCCCCTTAGCCGGAAGGATGAGTGTTAGCACGGAAAGGATAAAAACAAGGTCTCATCCACACAGAAGGACTAATTCTCCACTGCCTTGCACCTGGTGTAGCCATCAACACATTGTACTCACCTTACGCAGCATTAAGTGACTATGCAAGATGCAAGGAAGTGGAGAATCATGTCCAGACAATCGGAAGGAATACAAAGGATAACCATCACCAGCCTTGAAGATCTGTGGACTGGTCAAAAAGAAGGAGGAGTACTTGTGGCACCTTAGAGACTAACAAATTTAAGGTGCCACAAGTACTCCTCCTTCTTTTTGCTGATACAGACTAACACGGCTACCACTCTGGACTGGTCAGGAAGCTCTTCACAGTTTTGAAAATTTTCTGCTCTTAACTGCATGGACTAAAAACCTTCCTTGGCCTTCCTTTCTACTGCCTGGCTCTGTGATCACACTGCTATTGATTCCCCCTTCTGCACAAGCTCTCCATCATACTTCCAATGGGGCTCACAGACCATAGAGCAGAAATGAATGTTGCTTTCATGGCACTCACTGGAGAAAATCTGCTAGTTTTAGAGGGAAACTTTGGCTTATTCCACTTCTGGTCTGACATGTCCACTAGTATCCCACAAAATCACAACTGTATTGTCCACGTTGAAGGCCTTGCATGAGTATAGATGTCATTTACATGTTGTACATGACACTCACACATTCTGCAATTTAATCAGAGGGGATAAAAATCAATGTGTTTTTTTAATTAAAAATTGATTTTTTGAAAAATTAAATTAAATACATGTTTATTTAAAAAACTTATTTAAAATTAAATTTGAAATTGACAAGTTATTTTAAAACCTAAACTTATGATGATCTAGTCAAATAATTTAAATTAAATTCAAGAAAATATTAAGCAGTACATGTTTGCTGTCATGTTTTAAAGAAAGTCATACTACTGAACTGGTGGAAGTCATCTGGAACCAGAGTTTGTTGAAGTGTTAAACCAGCTTTTGACAGCAGTAGCCTCTGCTGCAGGTGCAGATAAATATCTTCTTTATTTCAGTATATTCAACTAATTCATCCAAGTTAAGAAAGCAACTAGAAGTTGAAAAAGCAGAAAAACTTGATTTCCTCTTCCAATCTAGTAATAAAAACTAGGTGTGAGTGGATGAGATCTGCTAGTTCTAAAATTCTAAAGGATGTGGTGACCAGAACCATTTCAATTAACTATAAATAACAATTGCTTTGTTTAATAAATCTATTTTGAAGGCAAAACATGTTTTGGTAAATTTTTTTTTCTTATGTATCCAATACATTTAAGGTAGTTTTATGTAATAAAAATTTTAAAATGGTGTTTGTGCATTTTTAATTGAATTTCCATCCAAATAGACAATCAGAAGTAAAACATTAATCATCTAGGTGCAGATTTTTAAAGGTATTTAGACATCGCTTGTGCTCAGCAAAGCAACGCCTATGTGATTTAGGAGTCCAAATCTCATTTTCAAAAAGAAATGTCGGCACTTAGGAGCCTAAAAAGTCCATCAACTTTAAAATTTAGACTCCTAAGTAACTAAATTGCTTTTGAAAATGACATTTGGGCTCCTTGATCAGTTAGATCTTTTAAAATCTGGGCCCTAGTAAATAAGAAATGCATCATTCGCCATTTTCTAACATTAAGAAGGTAAACATTAAGAATCTGAAGAAATATAAGTTGTGCTATATAATTGCTTAAATGTGTATAAATCTAGTGTATCCTCCTGGTTAGAAAAAAAGTATCGTAAAGGCTATATTTAGCTGTAAATCACCATGTTTTAATGTATCTCATCCTGTGAGAATAAACCTTGTTTTCGTTAATTTCCTAAAAAGTACAAATGCAAAACATTAACATTTATTTAAATCAAAGGTCCTGCTTGCTGATTTAAATCATAATTAAAGCTGGTGATTAAAATCTCTTTGATTTAAATCAATACACCCTGGATATAACTCAATTTTCTGGAGCAAGCACCATTTCTTTCCAGTCCTTGGTGTAAAATGGAGTGAGACATAGGGTGAAGTATACTGTGGGCCATTTTTTCAAAATGAGCCTCTACAACTGCACCAGCGGTTTTGTGAATACACTTATACTCGTGGGCCAAGTAACAGGATTCCAATTTCTAACATCCTGATCATAAGAATGCTCAGTCAAACATTTCAGGATAGATCTGCCGCTGGTATAAAGTGTTATAGCTCCATTAGCTTCAATAAAGCCATAATCATTTACACCAGCTGTGGATCTGTCCCCTCAAAATTTACACTTGTAAAACTTGCAAATACAAATTTAGATTCTAAGTTGAGACCTCTTTGAAACTTTGACTTATAGCCTTACGGCCCTGCACAAATCTAAAACCTGTGGCAGCTTTTAGGAAAAAGACAGCTTATTACATTTGCTTTAGTTACTCACTCCATGAAGTTACCAGGGGTTGAGGACAAGTCAAACTTTTCAGATTTCTCTCCCCAACCCCCCAGCATTCAATTTGTAATAATGCATTAAAAATGTTCTCTCAAAGACTACATTTCCTTTTCAATTACTCAAACATTAAAATCTAACTCCTGTCTTAAAGATATACTGCTGTAAGGAACAGAAATGTCTGCATAAATCTTTTTATAATGGTGCTCTTCTTTCCAAACATTTCCTTGAAGTAGAATACAAACTGAGCTCCAGTGTTAAGTCAACTAGGATTTCAGCTTGGCCTTTGTATGTTGCCATTAATTAATTCAGTCCATGAAGTTCAGACAAAGATACAAACAAAAAAGTTCTCTAAATATATTACATAAGGCATTCACAATATTCTGATTCATTCCTCTCCAGGAGCCCAGCAGAGTCAAAGAATAGTGTACAAAGCATGTTTAGACACTATAAAAAGCACTAGAAAGTGTAAGAATAGTTTAAAAAACATTTATTTAAAGGCTTGCATTTTGAGGGCCATTGTGAAGTATTTCCTAATTAATTTACGCTTCAGAGTTATAAACAATTGCAAGCTTAATGAAGTGTAGATTTCTTCACGTTAGGAAACAGGACAAAGGGTTTCCTATTAACAATGAGGAAAAGAAAGTAGAAGATAGAAGACCTCATCCAAAAATTACTGGAGCTTTTCAGTATTTTAAATATTAAATACGAAGTCAGCAATTCCTGCCTGGGTTCTACTATTTGCACCAGCTAGGAAAAAAAAAAAAAACTGAGAAACCCATCTTTCTCTCTCCCCAACAACTTGTGCAATCAATGTAAAGCCAAGTACAATAAAACATGGTATGTAATACAATGACAAACCCAGGCTACCAAAGAAAGCTCATAAATCCTTCTCCAAAAAGTTTAGTATCACATTTATATAGATATTGCAAGGAAACTAAAACAAATGCTGGGAATTGGCCCAGTGCACAGTCAACTTAGAGACATACTTCAAGCCAACTAATGGCCATTGTATTTTGCTTAGGAATAAGATTACAGTATATAAAAATCTACTTTTTTATCAGAGGCTTGTGCTGGAATTTAAATTTGACCACTTTTCCAGGGGCACATTCTGTGCCCCCGCCATGGCCCCAAGGCTGGAAGAGCTCACTCTCCCCATGGCAGTCCTGGGACTGAAGGAGTTCTGTGCCCCTCACAATTAAGGGGGTGGGGGCTGTGTCTCTGTTTGCTCCTCTCCCCCTTTGTGCATGCCCTATCAGTTAAAACCAAGAATTTTCTTTTGAACAAGTCACTTAAACACCGGGGGGGGGGGGGGGAAAGGGGGAGGGAGAGGAGGAAACTTACCCCAAAATGTCTTCACCTTCCACTGAGACAAAAGGGATGAGGCAATATATTTTATTGCAATGGTTCTCAACCAGGGGTACATGCACCCCTGGGAGTACTCACAGGTCTTTCAGAGGTTACATCAACACATCTAGATATTTGCCTAGTTTTACAACAGGCTACATAAAAAGCACTAGCAAAGTCAGTACAAACTAAAATTTCATACAGGCAATGACTTGTTTATACTGCTCTGTATGCTATACACTGAAATGTAAGTACAATATTTATATTCCAATTGATTTAGTTTATAATTATATGGTAAAAATTTTCAGTAACAGGGTGCTGTGACACTCTTGTATTTTTATGTCTGATTTTGTAAGCAAGTAGTTTTTAAGTGAGGTGAAACTTGGGGGTACACAAGACAAATCAGCCCCCTGAAAGGTACAGTAGTCTGTAAAGGTTGAGAGCCACCATTTTACTGAGCCAACTTCTGTCAGTCAGAGAAACAATCTTTTGAGCTTACACAGAACTCTTCTTCAGGACTGTGAAATGTACTCAAATATCACAGCTAAATACAAGGTGTAACAGATTGTTTAACATAAGTAGTTAACAATCTTTCAAGGGACCCTTCAAGATGAAGTGGCCAGTTAACACTTCTCCCATCATACGGGGCAAAGGTGAGGAAAAAAAGCAGCGGGGGGGAAGGTGAGAGATTGTTGTAATAAACTATAAATCCAGTCTCTCTATTCAGTCCATGATTTGTAGTATCTAGCAAAGTTATGAATTTAAGCTGATTGTTTGAAGGTGTTATGCAGGTTTCTTTTGAGGATGAGGACTGAATGGTCAGATATAGAACGATCACTTCATGAAAAGTGTTCACCCACAGGTGATAGGGTGTTTTTGGCTTTTATCATTTTTCTGTGTGAGTTCAGTCCTAACCAAGAAAAGACCTATTATTTCATTCTTCTCTCTCCAAAGAGAAGTCTTACTTCCTCCAATCAATCTCCAATCATCCCCAGGCTCTAGGTGTCCCTAAACCTCTGACTGACAGAAGTTGGGATTGGACAACAGGGGATGGGTCACTCTATAATTGCCCTGTTCTGTTCATTGCCTCTCAAGCATCTGGCACCTGGTCCTGTTGGAAGACAGAATACTGGGCTAGATGGACCATTGGACTGACCCAGAATGGCCAATCTTGTGTTCTAAATTCAAAGTAGATTTTGATATAAACTTGGGAGTGGTAGGAGATGGACACTCAGTTTGTTCAAAGAAACAAGTTCCATGCAAATATTGACTGCAATGTACAACTGGATATTGGGACAGAAAAAGGAAATCAAGCCATTTGTTCAGGAAAAGACACATTCCTTAGTGACATCTGTGTCTACACTCTGGTTCCTATGTGAATAAAACCTCTGAATTCCAGTCTGTATAATACCACAGATAATGACCTTTACCTCAGAGATATTGAAGGTTACATCATGAGGAGTGTCTTCAACAAGGGTGGTTGCTTCCTATGCTTATACCAGTGCAGGGAAGGTTTCATCTGCATCACAGTTATTTTTAAGACAAAGTTCCTTTCTGCTCCCTAACTTTTGTGGGGGTGTTGTTGGAGGTGATATCGGTGCAATAAACTGTGGAACCATGTGCTAAATTGTAGTGCTATATGATAAATGCATTTATTATGCACCTTTGAGCACATCACCTGTTTTCTAGCAACTGACCCATCTGCCCAGGGACTTATTTTAAAATTTCATACAAGTGAATAGCTTCAGACAGCTGACATTTCTGCCCTCTTTTTCCTCTCTAAATGTAGAGGTTCTCTCATAAAGTTACCCTACCCCAAAGCTCAACACAGGCTGTATTCAATCTTTGGCCAGTAATAGCTTTTCTATACATAAAAATGTTACAACTTTAAGCACAATATCTCGCTGCACTCCAGGGCTAGAAATGGATGTTTAATACCATGAGAAAGGGGAGAGTCCTGAGATACAGGACTTTAAAATCATGCCATTTTAAGGTTTATGAAAACTATTTTTGGTAATTTTAAAGATGTTTACATCTTCCTCTGGGCTTCCTGTAATTAGATTTTTGGGAAGGGATTTTCAAAGAGGCCTAAGGGAATTAGGCACTCAACTAAATGAATTTCAGTGCCATTTGGGCACCTACCTCTCTAAGGACATGACTACACTTGCAGATGTAGAGCGCTGTGAGTTAAACCCACCTTCGGAGAGTGCAGTAGGGAAAGCGCTGCAGTCTGTCCACACTAACATCTGCCTGCACACTGGTGTGGCCACATTTGCAGCGGCATTGGGAGCGGTGCATTATGGGCAGCCATCCCAGCATGCAAGTGACTGCAACATGCTTTTCAAATGGGGGAGGGGGTAGAGTGTGACAGGGAGTGTGTTGTGTGTATGTGGGGGGGGAGAGAGAGAGAGAGAGAGTGGGTTTGGGGGGGGACTGAGAGTATGTTAGCATGCTGTCTTGTAAGTTCAGACAGCAGCAGACCCCCTCTCTCCTCCGCCCCTCTCTCTCTCACACACACAGCATTCCACACTAATCTGTCTCGGAGCACACTTATCTGTCTCAGAGCAGATAAGCAGCCGGCTGTCAGAAACGGAGCTTTCAAATGGCATATCCGCATTCCTACAGTGAGTTCAAAACAATGAGAAGAGTGGCCACTTGACTTAAGGGGATTATGGGACGTTTCCGGAGGCTGATCAGAGCGCAGTAATGCAACACCTCGGCCACACTGGCACCGTGGTGCTCCAGTGCGGGTGCAGCAAACGTTATTCCAGTTGCCAAGATGGATTACCAACAGCGCTGTACCTGCGGAGTCAGAGTGCTCTATGTGCCTTCCCAGTGTGGACGGGTAGTGAGCTAGGGCGCCCAGGGCTCCTTTATTGCACTGTAACTCACAAGTGTAGCCAAGCCTTTAGACTCCTTTTATTTTCCAACCTTAGCAACTAAGGCATAAGGCTATTGCATGTGGAAGGATAGAAAACATAATCCAAAGACATTTATCTTTAAACTCTCTAAAACAGTCATAAAATATTTTTAAACATACATGGAATATACAGTGGTGCTGGGCTTTATAAAGATTTTATTGGCATTAGGAAGCATTTCTCAAATGAACTCCCTTCACGACTAATGAGTGAGTGAGTAACAGGACTTCTCACACTCATTCCAATCAAACCATTACATTGAAGCATGCCATCATGTTCTCCTTTTGTGTGTATGTGTGTGCCCTTGAGCGTATACACCATTTACATACAATAAAATATCTCGCTAGTTGTAGTCTGTTTAAGGAACTTTTGTCTTAATCTATCTGAATTTCAAAGCCTAGATCTAATTGCAGGAGGATTTTAATTGTCGACAAGATTTGAGCTTGGCTAAATGCTCCTTAAGGATTCCTAATCTTTTGTGGGCAGCTGATGTTCATAATCAGTTTTAAATGAATTTAAATTTATAGACACAGAGAACTACATTAAAGAAACCAAAACTTTTACAGTACCTGCTATTCAGATATACAGCACAGACAATCCAGACTGGTGAAAGGAAAAGAGGCCTATTGCTTTTTCAATTCCTCTTCTTTCTAACTTTGGTCTATCAAGTTGCCTACCTTTCTCAGAGAATAATTTGAAAATCATAAGATATTGCTTAAACAAAATCAAAGAGAACGTATAGAAAAAGATGTGATGAGAACAACTTGAGTAGTCCACCTGGACTACAGGCAGGGATGGATGGATGGGAGATCTAACAACACTTCTCGTTCATAAAGCATTGCTTCAGCCCTCCTACAACTTGGTATTAGCTATGAAATGTAGAGGGGTAAACCACAGGACCTACATTTTACTTAATCTGGTGCTACTGTTCCATTTCAAGCTCTGAATAATGCAACAACAAGACACCTCAGTGAGTGTGTGTCCCCCTCATCCCCCCCCCCGTCCCCAAACATAGATCAATAATCTTACATTGTTGGAAAGCAATCCATCACCCTACAAGATACAGACTGTTGTGTCATGAAACAATCTTCTCTTTTATGATTCTATGAATTTAATTATAAAAAACACTTTTATAAAATATGGCCATGTGTCCAGTAGTAATAAATATAGCATTAAATTTGAATTAGAGCCTTATTCAGAATCTACATGAGCATAAAAACGGGATGTAGTATCTATGTCCTAACCATACATGGAAAGCTTCCAAGAGAAGAGCATTAGGTACATGCTTTGCACAGTGCTATGGTTTCGTCTAATAACTATGGTATTAGTAAGTTCTCAGTATGGATGAACATGGGCTAAGTGGGAGTCCATGTATCTGCAGTGCTGCCCAGATGCCGCATCAGTTACGAAAGTAAAAAAAAATTGCTTGAGTCCCAGCACCTCTTTCATTACAAATTAAGCACCAAGTGTACCAAGAACAGCAGATCCCTGCCCTGAGGGGCTGCCACCCGCAGGCACAGTAATCCACAACAGGGTGGCGGCGGCTGTCTTGGGACCCTCAGCAGAAGATCTAGAGATGCCAAGTGTGATGATATTGGTACTATTTCTTTAAAGATGTAGCAGGAAGCCAGAGAGGAGTGGGCTGGGAAAAGTTCTAAGCGACAGTTCTCCAGTGAAGCAGAGAGACAGGAGAAGTGTTTCCTTTATTTTAATAAAATTCCTTGTTCAGCGTTAGAAGAAAGAAACTCTTTATGTGATTCTTTACCACTGTTATAAGACATCAGGGAACACTGAAAGGAGATACTTTGTGGCAAATGCAGCATTCAAATTTGCACCTTTTGTTAAGTGAGGTTTTGTCTTCTAAAGAGCAGATATTTGTGTTGGCTTCTGGACTTACAACAGAGCACAATATCATTCCCCTATGATAAAAACTGGGAGAGGGAGACAGTTTCCCTTGTTTCACCCAAGCCTCATCTCACAGAGTTTCCTTCACATTAATTCCTATAGGAAGCTGGTCTTTGGGAAGCCATGGCCAGTAGGGTGACCAGACAGAGAAGTGTGAAAAATCGGGAAAAGGGGTGATGTGTGTGTGTGTGGGGGGGGGGGAATAGGAGCCTATATAAGAAAAAGCCCCAAATATCAGGACTGTCCCTATAAAATCGGGACATCTGGTCACCGTAATGGCGAGTCAGGAGGTCTGGCCTCCAGCCTCTGAGGGTAAGTCTACACTGCAATAAAAGACCCACAGCAGCTAATCTCAGAGCCCACGTCAACAGATTAGGGCTTGTATGGCTCAGGCTGCAGGACTAAAAATAGCAGTGTAGATGTTCAGGCTTGGGCTGGACCTGGGATGGGAGGGTCTCAGAGCCCAGGCTCAGTCCAAGCCCAAAATGTCTATCGTGCTATTTTTAGCCCCACTGCCTAAGTCACTTGACCTAGGCAGGCCATTTGTCTGGTTTTAAACTGGTCAGTCCTGCTTTTGTAATGTTTCTCCCCCTTCTGGTACCGAGATAAATCTGGACGTAGTTTCGTCTGGTATCAGATGGGGAATACCATAATGCAGTAAAGAGTCCTGTGGCACCTTATAGACTAACAGACGTATTGGAGCATGAGCTTTCCTGGGTGAATACCCACTTCGTCGGATGCAATGGTTCTCAACTAGGGGTCCGAGGCCCCCTAGCAGGTTTCAGGAGGGATGCCAGGCAGGGGCAGCATTAGACTCACTGGGGCCCAGGGCTTGCCGCATGGGGTTGAAGTCTTGGCCCTGAGCCCCGCCAGCTGAGGCTGAAGCCAAAGTCTGAGCACTGCAGCTTCACGGGGCCTTCTGTGGCGTGGCGCCCCAATCAATGCCCTGCTTGCTATCCCCCGAATCCTGGCTTTTATATGCAGAAAACGTGCTACTGTGACACAGGTGGGCTGTGGAGTTTTTATAGCATGTTGGGGGGGCCTCAGAAAGAAAAAGGTGGAGAACCCCTGCCATAATGGACAGTATGCTGTTCCACCACTACCAGCATGTGTCACTCCAGCTGGGGCAGAGTGGTGAGCTCTTCAAAATTGCAGCCCTCCACCCCCACCCCATGGCATGACCTCAAAACTCAGCATGCGTACAAGGTCACACTGGTAGGGCCTGAATCAAACCAGCGGGGCTGGGCCCACGCTATTCCTAGAAGTACTGGAATGGCCAGTATTCCTGGAATGCGTGGCTGGCCACTTAAATTGACCTGGACTCTGAGACTCTCTGCTATGGATTTTTTATTGCAGTGTAGACATATCCTTAGGGTCCCTGGGATATGTGCGGAAAGGCAGCAGCAACCTAAGCCAGTGGTTCTCAACCAAGGGTCCAGGGCTCTCTGGGGGGCCGTGAGCAGGTTTCAGGGGGCCCTCCAAACAGGACCAGTGTTAGACTTGCTGGAGCCCAGGGAAGAAAGCCAAGGCCTTGCCACATGGAGCTGAAGCCTGGGGCCCTGAGTCCCGCCTCCTGGGGCTGAGGCAGAAGCCTGAGCAATTTAGCTACGCAGTGCCCATTGTGACGTGAGGCCCCAAGCAATGCCCTGCTTGCTATCCCTTCACACTGGCCCTGGCTTTTATATGCAGAAAACCTGCCATTGTGACACAGGTGGCCAAGAAGTTTTTATAGCATGTCTGGGGGGGCCTCAAAAAGAAAGAAAAAGGTTGAGAACCCTTGACTTAAGCAAGGGGGTACCAGAGGAGAATAGCACATGGTCCACTGCCTTTCTGCGGTGCTACAAAAACTGCCCTTTCTGTCCTTGGTCACAGTCTTACTTGTCTCTCTATACATCCCCAGGTGTAGTTATGGTGCTCGGCCCACCATTAATTCCCATGTGTAATCACACTATTAAGAGGAGAATGTGTTAGGAGGATGATACCAGGGAATCACCGTCTCCCATCCCCACTACCCCCTCTGTCCTCATCTGGTATTCATTTACTCTCTAAAAGTGCTCCTTAGAATTTTCTCTCCATCTTAAATAGAACTTCACCATTTTAAGAAGGAAATTCAAGTGGGCATGTTGATGCTGTTCATGACACATCAAACAGCAGACTTGCATTGTTGAGCAAAACACTGAGCCCCCCTAAAGAGAATTTGTACTTTCTGCTGCAGCCACAGCTGTCTAATCACCAGCGCCAGAAAGCTTCTTCCTGCAGCTGGCAATGATCTTCTGTCTGTTCCACAGTCGTCATTTAAAAATCATTTCTGAATATTTCATCTTTCAAAAACCATGGAAAGATAATCAAATAGAGGCCTGCATTCAAAGGCAAAATAAAACTCAGTGTCAATAAGCTTATGCCGATAAAGTGGGAAATGGTGGTTGTATTCCAAACCAAGAAAAACTGAGCATTTCCTATGCTCAATCTAAGCAAGTAGTCACAAATGAAAAGGAAATATTAATGTGCTGCAAAGGAAGATACAGAAAACACACCAGTGACACTTGGATATTATCTGCCAGTCATGAAATGCTGACAGATAGCCTGGTTTTGAACTAGACTAGTTAATCTTACTTAGGGTTACCATACATCCGGTTTTTCCCGGACATGTCCGTCTTTTTGGTAATCAAACCCCTGTCCGGGGGGAATTGCCAAAAAGCCGAACATGTCCGGGAAAATACCGGCCGGGCACTTCCCCTCCCGCGGCTGCTCTGCTCCTCCGCTGACTCTTTGGCTCTGTTTAAGAGCCGAGCTGCCCGAGCGCTACTGGCTTCGGGCAGCCCCCATGCCTCCGGACCCTGCGCCGCCGGAGCAGAGCAGCTGGAGCCCGGGAGGGGAAGTGCCCGGCCGGCAGCAGGGGTCTGAAGCCGGTAGCGCTCGGGCAGCTTGGCTCTTAAACAGAGCCGAAGAGTCAGGGGAGGAGCACAGCAGCCGGAGCCCGGGAGGGGAAGTGCCCGGCTGGGGGCGCAGGGTCCGGAGGCATAGGGGCTGCCCGAAGCCCGAGCGCTACCAGCTTCACGGTTTGCCAGGCAGCCTCCAGATCCTGTGCCCCCGGCTGGGTGCTTCCCGTCCTGGGCTCCAGCTGCGCTGGGGAAGCGCCGGCCGGGGGCGCAGGGTCTGGGGGCTACCCGGCAAACCATGAAGCCGGTAGCGCTTGGGCAGCCCTTTTCAAGTGGCTGGGAGGGAGGAGGGGGAGTTAGGGCGGGGACTTTGGGGAAGGGCGGGGAATGGGCGGAGTTGGGGCAGGGCCATGGGTGGGAAAGGGGCAGGGCCAGGGCCCCGTGGAGTGTCCTCTTTTTTTATTTTGAACAGCTTGCTCTCCTACTATTAATTTGTGGTCTGATTTTCAGATACCACAAAGTTTTAAGGAAGAAAGGATGGCTGTGCTGAGCTCTGAAAATCAATGAGAGCTGCAAGTCTCAGCACCTTTGAAAATTAGTTCCACTGAAATGGGTACTAAGCCAGGGGAAATCTTTACATTTAAAAAAAAAAATCTGACTATTACAGGAAGGTGGAGGTTGCTGTTATTTTTAGGTCAATTTTACTTACTCTATGGGAATGTTAGTGACCTAAATCAGATTACAGCAGATTTAACATGTTTTCATTAAAAAACAACAAACAACAAAAACCCACTCAGATGAAATGCAAAGTCACCATAGTATTCCATCTGCTCATGTAGATCTTCCAACTACCATTTATGTTTTGGCTATTTGTTTCCTGCAAATGAAAAGTGTGGCAAACATGTGCTTTGTGAAACTTGCACTCTAAACACTGACACAATTCTATCGAAATTTGTGAAATCCCATAGGATCCTACATATCACGTGTCTGACTCATTAATTTTGTTATACACTACAGTGTAAGCTACACATACAATATCTGCAGTCCATAACTCTCTCATCAACAGCTCATTTGCCCTTTTCAAGGGAACATACCATGCGTTTGTAATCACTGTCAGCCAAGATCAATGGGAGTCTTTTCCTTCATTATGTCTAAAGGACCATATGATTTATAGATTTGTGTGTCAAATTTTGACATTTCTTTTTCTTCTTTGTAATCTGTTTTCTGAAGTTGTGAATCAGTGAGTCCAGCTATCAGTCAGTGAAGGAGCTGGGTAATAAGGGGAGGATAAATTAGGCAACAAAGAAAAATACTTGTCAAGTACACATTTATTTTTGTATGTGTTCTTTTCAAGTTTGCACCAATGTGAAAGTTCTCATTTAAACATAATGAGACAAGTTAATGCCCTAGCAAAACCATTAAATCCAAATGTCCTTGCTTTTATGGGTATAGCAACATAGGCCTTTATAGGACTTAGTCATGATGCCAAATCTCTTGGTATTTAAAAATCATGTAAAAATGAAAAAGTAAATGAATAATGGAGTTGTGCCAGCAGAGAATGTGGACTGTGATTTTCACTGGCTATTAGCTAATTTAAATTAATTATTAACATTACAGGATGAATTAAGTTTAGATTTTTAACAATGTGGTGATGGTGGTATTCCTGATGTCATGGGTCAAAGAGTTCCACAGAACAATAAAGATAAAAAATTACATTTTGGCAAATTTTATCATTTGACCTGAACTGGCAACCAATAGAACAAGCAGTTCCTAAGTGCCCATTGAAATCAATGAAAGATCTATCAACTTTATAGGGCACTGGATTGGGTCCCTGGGCCTTGAATTCAGCAAAGCATTAAGCATGGGCCTAACTTCAACTACATAAGTAGTCCCATTGATTGACTTACATGATTAAAGTTAGGGCTCGTCCACATTTAAAAACACAACAGTGGCACAGCTGTAGCGCTACAGTCAAGACATTACCTATGCCAACAGGAGGGACTCTCCCTTCATCATAAGTACTTCACATCCCCGAGAGGCATAGCTGGAATTCTCCTGTTGACACTGTTGAAAGTGGAACAGCTGACACTGGAATTAGAATTCTCCTGTTGACAGCGCTGTCTACACTGGGGGTAGGGTCAGTTTAACTACGTTGTTCAGGGGTGTAGATTTTTCACACCTGAGCAACATAGTTATACTGCCCAAATTTCCTAGTGAAGACCAGGCCTTAGGCAAGAGCTTAAATACCTTACTGAATCTATGCTGCTGTAGTGTTTCAGGGATAGTGCAGACACTTACTACAGCAACAGGAGGGGTTCTCCCATCACTGTAAGTAATCCACCTCCCCGAGAGGTGGTTATTACGTCAATAGAAGAATTCTTCCATCGACCTAACACATGGGTTAGGTGGGCTTAAATAAGTTTCCCAGGAGGGTGGATTTTTCCATACCCTTCAGAGACGTAGCTATGCTGATGTAACTTTTCAGTATAGATCAGCCCTAAAACAGGAAGGTAGCCAGATGTCCATTTGTCAAGAGCTGTATAAATCACATGCCTTATCTTATCCTAAAGAGGATTCATTAATATAGTGTTAAGAAGAAAGAGAAAGCCAACGGCTACATTACTTTTCACAACTGTGCTTTCAACATCATCAGCCATTCACATTCCTGGTAGAGGTGAGTGAATGCAGAATATAGCAGAATTCTTTCTAGTCACTAGGAAGGAAAAGCAGAGAGAATATCCATTGAGGCTATGTTTACACTACACCCTATGTTGGCAAAATTTATGTCACATAGGACTGTGAAAATTCCACCTCCAAGTGACATAGTTTCACTGATATAAGTGTTCATGTGCACAGCATTATGTCCACAGGACACCTTATCCTCCCAACATAGCTTCTGCTGCTCAAGGAGGTGGTGTTTTTTTTTATGCCAACAGGAGAGCTGTAGGCAGTGCTGTACATATAGATATGGCCTTAGAATTAACCAAAGTGTGGTTTCCAACAACTATTGGCCAGATACTGGAGATACTTCACCAATTGGTGAAAGTACCTTTTCCAGTGGATGGACTGAATTCATTTTATCTATTCTTCCCATTAGTGAAACTGGAATTAGAAAGCATAGTCTGCAGCTTCACTAAATAAACCTAAAAGTAGGCCTTCTGTGGCCAATCCAGGATTTGTTGAGTTAAGTTGAATCCATGCTTTTTTCACCTAAGAAATGAGGGCATGATTGTCTTTTTGGTTTGCCCTTTAAAAGCTGTAATATCTCATCAAATATGGACATCATTCTGAAGAAGGTATGCAAGGAGTTCTGGGATATATTTAGGTCAAGGGAGAAGAAATCCATCAAAAATCTGTTTATAAAGTAAGCAAGCTATTAGATTAGAATTCCTTATGCATTCATCTTAATATGATAATAGGTAAGGCCCTACCAAATTCACAGTCTATTTTGGTCAATTTCACAGTCATAGGATTTTAAACATAGTAAATTTCATGATTTCTGAAATCTGAAATGTCATGGTTTTGTAATTATAGGGATCCTGACCCAAAAAGAAGTTGTGGGGGGGAGGGTCTCAAGGTTATTGTAGGGTGCGTTGTGGTACTGCTACCCTTACTTCTGGCAATAGTGCTGCCTTCGGAGCTGGGCAGCTGGAGAGCGGTGGCTGCTGGCCAGGAACCCAGCTCTGAAGGCCACCGCTAGCAGCAGCGCAGAAGTGAGGATGGCACGGTATGCTATTGCTACCCTTACTTCTGCACTGCTGCCTGAAGAGCTGGGCCCTCAGTCAGCAGCCGCCACTCTCTGGCTGCCCAGTTCTGAAGGCAGCAGTGTAGAAGTAAGGATGGCGTTGTATAGTATTGCCACCCTTATTTCTGCGCTGCTGCCGGTGTGGCACTGCCTTCAGAACTGGGTGCGTGGCCCAGAACTGCCGCTCTCCAGCTGCCCAGCTCTGAAGGCAGCATAGAAATAAGGGTGGCAATACCGTGACCCCCCCTAAAATAACCTTGCGACCCCCCCCAACTCCCTTTTGGGTCAGGACCCCCAATTTGAGAAACACTGGTCTCCCCCGTGAAATCTGTATAGTATAGGGTAAAAGCACACAAAGGACCAGATTTCATGGGGGGGGGACACCAGATTTCATGGTCCGTGACATGTTTTTCATGGCCGTGCATTTGGTAGGGCCCTAATAATAGGATGAGCTTGGACTAAGATTTGATTTAATCTTTTCTGTCTGCTGCATTCTAGTCGCATAGCATTCTGAGGTCAGACTATCAGTCTGACCTAATTTTATGGAGGTATTGGCTGACATATATAATAAAAGGACATATTATATTTAAAATATATTTTAGTAAAAATAATAAATAATAAGTAGTCAGCAAATAGGCAGATTTCCTAAAATGATTGGATATTTGCAGGCTTGAATAAAGAACAAACATTACTGTACAAATGAATTATTTTGTCTCTTTTCCCCAACAAACTCCATAAGCCTAATTCAGCCTGCTACCTTTCCAGTTTCATACAGACTATTACAGTCTTTGCAGCATGAGTGACTCATCAGAAATGGGCTAGATCGGGGTGGCCAACCTGTGGCTCCAGAGCCACATGCGGCTCTTCAGAAGTTAATATGCGGCTTCTTGTGTAGTCACCGACTCCGGGGCTGGAGCTACAGTTGCCAACTTTCCAATGGGCCGGGGGGTGCTCACTGCTCAACCCCTGGCTCTGCCACAGGCCCTGTCCCCACTCCACCCCTTCCCACCCCCTCCCCTGAGCCTGCTATGCCCTCACTCCTCCCGCTCCGAGCCTCCTGCACGCCACAAAACAGCTGATCGGGAGGTGCGGGGAGGGAGGGGGAGGCGCTGATCAGTGGAGCTGCAGGTGAGCAGGAGGCGCTGGGAGCGGGCGGGGGGAGCTGCTGATGTATTACTGTGGCTCTTTGGCAATATACATTGGTAAATTCTGGCTCCTCAGACTCAGGTTGGCCACCCCAGGGCTAGATCATCAGAATCTTATAACAGTTAGTTTAGGCAATGGTTTAAGCTCTATATCCTGAGGGTCAGTCTTTTAATGGAATACCTGGCAGACATTATTACACAGTTTTCACAAGTCAAAATAAAATAGAAGAAATACTGGCAACAGACAAGAAACTTATATAGAAAGTCATGCATAACTGAGATAATGGGGAAGACAGTAGAAGCTTGAGAGAAAAGGCTCTTTTATTTGCCATCAGCTCTTTATCCAACCAGGACAGCGTTTCTCTGTTGGTTTTGTTTCCCTAGACAACTATAGCAAAGCTGTAGCACTTTTTAAAAAAAATGCAGCACAAATGCTCGTTTCCTTTTTGTACGCTTCTATTTGCTTCAGTAGTTCAAAAGTTCAACAATTAAGAGTTCCAGCAGGGAAGGGAGAGGAGAGCAGCCTGGCAAAACAGGCACTTACACTGAAAAACAGCACATGTCTGCTCGCATGCACACAAAATGCAGGCTGCGAAAATCATTCTAGGGAAAGAGTGCCTGACTGAGCAAAACAGCGTTATGTACTTCCAAGCCATAAAGAGAGCGACATAACACATGATCTAGAATAACAGGTTTTCTATTCACCACTGAATAGTTATTTAGGACTTGGTAACATTTTAAACACAAACTAACAAAATCAGTGAGGAAAAACAATTAGCCAAGGAAGCACACTTAAAATTGACTAAAACTTTGTACTGTTGGAGTGACATGACAAAAAAAGAAAGGACACACAAGGACAACTAAATAAAAGGAAAGGGATGAAAGCTGTTAGTGAAAAAAAACAACTATTTAAGGAAAGTCATAGAAGGTGACTGTGACAGTCTGTAACCCTATGTTCACCCTTTTTTCAAAACTATGATAAATTTTGTATAAATTATGCCTTGTAAGGTATCATTTGAAAACTCTTAATTTTCTGATCATTACTGTCCTGATAAAATATGTATGGCAACAGTGTATGTAAAGTTACAAGACTCTACTGTATGATGTTACTAAGACATATTCTAATCTAGGGGAGCAGCCACACACCAGTTCCTAAGACCTCGTCTACACTGGCAAGTTTGTGCACAGTAAAGCAGCTTTGAGCGCGGTAACTCCCCAGGTGTACACACTGCCAAGTTACTTAGTGTGCAGAAACTGCACAGATGCATCACTCCAAAAAAACCCCACCCTGATGAGAGGCGTAGAGCTTCCTGTGCAGGGGCTACAGCACTGTGGAGCTGGTGTAGACACCGGGGTGATTACAGCGCTTCGATTGGCCTCTGGGAGGTGTCCCACAATGCCTGTTCTCACCTCTCTGTCCATCGGTTTGAACTCTACGCCCTGTCATAGACTCATAGACTCATAGACTTTAAGGTCAGAAGGGACCATTATGATCATCTAGTCTGACCCCCCGCATGATGCAGGCCACAAAGCCGTCCCAACCCTTTCCCTTGACTCTGCTGTTGAAGTCCCCAAATCCTGTGGTTTAGAGACTTCAAGTAGCAGAGAATCCTCCAGCTAGCGTCCCCTGCCCCATGCTGCGGAGGAAGGCGAAAAACCTCCAGGGCCTCTGCCAATCTACCCTGGAGGAAAATTCCTTCCTGACCCCAAATATGGCGATCAGTAGAACCCCGAGCATGTAGGCAAGATTCTCCAGCCAGACCCTCATTGGCCATTGATACTATTTACCTGCCATGGCACACTGTTCATTTAACCAAACTCATGTTATCCCATTAAACCATTCCCTCCATAAACTTATCTAGTTTAATCTTAAAACCAGACAGGTCCTTCGCCCCCACCATTTCCTTCGGAAGGCTGTTCCAATATTTCACCCCTCTGACGGTCAGAAACCTTCGTCTAATTTCAAGCCTAAACTTCCCCACGGCCAGTTTATATCCATTCGTTCTCATGTCCACATTAGTACTGAGCTGAAATAATTCCTCTCCCTCCCTGGTATTTATTCCTCTAATATATTTAAAGAGAGCAATCATATCCCCCCTCAGCCTTCGTTTGGTTAGGCTAAACAACCCGAGCTCCTCGAGTCTCCTTTCATACGACAGGTTTTCCAGTCCTCTGATCATCCTAGTGGCCCTTCTCTGTACCCGTTCAAGTTTGAGTTCATCTTTTTTAAACATCGGAGACCAGAACTGCACACAGTACTCCAAATGAGGTCTCACCAGCGCCTTGTACAACGGAAGCAGCACCTCCTTATCCCTACTAGATATACCTCGCCTAATGCATCCCAAGACCGCATTGGCTTTTTTCACCGCCACGTCACATTGTCGACTCATAGTCATCCTGCGGTCTACCAGGACTCCAAGGTCTTTCTCCTCCTCCGTTACTTCTAACTGATGCGTCCCCAGCTTGTAACTAAAATTGTTGTTAGTCATCCCTAAGTGCATCACCTTACACTTTTCACTATTAAATTTCATCCTATTTCTGTTACTCCAATTTACAAGGTCATTGAAGTCTCCCTGCAGAATATCCCGATCCTCCTCCAAATTGGCAATACCTCCCAACTTTGTGTCATCCGCAAACTTTATCAGCCCACTCCTACAATTGGTTCCGAGGTCAGTAATAAATAGATTAAATAAAATTGGTCCCAAAACTGAACCTTGAGGAACTCCACTGGTGACCTCCCTCCAACCTGACAGTTCACCTTTCAGTACGACCCGCTGCAGTCTCCCCATTAACCAGTTCCTAATCCACCTCTGGATTTTCATATCAATCCCCATCTTTTCCAATTTAACCAATAATTGCTCGTGCGGTACAGTATCAAACGCTTTACTGAAATCAAGGTATATTAGGTCCACCGCATTTCCCTTATCTAATAAGTCTGTTACTTTCTCAAAGAATGAGATCAGATTGGTTTGGCACGATCTGCCCTTGGTAAAACCATGTTGTAATTTGTCGCAATTGCCATTGACCTCAAGGTCTTTAACTACTTTCTCCTTCAGAATTTTCTCCAGGACCTTGCACACTACAGATGTTAAACTGACAGGCCTGTAGTTACCTGGGTCACTTTTTTTCCCTTTCTTGAAAATAGGAACCACATTAGCTATTCTCCAGTCTAATGGTACCACCCCCGAGTTTAAAGATTCATTAAAAATTATCGCTAAGGGTCCTGCTATTTCTTGCACCAGTTCCTTCAATATTCTTGGATGAAGATCATCCGGTCCACCCAACTTAGTCCCGTTAAGGTGTTCAAGTTTGGTTTCTACCTGGGATACGGTAACCCCCCCTCCTGTATCCCCCTCTGTCACGCTGCTAATATTCCTAATCCCTTCATTGGCCTCATTGAACACTGATGCAAAGTATTCGTTTAGATATTGTGCCATGCCTAGATTATCCTTAATCTCCACTCCAGCAATAGTCTTCAGCGGTCCCACTTCTTCTTTCTTTGCTTTCTTCCTATTTATATGGCTATAAAACCTCTTACTATTGTTTTTAATTCCCTTGGCAAGGTCCAACTCTTCACGGCTTTTGGCCTTTCTCACTCCATCTCTACATGCTCTGACCTCAATTAGGTAAGTTTCCTTACTGATCCCTCCCCTCTTCCACTCTTTGTACGCTTTCTGTTTTTTCCTAATCCCCCTTTGAGATGGTCGCTCATCCAGCTCGGTCTAAATCTCTTGCTTACTAACCGTTTTCCCTTTTTTGGGATACAGGCCTCCGACAGTTCCTGCAGCTTTAACTTAAAATAATCCCAGGCATCTTCTGCCTTTAGATCCATTAATATGTTTGCCCAATCCACTTCCCTTACCAGTTCTCTTAATTTATTAAAATTAGCCTTTTTAAAATTGTAAACCCTAGTCTTTGATTTAATTCTGTTACTCCTTCCATTTAGTTTAAACCGAATTAGTTCATGATCACTGGAGCCAAGGTTGTCCCCTACAACCACTTCCTCAACGAGGTCCTCACTACTCACCAAAACCAAATCCAAAATGGCCTCCCCCCTCGTCGGTTCAGCTACTACTTGATGAAGGAATTGATCAGCAAGCACATCTAGGAACATCTGAGCCCTATTATTGCTACTAGCATTTGTTCCCCAATCTATATCTGGGAAGTTAAAGTCCCCCATAATTACACAGTTCCTATTAGTATTTACTTCCCTAAACACATTAAATAGTTCTTTATCCATATCCTGGGTAGATCCCGGCGGTCTATAGCACACCCCAAGCACTATCCCAGGGGAGGCTCTAGTAGTTCTTTTACCCAGTGTGAGTATTGCCCAGACGGACTCCGTCTTATCAATTCCGTCAGTTATTATTTGTTTACAGCTTACCTCATTATTGACATACAATGCTACCCCCCCCACACCTTTACCTTTATTCCGGTCGTTCCTAAACAGCACATACCCTTCCATATCTGTACTCCAGTCATGACTGCCATTCCACCACGTTTCAGTTATTCCTACAATATCTGGTTTCATTTCCTGGACCAGGAGCTCCAATTCCTCCATTTTGTTTCCTAGGCTTCTCGCATTGGTGTATAAACATCCTAATGTATGCCGTTTAGCCTGTCTCCCATTAGTTATGCAATTTGTTACGGACCCCTTACTGTTCATCCCCCCTCTCCTTCTTATGTCCAATCCCATCCCCCCGGCTATATCTCTTCTTATCTCATCACTCACCTTTTCAATGTTGGAATCTGGCATGGAGATTAACTGTACATCTCCCAACCGTCTCCCCCCAACTTCCTAGTTTAAAGCTCTTTTGATGAGATGAGCCAGCCTCCCTCCCAGAAGTCTATTTCCTTCCCTACTCAGGTGAAGTCCATCACGTGAGAACAGCTGTCTGTCCCCAAAAGCTTCCCAGTGGCCATACATCCCAAAGCCTTCCTTATAGCACCATTCTCTTAGCCAACTATTTATTCTGACAATCCTATCAGCCCTTTGCTGCCCTTCTCTAGGAACAGGCAGAATCCCACTAAAGATGATCTGAGCCTCTATCTCCTTGAGCGTCTTCCCCAGCCTGGCATAATCTCCCTTGATTCTCTCTAACAAGAACCTAGCCATGTCATTCGTTCCAACATGAAGGATTATCAAGGGGTTCTTACCTGCTCCTTTTAGGATCCTTTTCAACCGCAGGTCCACATCCCATATCTTTGCGCCCGATAGACAGCACACCCTTCTGTTTTCTGGGTCTGCCCTGGTCACAGGCCTATCCAACCTCCTCAGTAAGGAGTCCCCAATCACATAAACCTGACGTCGCCTGGCGACAGTGCGATCTACCAATCTATCTTCTGTTCCCTCTAGTAGAAACCTGTGTTTGTTCCTATTTTCTCTCATACTCCCCCTTGTGCCATCCTGTATCCTCCTGGGGCTGAGATTCGGTGCTGTCTCCATCAACTCCTCCCCTCTCCCTATTGGACTAGCTGCTCTTCTCTTCTTCCTCACCCTCCCACCTTCAGTTACCACCTGCTGCCCCCCCTCCTCGTTATCCAAACACCCAAACCTGTTCCTGAGCTCTATTTCCCCTTCACTAGCCCTCCTTTTCCTTGGCCTGCTTGTCACGGTCACATGCTTCCACTGCCCTTGTTCCTCCCCTACAATTCCCCCCTCACAGATCCCACCATGCAGTGCTTGTTTCCCGAGCCCACAGGTGTCGTTCCACTGTGGTCAGCACTTCCGTGAATGCCAGAAGCAATCTCATTTCGTAGCTACTACACGCGACGAGATCAATGTCACACGTCTCTTGACTTTGTAGTTTAAGGAATAACTCCACTGCCCCTCTTGATGTGTTGGTCAGTGCGAGCAGCATACTGGTCAACAGCTCGGGATCCATTCCTGCAGCCCGAAAGAGGCAGGGGAGGGCACACAGTACAGAATCCATTGAAAGATGGCACCAAATGTGGACGGAAGCACAGGGATTGCTGGGATGTGAAGCAATGCATCACGGGGCATTGGGACAGGACCCAAGATGCCCTGCAACCCCTTCCGCCTTCCCACAAATCTTAGCGACAAAAGAGAAAAATGTGCTCTGTGGGATAGCTGCCCAGAGTGCACCACTCCAAATAGCACCACAAGTGCCGCAAGCGTGAACACACTATTGTGCAGGCAGCTGTCACTGTGAACACACAACAGCGGTTTTCCTTCGGCGCTCTCTGAGTGGCGCTGTAACTGCTGGCGCTGTAACTTTGCAGTGTAGATGTGCCCCTAGGGACAAAAGTCAAACTGATGCCTCTGCCAGGTGTCACCGATATCAAATAAACCATCACCTGGCTAAGTGGCCATTCTTTGTGTAAGGGGACTGTTGTTCCCTTACTAACACTCAGTGGGGGTGTTTTGGTTGGCTAGCTCCCAGTACCCAAAGGGGAAGGGTCAATGGGAAATCAGGACCCTGAGACTGACAGGCATCCCCAGAGGCAATAGGGAGAGGCCAACACTCCAGGTCAGCCTGATTGACAGGGCGGGCAGGCTAATCAGGGAGTCAGGAGGCCAAGATGGGTCCCATCCTCTGTGTGAGCTGGAACTGCCTGGGTCAGACAGAGTGGGGCCTCAGCTGAGCTGGGGAGCAGAGCCATGCCAGATCCAGGGGGGCCAGAACAGCAACCCAGGAAGCAGGTCAGTGCTGGGAGCAGAGTCACAGAAGCAGCCCACGGAGCAGACCTGTCCTGGGGGGAGAGCTGCAGCCACAGAGCCAGAGACACAGCCCAGGGAGAGCAGATCCTGTGCTGGGAGCAAGGCTGCAGTCACGGAGCTAGAGAAGTAGCCCAGGGGGCTGGAGGCAAAGTGGAGCCGGAGCTAGAATAGTGGAACTGGGGCTGGAGCTGGAGCAGTCTGGAGCTGGGTGCAGTGAGCAACTGGGGCCAGCCAAAGGGGAATCCTAGCAAAGGGCCCAGCGCAGAAAGACACCCCCAACCAAGGGCCCTTGCAGGCCAGACTGGGAGGGTGATCTTAACCCGACGGGGGGCTGATGCTGGGAAGAAGGGTCCCACCACCCAAAGCCCGGAAGTGTGTGGCCACCACCGAAGCAAGTGTCCAACCCACAGCATCCCTGCAGCACAGCCAGGGCCTGAGAAGGAGGCCTGGGACCTACAAGGAACAGACTGTGAACTTCCCTGATGTTCCAGAGACACTGTTTGTAATGTTCCCTGCCACAGAGCGGGGTGATGTGTTTTCCTTTAACCTTTCCCACTTTTTCTTATTCCTTTTTTTAATGAATTGCTGATTAAATAAATTGTATTTGCTTTAAATTGTATGTAATGATCAGGGGGTCAGTCCAGTGCAGAGAGAATACCCCAAAGTGGGGATGCCCTAGCCCCTGTCCTAGGTGAGCACAGCAAGGTTGGGGATCGAGCCCCCCAGGAATCCTGGGCCCAGCCTTGTTGGGGTTACAAGGACTCTGCCAGACAGGAGAGTGCAAGGGGAGTCCTTGAGGGCAGGGATGCCTCTGGGTAAAGGAAGTGGGAGCGAGGACTCAGATCCTTCCCGCTATCCTGGGGTAGTGCAGAAGCCAGGAAAGTTCCCCACAATAGCAGGACCATTCCCCCGCTTACATTTGGCAGGAAAAAGGGTGAGAGCGAGAAATTTACATCTTGGCAAAGAAACAGCTAGAGGTTCTTGTCCCCACAACTGAAGATGATTCTCAAAGACAAGGAAAAGTATAATAATGGGGTACAGATACCCCAAGTTCTCTCCCCCTTCATCTCTACTCATAACAGTGACAACACTTAAAGAACTAAGGAAGCATAATTGGACTGGGGGAGGGAATCTTGACTGAAAGATTCAGCCAGTAAGACAGCTAAAAACATATGATGAGAGAGACTTTTGCTTTGAATCCACTTAGCTTGTTAATTTAGGTATTAGCTGAATTTTACTTGTTTTCTTGTAACCAATTCTGACTTTTATGCCTCATTACTTGTAATCACAATCTTTCTTACTGTAGTTAATAAACTTGTTTTTATTTACAACAGTGTGCTTGGATTGAAATGTTTGGGAAACTCCATTTGAGATAACTCTTTGTGCATACCATTTTATATTAATAAAATGACAGTGTGACACTGCACCTCATATTCTTCATAGTGATATATGATTATGACAGTTATGATGTATTCTATGCAAGATAGATCATGTGAGATATCATTGAAAAGGTTGTGATTTGCTGAATATGCATGTGTAATTTTTGTATCTGAAGTTAGGAATATTGACTATGTAGCTATATTTCAAATGTGTTTACATGTGGGAACGCCCACTAGGCAAAAGGCTCCCAGTCTAGATGGCTGGCTGGGAAGGGCCCAGTCAGGTTAAAGGGCCATTAGAGAAAACAATAGGCCTTAGAAGAAGCTTATCTCCCACCTGGGGAGCCTTCCTGAAAATGCTACAAACAGCCTCCGAGTAATTGCTGCTGTGACACTACAGGGATATGTGACCAGGTCACCTGATGCTGGACTCCATCTTGAGATATCAGTATTTTTCCACTGACTGGCGTGGGAACCAAGCTTTGAAACAAAGGGTTCCTGCCCTACGCAAAAGCTATATAAGGCAGGGGAGTGACAGCATGTTGGTTCTTCACTGATTCCCCACCCAAAGAGACTCCTGGAAACATCTGAGGAACAAAGACTGAACTGGGGAAAGTGATGGACCCAGGCTAAAGGGATTTTTAAGGTATTAATAGAACACCTGGGGATTCTAAGCTGTAAGCAAGTGCAGTTTGCCCCTTAAGAATCTGCAGCCTGCTTGTATCATTAATAAACTTGTTTTTGCTTTGTCTAAAACCAGTGTGTGGGAGTCATAACTCGTGGCAGAAAGCTGTTGTATATTCCTCTTCACATTGAGGGAGGGGGCGAATTTTATGAGCTTATGCTGTACAGTTCCCAGTGCAGTGTAAGATGGTATAATTTGGGTTTACACTCCAGAGGGGGTCCATGCTTAAGTAGCTGGGAAGTTCCCTAGCTGGAGCCTTCCCATGCAGGGCTGATCACAGTGTCTGCATGCAATTGCAGCTGGGTGTGTTCCTGCCTGTATGGGTGCTGGTGAAAGTGCAGGCGGGAGCCTGGAGAGAGCTCGTCACAGCAATACAGTGTAAAAAGGAGCCCAGGCTGGTGGGTCTGGGAGGCTCAGTGGCACCCCAGGGGAAACCTGTCACAGATAGACTTTACATGAGCTTGTGTTGTCCGAGAGAAGGCAGAGCAGTACAAGATGCACATTTCTGGGTGAAAGTCTGGGCCTGGAAATTTGCTGGTGTTGCTCTGCAGTGTAATTCAAGCATGGCTGGCCATAGCACTCATACATTTTAGCTGGGAGTAATTTAAATGCTGGAGACTGTGTGTGGGTAGGACAGAAATGGTTGTTCTCCCAGCAAAGCAGTGTAAAAGGCATCCCAGGTTGGAGAATTGAGGGGACAAAGTTAACAGTTCTAGATTGCACCGTGGGTAATGTCACCGTGAGTCCAAAAGGAATTGTTCCATATCAAATTCCATGTTCAAAACAAAGATTAGGAAAAAGAAGAAAGCCCAAGGAATGCTGTTAACATACTGTGGTTTCAGTTATTATGATTTGCCAATGTCAAGCAAAGATGATTTCATGACAGATCAAGTAAAAATTAAACAGTTGCAGTATTCTTTAATGTAGGTCCAGCAATGAATGCAGCAATGTTACTTTGATGGCTGTATTTACTTGAGAGCTATATCCACTTCATGAATAAAAGGCTCTCATTGACATTAGTGAGAGCAGAACAGGACCCACAAGGCAGGTGCATACTTGAAGGAAGATCTGAATTCACCTATATTAATCTCTGGTGTTTATATAGCATCTTTTATCCAGAGGGATTTGAAACTTCCATAGACTGCCCCATCTCGCATCTAAAAGCACCACCTTTATGGTTAGGAGGGTGGTTCAGTACCAACTGGGATGGCGAATTACATATCACTAAGAAGTGGATTGGGCTCTATCTACAAGCTTCTCTAAATCATTTATCAGTACAGATGGATTACAGAGGTCAGTAGGATCTACTGCCAGTCTTACTCTTGGGCATGACCACCATTTCATTTTACATAGAGCATGAAAACTTTCTGCCCCTATTCACCCAGAATGAATTCAAAGAAGTGCCTTAAAGGCACAAATATCTGTACTTCTTTATCAGCCCTCTGAGCTACCTATTTAAAATCTCCTCTGTGTCCTGTTATGTTTTTCACATAATATGGATCAATGTGACTGATGAAAACAGATGTTGGTACAGAATGACATGAGGTCAAGACATTTTACAAATTGTGGTTTTAAAAAATGTTGTTAGAGAATTCTGTGGTTTACACAAAGTGCTTGTAATGTTATTTTTTAAAGGAATACTACCCAAAGATATTCAAGTTGGGTGGTCAATATTTTTATTTGACTCGTAAGTAATCAGTGGAAAATAGGAGTGTACACAAGACAAGATTTGGTTGAGTATCTGGCTGGCAGTCAACACAAAGTCTGTAAGTGGCGCAGTGATCCACGGGGAAGCTAAATGATAACTTGTTAAAGGATTCAAGCTGTACAATTAAATGAAGGCTGAATTCCTCACTCTTACCTCATGAAGCTGAGGGCTGAAGCTCTCACTGGAAACCTCTTACATGGAAGAAGTTATTTCCATTTTATTTACCTTCAATAGTAGTGGCTAGAGCACTGGATTGGGACTCAGGAGACCAGGGTTCTATTCATGGCTCTATCACTGATGTGCTGAGTGACCTTGGGCAAATCACTTTACAGCTCTGTGCCTCCGTTTCCACATCTGTAAATGGGGTCAATGAAACTGACATTGCTTTGTGATTTATGGCTAAGAGCTAATGTGATGGGGTGCACTCACCCCATACTGGACGGGGAAGGGTTAACCCTACATTGTGAGCTGAGACTCTACTGGGCATGTTCCAAATGCACTAGTATAAAAGGGAGCAGCTCAGTTCAGTGGGCTGATCTCCAGAGAGGAAGGATGCATGCTGCAGGCTCCAGCTGAGGATCAGCCAAAGCCTGAGACCATGGGAGCTAGAGATGGTGTCTGCCTGGGTTGCACCAGGGCATCTCCACAGATTCCGGAGACAGCGCAGACTGGGCCACTCAGAGACAGCAGAGATGCCCAGACTGCAACAGCCCAGTAGGAAGCAGCCCAGGAGAATTAGATAAAGTTCCGGTTCACTAACCAGGCCACTGAGTCAGTGTGTTTTGGTTGGACCCCCGCCGCTGACTCAGTGGCAAGCACTCTTGCCACTACCAGGGCCCTGGTGGAGAAGGAGGGCTCAGGCTGCCAGGCCCGGGCTGCCACCACCACCCTTGTTGTGCATGGTGCCCCCCTTCCATGACTGAGACCACTAGGCATTACTGCCCTGCTTACAGGGGTAGAGCCAGTGCTTTTGGCCAGTAGGCCTTACTGCTCTGCTGACTGGGGTGAAACAGTTGACTGTGACCACTAGGCCCTACTTCCCAGCTAACAGGGACAAAGCTATTGCCTTTGGCTACTGGGCCTTACTGTCCTGCTGATGGAGGTAAATCTGTGGACTTTGGCCACTAGGTCTTGTTACCCTGCTAATAGGGGTGAGTATATTGACTTTGGCCACAGAGACATAAATGCAGGCTACTTCCACCCCAAGGGGGATGGAGTGCACACTCCCCACACTGGAGGGGTTACCCCAACCCTGTCACAGCTAGGTATTGCTATAGTGAAGGAGCCAGCTTCAAGCTATCACCATGGGAGAGCGCTATGAAAAGTCCCTGCAGCCAGTGAGAGCATTCTCACATTTTCTAGGCAGTCACAAAATACTACTTCATGTTGTTTAATATTCATTGTGCATTATCAGCTCGAGTGATTTGGTCTGTGTTAGATGAGAATGAAGCCAGACCCTGGCTCAGGTTTCCTATCTCTGCCTTTAAACTTTCTAACTAGCTGAGAGACTACTGGTGAAGAGGTTTAAAAGTATGAAATGCCTGTGACTTGATACTTCTATGCTCTCAAATCCAACAACTATATACATATGGATATTAAATGGGAACACTTGTATCAAATGGCCAGCTTTGGCTACTGTATCTGTATCAGCTTTCAGACCTTTAGCTATTTTTATACAGAATTTCAACTTAAAAACACAAATGGACAAAACTGCAGTTATTTTAAATAGACCTAGTGGCTCTTAAATTAGATGAGGGTATTTAGAACCAATATTAGAGCAGATGGATATAATGACCTAGAATGATGCTAACCACAGATTTTACAAATGGATGAGTAACTTTTTTGCATCTTTTGCTACCTGCTTTCTCTCTCGCGCATTTATCCAAAATGTACAGTAATTTGGAAACAATATCTTTACACTGATCAGCAACGACTCTGTTCAGGCTAGATTTTCCTTTTATCACCATCGTAAAAAGACATTAAAGCTTGTCCTCCAAAAATAAAGTCCATCATAAGAATGGCCATACTGGGTCAGACCAAAGGTCTATCTAGCCCAGTATCCTGTCTTCCAACAGTGGCCAATACGAGGTGACCCAGAGAGAAGGAACAGAACAGGTAATCATCAAGTGATCCATCCCCTGTCGCCCTTTCCGAGCTTCTGGCAAACAGAGGCTAGGGACACCACCCCTGCACATCCTGGCTAATAGCCATTGATGGACCTATCCTCCATGAACTTATCTAGTTCTTTTTTGAACCTTGTTATAGTTTTGGCCTTCACAACATCCTTGGCGAGGAGTTCCACAGGTTGACTGCGTTGTGTGAAGAAATACTTCCTTTTGTTTGTTTTAAACCTGCTGCCCATTAATTTCATTTGGTGACCCCTAGTTCATATGGCAGGAGAAGGAATAAATTACTCTTCCTTATTTACTTTTTCCACACCAGTCATGATTTTATAGACCTCTATCATATTCCCCCTTAGTAGTCTCTTTTCTAAGCTGAAAAGTCCTAGTCTTATTAATCTATCTTCATATGGCAGCCATTCCATATCCCTAATCATTTTTGTTGCCCTTTTCTGAACCTTTTCCAATTCCAATATATCTTTGTTGAGATGGGACGACCACATCTGCATGCAGTATTCAAGATGTGGGCGTATCTTATTCCTTTCTTAATGATTCCCAACATTCTGTTCACTTTTTTGACTGCCACTGCACATTGAGTGGATGTTTTCAGAGAACTATTCACAATGACTCCAAGATCTCTTTCTTGAGTGGTCACAGCTAATTTAGACCCCATCATTTTATATGTATACTTAGGATTATGCTTCACTTATTTTATAATTAAAGTTTGAGATCTTCAACAGCACCTTCTAATGGCTTTAATTATTATCAAGAAATGCAGGCAAGATGATCACTGGTAAGTGTTTGGTGGAGCAGCAAATCTGCTGCACAATACACTGTGATAAATTCAACCCTGGTGTTACTCTAGTGAAATAAAGAGACGTCTGTCCTAGTGTCTGCAATGCAGCATATCACATACTTGGGTGCAGGACAGAAGAACATCTCAATTGTTTTTACAATTATTTGCTAATTGTCTGTGCTATGTTTTAATAATATATTTTCATCCCAAATTGTTGAGTAATAACACTGAGAACATAAAGAACACATATATAGTCAGACTTCAACAAATGGAGGTCTTATAATGCCCATCCTATATAAAATCCTGACATTCTTCTATTCCACTTCTTGCCACTACAGCTTCATATCCACATTTTCCAGGAACACATACTGGATCAGAAAAATAGGTATATTTGCCTTTTGAATATAACATAACATCTTGAAAGACAGTGTTGTTTAGTGGTTAGAACACTGGATTGGGCTTTAGGAGACCTGGTTTCTTTCTCTGTTCCTGAGTGACCTTAGGCAAGGTCACTTCCCCACATCTGTTTCCCATCCCACCCTTTGACTCTTTGCTGTATTTAGACTGTAAGTTTGTCAGGGCAGGGATTGTCTCTTGCTATATATTTGCACAGTGCCTACCACGCTGAGCCCTTGATCTCAGTTAGGTTCTTGAGGCCCTGTTGCACAAATAAGTAATAATTATCATCATCTGCTTCTGTCTACTGCTGCAGGTTGAGCAGATAATTTAATTGAGTTGTTCACAATAACGCACAAGCTTTTTCGGAAATGATTACAATTCATTTAGAATCCATTAATGTAGATGAGAAGTTCAAATTGTTACTTCCAACATGCATTACATTGAACTTCTTTACATAACATCTGTGACTATGTTGTCCAGTTGCTTTGCCTTGTTAGGGTTTTCTGAAACTGTTTGTTAGGAATTATATTTAAACCTATCACCATGGGTAGCCTAGTTAACTCTGTGAGTCATCTGCAGGCTTTGCCACCTTGCTGAATGCTTCCTTCTGAAGATGAGGTAATATCTTTTATTGAACGAACTTCTATTGGTGAGAGACAAGCTCTCTGTCATGCTTGAAGTACCTTTCCCAGACCTGAAGAAGCGCTCTGTGTAAACTCACCCACCTTGTATCTCTAACAGCCTGGAACTAACATGCTACAGCTACACTGCATCCTTCTAAAGATGTCATATGCTACTTACTGCTTCATATTTACAACTGCATTGAACCTTGCTTGTTCCCCATTGCCACCATTTTTCCTGTGCCCATTCCCCACGTTCAAACGGATTAGCTGGAGGAAAAGTTAGTCAAATGTCAGACTGCTTCCCACCATCCACCTTTAAGGAGACAGTAATTAATATTAAAGGTATAATTCAATAACTTCAAAAACATCAAAGGTCCAGGGCCCAATCCAACTCCTTCTGAAGTCAATGGGAGTTTGTGGACTTCAGTGGGAGCTGGATTAAGCCCTAACTCAGTTTAAAATGCAATACCTCTGAGTGGGGAGGAAATGCTAGTTTGATTTAAATGTTGATATTTAATCTCATAAATAGGAGTTCTAATCTAGGAAAGTCCGATTTACTTGAATAGCATCCTCTCCTCTTGCTTTTTATGTTCTGTTGACATCACCCAATTTCCTTATTCCTCTTTTCTTTACATCGTCTGAGCCAACTCTTGTCTTTAGTGGTTTTTAACCAATTTTTCCTCCCAATGAAGCATATTCTCAGATGGTGTAAATGAATGTAGCTCCACTGAGCCAACAAAGGTATGTGGATATTGAACACCTATGGCCCTGGCCTATTATCTCCAATGTTTAATGTGCACATGACACTAATTTTACTCTTGAGTGCTTCATCATGGTCTGGAAGGTTCCTTCTTTACTAAACGATGCACTCCAAAATATGCAGGAACCAGATGACCAGAAATTATATCAATTTATGCCAACCATATGGTCTAACTTTTTGCCACATAGTACTCTCCTAATAGACTTCAAGGTTAGAAGGGAGCATCATGATCATATAGTCTGCACATTGCCACAGAACCTCACCCATCTACTCCTGTAATAGACCCCTAATCTTCGGTTGAGTTACTGAAGTTCAAGTTACAGAGAATCTGCCATTTACACTAGTTTAAACTCGCAAGTGACCAATGCCCCATACCGCAGAGGAAGATGAATTTGTGAGCCTGTGTACACTAAGCCAAATTGTGGCAATGGCCTGAGTTAGGGGCAGTGCTGTTGAGCATTAATGTTCCATAAGGTGCTTGGGGAAGGACTGGGCTTCAGGAACAGACTGTAATAGTGGCTGGCTCTTGGGCAGGCTATGCACACCTTGTGTCCTTTTCTCCCCCCTGCCTTCATGAAAGCACAGCCCACAATCTGATTCACTGTTTGGTCAGAGTCAGCTTGCTGTCCATACATGAAGTTGGCCCTCTGTTATTTTTCTTACATATATTTTTCATTCTTTGTAGTATTTTATATATAGTTTGTAGATCAGAAATGAAAACTGTAGTGGCTAACACCCTCCAAAAGGGATGTTTTCTATCGATGGTTCTCTCATGAGTCACAGACAATAGCCACCTAGCATCATCTTTTAATCAACCAGCAATACCACTTTACTTCCCAACTGCACTTCAAAGTAATTGGTCAACTACAGTTGTTGCCAAGTGGATTATAAGCCTAGGGACCTCTGAATATAAAGAGAAAAGACTAAGGGATTTGGGTGTTGACTGAATAAATATGTCAGAAGAAATTATGCAGTATTATTGATTATGTCTGATTTGTTTTTTTTCCAAACAAATCTGCAGTTCTAAAAAACATTTTAAGAACAGTAAGGACTCTCTAGTCTAATTCACGTAGAGGCCAGAAACATAACAAATAAGACTTGTCCAGGTTGCATTTAAGAGCATTAACATGTCACATGCGACAGTGCATTAGACCCCAGCATTTGGCTGGCAGCCAGGTATGTTCACAAATGTTTCTTTCACCAGAATGCTTAACTCTACTTAGCAGTCTTTCCTGCTTAGAATTATAGGGATACAAGGAAGACTTAAAAGAAAAAAGATTCAGACGCCACTTTCTCAAATGTTAAGTGGGGTTTTTTTTGGTTCAACCAGGTTTGCTAAGAAAATCCCTTTTACTGCTTTCCTGTTAGGGTATTCATACTGTTATAGGTACATAGCACTGATTCATCTCCATAGATTGCTTTCACAGTTAGTTTTCAAGAAAATGAAGGAAGATTGTATGTGAGAAGAGCAATAGAACTCTATCTTCATATCTAAGACTTGCTTGCATATCATTGGAGCCTAATGCTTATAAGTGTATAGCTGTGTTTGGTTTCTAGTTGCTATAATACTACAGATGCATCAGGCTCATAGTGATAATTGTGGATTTTCTGCCCATGCCTCCAAAGTGCAAATTCCCCACCCACTGCCTCTTGATTTTAAGCATTATGATGTTTTCAAGTGTTTCCCATTATTTAGTGTTTTGAAAACAGGCTGACCCTCCAAGCATAAATCCTTGGCGCTATTACACCTTCTGGGATTTTATACAGTACATTGGTTGAAGCAAAAATGATCTAATCAAACTATTGTTCCAGATACAATTAGACTATATCCAGTTTTTGGATTTTGTTTATTTTGGCCTCCAAGGAGCTGAAATTTTGACTTTAATCCTAATCCTAAATATTTGCCCTTGTGGAGGTTGATTTTGACTTTAGTCATATTCACAATCATACTGTTTGTTTCTTAGAGGAGCACAAGGTTTATACATCAAATTAAAAATATCATTTTGGTTACACAGTTATAACATTAACCTCTGTAGATATGCTTTAGAGAGTCTATTCATTTGATTTGCTCATTTCCAGTCATTTAACGTCATTTAAACATCCAATGTCCGTCCAATCCAGTCATTTAAATGTCCAATCCAATGCTACATTTTAAAAACTGGATAACCTTCCACCTATCAAAGAGATTCTTTCAATTAAGCAGTCTGAATATTTAATCAGTGGACCAGACCTATTCTCCATGCCAATTTTTGCCTTAGATATGTGCATGCAACTCACATTGATTTCAATGGGAATTGTAGGGGTTGGGTAGGGAGCAGATTTTGGCTCAATATTTTGAATTGGATGAATAGTTGGCAAATTAATGCATGTCTGGTTTATATAAGAGGAAATTGTTTTTCTGAACAGAAACAAAAACTTTTTATTTGCATTGAGATACGATTGCCTCTGCTACCCAGCCCTAACCTAATTGTGTGCTTCAATGAACATGCATTTCATAGGGTGATTTGAGGTAACAATATGGAGCCTTTCAACTCAACACTGCTGGTGTGAACCCAGCCCATGTTGGAGTTATTAAAGGTTGTTAGTGTCTGATGTCTGTTAGTGTTGTGCATTTTGCTCTTTACATGCCATATGCAATATGAAGTCTCAGTGAGGCCCAAATAATGGTTTACACAACTATATACACAACATACAAGGCTTAGTTACTTATGTACACTGCTGTTCCAGCAGGATTCTGGTGGCTTCTGAAACATTGAAAACCCAGTAAGTATACAAGAGGGTTCACAAACTACTTAGAGGGATACTGCCCAATTCTTATACACTGCAGGTGGCTTAAGTGAAATGAGTTGTTTCAGACTAGGTCCTCAGGGACTGGTGTCCACATAAAAACACCTATCACAATTTGCATTAATTGTTAGCTTTGTTGGCAGTCTCTGCAGTGTCAATGAATGAATGGGCTGAGAAGACTAAATTACCTTCTCAATGCTAAGGGTGGTCCCTGCAGGTTAGGGTAAAGATCGATTGGTATCTATTAGCTATTCTGAGAACACATGGAGAACTTGACTATCACAACCTGAGAGCTGTCGTTCCTCTGCCTTTCAGCAGGCACCAATTCCAAAATAAAAGCAAGCAATGGATTTACAACAAATATCCCACACTGAATGGTACACAGCAAGGGTTATTGGAGATTCTCATAGCTATTGCAATTAAGTCCTACTGTTAGTGTCAACATTTTTCTGTCAGAATGTTTTCTGGAGTTTTGAAAAATGGGTTTTTTGACTAAATGAAAATGTTAATGAAAACTTTTCATGGTGAATTTTTTAGTTTGTCAAAAACCAGCACATTTTCCAAGAATTTTAGAAGAAAACTAAAGTTTTTAATTTGGGGGGGGGGAAATTCATAGGAAAAAAAAATTTCCTTACTAGCTCAGCCTACTAGAGAGTTATGAAAATCTGCGGCAAAATTGAGCATCATAATACAGAAACTGTGATGTTTCCAATGCTCTTCACTTGATGTAAAATGTGTCCGTCGTAACATGATGTGATGATTAGCAGACAAGTTGCCAACAAATTCCTCATTTAATTAATTTGTGACTAACATCCTTTCAGATTCCAATTTTCCTCCCAATATTGTCTGGATTCTTGGAGATGTTTTAAACAAATCTTGGCAAACAAAATAACCCAACCAATCTTAGCACTAATTTCACCCTTTTGCATGACTAAAATTCTTGGTACTTTATACTGGAAAACAGAAAAGTAACTTGTGGTTTGAACATTTGAACAATGGTTTGAAAATTATGCTAAATTACTGTAGAATTCAAGTGCTCATTCAAGGTGGAATTTATAGGTCTCACTTACAGAATGATCAGGTTTCATGTAGTTGAAATGAGGACAAAATTCACCCCATAATTTGGGGGCAGAGTGTGTGGCTGCTGTGTTCCCCGTCCACAACTCCTATTTCAGTCTGTGGAGGAAAGCAATGGTTGCAGCCCCACCAGCAACCTCTACAATGGGGTTCCCCACCTAATGGTCTGCATATTTAGTGATTTATTGTCAGACTGAGAGGACTTATACAGTGGGGCCCCATAGGCGTCAGTCCTGGGTCTGTTACTACTCAATATTTTCATTAATAAAATGATTATTAATAAATTAAATAAAAATAACTTGGAAAATGGAGTGGAAACTTCGCCTATAAAATTTGCAGATGACACCAAACTGGGAGAGGACACAAGTACTTTGAACAACATGATTAGAATTCCAAGCCACCTTGAAAAATTGGAGAATTAGTCTGAAATCAACAAGGTGAAATACTACACTTAGGAAGGAAAGTCAAATACATAACTACAAAATGGGGAATAAGGCTAGCTGGTAGTGCTGCTGAAAAGAATCTGGAGTTAAAGTGGATCATAAATTGAATATAAGCCAACAGTTGCAAAAAAGGCTAATATAATTCTGGGATGTATTAACAGGAGTACTTGTGGCTCCTGGACACCCCATCATCTCAGGCATTGGCACCCTAACATCAGGCTTGTCTGGTTATGTGGACTCTCTCCTCAGACCCTACGCTACCAGCACTCCCAGCTATCTTCGAGACACCAGTGACTTCCTGAGGAAACTACAATCCATCGGTGATCTTCCAGAAAACACCATCCTGGCCACTATGGACGTAGAAGCCCTTTACACCAATATTCCACACAAAGATGGACTACAAGCTATCAGGAACAGTATCCCCGATAATGTCACAGCTAACCTGGTGGCTGAACTTTGTGACTTTGTCCTCACCCACAACTATTTCACACTTGGGGACAATATATACCTTCAAGTCAGCAGCACTGCTATGGGTACCTGCATGGCCCCACAGTATGCCAACATTTTTATGGCTGACTTAGAACAACACTTCCTTAGCTCTCATCCTCTAACGCCCCTACTCTACTTGCGCTACATTGATGACATCTTCATCATCTGGACCCATGGAAAAGAAGCCCTTGAGGAATTCCACCATGATTTCAATAATTTCCATCCCACCATCAACCTCAGCCTAGATCAATCCACACAAGCAGTCCATTTCCTGGACACTACTGTGCTAATAAGCGATGGTCACATAAATACCACCTTATACCAGAAACCTACTGACCGCTACACTTACCTACATGCCTCCAGCTTCCATCCAGGACACACTACACGATCCATTGTCTACAGCCAAGCTCTAAGATATAACTGCATTTGCTCCAATCCCTCAGATAGAGACAAGCACCTACAAGATCTCTATCAAGCATTCTTAAAACTACAATACCCACCTGCTGAAGTGAAAAAAACAGATTGACAGAGCCAGATGAGTACCCAGAAGTCACCTCCTACAAGACAGGCCCAACAAAGAAAATAACAGAACACCACTAGCTGTCACCTTCAGCCCCCAACTAAAACCTCTCCAGCACATCATCAGAGATCTACAACCTATCCTGAAAGATGATCCTTTACTCTCACAGATCTTGGGAGACAGACCTGTCCTCGCTTACAGACAACACCCCAACCTAAAGCAAATACTCACCAGCAACCACACATCACTGAACAAAAATACTGACCCAGGAACCTATCCTTGTAACAAAGCCCGATGCCAACTCTGTCCACATATCTATTCAAGTGACATCATCATAGGGCCTAATCACATCAGCCATACCATCAGGGGCACGTTCATCTGCACATCTACCAATGTGATATATGCCATCATGTGCCACCAATGCCCCTCTGCCATGTAGATTGCCCAAACCGGACAGTCTCTACGCAAAAGAATTAATGGACACAAATCTGACATCAGGAATCAAAATACTCAAAAACCAGTGGGAGAACACTTTAACCTGTCTGGCCATTCAATGACAGACCTGCGGGTGGCTATCTTACAACAGAAAAACTTCAAAAACAGACTCCAACGAGAGACTGCTGAGCTGGAATTGATATGCAAACTAGATACAATCAACTCAGGATTGAATAAGGACTGGGAATGGCTGAGCCATTACAAACATTGAATCTATCTCCCCTTGTAAGTATTCTCACACTTCTTATCAAACTGTCTGTACTGGGCTATCTTGATTATCACTTCAAAAGTTTTTTTCTCTTACTTAATTGGCCTCTCAGAGTTGGTAAGACAACTCCCATCTGTTCATGCTCTCTGTATGTGTGTATATATATATCTCCTCAATATATGTTCCACTCTATATGCATCCGAAGAAGTGGGCTGTAGTCCACGAAAGCTTATGCTCTAATAAATTTGTTAGTCTCTAAGGTGCCACAAGTACTCCTGTTCTTTTTGCGGATACAGACTAACACGGCGGCTACTCTGAAACCTGTCATTAACAGGAGTGTCATCTAAAAGCTATGTGAGGGAATTGCCGAACTCTATTCGGCATTGGTAAGGCCTCAGCTAGAGTACTATGTCCAGTTCTGGGCGCCACACTTTAGGAAAGATGTAGATACATTGGAAAGAGTCCAGAGGAGAGCTACAAAAAATGATAAAGGTTTAGAAAACCTGACCTGTGAGGAAAGTTTAAAATTGGGTATGTTTAGTCTTAAGAAAAAGTCTTCAAATATGTTAAGGGCTGTTATAAAAAGAATCAACTGAAGACAGGACAAGCAGTAATTGGCTTAATCTGCAGCAAGGGAGATTTAGGTTAGATAGTAGAAAAACTTTCTAACTATAGTTAAGAACTAGAATAGGCATTCAAGGGTAGGTTGTGGAATCCACATCATGAGAGACTTTTAAGAGCAGGTTAGACAAACACCTTTCAGGGGTGGTCTAGGTTTACTTGGTCCCACCTCAGCGGAGGGGGATGGACTAGATGGCCTCTCAAAGTCCCCTCCAGCCCTATGTTTTTATGATTCTATAGTACTGGATTCAGTGGCATCTCACCCCGCTCCATACTGGCTTTTGTGGAACTCATAGGCAGTCCTACTGCACACAGGGAGTGCATGTGCTCTGTCCACAACGGTGACACTGTTTGCATAGTGCCAGACTCCTTGCATTCCAGTTAATTTCCCCCTTATGACATCATGGCTAGGTACAGGCAATACTCTTTTTTATGAGTGACTGAATCTAACAAATAATTCACCAAAACTGTCTGTCTTTGGGGTTCTCTTAGTTTTATGATCAGTGCAGTATCATTTGAACGCAGTAAAAAGCGTTTTGAAAAGTTAATTCTCTCAGTTGAAACACCAAAGCCATGGAGGACCGTACTGAAATACGGACTATTATAAAAAAGTACTACAGGAGAGAATAACCATCTTCAAAGGTGTAATATGGAAATTGAACAGATGCCCATTCACTAAATGTAGCACAGAAAAGTTAAAGCAAAACAAAGGTTGAAGGAAGCAGGTTACTCAGATTATTTGTCCAGGAGTCTTAGAAAAATAAGATCAACTAGCAAAAAGTTTTATACACTTGTCAGCTGTCCCATTGTGGCCCAGACTGCCTGGTCCCAGTCCCTGCAGTAAGTCATGTTACATATATGGGGAAGGGGTGGCCGAATTCTCCATTCACCCCAAGATCACAGTCTCAAGGCAGAGGAGGAAAAAGGAAAAAGATGGGTGCATGCTGTGGTGGAATGGTGAACCTAGGGACAGTCTAGGGGACATGACACTGGGGGGGGATAAGAGGTCAAACAAACCCTCCCGACTGCCAGGAAACAGACCAATGGGAAGGAGAGTCTGAAGGCCCCCTAATAGAGAGGGAGAGAGGAAATTCCCCACTGAAGACACCAGGGTGGGGAAACAAATATGCTTATTTCCAAGAACATTTGAAAGAGGAGGTAACAGGTCCACACAAAGCAGATGCAGGTGAGGGGAGCCTGTTGACGGCAGGAGGTTGTCTGAGGGTGGGGGTGCTCAAGGCCTCTATAGGACTGGATAAGCATCCACACTTTGAAGACTTATCTAAACCCTGAACATTAAGGCCCTGATAAATAAGACCTTGATATTAAAAATAGCTTAACACTCAACAGGAGGGTGCACGTAACAACCCTTGGGATTCCTATAGCCTACAGGGGTTTATTGATACTTTTCAACAGCATGACGTAATGCCATTTGCAGGGTCTTTGGTGCTAAAATAAGAAGGGGCATTTTTATCAGAATCTAATGGCATGACATTGATTGGAAAAGGTCAATGCATAATTATATAACTCATTGAATTCTGCGCTGAGCATCAGCTGTTCCCTGAAAGCACTCCATTTCAACATCTCAGCAAGAGAAAATACATTCTTTGTTCTCAAGATCAGCTCCCCAGGAATTCAAACTATTACACATTCTGCAGGAAAGATTTAAAAAAAAATAGCATCCCCAGCTGCTCTGCACCATCAGGGGCTGATAGCAAGTCACTAGCTAATTATTTTCAAAATTCCAGGCTTGCTGCATATGCACTTCACCTCAGTCTCCCAGGAATATACTGCACATAGTGGCAAAGAAGTGCACAGTGAAAATTGGTGAGCAGTTTGATGCATGGCAGGATGGCAAGTTGAACAAAGCACCCAAAATGCTGCTATCTGAATAGGATTTATTTGACCTTGCAAAAAAATGTACAAGAGCTCAGACTGAAAAGGCACCTTAAATAAGGCAGTTGGGAACGATTATGTAGCAGTGAGCTGGCACATGCAAAGCATGGTGAGATATGATAAAGATGAGCAATACAAGAAGCATGAACTGCAAAAACAAGTAATCATAGGACACTCAGTAAAATGAGAGATGTCAGGAAGGCTTCAAGAGAAGAATGAGTACAATCATACCCAGCCATGGGAACTTTAGTATTGCTGGATTTTGCAATATAAAAAGCAGAAGAGACCAAGAAAAAGTCAAACCTCTATACTAGAAAACATTATAGGAGGGTAGATGATAAAGAAATGAAATTTTAGCTGCCGCATGCAGGAACCAGCATCTGAGGTGAGATAGAAAGGGTGATTGGTTGTGATGGCACAACTGCTGAATTCATTAATAGGGTTACCATATTTTGAGTGTCCAAAAAGAGGACACTCCACGAGGCCCCGCCCCCAGCCCTGCCCATGCCCCCCCGCCCCAACTCTGCCCCTTCCCCAAAGTCCCCGCCCCAACTCCGCCCCTCCCCTGCTTCCCGTGAACATTTGATTCGCGGGAAGCCTGAAGCAGGCAGCAGGTAAGCTGGGGTGGGTGGGGGGAGGAGGCGCGGCCCAGTCTGGCCCCCCCAACTGAGCGGCTCCCTCCGGCGGCTGGCCCCGGCCCCAGCATCTCCAGCCTGGCTTGGCTCCTGGGGTGCCGGCCCCGGGCCAGCCCCCGGCCCAGCACCGCCGGCCCCCGGCCCAGCCCCGGCCCCCGGCCCAGCACCGCCGGCCCCGCACCGCCGGGCCCGGCCCCCAGCCCTGCACCCCTGGGCCAGCCCCCAGCCGAGCACCGCCGGCCCCGGCCCAGCCCCCAGCCCAGCCCCCAGCGGCGCCAGCCCCTCCCTATTTTCCCGGACATGTTCGGCTTTTTGGGATTTCCCCCCGGACGGGGATTTGAGGCCCAAAAAGCCGGACATGTCCGGGAAAATCCGGATGTATGGTAACCCTATTCATTAAGAATCCTGATAAGAAAAGTAGTGACACCTTATGCAAGATTCATGAGAGTGTATGCAAGATATACATTCCACTACCAAAGAAAGGCATGTGAGAATTAAAATATTACTCAAAACTCACGCAAACTAAATACATGCATAAGAAAATAGAAGCTGAAGTGGTACCACAACAAGCATTCTAAAGATGAGATCAGAAAACGCATCATCAGGCCTATAACCTAACAATGATAATGAACACACAGCATTCAGCCAACAGCTATGTACTTTCTCAAGTAAATCAAGTTTCTACTCACGTATTTCATAGGAACCTACTTCTAATTGGTTCTTACACATATTTGTCAACCTACTGTGCTATCTGCACTTTAGCTGGAAAGCAGCAATTAGAACAGCAAAAGGCACAATACTGATGTCAGACATATTGCAGAGAAATGAAAGAGAATCTACGGCTCTGAGGAGGAAAATGCTGTAAAGGGCAAGTGCTGGAGAAGATGAATTCCCCAGCCTACCTTCAAAAATTCAGTGTTGCCAAACCTAGTTCCTCTGTTAAAATAATGGCTCCATCGTGACTGTAGGAGCCAACACCAGCACTTTGTATTTGGTTTTCTTTTCTTTGTGTAGATGCTGTGATCAATAATTGGGATGAAGTTGCTGTGCTTTAATTAGCACTGTTTAATAAAGAGCACGCATTTTTTTTATAACTCCATGTACACTTCAGGTGATAGAAAACTCATTCTGTCCCATTGAATTGCCTACAGACAGTTACATTCTAGAACAGTAACTTACACTGTATTATTCTGAAGATCCTGTGATGATGGGCTCCACTCACTGCTAGAATGGCACCTCCTCCTGGACGTTCTGGGCTATAGTTCACCAGGTCAACAACCCTGCCTGCAATTACACACTCTCTCTCTGCCTCTCTCTCAGAGTCTGCAGCCCCTCTCTTGTTCCCTGAGCTGCTGCTGCCTCTTTGCGGCTCAGACTTCCAGCCAGGTCACTATATGCATTTCCCCCTTTCTCGGTATCAAAGTCACTTTTATTGCCAGCAGTCCTAGGCAGTTAGTCCATTGCCTGCCTTGTAGTGCCACTCCCTCAGTGGCTAACAAGGGAACCCAGGCCCACCCTCTACTCCAATTTCTGGCTGAGGGGTCCTCTAGCCTGGTTCTCAAACTATGGCTGCCGCTTGTTCAGGGAAAGCCCCTGGTGAGCCGGGCCAGTTTGTTTACCTGCTGCATCTGCAGGCGCGGCCGATTGTGGCTCTCACTGGCTGCGGTTCACTGCTCCAGGCCAATGGGAGCTGCAGGAAGCAGCATGGGCGAGGGACATGCTGGCCGCTTTCCTGCAGCTCCCTTTGGCCTGGAGCGGCAAACCACGGCCAGTGGGAACCACGATCGGCCGAACCTGTGGATGCGGCAGGTAAACAAACTGGCCTGGCCCACCAGGGGCTTTCCCTGAACAAGCGGCAGCCCTAGTTTGAGAACCACTGCTCTAGTCAGCAGCCAAGGTTTGTTCCCTTCTAGACCTTACTGCCTTTTCCTGAGCCCTATCCTACCTTTCTGGCTTTCCCCCTCTGTGTGTTAGAGCCAAAGGCACTTCCCTTATAGAAGCCCTGCCTGCTCCTGCCCAGGTGAGCTTCCCCCAATTAGGATTTTCCTCTCAGCCTTCAGCTTAATAGGTTAATTGGCCCATCAGGCTTTCATTAACCCTTTCAGGGCCAGTGTGGGGCGGACACCCCATCACAGATCCCGTTATACATTTTGGCTGTTGTAAAAACATTTCACCCATGCTCTTCAAACTGAACTAGATGCCTTCAATTAGGAGATGCCAAACTTAACAGTAAATGCTTTGAATATCCACCCCCTCTCGGCTTATGCTGTCTGAAGTATCATCACTAGCAGACACTGCATGATTTCCTCCCACAATCAGCCATGACACACAATAATGAACTCCAGGTTTCAAAATTGGTACCTGATAGACACCCGAAGACGGCATTCTAAAATAGTTCTCTACAGATACAATAGAAAAAGCTGTCATAACATACAGTAAAGGCTTTTGAACCAGCAATGTACAAATTTACCATGTCTGTCATTGATTTTCTCTAGGGACAATCTTTAATTTAAGATGATTTCAATGCACCACCAAAACAGACCTTTCAGTCCCAAGAATAAGATGCTCCATTTTGAGGAAATATTGGTCTTAGGAAGAGCAGCTTTATGATAAAGGCACTCAGGAGATCTGGCTTCAATTCCTAAACCTGCCACAGACATCCTGCATTACCTTGACTAAATTGTATAATTTCTGGGTCCCGGTTCTCAATTTGTAAACTGAGACTACTACTACTACTTCCCTTGATCTTTCTTGTTTGTTTAGATTATAAACTCATTATGGCTAGCATTGTCTATTACTATGTTTTTACAACGCCTAGCAAAATCAGGCCCCAATCTCTTAATACAAATAAATAAATAAGGAAGAGCGGAAAAAACAGTGCAACCTAGATGTTGAAAAAATCTTTTGTATTGCTTTTGGTTATGCTTGGTGATTGTCCTAACCCATCTGCTACTTCTCTCCTAATATCTAGTGCTCAACTTTGGTCTCCGTAATGCAACAGTGATGCAGGCATGTTGTGCTTTGATGGCTTTATTTTCTAAATCTTTGTCTTATCCTTATAGCATATGGAAGTAGCAGTTCCAGCTTTCTAGTCCCATTTGAATGATTACAGTATAAAGCTACCGTAAAGAAGTAACCACTCCTCAGAAACAATAACTTATTCTTGGGGGCACATGGTCTGCCAATAGCCTGTGAAGCACAAAGCTAAGTAAGAAAAGTGAATGTAGCCAGTCCCTCCATGCTCCAAATCTGTGCAAAACTTTAATGAGGTCTTTATTAGAACAGGCAGTTATCAAAGATTTATTAAAGATGAGAACATTTTAGCCCGGCCACTAATTGGTCTAACTCCCCAGGATATGTTGTTTGTGAAGAACTGCCAAGGAGTTCTCAGTTGAAATGTTTGCAGTATACAAGCACTATCTTGTAGCATTCAAGCTCTGGATATGAATTTAAGCACATAGTCTCTAGTCATGGGAGTTGCAACTGTCTTACCTTTATCAAGATGGAGATAATATAGCGGCTAAAAAGGAATGCATTGTCATGTTGTTGGTGTGGAACAATTTTAATGAATACCAACAAATTTACAGTATATTATGTTTCCATTGTGATTCTTCAATCATTATGTTTATATATTTATGGGTCATATTTGTAGTCACTTAGCTGTTTAAGAACCTAAATACACCCTCAACACCTAAATGGCTTAAGTTACAAAAACAAAGCTGCTGGAGGACTGTTAAAGTCAGAGAGGGACAATCTGGTCTTTTATTTGGAGAATATTATCAAGGATCTTTACTTGATGAAAATGTATTTTGAAACCTTTATTATAATTTCTTTGTATGCTGGAAATTGGTACTCAGTGAACTCAGACAGCAACTGGCATATTGTATTTGTGATAACATTTTTTTAAAATCAGTTTTCTTTTAATTTGCTAATGCTTTTTGTTCATGCAGTAAATTCCAATTTACTCAGGCATTCTTTAATTTCACTCTGCAAACTCTGTTAAATATGGCATGCATGGATGTCACTCAATCTTCACAAAAACACAATCCAAGTTCATGATGAAGGATTTTTAAATGATTGACAGGCTTGGTCTGGGTTTTTTGTACAATTCATTTCTCAAAGGCGGGATATATTTTAGTATTGAGGAGGCAGATTTTGACTTAAATGTGAAATATAAAAATGAGTCTTTGGAAATGTATCTTTGAAACTACATTTGTACAAAAAGCCTAACAACATGAGAAAATAATTTACTTTTAACTATTTCAGATCTAAACATTAGTGAAGATTTCAGAACTCGGGGAGATTTTCAAAAAGGCACAAATGGCAGGTTCGTACCTATCCACCATTGGCTTTCAATGGGAGTTGGAGTTAAGCACCTATCCTTTCTCTGTGCCTTTGAAAATCTACCTTTCAAGCCCTCCCTTCTCCTCACAACCAGTCCAAACAGTTCAAAGATCATGCATAGATCTCAGTAGTTGAAATTCACCTCAGTCTACTAAAAACACCATCAGAACTGGCGTTTGATTCTTTTTTGAACTCCTTATCTATTGTATTTCACATACATTCAAGCCTATCTTAAACTTCAGTCTCATTATAAGCACATAGACACAAATCTATGGCTAAGTAAGGGCCACAGAAGGGCAGAAAACAAATGTGTTTGTGTTGAGCAAGAACAGGCAGGGATGCAAACAACTTCCCCAAGCCTACAGATCCTCATGTGCTGCGGAACACTGAATACAGGGTCTACATCTACTCTAAAGTAGAAGGGGCCACTTTATATATGAGGCCAGAGTCATGGAGCCCCTGGCTACAGTTGCAACTATGGAGCAGTTTGTGGGGAAGGAACCCCTGCAGAACTCCCCTGTGCAAAATCTTTTTACTTGAGCGTTGCACATGAGAAAGTATGGGGACATAGAATTTCAGCTATGTGCTTTTGTTTCTTAATTATCATAATAAAAAATGGTACTAATAGTACACTGCAGCACATCTCCTCAGCAACACAGGCTACTGGATGCACAGTATACCTGTCCTCCACGTTCAGCACTGACTATCAAGTTAGGTCAAGGTTTTGGTCCTTATCTAAGCGCTCAATGGCATGGGCACAAAATACTTAAAAGATGACCTAAAGCTCTAGGATAAAGACTATGATCAACAACTCCATTCCTCAGGAACAGTGGAAGTCTCTACAATAAGAATAAAACTTGTCTGATTAGGAGACAGACCTTTCCTGGGTGCCAGCCCAAGACTGGAACAAACTCCTACAGGAACTAAGGACCATCACAAACCTCAGCACCTTCTGTTCCAAGTGCAAGAAATATTTCTTCAACCTGACTTCTCTAACAAACTCAGAACAGCATGTGCATTTAACAGACAAAAAGCCAGATTACACAACACATACAGTTCTCCTCCTAGAGGATGAAAAAGAGAGAACAAACTACATGTGACATATGTTCGTCATCATTTTATGTTCTATTGGAAGGCATGCAGGCACTATCATGATGTGGTTGGTAAAAGAACCTATACAAAATAGAGTTGCTGTGTGAGCAGTGAGGGAAGTTATTCACATACATTTCTCCAACTTCAGTTTGACAAAACATAACTTTGACCATGGCCCAGATTTTTAAAGGTATTTTGGCACTGCTGCACTCAGCATTGCAATGCCTAACTAGGTTAGAAGCCTAAGTGTCTAAATCCCTTTTTGAAAGGGACTTAGACACTTAGGAACCAAAATCCCATTGACAGCCAAAAGAGATTTAGGCTAAGTGCCTTTTGAAAATGACACTTAGGCATTGCAATGCTGAGCATGGCAGTTCCTAAATACCTTTAAAAATCTGGGCCCATGCCTGCACCCATTCTTATTCAGCTTTTACAGATACTCATAGAAGCAAAGTTCCGACTGTATGAATGCTCATAGTAAGAGAGTTTCACACCAAGAGCTAAGACTCAATCAGAAAATAAAAATTCATTTTGGGGGGAAGCATAACGTATTTTATAAAGGTCAGGCCATCCAATTAGGAACAGAAATAATTACATTAGATTTAAGTGACCAATCACACAGCTCAAAAATTGGAACACTTGAATTTACATGTGTTGCAGACAGTCTAGGAACAATCTATACGTTGACACTTGTTCGCACAGAATATTCACTGAACAATTCTGAATAGAAAATAAATTTGTAACAAATCAGTCTGTGGACATTCACAAACAGGAAAAAGGACTATGTTTCCCTATATAAGTGCTGGAATTAGGGATGTGGCAGTTTGAAGTGATTCCCATCATATACAGGGTATATAGTTTTGTTCAATGGTTTTCAGTATTCCCTCTATAAAAATTGTTTCAGCACCTATGTTTCCCTGAATACATTTTTTGATGTGGACTGTTTGCTTAGTTTTTGTTACTAATTAATGTGTGTGTGTGTGTGTGTGTGTGTGTGTGTGTGTGTTAAACCATAAGTCATTAACATTTTGTATAGATCAAATATTTTTTATTAAAACCTACACTGATTTAGGGCTGTCATTCTACCCACTCCATCACCGTGTGTGTCCTTCCTAAGTGTGAGGCAGAATGTCAGCCCCTAGCTTCAGGGGAGGACAGGGACTGCTCCCTTATTACTCCCCAAGGGGTGCACGGTATCTCAGAGAAGGCTGGGAGGGGCAGAGACTGGGTGGAGCCACAGTGCTGACTGCCTAGGAGGGAGTATGCTGTACTCCTTATAGAGGTTTAGCAATGTACCCATTCCCCCTGCACAGTGGGGATCCCATAGAGGCAGAAAGGCCTCTGGTACTTCGCCATGGTGAAAGGACTCCACATCACCCATACATACAGGGCTGTGCCTAACTAGCATATTGTAGAATTTAATCAACAGATCCAATAAGACGGTTTTACTGTATTAACCTAGACATTGATCAAACAAGTGCATCTGTTCCCAAAGATAATACGAAGCAATAAGAGAATAGACAGACCATCTCCCTAAGGCTAGGTCTACACTACCTGCCTGAATCGGCGGGTAGAAATCGACCTCTCGGGGATCGATTTATCGCGTCCCAACGGGACGCGACAATCGATCCCCGAATCGACGCTCTTACTCCACCAGCAGAGGTGGGAGTAAGCGCCGTCGACAGAAAGCCGCAGAAGTCGATTTTGCCGCCGTCCTCACAGTGGGGTAAGTCGGCTGCGATACGTCGAATTCAGCTACGCTATTCACGTAGCTGAATTTGCGTATCTTAAATCGACTCCCCCCTGTAGTGTAGATGTACCCTAAGATTCAGGTGATAAGCCCACTACTAAAAACCTCTCTTTCACAAATGATTAATTTACTGCAAACTGTGCTGGAGATGCAGAAAATCAGGATGACCAATATGAAAATGAAATTAATCCAAACAAGACAGAGGAGCAGCAATCTATCCTGGGTGAGCTCTGATTAATGGGACCGATGAACTAGTTAGCAGTATTTAGGAAATGATTGAGAGCATGGAAAGTGGCAGCAGGAAAAGAAAATGAATTTTTATTTCTAGACATAATACTCAGGCCTAATCTACACTAGAAAAAGTTTGCCACTATAGCTACACTGACAAACTCTTGTAGTGTAGACACACCTTATATAAGCAAAAGCATTCCTTTGCCAGTATAACTGCATCTACACTATGGCTTATAGTGGTATAAAAATGTCAATTAAAAAAATCACACCCTAAAGGGACATAACTTTACCTGCAGAAGTTTTAAGTGTAGAAGTGGCCTTAGAAGGTCAGGAGCAATTTACATGAAAATAATTATATCAAACATATCAAGATTGTAAATACTTTTTCAGAACTGTGTAAAGGAGTGTTAGGATTAAAACAGAATTAAGAAATGTTGAGAGGAACATTGATGGTGATTTAAAAGAATTAACATGATGAATAAAAACGGTAGAGAGCAAACTAACTACTCTACTGTTAATCTTCACAAAAATAAACATTTACATAGGGCTGGCGCAAATGAGCCAGGCAAGCGGGATTTGACTGTACGGGTATACCTACACTACGAATACTACAGACACACAACTGCAGTATTGCCACTGTAGCACTACAGTGTACAGCAGGGGTTCTCAAACTGTGGGCCATGACCCCTCAGGGGGTCATGAGGTTATTATCTGGGGGGTCGTGAGCTGTCAGCCTCCACCCCAAACTCCACTTCACCTCCAACATTTATAATAGTGTTAAATATAAAAAAAGTGTTTTTAATTTATAAGGGGGGGGGCTTCACACTCAGAGGCTTGCTGTGTAAAAGGGGTCACCAGTACAAAAGTTTGAGAACCACTGAACATTGCTATAGTAAATCCACCCCTGCAGAGGCGGTAGCTAGCTTGACGGAACAATTTTTCCGTTGACTTAATGGTGTCTACACCTAGATTGAGCTCGGCTAAACTGCGTCTGCCACACCCCTGAGAGACAACTAGGTGTAGACAAGACCTATATCAGTAAATATTGCTCTCTTCCTTGTACGGTTGATGCCTGTATCAGTAGCTTACATTATAATGTACAATATCAACAACAGATCCTTTTCTCACTAGAAGTACAAGGATACAGATGAGAGGCAGTATGTGCTAGTGCAGTAACCACTGGACAAAACTTCCAGTGTGACTTTGGGCAAGTCCCTTAGGCCCAGATTTTTAAAAGGTACTTAGGCGTTGCAGCATAAGGTTACCATACGTCCGTTTTTTCCTGGACATGTCCGGCTTTTTGGTAATCAAACCCCCATCCGGGGGGAATTGCCAAAAAGCCAAGCATGTCCGGGAAAATACCGGCTGGGCACTTCCCCTCCCGCGGCTGCTGTGCTCCGCCCCTGACTCTTCGGCTCTGTTTAAGAGCCGAGCTGCCCGAGCACTCCGGCTTTGAGCAGCCCCCATGCCTCCGGACCCTGCGCCGCCGGAGCAGAGCAGCTGGAGCCCGGGAGGGGAAGTGCCCGGCCGGCGGCTTGGGGTCCGGAGGCAAGGGGGCTGCCCGAAGCCGGTAGTGCTTGGGCAGCTTGGCTCTTAAACAGAGCCGAAGAGTCAGGGGAGGAGCACAGCAGCCGGAGCCCGGGAGGGGAAGTGCCCGGCCGGGGGCGCAGGGTCCGGAGGCATGGGGGCTGCCCGAAGCCGGTAGCGCTCGGGCAGCTCGGCGCTTACAGAGCCCAGGAGTTCAGGGAGCACAGCAGCCGCTGGAGCCCGGGAGGGGAAGTGCCCGGCCGGGGGCGCACGGTCCGGAGGTAAGGGGGCTGCCCGAAGCCCGAGCGCTACCGGCTTCACGGTTTGCCGGGCAGCTTCCAGACCCTGCGCCTCCGGCTGGGCGCTTCCCCTCCCGGGCTCCAGCTGCGCTGGGGAAGTGCCGGCCAGGGGCGCAGGGTCTGGGGGCTGCCCGGCAAACCGTGAAGCTGGTAGTGCTCGGGCAGCCCTTTTCGCGTGGCTGGGAGGGAGGAGGGGGAGTTAGGGCGGGGACTTTGGGGAAGGGGCGGGGGAATGGGCGGAGCTGGGGCGGAGTTGGGTGGGGCCAGGGGCGGGAAAGGGGCGGGGCCAGGGCCCCATGGAGTGTCCTCTTTTTTTATTTTTTAAATATGGTAACCCTATTGCAGCACTCAGCGTTGCAATGCCTAGCTGATTTAGATAGGGTGACCAGATGTCCTGATTTTATAGGGACAGTCCCGATATTTGAGGCTTTTTCTTATATAGAAGCCTATTACCCCCCCATCCCGATTTTTCACAGTTGCTGTCTGGTCACCCTAGATTTAGGAGTCTAATGTCCCTTTTCAAAAGGGATTTAGGCTCCTAAGTGCCTGAATCCCTTTAGAAAATAGGGGTGTAGTTTGACTTCTATATTTCAGGGAGGCAGCTCCAGTAAGGCCAATGGGGCAATGCATGGGGGGAGCAAATTCCATGCCTGTCTAAGGCTTGCAGTTTTGGGGGGAAATGTCCCCTCAAGCTTCCCCAAACTATGCCTATGGTTAGGCTTCTAAATCAGTTAGGCATTGTGCAGCTGAGTGCCATAATTCCTAAATACCTTTAAAAATCTGGGCCTTAACCTCTGTGCCTCAGTTCTCCACCTATAAAAAAAAAGAGATAACACATCTCTACCTCAGAGGTGTGTTGTGAGCGTAAATACATTAGAGAAGTACTATCTCAGGTGAAATCCTGGCCCCACTGAATTCAGTGGCAAAACTCCCAGTAATTTCAGTGGAACCAGGATTTCACCCATCATCTCTATTGCTGTTTTGCATATTAACCTCACCCTCTGTTAAAGATAAGCCATGGTTAATAATTATAATGTATCATATTATATTACAATCACTATAGTACACTACACTAAGTGGACGGAGCACATTGTAGATAGGCTATAGTATACAACTGATTAAAAATAATCCATTTCAGGGCCAGAATCTGCCACCATTATTCTGCAAGCCACCTCACTAAAGCCAGGGGATACCTCTGGAGTAGGTTCTGCTCAGCATGGGCAACAGAGGCAAGATCTGGCCCTGAATCACAGCAAGATATAAAGACAGGGCACTCTTTAGATACACTAGAATACTGAGCTCACTATCAGCTCGTTTCTTATATTCCACATCCCCTTTCTGGTGAATCTGAGGAAGTCTAGTTAGTATGCTGGTAATTCTGCATGTGTTACAGATTTGAAGTGGCTGTCCTGTGCCAGTTCTTCAGAAGATAGCCAGCACTGTGGGAAAATTAACAACGGATGATAATTTCTGAAAATATTGTTAATATTTATATATACCAAATAAGCATTGCTCTATGCAGAATAGAACGAGGGAAATTCTCTCCTTGTACCCAGCGAGAATAATGACACAGGGCATTGGGCATCTTAACTGGATTGGGAGGGAAGATAGAATTACTTCCCCACTACATCCCAGGCTGTAGACTGAGTCCACGGAAGTTGCTTCAACCTAATGTAGGTTGTCTCCACTCCTTAATGCCCCCCCAATTTGCAGCTGTGAATGGAGCCCCCATGTAGCTGGGCTCCCACTGTGCAGACAGACATATCCCTTGTCTAGCATCTTCCTCTTTGTACAACAGAATTGCACAAGTTCCACTGCCAGACATCCCTCTGCTAGAACGGAGGAGGGAAGCATGTTTTGCTTCCATATAAGCAGGGTCAAATAAATGGTTAATGAATGCCATGTCATGATCATGTGAATTCACTGTAGCTACACGATTTATCCACTGTAGCATTTAATATCAGATCACCTACAAGTTAAATAATTTACTGTTCCATTTCCACAGAGGTCATCATATAGTACAGAATACACAGCAACCTTCTGTAGTGCACATAGTCTCATGGCTGATGGAAATCTAGCCATGTGACAGGCTTTTTCCATTGCATGAAAATGAATAAATCATTTCATGACCGTAGGAATTTACTGTCGCTACATTACTTATCCACAGTAGCATTTAGTATCATATCCCCTTTACAATAAATAATGTATCTTTCTGTTTCCATAAAGGATATCATATGCTCTACATATTAATAGGCTACTACATGTATAGAGCATATGGTCCCATAACTAATATAAAACTAGCTGTGGAATAGTATTCCTGCCTTGCTTACTGTTGCTACTGTATGGTTGCTGAAAAACAAACATGCTATATTGATTAGTTTGCTTTTAGAAGAGCATTCTATAAATAGACAGACTAGAATTTGCCAGTAATGTCCCTTATTTGAAATAAGCCTAGTACGTGAAAGACTGACTTGGCTTCTAAAGGTGAAGCTTGGCTACACTATGTTTGACTATCAAAATCTCCTTACAGCACCTCACAGAAACCTCAGATTGCCACTCAGATCCCTATACAGTAATTGGAAAGGGGGCTTCTCTGTGAGATCAAAAACAGATGAGCCCAGTAAATGTTTCCATGTATAATTATTTGTGGTCCTCTTACCTTAAGAGCATGCCAAGAGCTAGACAATTGAATAAGAGACAACATTTCTCATATATCATTAGAAATCAGGTAGTGATTTAGCAGGGACTCATTGTGCTTAGTGGTTACATCAGCAGATTGAGATTTTAAGGATGTCTATGTGTGTGCTTTGCCACTGATTGCCTGACATTGGACAGGACAAGTGCTGTGTGCTTCAGTTTAGCTTTCTGTAACGGGGGATAAGAATTCCTTACTGCAAAAGGGAGCTGCAAGTCTTAATTAGGGTTTGTAGAGCACCTTGAATGAAAGGCATTTTATAGGTGTAAATTATTATTAATACTTTGTTTTCATCTGATAGACAATACATTTTTAATGTATCATTTTTATTGAACTGAATGAGAATTGACCAGCTTCTGCTATGCTGTCTTATATGAACAGTTTTGATCAAATCAATGGGATTACTCGCATAAAATACTCCTCAGTATTAGGAAGGATGACCAACTGAGGGGTAGGGGCCAGATCTTGACAGCTTTTACTCACACTCCTTACTCCTCAAGTCATCCCACTGAAGTTAATGGGGCCACTAATGGAGTGAGGTGCTACACAACAGGAGTAAGGGTGACAGAATCTGCCCCAATAAGCAGATTGATCCAATTTCTAATTTTTCTGAAGCACAGTTTTGTTATGTACAGGATACCACAACTTAGACAATGAAGATTATTAGTATCTACCCAACTAAGGTACTTAATATCTGCCATTTTGATGAGGCTCACGTTGACTTTCATAGGACCTGTATACATCCACAGACAGAGCTTAGGCCAACTTGTGTGGCTTCCCACTGTAGCAATGTGTGGTCTTAAATAGGGCACTTCAATTGTGCATACAGTGGGACTGATTTTCCTCTTACACTGGTGTAATTCCACTGAATTCAGTGGAGCTGCTCCTAATTTCTGCTAGCATAAATAAGAGGAGAATCTGGCCCAGTATGTTTCAACATTATTGAAATTATAGCCCCAGCTGGGCATTGTAAAGTGCATATGCACCATATGCTAAGGAATAAGTTGTTCTCTCTCTCTCCCACACCGCCACCAGGTCCAAATAAGAAACCCACTAAGGAAAATACAGCTGTTTGGAGACTTCAGAATTTCTAGTTCAGTTCCAGTCAGTAAAGTTGGTTTGTATATTGAAATGGACATTAATGCTGTTGCCAAGTTTATTTTATTGACATTTTATTATTTTTTACACAACTCTTAGGTCTCGAATGGCTTCTGACTGAGACAGGTTCAGTTTTCATTAAATCCTGCAATACCAAACCTGCAAGCACTTCAGAAGAAATTTTGCGGACTGAATTACCATTAGAATACCTGTAGCCTGTGCATACTGAAATAGCACAGGGTTCTACAATTACTTACTCCATAAATTATCTGTTAAATTTGGGCATATACTAAGCAAAATGGATACTGTGCTAAAACTATCTCAAAGTATAGCAAGAGAAAGATGCTACTCCTTGAGCTAGACACACACATGCAAGTCAAAACCTTCTTTACACACTAAAGTAGGATGATGTGCAGAGGTGAGTGGGTCCAGTGCACCTGCTTACTCCCTCAAGAGCAGATGAGCAGACAAAAGAGGAGGCGCTGGGAAATGGGCTAAGCCACTTTGTAAAGTGCTATGCAGACACTATAAGAGATAGACTTTGCCCCAAAGAGTTCATAATCTGACAGACAAAGCAGACAAAGATAAGGAGAAAGGAAATTCTTATTACACTCTTTTTGTATATGAGGTTAAGTAACTTGCCCAAGGTCACACAGGAAATCTGTGGCAGAGCTAGGTATTAACTACAGATCTCCTAACTCCCAGTCCAGCAATTTATCCAGAAGGCTTTCTTTAAATATGCTCCATAAATCAATGTTTGTAGCTAATTTTAGCTCTATACAACTTTATTTTAATGATAAACCATTTTCTAGTATATTCATTGTTATAATAAAAATTAAATACTTTACACATGACTACTCATTTAAAAAAAACACTAAGAAGAACGGTAAACCATTATGCTAAATGTTAGCATATTTTTTCATGTGAGTAGGCTTTTTCTTCCAGGCCTTCAATAGTTCTCTTCTTCAACTACTCCCTGTAAAAGTTCTTCTAAAAAATCAAGGACAGAAAAGGAAGTGGCTTGAAAATGGTACAGTACCTATGCTACTTTACAAAATAAGTGTGCATTTCCAATGCTCTTGTGGTTACCAAAAGTCATTCCAATACCTTGGATACAAGTTGAAATGCATGTAGAAGCTGACCTTAATAACAACTCAGCACATTTCATATTCAAAGCACTTCACAAATATTTTCTAAATAAGCCCTTTAATATGCTTGTGAAATAAGTATGTAAGTAGTGTAATTCCCATTTACAGCTGGAGATAATAGGCAGACAGGTTAAATGACTTGCCAAAGAACACAGAGAAAGTCAGTGGTAAAACTCATGCTTCAGTTTTGGATTTTCCAATTCCCACAAACCAGGAGCATTTTTAAAAATTTCAATTTATAAAATATCTGTCTCATTGCTCTAGGCGCTTAACAAGAATTAAAATAGGACAATTAACAAGTTCAGCAAACACAAAAGTATTATCTGATCGGGATCATTCATCCAATGCATTATCATGCCAAAATAACCATATAAATAGCATCAGTAGTAACCATCACCCACCGTGATTCATCATTAACTATTTTCACTCTGTTTCTCAGAGAGATGCTGAGTTAAATTCTCTAAATCTGGTTGTGACCCTAGGCACCCCTGTGTCCACACCCTGCATATGAGAGCAATAGTATTTGTACAATACATGCCTTGCAAGGCATTATTTGAAAACTCATAACACACTGGTCTATAATGCTATTGTGAAATGTATGTGATAATGTGGTGGGTGTGGAATTATGGATACTCACTGATATTATGCTTTAAAGTCTGAGACTAAAACATGTTTAAACCAGCCATATCAGGGGGAGTTAATAAACAGGTTTTCTCCACACAAAGGAAAGAGGTTAACACCTCAAACCAGTCATGTGGTCAAATTCAGTGAGCTATTCATTTGTTTTGGAAATTGCAGGAGAGAACATTTACATTGTAAAATTGCAGCAAGAAGCATCACATGAGAACACACCCAGGTATACCTTAACCAAGATGGAGTCGGCCTCCCGGAGGAAGACAAGAGACTGAACCCCAGGGCATAAATCTGACCCTGCAAACCAAGGCAAACTCAGATATAAAGACACACAGAAAGACTTTGGATTATCCATCACTTGAGGAGATAAGGAACACCAGCACCTTGGACTCTGTGGGATCCTGGCTAAGAGTTAGCCAGCTATGACTGGAAAAGGAAAATTGGGAGGAAACTATCTTGAACAAAGACTGTAACTTGATAAATTACCTCTTGGCCATTAGAAAGTATATTTTTACTTTTATTTCTTTGTAACCATTTCTCTGTCTTTATTCCTTCTACTTGGAATAAAGTAACCTATGTCCATTAGTTAATCAACTTGTTCTATTTTTACTATGAACCAACTCAGTGCTGCATTTGAAGGGAAGGACCTCAGTTAGGTTAATAAGCTCTAATGTACTGACTCTAAAAGAGCAGTGAACTTAATATCTTCTGTGAATGCACTTGGGTAAATGTTCATTTCAGAGACACATCGCTGAGAAGCTCAGGGGTTGGAGTTCATGGATTGTTACTTGCTAGGCAAGGTTAAGACTGATAGTATCCTGGGGACATGGGCACCCGGTGACTCAGCTGTTGGGGGAAGGTAGCCCCCAGCCTCTCCCCTTGTGCCCAAAGCCCTGGCCCTCCTTCCCCGCAGGAACCTAGAGCACCCCCACCGCAGCCCCAGGCCCCAGCACCACATGGCCAAGGGGCAAGGCCCCAGTCCCAATGCTCCGGGCTGTGTGGCCAGGCCTGGTGCGCTGTGCGGCAGCACTCCCGGTCCCCATGCTCCGGGCAGCATGGCCCCAGCACCAGTCGCCCTGACTCCCTGGCAGGCAAGCCAGACAACCCTAGCCAGGTTGGGCCAGCCAAGGCAGAGCACTGGGAACTGCAGGAGGGGGTCTGCCTTGTGGATGGGACAGGGCATGGGCAGGGCCACGCTAGGCTGTTTGGGAAGGCACAGCCTACCCCTGCCTACAATACCTGCTGTCCATGCCTGGGGAGATTGCTGGTGAGGAAGAGAGACTGGTGTGACAGGGGTCTGATACACAGCCTAATACCAGCAAAGCTCACTCTTGCTGAGGCAAAGTAACATAGTGGCTTACAGCACTGGGCATGTAACACTGGTGTTATGTGTTGCCTTTCCTTTAAGGTTTCTGCTGCAGAGAAGGGTAGCTTTAGTTTGCCACCAAGGCTGCAAAGGTACCCTGATAGCAGTGACTGAGGACGACCCGAGGATGTACTGAAGACACAAGTTTCCATAAAGTTTCCAACCAAAGCCATATCCTGTTCCTGGCTTGTGTGGAGCGGTCTCCTGTTCTCACATGAAGCAAACTACATATTGAAGCCTAAAACCTGCCAACTGGTTCTGATCAGAAAAATTATAAACCCATTTCCAAACAAACTTGGATGGGTTTGCACAGCTCTTATGTCAATCCCTCAGCTGAACATTTACAACTTTGATGAGGAAAATTAAATTCAAGCCACACCCGACCTTTATTATAAGGTACTTTTTTAAAAGTCTTGAATTATGCAATGCCTGCATCAAAGCCAAGATGCCTTTGGGAGTCAGAAGTTGGATAAAGACATTATACTTGTAGGCAAAAGGGCTAGTCTTTGGAGAAGCAATTATTCTGCAGTGATAGATGCAAACTTCAAATCACAAGACTCAAAATATTGTGCAATTTCCATCATAATTTCTGGCAATTATAGCCTCTCAAGCTGAGACCCTCAAGGAGACAGACAAAAGGTTGGAGGAACTCTGCACATTTTCTCAAAATGCAAAATTATTCAAAAATAATGGAAAACTATTAGCAGCAACCCAGGCTCACAGAATTCTGTGGCACTGTAAGGCCTAGTTCTCTGGCAGGCACTACTGAACGGCAGTGCTGACTGGGCCGTTAAAAGTGCAGTTGGCAGTGCAGCCTCCATGCCCCGGCTCTGCGTGGCACCCAGAAGCAGCCGGCATGTCCCTGTGGCCCCTAGGAGGAGGGGCAATCAGGAAGCTCCATGCGCTGCCCCCACCCCCAGCACTGGCTCCACAGCTCACATTGGCCAGGAACCAGAGCCTCCTGGCCACTGCGCCTAGGAACCGGACATGCCGGCCACTTCTGGGAGCTGCACGGTGCAGGCAGAGAACCGCCTGAGATAAGCACTGCCCGGCTGGAGTCCTAACCCTCACCCATACCCCAACCCCCCAGGTTGTAACCCTCCCTCACATCCTAACTCCCTCCCAGAGCCTGCACCCCAACCCTCTGCCCCAGCCCCCTCCTACACTCCAAACACCTTATCCTTATCCTTGGTCCCACCCCAGAACCTACACCCCCAGTCAGAGCCCTCACCCCAACTCCCTGCCCCAGCCCAGAGCCTCATTTCTGGCCCCACCCTGGAGTCCACATCCCCAGCCAGAGCCCTCACCCTCTCCTGCATCCCAAATCACTTGCCCCAGCCCAGTGACAGTGAGTGAGGGTGGGGGAGAATGAGTGACTGAGGGAGCAGGGATGGTAATGGAGTGAGTGGTGGTGGGGCCTTGGGGCAGGGGCGGGACAGGTTTTGTGCAATTAGAAAGTTGGGAACCCTAGCTTAGGTTTGCAAACATCACCACAGAATCCATCCCCCTTTCCACCCACTGCCTCCTCCAGCTACTGCTAATGACGAAGTACAGAGGGAAGGTATCCAGGTAATGCCTCCTACAGCACCTGTGCTAGGGTTACCATATCTAACAAATAAAAAAAGAGGACCCTCCACGGGCCCTGGCCCCGCCCATTTCCCCACCCCCAGCCCTGCCCCAACTCCACCCCTTCCCCGCCCTAACTCCGCCCCTCCCCCCTCCCACTCCCAGCCACGCGGAAAGGGCTGCCCGAGCGCTACCGGCTTCACGGTTTGCTGGGCAGCCCCCAGACCCTGCGCCCCTGTCCGGCGCTTCCCCAGCGCAGCTGGAGCCCGGGAAGGGAAGCGCCCAGCCGGGGGCGCAGGGTCTGGAGGCTGCCCGGCAAACCGTGAAGCCGGTAGCACTTGGGCTTCTGGCAGCCCCCTTGCCTCCGGACCCTGCGCCCCCAGCCGGGCACTTCCCCTCCCGGGCTCTGGCGGCGCAGGGTCCGGAGGCATGTGGGCTGCCTGAAGCCCATAGCGCTCGGGCAGCTCGGCTCTTAAACAGAGCCGAAGAGTCAGGGGAGGAGCAGAGCCGCCGCGGGAGGGGAAGTGCCTGGCCGGCATTTTCCCAGACATGTTCGGCTTTTTGGCAATTCCCCCCGGAAGGGGGTTTGAGTGCCGAAAAGCCAGACATGTCCGGGAAAAAGAGGACGTATGGTAACCCTAACTTGTGCTCAGTTAACTCTCTCTAGTACTGAGGTGCTCCAGGCTGACCACGGTGAGAGCTGTATAATGGCTCTGAGCCTTCAAATCCTCCAAATATCCTACTTTGCCATGTGCAAATGGCTAATTTTAAAGTATAATACACTACATTCTCCAATTTAAAATAACTAGCTATTAATATTATTTAACCAATATTTTTTCCAGAAGTTTGCATTTTTTAATTGCTGTTATCATTAGTATTATTGGTTTATTTATCTCTTGGCTTCGTTTTTTCCCCATTAATTTTCTGTGAATAAATGGTGCACTAATAAGCTGCTGTAGATGAAGTTTAAAACGGATCTGTCTGTATATATTATTATTCCCCTTTTGAGGAGAACAGATAAAATACATATTTAAGTGCATAATGTTAAAAATATAAATATGTGCCCACAAGACGTATAGCACAGCCCTCCCCCCCCAATTTTTCTGTCTAGCCCACCTCAGCTCCCCTATCAGGAAGAAGCTGGAGCCACCCCTGAAAATAATATTAGCAGAAAAATGAAAAATAAGGAAAAAAATCAATTAAAAAACCTGTAGGGACTCTTCAATTCCCCTGATGACAGTGTATCTGAGGAACACCATTAATAACTGCTGCTGGTCTCTGTGACACTGCATGATTGTTTTTTTCTCACCTCACATAATCTGTCAAATGACTTGATTAAGTGTGATAGCCATTTTGAAGGGATGGGAGAAAAGGACCTTACAAAAAAAACTTCTGACCACAGAAATGAACTAGAACAAATTGTGAAATGCTCCATTCTGCAGTGCAGCGGCAACACTGAATCCTAGTATTAAATCATGATCTGCAAACACTTATGGACAGGGGTAACTTTATTCCTGAGCTGTCTCATTGAAGCCCAGGAGATTTCTCAAATGAGAAAAGTTACGCCTGTGTATGAGTGTTGCCGGATCAAAGCCTTAATTTGTCAAAAGTTAGTAACTCTAATGTAATGTATAGCATTTTATTTATTGACTTCTATATGTGAAACTTACGGTAAAGTCAGGGCCGGCTCCAGGCACCAGCACAGCAAGCAGGTGCTTGGGGCGGCCAACGCAAAGGGGCGGCACGTCTGGGTCTTCGGCGGCAAATCCCTCAGTCCTCTCGGAGGGAAGGACCTGCCGCCAAATTGCCGCTGAAGAATGGAGCGGCGGCGATAGAGCTGCCACCGAAGTGTTGCCGATCGCGGCTTTTTTTTTTTTTCCGCTGCTTGGGGCGGCAAAAACGCTGGAGCCGGACCTGGGTAAAGTTGTAATTATTCTGAACAGGAATGTTGTTAGAGCTATCCTAGGTAAAGGTGTTAATATTCAGTTTCTTTTCTATTTACAGTTGCAGTTTCTGGTTTCTATTAATACATTGTAATTTTTTTACCATTGTAATTCTGACTACATTATTCTTTCTAAAGTCTGGTGTTAAATGTGCAATCTAATACATGTATTATCTCACACCTCCTAAATCGATTCAACATCTAGATACTAAGAAATGGCATTATTTGGTTGTTTCATTGACAAAAGTGATCTATATTCATTCATTATATTTAGATGTTCAGATCATTTTGTCTCATTCCTAAGAACATTTACAAAGTTAACGTTGCATAACAACAACTGGAGAATTACAACAGGAAAGGTGGTTCACTTCTATAGAAATAAGGGAATAGACTTCCAGGCCAATTGCTTGCCTAACACATTAATCAAACAGCATGCATCTGTAGCATCAATACAAGAAACAGAAACACCTGCCAATATACCAGTTGAAACCAGTAGATTTAAGATGAGGGGGAATCCTTCCTCTGGCTTCTCAATTCAGAAAGAGAAGGGCATGGAGTCCCTGCTTTCTACAGATTCAGTTCTGATTACTGTATGTGTTTTAACAAACCAGATATAGCTCAATAGTTTAAGACCTTAACTGGACCCTTAACATTACAAGTGCACAGTCTCTCTTTAAATCAGCTGTTCTGGAAATACATGCTCCTGACTAGGGCTAGATGAACTATTAGTCATAAATGATTAATTTATGAGTGCTCAGTGCAGTTGAGAAAGAGAGGGGCAAAGGTAGTTTTAAGCCACCTTTGTGACACTTGGATACTTCTTGGATTTGCTAGGCACTGGACTGGTTCTTATCCTAAAGCCTGGTTCATGTTGTGCCAGCTACTCAAGACACTAAGGTGACCTTCAGAGCTAAATGGAAGTAAAAAGTGTTAACCCCCATCTGCACTAGGGAAAGGTCATTGTTAGGCTGTTAGATAACATGTTCCCTTGACCTCTTTTTCTAATTGATACAAACCCAATTTCAACAATTTGTCTAGAGATCGGGGGAACATTTTGAGAGATCAGTCTCTCCTTGAGCTAATTAAGCATTGTTCTATCTGCAGTGGCCTTTATTGCATGTAGTGAATGATACAGCAGTGGAAGGAGAAATGGATCTACCCAAAAGTCACATTTCAGGGCCATACAGATGCCAGGCACTACCAGCATGGCATAAATTGTAAAGTCTCTGGGGTAGGGAACATTTTGAACAGTGCCTAGCACAATGGGATCCTGAGTGGGGATCATAGACTGAAATAAGTTCAGGTAAAATGTAGACAGAGCAATTACAATACATTCATAAAAAATCAAGATCTGTTTGCTGATCATTCATGAACAGAAAAAAAGGGCTGAATTCTCTGGAAAAACTGTACACTACAAATGGTTCATTTAGCTCTAATACTTTATATACAATCTGTAAAGAAGAAGAAAACTATTCACATTTCATATGATTTTGATTATCACTTATATTATCCCATTACTATTTATTTGTACTGTGGGAGTGTTCAGAGGCACCAATAAAGACGGGGTCCTATTGTTTTAGGTAAAACACATGGAAACACACAATCTCTGTCCGAAAAACCTCACAGTCCAATTTACTGTGTATTTTCCTTTAGTTATACAGTACAAAAAAGTAATCTCTAAATTACAAAGACAGCTTTGATGACAAAAGAAGTTCAATTCAATTATTACCATGAGCCTTGGCAAGTGTGATAATAATAATTTGAGAGGTTACCTCTGAATACACACTTTTTCAAATATATTAAGCAATTTCTAGTTGGTGGCTAAAATATACTGATTCTGCTAATTTCCCTGGTAGTAAGTTATGAAAATTCAGTTTGATTTTTAAAAAACTTGAAATAACAGAAGAAAAACCTTAATAATAAATGCTGAAAATCAAGTTTAATTTAGAAAGTTATAAAAATGTAATAGAATGAAGGGAGCTTTTAAAATTTCCTGGAATGCAAAATGATTATATAGCAATAAAAGCTTAAATAAAGATGATAGCACACACATTGTATATCAGAAACATAACTAAATGTGTCCTTATTTCAGAGAATTCTGTGTAATGTATAAAGTAGTAGTAGTAGGTCCTGATCTTAAAAGACTTAACTGCATGTTTAACTTTGCTTAGCTGGGTAGTCCTATTGACTCCAATGGGATTACACACGTGCAGAACAGGGGACCTCGGACTGCAACAACCTAAGCCTAACTAGCTATGAAACTGCAGCCTACTAAGGACTAACAGGTCTCCCTTATATCTGATATGAAACTGGAAACAGTTATTTTGAAATTTCACCGGATATTTAGGGCATTCTCAGAACTGCTTCTATTCCTTCTCTTATGCCTGTAACTAGCATTAGTGTATTTGGCTTTGTTGCTTAAAAGCCTGTACTGAGCCTTTTCTTTTCTAACACTGTCAATGACTACTCGGGAACAGCTTTGTTTCTTTTAAACCATTTACTAACTTGTCTCACCTTCTATCCCAGCTCTTTCTGAACTGCCTCCATTCACAAGTAACATGTGTACTGGTTGTACTGGAGTATGCAAGAACACCAAAACAAATATCTTAAAGAAGAAGGAAGGTATTCCTTAAAACACCTCACATTCTAGAAACAATAATGGTTACAAACAGTCTTTGGGGACAGATTGTTAAGGGGCTTCTGTCAAATTAATGACGTTTTAAAACATGTTTACATTAAACTTTTTTTTTTTCTGTTGGTATGGGGATTAAAGCCCTGAGAGTCAGCAAGGTACTTAATTATGTGTAATCTTAAACATATCAGTAATACAAAATCAAAGAGATCACTCATGTGCTTAAAGTAACACACATGGTTAAATTCCTTCTGAATTGGAGCCAAATTTCCCGATTCCTCTTACAATACGAGTTTCAGTTATCCAATTGGGAATCAGAAATAATACCATACGACTTAACTGACTAAATCCATAGCATAAACAGTCAAAGATAAAGGCAAAACAAATAATCCACAAACATATAATAGGCTAGAATATGCTTGCATAAAGTGCTCATCAAGCAATTCTAAATCATGAAAGTTTCATTAAAATCACCAGTTCACAGATAATTCACAAACAGAGAAAAAGGGAAAATTTGTCTAGCAGATTGCTAACTATGAATCGTTTGCCCATTTCTAGTCACAGTCTTAACAATCTTTACATATTTTCAGGTTCTGAAGGCTTTATGTAACTCAATATTGCAGGAAAGGTGACTGTCAGAGAGGATGCTGCATTTACTTTAACTGGCAGTCTTCAGAGTGGGAAGGGAACTAAGGGCCATATCCTATATCCACTGACTTCGATGGGAATTTTGCCAATGACTTCAAAGAGTAACAGGATTTTTACCTTATGTGACTTATAACAAATTGTAGATGATAGAGAAGAAAAAGACCTATTAGTTCAGCTAGATCAATCCCCTGTCAGTAAAAGACTGTTCAGTACTCTACAGCTTTATCAAGTCCAGTTTTAAATGACTCAAGTATTAGGGCTTCCACCATTTTTTTTTTTTTAGATGACTATTCCCTCCCCAGTCTGGGCATTGATGTTCATGGGAGTTTTTCTAAAGTGAACAATGCAAGATTTGGCTTTAATGCCCTGATTCAAACTCCCTGAAGTCACTGGGAGTCTTTCCTTCGACTCCAAAGGGCTTTGGATTAAGCCATAAGAAAATCTTAAGAAATCTATTTGTAAGGTTAAGATAAAGTTTTCAAAAGAACAGCTTTTTTTCTTCTTTATATTTTGCCTAGTTCCTCCCACTGATACACATTAGCATGCACTATCTTGGCTTTGGGTAGCATATGAAGTATGTGCAGCATATGTTGGGTGTGTAGCAAAGACATTTTAGAAGAACAGAACTGGCGGGATCCCAGAGTTGACTTCTACATAGTTACATAAAATGCACGATGTGATGGTCCAAAACAGAAGATAATGGGAGGAGAGCTTATGGGTATGTTTTCAAAATCACTGAGACAAGGTGAGGGAGGTAATATCTTCTATTAGACCAACTTCTGTTGGTAGGAGAGACAAGCTTTTGCAAAATCACTGCACAGTTAACATAGTTAAACAACTATAAAAAAAACCCCAGTGTGTGACTTTCTTTTCCACATACATCTCCTCTGCAGTGATTTTAATTTCATAAAATTTAGGAGGTGGGGGATGGAAATGCATGACAAAGGGAGAACGAGGCTTTGTCTGAGGACCAAATGGTTTTCACCATATGGTAAAGGTTCTTTTAGACACCCAACCTGCAGTCCCTCTGCAGGCAAAGCACATTTGACTTTGGGGTATTCAACTGGAATTTTGCTAGGTAATGGACTACAAGATCAGGCATTGTTTTATTTTGGTATGGGAGGGTTGAGATTCAGCTTACTACTGGATGCAAGTTTTATCTTATACCTGTCTCAGTGCCTTGACTAACTATGCTAACAACAATCCAATCTTCTTGTTGTCCTTAAGCAAAAGAGCAAATGTCATTTCAGGGACGACAAGTGCCTCTCATAGATTATTAAAATAACAGTATATCAGAACTACAGGCACTAGGTCTGTTTACATTTCTTATAATTTCTCATGAGCTTTTTATTTAGATGACACTCTTCTTTCTTCTGAAACACAAAGATGAGCGGTGAAAAAAAAATGACCTCCTCCCATCATCAGCACTAATTTGTCATTTCCAAACATCCTTGATTAAAAATGTTCTTTTCAAAATGAGGATTTGATTGAGTGACAAAGAATTGCTTTATTTTCCCTGCCACTTTGCTAATGCCATATAGAGAGCATGCGTCTGTGAATTTATTTGGAATAAATATGCATTCAGATCACAATGTTCTCCGATAATTCTGTTCACAGTTGTTTTCCTCTACCAATGTGTTGTAGAAGCAGTGGTAGATTGTTACAGATTTATTATGGGATAGAAAGAACTATCTTTACTATCATAATCAAGTACACATCACTCCCTGTCTCTTCCCAACTTTCATTGTGTCTTATTCATATACTCATGAGACTGAAGGAGTCAGAACTCATCTGACCGCTAGTTATTATGTTGTTACACAAAGGGGTTCTTCAGCCTGGAATTAGAGACTGAACATGACTGTGTTGACAAAATTATTGTGAGCCAACGAATTCACATTTAGAACCTCTGCAGCTGTCTGAGACTGAACTTAACATCTCAATTTGCATACCTCCAACACTATTTTAAAACATTAAGCAGAAAAACAAAAGCTTCATGCATAGAGATCAGGTATCAAAGACTACAATTGTGTGCTAAGCTATCTAGCACAATCTCCTTAAATACTGAACATTTTTCTAATCACTTTTCAAAAGCTATTGTATGCTGGCAACAACTTATCTTTTTAGTAAGCTCCACTGAAATCACAAAGCTGAATATACTGTTATGCTCCAGTTAGTATGAGCGCTTGGGCCTAATTCTAGACCATTTACATAAAGCTGGCTTAGCTAATCATAGTAAATGTGAGGATGCTTCCAATCAGCATCTATTCTGCCCCATCGTATTTTCTTGCCACAAACTATAAAAACATTGGAGAAATATATGCAAAGTTTGTTCATAATCCTGAACACACAGATATATCCCTTCTCTAAAAATATGTATGCTGAGGAGTGGGAAATGAACCAACTCTTCCAGTGAACATCTATGCATTATTATTGATCTCTGTTAGCAGCAAAATATGTAATACCTAGCAAATGGAACCAAACATCTCCTGTATCATTGGATCAACTAAAACACAGCTCTTATGCAGAAATAACTTTACATTAAAAGTTACACTGCATTTGAAAATCAAAATGGATATGTTACATTTGGTTTTGATATATTTTTCATATAACATTATTACAACAAATGTTTTATCAATTATATACATGATTTGTGCACACAGCTCTTATGACTTCCTGTTTCAAAATAAAGTCTAAAAGAAAGAGCTGAGACTACAAGCAGAAAGTAATAGATTAGAATAGTAATGATTCTTATACTAATTAAGAGTCTTTCTTCAATTCATTGTGTTGTGTTTTGTACTTTTCAAAAAATTATAAACAATCAAAAGCTTGCTTAAACTAATTTATTGATCTACTCTTGCAAATCAAAATGTTACTCACTGCAGAAGTTTACATTACTTCACTTTTGCAATTACTTCATTCTTATTATTTAAAATGTGCTTATATATATCTGAGCAACAATGTAACAAAGACTGAAAATATATAAAAGCTAATATATACATGTGATAGATTTGAATTTGTCTGTAATAATTTATGAATGCTGTATCTTGACTAGGTTATTTGACATTTACTTTATAAAATACTGAATTGATTCAGTACCATGATTGTCAGGAAATGCACTCAGGAAGGTGGAGGTTTCCCGATATACACTTAGCAACAAACACTTGAGAGACAATGCAAGAGATAATTTCTTCGATGATGTGACTTGACCCACTATGGAGCTCATCAAAGTGGTTTGGGATGCAGGTTCAAACATGTGAGCTGGGAAAGCAAAGAACTTTTGCTTGATTTAAAGGCAGTCCCTCTACGAGAGAAGGACAGAGAGCTTAGGTGAACTAAGATCCAGAGGTTGGTATGAAACCTGAAAAATAAGACCTACTGGGGTCTCCCCATCAGAAAGATGGTTACACTCCAGGTAAGACAGACATGCCTGTAAAACTGTTATTGTTTTTAAATCCCTTTTCTCTTATGTTATGCATTGCTCCTAAGATTAAACATTACTTTGTATTAAGAAGGCTGCCTGGTCACTCCATAAACCATACCACTGGTGATAGGCTCCCAAAGGGAACAACCGAAGGTACTGAACCAGCTGGACCTGCAGGGTAAGCATGGTTGATACACCGGGTGCTATACCTCAAGAACTGGTCTAACAGTGGGAGAATCACTGGATTCCTGAGAAAGATGAAGACATGAAGCCTGAGATCTTTCCTTCACTGTACCTCTGCTCTAAGGGGACTTGCAATTTGGAGTCCTCTGTAGAGAAATGTTTAGAAACCCTTTGACAGAAAAGAATGCTCTCTATATCAAAGGAGAGAGAGATTTCTACTACAACCGAATTCACAACAACAGAATACGTTTGTCTTTATAGCCAGAAATGTGGAAAGAGAACACTATCACAAGGGATCACATGGTGCTCATGCAGACTTACCTGCTATGATTATTCAAATGGGCCTGAGAGAGTCACTGAATGAGTTATGCTGAATGCACTGTTCTAATCATATTGCATTATTCAAATCAAATAAAGGCGCCTTTTTCTGGAATTGATACTGGTGAACTGGTGAGATGCTGAAAACGATGCATATTATTCATTACTGCATTACTCTAGTTTTTTGCTAGTGTAATTCCAGCACAAAATTTCAGCAACAGAGTGATGAATCATGTCTTCTGCTTGCTAAATATGAGATCTATGCAGCCTACCATACCTGCACTTCAGCCCATTCAATGACCAGTTGTGGGAACATATCAGTCCACCTCTATGGTGAATTGCTTTGATTATCCACCTTTCAGATCTTTTTGCTATTCATAAATGAACTCCATTTTAAATGGCTTTAGGTTATACCCTGGTTAGTTTTAGCTTCAGTATGTGCTAGTGACCTTATTTGCTCATTGGGGATCTAGACGAATGAGTGTATCTGACAAGAATACACCATTTTAATAGCAGTTTGCTTTCCAAATATGGATGCCTGGCTGTTGTGTACCAACCCAACTATGGAATGAGGGCTGTAAAATATTTGCATGTACAAACAGGAAACTATCTCAGTGTGTAGTTGGCTAAACACATACAGATGGGGGAGAATTTTAAGAAATCTAACAGTTTATCTAAGAATGTTGCCATTGGGATCTCTTCAGCTACCCTTACATGTTACTATTCTCCTGCTGTAACATCTGCTTCAAACAGAAAATTAAAAACACAGAATGGAGAAAATAATAACTATATTGAGCCTGGAGTTTGCCCTTGGAAATATAATAGAGCCTCCTGGGATTGTTTCTCTTTTGTTGTTTTTCATGTTCTAAGCAGGATTTGCAGTTTGTTAGCATGTCCTCTCGAGGTCCCTTCCAGTCCTATGAGTCTATGATCATGAACTCAGAATGACCCAGGTGGAAACAGTGGGGAGAAGCTGTCAGATTAGGAAAAAGTTTCTGAAGCAAAACAGGAGGGAGGAAAAATTATCCTTAATCTTGGGCTCGAACTGAAAAAAGCTAGAGGAAAGGGAATAAATTTGATAACCCAAGACAGGAAAAAGCAACAGAGGGTCCTGTGGCACCTTTGAGACTAACAGAAGTACTGGGAGCATAAGCTTTCGTGGGTCAGAACCTCACTTCTTCACTTGCATCTGAAGAAGTGAGGTTCTGACCCACGAAAGCTTATGCTCCCAGTACTTCTGTTAGTCTCAAAGGTGCCACAGGACCCTCTGTTGCTTTTTACAGATTCAGACTAACACGGCTACCCCTCTGATCCAAGACAGGAAGAAGTTTCTTCAGCCTTGAAAAAATACACAAACATGCCAATATAAACACACACACACACACACACACACACACACACACACACACCTAATTCCCACCAAAGAGAGACTTGCACAATGTGAAGTTGGTGCATGAGGAAGTGGGGATTTTCTTTGCCTTTATAACTAAGAAGCATTGATGCTGTCCTCATTGCCAGAGTTCAGATTTTCAGACGAGTTCAGCACCTAGCTCCTCTTTAGGCACCTAATAAGTGGCTGGATTTTCAAAATGATTCAGCTCCCACTTGGAACTTCAATGAGAGCTGCTGGGTGCTGAGCACTTTTTGAAAATGTGACAGCTTCATTTAGATATTTAAATGGGAGCTGAAGCTATTTTAAAAATTGGCCCCAATTATGGGTGCTGAGCACTATTCAAAATCTTGCCCTAGAAGGCAAGCGTGTGTCTGTTAAATTAGGAAAGGAGTGTGATGTGGAAAGATCTTATCCCAAATTTATGAATGTACAGGCATGCCTTGAAAAGAGAAACTTGTGGATAAACTAAATACTGTAGCAAACTACTGGAAGAACTACATTAGTGAAAGTTATGTTATGATGGAGAATACGATTTTACAGAATTAATCGTGTCCACAATCGTGTCCTATCGAGCAGCCCTGGTAAAGAGAAATAAGGGAGAGAAGAAAGACTACGCTGGATGGATATATTCCTTACTAAATTATGGATGTTACCTGTGGACTTCTGCTGTTCCATAAGTGCTGCTATCCTTACAGAGCCATATTTTCCGCTCTGATTGTTGAGCAGGTTACTACATAAAGGCAAGAGTTTTTGCGTACCACACCCAACTGTGTTCCAGAATAAAGATTTTTGGCAAGCAACTAACAAAGAAGTGCTTCCAAAATTGGTATCAAATCAATTATATTGCGGCAATATAACAATTGAAGTCACCAGGTAGGATTGTGTGCTGTGCCCCCAGTATACATAGATAACTTTAAGTCATCTTTGTATCCTTGGGGTTCTGGGCTAGTTGGGGGGACCGAAAACAGCCCTGGTACAATTTAGGCAGCCCAGAGAGCTGCGCTAAGGGTAAGTCTACACTGCAAAAAAAGGTGTGTGCTTAACTGAGGCCTGGCCTACACTACAGAGTTAGGTTGGTATAAGGCTGCTTAAGTCAACTTAACTCTGTAAGCGTCTACACTAAAATGTAGCTCCCACCAATGTAAATCATTCACTACTGACTTAGTAACTCCACCTCCGTGAGAGGCATAGTTCTTAGGTCAATGCAGTTATGTCGATGCAGTGTCAGTGTAGACACTGCATTGCTCACATGGACTGTTGCTGCCTTTCAGAAGCCGTCCCACAATGCCCTACTGACAGTTAAATCGGTGCAAGTACGCCTGGTGAGAATGTGCAACAGCAACACAAGGAGTGTAGTGTGGACATGCAAAAGCGATTTAATTACTGAAGTGACTGTACGTCGATGTAACTTAGGTCGACTTAATTTTGTAGCGTAGACTTGCCCTCAGATTAGCTAACTTGTGTTAATTAAATTGGGTTAAAATGGTAGTGAAGACATAGCAACTGGGTTTTTAACGGATTAGCAGCTCAAGTTAAAGCCTAAAGGGAAAGCTAGGTTTGAACATAAGCTGCTAACCCAAGTTAAAAGCTGAGGTGGTGGGTCTTCATTGCTATTAGCACCCCTGTTAGCCATCCCAAGTTAAGAACACACAGTGAACAAATACCCTGAATTACAGCAGCTCTGCCTGGAGAACAACCTGGAGCTGTCCAGAATGGCTTTAGCCATTTGCCTTGCAGTCCTGCCCCCTCCCACCTCTTACGCACCTCTCACATTCCTTGCTCTACCCCCAGCATGCCCTCTGTGCCAAGGCTTGTGAAGGGGCTTACAGCTCTCCTACTCAGTGCCTACAGTGGGGACATTTTATCCAAGTCTGCTAAGGGACTTGCCACCACAGCAGCAGGGGCTGTGGTTGAGAGGAGAATCCTTCCCATAGTTTTAAAATAGTAAGAGTCCACATGGGAGAGGGCTAGTTAGTTTATCTTAGTCTGTATAGGGTTTAGAGGGACTGTAGACAACTGACTGTGATCAGAGTGCCCCCTCGTGGCAAGGTGTTGCATTGCTTGGCACTCCCCTCAGTCATCTCTGCTGAACAGAGGCCTTCTCCACTTCTTCTGACTCTGCCCAGCCCACGTTCAGTCCTAGCTCTTCAGGATAACAAGTCCCACCAAACAATAGTCCAATGACTTCAGGCCAGGTCTTCGGCCTGACTTTTGGCTCAAATAGTCCTTACGCTCCTTATATGAGGGGGCTTTTACTCCACCTTCCTCAATGTCTGGTAGAGAAACCCAGGCTTGCCGCTACTCTGGGTGCCAGTCCAGGGACCCTGTAGTAAGCAGTTAACGTCTGTTTTCTCAGACTCTGTGCTACCACCCTGGACTACATCCAACCTTGGCCGGTCTCTAGGCCCTTTTCCCCAGGCCATTCCTGGGCTCTCTCCTCCATAGGCTCTTCTAACCTTTCCAGGCTCACTTTATCACAGTCTTGGCTGGGCAACATCACAGGTTCCCCCTTTTTTCTCCCCACTGTTTGATAGGAAATCTGTATTCTCCTAACTCTGCCACAAACACACATATCAATTCGGGATACATTCCCTGTTCTCCCCCTGGCCCTTCATGGACTGCCCCTCTTTCTCAGGCACAGCCCTAGAGTTTAGGATAGGCTTGGAGGCAGACATGTAGAGAGGTGAGAGACTGCACATTTAATCATAGCCTTCTGCACCTAGTGGCACCAGTCTTTGCACAGAGCCTCAGATTTATTTGACCCAGGCTTGTTTATGACTGAGTTTTTCTGAGGTGTTATTGAAAAGAATCTCTTTGTAGAGTCCAAATAATTCAGTCAAAGAGCAAAGCGAAGAGCTAGGGACTCCTCTCTAATTTATCTGGCACTCGAAAGAAAACTGATAAGATTAATTAAACCATCCTGCTGGTAGGCTGCACTGCATGATCTTTCATTTGTTATTCTGCAATCATGAACTACACTCTGTACTAAAAATCAACATTTTCAAAAGTGGCCTTTGATTTTGAGTGCCTGTTTTACAGCAGTGCTGAGGACAGGCAGCTTGAGTATGCGGACTTTAACTAGAATTGTGGCTACTCAGATCTCTTGAAAATCAAACCAAGGTTTTCCAAGCAGGGCACCCAAATGAAGCATCCAAAAATCAGAGCCCTTTTGAAAATTCTCTCCTAGGCTGGAAATACATGGGAATGTTAATTAACAGGGAGTATGTGTTACCAGAACCCACCTAGAGAACTGAGCACTTGTGGAAGGTCCTGGAAGAAGCTCCTAAATTCTGCTTTGCTTAGTTAGATGCGTTCTAATTCCCAAAGAACCAAGATGAGATATGTTATATTTAAAAATAAAATAAAAAACCCACAAATCCAAAGTCCTCATACTACCAGCTTTCTCTCTTTTGCCTTAGACGTCTCTGCCAGAATGCCCAATTCATGATAATCCAGCAATAAAAATGTACAAATTCAATACATGCACATTGTTGCACTCTATCCTTTTCGAATTTCATATAGATGCTTAGCCGAAAAGACAAAAGGGAAATATCTGAGACTAATGTTTCTTTCCCTAGTAGTTTTGCCCATGCTGCAGCTTTAAAGAGCTGTTATTGTGATTGTTCCCAGCAATTCAGTTCAGTAAAGGCTTTCATATTCAGTACACTGCATCATCTCCAGGGAGCTTCCTTTACAACACTTATAAATGAGAAAACAAGATAACTTTAGGCTGCACAGCTGCAGGGTGCAGAAGGAAAGCGATAAAATAACACTGAATTAATCCATTCATTCAAAGGCTACTGCATTTTAATGCATGGATTTAATGATATTGGACAGTAAATAGCTAACAAGTATAAAACTTCTCTCCTCCCACCGCTCACCTCCCCCAAATGGTTACAGGCACAGCCTCTCCACATAGGTAGGACAGCATCTACTCTAAAATTCAATTTTTTTAGTGAAACTAGAGGGCAGAAACTGAAGACATGCTCCCCGCCCCCAGCTCTTTAGAGCACCTACTGGCGGGTTGATTTTATTCCAGAGTTCATTGGGTTTTCTCATTATGAGGCTGAAAGTTAAGTTGCACCACATAGATCATATTAAAGCTTATCCTCAAAGCCATAATACACTACTTCTATCCTTTATGGCTGCAAGAACGAACAGAGAAGATGTAGTTTAGATGTACAAACTGTTAATATTCTTTACGGGTACATTGTGATATTTGGCCTATGAGTAAAGAGTATTACACTATATTTCACGGAGACATTGATATACAGTAATATGTGCAGCTACTCTGTGGGTGTTAAATTGCGTCATATATTTATGTAATAATGACCTGTCCCAAGATAGCTAAAATATTGCCTAAAGTTCCAGGATCAGTGCTGTGAACAACACCGCTACACCAAGAGTAAAGCAAATTTGTGTGTGAGACAGAGCTTTGTCAAGGGCAGGCAGAACAAATTCCCACAGGAGGCAAGAACTACTTCAAACCTCACCAGTTTCCATTCCATATATGCAACACACTCCTCCCAGCAGCCTTCGGTCACATAACCTCAGAGCACATCACACATGAACAAAGAATACATGTTCTATCTCCCACCCCAAGCAGAGGGAGAGAAGAAAAAAAACATATGTGATAGATGCTAGTCATGGTGCTTAATGCTTATGATGTGCAGATACCATAGTGATAGTAGGCCTCAGATAAGAACCTAAACAGGACAGAACAACAACAGAACTTTCCCACATAATATTTTTCAAAGTCAGGCTAACACTTAAAACACTGATGTGATACCATAATGGTAGATATAGGGCATGTTGTGGTAGTGTGGGGATGAGTGTTTATAATAGGTGTTCTCTGAATCAGCATTTGAGCCAATGCTAGTTGACATTAGGAAGCCCTGTATGCTGGTGATACACTGTTTAAGACAAGGTGCACACTACTTGTGAATAAGAAGTCTCCTCTGGCACTTTCTGTAGAAACAAGAGTGCTAACCCTCAATTTCCTGGACAAATTTCAGTACGAGTCATTCCATTTTGCCTTCCTAAAATTCCCCTGGAGTTTCAAATGGATGATGTATTCTTCACTTCCCTCATAAGTAGCTTTCTGTTTGTTGTTTAACAGACATGTTTTATCCCAGAGGCAGCTGCATTTCAATAGTGGGCAGGGCAAAGCAATTTCTATGTACAAGGAATAAAAGTCACTATACCAATGGAAGATCATTATCTCAAGTGTTTATATAAGGTGTATGAATTATTCCTCTAGCGCAGACATAACAACTGGCCTTATTTCTTTTCTTTTTAAGTTGAAACTCGTTTTATTTTTAGTTATCAGCCTACATTTATCTCACTTTTTGTTAAATCATTATCTATGTCCTTTGAGATTGTCTCTCTTGTATTTAAATCTCAGGTACAAGGAGGATTATCAATTATTATACTCAAGTATCTAAACTTTTCAAGTTGGAATATACATATGGTGACAGAAGACTACACCACCTTACAAGTATCTATCTTTAAATATTTAAAGGGCCTGTGCTCACCTTCTACTATGCAACACAAAAGACTGCAAATCAGTTATGTATGTTCAGTGTTTTCCAGGTATCCAATGAGATCATGCAGGCTACAAACCAGTGAGTGGGTTTTTAATGAATTCCTTCCCAAATTAGTGTCCAATCCAGCTTCCATTGAAATGGATAGAAACAGTGCCATTAGCTACAATGCGAGTTGGATCAGGCCGCTAGAGCTCCGACCTTCTTCCACTGAGCTGCAGGCGAAGGACCTAACGGGGTCTTGGTCCGTGACTATGGTTTCTATGTGATATGGTAATAACACCAATTAGCAATTAAAAGCCAGAGTAGAGAAACTTCGAGGCCAGGAGAAAACATTTCCTATGCATAGTTTTAACACCATGTTTAGAAAAACAGATGTCCCCAGTCGGTGACATTATGATTCTATTTATTCTTTATAAGTGACTTGGGAACTTGCAGCCCCTATTATGGAGGTTGGGGTTGGGGCAAAGGTGGATTTAAACCACCATGAGCTGCTCCAGAGTCTTCAGTGGCCCCTGGTGTAATTTAGAGAACCCGGAGGATCCTAAATCATGGCATCCTTCCCAGGACAAATTGGAAGTTCCACCCCAACATGCTCCCACACCCCAGGTCTCATGAGAGAGTTCTCCAAAGGCAGTTTACAGCGGTGATTGTCCCGGGGGAATCCTCCCCAGCCTTGAACTAGGGCTGCTAGACCCTCTTTATGTCACTCCAGCTTTTTTACCCCTGTGATGGGGCTAAAGCAGGAATGAGGATCTCACCCCAAGTCCTGCACATCAACACAGCTGGTTCAAAGTCAGTTAGACACAACATGTCAGCCTAATTAGGGATAAGTAGAGTCTCAAATTTTTGTCATGAGAACCCTCAGCTGAGGCTAGATTTAAAAAGACCGGTAATAACTCATAATAGGGAAAGACACGCTGTTCTCTTTCTCAAAAAAAGAGAACTGCATCTTCTTAAAATCAAAGGCAATCTGTTTGTTATTGTACTGGATGGAACCCTGTCTTGTTTTGGAAGCTCAGAATGTCTTTGAGAGAAGCAAGGCTACCACTTCCTCATCCCCATCAGACTGGGCTGCACGTCTTTCAAATAACTTGTCATTTGTATAATCTGCTGCCATAAGAAGGATTATTCATGAGCACTGAAGACATCTTGTGAAATTTCAGTTTATAATCAAGGATGAACAGTAGTCCATGGATTATGTAAGTAAAAATATATAAGAGGTCATATGTTACAAAGTGAATTCTGTATGCCCTTTCATGCCCAAGGTACATTAACCAGAAATCATCCTCCCATTAGAAAGCACTAAGGATAGCTTCTAAAATTTTAATTAATAATCATGGATGTGTTCTGTGGGAAACAGGACAACTACAGATATGAACCCACAGTAATGTGATGGGATGACACCATTTGTCACCTCCAGGTTGGATTACTGTAATTCATTGTATCTGAAGTTGAATGTGAAGAGATGTTCAAACTCCAGTTTAGTACAGAACGTAGCTGTCCATCTTCTGCTCCTTGATTCACGCCACCATGAGCTCATACTCAAGTCCCTCCACTGTCTCCTAGTCAGTTTATGATGCTAGTTTAAGGCCTGGGTACTAATTTTCAAAACAAGTAATGAATCAAACTCTGTTACATGAAAGACTGACTTTCAATCTATGAACCACTGTGACAGCTGAGCTCCTCTGGGACAATGCACATCACTAAGCCCAGTACAACGCATGTGAGAGCTGGAGATAAAGCATTCTCAGTCAAGGGAATCGAACTATGGAATGACCTTCCAGAGGGGATCAGGAAAATCCAGAGTCTGACCATCTTTAGAAAAATCTTCCTCTTTGAAACAGTCTTTCAAACATACAAATGATACTCACAGCACTGACATCCCATTTACTCCTAAACACCTACCAAAAAGTGATTAAATTAATAAATCTGATACAAAACAAAACAATCTCCCTACTCTAAGCATAGTTTTAAACAACAACAACAACAAAAGGGAGAAGTGTCAGACTCTGTAGGGGTAACTTTAAACCTTTGGATGCCAAGTAATTTTATTTTTAAAATTACTAAAAATATTTAGTCCACAGAAACAAGAAATGGTAGACCAGCTGTTGCTGCTTGTTTCTCTTACTGCCAAACCAGAGAAAACCAAAAGTAAAAGATGTAATTATTGATACAGGTTATTTATAAGACTATCTCAGAGGAAGTGACTCCCACTATTTTAGTCATTGAGGTTCTTTTTACATACCTTAGGGGTTACCATGATTCAAACCAAGCAAAATAACCACAATCATGAACCATGGCTATTTTATTATTAAAGAAAAGCAAACTTTAAACAAAACAACACAAATGACAGTACACAGATGATAAACTGGTTACTTCTGTTACAGCCTCTGCTGTATGTCTCCCTGTGGAGAGTTTTAACAAAGATTACACTTTGGAGAATGGACCACCTTTGGCGTTCTTTGTTTGGTGAGTTAAAACCAAATTATATGGTTTCCTAAATATATTGTTAGCCCATCTTAGTATCTCATAAACACACAAACTGTTTATACCTGGGCAAAAGAATTTGTTTAAGGGCAGGTGGGCCCTGTTTGGCTTATTAATGATAACCTAACAGGTGATAATTGGGGAAGGGGGCTAAGCAATCTTAACTAAATTCCATTAAATCAAAGAAAACGTTTAAAGCAGTTACTTTAAAGAAGCCATGTAAGGAGCTGTCTTGAGACAGGCCAATTACAAATATTAAGACTCTTAAATCCCACTATTTCTCTGTTTACCAGTGTTTAGCTCCTCTCCAGGAGCATGTGGTCTAACCATTTGGTGATTAATGGGAGAAACTGTTAGTATCTTAAGTTACAACAGCATTTCCAGATTCCAATAACAGCATTAGAAGTATTTTAATTCTAATCCCTTGGCAGTGATTTAGTTAACTTCCGTTTACCAATCCATGCTGAAGTCTTGGGGAGGTTTTCCTTGGGTCGGTCTTCCTCAATTGGGCGAAGGAGTTGCTTGAGCACTACCAGTAATTAATTAATTCTCCATTAATATAAATATTTATATTTAAATGGCTTTTTACATTAGCAGTTAGTTTATCAAGATCATTAAATTCCATGATGGTACATAAAGCATTTTACCATTTATATAGTAATTATATTAGGCATTTTGCATTTAGTTAAAATACTTGCAAATATACCATTCAAAATTATTTGCCCTTTCAACATTTAAGAAATAATGGTTTAAAGTATTATCAACTACACGTATTTTTCCTAGAGGCTTTTCTGAATGAAGTTTTCAGAGTAATTATAACATTTATTTTCAACAAGGATATTTCTAGAATTCTTTGTGTGGGTTTACTTAGATTTTTTTGGAAGGGTGAAAAAGCCCACTTTTCACTAGATTTATTACACAACCATAAATTCCTTTTCACAATCTGGTCTTTTCTTAGAAGATTAATGTTTTTCATGGTTTGTTTTCTTAAGATAAGGATTACCAAACTGGTACTTACACAAGAGGGAGGTCAGACACTGTTAGGGGTAATAAACCTAGTTTTGTGGCTAAGGAGGGCTGTTCTCCTGACATTTGGCATGTCTTTGGGTGATTGAAAGCAAAACCTTCTGCAATTTCTTTAACCAGCCTCAACATTTTATAACATAACTAACAAAAACATACACAGGTATTATATTTTAAAGCATCATGACTATAGCATACTTGTAGCTGTATCTTAATAGTTAGTAAATCTTCAGCAAACAAGTTGGTAATGACCTAATATTAAAACAAAGTTATAATAATTTTATTAATATAATTTCTGCATCAATATTGAGGTCTCAACCACAACTAGGGACTTCACTGCTGGTATTGATTGTATGTGGAAGGTACTCAGATACCACAGTGATGGGCAATTGTATAAAAACCTGAGAGCGAGCGAGTGAGAGAGAGGACAATAAACACAACCCAGCTAGGTGGACTAACAAAGAATACTATGGCCCTCAGTGGAATGGAATTAAACTCTGCCTAGGGAGAGGAACAGCTGGACAGAATTTTTAAAGTCTAGAGCTGAGCCAAGCCAAACCAAGCTGTGCCTGAAGACATATTTTCATAACTCTTTGTGCTATGATGGAGGAAGGAGGAGGAAGATCTGATACAGGAGAGAGACTCCAAGTGAATTCTGATGCCAACTCCGTAAGTCCCACAGAAATCCTTGTTATAAAATTTATACGAACAGTCCATTTCCAGCAGAGGCTATATATTCAATATGCTACTCGCAAATATACATTTAAAAAAAAACTCTAAAAGGGCCAAGGGCCTGGTTGTTTATTAAATTCACTGGCATGTCAGAAAGACATAACATTACAGAGAGGACAAAGTGGATTTGACAAATATTTGAAAACTACTTAGCAAAAGTTTCAATATATTTCACCTGAAGAATCCACACTATGGGGCAGAGAAGAGGCAGTTTATGAACCATTACACTGCTCTATAGCCAAAATGCTTCTGAAATAAATGTAGTCAAACTTTACGAATTCTAAGTCACTGAGAATGAAAATGATGCTTAAAATTGTTGATTGGCACTAGTTTTCAAGATATGCTATTGGGTCAAAAAGAAGAACAGGAGTACTTGTGGCATCTTAGAGACTAACAAATTTATTAGAGCATAAGCTTTCGTGGACTACAGCCCACTTCTTCGGATGCATATAGTCCACGAAAGCTTATGCTCTAATAAATTTGTTAGTCTCTAAGGTGCCACAAGTACTCCTGTTCTTCTTTTTGCGGATACAGACTAACACGGCTGTTACTCTGAAACTTGCTATTGGGTCAGTATACACGACCCTTGACTTGGGAATGGCGGAGGATAAGTGAGTTATAAAGGGAAGGGATCTCAATTTAAACCAGAAATGACTAAAATACATCTTTGACTGGATCTATGAATAAATCTATGACTGGGTTTGGACAGTACTTGCTTTTTAGGCAAAACAATGAATGATGCAATCTGAAGCTGGTATTGCGTCATACATGATATGAATTGCATCATGTTATTCCGAGAAGTCATGGATCATGCAATCATAACGAAGCTTACATCACTCTACTGAACAAATTACCCTATATCAGCTCTAGAAATCATACAGTGTCGTGCTCTCTTATTTGTCAGTGTTTGATTTTGCAAAGGGACACATTTCTGTTTAGCCAAAGTGAGCAGAGATGCCTCGTACTTGTGTGAACAGTGCAGATAACTTCTGCTATGTTTGTGGTGAAGGGACTTTTGCATCACAAAAGCGCAGTATAACCACTATGGTTAAGAAAGCCTATCACCTTTATTTTGGCTGCAAAATTGGAGATCAGGACAAGAGGTGGGCCCCACACAGATGCTGCAACACTTGTGCAACAAATCTTCGCCAGTGGTTGAACAGGAAAAGGAAATCTATGCCTTTTGCAGTGCCAATGATTTGGAGAGAGCCAACAGATCATACCAGCAATTGTTACTTCTGCATGGTGCCTCCAGTTGGGAAAGGTGTGTCAAAGAAGAAACAGTGGACTGTGCATTATCCAAACATTCCATCAGCTATACGCCCAGTACCCCACGGAGAAGGACTGCCAGTTCCTGATGCACCAGAATCATTCTCACTTGAGTCAGACGAGGAAGAGGAAGAGGATGAAACTTCTGGTCCTGAACCATCAATGTCACAGGACCCACATTTTCTCCCATCCTCCTCCTCTGAACCACACCTCATAACACAAGGTGAACTGAATGACCTTGTCAAGGATTTGGAACTACCCAAGAGTAAGGCAGAGCTGTTGGGCTCCAGACTACAGCAGTGGAATCTCCTGGCAGGTGATGTTAGGGTTTCCATGTTCCATGACCGTCAAAAGGATCTTGTCCCATTCTTCTTCATGGAAGGTGATCTTGTAGCCTGCAACAACATCGATGGTGTGATGGCAGCCCTCAACATCGTTCACGATCAGATGAGTGAAGACTGTTCATTGATTCATCGAAGATGAGTCTTAAAGCTGTTTTACTGCATAATGGCAATGTTTTGCCATCAATTCCAGTTGGCCATGCAGTCCATATAAAGGAAACCTATGACAACATGAAACAACTTTTGAGGTGCATAAACTATGACCAACATCAGTGGCAGCTTTGTGGCGATTTGAAGGTTGTTGCTCTCTTGCTTGGTCTGCAGACTGGATACACAAAGTACTGCTGTTTTCTCTGCGAATGGGATAGTCGTGCAAGAGATTCCCACTACATCAAGAAAGATTGGCCACTCTGACAGTCATTGGAGCCTGGGAGGAAAAGTGTTCAGCATCCACCACTTATTGAATCAAGGAAGATTTTGTTACCACCCTTACACATCAAGCTGGGTCTGATGAAGAACTTTGCCAAGGCCATTGACAAAACACAAGCAGCTTTCAAGTACCTCCGTGGAAAATTTCCAAGGTTAAGTGAAGCTAAGATAAAGGAAGGTGTCTTTGTTGGTCCTCAGATTCATGAACTTCTTCGAGATGATGCATTTGACCATGCACTGCGTGGCAAGGAAAAGACGGCATGGAAAGCCTTCCAGTTAGTGGCAATAAATTTTCTCGGAAACAACAAGGCAGACAACTACAGGTTGTTGGTGGAAAACCTCCTGAAGGCATACAAAAGCCTTGGTTGCAACATGTCACTAAAGATACATTTTTTGCACTCTCATCTAGATTTTTTTCCACCCAACTGCAGAGCAGTGAGCGACAAGCACGGCGAATGATTTCACCAGGACATTGCAACAATGGAAAAATGCTATCAGGGCAAATGGAGCCCATCAATGCTTGCAGACTATTGCTGGACAATGACAAGAGATGCTCCATTTAATGAATACAAGAGACAAGCCAAAAAGCGCCGAGTAGACACTGAATAGGACTAAACTATGTACATAATAGCTTTTTGCCTTTTGTTTCATAATACATTTTATTTATATAACCCTTTTGCTGATTTTTAAAGTGTTACATAAACAGGACAGGTGAAATATTATCATGTAAAGCAACCATAAACACATGAAAAGACCTAGGTTTACAATTTATGATTAAAACTCTACTATCTACACAATATACATAGACATAAAATGTAAAAACTTAAATATCTTAGAAACAGTAGCCAATCAGTTGTTTTAATTGTCATATTTGAATTCAGCACATCAAAATACATAGTAAATAGCACATTTTATCTCTGAAGCAGACGACTTCTCAAAAATTGTAGACCAGTGTTATCTGAATTTCCAAATTTGGAATTTTCCAATTTTCATAGTGTTTGTTTATAATAAATCTAGTCCTAACTATATTTCCTAGCTTTCCAGTGATTGGTCCATTCTTGACTGGCTTTTGGTTTTACAGTGATGCCATTCCATACCAGGTTTTCAGCAGAAAAAACCTGATACATCTTTGCAGACTCAACAGCCTCTTAATACAACATAGTGTCTAGGCATTGCATATGGTTCATGCAGCAGAAACAATCCATGCTGTATCCTCAGCATCACACCAGTCTGACTTCTAAACATAGTCCTTTCCCTGAGATTTTTATCTATAACTATGGCCCTACCAAATTCACGGCCATGAAAAACATGTCACAGACCGTGAAGTCTGGTCTTTTGTATGCTTTTACCCTATATTATACAGATTTCATGGGGGAGACCAGCGTTTCTCAAATTGGGGGTCCTGACCCAAAAAGAAGTTGCAGGGGGGTTGCAAGGTTATTTTAGGTGGGTTGTGGTACTGCCACAGCCGGCTCCAGCATTTCTGCTGCCCCAAGCAAAAAAAAAAAAAAAAAAGCCGCAATCGCTGCCCCCGAATTGCCGCAGGTGCTGCCCCTCTCCCTTGGCCGCCCCAAGCACATGCTTGTTAAGCTGGTGCCTGGAGCCGGCCCTGGGTACTGCCATCCTTACTTCTGAGCTGCCTTCAGAGCTGGGTGGCTGGAGAGCTACGTCTGTCGGGTGGGTGCCCAGCTCTGAAGGCAGTTCCCCACCAGCAGCAGCACAGAAATACGAGTGGCAATACCCTAACCATGCCACCCTTACTTCTGCCCTGCTGCCTTCAGAGCTGGGTGGCCAGAGAGTGGTGGCTGCTGACTGAGGGCCCAGCTCTGCAGGCAGCAGCGCAGAAGTAAGGGTGGCAATAACATACCGTGCCATCCGTACTTCTGCGCTGCTGCTGGTGGCAGCTCTGCCTTCAGAGCTGGGATTCCAGGCCCAGCCTACAGCTACTGCTCTCCAGGTGCCCAGCACCACTGCCAGCAGCAGCAGCACAAAAGTAACAGTAGCAGTACTGCAACCCCCCCACACACAATAACCTTGCAAACCCCCCACACACACACACAACTCCTTTTTGGGTCAGGACCCCTACAATTACAACACCATGAAATTTCAGATTTAAATAGCTGAAATCATGAAATTTATGATTTTTAAAGTCCTATGACCGTGAAATTGACCAAAATGGACCGTGAATTTGGTAGGGCCCTATTTAAAAGATATTGTTGGGTCTTGCTTACAATGGTTAATGCAAGGTGCAGATTGATTTAAAAAAAAAAATCTCTGGCGCTACATATATTCCAGTGTGGGTGCATATGTGAATCCATCAAATAGGACTGCCTGCCTGCTGGTCTGTGAATAGTGAAATTAATTCTGCATGAAAGGGCTTTTTTGGGTATGTTTTTAATGACAAGCCCTCTCAGATACATGGGAAGTGTATTATTAACACTGCATTATTCCACAGCTACCACATTCACCCAATCAACCTTTCTTTGTTTTCCTTCTCATAGTAGAAGCACTGTGCTACCTTTTCACCAGCTGAGAAAGCAGTTGCTATTGTTAATGCTGCTTACAGTGATCAAGCATGTAAGACACGGGGGTTATTCAATGTAGCAAATTTCATTGCTGCATGAAGCATATGGCTTTAACAATTATTTTTAATAATATATTGGAAATCAATAAAACAAAAGTAGGATTTCTCAAAATAAAAAAGGAAACCATAAAACTGAATTAAATCCATTGCAACAGCAAGCCTATAGTATAAAATCTTCAGGCACTACTCTATTTGCACAATAATAACCAAAGGGAAACTGAATGGGTCACTCTCAAATTATCTATTGTGGGCGCCCCTTTCTCAGAGTGATACTGCCACTGTTGTGATGAGCATTGCTGCTTGAGTTATGAGTCCATCAGTTTCAAGAGATGGCATGGTCGTCTGGACAGAGCATGCCAGACTGGAACCCAAGAGACACGAAGTTCTAATTCCTGGGTCTGCCGCTGACCTGCTGTGTGACCCTGTATAAGTCACCCTCTGTGCCGCTGTTTCACCTCCAACCTTTATATCTGTCCTGTCTGTTTAGTTTTTAAGTTCTTTAGGGCAAGAACTTTCCCTTTCTCTGTGTTTATACAATGGCTAGCACAATGGGGTCCTGATCTCAGCTCTTGGTGCTACTGTAATACTAATGAATAATAACTGTAATTATAAAAAGAGGGAGCTAGTGGAAGAATATTAACTATGAAGGTTCCTTGATGTTGAATTTACTGCTTTTCCTGTCACTGCAGACTGGATAGCTTGAATTCCTTGACCTTCATGGCATGCAAGGCCTTTGGTGAGGACAAGGAGAGAGGGAAGTTGATAGTTTAGCTAGTTTATTGTTTCTGTTGCCATTAGGAGTTTGTTAGGGACAAGCTAGTTTTCTATTTTTTTAAATCGACTGTATATAGTTTAAAATTCATAGCTGTGCCTAAGGTGTTCACTATATTCCCATCAAAATAAATAAAATAAATGTACTTAGGATCAACCCAAGATTGAAACGCTGCTACATGTGAAAGAAAAGCAAACTAGGCATGTTTAAAATTCTTCAGATTCACAGGGTGATTATTTTATACAAACATATGCATTAGTGAATCTCTCAGACAAAATTCCTGGAAAAGTTAAGAAACTCTCATTGATATCTACTGTAATTCCCATAGAAATAACAGAAATATTAAATCCTATCTAGGAAAGAAAGATGTGAGGGACAGGGGAGGGGCTGAACACAGTTCATTTACAGAAAACAAAGATTCCTTTATTTTAAAAGATTTCTGTGTAGTGAGCACTAACTTTGTCTTGAATCATTCAGTCTACTTTCCTTTTATAGCTCTTATTCCTTCCGTACATCTTGGCATCTATTCCAAACTATAAACAGAAAAATCTAGATTGAGATTCATGCAATTTTTAGCCTCCAGGTAATGCAATCAGCCATTACATGTTGCCTATCCCTGCAGAAAAGGCTCCTTATGTCATGGGTGTCTGTGAAACTTCTATAGCCTTGAATCTTCTCTTTAAAACATTTTTTAAAAGATAAAATGACATTTTCTTCTTGTGCTGTTGGATGCTCCACAAAGAAGAGTTTAATGGGAGGCATGTTTTATCTACAAACTGAATTTGTAAAACAGAGCAAAATGTACACAGCTCCCTATGGTAAAACCAGGAATATATCTGAAGTAATAAAGGTGAAATCCTGGCCCCATTGAAGTCAATAGCAAAATTCCCATTGACTTCAGTATGAACAGGATTTTACCTCAAGCCTTCACAAAGGTAAGGGTCAGAGTTCGAAGATGACAGAAATATTATATCAAGAACAGAATTTTTTGTTTTAAAATATCTGTAAAATGAATAAATTCTGAACTTTCCAGTGTGTCTGAAATTAGTAACAAAGTTAAGAAGCTCACAACAATGACTGTGGTCAACTCACTGGTAATGTCCAGGCATGAAGAATCATCTGATATACGCCATCCTAAGGGATTCTACTATGATCCCAATTCTCTAGTGACCTTAACCCAGGAATGGTTTGACTTAATAAGGCCTCACAGTACACTGAAGCAACAGGTGGAGTGGAAAGAGGGAACCTTAAAAGAATAAAACAAAGCAAACATTAAATAAGGTTTGCTGCTGCTCTGTATGTTTCTGTCAGCTGATACCATACTAGAGAACTATCCCCTTTGATACACTGATCGATTACACAGATCTCAGTCATCCCCAAGAAACTCCTCTCCAGCAAACATCCTGACTAACCATGTCTATAGAGTCTAAAAGAAATTTCAGTTTTGTGCTGTAGAAACAACCACTACTGCTAAAGAACCCTTTACCACCTAAACAATTCAGACTTGTTCTTCTAATGTCCTTCTCAAACCTATTCGTGGGTCAACAACTCTAATCCAATTCCCAAATCAATGTTTTACTTATACCAACAAAACTCTTCCCTGCTTCTAAAGAATTAACCATAGGGTGATATAGCTCAAACCTCTCCTCTACAGTCTCCCCTGAGCATTGCATCCAACAGGCAGTGGGTGTGATGGGCCCAAACCCTGTAAAGATATGTCTAACTTCAATCAGACACCCGCGGTTGGCCCATCCCAGCTGACTCGGCTCGCGGGGTTCAGGTTAATGGGCTGTTTATTTCAATGTAGACTTTCAAGGCTGGGCTGGTGCCTAGGCTCTAAGACCCTGTGAATGGGAGGGTCCCAGAGCTCAGGCTGCAACCCAAGCCTGAAAGTTTTAGTAACCACAAAAAGAGCACCAATGTGCAAACTATCAACTGAACAGCCCCTTAGCCCAAGCCCTATGAGCCTAAGTCAGCTGGCATGGGCCAGTCTTGGGCGTCTAACTGAAGTGTAGACATATCCTAAGAGTCCCAGAAACTTCAACCAAACTTTTGTACTTGTGACCCCTTTCACACAGCAAGCCTCTCAGTGTGACCCTGACCCTCTTTATAAATTAAAAACATTTTTTAATATATTTAAAACTATTATAAATGCTGGAGGCAAAGCAGGGTTTAGGGTGGAAGCTGACAGTTTGCGACCCCCCTGTGTAATAACTTCATGACCCCTGAGGGGTCCTGACCCCCAGTTTGAGAACCCCCATAGGTACTTTAATATCACTTCCCTATTCCAAGTATCCATGTCCCAGTAACTATCAACAACATGTAGCACTGCTTGATGTATACCATTATGTTTAATATATTGTTCCACCTTTACCACTTCCTGTAAATGCCTGTATATTTGTAACAATTATATTTAATTAAGATTACTAACCAAGTAAGCCCTCCTTTTTGGAGATTTATTTCTACCTTCCTGTTTCTCCCTGGTCTAACAGCTAGTATGTCGGACATGTTTTCTTGAAATACCCTAATACTGTAATAAAATAGTAACCACAAAAAGAGCACCAATGTGCAAACTACCAACTGAAATTACCTTTCAGATTATTATTGTTTTAAGAAAATTGCAATTTTTCTGAACTCCAGGAAACAAGGCTGTAGGTATTTCACAGCAGCTTGCCTAAGAGTTTATATCAGGTTAATAATGTCATTAGTGGGAGTTGAGAAATGCCACTACAGCTAAAAGAAAAGTGAGAAACTTCACACTCTGCATGTGAAAGTTTCTCCTTAGGAAATCCCTATGGTTCACTGTTCCTGTCAGGCAAGGCAATGTACCTATAAATTTCACCAAATGGGAAACTCAAAGCATAGTGCTCAAAGTGCATTGCTGCGGTATATCAGCACTTTTTTTCTCTACTCTGTTGAAGCTGACAGACTCCAATCTCTGACGTACCATGCCTGCTCCAAAGACTGGATACCTTGTCAACTTCACTTTGCTTCTCCGCTGATATATGAAGTGAAGCAACGGGGGAATTGTGTGATGTACAGGATTTGCTAGCAAAAGACTGCTCTGTATTTCCTGGCTTCAGTCATGTAATATTGGTGAGGACTGCAAAATCGAATTCCAACATTGCCAATCCCAAACAATCAAAAAATCATGATCCAGGCCACCAAAAACAATTAAATTGGCTTAAAAATCATGAGATTTCATAAATAATATATGTTGGGTTCTTTTATTCGCTGTTTTTGAACCTTTAAGGGGCACATTTGCAAGTTTTTCTCTGCAACTACGTAAGCTAGAACTTCCTTTAAAAAAATGAAAACTGAGTTCTTGTCTACACAAAAAAATTGTACCAAAGTTATACCAGTATAGCTTATTCTTGTACTGGATGGATAATAAGCTATACTAGTAGAAGCACTTTTTACCAGTATAATTGTGCCCATATTAGGCGTTGTACTGATATAACTATATCAATATAAAATTATAGCCCTAATCAAAAAAGTTATATCAATACAAAAACTGTGTGTAGATCCAGCTTCAGATTCTCATGTACTCACAAGATTCTTGGAGCTGGGGCTTTAAGAAAAACACCAAATATCACAAGATTTGCACTAACTACTCTGAAGTGATTTTGCAATGCAGGTGGCACCGACAAAAAAAATCTCTGTACCATAAATATTGCTGTACCTTTGTGATGAAGTGGAATATGACTATCAAATTGTGAAGTCTGTTATGTTGCCCTGGCATGGAAAGGTCTTTGACACCTTGTTGAAGGATCATCACTGATAGCTATCAAGGCTGCAATCTCGGACTATTGACTTTGACTGGCTCTCTGATCTGGCCCACCCCCATGAAACACTGATCTTTCTACATCGAGGTTGCAGGGGGTGCATGACTGGTGGATATGAAATTTCATACTTTGAACGCACCCACAGATCATTGGTTCATACAAGGAGCCAGAGAATGTCACCCCAGTTGGATGAAGGGGTGCATGTGGATAGACTGTGAGACAGAGATCTGCTGCCCCCAGCCAAAAGGCGAGAGGCAGAATCCAGTGGGGAATAGCAGGCTACACTGCCCTGCCCTAGGAGCTGAGTCCCAAACAGAGCTACAGGCCAATCCTTCCTCAGAGAGGCTGAGGGCTACTGCGGCCTGCCCCAGCTCTGAAAATCCTCTTACTGAAGCATGCATGGAGAGATTTCTGTGGGATAAAAGGCCTCCTTTATATAGAATGGATTCCCCCTAGAGGAGATTGAGACTTGGGGGTATTAGGAAACAATTGGGTGGTGCCCCAGAAGGTACTTGTGATTGAATTTGGCACATAATATCCCTTTCTCATCACATGCGGGCACCCAGCACATGAAATGCAGGCTGTTGCAGAATTTTTACTGACCTGAAGTTTTGAGACAATTGCAGTAAAAATTACTGCAAAATGTGATTCCTGCCAGTGGGCAGGAAAAGTCCAAGTTAACTGTAAAGCAGCCATGATGCTGCTACCTATAATAGAGGAACCTTTACAGAGAGCGGCCATAGATAAAGTGCTGTATCAAGGTGACAAGAAAGAAATACATATTGGTGGTGATATACTATGCCACCCACAAACCTCACGTTATAACTCCATCCTCCATAGAAACTGACATGGTTGCTGATGCTCTTCTGACAATTTTCAGCAGGGTGGGCTTCCCCAGCCAGGTCCTCATGGACCATAAAGCCAATTTCATGTCCATGCTTCACCAGGGCTTGTGGGAGTAATGTGGGGCTCGACTTTTCTGGGCCTCTGTATCGCTCATAAACCAATGGGCTGGTGGAAAGGTTTAACGGGACACTTAAAATGATTCTGAAAACTTGTGCAGATCAGCACCCATATGACTGAGATAAGTACTTACCTTATCTGCTGTTTGCCTATAGTGAAGTTCCCCAAGTATTCTCAAGGTTTTTCCCTTTAGAGCTGTTCTCTGGAAGGAGGACCTACTGGAGGGCTGAGTGGCAGGGGAAAATCAGTGGTGGAGTAGATGTTGGCCTTTAGGGAAAGGCTCACAGGGCTCATGTTTTTCCACGAGAAACTAGCCAAGGCCCAGGAGGGACATAAGGTCTGGTATGACCTCGCCACATACGCTCACCCAGTAAAAAACACCGTTTTTCCTAGTGAAAACAAGGCCAGTCATTCACATTTAAAACTCTCCCTCCAGCAGTTATTTCCCTAATCCACATCTCCCCAGTGACATCAATGGAAAGACCAAGAGGTCAGCATCAGCATGGAACTTTCAAATCCTCGTGAGCCAAAACAAAATATTTTCTCATGTTGTTTTTTATACTCAGACTAAGCAGCTTTTGTGGTTATTAAATGCCCCCACTATGCTCTGACATTTAGTCATCCATATAAGCTGTTTATTGCATTTTGCCTACTGTACTCTTCTACCATGACATTATCCCTTAATTTTTCTAATGAATAGCACTTTTACTGTAGTAACCCATGCAGTAAATTATTTATGCTGTGTACAGTTGGTTGTCACAAAACAGACTGAAGAGACAGTGTAGTGAGCAGACCAGGTTATTAAAAAATAGATTGGCAGTTCAGTAACTACCAGCAATTTTCAGTTTAGTTCATACTGTCATTTTTTAGCTTTAAAATGTTGCCAACCGGATTATTTGAAATCACAAGGGACTTGAGGTTACACACTAAAGGATTGAAGTCAGAACTTGTGACTGATGTTCAGCTTTCCTGTTTCATTCTCACCTCTTGCAATCTCCCTTCCTTCCCCTCAGCAATATTGTTTCTCAAAAGAGCACCCACTCCAGATATGCCGCCTTCTGTTTTCAGAGACCTGTGCCCGGGTATCTTGCACTGTGATCTCTAACAGACTCTCAAGTACAGCTCTGGAGTAGTGAATTAAATGTCCTGTCACAGTAGTAATACAATGCAGATAAACCAGAGAGCACCAGCCTTCTGCTCTGCAGTGCTGCAATGAATGGGATCCTTGTGACTTTCAGAGTGCAGTCAGTGCAGCACAACAGAACAGAGGCGCAGTGCCAGGACTGCTGTAGTACCGTTTACATTTTAATTGATCTTTCTCTGTGCAAAGAAACAGCCACAGCCCCCTGTCCTCACTGAAGGAAATGACAGTGAGCTGGGGAAAGTTTTTTCAGTTCAGCTTCCAGCTGAAGTTTAACCTCTGAGAAACTGTAAAAGTTTCTCAGACTGGGTAAGAAATAGCATAGAGAGGGAGAGCAATTACTCCTGACTGCAGCTGCACATTGTTAGCTCCAACCTGGATAGAAGGGGATCCAAGTGTCTCTCTGTGGCAGAGGGAAATAGACTCTGGGATACAGGAGAACCTGTAGGGAAATCCTAGGAACAGCCAATCATGGGATGAAATCTTAGGCTGAAGTGTAATGTTCTGTTGTTGGTATTTAAGTTCCCTGCAAGGCCAAAGCCCAAGGAGAGGGGAATCTGGATTACATAAAGAGTCTGTATCTCCTGTTCAGAGCAGAGCAGGAGTTTCACTTGTTTACAGGGTCATTGCCCCACGTTGTTGCCCCACACTCCGAAACTGGCAGCCTGAGAGTGATGACGTACATAGGGTGGCAATTTTTGGAAGGCTTGGATGTGATTCACTGAAACTTTGACAGGTTTCCTGGATTGGCTTCTTCTGTGCCATCCACTACCACTTACATATCAGCTAAATTATAGAATGTCCCTATTCAGCTTGCAGCTGTGTGTGTTACTGATGTAACTGAAAGGCAAGCCAAAAATGTCAAATGTGTTTCAATTCGGGCTTATGACACTTGGGACATTTTATGTCAGGAACAAGTGGGCATTTGTCTGGAGTCTGCCCACAAAGGCACAACAGTAGAGATGTAGTAATTCTTTATCTGAGCTCCTGGTTTGGAAGCAGAAGGCTTACGTAATCCCCCAGCTGGGATTTTTGTATTCTCATTAAGCCATTTGCTGCACAGACATCTTATTGGAGACAGCCAGCGAAATAAGGGCCCAATAGAAAAAGGATCTCTTTTTATTTGGGAGTGGGTACCATTAAGTGCACAATGTTAAACTGCTCTTGTGTAGCTGAACTGTGTTATTTCCATATATAAAACTATAAAGACAGTTAAGGCTGGAAGGGTATTAAAAGTTACTCCAGCTATCACCCAGACATCTGCAAACCTCCCTATCGCACAATTCTATAAACATCCTCAGGACCTCCACCACAGAAAGCCTGAGTTCACTTTTTATTCTTACTAGCCCAGGGCAAGGAGGGAAAAAGAAGGGGAAGATATCACCCCATCTTCCCTCCCTCTGAACAGCATGGAGATGAATACAGAGAGGCACCTTGAGGCTTGGCAGGCCGTAGTTCAACCCCCAGGAGCATGTTTAGTAACTGTCCTGCTGATCAATTCTTCATGTTGCAGTGTGTGTCAGGAGTTCTCCCCAACCCACCAACAACCTACTCGATTTTAGAGCGGAGCAAACAGGTTTCTTCTGTTAAGTTCCCCCACCCTCTCAAGCTGCTAGATTGTTGCTACAGATAGAAAGGGAGCACAGGTGGATCTTCCAGCCTACTGTCTTTCTCATCCTTAGAGAGTTTGTCCCTTCCCTGCCACATAGCTTTTTCTAAGGGAAAGCAGAGGTGTTTCTCACACCCCTCTCTCTTCTTAGCCTGAAGGAGGAGGGTCCCTCTGTCCCACCTCCAGCTGCCACATATTCTTTGCGAGCAGTTATTGCAGCTGCCCCATCCCTGTCATGATGTAAGACTCTACGTGGGAAAGCCTTTTACCAATAGTCAGAATTAAAAAGGAGAGAGTCATCTATGAGTCCGAAGTGTCTAAAAATTAATAGCAAAATTATTATTTAAAGAAGAGTCTAAGATTGGTCATTGCTCATCTGGTTCCTGATTTTTATCCAGTGACATTTTGGGGCAGAACCACACTTGAATGTCTGCCATCAGTTCCCTAATGCCATGTAATAACTGACCTTTCATTATCACCCAACCAATTTCCACTGCCTGTTTGACCCTAACTTTGCCCCTTTGGTTGGTTGGCTAATTGGACTATGATGTTGGTAATGCAGGTGTTGCTTCTACTATGCATATTGTAGGTTTTAAGAATAGTGGGGTCTCAGGACTTGTAACAGGACTCCACTCTTCTGACCCAACACAAACCGGCTGGATGCTTCCAAGTATATAAACACCAGTACACTATTTAGTGGTTCACCTCCACCAGCTCCCCTGTACAGCCTTGTTCAGCAATGTACAATTGGAAGTAAACTTCCCCCTTAGCTCACCCTGCAGTGAGGGAGAGGGAAAGAGCTCTTGATTCTGGATCCCCTGGCCCCTGCCAGCCTCCCCACTTGCATTTCCTTCCATCCTTTAACTCAGAGTTTGCCCGCTCCTGCTTTAACTGTTCCCAGTTGATAGGTAGATTGCTCTCATCAGCTTGTCAGCCACCTGCCTAATTAAGTCATTGAGCATCCATCCCTCAATTAAATCTACTCCATGGGGGAAACAGCTAGTACAGGGGCGGGCAAACTTTTTGGCTTGAGGGCCGCATCGGGTTTCCAAAATTGTATGGAGGGCCGGTTAGGGGAGGCTGTGACTCCCCAAACAGCCAGGCGTGGCCCAGCCCCCGCCCCCTATCTGACTCCCCCTGCTTCTCGCTCCCTGATGGCCCCCCCAGGACTCCTGCCCCATCCATCCCTCCCTCCCTGTCCCCTGACCACCCCCGGACTCCCTGCCCCTGACTGCCCCCCGCCACCCCATCCAACCTCTTCTCATTCCTGATTGCTCCCCGGGGACCCCTGCCCCATCCAACCCCTCCTCTCCTTCCTGATTGCCCCCCCAGGGACCCCTGCCCCATCCAACCCACCTCTCATTCCTGACTGCCCCCCGATACCTCTGCCTCATCCAACCACCCCTTCTCCCTGACTACCCCCGGACCCACAACCCCTGACTTCTCCCCACCGCCCCATTCAACCCCCCCTCTCCTTCCTGACTACCCCCCAGGATCCCTGCCCCCATTCAACCCCCCTGTTCCCCGCCCTCTGACTGCCCTGACCCCTATCCACACCCCTGCCTCCAACCACCACCCCGAACTCCTCTGCCCTCTATCCAACCCCTCCCTCCCCACTCCCAGCCCCCTTACTGAGCTGCTTGGTGCACCGGTGTCTGGTGGCACTACAGCCGCGCCTCCCAGAGCACCAGGACAGGCCGCCATGCCACCCGGCTGGAGCCAGCCACGCCACCGCGCAGCACCGGGTCAGGCTGCGGCTCTGCAGCGGCGCTGCCCGGAAAGAGCTCGCAGCCCTGCCGCCCAGAAGACTCACCGGCGGCGGAGCCAACTGAGGCTGCGGGGGAGGGGGAACAGCAGGGGAGAGGCCGGGGGCTAGCCTCTCGGGCAGGAGCTCAGGGGCCGGGCAGGAGGGTCCCGCAGGCCGGATGTGGCCCTCGGGCTGTAGTTTGCCCACCACTGAGCTAGTACCTTAGTGACCAGAGTAATGGGTCAGTTCAAGGTTCCTAGCACTCTGTCACAGGGCTCAACAATGGTTCAGACGCAGTACCAATTCATTTCAGTGCTTACCTTTCTCAAAATTAATTCAGACTGGAAATCAGCCAGACCTCAATAATTAACAGACACTAGCTAATAACATCAAAAGGTAAAGGCTAGGTGGTTCTAATTGCATGTCAAAGGCTGAAGAAGCAAATCTATTAGAAGTCAAGAAGATTGAAAGCAAAGATATGAATCAGCTATCTTATTCTATAAATCAAATGGGAAATGTTCTTTGTCTAACTCATTAATAGCAACAGGAAGTTTCTTCAAAGCAACAGTGGGACCATAAACCCAGTGAAAATATCAGACTTCCTGACCTATGGGGAGTTTGTGAGAAACTAAGTATTTACAATTCTGGATCAAACATACCTTGAGCCTTAGAGGAACACTGTCATCAACTCAAAAGCTTTCAATTTTCAGGTAGTTATCAGGTAGTAAATCTGCCCATAATTTCTGTCATGTTACAATAACATTTTCCTAACCATTTTTTTGCCCTACAAGCTCTCCTCCCCACAAAAACAAAAGGGGAAATTGACTTATTGACTGTGTAGGGGAAACAGTGAAACTGACTGTTGGCAAAGTGCTGCCAAATGCACAAACTAAACAAACAAAAGAGGTAATTATTTTTCATAACTCTCTTTCAGCCGTAGCAATCTTAGGTGTTGTTTGTAAGAGCAATGCGGAAACATTTCCAAACAAGGTGAGATTTTAAGTAGACATTGTCCCATTAAAAATGAGCATTCAAACACAGAATTTCAGAAAGCCCTTGGAGGACTAAGGAAGCTGTCGCTCTCAGACATTTACTTTATTTTTCTCCCACACTGTCTCTACAAAACCAACTCTACCCAGCACCTGGCCATACACATGGGTGATCAATATAAACACTCCTATAGGATGGGAGCAGGACTCCAGACCTGCAATACGCTAAGATCCCGATCTCACAAATGACTTGCACTGTCAATGACCTCAAGGCGCTCTTTTTGCAACCAGGAGGAGGAGAAGGCAGTGGGCCACTAAGCTGACTGTGCACCACGTACGATTGCCCATACACAAAGCTGGCATTATGGTTGCTTTGTGCCAACGGAGCAGCACAAAGTATTCATAGCAGGTACAAGGAACCAGGTTTACTCTTTAATATTGTTAGCCAATATGCTAAGTTACTCAGAATGTTTTGCATTCATGCTAAGCTGTATAACAATGAACTGTATTTCCCACATGCTCTGTACTCTCGCCAAGCTTCATTGTGAAAACTTACTAGCCAGTAAACTGTACGTAACCTCTGTTGTTTGTGTATGCAGAACCTGTCAGAAGCAATGCCAAATATAAATGGTGTGTTAGGCACAATTGGTTAAGGGATAATTGGTACAATTAGTAGAGTTGTCTTTCAAAATATGCAGAAAACTAGATAAGAAAAGCAATGACAGGCTTGTGATAATATAGTAAAATCTGTGAAATCTTCTCTCTGTGGTAAACAAGTGTGGTATAAATATGGGAAAAATTTAGTTCAAGATTTTGGAACACAGTGAAAATGTGAACAGCAAGCCTGTTCTCCAGATTGGGTAAAGTATTAACCCTTTCTGTATTGTCCCGATTTATCTATGCTTAATAAACTGATTGAGCTGAGTTATCTGATATCTTATCAATCCAGAATTGAGAGCACTGGTATCAACAACATCCATAACAATATCCATTCTAGTACATTTAAGAATCTAGGGAATGTCCAAATATGTGACTACATTTGAGTTCCTGAATTTCACTTTGTATTTTCACTTGTAGATGTTTGAATTTAATTTTGAGATAGGCTCTCTGAAAATAAATTCTATTATATACTATATGAGAATCCTCATCTAATTCCTATATAAAAGGACTGTTCATCAACCAAGGCATATCATCAAATTAATCTACCTTGTCCACATGGGCAAGAATGCAGAAGAGCATGTGGTGCAACACTGAGTTTGAAGTCTCAGAGCATCTTATTTAATGGTAAGAAACTTTGCTTTGTAGGGGCAAGTGAAGAGTGACTGGGAAATCCCGACTGAGCCACAATGGTGCTAGCTCAGGAAAAGGCACATACCATCATAAGAGATTGTATCGGAGATCCCTCGTCACTGAAGACACTACTGCTCAATTACTGGCCATGGTGTCCATTATGAATGCTTATCTGCAGCTCAGGAAGTGAAGGACATCTCATGTTAAATCTTGGGTGGTACAGCCAGCAATAACAATGGATAATAGTTCTGCTGAAGAATATTAACTACACGCATCTACAGATTTTCTGACCATACAATTAGGACGGATGTTCTAGAGTGGACTTCCTATCCCTTTCCCCTCAAAGATGAGTTCCAGTTCCATTGATAAGGTTCTTTCCCTGTATGATGGGGTGTGGGGACTGCATCAAGTGCGGGGTGAGTGCACCCCGTCCTTCAAGCTGCCCTCTGTCTCCAGGCAGTGAGGCCTAAGGGCTAACGTCACCAAGTGACCCTTTTCTGCAGGGCTGTGAAGCCTAGTGCCCAGAGTCCACAAGGCTACTCTGGTTTGCTGGGCAGCAAGGCCTAGTGGCCAGAATAAATAGAGATACCCTGATTTACAGGGTGGCGTGGCCTGATGGCCTGAAAAGGTGTGGGCCACCACCCTGGGGTGGGATGGAGAGGAGGCTTGGTAGCTGGAGTAGGGGGACCTGGGCCCTCCCTACTACACAGGTCCCAGCCCAAGGCCCTGGTGGCAGCAAGTGATTTCTCCACTGAGTCAGAGGGGATCCAACCATAAAACACTAACTATGCTTGGGACTATAGCTAGTCCCTCCCCTGGGCTATTTCTTAACGTGACTCCTGCATCCATGGTCTGGGTGACTTCGGGTTTCCCAGGTTTCTCTCCCTGGGCTGGTCCCGGTGGCTCTGAAGTCCCTGGGGTGTCCACAGGTATCAGGGCATCTGCCGGGGCCTCAGCGCCTCTGGCTACGGCTTTCGGGGGCTGCCACTGCTCCAAGGCAGGAGCCTGCAATGGACATCCTTCCTCTCCAGTAGTCAGCTCAGCGTGAGCTGGACTGCTCCTTTTAGTGACTTGTACTGCACTTGGTGCATGCCCAGTAGGGACATGGGGGCATGGCTTCCTCAGCCAGAAATGAGGAGCTAACCCTTTCTCTTCCAGTTTGGAGTGAGTGCACTCGTCACACCCTGGATGGCAATGTGTTCCAGTGGATAGGAACTCAGTTGAGTTGGACTCAGAAGAGCTGGTTCTGCATTGGCTCTGCACTGACCTGCTGGGTGACTTTGAGCAAATTGCTTCACCTCTCTGTGCCTCAGTTTCTCCATATTTAAAATGGGAACAACCATACTTATCTCCTTTGTGCAGATCTTAGATCTAGGGATAAAAAGCACTACATAAGACCTAGGTATATATATTTTTCTGCCTTTTGAGGTATTAAGTGGTCACAAGATGTTTCCTTGTACACAGGGATACTTACCCGTTCTTGTCTACATCCTGGGCAGTTGTGTCTATTCCAGAACGACCTCTAGCATTCTGGCACATCTGATTTACTTTCTTTCATATCTCAATGAGACTTTGCCATAAGCATAAGGTTTATATTATGAAATGATCTTGCTATGAATTGAGAGGGAAAACTCCTAGTATCATTGATTCAGCAAGCTTAGAATAGTATGTTATGCAGACACTGCTTAGCCTAAGGAAAGGGATTAAAAGACTCTGAGATGATTTACTCAAACAATAAAAGACATTGAGATGTTCGTAGTCCTAGTGGCAAGTCTGAATACACATAAATTGCCCTCCCAGAGCAGAAATCAGACAATGAGTCACAGATACTCATTGTTGCTTGAGGATATTTTCTTTTTCTAACACCTTTGACTTCCCAACCTCCATCCTTCAGAATCTGCCTCCCTCTATGAGACATATCAAGTAATAAAAATGTATAGTTTTGTGTCTGAAATTAAGTATATACCAATCGTTAGAAACTTGTCTTGATTTTGTGGCCAGGGTATCTAGAGTGGCTACTGATAATCATAAGATGTAGGAACACATTTAACGTATTCCTATTGCCCTTTTCTTAGCTGTCATTGATACATGCTTTTATAAAAGTTCAGCTACTCAGTATCAGTTACGGTAACTGAATGAGAAACTGAACTCTGCTCTGCTGACTGTATAAAGACTGCGCTACATACAGATTTTGTTACCAATATATCTATTACAGTTAGGGGTGCCAAACTGAAATAATTATATTGGCACAATCCTTAGTGAGGATGCAGTTATACCAGTATAAAGGTGCCTTGTATTTATATAGCTTGTTCCCCTTTCCATACCAGACTAGCTATACTAGTCTAAGCAGTTATACCAGTAAAATTATGCTCAGATAAGGGGATGGTACTGTGTTAACGATATTGGTATAAAGTGCTACAACAATTCTATTCAGACAAAACCTAAAAGGTGTGCAAAACTACTGCTTTCAAGGATCTATATCATGTACTTCATAGTAGTATTAGTCTGAAAAAAATCATGCGTGTTAATGGGTCACATGTCTATTCTATATAAGGTACTGTAAAGAGAAAGGTTTCAGAGTAGCAGCCGTGTTAGTCTGTATCCTCAAAAAGAACAGGAGTACTTGTGGCACCTTAGAGACTAACAAATTTATTAGAGCATAAGCTTTTGTGGGCTACAACCCACTTCTATGCTATATGCATCCGAAGAAGTGGGTTGTAGCCCACAAAAGCTTATGCTCTAATAAATTTGTTAGTCTCTAAGTTGCCACAAGTACTCCTGTTCTTTTTGTAAAGAGAAAGTCCTTAATAAATTCCTATTGCTGAGCTATCTTGCAGCAAGTCAAGATACACTCAGCACACAGAAGCAGAAGCTTTTCCCATGGTCTGCACATCACTGGTAATTCATCTGCATCTTTAACCAGTACCATCAAGTTATCCAATTCCCCTCACGTTTATAGCTTTGGAGATTTTGTAAATTCACCCTACTTAATCCTATTGCTGCTCTATAATAAAGTGGGGTTTAATGCCTCCTTTCTGTGAAACTTTGACTTTAAATTAAGTTGAACTGGCAGTTAAGAACTGATACCTAAAGCTCTTTGCTATCAACATTTCAACACTCACCTTTAGGAATATTCTCCTGGCAATAACATTAGCTTACTTGATCCCTAGGCTGGTCTGACTTTCTTCTGTTTTCATCATCAGCCTCCATCTGCAATATCTTCTTGATTTTATTTAACTTCTCTTGCTAGACTGGGATTTACTACATACTTTCAGCTTTGCCAATCGTTACATAAATACTGTATCATCAAAATAGCTAATGGCTTAGCAGTAGCAAAATGATGGTGGGCAAAGCAGGAGAAAGTCCAGAGTATGAATTCCCTTCTGTGTATGGCCTGGAATCTGTTGGAGCAAAGATAAGCTTTTACATGCATGAACAGTTGTAGGGCTTGACCATTTCATTTTTAGGCACATATTTAAGTATTTACATCCTCTTTCCATTTTAAGAGACAATATGTTCTTTAAAAAAAAAAATGTGACTGTAGCTACTCCCAAGAGACCTGCACATTCACAGATCAGCGATCACACCCTTATTCCCCAATTGCTGCACTGGGAATGTGGTATGCCTGAGAATGACAGCAGACTTCCCGGTGCCATATCATCCTTCTCGGAAGAACCACCATTCAGAAGTAGCGTGTGCAGAAAAGATGCTGAGGAAGATTTTACAAAACACCTACCTGACAAGCACATCAGCCACTGCTGCTGTGCTTGGCAATGCCTGAATCCTGGCAAGGGAACTGTGAGAGCTCTGTTAGAATGGTGTGAAAAGATGTGAGTCATAATGCATCTCTTGCACATAGATGTGCTTCATTACCATCAAAAGCGCCAGCCCTTCAACAATTTACACTCCCAGAGAATCTAATGCAAGCATCCCATCTAGTGGCCCACTACGGTAATACTGCAGTCTCCAAGTGTATTGAATATTTTCTTGTACAGCTAATGGGTCCGATTTTCAGCTAGTGTGAAGCGGTATAGCTTCACTGAAATACATTGATTTCCCTCAGTTGATATAATTGGAGCTATGCCAATAAACACCAGCTGAGAATCTGGCCCTCTGTATGATCACTGAGCAGGAGAATACAGGTAAAAATGCAGGGCTGACTTCTGTCTTATCTGTAACGAAATGCAATACTAAGAGATATTCCCAACTATTTCCCAATAATTTGCACACTCCTAATGGAGCACTGGACAAACGAGTATCCATCTTAGCTGGTGCAGAATTCAATGCCAGCCTCTAACGCCTGCTGAGCGTGAAACAATCAAGATGCTTGTCATCTAAAACTCAGGAATTATAATGGTAACATTGACAAACCATTACTGAAGGCACCAGGAGTGGCTGCACCAATCAACAAAGGAAATTGTTCCTCAGTGCTAAATCCTCTGTTACTGGGTTGAAAATATGACAGCCATTGCTAGTGAAGCAACTTACTTAAAGAAAATGAACAGCATCCTTTGGCGGCGTCTGACAAAGTGGGTATTCACCCACAAAAGCTCATGCTCCAATACATCTGTTAGTCTTAAAGGTGCCACAGGACTCTCTGTTGCTTTTTACAGATCCAGACTAACACAGCTACCCCCTGATCCTTTGGTGGGGCGGATAATAGCTGCATTAACTTCGATGCAAGTATGGTCTTCATGGCAGCAATCTTTTTTGTCAGGGCCAGATTACGCCAATCCAAGCCCTAGGCACACCACAGCACAGGGTCATCCCATGGCTCCACCTCCATCACCCTGCCCCTGAGCTGTCACCCTGTTCCACTGGGAGTGGTAGTAGCATGGGGCTCTAATCTCTGCCAGAGGAACCATAGCGAAGACATCTTTTGCTTGAGTGCAACAGGTGTAGCAAAAGGGTCCTTCTCACTGCTCATCCCCTGTGGAGGAGCAGGAATTGCAGCAGAGGGAGGGCACACTTAACCCAGCAATTAGGGTAAATCTGCCTGGGTGGGTGGGCCTGGCTTGCTTCACTCTTCTTCTGCCACACACTAGAGTCCTCTGCTGCGCTGCTCTAGTAGAGCTCCCGAGAGCAGATGGAGTTATCACATCTCCCTGAGATCATAGATAATTATTCAAATCTCTCTGAGCTCTTGTTTCAGGTTGTCTGCAGACTCAAGTAGGCATCACTGCACTGGTTACACTTAGGTAATATTTTCAAGCTTTTCTTTACAACGATGAAGGCTAGAAACTTACAGTGTTTTAAAGTGAAAGCTGGTATGGTATGACTCCAAGAGCTGTGGCCCTAGGCTTAAACCTCTAGTGTCTATACCAGGGGTGGCCAACCTGAGCATGAGAAGGAGCCAGAATTTACCAATGTACATTGCCAAAGAGCCACAGTAATAAGTCAGCAGCCCGCCCATCAGCTCTTCCCCCCCCCTTCCACTCCCAGTGCCTCCCGCCCACTGGCAGTCCTGCCGATCAGCGCCTCCCCCTCCCTCCCCGCACCTCCTGATCAGCTGTTTTGTGGCATGCAGGAGGCTCGGGAGAGGGGGGGGGGCAAGGGCATGGCAGGCTTGGGAGGGGGCGGGAAGGGGTGGAGTGGGGGCAGGGGTTGAGCAGTGAGCACCCACTGGCCCATTGGAAAGTTGGCACCTGTAGCTCCAGCCTCGGCGTCGGTGCCTATACAAGAAGCTGCATATTAACTTCTGAAGAACTACAGGTTGGCCACCCTGGTCTATACTTTAATGTAGTTTTGCTTTCGCTTATTCATGGGCTTGATACATTCTTATATTAAAGGGACCACACACATCTGCCAATAAACATTCCCAGTGCTTCAACATGCCACTTAGAACAAAATACTCTGGGAACAGGTTAGTGCTTTCTGTTATGAAGTGAAGAAATCTGACAAGAAGCAGTCACTGCAGGAAGGTAAAGATACAAACAGAAAAATAAGTAGTCACTACAACCCATAGGCCTCATGTCTTCTGGATTCAGTTCTTACCATCTCCAATTTATTTTATATTTTGAGATTAGTCATCCATGTATATTCAAATCCTTAAACATACCTTTTTGTTTTTCACTTATGCTGATTACACTCACTTGTTTTGAAATTGATATCCTGGGAAATTTGCACTGCAGATAATTGTGGCCAAGGGGATTTAATATCATGTGTACTACAACAGAATTCCTTGCTTCTTAAAACAATTAATCCAGCAGCCAAGAAGTTTATTATCCTATTGTGCATGAGATTTCTGATTTTTTCCTTTTCCCTTTTGGAAGAAATTGGACATATTTTTGCTTGGCCCATTACAATTCATAAACTCCCTGCTCCCCATTCTTCCAAATATGAACTGGACTGGAGTGGTTTCTAACCTTTGCTTTGTGAATTTTCCATAGGGAAATGGAAACCATTTACCTATTCTTCATCACGCTGTGCAGTGCAATGGGGAGGTCAAACAGGGCGCTACATGTTTATCTAGCACATGGAATATGAAAAGATGGGTCATGTTCAGTTTTAAACATCAACTTTTCTTAACATAAAAGGAATTATAAATATTCTCTGCTTTTAAAGGTACACATGCCATATGCTTATCTATACTGCACACTACGCATATGCTGTCTTGTCTCTTCATGAGTAACTTGTACCTGTAGCTTCTCAGGAAATGAAGAACTCCTTTACAATCAGATTAGGTTTTAAATGATAAAATTTCGTTTACACCAGATGACAATGAAAACTCTGAAGTTAGCTAGCAGGATTTTGTCTATGCAAAGTTATTCAAGGATTACAACAAAAGTTATCATTAAGTTAAGGAAGCATCCATCTTTCCTTCACAGCAGTCTTGTGTTCAAACTGGACGTAGGTGAGGAAATACGTTGGTGCCTTATCTAGAGCTGTGCATAATATTTTGTTGATAAATTCTAACATGGGCAAGTTCCCTTATGAAATTCTATTCTGTTTTGCCATATAGGAAAAAAAAAAGCAAATTGTGGCACGGTAACTGCTTTGCACTTAGAGAATGCAAAATGTGATGATGGAGAACTGAAGACCAAAGAAAAAATCCATTGGCTGACATACTCTGATGAACTAAGCATTATCCATGTGATCAGCTGTGCTTATTCTTCACGAGGAGAACTTGGAGACAGGGGGAAGGAGCTCTGCCAGGTATCTGAGGGGAACAGCACAGCTAAATCTACTTCCATTTTGTTGTAGCTGTAAAGAGAAAATAATGAGCCCTTTCAGATTTTATTATTATTGGAGGCGGTGGAGAGTGGGGACTTGGGGAGTGCAAGGATGTGGTAGTGAACTTCAAGCCCAGGAAGCAAATGATGTAAAAAAAATCAAATTTTAAATTGTATAAACATCAAATAACAGAAGCAAAACAAAAGGAGACCATTCATATCCAAGGGAAACAGAACACTAGGCTTCAGCTATGGAAAATCCTGGGCTGTCTGGCATTCACAGAGCTGGTAACATAGGCCCCAGTCCAGCAAAGCACTCAAACAAGTGCTTAACTTTAAGCATATGAATAATAACCATCCCTATTCAGCAACGCCTGTCTTTAATTTTGAGCCCTTCCTTAAGAGTCAGGACCCTGGACAAAGGTAGGCAAGACTAGTTACAGGAGGTTGGGAGCCAGGAACTGAAGCTAGGGTTAGAGTTGGTGTCTGACTCAAGACTTAGCCTGAGGGACAAAGCCAGAGTCAAAACCAGAGACAGAGTCAGGAATCGGGCCAAGGGTCAATACCAGGAGTTAAGATTCTGGAGGTCCATCAGCATTCAGGATCCAAGTCAGAGCTGAGGTCAATACCAGGAGTTCAGAAGCAGAGTGGTCATGGCAGCTAGCTAGTCCAGGCAACAATGTGGATTCCACTTCCTGGTAAGCCCCATGGGCTTATATGGGATCAAGGAGCTAATTAGAGATCACTAAAACCACTGTCAGATCACTTGAGGTGGAACTTCCAATGGCATGCAATCCCTGAAAATTGTGGGTTGCAGGCAGCGGCTACATTACAGCTGCCACCAGGTGGCAGTGTGAGGCTGTGGGTTGCCTAGTAGTGCTCCAGGCCTGGGTTCAAGTTCAACTGGTTCTTACAGCACCCCTATCTGGGTGGGCTGCATGGAAGGCTGCCATGAGGTCAGGTGTGTGGATGTGGGACATCAACTCCCAGGATCACTGCTTGGGGCCATACGTTTCCCAATCAATGAGATACCAGAGAGAGCCACATTTCATTTTAGAATCCAGTATTTCATGAACCACATATTTGTTGTGACTCTGGGCCTCAACTTGGGGGAAGGTGGTTGTGTTCAGTGTTCAAAGGGGTTGTTGATGTATGGCTATTGGGTGTAGTCTGAAAGATCTAGGTAATTGGAGCCAAACAGCCATGAGGTTGATCACTTGGCTGATATGGGCTGAGATAAGGTTGGTCCAGTTGGGCCAGTCGGGTATGAGCAAAAGTACTGGTGGTCCAATTTGCAATAGGGCTGGTCCATGCGGAGGAGTTGTGCTGAGAACTACACATTCTGTCCCACAGCAAACACCGGGCTTCTCAAACAGCGACAGTCAGTGTGTCATTGTAGTCCTTTGCAATCTCAAGATGTATTTTAAGCTCCTCCTGGACCTTGTGCATCTGCCAGACCCATCTGGTGGCCGCAGAGTTCGTAGAGGTAGTACGTACGGCTGGATAGAGACAGGGATGGAACCAAAGTTCATAGCACTGGGATGCCCAAGGCTTGTGCCATATTGGCATCTATAAAATTGTCTGCAGCACCAGAGTCCAGGAATGTCCTCTGCTGGACTTTATTGAGGCTTCCCTGTGACATTCAGCCAAACCTGGACTTGCAAGTGGAGTGAGGGCTCATGCCTTGGACGTGCTTCAGTAAGAAGTGGTGGACAGCCTGTGGGATGGAAACTGCAGAGCCTCTCAGGCCAGTTCCCACCCGCCAACGCGCCTGGGCTTGGTCATTTCCTGATTTTTTCTGTGTAAGATCCCATGACGGGGAGCCGGTCAGAGGATGGTCGCATTTTCCTCTACAGTAGAAACACAAGCCATGGTATGGGAAGCACTCCCTCTCCTCGGAGGTCATGTGACAATGGGCGCCATCGATTTGCATGGGTTCTAGGACTGGGCTGAAGACGGGCACTTGGGAACATCAGCTAGGTGGCAAAGGAGCTTCCCTCCTTTCTTCACTTAGGTCACGCAGTGTGTTGTCTATGCGTATGGTGATATCGAGGTTGGGGAGGTTTCCACATGAGTTGCTCATCTTTGATCACTCACATCATCCCCACCAGAATAGGTAGGCCACTTCATTCCACTCTGTATCAGATACAGAGTAGCCTGAAGTGGGTGGCATAGGAAGTGGCTGGTCCCTGCCCTTGTTGAGCTGCTTTGGCAGAGCAAGTATGGTGGGGTCATCGAAAATATAGGAAAAGGCCTGGAGGAAAGCATCACAGTTTGACAGTATCAACTTCTATTGTTTGAGTAGGGGCAAAATCCAATCCAGCACTTCTCCCATCAGAAGACTAATTATGAGTCCTACCTTTGCCTGGTCACTGGGGTAGAACCAGGACAGAGCAGGAACAGCATGTAACACTAGTTGAGGAAATCCTTACATTTTTGGCAGTCTCTGTTGAAATACTCCAGGAGGGGAACTATAGGCCCAGGTGCACAGTCACATTGCATCTGGAGTGTTGTTTTCTCGTCCTGCACCTGTCTGTTTTTTGGTGGCATACTGTGCCAGTTAGGCCCACAACACTGTGTTTTCTTTGTGTAGCCATGGGATCTGCACCTGCAGGGCCTGGTTCTCAGATGAGACCTGCATCACTTGTGTTCACAACATGAGAAGTTCTTCCTGGAGGCTGTTACTCCATTTAGGTGCGTCTGGTGCCCTTTGGACATGCCGAGAAGATGGCGCCCTGCCTCCATGTCCCCACAGGGCCAGATTTCTCCACGGCTTATGGAGTGGTCCAGACAAACTTTCAGGATTCTGGACAGAAGTAGTGGCAGGAGCTTGGGAGCAAGGAACCAAAGCCAGGGGTCAGAGCTGATGTCGAGTCAAGAATCAACATGAAGGTCAAAGCCAGAGTCTGAGTGAGTCAGAAGTCAAGCCAAGGATCAGAGCCGGAGTCAGAAATCGGACTGAGGGTCAATACCAGGTCTCAGAGTCAGTGCTGGAGTTCTGGGGTTCAACTGGGAGTCAGGATCTAAGTCGGAAGCTGAGGTCAATATCGAGAGTTGAGAGGCAGAGAAGCAAGGTGATCATGGCATCTAGCAAGGGATCCACATCGTTGCCTGGACATTTCCTGGTATGCACCATGGCCTTATATAAGATCAAGGAGCCAATCTGGGATTGCTAAAACAACAGTCAGTTGGATCACTCAAGGCAGAGCTTCCTTTTCTGCCAGTAAACATTTTGGTGGATATTTTCAAAACCAACTCAAAGATTTAGCCACACAGATCGAGTTAATTTCAATCGTAGTGGTATGGCTGAATCCCCTGAAAATCTCAATCTCTGGCTATTTGTTTTTTCTCTGATTTTCCCATTCCTTTAGCCTTCTGCCACAGATTTATCAGATTTCACCATTCCCTTACAGATGAACTGCTACTGATATGTCATAATATATTCACTTAAAGTAACTGGGTACATGCTAAAGAAACAAGAAAAAAAGATGACATTCACCCCAGTAAGAACCCTGGGAACATCTGTGCCTGATGGATATACTGAGCTCAGTATGGGGGTAGGGATAGTATGGGAGTTTGGATGGAGTTTATTGAGGCTTCCCTGCGACATTCAGACAAACCTGGACTTGCAAGTGGAGTGAAGGCTCGTGCCTTGGACATGCTTCAGTAAGAAGTGGTGGGCAGCCAGTGGGCTGGAAACTGCAGGGCCTCTCAGGTCATTTCCCTCCCGCTACCGCACCTGGGCTTGGTCATTTCCTGATTTTTTCAGTGTAAGATCCCATAAGGGGGAGCCAGTCAGAGGATAAGCTCAGTGTTGGGGTAAGGATAGCTCAGTGGTTTGAGCATGGGCCTGCTAAACCCAGGGTTAGGAGTTCAATCCTTGAGGGGGCCACTTAGGGATCCGGAGCAAAAATCTGTCAGGGACAGTACTTGGTCCTGCTGTGAAGGCAGAGGACTGGACTCAACTCAGTGACCTTTCAAGGTTCCTTCCAGCTCGATGAGGTAGGTATATTTCCATATAATATAATAGCCAAAGGTGACAGTAATCTGTCTAGGAAGTGCTAAAGAAAAAGGAGACAGCATGCAGAGCTTTTTAGATTTTGCCTGATTCTGTACTGTCCTATTTCCTTGATAAACTATTCACCTTAATGAATGAGAATTAAGCAGGTTTAAGAGGAGTGATACTGGTTATTGTCCTCATGAGATTGATATTTGGCTGTTCTGAGGCCCTTGAATTTTCCAGATTTCAAAGGCTGAAGGCATCAGATGTTACCTCCAGCCTTTTTCTATATTAGTTCTAGCCACCTAAACAGATTAAGTAAGACTTCTCCAGAAAGCACTGCATGAAAATCACCATGCATCTCTGAAACTGCAGGGATGCCATTACTTGCCAATCTCAAGAATGTTTCTTTTTTTCAGAATGTTAAATGAATTATTCTTCATGGAAGATGCAACAGTCAGCCCTGAAGCTATAAACCACTTTACCCATGGAACATAAACAGCACAGACAGCATCACTGAAAGCTTCCTCACACCCCTCTGTAATATCCTTGTACCCATGTCTGGAGGGACCACTTCTAAGATGAAAGAATAATTCAGTCTCCTTGTCCATTCAGTTTTTAGCTTCTTAGTTCAGATTGTTAATAGAGACACCCGTTTATGCCAAATGCAGGGTGGTGGTGTTTGTGGAAGGCACACTTTTCTTTTACAGACAAGACTGGGAATTCCAACTTATACGTTGTCCCACAGTCCTCAGATGGTAATGACTTCCAGTCACGAGCAACGTGGGCCAAATTCAAACCACTAACCTAGAGGTGAAAGGCTCCATTTGGGTGTTCCCCATGGTTTGGTTTCATAGACAGCCCAAAGCAAAACTTTAAGTGACTAACAGATACTGACGCTAATGGCTGGTAAGTAAGCTAAGCAACTCTGCCAAAAAGAAAGACAAGCGCATGGTAGAGAGCTGTTGGCAGTACAGCAAGCAGAGATTGCACAGATTTAGCATCCATTGACAAATGGAACTACCGTACTGAAATGTCATATTGGTCCAGAACCCCTTTTTGTTTCCTATAGTTTCATTTTTGCTTGTCTTCTTAGAATCTCAAGAAACAACAACATTTCTTAATGATTGTAAAGATGAGTGTTCCTCAGAACAGTGATGTCAGGAGGAGGAGCACAAGAAAATCTATGCTGGAACTAACACAACAAGAAGGAGATTGTTACAGCAGTTATTTACTGTGGTAGTTTTTGCAGCTTTATTGCAACATATCACTATACAGGGCCGGCTCCAGGTACCAGCCAACCAAGCACATGCTTGGGGCGGCACCTTAGAAGGGGCGGCCAATGTTGGGGTGGCGGGGGGCGCTCGCGGTGTTTTTGTTTTGGTTTTCTTTTGTTCGGCGGGGCAGCGCTCGAGGGGTTTTGGGGTTATTTTTTGGTTTCGGCCAGGCAGCGCGGGGGCTGTTTCGGCAGCGTGGCGCGGCGCTGGGGGCGGCGCAGGGGTTTGGGCAACCCAGCGCAGCGCTCGGGGGTTTGGGCAGCCCAGCCCGGCCTGGCACTGGGGGGGCGGGGGTTTGGCTGGCCCCGGGGGGGCGGGGGTTTGAGCCGCCCGGCGTGGCGCTCGGGGGGGGTGTGTTCGGTGGCGCGGCACTGGGGGAGGGGGGGCTGTCACAATTGCTTTAGCTTACCCAAAACTTAAAATACCCAAATAGGACCAACTTGCAGGGGTGGTGCCTGACAGATAGGGGTTAGGGCTCTTCTTTCAAGCAGGTAAAACCAATAAAAGATAGTATCGGTAGGAGGTTGAAATGGGAGGGGCAGGCAAGTGCCCTAAATAAATGTATTACTTATGTGGTGGTAACATCCTAATTGTGTTAAGCACTTTCCAAACAGAGGAAGACAGTCCTTGCCCTAAAGAGTGCGTACACTAAAGACTGGTATACAGTAGAGCTGCAAGGTGCAATTGTCCCAAGTACAATCCTGTCCAAGACCCTAGGTACATAATTGGGGAGACTAGCCCCTCCCATCGCTTGGGCTGCCCCAGCCATACTGCTATTTTAGCACACTAGCTTGATCAGAGCTAGCCTGGGTAAGTCTACGGAAGCTGGAAATTACAACTTTCAGCTCCAATGCAGACATACCCTAAGAAAAGAAGAGTTACAATCTCCACTGCTGCACCTGAAGGTCCTAACCCATTGAGGTATCACGCAGGTACCGAGGTGCACATTTTTTGTGGGGATGGAAGACAGCACAGGTGGGGAGAAGGTTGGGGAGACTCTGGTTCAGGAAATAAACTTTCTTGCCCTATGTTGTCTCTTTCGCTCTTATCCTGTCTCCTCTCTGTGCACACACACTTCTTTTTGGCTGCTATGGTCCCTGCATTCCTTCACTAATTTTTGCATTAGCAACAGGATGCACATGTAAATCCACTGTAATCCTTATCTTTGAAGAGCTTAGAATGGGTGATTTTTGCACCTGAGGGCAGGTCTACCCTGGAAGCACTACATCCTGCACCGCTGTAGCCCATCTGGTGAATACGCTCTATGCCAACGAGAGAGCACTCTCCCATCGGCATAATTACTCCATCTCTGTGAGAGTCAGAGGCTGTGTCATCTTGAGATGCTCTCCCGCTGACATAGTGCCAATGTCAGCACTTAGGTCACTGTAACTTGCGTTGCTCAGGGCAGTGTCTTTTTCACATCCCTAAGCAATTTAAGTTAGATTGAGGTAAGCAGCAGAGTAAACCTGCCCTCCGTCTTCCTTTCCTGAATCAGGAACAGCTTCCATTAAGCCAATAGACTTATATTGATCTAAAACCACTGAGAGGGGAAAACAGACCCTGGGATTTAAATCAATTTAATCTGCTACTGCAACTAGCATAGAGAAAGAGAAACACTGTGAAGAACACACAATCTGAGAACTAGTGACAAAACAGAGAGTAAGGTTGTTTGGGCGAATGCCTCATAGGAGCACAGGATTTGAATCTATCCCACTCATGTGTGGGATGGCAGAGGAGGGTCTTGCTGTACCCTTGCCAACTTTTTATTTCTTTTTAAATGTTTGTCCTCTGCAATTTTAAACATTTATTGGACTTGCCAGGACATTTTGTTTGGTGCTGGATTTGTTTCTCGAGTCACTCCTGCTAGCTTCCTTCTTACAATACAGCTCACTTAGCATTAACTTTTCTTCCAATAATCTACTCTTCTGCACTCCACTAACCACAACTGAAAAATTCCTCTCTCAATTTTTACCAACATCACAAGCAACATTTTCCAAAACTGGGCTTGCAGCTTGAAACTGGTGAAATTTCACAGTGTCAGAATTTAAATGAAATTTAACTTTGTACAAACTTGGTTATTTATCAACACAATCATAGCATAGTTTCTCAGACTGGTGAGAATGAGGCGACTGTAAAAGAGTGTCCATTAAAAACACCCACACCAACATGCAGTGCTTACTTATCAGCCTGTTCTGATTAGGTGGGCAGGGGTAATCAGAATATGCAAAGTGGGCATGCAGGTCCTAGGGGACTTTCCGACTCCACTCCTTCTTCCAGGAGGCCCGCAAAACAGCAAGGGGAAAAAGAACAATGCAAAACTTTTTATATGGAAAGCTTAGGAACAAGTTGAAGCTGAGAGTCCGTCATTTTTTGCAAGGAATGCTGGGAATTGTAGATCCCTGGCCTGTGGACTGAAAGAGGTTCCACCCTTCTGTTTGAGGTTCTGACGCATCAGAGAGAGTGAAATAAGACCCTATATATTAAAGGTCTCTTTCACTGTCCTTTAATCTGTAACAGGAATAGGGGGATGGAGAGGAGCACAATGGGATCACAAGATGGAGGAGGTAGCCTTTTGATGGGAAAGATAAATTGTCTGTACTTGATCCTGTTTAGGTTTGGTCCTTTTGTTATTTTCTTAGTGTAGACATCAGTATTTAAAAAAAGTCCATTATGTTAACCCTTATTATCCCTACCTTTAGAGGAAAGAATAGGAGAGAAAGTGAATTTTGAATCCCTTATTAAACGGGTCTCACTCAAGCAATTAAGGACTCCCCGGGTCGCTAAGAGAGAATGCTGTTATAAAGAGGACAGTAAATTATTTTCTTATAGCACATTGAACTAAAACCTAGAGGAAGTTGTCTATAGCCCAGTTTGACTAGCCTGATTCTTAGATAAAATACTTACCCATGTTAGGTATGAACTTCATGTTAAAATTGTACTGTTATTTTAAAACAATTGTTGCTTGCATAGTTTATACTACATTGTGAATTGGGACTAAGTAATAAGGAATTAATATATAAATACAGTTCTGTTGTTTCTGTGACCTAAATTTTGAAATCTGGCTTGATTTCTAATATAACCAAGAAAAGCTGCCTTCTGAAATGCTACCAGCTTTTTTACTACATGCATTAACAAAATTACCAGACATTCTGAGGAAAAGGACTTAAAAAAGGCAAATAAAAAAATCCTCTTTCACTATACTTTTTACTTGTCAGTGACGTGACAAATCTGTTGCCTATGGTGTTTCCACAGTGTTAGAATTTGAAGCCCAGAAGTCTTACTGCGATAAAAAAATCCTGAAATTGACTATAATAATTTGTTCGTCATCAGAATGATAAATCCATTCTTTTTGCTGTTCAGTTATTACACTTTCCATGACAGAGGAATAATCTCATTAATCTTAACTAATTTCTTCAAATGAAACAACGGGAGACTTTTTTCCTTTCAGCTAGCTGCATATATTATCAGCAAGGCATTAATGAAAAGTGAGCCTGAGGGTTTTGGAACATTGGTCACTTGAGTACATATGGCTAAATGAAACTCTGGTGTCAATGGAGTTACACCAGCGATTAACTAAAACTTATAGGCAACCAAACCTGCTGAATGGATAGCATAATCAGCAGCAAGAAGAAAAACCACACTCATTTTTCTGTACCCTTAACATCATTACAAAATAATAAGCAAAGCGTATTATATGCAGACATACCCTTCATCTAAATGGGCTCAATAGATTGACAGAAACTGTGGATACAGTTCTTGCAAACACTCAGTTGCAAGAGAGACACACATTCTGCCACCTGTGATCTTTCCATAGCATTTCTCAGAAACATTGGCTGGCTGGTGCTGGGACATTATCCCCAGAAGAAACATACTCAGGAGGGAGCTAGTCCAAGAATAATTCCACAGTGCAACTCTTCAGTGTATTCATGTGGGCATGTGTACATGCACAGGTGAAGCAGATGGACGAAGGGTGGTAAAACTCAATTACTCAGCTTGTATGCAAATGGAGTAAATTTTCATCATTGGAATGTGATGACTAAAAAAGGAGGATTTGCCACAATTTGCCTATTGGATGCTTATGCCATTGGGTTTAAGCTAGAGTTCATTTACTGTATCCTGTGTGGTGGTTAATCACCTAACATACCTTAAACATGCTCAGTGCAAGGCATTACAAATATCAAGGGTTACAGAAAACAGGTTTGGAAGTCACAAAAGGCTTTAAATAATATTTTTCAAACAAAAGCTCCTTTTTGAAATATTTAATACAGACTGAAGAGTAAACATCATGCAGTCAAGCTTTCAACTAAAGCGCTTACAGATTTAATCCTCAAGAAATTAAAGCTTCATGAAACTGGCGTTACCATTCTTATTTAACAACTTTGCAATATAATTCTTCAACTGCATTCAAACCTAGGAATATCTAGAGAGAGCTGAGCAAATAGAAGTGGTAGAAGAACCAGGAATGAAATGCCAGAGCTCCCCAGTCACCCAAGCATGTGCTGATTAAGGCCCTGTTCCCACAATATTCTGCATAGCTCCAGGACTCCGCCCCCATGTAGCACATTACAGAATTGGGGCCTTATTGAGCAGTCCACATTCACAAATAACTTTCAACTTGCCAAGAGAAAGACATTTGCCTCAGTTCGCTGATTGAAATACCAGGAGGTTTCCTAAGAACTTGATGACGCTGTGGCAAGTACTAGAAATAGAGTGTGCTGCCTACCATATACCTTATGTGTGGATTATGCAAGCGAGTAGAATAAGCACATGAGAGAAAATATTTTTAAAACTCCTATAGAAAATAGTCTCTCTTTAAAAAAAAAAAAATCACTGATAGAGCAAAAGACTCCCCAAAGTTATGAGGGACAAGCAGAACTTTCACAATTAGAATATGCTGTAAGGATTTGAAAGTGCATCATAATTGTCTGTTACACATATTTTTGCTTCTTCCTCTGCACCATTAGGTGTCTCTGCTCTCTATGACAGAATGCTGGAACAGCGGGTGCACTAATCTGGTTCAAATTAGCAATTCCTATTTTCCTAGCACATTTTGGGGAAAAACAACTTGACAATGTCTCTTTAGTTTAATCACAGATTAGTCATTGCCTGCACTATGCTGTCATGACTGGAGAAATCTTGAGTTGCCTGCCCAGAAATGCTTGCCTCATTTTCACCTCCTTTTAGACCTGAGCAATAACTTTCTCCTCTTCTGAAAATTACTATCTTGGCTGCTCAGATTCAAATTAAGACAGACAGAAAAGAGCAAAAGAAGGAAGTAACAGCATACATCGAAAAAACAATATAGAAACAAACCAAAATAATGAACATGGAAGGAAAAACATGAACTAGTATGTGCTATAAGGGTGAAGATGTGCTGGAGAGAAGACAGGTGTGGTGGTACACGTAGATACTAGTGACATAGGGAAAGGTAAGAGATACTATGGAGGCCAAATTTAGGCTGCTAGGTAAGAGATTAATGTCCAGGAGCTCCACAGTAGCATAGTGAAATATCAGCCAGGTGTGGTAAAGGTGAGTGGGATTATTTTTATATGTAATAAATTTCCAGGGAAAACAGACCCATTGGCCATCAGCGAGGATGACTGTATAGCTAATGACAGTAATTAGTAATCTTAATAAAAACCTAATTTTGAATTGATTTTTTCATCTGATAAAATAATGAAAGGGCTCAGCCCAAGCATTAGGCTCCAATCCTACTCCCAATGAAGCCAATGGCAAAATTCCCATGGATTTAAAAGGAAGCAGGATCGGGTCCCCAGAGATTTTGGTAACGTGCAAATAAAAAATGGACAAAAGATTACAGTGATACTGGTGTTTGCTGCAGTTCCAATTACTGGTGAGGATATTTAAGGCAGTTCCTTTTTGAGATGTTTAACTTGCAAGCATTGTAAAATAGTCAAACAAATAGTTATAGGGTGGAAAAAATCTTATATAAACACTTCCTGCTCAGGTATTTCTCTGCCCAACCACAGGGAGATGCTTAGAAATTTTGGTAGCATCTTCCTTGAAGAGTAAAATTCCCAAAACTGTGGATCAAAAGTGGACTTTTGACAAGTGGCAGGGCAAGGAAATAGCTGCTCCGCTACTAGCATGAAATGCTAACCCAGAATCAGGTCAGGGTGAAAAGTATCATAATGATCAAACACCGTAAGTTCATATTAAAGATAAATGTTGCCAGACAAGCACCTGGCTGTACTGAAAATGATTGCATTTTTAAACACAAGTAGAAAACAAAAACAAATGGATTGGACAGAATTTCATGTTTTATGGATTTCTGTAAGGAATCTGATATAGTGCTGGAAGATATCCTAAGGGAAAGCATTAATTAAGTGGACTTGGACTGAAATGCGATTAAATGGATACAGAGAAGGCCATAAAAAAAGCATAATTATAAATAAGAGTCTACATGGTGTGACAGACCCGGACCAGTGTAACAATGAGGCTCTATCAGGTGCTAGCGGCAAAAAGGGAGGAAATAAAAGCAGAAGTAAAAAAAATGCTGGAGTTGGGGATCATCGAAGAATCCCACAGTCAGTGGTCCAGCCCAATCGTGCTGGTGCCCAAACCTGATGGCATCACAAGATTTTGCAACGACTTCCGGCGACTAAACGAAATATCCCAGTTCGACGCGTACCCCATACCTCGCATAGATGAGCTAGTGGACCGTCTGGGTAATGCCTGGTACTTGACTACCCTAGACTTGACAAAGGGGTACTGGCAGATTCCCCTTGCAGAAGACGCAAAGGAAAAGACTGTGTTCTCTATACCAGAGGGTCTTTTTCAATATACTATCCTCCCTTTTGGACTACATGGGGCCCCAGCTACTTCCAGCACCTCATGGACAAGCTATTATGTCCGCATAACAGTTATACTGCTGCCTACTTGGATGATGTGGTCATTCATACCCCAGACTGGGAAACCCACCTGGAGAAGATGGAGGCAGTCCTCGATACCTTCAGGAGAGCTGGCCTTACAGCAAACCCTGCCAAGTGCGCTGTAGGGTTTACAGAGGCCAAATATCTTGGCTACATTGTGGGAAAAGATCTGGTAAAACCCCAAGTGAACAAGTTAGAGGCTATCCAAAATTGGCCCTGACCAAGTCGCAAGAAACAAGTCCGGGCGTTCCTAGGTGTGGTGGGTTATTACCGATGATTTATCCCCCACTTTGCCACAAGGGCAAGCCCCCTGACAGGCCTAGTGAAAGCCTGTGGACCTGATCTGGTGAGATGGTCTGACGCAGCAGAGGAAGCATTCACAGACCTACGGACTGCCCTCTGCAGTAACCCCGTACTGATAGCCCCTGATTTCACCAAGGAGTTTATCCTGCAGACAGATGCATCGGAAGGAGGGGGCCGTTCTATCACAGATGGCTGGGGAGGAGGAAAACCCAATTCTACACCTCAGATGGAAACTCCTTCCAAGGGAACAAAAATATGCAGTGGTGGAGAGAATGCCTCACTGTAAAATGGGCCATGGAAACATTGCGCTACTACCTGCTCGGGCGCAGATTTGTCCTCGTGACCGACCATGCCCCTCTTCAATGGATGCAGCGGAACAAGGAGAAGAACACAAGGGTGACCAGATGGTTCTTATCCCTCCAACCTTTCCAGTTCCATGTGCAACACAGAGCAGGAAGCAGTCATGGCAACGCCGATGGTTTGTCACGTGTGCACTGCCTGGCGTCCCAAGCTGCGCAACCCCTTGGCGTTGAGCAGGGGGGAGGGATATGTGACAGACCCGGACCAGTGGGGTACAGGAGTCTGGTAGAGGGCAAATATACTGGTCACTGGATGAGTAGTTTTCTGTTCCCTGAGTGACCGGAGCAGGGGCTGCACTAGAGTAATCAGGAACCTGCTAGAACCAGTTAAGGCAAGCAGGCTAATTAGAACACCTGGAGCCAATTAAGAAGCTGCTAGAACCAATTAAGGCAGGCTAATCAGGGCACCTGGATTTTTAAAAGGAGCTCACTTCAGTTTATGGTGTGAGGAGCTGGGAGCAAGAGGTGCAAGGAGCTGAGAGTGAGAGGGTGTGCTGCTGGAGGACTGAGGAGCACAAGCATTATCAGACACCAGGAGGAAGGTCCTGTGGTGAGACTAAGGAAGGTGTTTGGAGGAGGCCATGGGGAAGTAGCCCAGGGAGTTGTAGTTATCATGCAGCTGTTACAGGAGGCACTATAGACAGCTGCAGTCCACAGGGCCCTGGGCTGGAACCCGGCGTAGAGGGTGGGCCCGGTTTTCCCCCAAACCTCCCAATTGACCTGGACTGTGGGTTCTTCCAGAGGGGAAGGTCTCTGGGCTGTTCCCCAACCCACATGGTGAATCTCTGAGGCAAGAAAATCCACCTATAAGCGCAGGACACACCAAAATAGAGGAGGAACTTTGTCACAATGGATAGGAATAAGCATCTAATGGAGCCCCCAAAGAGTAAATTTGGATCCTATTTTAAATGATGTAAATTACCTGAAAAATTAAGTAGAGAGCACATTCCATTCACAATAATGCTAAACTAGAGGTAATGCCTAAGAGGTTATGAAAAATACAAAGGCACCTGGAGGTGCTAGAAGTAATAAAGGTGATATTTATCCACTTTACACATGTTTATATGTATTAAATTAATACACTTGGGGAATAAAAAGCCTAATTGTGAATATATAACAAGAGGAAAAGGCTTTGAAAAAGGCAACACCAAAGATGACCATGGTGTGTTAGTAGATGGCAAACTACACACATATGCATGATGCAATTCTGCAACAAAATAACCCAAGTACTATGGACATATCGCTGCCTTTTTACACAAAATCTGGTTCATCCACACAAGACCTAGTTTGCTCTCTGGTACAGGCGTGTATCTCCAAAGAGCAGACTGATTTATGAGTTTGACTTTATGTGTCTCTCAGCAACCTGCACAATAAAATAGCTGAACTGCAAGTATTCTTCTGTCTTTCAAAAACCATTGATTACGGCCCAAAAGGGATGTAATTTGAGAACAAATGGGAAGATTTAGTTACAGACAAATCCTCAAGGCCTGGAGATTCCATTTGGCTGCTGAATTTAACCAGAAATAGGCTGGAAATTTCACAAGAACATGCTCTTTTGGGAGATTTGCATTGCCTCCTGGATTTGGTCATGGTAGAAGCACCTCAAGAAGAAATTTGTTTTCAACAGTTTGGCACTTTGCTTTTTATCCTGATGAAAATCAGGATTCACAGAGAAATGAGAAATAAAAATGATGATTATTTTTTAACCTAGTTCATTGAGCATTCGCGAATGCTCAGATCAGCTCATATTTCATCGGAACTAGTTTGCCCCGGGAAACATGTAACAATGTATTTATCTGGGGTAGAATTTTCAAAGGCCTTTCCATAGGGTTTGTGCTCCTTCACTCACGTAGGTGCTTTATAAAATCTTACTCTTGGATTTCAGACTAACAGAAACCCCACACCAAAAGGCACCTGTCAAACTCTGGGAGCTCTTGACCTTCATTTAAAACCAACACTAATATATGAATTACAACATTTTAATTTTCCAGAGCACCAGCACCACCACTTCTTTCCACCATAGCGCACCTCATCTAGTTATCAGTCAGTAGGCCAGTGTGATTGTCAAAACTAGATGTTTTTCTAAAAGATCTGCTGTAGGAATTATTTGGGGGAATTTCTCTGGCCTGTGTAATACAGGAGGTCAGAGTGGATGCTTCTAGCCTTGGGATCTCTGAATGACTTAGGCTACATCTACACTACAGGGGGGAGTCGATTTAAGATACGCAAATTCAGCTACGTGAATAGCGTAGCTGAATTCGACGTATCGCAGCCGACTTACCCCGCTGTGAGGACCGCGGCAAAATCGACCTCCACGGCTTCCTGTCGACGGCGCTTACTCCCACCTCCGCTGGTGGAGTAAGAGCGTCGATTAGGGGATCGATTGTCGTGTCCCGATCCCCGAGAGGTCGATTTCTACCCGCCGATTCAGGCGGGTAGTGTAGACCTAGCCTTAGAGTCTTCACTCTCACCAGGCAAACCTTCCACTCTCAATTGCCTCAGCCCACCACCAGTGCCTGTCAAACAGATGGGCTTATTAAGGAAACAAGGTGTGTGAGGTAATGCCTTTTAATGGACCAATTTCTGTTGGTGAGCATGCCTGGAAGTTCAACAGATTTAGGCTGTTTTAGGGTTGAGAGTAGAATATTCCCAAGGAAAGGGGCCCTTCACCAAGAAAGCACCTTTCCTTTTATGTGAAGAGCAAATATTGCTTTAAAAATATTCACACTTTTTCAATTTAAGGGGTGAAATTCACCTTAGTGCAGAGAAGCCCTTTGCAATATGCAAACACCACTGGTAAGGGCTTAGCAATGTGGATTAGGTAAATTCCACCCAATGCATTTTAATTTGTCTCAGTGTAAGGTCCTAAATACTCTCTGAACATAATTATTAAAAATGTTCAAGACATTTTTACATCTTTCTAATGGGCCACATTCAGGCATAGAGAAATAAATTCCCCTTTTTATGGGGAATAAGTGCTTGGTAAACTGCTTTTCCCTGGGTCTAGGAACACTGCGTCCTGGTTAATACAAAGGAATGTAGGATCAAGTCCCAGAAATGTGGGTTTTGGGGGTTTTTTTTGTAAAAGAGGGTACACAAGTTACACACTAGCAAGAATTTCATTTCCACGCTTTATTTACTGTTTTTAACTAAAAATCTCAATTCACACAACATAGTATAGGAAGGAAAATCTGCCATGGAAAGCTGACATTGTGCTATGTTTTATGGTGGGGGACAGACGGGGGAGAGGCATATTGTGCTCCCAACTATATAATGAAAAACAGAGGATAAAATAATCTTCTGTCTGTCCTCATCCATTCCATCCTTTACATTGTTAGTGGGAATACAGCAAATATTCCACCCCGCCCCCCAAAAAACCACAGTTTGCTTCTATATGCTACTATAACACAAATAATAATAGCTTTGTACTCTCTGATATTGGAGCCTCATTGTAATAGGTCTGCACAAACACTTTGTAAGAGGCAGTTTTTGCCTGCAAGAGCTTACAATATAACTAGACAACACAGACAAGCTTTGGGAGAAAGTAAGTACTATTAACCCCAGGTGGAGAAGTGAGAGTTTAAGAGTTAGATTCACAAAAGGACTTAGGTGCCCAACTGCAGCTTTAGAAACCTAAATCCCAGAATCAGGCCCCCATAGAGGGGAGCTTACAAAAAGCAGCAGCAGCATGAGGGCACTAACCACTGAGCTATAGGATACTCTGATGTGTGGGGCTCTCTCAATCTGTCCTGTGGAAGCTGTTCCAGTTTGGACAAATAATAAAAGAATTATTGGGCCAGAAAGAGAGCATGAGAATGACTTTGTGGTCTGGTGGCTAGAACACTGATGAATGACTTTGTGGTCTGGTGGCTAGAACACTGACTTTCCACCTGACAGGTGGAAGACCCAGGATCCAGTCATCCTGTTTCAATCATAGGTGCTGGCTTGAAGTGGTTTACATTATATACAGGGTTTTCAGTTCAGTTCAATCGCTCTCAGCACCCCCACTATAAAAGCTGTTCCAGCATCCCTGGTTCCAATTACTTTTTTTATTATTATTTATTTATCCACAGTGATACAGCTTCAAGGGGAAAGGGGAAAATGGGAGAGCCCCCAGATCGGAATATCCTATAGCCTGTGGTGAGGGCACTGACCTGAGAGATGGCAGATCCCAGTTCATATCCCTTCTCCTCTGAGGTGGATGGGGGATTTGAACTGGGGGCATTCTAACACATCTCAAGTAAGAACCCTAATCACTGAGTTACAAGGGAGATGGTACTCCTCCCCACAGCTTCTTGTTTTAAATGGCAGAGGCACCTAACACTAAGAGAGGGTTTGCAGCTGAGAATCCCAAATAGAGGGAGGTGCCTCCCTGTAGCCATTGGCTAGCCCAGGCGAGGAGCCACCGAGGAGGCTGATTTTTGTGAATCCCATTCTGAGGCACCTGTCTCCCTCCATTCATTGTCTAGGGAGCAAAGGCATCTAACTCCGGCTTTCTTGGCACCTAAAAATTAGATGTGGCAACACTCAGCATCACCACACCTAAGTTCCTTTTTGAATCTAGCCCTAAGTGACTTGGCAAAGGTCACACAGGAACTCTGTAGCAGAATCAAGAACTGAACCTAGATCTACAGCATCCAAAGCTAGAACCTTAATCACAAGACATGCATCCTTCTCAATAAGGTGCTCAGAACTGAACGTAATATTCTAGCCATGAGCACACCATTCATTTATGTAACAGCATAAGCTTTTTCCAGTATTATTTTATATCCCATTCCTTAAGTAGCTTAAAGTTTTGTTTGCTTTTCACAGCTAGCAGACGATAACAGTTGCAAGTAAATTCCAGCTACTGACCATCTGACAGGCTTGTGAATTTAAACTGTGATTAAAAACATGCTAACAAAACAGCTGTCTTGTTCTCTGAAAACCAGCAGAAAGATTGCCAATGCAATGCAGATTTCACCCTGTTCTGGAAGGAAGCTTCATTCCTCAAAACCTGTGACACTGTCTGTGTGGGCAGGTCAACAAATCTGATGTCTGGGAATGGATGAGACATGGGTGAAGATGGTTACATGTAAGCAATTATTTTTTTTCACCAGACACAATACAAACCATAATTGGTAGCAAATTACTCAGTCTACCCACAGTTCTGTAGGTACCACTTTGTAATTTGATACATGATCTGCAGTTGAATTTTCATATGTGAGCTATACTGAAAACACTCAATGCCTTTAGAATGCAAAGTAGTACACTGCAGCAGCTGCTAGTGTGAAATTTCAGCTGAGATATGAACAGTCTACTATGTATCCACGTGGCAGTGAATCTGTGATGGGGAGACCTCAAAAGCACCAGAATATCAGTGGAGGATATGGATATGGATATGGAGCAGGTCCTCAAGGAATCCATTCTAAAGCACTTAGAGGAGAAGAAAGTGATCAGGAACAGTCAGCATGGATTCACCAAGGGCAAGTCATGCCTGACTAACTTAATTGCCTTCTATGAGGAGATAACTGGCTCTGTGGATGAGGGGAAAGCAGTGGATGTGTTATTCCTTGACTTTAGCAAAGCTTTTGATACAGTCTCCCACAGTACTCTTGCCAGCAAGTTAAAGAAGTATGGGCTGGATGAATGGACTATAAGGTGGATAGAAAGCTGGCTAGATTGTCGGGCTCAACAGGCAGTGATCAATGGCTCCATGTCTAGATGGCAGCAGGTTTCAAGCGGAGTGCCCCAAGGGTCGGTCCCGGGGCCAGTTTTGTTCAATATCTTCATTAATGAGCTGGAGGATGGCACGGACTCTCAGCAAGTTTGCAGATGACACTAAACTGGGAGGAGTGGTAGATACGCTGGAGGGTAGGGATAGGATACAGAGGGACCTAGACAAATTAGAGGACTGGGCCAAAAGAAATCTGATGAGGCTCAACAAGGACAAGTGCAGAGTCCTGCACTTAGGATGGAAGAATCCCATTCACTGTTACAAACTAGGGACCGAATGGCTAGGAAGCAGTTCTGCAGAAAAGGACCTAGGGGTTACAGTGGACAAGAAGCTGGATATGAGTAAACAGTGTGCCTTGTTGCCAAGAAGGCTAATGGCATTTTGGGCTGTATAAGTAGGGGCACTGCCAGCAGATCGAGGGACGTGATCATTCCCCTCTATTCAACATTGGTGAGGCCTCATCTAGAGTACTGTGTCCAGTTTTGGGCCCCACACTACAAGAAGGATGTGGAAAAATTGGAAAGAGTCCAGCAGAGGGCAACAAAAATTATTAGGGGGCTGGAGCACATGACTTATGAGGAGAGGCTGAGGGAACTGGGGTTGTTTAGTCTGCAGAAGAGAAGAATGAGGGAGGATTTGATAGCTGCTTTCAACTACCTGAAAGGGGGTTCCAAAGAGGATGGATCTAGACTGTTCTCAGTGGTAGCAGATGACAGAACAAGGAGTAATGGTCTCACAGTGCAGTGGGGTATTAGGAAAAACTTTTTCACTAGGAGGGTGATGAAGCACTGGAATGCGTTACCTAGGGAGGTGGTGGAATCTCCTTCCTTAGAGATTTTTAAGGTCAGGCTTGACAAAGCCCTGGCTGGGATGATTTAGTTGGGAATTGGTCCTGCTTTGAGCAGGGGGTTGGACTAGATGACCTCCTGAGGTCCCTTCCAACCCTGATATTCTATGATTCTAGGAGCAATACCTAAAACTGAGATCCCACTCTGAAGAGTTTGGGCCCATATACCTTCCATCTTCATCTTCTAAATCAGAGTAAATTAACTAACTACACGAGTCCACCAGCCTTGTATAGGAGATGAGACAGGAGGGATTAATCCTCTTCCATTTCAAAATAGCTGGTACACCTCTACCCTGATATAATGCGACCCGATATAACACAAATTCGGATATAACACGGTAAAGCAGTGCTCCGGGGGGGCGGGGCTGTGCACTCCAGCGGATCAAAGCAAGTTCGCTATAATGCAGTTTCACCTATAACACGGTAAGATTTTTTGGCTCCAGAGGACAGCGTTATATCAGGGTAGAGGTGTAGTTGACAAGGCCTGAAGAGAGCACAGTTGTGATTCAGATGGCACAAATCTAAATAATGGTTAGTGAGTGGTAATGGCAACAGCTGGCCATGTGGTTGGGGAGAAACCGTACTTTTGAAGGACAACAATCACAATTGCTGCTTTGAAGCTCCAATTCTCAGCTGCCTGTAGGCTATAACAAAAGGAAATGTTGTGGGGACAATAATGGGAAAGGGAAAAGGGTGTGGGTAACAGCTGGCAATGACTATGGCTGGCGGTGAGGCAGGACATGATCCACAACGAAATGTGTTGGGACAAGATGGGAAGCCCCTTCATTCTCTCAGCGATTGCAATAAACAGCTGTGGTGACTTATGAAACAGCTTTGTGCTCTCAATGTAGAAGGCTAGGACACACCTGATGTCCAGGGAATGGAGCATTCGCTCTCTGTTACTGGCACGTGGCTCAGGGAAGAACACAGGTAAAAGTATGCCCTGGTTCACGTGAAACTGGGTGACTACCTTTGGCAGAAATGGAAGAGAGGGTGTAGCTGCACCTTGTCTTTATAAAAGATGGTATGGGGGGGCTCAGGAGTTAGTTCTCTGAGCTCAGAGACCCTTCTGGCTGAGGTTATGGCCACTAGAAAGGCCACCTTCCAGGAAAGGTAGGACAGAGGGCAGGTCATCATGGGCTCGAAAGGAGGCCTCATGAGTGTGGACAGGACCAGGTTGAGGTCCCACTGGGGGACGGGCTGCCACACCTGGGGATAAAGCCTGTCCAAGCCCTTGAGAAACCGGCCCACCATGGGATTCCTGAAGACTGACCTACCCACTGCCCTGGGTGGAAGGCTGAAATGGCGGCCAAGTGCACTTTGATAGATGATATTGCCAACCCTTGCTGCTTCAGGTACAGTAGATAGTCCAAAACAAGAGGAATTGATGCAAAGGGCTGCCCTTCTGCAGAGACCAGATGGAAAACCACTTCCACTTTGGCAGGTACGTGGCACATGTGCAGGGTTTCCTATTTCCCAGCAGAACTTCTCTGAGTCCGAACACAGGAGCTCTAGTGAGTTCAACCATAGAGTTCCCACACCATGAGGTGGAGGGACTCCAGGTTGGGGTGTTGTAGATGGTCGTGGTACTGTTTGATGAGGGCTGGGCACATGGGAAGGGCTATTGGTCTGTCCACTGATAGGTTCAACAGCGTGGTGAACCAGTGCTGACGGAGCCCTGCTGGCGCTATGAGGATCAATGAAGCCCTGTCCTGGCGAGTCTTGAGGAGGACTTTGTGTATGAGAGGGAAGGGTAGGAACACATATAGCAGGTGACTCGTCCACGGAAGGTGAAAAGCGTCCGCAATGAAGCCTGGGCTACGATTCAGAAAGGAGCAGAACTGCTAGCACTTCCTGTTGCTCTGTGTCGTGAACAGGTCTATGTTGGGGAAGCCCCATCTCTGGAAAATTGAGAGCGCAATGTCCACTCTGAGGGACCATTCATGACTGTGAAACGAGCGGCTGAGGCGATTGGCTAGCTCGTTTTGCATTCCTGAAAGGTGCGACGCCTCTAGGTGTATCGAGTGGATGATGCAAAAGTCTCACAGCCCAAGGGCTTCCTGGCACAGGGGAGAGGAGCGAGCACCACCCTGTTTGTTTATATAAAACATTGCGGTGGTGTCGTCCATCAGCACCAACATACACGTGCACTGAAAGTGGGCCTGGAATGTCTGGCATGCCAGAGGAACCGCCCTCAGCTCTCTGACATTGATATGCAGCGATAGTTCTGTATGGGACCATAGGCCTTGGGTTCTGATATGACCCAGGTGCGCTCCCCCTCTGAGGCGTCCATGAACAGCAAGAGCGTAGGTTGTGGTTTGGCAAAAGGTACTCCCACACAGACCACTTGTGGCTGTAGCCATCAGCAGAAAGACTTGAGAATGTGAGGGAGGAAAGTAACTATTCTATCCAGTTGGGTCTCACCTGGGCCTGTACACCTGCACCAACCATGCCTAGAGGGGCCGAAGGTGTAACATGGCATGCTGGACCACGTGTGTGCAAGCTGCCATATGCCCAGCAGTTTCATGCAATTTCTGGCCATCGTTGTGGAGAACCGGCGGAAGTTTTCAATGGTGTCCCTGAGGGCTTGGAAGCGTGGCTCAGGCAAGAATGCCCTGGCTTGCGTGGAGTCCAAGAGAGCACCTATGAATTCTATTCTCTGCGTCGAGGTTAGTATGGATTTGGGCACGGTGAGTATGAGGCCCAGCCTGAGGAAGGTGGCAGGAGCCAAAGACACATGCTCTGCGGCCTGTGCTTGCAACTTGGTCTTGATGAGCCAGTCGTCCAGGTATGGGAAAACTTGCACCTGACATTTGCAGAGGAAGGCTGCCATGACTGCCATACACTTTGTGAATACCTGGGGTACTGCCGAGAGCCCAAACAGGAGCACCCTGCGGTAGTGCTGGCCGCTGACCACAAAGCGAAGAAACCGTATGGGGACCAGAATAATGGAGATATGAAAGTACTCATCTTTCAAGTCAAGGCAGCATACCAGTCTCCCGGATTCAGGGAAGGAAAGATGGAGGCCAGGGAGACCATGCAAAACTTCACTTTCCTTGGGGATGAGGATATACCGGAAGTAGAACCCCTTGCCCCTGAACTCCTGAGGAACCTCCTCTATTGCCCCTAGAGTGAGAAGTGATTGCACCTCCTGCAGAAGGAGTTGTTCGTGAGAAAGGTTCCTGAAGAGGGACAGGAAAGGGAGGGTGAGAGGGTGGGAAGGAACAGAATTGGATAGAATATCCCACCTACACCGTGCTTAGAACCAGTGATCTGACGTAATCTGGAACCAAGCATGGTAGAAGTGGGACACTCGATTCACAAAGGAGGGGTAAGGGATCCAAGTTCCGTACCGGTGCTCGGTCCTCGGGCACACCTTCAAAAGTTAGGCTTCGGGCCAGGGGGCTGTTTGGAAGAACCCTGGCTTTGGCCTGAGGAGGACTGCGATGGGCGCCTCCTATTATTTCTGCCCCGTCTCCTGGACAAGTCCTGCCTCAGGGGCCCTGAGTAGAAGCGGGAAGGGGGCTGTTAGAACTGGCTTTATGAGCTGGGGAGTGGTGTCAATGCTCCTTTCTCAGTACCGGGGTATCCCGCACCAAGGCCAGAGCGCTTTGCATTGATGCTGCTAGTGCAGTTTCCAGTACCAGCTGAGGGCGGAGGGCTGACTCCATTAGGAGGAGCTTCAAACGATAGTCCTGCTCTCTCAGTCCTGGGTCTAAAGCTCCTGCAAATTGAGAACTTGTCTGTCTGATGGCCTTCTCCTAGGCACTTAAGACAAGCAGCATGCGGATCGCCTCTGGGCATAGGTTTCCCACAACCTTCACCCCTGTGACCAAGGCATGCCCCAGTGTCTGGGGAAAACTAGGAGGGGGGGCCCCCCCAAAGTAAGCTTAGCTATGAAACTACAAACTACTACTCTATGAAACTATTTACAACTAAGAAAAGGGGGACCTATACTGAGCTGCTCCAATGACCATCACTGGCGATAAGAAGGAACCGAGCAGGCGGCGGATCGACAGGGACCTATATACACCGCCATGAAGGTGCCACTCCAGGAGACTCCACAGCCGACCCTATGGGTACTGCTAGGGGAAAAACCTTCCGACGATCGTGCATGCAGCGCACACACACACCTATTGGAATGCACATGAGCAATCACTCGAAGATGAACCAGAACTTTCAAACTTGGGTAACTAAGGTTAGACACCTAGATAAATGTGGGCTGATTTTAAGAGATGTTGAGCACCCACAGCTCCCAGTGACTTAATAGGAGCTGCAGGTGATGAACCCCTCTGACAGTCAACCATTCCACTTATATGACTGTCTAAAGATGGGGGGGTTAGGTGTTTAACCTTGGTTAACCAAGTGTGAACATTTTCGCTCTGCTGCTTCTAAGAGCTGCTCCTCCACAGACAAAATCAACCGTGAAAATTTACAACCACTCTATTACAGTTTAGAGAGGGTGAAAGGCAGGTGAATTATCATCTAGATTTTGGACAAACCAAAGGTTGAGGGTGTTTGGATTTAGGGCTTTTGTTTGGGTTCATCTCTACTCCAAAGTATGGTTACCAATGACTAAGGCAAACACTAAAACCAGTATATGTAAACTTAAATACAAAGTGTATGCAAATTTGGGGATTACAAACATTAATAGGATTCAAAGTCATTAGCGTAGGAACACTACAAAACATGGGCACATACAAACAGCAATTCCGTGTCTAGGGATGTAGACATACATCACTTGCAAAACTTATTTCAGGCCCCAAAGCAAAAGAGAAAACTGTATGCAATTCAATATTACGAGAAAATAGGATTCTAACTATGGTCCCAATCTTGCAAAGACTTGTGTATGAGCATTTTAGTATCTAAAGTTAAGCACATGTGTAAGTCTACAGACCAGGACCTATATTCCTAGAAAACTGTGTGTATTCTAATGAGCGTTAAGCTTTGCTGAGTGATCAGAAATTGTACAGCATTAGGAGTTCATTTTATAATTTATTACTGCTTTTATAGATATTAGTTATCATATAATTTGTACTCACTTGCCAATTTAAGAAGTTGGCTATTTAAACCAAATTGAGTCATGACTCTGAAATGCCTGTTATTTCAAAATCATCTTGTAAACAGAGATTACCTAACGTGCTGTTGACATTTACTATCACAATGGTTTATTGAGTCAGTTGTTATCAGTACATGTACTAACTGATTAAATTGCTATTCGAGTAGATACCTAGAAATGAGAGGTGATTTGATAAGGGAGGAATTTTCCACACAGATCTTGGAATCATCTTTAAAAATAAGATTTATCAGTTACAGAATGGATTACTTTACAGCAAGGATGGTCATAGTGGAGTGATGATAATCTATAAGTGTATGAGCAAGCAATTTTATTTATTTTTTGTGCTATTAAAAAAAGGGGACAGTTAACCCTCTGAAAACCAGTCTACTTTTGTAGAGACAAGCAGATGCCCTGCTGGAAATTGTTAAGCACCAACTCTGAAAATGTATGGTGTGTTTTTACTTCTCAGCAAATGAACTGAGAGCAGGTTCTTTTCTGGGAGAAAAACAGGGTGGCCCAGTCTTGAAGCCTTTAGTCACGTCATTAATCTCATCCATTTCAGTGCAGGATTGGTCCCTTAATGTACCGTTAAGAGGACTATCACTGAGGTTAAGAAAATAGACTTTGGTAAATGATATCTGGGAAATATTTAAAAATAACTAGGGAGTACATCAACTCATCTAGATATCTGTCTAGTTTTACAACAGGCTGCATAAAAAGCACTAGCAAAGTCAGTACAAACTAAAATTTCATACAGGCAATGACTTGTTTATACACTTGATGATTACCTGTTCAGTTCATTCCCTCTAGGGCACCTGGCATTGGCCACAGACAGAAGACAGGATACTGGGTTAGATGGAACTTTGGTCTGACCCAGTATGGCCGCTCTTATGTCCTTATGTTCTATGCTCTATATACCATACACTGAAACGTAAGTACAATATTTATATTCCAATTGATTGAGTTTATAATTATATGGTAAAAATGAGAAAGTAAGCAAATTTTCAGTAATAGTGTGCTGTGACACATTTGTATTTTTATGTCTGATTTTCTAAGCAAGTAGTTTTTAAGTGAGGTGAAACTTGGGGGTATGCAAGACAAATCAGACTCCTGAAAGGGGTACAGTTGTCTGGAAAGGTTGAGAGTCACTGGCTTGTACCATGCATGGCTCTAGATAATGCTAATAGTGCCCAAGGTTTTGAATATTTTTTAAGTTAAAAATTTTATTAAAGCTAACGTTCAAAAAATTATGTAATACATAGGTTGAGAAAAGAGTGTCCGGACATCTTCATATAGTGCTTAGATTATCCACATATACAGAGTTTGTTTTTAAAAGTCATATGATACATTTAGCGTACATAATCAGCAATAACCTAAATTTAGGTTAATAAATTTAAGAATACAGTTTAGATATTAGCATCCAAGTATTCGGTTACATCACTCATGAGAAGCTGTACAGAGATTTGGTTGTGGAAAGCCAAATATATCAATGAGTGGAGATTGTCCCTCAGTTATTGAGAATTAGGGTAGGTTGTCCATTTAGGAAACATAATCTATCAGGGAAGTCTTTCAGTTACTTTCCTTGCTGCGCTTCTCATCGGCTTTCCAGCTCATCCCTCCTGGTATTGCCAGTGTCCAGTGATGTGTTCTATGTAGATGTCCCTTGACCATCTGATGGCATCTGACACCATGAGTTGCCACATCAAATGAGCGTAGCACTGACCAATTCCGCATTCCCACAACACTCGCCTGTTATTGGGGTCCCATGCACCCAAGGCTCCGACGATCAGCACATGTCTCTGAACCTGGTAACCCCTAGCTCTCAAGCTGTTGGCCAGACAGGCATATTTCTCCACCTTTCGAGCTCAGGCATTATGGAAGGCCAGGGTCCTGTTCTCAAAAGGCACTGTGACGTCCACCATGATGATCTTCTTCCGGTCCTCGTTGGTGATGATGATATCCGGTTGCAGTTGGCTGTCCACTCTGGGGATGGTGGAGTTCACAGCAACCTTCCCTATGGGTGGTGGGATGGCTCAGACTAGGCGATCTTGGATGGCATTGGGTTGCAGCTGCCAGGCTCTGGAATGGGACTTGCAGCTACACAGGACGTGAGGTAGTGTCTCGTTGGCATAGCTGCATTTTCTACATTGCTCGTCCCAGTTCCCGTGGCGGACAGCTCCATTCAGCGGAATGCAGTTGAGCTGGGCCCTGTGAATTAATCTTCAGTTGGCAAATCAGGTGAAGCTGCCCCCAGGGAGGAAGTGGTTGCTGGTGTCCCATTTGCACGTCACCTCGAATGCCTTGCCCTGCTCCAGCTTCCACTTCAGGTTTTCCACATACTGGCAGCGGATGGCATCCTTCAGGGTGCTCTCCAGTATTGTTCTGGCTTTCAGAGTGAGGATTGTGTGGTCCATGTTCTTCACCTGTGGCACCAGGACTCCCAGCTCTTGGCGTTCCTCGCACCACGTCCAGCAGCCGATACACTTCTCCAGTCGTCGTGTAGCATTGCGGGCACAAGTCCAGAGCGAAGCAAAGTTTTCCCTGTCTCTTCCAAATTCGCTTTCCAGCGAGCCGCTCAGGTAGGTGGTGACATCTTGGTTGGAGGGGGTCCTGGTAATTCGCTTCTTAATGACATCCTGCATGGCACTTTCTGCAATGTTCCTCACCATGGCATCCGGGCATGTCAGGAGGCGTGAGTGATCACTGCAACATCGCACAGATCACCCATATGAGGGACGTTGATGCCATCCTGCCTGTGCAAGATGTACACCAGCTTATTTCTGGCTTTTGGGGAAGAAACGTCCACTTCTTTACTAGCTGCCTGATGGTGTAGTCTGCCTTGTTCAGAGGTACCTTTGCCACGGCAGATCCCTCAGGATGAATGAGATATGGGGGATCAGAAAGGTGTTCAAGGTGTTGACCTTCTGCCATGGTGCCAGTAGAGAGGAGTCAATCCTGGCCAGGATCTCGCAGGATCTCCACAGTGGTATCCTAAGGTGTCTGCTGGATGCGGAAACCCCTGGGCATGCCGAGATGTTGGTATGCTTGCCCGTCCTCAAGGAAGATCATAGGTTTACCCTGGATCTGAAAAGACGTCACCGGGACTGAGTCCCTTCTACTGCCATCGATATGCAGGGATGCGCACTTCCTAGCATTGAAGCGGAGTCCCACCAGTTGGCAGCCTGGCTGGTGATGTCGAGCATTTGTTGGAGACACTCAGGGTTGTCTGCAATCAGGACCAGATCAGCTGAGTAGGCCAGGATATTCACGCTGTTGCCATAAAGGTTGAAACCTAATAGTGCCCAAGGATTTGAATATTTGTTAAGTTAATAATGTTTTCACGCCTCAGCTCATAGAAAGTTGAGAATAATTCCAAATGGAACATAGATTGTTTTTATATCACACACACTTTTCTTTCGTGCCTGCCATTTCAGTCCCACCACAGCTGCTCTTTCCTTTGTGGTGTGTAAGGTCGTTTGCTTTGATTGAGCATCTAAACAGTTGAGTCAGATGCTGCACGGCTTTAGTGGCCCCTTCTGATTGTAGGGCTGCCTTTTTGTTTATCTTTAAGCAGACACACATGGCTCTGAAAAGTGCTGCCCCTGCACTGCAGCCCAGTTCTCCTGTTTTATATCTTAGAGAAAGGCTGAATAAAAAAAAATGCACAATTTCTAATCCAATCATTTGGATGTTAAATAAAAGCAATACCAGCCACAGCCCTGATACTGCAGCCCTGTACAGGAAAATCCCAATGGAGCCCTATTAAACTGTCAGTTATCTCCGCTGCTGATTAATATAGCATTGGAGCCACTAGCAATTGTAACTGGACAGCATGATAGGCATCAGGCAGGGAGAGAGTATAAAGTCGTTGTCTTCTATTAAGCAGAGCACCGGATTTCCTTCATCCTGAGAAATGCTGAGCACCTACAAATCCCTTTGACTTCAAGGGAAGTTGCAAATGCTTTGCACTTCTACGAATCAGGCTTTATATTAGAAATTTTGCCAGACCAACTAACCATAGATTCATAGATTCTAGGACTGGAAGGGACCTCGAGAGGTCATCCAGTCCAGTCCCCTGCCCGCATGGCAGGACCAAATACTGTCTAGACCATCCCTGATAGACATTTATCTAACCTACTCTTAAATATCTCCAGAGATGGAGATTCCACAACCTCCCTAGGCAATTTATTCCAGTGTTTAACCACCCTGACAGTTAGGAACTTTTTCCTAATGTCCAACCTAGACCTCCCTTGCTGCAGTTTAAACCCATTGCTTCTGGTTCTATCCTTAGAGGCTAAGGTGAACAAGTTTTCTCCCTCCTCCTTATAACACCCTTTTAAATACCTGAAAAGTGCTATCATGTCCCCTCTCAGTCTTCTCTTTTCCAAACTAAACAAACCCAATTCTTTCAGCCTTCCTTCATAGGTCATGTTCTCAAGACCTTTAATCATTCTTGTTGCTCTTCTCTGGACCCTTTCCAATTTCTCCACATCTTTCTTGAAATGCGGTGCCCAGAACTGGACACAATACTCCAGCTGAGGCCTAACCAGAGCAGAGTAGAGCAGAAGAATGACTTCTCGTGTCTTGCTCACAACACACCTGTTAATACATCCCAGAATCATGTTTGCTTTTTTTGCAACAGCATCACACTGTTGACTCATATTTAGCTTGTGGTCCACTATAACCCCTAGATCCTTTCTGCCGTCCTCCTTCCTAGACAGTCTTTTCCCATTCTGTATGTGTGAAACTGATTTTTTCTTCCTAAGTGGAGCACTTTGCATTTGTCTTTGTTAAACTTCATCCTATTTAACTCAGACCATTTCTCCAATTTGTCCAGATCATTTTGAATTATGACCCTGTCCTCCAAAGCAGTTGCAATCCCTCCCAGTTTGGTATCATCTGCAAACTTAATAAGCGTACTTTCTATGCCAATATCTAAGTCGTTGATGAAGATATTGAACAGAGCCGGTCCCAAAACAGAGTAAATGGAGTCAACTCTAATATCCTGTGTAGCTCGGCAGGGCTCAATAATTCCTATTATACTGACCAGGACTTTAAACAGGCACTAACAGAGATAGTATCAGAGGGGTAGCCGTGTTAGTCTGAATCTGTAAAAAGCAACAGAGGGTCCTGTGGCACCTTTAAGACTAACAGAAGTATTGTGAGCATAAGGTTCTTATCCACGAAAGCTCACTTCTTCAGATGCAAGAAGTGAGGTTCTTACCCATGAAAGCTTATGCTCCCAGTACTTCTGTTAGTCTTAAAGGTGCCACAGGACCCTCTGTTGCTTCTAACAGAGATAGTAAGTTATGAAGGTACCTAATACTATAAAGCAGGGGTCTCAAAGTCCAGTCCGTGGGCCATCAGCGACCCGAGAACCTCCCCACTGCAGCCCGCGGAGGAGAGACGCATGCAGACACACTGCCAGCAATGACTGCTGCAGGTGCCGCCCCTCACAGCTCCTATTGGCTCAGGGACAGGGACAGAGATAGCATCACTAGTCGCCGGGCAGAGTCAGCCTTTGAGGCAGCATCATTAGTTGCCAAGCAGAGTCAGCCATGGCGGCACCATCACTTTTTTCCCCATGAGGAATATAAACGAGTCAAAATACTGAACACAACTATCTGTTGCACACCTTGCTGCAATCCTGAAGGTTTCAACTGCTCAGTCACTGAGGCCAAACATCAACAAACTGACAGAACTGAAGTGTTGCCAGGTGTCTGGCAAACAGTAAAAACTCTCTGGCAGGCGAAGAATTGTATAAAGTTGTATGACAGTTTTATTATTTCTAAGAAATTTGAAATAGAAAATACAATATAAACATTTTCTTTTCTGAACACCATCTTCAGTGACATTATTGGTCCACTGGGAGGATTTGAGACTGGCACTGGCCCTAAGGTAAATTGAGTTTGAGACCTCTGCTATAAAGGGTTATGTTAAATTAAATTGGGACTCTATTTTGACTGCCACAACAGCAGCCATGGAATGCTGGGACCATTTACATTTATGTGGAAAGGTACCACCCAAAATATTCTCCCCAAGCTGACACTTTAGTTTGTTCCTTAATCACAGAAATTAACTTAATTTGTTCCTTAACCGCCAGCTGGGGAAGGCTAGCGCCCAGCCTTGCCCCTTCCACGCCCCCTGCCGGAGGCCAGAGCACCCTCTCCGACCACTGGCTAGGCTAGATCCCCCGAGCCCTGGACCGCCAGAAGGGAGAGTGTAGCCATGCTGAATGGGAAGCAGGAGGGATGGGCCTGGGGGCAGAGTGTGGGCGGGGCCACACCTGGCTGTTTGGGGTGGCACAGCCTCTCCCAGCCTATGATACCTGCCGCCCATGCTTGAGATGACTTTAGAAAGATTTGCTATTAAAGTGTAGGAGAGACAGGATTCAGCCTCTCTAGCCTACCATTATATCATGCAGGTTTTATTTTGAAACACAAATGGTCTTGTGGCTCGGGGTCAAGAAGCCGACGGTGCTCAGGGTGGTTGGATATCACGCTGCCCTGCATGTATGTCACCTGGGCTCCTTCGTGCACAACTAGGAAGCCAATACAATGAGAGCAAATTTCTTCTCCTAGCTTTTGCAAAGAAGGTTGGAGAATAATACTTAGCAAGTACAGTACACTGTATAAAAGTACACTGAAGTTAATGGGCAAACTCTACTGCCCACGGAACAGCTTTATTTTTCTCCTTGACCCAAAGTGACTTATTTAACACTGAGGGGGTCTTTTCCTCCTCCCCAGATTGGTGGGGTGGGGCAGTACAAAACTTTTCCCCCTGCCCCTCCTCTCCTCTGCTTTTGGGTACTTACCCTGTGTGTGTGTGTCTTAAGGGGTATCACCCTTATAAGGCTTTCCTCAAACCTTCCTTTGACTATTTCTGGACAGGTCTAAAAGTGCCTTTGCAGCCACATGCTTGCTTCTTCTGAGCTCAGCTCTTACTTCCTTTTCCTGTCTCTAAACTCAGCTTCCAAAGTACATTCCATTCCATTCCATTTAAAGACACAGTACCCTCTCCAGAGCCACTCCTGGAGCTAACTTGGTGACGTTTCCAACATTTAATAAAACACATTTATAATATTATTAATCATTTTAAGTGTTAGGAGTCTGCAGTTGCTAGTTATTTCCCCAAAATATTGATGAAAGGCAAGTGGTGATGTTATATATCAGGAATGCTCTAAGGTCGTCCCTTTGGGCAGCAAGGAGTTAGTAACTGAATAACAGTCTTCATGGAGCCTATCCTGGCTCCAAAAATGCTCCTACTAAAGGTTTGCAAAATATTCCAAACATTCAAAAAACAAAATAAACACCCAGATGAGGACAAATTCATCCCTGGTGGAATTCCAATGAAGTTAACATTTATAATCACATGGATTTCCACCAGGGATGAATTTGATGCATGAGTTGTTTACACTCAAAGCAAGGAGGAGTGCCAACACACTGGTAGAAATTGTAAATCAGTAAACAAAATTAACCAGCGTGAATATTGTTCAAACCTCAGAGACCTCTGGAAAATATAGGGGGAAAATCATATCAATTAAATGACTTTGAAAAATGTGAAGTACTGCAGTCCTGTTTCTTAGAGATTTATGACTGAGCAAGGTCAGCATATTAAAAAAACCTCTCTGCTTTGTAATCTACATGGAATATACTTTTTGAGAGAGTTGTGTGGTCGGTATGTTATTGGAGAATTTCACTGGGTTATTCTAATTTCTTTTGATGTATGTATTTCAGGGGCTTACACTTTTAAATTATAAAAATAGCCATCATTACAATGAAATCAAGAAATTATATCAGCTATATATAATTGACAGTCTGCATCTTGGCTGACACACCAGAGATTAAACTAAAGACCTGCTTGAGCTAAAGCTCTGTAGCTGGTGTCTGTGAAAGAAGCATGGCCTATAGATCAGAAAGAGTGGATGGAGTGGTACTCAGACTCACCAGTGGGTCACATACGCACATGTAGCCAATATATTATATGCTTACTCCACTCCTGTCAGTCCTAATCTCCAAATCTGTCTCATTGAAAGGATTTGCTAACACTTGTGTGTAAAAAATTCCAGTGTGTACTGTATGATGTTTCACACCCTCTTCTCCCTTTTTATTTCATTTTTAAAATCATATTATCAAGATTTGTTTTTTTTAGGGGTGGAGGTTCAGGATAGTTCTCAAACTTGTTCCGCTGCTTGGGCAGGGAAAGGCCCTGGTAGGCCGGCCCATATCCGCAGGTTCGGCCGATCGCGGCTCCCAGTGGCCGCGGTTCACTGCTCCAGGCCAAAGGGAGCTGCTGGAAGGGCTGAGGGACATACTGGCCGCTGCTTCCAGCAGCTCCCATTGGTACACAAAGTGGACTGGCCCGCCAGGGGCTTTCCCTGCACAAGCAGCAGAACAAGTTTGGGAACCACTGCTCTACTGCATTATGCAGCCCAGATACCAGTAGGGTAGGTGACATGGGCCCAAGTCCCAGACCACAGCTGAATTAATGCAATCCAGGACCCAAGGTGCGCACAGACACACCCCATGGACCCACCCTTCTGCAGTGCAGTTCTGCACTTATGTGGGGTGGCAGTGGAAGGAGCCACCATCCCAGGAGCCATTTGCTATGGGGGGCCCTTTGGGGGCAGACTGGGGCCTCCCCCTCTCTGGACAACTGCTCCCTGTCTTCAGGTGGGTTGGGGGATCTGTCCTGGAGGAGGGAAGAATCAGCCTCCTTGAAGCAGTGGACTCTCAGGGGGAGAAAAGAAAGAACCAATACCACCACAGCACAGAATGTATGTGGATTCTATAGTGCATGGGCCTGGTGGATCTCTGAGTATGAGCAACAAGTACTAGGATGTGTGGGCTTCAAAATCTTTTATTTGCATGAAAAAATTGCATAAGAAAAAATGCCACAAACCTGAATAAAACCCCAGCCTAAAACCACGCAATGATTTTTGTTAAATGCAATTTCTGAGTTGACAGCGTTTCTTTAACTGCAACCAGCTATAGAGGAACAAATTGCACTCCATTCTCCCAGAGCTCCGCTTGAGATCATGTTATAATGGAAAGAATGCCATGCAGCAAGGTCCAGAGTTGACCGCCATCCCCTTGCGCTGTACGAGACTTTCCCATCCCCACCACAGAAATGGCAATAGAAAAGAGAAATTCAGCTTTGATGAAGAATTGCCAAATCCCAGCCAATAACAAAAGCCAACAGAAGAGGCAGCCAGAGGGTTGTCTATTAAATGTACTATTCACGACAGCGTGTTTAATATTAATAAACTACCACAGAGAGCCCAGCCTCCCCCACCCCAGATCTTGGTTTGCTCTCAACCTTTCATAGAGCTTCACCAGCTGGTGCTGCATTATCTCCCCTGGGCCGGTGGAGACAGGGGGAGGGGGGAGGGGCTGGGGCTCCTAAGTGCCACATTGTCATCACTGCCTCCATTTCCCCGCCAGCCGGACAGAAAGCAGAAGCAGCTGCATATGGGCCACAGCTATGCGCAGAGAGAGCTGGGCCCCAATCCCTGCCTCGGTTAGCCATTGGTAAGATGTGCTCCCTCCCCATTCCTAGGATAGGACCAGCTCACCACCTCCCTGCCCACCTCCAGGATGGGGCAGGCCCACTAACCTCCGCCTCTCCCACCCCCCACGAGCAACCACAGTCTCAGCAGGGAGACAGAAGCAGGGGCACGGACACAACTTTGCCCTTCCCCCAAAGACTTTTTCTGAAATGATGCCCCTGAACTACAAGCACCTCACAACAAAGAGCAACAGTCTCCAACAAATTTTCCTACAATGCATTAACTGTCCAGCATTCAGAGCCCTGTTACCTTTGAGACTGCACATGTGTGGGAGGGAAACTGGCCATGATCATAATGCACATGTGTGTGATTGTGAAATGCTTTTAAACCATATTTAGGGTTATTAAAGTCCTCAGGAAAATGCTGAATACTTTTTTCTCCCCTCTGTTTATGGGTTTGTTTGTTTTTTTAATCTTTTCTGGTACATCTTTTCTTAATTGGACCTTTCACGATCTGTGTGAAAGAAAGGGTCAAAAAGATGGGAATATTTCATCTATCTCCTAAAAGGTTTGTGTGAAACACTCTCTGATCTCTTTTGCCTGTACTCACTTTCTGTTTATTGAAAATGCTGCCTCTTAAAAGCCATCCTGTCGCACGCTTTAGCATGGAAGAGAGTCACTTCCAAAAGCAAACTATTTCACGGTTAGTTTGTAATTCTATCTCCTTTACAGAAAGCAGAAATAATCAGGACCGCCAGTCAGGCCATGTGACTGCAGCCCATTTCTGAAGGCCACAAGTAATCAGCTGAAAGGCTCGCATTCCAGTAACTCAGGAGGGATATTTTGAAAGGCCCATGCTGTGGGAGGATTTCCTAATGTAATAGGAGCCATAAGACTCAAAACACATTCCTACTCTTGTGAAATTACTACAGCTAGACAGCATACAGATACAGGAAGACAAAAGCTTTCTTCTGTTGACTTCATCCCACTTCGGACAGCTGTAATCACCCCATGGGAGGAGAATAGGAAACTCTTAAGATTTTATATTTTAAATGTTCAGAGTTTAATAATTTAAAACAACTGTTCTTTACAATTCTTCTTCTTCAGAAGAATTTTGTCTAAGTTCCAGTTCTGAAGAGTGAAGTGTCCCCCATCATTCTTCAAATTAACAGGGACGGAGGATGTACTGGGCCTGTCTTTAATATTCCAGGCAGAGAATACAATTTACATGTATCCTTGGTGTAGATTGTAAAAATAAAAGAGATAACACTAATTCCGTTAGTCAGAATTGTACTCAGAATTTATTTATGTGGTAAAAGATGTTAAAGAAATTAAATATCAGGGGGTAGCTGTGTTAGTCTGTAGCCACAAAAACAACGAGGAGACCAGTGGCACCTTAAAGACTAACAGATTTATTTGGGCATAAGCTTTCATGGATAAAAAACCTACTTCTTCAGATGCGTGGAGAAATTAAGCTAATAGCTCCACACCGGGGGTGGGGGTCGGGGAGATTAACATTGGGTCTGAGGGGTTTAGCTAGAACTGCTGCAACAACCCTAGTACTTGGGTGGGGTACTACTTCATTGCCATATTGCTGTGTTTTGTTTTAAAGGCGTGGTGGATGGGAGTAAGCAATTCCTTTGTCTGGCCAAGGAATCCCAGATAGGGTGACTCCAGTTGGATATTGGCTCTGATTGGATACCTCTCCAAGGGGGAGTGGTTTCAAGGGACACATTCTCTATGCCAGGCTAAGAACACAAAAGAAAAAGACTTTGTAAACTGTGTTTAGGGCAGGACTAGAAGTTAGAGTTGATAACTCTCAGCCCTCCTTTTGCTAGATATGAACTATTTTAGATACAAGTTGATGGCAAGGTGAGGCCTTCATGGCAAGGGAAACCCTGGCAGCACCTGTATTAAGCATGATTTAAGTAGTGATGTTGTGTCATCACTTTCCTGGCCAGTGTTTAGTAGACAGGGCCATAGGACCACATCCACAAAAGGACACAGATTCCTAATGGCATCTAGATGCCTTAGGCCTCTAAATCCAACATTTAAGCACCACTTAGCTATCACTTAACTTTGCAGAAAACTAAAGTCTACTAGACACCTAAGTGTGTGCAAGTGAGTATGTACACAACACCGCAGTCTAGGTGCCTGTCTCATGTCTATGCCACAGCAGGATCCTCAAACTAGGTATCCCCAGTCTATCTTGTCTGCTCTGAACATGCCTAACCCCACATAAATCAGCTAGGGGTGGTGGGGAGAATGCGGTGGTACCCTCACCCTTCTAACTTTTTTAGGGCAGTGGTTAGTGCACTGCCCTAGGATGCAGGGGACCTGAGTTCAGTTCCACTTCCCCTCTGCCTAATGTGGAGAAGGAATTTGAACTTGGGTCTCCCTCCCTCTGAGGCAAGTACTCTAGACACTGGACTGCAGGGTATTCTAGGGCAGAGCTCTGCTGTTGAAGCTGTTCTATTGTTTCTTAAATATTCATTGGACCAAAGACAGAGTGTGAAAACTTCTCTAGAGCCCTGTGGGCAATGCACTCACCTGGGACCCAGGGGTGACCCAGGCTCCAGTCCACTGCCTCCAGGGACTACTTGAATATTGATACACAGTGGAACAGCTTCAGCAGGATAGATTGAGAGAACCCTGGTGCACAATACCAAATGTCCTAGTGGTTAGGGCACTCACTGGGGAGGTAGGAGACCCAAGTTCCAATCCCTTCTCCTGATCAAGTCAAGGGGAAAATTGAAGCTAGCGTTCTCACATCCCAGGGAAGTGCTCTAACCAATGGGCTGAAAATTATAAGGGGGTACCAACTCCCTGCCCACTACAGTTTCTTACAAAAAATTTCTTCAGGTACCTAACTGCAGGAGAGGTTTTGTGTCTGAGAATCCCAAACAGAAGTAGGTTCCTCCCTCTTGGCCAGACTTAAGCACTTAGGTCCTCTTGAGGGGCAGGGTTTAAGCCACACCCTCTCCTCAGCATTTCTTATTAGTTAGCTTAGGTAGCTCCCTGCTCAATATGCTGATTTCTGTGAATCCCATCCTTGGGCGCCTAACTCTCCTCATGCACAGTATAAGGAGCTTAACTCAGGGCTGTGGGATTCCACTGGGTGACAAGGTGCCTAGAAGTTAGGTGTTGCAACGTCAAAGTCCCTTTGTGGATCTAGCCCAGGGGTAGGCAACCTATGGCACGCGTGCCAAAGGCGGCACACGAGCTGATTTTCAGTGGCACTCACACTGCCTGGGTCCTGGCGGCTCTGCATTTTAATTTAATTTTAAATGAAGCTTCTTAAACATTTTAAAAACCTTATTTACTTTACATACAACAATAGTTTAGTTCTATAGTATAGACTTATAGAAAGAGACTGTCTAAAAACGTTAAAATGTATTCCTGGCACGCAAAACCTTAAATCAGAGTGAATAAATGAAGCTTTGGCAAACCACTTCCGAAAGGTTTCTGACCCCTGATCTAGCCCAACAGGACTGATGGATTCAGGCAGCAATTCTGTTACGACTATGCTGTCACTCACTTTGATAACCAAGTCTTTGACAATGTTATATTGCCATTACATTTCCAGTTCTCAGCGGTTCTCAAACTGTGGGTCATGAACCCCTTTTAGTGGGGCTGCCAGGGCTGGCTTAGACTTGCTGGGGCCCAGGCCTACAGCCTGAGCCCCACTGCCTGGGCCTCAATCTGAAGCCTGAGGGCTTGAGCACTGCGGTGTGGGGCTCAGGTTACAGGCCCCCTGCCTGGGGCTGAAGCCCCCACCCAGGATAGTGGGGCTCAGGCAGGCTCAAGTTCGGGCCCCACTTCTGGGGTCATACAGTAGTTTTTGTTGTCAGAAGTGGGTTGCAGTGCAATGAAGTTTGAGAGCCCCTGCAGTACTGCCAATCCTAAGCATTCAAAAATCACAAGCCAGGCCTCAAAACTCCTGTGACTAATTTTAAATTCATGAAATTAAAAAAAAAAAAAATTTGGATTCTTTTCCTTTGCCTTCTGCAGTCTGAGCCTCTAGAGTGCACTGTATCGTGTATTCAAACGTTTATTCACAGCCATGAGGGATAGAAACTTGCTTTAAAAAAAAAAAAAAAAAAAAAAGCTGAGATTCTCATGTAATTACTTGACTCCAGGGGACAGGGCTGTAAGAAAAAACACTAAATACCATAAGCCTGTTGATAAAATTGTGAGAGATGGCAGCGCTGTGTAACAGTCTTCTGGAAACTATCTGAGTATTATGGTCACAAGAAATTTCCTCCTCCCCTAAAGTCCTGGAATCACAAAGGCTACACCTGATTTATTTTCAGGAGGATCCTCCGCTGCACATCAGTGAACTCGCAGACCTCTCTGCTACTTCCAATAAAAAGTAGCAGCAGCATACGGTGAAAACCCTTATTAAAACCCTAGATTTACAGCCAAAGCAGCCCACTGTATTTTCAGAAAAAAATAACACTAAATAAAGAGAGACTATACTATTTAAAAGAAATAAGCTGATGTCAGGATGTTAGTTCCCTTAATCTTCCTTAAGGCTTAGTACAAGCAGCAGCGGGATCAACAGAAGTTTACACTAAATCTTCAGTATCCAGCACTGTATTTTGCTTTCATGTTACCATAGAGAGAATTGGCAATAAGCAGGTGTACCCACGAGGACAATGGAGAGAGCAAAAATATCTACCGTTTCTCAGAAGAGCTCCTTAGCGCAAACGATTCAGCACTTTACAGTATTGCAATGTCGTCCACAGAAATAAACTACAAGATGCTGGTTATCCTAAATCCACCTGTATCCTTCTACATCCCTTTCTGAAATGGTAAATGTAACATGATCCAGATGGGGAAAATAGAAATAATTCACTATAATATATGAACCATATACACAAGGGAATTATACATATTCACCATAAATATGCTTAACTTGCATCTAATTTTCTGTTCTGTTAGACACCCGCTTTTTAAAATAGTATGGTAACATTGAAAGTATTTTTCCACTTAATTATCAGAGAAATTCAAGAAAGATATAAGATTCAGTAAGCAGTAGGCAATTTTCTTAAACCATACTTGTAAGGAAGAGACAGGCCTTTAAAATACATGGGTATTTTTTTAATGTGATCTTTTAAAGAGAAGCTTTGAATTGCTAAATATCTACCATTTTTATATTGACCTAATGAAGGGTATTAGTTCAGCCAGAATTGTGTTTTGTAAAGTTATTACATGGCATGTGTCCAAACTCTTATGAACTACATCTGGTTCATGATTTTCTAAGATTCCAGATAGATGCCTCTGAGCGGAATTGTCATCTCACAGCTCAGTGAGGGATTTTAAAATACAATTCACAGCTCACCATCCTCAGATGTAGTATATTGAGCTAATAATTGACACAAAACAGCTTTATCTATGACAGTTTGATGAAGTAGGATAAATCTGTCTCTTTAATTATTAAAACAATGACATTTATAGGGAGCTTTTAATTGTTCGTATGACCCAAATTTTACCTAAAATGCAGAGACATTGGAAGTTTTTTAACCCTCCATTCTACTTTAAAGGTGTAATGGACACATACCTCCCATTTGACTCCATACCACAGTAGCTGTGAAATACTAGCATATCAGCTTGGATCTGCTCCTTCACATATGCCATTCCTATCATCCTTTTAAAAACTGTATTTTCTATTTCATAAGGAAACTTGAAAATACTTTTCCAAACTGATGATAAAGCTTTAGAAATGGACAGCAGCAAATCTTCCATGGTGTCTTTTCAAACAGAGCAGTGTTAATATTCAGATAGGCTTTTGTGGTAGCAGTATTGACAACCCCCCAAAATTCAAAATCATGGGTCAAGGCCCTCCACAATAATGAAATATTTAAAATAGGGCTGTGGATTAATCACAGTTAACTCAAGCAATTAACTTTAAAAAATTAATTGCAATTAATCGCACTGTTAAACAATATAATACCAATTGAAATTTATTAAATATTTTTGGATGTTTTTCTACATTCTCAAATATATCGATTTCAATTACAACACAGAATACAAAGTGTACAGTGCTCACTTTATGTTATTTTTTATTACAAATATTTGCACGGAAAAAATTATAAACAAAATATAGTATTTTTCAATTCATCTCATACAAGTAGTGTAGTGCAAACTCTATCATGAAAGTGCAACTTACAAATGTAGGGGTTTTTTGTTACATAACTGCACTCAAAAACAATGTAAAACTTTAGAGCCTACAAGTCCAGTCAGTCCTACTTCTTGTTCAGCCAATTGCTGAGAGAAACAAGTTTGTTTACATTTACGGGAGATAACGCTACCCACTTCTTAATTACAATATCACCTAAAAGTGAGAACAGGTGTTCACATGGCACTGTTGTAGCTGGTGTCGCAAGATATTTACGTGCCAGATGTGCTAAAGATTCATATGCCTCTTCATGCTTTGGCCATCATTCCAGGAGACATGCTTTCATGCTAATGACGCTTGTTTAAAAATTAATGCATTAATTAAATTTGCTACTGAACTCCTTGGGGGAGAATTGTATGTCTCCTGCTCTGTTTTATCCACATTCTGCCATATATTTCATGTTATAGCGGTCTTGGATGATGACTCAGCACATGTTGTTTGTTTTAAGAACACTTTCAGTACAAATCTGACAAAATGTAAAGAAGATACCAATGTGAAATTTCTAAAGATAGCTACAGCACTTGACCCCAGATTTAAGAATCTGAAGTGCTTTCCAAAATCTGAGAGGGATGAGGTGTGGAGCATGCTTTCAGAAGTCTTAAAAGAGCAACACTCTGATGCAGAAACTACAGAAGCCAAACCATGAAAAAAGAAAATCCACTTTCTGCTGGTGGCATCTGACTCAGATGATGAAAATGAACATGCGTCGGTCCGAACTGCTTTGGATCATTATTGAGCAGAACCCGTCATCAGCATTGACGCATGTTCTCTGGAATGGTGGTTGAAGCATCAAGGGACATATGAATCTTTAGCACATCTAGCATGTAAATATCTTGTGACAAGGCTACAACAGTGCCATGCAAACGCCTGTTCCCACTTTCAGGTGACATTGTAAACAAGTAGCGGGCACCATTATCTCCTGCAAATGTAAACAAACTTGTTTCTCTGAGCAATTAGCTGAACAAGTAGTAGAACTGATTGGACTCTAAAGACTGTAGACTCTAAAGTTTTACATTGTTTTATTTTGGAATGCAGGGTTTTTTGTACATAATTCTACATTTGCAAGTTCAACTTTCATGAAAAAGACAATTGAAAAAATATAATTTTGTTTTTTACAGTGCAAATACTTATAATAAAAAATAAATATAACGTGAACACTGTACACTTTGTATTCTGTGTTGTAATTTAAATTTATATATTTGAAAATGTAAAAAACGTCCAAAAATATTTAAATAAATGGTATTTTATTATTAACAGTGCGATTAATCGAGATTCATTTTTTTAATTGCTTGACAGCCCTAATTTAAAACAACAGCCCTAATTTAAAACTTTTTATTTGCCTTCTTATTTTAACCCTTTAGGGATCACGTTGTAAAGCTTTTCTCCTCAACCGTGTGGGCTATAAACTTACTCTTAAACGGAGACTGTCACGAATCACCTGACTTCAGGAGCTGAGGCTTTAAAAAAAAAAACCACTAAATATTATGACTATGGATAAAATCATGCGAGATGGCAATGCAGCAATGTTGATAACATTTCAGTTGACAATATGAATGTTTTACAAAACATTGAAAAGTTAGATATTTTAAAATGTTTCACAAAATATTTCTCTTGCTTTTCGACAGCTCTCTGAAACAGAAAGGGAAATGGGTTCTCTCTCTAAAACTGATGTCCTTTGCTACTCAGATTACAGGATAATGTCTTCAACAGGAGGCTCAGACAATTAATGTTAAATGCAATGAATAAGTAATTCCCTGAGGAATATACTTCACTATTGCTTTTACATTCAATTTGTCAGAGCCTCAGGACACAGCAAAGTTCTGAAACTTCAGCATGTTTTGCAGAAGTTTACAGAAAGCTGAAATGGAAGTTTTTATGTTTATTCAGTTAATGGAAACCCATGATTTTGATGTTCTGGCCTGAGAAAAAGTTACAGGGGGTCAAAAGCAGGGGAAACCCTCAAAATACCATTAACTGTTTGGTTACATTTTTGTGGCCACTTTGGCATCTCTCTGGCATTCCTCTCATCCTGCCAGTGTTTGTTGTTCTTCCTCTCTTCCCTAGTTAATGCATTTACCTCAATTTAGCTAATGAGCAACTCACCCAATGCAGCCATCTCTCTGAAGTACTGCATACTATCAAAGCACTATCGTCCCTTCTTGCCAACCTTTCCATCTGCTGCCACAGTAGGGGAATTGAGAAAGCTCTGCCTAGCTCCAGCCTTGTTGCTGGAAACTCTCTGCCCTCTGCTATTACCGCTAACTCTATGTCTTGCAATAGTACTGGTGACTTTAAACATATGGCAATCCTCCTATCAGATGTTTAAAATTATTATTTTTAAAATGTAAATGTTTGTTGTTGTGTTTGCACAAAAATGTAGCAAAATAATCACAGGTTGGGGAATAAAGATAACTTGTGACCATTTTTACTATTGATTTGCATGATACAATGTGAATAATGTCTGATTTCTCCCCCAGAGCTGAGCTCTGATTATATCACAGCAACCTCATCAATATAGAATGCTTCTGAACTTTAAAAACATATGGAACTGTTACACCATATGTGCATGAAGCATTCACTTTCTCAGTTTGTGCAGAATCCAGAACCATATGTTGGAATGGAGGGATTCCATTTCCTTCTGCCCCTGTTTTGCTAATACTTGTTTTAGAGTCGTACTTTTAAACACAGTTGACAAACCTAGCCCATGAATATGAATTTCTAGATATACACGAGTCATCTTTAGGATTTTGAGTTAACACCCATTTGAGGTGAAAGGGTCAGTTCACACCCTCTTGGAATTATTGTTTCAGGCAATCTGCAGACACTGAGGAAACACTGCTCCATTTACACTCAGTCTGCATTTTTAAAGTTGCCTTCACAGCCATGACGGCTAAAAACAATGTTTTCTATTTTTTGAATGAGAGCTTAGATTCTAGAGCATAATTCTGTGGCAAGGGGCAGAATTTACAGAAAGTTCTATAGAATATAGACACACACACACGGCATGGCCAAGATTATCTATTAAGACTAACAGTGAAAGGTAAAAAAAAAAAATCTGTCTTCCCATGTCAGAGAATCCAGCCAGTAAGTCTAGAAGCAGCCAAAGCAGGGACTGTTGCACTTGGGGTGACAGGGTAAAATATGGCCCAGCTGGAGTCTCCCTCCCCCCAGCTCCCCGTGGACCCAGAATCCCACACCTACGATCTGGGGACATTAGGATCCACATGCTGCCTCACTTCCCCTTCACCATGTGGCCTTTGGGAAAAACTGCAGAGAGCAGCCACCAGAGACTCCAGATGGGACCTTTGGACATTTCTGTGAAAACTGTAGAACATTCTCTCTCTGTGCTGTATGCTGATTGACTGTTTGCTCCAGTCCTCCTCCCACCTTTTCCTCAGTATCTCTTCACTGCAGCTTCACTCCACACCTATTCTATTCTGTATAGGTTTTTATATTACACTCATCACTGTAGTATTAGTGCCGTGTCACTTCTTCCCTCATCCGTCTCCTCAAGTCCCTCTTCCCTTTCCTTCCATTTACTTGATCCCCTCATAAGTAAACCCATTGGGGGAAAAAAACATCATGGAACTAACATGACGTTTGCTACCATAGCATTGTTCACTTTGCTCCCCCCACCCTGAGTCTGACTGGTCTCTTTAGGCAATGTTGTTCCTCATACTTAGGGTTACCATATTTCAGCAAGCAAAAAAGAGGACGGGAGGAGCCCCGCCCTAGCCCCGCCCCTGCCCCTCCCACTTCCCGCCCCCCCAGAACCCCCAACCCTCCCCCCGTTCCTTGTCCCCTGACTGCCCCCTCCTGGGACCCCTGCCCCTAACTGCCCCCCAGGACTCCACTCCCTATCTAAGCCTCCCTGCCTCTTGTCCCCTGACTGCCCCAACCCTTATCCACACCCCCACCCCCAGACAGACCCCTGGGACTCCCACGCCCCATCTAACCACTCCCCACCCCCTGACAGCCCCCCCCAGAACTCCCAACCCATCTAAACCCCTCTGCTCCCTGTCCCCTGACTGCTCCGATCCCTCTCCGCACTCCTGCCCCCTGACAGCCCCCCCGAGAACTCCCAACCCATCTAAACCCCTCTGCTCCCTGTCCCCTGACTGCTCCGATCCCTCTCCCCACTCCTGCCCCCTGACAGCCCCTCCCCAGAACTCCCAGCTCCCCACCCCCCCGCTCCTTGTCCCCTGACTGCCCCCTCCTGGGACCCCTGCTCCTAACTGCCCTCCAGAACCCCACCCCCTACCTAAGACTCCCTGTTCCTTGTCCCCTAACTGCCCCCTCCTAAGACCCCCCCCCAACTGCCCCCCAGGACCCTACCCCCTACCTGTACCCTGACTGCCCAAAACTTTTTCCACTCCCCCCAAAAAGCCCCCCCCCGTTTCTTGACTGCCCCCTCCAGAACCTCCCTGGCCCCCTTACCCTGCTGCTCAGAACAGGGTGTTGGGCTCTGTGCGAGCCGAGCCGGACACATGGCTGCGCTCCCCAGCACAACAAAACCCGGTCCCTGGCCCTGCACAGTGCTGCTGGACCGGGCTGCAGGGGAGAGCTGCCGGCTCAGAATGCAGGGCGGATCCGGCTCCTCTACAGCTGCTCCAGAGTCCAGCCCGGGACTTTCCTGCAGCCCTCCCAGCTGCTCGCTCTGCTCTGCCGGGGGAGGGGGGGAATCCCGGACATTTTGAGTGTTTTACAAATTCCCCCCGGACGCTATTTTTAGAACAAAAAGGAGGACATGTCCGGGTAAATCCGGACGAATGGTAACCCTACTCATACTTCTCCATCTGTCTGTATCCATCTGTTATCTCTTGTCTAACACTCAGATTGTAAACTCTTTGGGGCAGGGATGGTCTTTTAGTTCTGTGTTTGTACAGTGCCTAGCACAGGAATCCTGCTCCATTACTGGGCTCCTAGGCATTACAATACCACACATAACAAAGAAGAAGAATATTAATAAATGGGTTTCTAAAAGTATGGTCAGTGTTGGGGACTGGTACACGTAGTCCATCCAACTCCCCACATCCAGCACACACACACACACACACACACACACACACACACACAAAATGGAATCTAGCAGTAGTTAAAATGCCTTCTTTAGAATGAAGACAATGACTGAGATATTGTCATTCCAAAATACACAGCTATTTCATTAGAATTTGCCAATGCTACCACTGGGATTTGGGAAGAGCTCCTGAGGCAGATGCATATCCAGATTGATAAATACTGAAATCCATTGACTTCAATGGAGCTATGACAATTCGAACTAGCAGTGGACCTACCCCTAATAGAGTGGGACACCTCACCCATCTTTGAACATACGAGTGCAGATCTTTGAACAAGGTGCTAAATCTCATGGCCTCTGAAATTCCTCACCTGTAAAATGGGGGAACTGTCTATCTGAGGGGTTACCGTGAGGCTAAATTAATGTTGGTAAAGCGTGTCGAGATCTTCAGATGGAGGTTTTTATACACATACACATGCCACATGTAGATTTCGCTCATTAACTACAACCCTATCAGGGATAGGAAACATTTAGGAGTGCTTCTTTATTAAATGTCGGGGTGAAATTCTAGCCACTGCAGTCTAAGCGAGTTTCCCCTCTGACTTCATTGTGGTTGGGATTTCACCCCAGTTCTTTATAAGTGACACAAAGTTGATGTAGCCGTCATGAAAAGTTCTCTACCTCCTGAAGTCACTGACTTGGTGATAGTTCATAAAACTTGCTTTGGGCTCCCAAAAGGTACTTCTACACAGCAGCTGGGAGCATGCTTCCCAGCACAGGTAGTCAGACATATTCTAGATCTGCTCGCTGGCACTCTAAAAACAGCAGCACGGCCTTGGCAGCACAAGTGGCAGCTCAGCCTAGCTGCTTGAGTACATACCCAAGGGATCGGGCGGGTTTGCAATCTGGTTGCAGGTCCAAGTCACCACCCATTCCATCGGGATCACACCACTATTCTTAGTGTGCTAACTTAATCAGAGCTAGCCTGTCTGTCTACCTTTGCTGGGAAGCAGCCACCTAGCTGCTGTATAGCCATACCCACAGAGACTCTCAATTCTTTCCCTTTTTCACTTGGACAAGAGATTCTGAGATATATAGTATATGCTGACTCTGACACCAACACTGACTGATTAGTCATTACACCTATCACTAAGGGTGAAAGCACAGTATTGTGATGTTTGCTCTGGTTCTGTACAAGAGATATCATGGTAGCTCTTGCAGTACTCAAACATTGACCCTCTTCTACTTGTTTTTTCACCAACTCTTCATTTTAATCTTTGTGCTATCCTGCTTATTTTGGGATCATTATACTGTATAATAGTCAATGTAATTACAGAGAAGAAAGAAATGTGCTAGAAGAGTTCCTTATTAAAAAGTATATTAACAGATTATAAGGCCAGAAAGTACCACTGTGGTCACTTATGGCTTGTTTACACTGGCAAGTTTTTTCGATGAAACTAATGTCGCCAAGGAAAAATCAACAAAAGCAAACTCGCCAAAGTGTGTCTACATTTGCTCCCTCTGTTGACAGATCGTGTCCACATTTGGGGCACCTTTGCTGACAGTGAGAGCAATGGGACTGTGGGTATGTATCCCACAGTACCTGATGACAACATCCGTTGCTAGGTGTGGTGGGAATGCGGAAATGGAGCGCAGCGCATCCTGGGATGTGCAAAATGTACCATCATGCACCGCTTTGTATCCCACGCCTCCAAAGGTCTCTCGCTTCCTTTCACGCCGTTTTTTCTACTGTCGTTCTTTTGTAGTGTGTGCCAGCATCTGCAGCGAGAGAGGATGGATCCCACACTGGTCTGTCTCTCATCGCACTGTATAACCTCATGGAACATGTCTTCTTTGCTGCGCCTAGGTATTTTTCTTATCTGCTGCAGCCGGTCCACGGGGGTCCGTGATGTGTTCTTTGAGGTCTGTGCTGAACAGAAGAGGGATTCTTACATTCCAGCCAGGGCCGGCTCCAGGCACCAGCTTGGCAAGCTGGTGCTTGGGGCGGCCACTCCGGACAGGGGTGGCAGGTCCAGCTATTCAGTGGCAATTCAGCGGATGGTCCCTCACTCCCGCTAGGAGCGAAGGACCTTCCGCCAAATTGCCGCCGCAGATCGCGGCGCCTTTTTTTTTTTTTTTTGTGGCTGCTTGGGGCGGCCAAATCCCTGGAGCCTGCCCTGATTCCAGCAAACGATTGAAACATTTTAGTAAAAAGGGCATTTTGCTAGTAGAAATCACTTTCTCTGAGACTCTAGGCAGGCACACAGCTCTGTGAGCACCCCAATCATGGTGAGTTTTGGGAGTGCGGGAAGGTGATTGTGCATACTGACAAAAAGGTCATGGCTTGCAGGGCAGCTTTCAAGGGATCTCATTCTAAAATTATCCCACACTTTTTCACAGGTGGCCAACCTGCTGGCTGACATCTCGCTGCTGAGGGTGATCAGAAAAAAACAGGGCTCAGCTGCTGAATGCTTGCAGCTTTCACCCCGGTCTCTATGCAGCTCAGCTATGTGCCGCTTTGGTCCCAGCTCCAGTGCTTGCTAAGGGTACATCTTCACTACCCGCCGTATCAGTGGGTAGCAATCGATTTATCCGGGATTGATATATCGCGTCTCGTTAAGACGCGATATATCGATCCCCGAACGCACTCACCGTCGACTCCGGAACTCCACCAGAGCGAGCGGCGGTAGCGCAGTCGACGGGGGAGCCGCGGCCATTGATCCCGCGCCGTCTGGACCCCAGGTAATTCAATCCAAGATACTTCGACTTCAGCTATGCTATTCGCGTAGCTGAAGTTGCGTATCTTGGATCGATCCTCCCCCCAGCATAGACCAGCCCTAAATGGCACGGTACAGTTTCCTACAATGGGAGAACTAACAAGGCTGCAATCCCTTAGAATCTGCGGCAGAGGATTAACAAGTACCTCTTGGAAACTTTCCAGAGCCTCTCTCTGGAAGATTCTCTGCAGGTCTTGATGCCCATCGACACCCTGCTTGGTCATGCAGATAAGCTACACAGGGCAATGTCCAGCTCACAGAAAATACTACCTGCCTCCTGCTTTTCGATTCCCTACACAAGCCACAGCAACTTACCCGGAATCTCATCTGTTTCCTGCTCCCCATTGAGCACTTCTGGAGTGCAGAAAAGTTCCTGACTGCCTGCCCCACCGGGCAACCCCGCTGGGAGCACCCCATCCTCTTCTAGTTCAACTTCTTTATCCACAATTTCAGCATCTGGGTTACCCCCTTTCAGCTGCATGCGAAGTATCCACAGGGCAATCGGCAAGGATAGCATTCAGCCCTTTATAGAAGCGGGTGCTTCTTAGGTGCACCACCGGAGTGATGGTTCGCCTCCCGCTCCTTATGGTATGCCTGCCTCAGCTCCTTTATCTTCGCTCTGCACTGCTGCGTGTCCCGATCATAGCCCTTTTCACACAAGCCCAGAGAAATTTGCCCATATGTATCCCGATTCCTACAGGTCACTTGCAGCTGTAACTGAATAGACTCCTCCCCCCATATACTGATCAGATCCAACAACTCAGCGGTGGTCCAATCAGGAGCGTGATTGGTGCATAGCCAGCCATGCTCACCTGGGAAGCTCCTCTGGGAAGCGAGCAAGCAGGAAATGAGATTTAAAATTCCCAGGGCTTGCAAGGGGGAGGGGCAGGTTGGCTGCAGGGCAGCGGAGTTCAAACCGTTGACCAGAGCAGCAGCATGGGAATTGTGGGATACTTTCTGGAGGCCAATAACATAAAAAAAACCTGAGGTGTTTACACTGGCTGTTTGTCTACAATAAAGAGAGGGGAAAAGAAAAGTCCCTTGCAGGGATGGAATTTTTTTGTCACCAAATCTAGGCACTCCCTTCCCCGAAAAAAGTGACCTTGCAGTGTGTACGCTATCGTTGTTTTGTCGCCAAAAGCCAGTTTTCAGTGACAAAACTTGCAATTGTAGACAAGCCCTTAGTGTGCCTTCCTGGATAACACAGGCCATAAAACTTCCCTGAATTAATTCCCGTTTGAACTCTAATCTGGATTTAAAACTGTCAGTGATGGAGAAAAGCTTCAAAAGAACACACAATTACAGCAACAGTTTGCCACTGCTAGCTTTGGCTTGGGGGTCACCATAAATCAAAACACACATTGCTAGCCTGCAGATGGGCCATCCCTTTCACTACAGAATCCAGTTACAGAAAAATTGCCCTGGTGAATAGCTATAAAAGAGGTCAACCGAGAAAACTTTTCACCTCTTTGACTCTTCTATGCGACTCCAGTAGTGCAGAGCTATGGAAAAAATTATAACATTTACAGGAAAACAGCCTCCCTTCAGTAGCTGTGGAAGACTTCATTTGGCTCCTGCCAAGTCTTGGGAACTTCAGAAAATCTTAGACTCAATCAACAAATCTCCAAGGAGAAACAATGAGCATGGATTATATTTTGTTATGGGTTACCACTATATACAGTACACTATCCACTATGCACAAAATACTGAGTTAAAACAACTAGTCCAGTCTTAAAAAAATAATCTCAGTACTCTACTTCTGCCTAACCTCCTAAAGGAGAAGGCATTTTTACATGGTATTGAATTAAAGTTTCATACTGTATCTCAAACTTTGTCATGTAAAAATGCACCTATAAAAGGGCTTTCAGACCAAACCAAAACAGAACATGTCTTCAAGCTTAAGGATTCATAATGTAATGATTAAACATCATGAGGGTTATAAAATCAACAATCTAGATAATAGAAAATCACTGCTGGTAAAGTTTGCAGATGGTACAAATATTTATAGAGTAGTCAATAAGGAGGACAGGTTATTGTTACAAAGTGATCTGAATCGTCTGGCAAAGTGGTCACCATCTAACAAAAGGTATTTTTAATATGATCTAATTCAAGATAATACATCTGGGAACAAAGAATGCAGGCTGTAACTACAGGGTGGGGGAGACTGTCTTGGAAAGCATTGACTCAGAAAACAACCTATGGGTTCATCACAGATGAACCCCTCAACATGAGCTCTCAGTGCAGTGCGGTGGAAAAAAGTGCTAATAAGATCCTTGGATGTATAAACGGGAAGAATATCAAGCAGAAGTAAAGAGGTGATCTTGCCTCTGTATGGAGCATTGGCAAGACCACTATTAGCATAGTGTGAGACAAGCTGGCTGAGACAGTATCTTTTATTGGACCAACTTCTGCTGGTGGGAGAGAGAAGCTTTTGAGCTACACAGGGCTCTTCTTCAGGTCTGGATATTCTGAGCATCACAGCTAAGGACAAGGTGGAACAGATTATTTAGCATAAGTAGCTAACACATATTTAAGAGACCATTCAAGGTGAAGTTGCCAGTTAACACCTCTGTAGTCATAGGTCATAAGGGGGAGGAGGTGTTAGAGGGCTACAGATTGTTGTAATAAATCATAAATTTGATTTCTAAAATGTAATTTGATTTGCAATATTGTTCAAGCCAGAGGCTTTCTTCCTCTGGCATGCTTACATAGCAGGAAATTATAGTATGAATTAGATTATCAAATGACCTTGTTCTCATTGTTTCTTTATCTCACTTCAGCAGCTCTGGAGTGTGGTGAACTGCAGCAGTTCCAGAGAATAGTGGCATGTTACTATGGAAGTGCATAAATGCAAAGATGGCTATATTAGTCTTCAATGTTTATACTGAGGCATAATTCTGCACCAATTGAGGAAGCAAGCAAGCAAGATACCTTTGCATTTCAGTAGTTGGCATTAAACAGGGATTGTTTAACAACAATAATTACACACTGTTATGTAAGACACCACAATTGCTTCCCATTAAAACTACAGGAAAAAATGGGGAATTTCAGATAACATGGTAACAGTTTACCAACCCTGTTTATTGGCAACCACGGTGTTACTAATTTTCTTTACACCTCAGTGCAAAGACTCAGCATCTTTATTCCTAGTAAACATAAACCCCTAGTGTATGTCCAAAAACTGGTGGTCAGCCATTAGGGAATCATGTTCACTATGAATAAACGATTGTTGGTCAAAGGGGGGGGGTCTTCTTGCGGGAGACTGTCTACATAACTTTATTTTTAAAATGGGTCAAGAGGTGTCTAGAGCAAAGGAAAGACGCTACTTATTATGAAAAAATAGACATATGAATACCTTCTTAACATGCCCTCTCATTAAAGAGCTTTCAGCTAAGAATAACTGGATACTTAAAGCAGCAAAGAGTCCTGTGGCACCTTATAAGACTAACAGACGTATTGGAGCATGAGCTTTCGTGGGTGAATACCCACTTCGTCGGATGCATCATGCTCCAATACGTCTGTTAGTCTATAAGGTGCCACAGGACTCTTTGCTGCTTTTACTGATCCAGACTAACACAGCTACCCCTCTGATACTGGATACTTAAAGAAAACTATACCTACCAGAACTGTGCTTACAACCAGAGGGGGCATTATTTATGTTGCACTTACACAGACATGGTTTTTGTTTGGCACACTGGCAACCAGCTACCATCATCAGCATCGGTACCTTGCTTGCTGATACTTTTGGAGTGCTCCAAGCCATGCATCAGGCACCTTGACACTAATCTGTTTTCTTAATCTTGACTTGAAAATGTAAAGAGCTCTAAAATTTCCCACCAGCATCTGTCTGAAACTTGACTGCTCACCAAAAGAAAGCAGAAAGTCAGAGCCAATAACAGGAGAGCCAAGATCCATGAGAGGTGAGCAGACAGCACCAGCAGCCAAGAAAACTAGTATTGCCAGAAGCATTATTTCATCTATAGTAATTATTTTTAATCACATTTAAAAAAAGCATCCTGTAAAGTTCTCATCCATGTTGTTAACTGCTTTTGACACTGTCCTCATTAATCACTTCAAACAAAAAGTAGGCAATGTTGTGTTTGTACAAGCAAAAAGCTCATAAAGCTGTGTGTGGTTGCGATGACAGCTGTGTCCTTAACATTCAAAGATTAGAGGCAGGAAGTACATATGATGGAATAAAAGGGCTGATTCAACATTGGAGAGTCTGCAACCAGTTTCAGTAAAGATAGAATGTGACCCTTTGCTAGAGATATACAAGAGCAGCCTGTATACATGGCAGATATCTTGAGGTTCTACTTAGTTGGCAACTGTTGCTGTTCTGTTGGAAACAGATACTGCAGGAACATCAGAAATGATTTGTATGTGAAGAGATCTACTGGCCCACACAAGATGAATATGTGGCAACCCGTCTCCCTCCAGCTCCCAAACAAAGTTTATCAGTCAGTAACCTCATAACATTTACCCTAAGTTGTGAGTTTGGTCAGTATGTTCTGGATGTTGGAACAGAAATTACTTTTAGCACCTGAAAAAAATCAACATTTGTAGCACTGAACTTTCATTTCCAGGGGTACAATATTGCATCCAAGTTATATTTCAGAATAAGGGTCCTAACTGGACAGTGTCAGGGGCTACTTTGTCATTACTGCACAGAGGTAAATGTGACTTTACTCTTCACATCCTAAAATGTATCATCAGATAGAGTTAGAAAGGCATACTCACGGAAGTCACAATTTACTGTTCTCACTCTTTTACTTACCTGGTTTCCATCTTATTTTGCTTTCTTACATTCATGTGCTATTTGTGGTAGGTTTTAGTATTCATATGGAGGTTAAGCAGAATATCATTAAAATTAGTCTTGTTTCTGTTCCCATCAGTTATACCCCCAGAGAGATTTTTCGACACCTGTACAATTTCCTATTTAATACTTAGTTGGTAAAATATCTCTACTATTTAACAGTAAGTACAGCAATTAGCTCTCAGGTAATAGGTAGTAAACTCCCCTTTCCCTGTAGCTTCTACACTGCCCATGCATGTAGCAGCTTCCATTTTCCTAACTAGTTTCCACTTTAGCATTTTCCCTTAGCCCACCAAAAAGTCAAGTTGCAGCCCCCTCCAAACCTTCCCTCTTTTGCAGGCCACTAATTTTATGCCTTTTATAATAGCATAAATGTCTAATAATAATCCATATTAATTCATGTGTTTCTTGGATTATTACATTAATGGTAACTGTTTTCCTCAACATTCATCATGTATTGTTGCAAACAGCAACTTTTCAGCTTTTATATAACTGCTTCTTTATTATGTTCTGCCTTTTCTGTCTTTTAGTTTCCATGAAGTTTCAACAGTTCTTGGCAGAAAGTGGGTAATTTCCATCACAAGCTATTTATCTTTCTTGATGTTTTGCTTAAACAACATCTGGGATTGTTATGTACGTCGCTGCAGAGTCAATAGTCCTATTCTTACAGACTTGAGTAGAGTGGGAAAACTGTTGACATAGGAACTAATATATAATGTTCTACTACATTGTCACAAGCAACAGTGTTCAGTTCAAAATTTGCTGTTGAGGGTAACTCCTCTCTACTTTGACTATTTAGTATTGAAAATTTTGGAATATTTCTTTTTGTTTTTTAATGGCTCAAATCCTAGGTACGGACATATTCAGCACCCTGCACTTTAAGGGGGGGTGGGGTTGTCTGGCTGGCCGGGAGAAGAGGGCAATGCTTTCTGGCTTGGGGGAGGAGGGGAGACGTAAAACTGCTGGAAAAGCAGTCAGTCTGGTGGATGACTCACCACCTAGGAATGAGGGGTTTAAAAAGGTCAGCCTGGGCCTGGCTCCTCCCCTCATTCACTCGGAACAGGCTGGGCAGCAGAGCCTCTGTTGCATGGCTTGCTGCAGGACCAGGTGCAGTCAAATGGTGGGATAGCAGGGGGGAACCCCTTCCCCATTTCAGGACCAAAAAACAGGAAGGAATTGCCCACGGTGGCCAGGGGGAGTGGGCACAGGTTCCTTGCTCCCTAGAACCCTCACGTGGAAGCAGTCTGCACGATCAGTGGGGGAGCGGGGGGGACCACCACCTTCCCCTGTTGCAGAACATAAAAGCAGGCAGCAGTGTGGGACATGGCAGCAGGGTGAAGCAGGAACTGGTTGCCTGCTCCATAAAACTCCCCACGTGGAATCAGTCTGGACGGTGAATAGGAACAGCAAGGGGGGAGCAGTCCCTTCCCCAATTCAGGCCATAGAAACAGGGTGGAGTTGGGACACGGTGGCAAGGGGCAGCAGAAACCCCATGTGAGGCATGAAGCCAGACAGAAGGGACAAAGAGGGCACTGAAACCAACACAATTTCGCATATAGCCCATACAGTGGTCGGGGGAGGGAAGAAACCTCCCACTCTCTTGGAAAGCAGTGGTTGGGCTGGACTGGGGGACAGGAAGTGGATAGGGGGCTACAAGCCATTCCCTGTTTCAGTCAAGGAGGCAGAAACTGGTAAGCAGTCTCAGCATGGCTCCCTGGGGGACACAAAAAGGGGAAAGAAAGAGGTGCAGAAAAGGGAAGGCTTAATTCTCCTTTTCCTCTGGCACCAGTGGAGCAGTGCAACAGGAGAACAGATTCACAAAGGGAGGGAGAGTTAATTAGAGGGGGTATAGGTGCAAGGAGGAGGACTGGGGAGCGGGCTCCTCCATAGAAGTTGCAGTGTACATGAATGTTTAGGGAATCATGGTGGAGTTTTTCCCTGATGTAGTGAGAACACAAAGGGATGGAGGGAATTTGCATCCCATCCCCGCCCCCAGTTAGTTTCGTTACCACAGGAACCCAGCAAGCAATCAGATCTCACACTGGGCGGACCCAGTGCAGTTGGTTAGCCCCAGGGCAAGCCAGGGGCTGAGTCCTTACAGCAGGGGCAAGTGGCTGGGGGAGCCTTGGGTAGTGCACCGGAGTATCAAAGTCAGCCTATCAGGCTTGGGGAAATGGGGGCACCAGGTGCAGCATTTGCTCACCCGAGTGCATTGGATTGTCGCAGACAGCCTATTGGGCTTGGGGAAGTAGGAGCTCCAGGTGCAGCTCTGGCTCACCCAGCTGAGCTAGCAGCATCTGAGGGGGGGCCAGTTAGCATGGAGTGATATGATTAATTAAATATATTGTGTATGAGGTTTTCTCCACAGCAATACAGGCTGTACAAAGCAGAACAGGTCATGCAGATCCAGGACATCCTGCTCAGATGATTTCAGGAGCAATGGTAGACGCACAGGGCAGGGATCACCATCCACAAACCCAGACAAATACTGTTCACGGAACAGGAAGGCCAGTCAGCAATGTGGCCCATTACAGAGGAACAGTTGCTGTGGTACATGCGGTCATTGGCAATCCATCAACTGGCTCCTCCACAATTTCGAATCGCCTTTTGGCCATTACATTTGTCAGTAGGCTAAATGGCTCCCCAGATCCTTGTGGGGCTTTCTTAGTTTGAAGATTTTTGGTGGAATGGTCATGTAGCGGTGGACCCAGGGAGGATTCCAGTTGTCCCATTAGGGTTTCCACACTCAGGGATCTCCTTCACATCCTCAGTGTCATATGTAATCGCGCACAGGAGGTGACCCTATTTAGGGCAGCATTCTTGACAGCATTTTTTGGTGCTTTCAGGATCAGTGATCTAGTGCCTGGGTCCATCAGGGATTCTCCAGGAAAGGCTTTAGAATTTTGTGACATAGGCTGGCACAAGCATGCTGTGATATTACACTGATCAAGTTGGCCGGGGTGCATTCGTTACCCTATGGGAGAATGGTGAGACTGGCCTCTGCCCCGTTGGGACGTTGAGGGCCTACATGGCAATACGGTGGAAGGGAGAAGGCCCCCTTTTTGTACACGGAGACAGGAATCCCCCCACAGCATATCAATAGATTACCATGTTGAGACAGGGGCTAACGAGGTTGGGGCTGCAGGCCCATGAATTTGGTTCCCACTCATTCAGAATAGGGACGGCTATGGCAGCAGCGCAGATAGCCATGGAAGCAGAGGTGATTAAGGCAATCGGGCGCTGGCAGTCTAATGCATACCGAATGTATGTAAGACTGCAGGTGGGAAAATCAACAGTAATTGGTTGTGTTCTCATTTCAGATATGGGACAGCTGGCTATACACTTGAGGGTGTGGATCTGTGGGCACATTATTGTGTTTTGGGTGCATAGGCACACATCCAGGTTGCCCAAGGGCTCCCAGCTGGGATTCAGTGGCAAAGCATTACTCAGTTAGCATGGAGGGGCATGTTTTGGGATCAACTCATACCACTGTTGTATGCTGTGCGGGCGCGTCAGCGACCAGCGGATATACTTGTGATACACCTGGGAGAAAACGATCTGGGGTGGAGTTAATGCTTCGAACTAGGAGGGACCTGATGTAGATCCTGGGAATTCTTCCAGGCGATAACATTGTCTGGTGGGATATGCTTTAGCGCAGGGTCTGGCAGGGAGCCATGAACCCCACCAGAGTGGACAAAACCAGGAAGTATATAAATAGGGAAGTGGCTAATTCTAGTTGGGGGGCGGGGGGAGACAGTAATTTCACATCCTGGCATATTCTATGGGGCACCGGAGTTATTTTAGGAGGATGGGGTGCATACGTCAGACTCAGGTGCTGCCATATTTTTGGCTGATATAAAAGAGGGCATTGGGAGAGGTCTGGGAACTCGGTTGGGTGTGGGGAGGAGTAGCCAAGCTAATGTCTGGCACCTCCTTGTGGAGGATGTTCAGTGCAGGTATTCCATAAATTAAGGCACAAAAGAATGGATAAATGGCTTGGAAAAGGAATTAAGGAGAGGTACTTGATAATTGAGCAAGCCAGGGGAAGTTGGGGACTCCTCTGATTGGTACAGCAGGGAGCCAACCCCCCATCATTATAGTCCACCTTAACCCCTCCTACGAGGGGGGGGGGGTCCCAGCAAGGAAATTGCTGGAGGGACCTAGATGAAAAGGGGAGGGGAGCTGGTGGAAGCCCCTCCCGGAATTGGAGGGTCCTAGCAACGGATCTGCTGGAGGGACAAACGGAAAGGGGTGGGGTGGGGTGCTGAAAAAAGCACTCAATCACTCCCCCCACTGAATTGTTGGGGTTTTCACCTGCACTGCACATTTTATCCACTGGGTTAGCCCCAGTCATCTAATAATAAAGTTGCGGCCTGATTAACCCCATATCTAATGTCTCCTGTCATTCTTTTGGCACAGCCAATCACTCTGTATTTCCTTACGTGGAATTTCAGTAATTCCATGGAGTTTTGAAAACATTTTATCTAAGACTAATTTGAAAGGACAATGTGAAAAGGTGAAAAATATAATAAAATGATTGTATTTATACCTTTTATAGTAGCAGCCCCTTTCCAAAGCACGTCACAAAATCAGAACAAGTGAACTAAGTCCAGCTAAAAATTTGCCTTTCAGCTGGATTCACAGGCCCAAAAGGACTCCAAGCTGCTTAATTAATAGGATATTACATTTCCCTTGGGCTCATATTTTTAGAAAGCTCTATTTGCCTGAAAGCTACGATTAATTTCTTCCCTATTATTGTACATTTGCTGCAATTGTAAACATTTACCATCTAGCCAAAAATAAAATGAACTATCATGACATAAGAACAGCAAGTGAGGCTTACTTTCTAACTTTAGAGTCTGCCTTTCAATATTTTTCCTCTCTTCAAAGGGAGAGGAAAAATCTCTTCTAATTAAGAACAGTTGAATCCTCTTATGATTGGCATATCACAGTAGAAACAAATGTGACAAATGATTGTCCTACTTTTTTATTTAGATTTTTAATATATGCTTTCATTGACATCCTCTGGGATCATTTACAACATTAAAAACAAGAACAAAAAGTCAACTTAAAAGCAGAACACCTCACATGAAAACAAATCTCAAACCCCTAACTCACACCACATATTCAGAAAAAGCTTCAGCAAATAAATAGATCCTGCAACACGTCCAAATCACAGAGTGAGAGAGAGAAAAAAGCAGTTCTTCCTAAGTCTAACTGAGGAAGCCCATTCCCGAGATGAGGATTCTCCAATGTTCCTCTGCTGTTTTACCCCATAAACATCAAATCTGGGAATTAGTAGCTGGAGTTTCCCAGCTGCTCTTCCAAGCTGACAGAACAGAGGCACTCTGGACTAACCCAGGAGCTAACAGCAATACACAGTCTTAGTGTATATTATGAAGAGATGACAGGAAGGACTAATTATTAGAACACTGGCCTGGGACTGGCTGAGACATGGATTTCCTATGTGACCTCAGGCAAGTCATAATCTATACTGTGCTTCAGATCCCAATCTATAAAATGGAGATAATAGGATTGTTGTGAGGATAAAATCCATTAATGCCTGGGAGATGTTCAGATACTAGTGATGAAGGACCTCAATAGATAGCGACTGCTTAGTTGAGGTTTTAAAACAGTTTGTTATTCATCTGATTCTCACAACCAAGCTCTCAAACTTTTTCTACACCAGACTGCTCAAGTGTATGCCCTCATTAGAGAAGATTTTATTTTAATTTAAAGTTGGAAGGTAACTGGATAAACTGACTTACGGAGTCCTATGCTATAACTGATCCCCTCTTCATTATAAAAGAGAATGAAACACTGAAAAGAGGATGGATATAAGCCGCAGGCTGCCACTTTATATCAAGTTATGGCAGCAACTCCCTCTCCAAAACTACCAGGCATTATGAGTCTACTGCAGGGAAAACCAGCCTCAAGTCAAACTAGCAATGGGAAAGGAAGTTGGCTGACCTTAGCCTAAACCCATAAATCTGGTCTACGGGATCCAACTGAATGCAACCACTCTCCCTCTGTGAGGATGAAAGAGGATACGGACAAGGGGTGCTTGAGCCTGGGCTAGAGTTAGGACTTGCCCTGCTCGGCAAACCAGTAGAGTCAATGCCAGAAACCTCCCGCGTCCCATGCTCATGGTTACCTCGGAAAACAGCTGCTTTAAAAATCCCTTACCTGCACTGGACACTATCTGCAAGTGTTTTACTTAGCTTCACTTCTCTGATTATTTGGATATTCTTACCTTCTCTAGCAGATTTTGAAGCTTAGTTACAGCAATTTAATAGTGTTCGTATATTTGATCCACACTAGCAAATCTGTCTTTCTGTGTATCCTTGTTATAGCTGTCAACTTCCTTTCATTCCCTTTGGATCCAAGTGACAAGCTAGTTGTGGCTTGTGTTGCTACTATACAATTATTTATTCTCCTTTGTATAGATACTGGAGCATGATTTCATTATTAACAAAGTGCTACAATAAAGAATAAAAATAGTTTCAGCCCTAAGCAAATTCAAATACACCTCTACCCCGATATAACGCGACCCAATAGAACACGAATTCGGATATAACGCAGTAAAGCAGTGCTCTGGGGGGGTGGGGCTGCGCGCTCCGGCGGATCAAAGCAAGTTCGATATAACGCGGTTTCACCTATAATGCGGTAAGATTTTTTGGCTCCTGAGAACAGCGTTATATCGGGGTAGAGGTGTAGCTACATTCTAAACCCCTCATAAAAGAGAATATCAAATGGAAGCAGCATGGATTAACCTTGCAGTAGCAAAAATAACAGTGGGAATTTTTCCAAGGCTTTGCAAAATTAATTTGTTATACAAAATTTTCCTGCCATAACACTCTATAGTCTGCCATCTTGACTGCAAAGAAAATGTTCTCTTTGTAAAAAAAACCCGACTACACATGCACCAATTATCAGAGGCACCATACATAAAATAAAAGTTAGGCACAAAACCTTACATTTATATTTTCCAGTTGTGAAAAAGCATAAATAAATGAAATGTATAGAGTTTCAGGTCCTTGTGCACATAGAACTTGGTACACTAAGAATCTATACAGCTGTTCAGAATTTAGTGACTACAAGCTTGGCAAGAAAATGTATCAGATGAAAAGTACATTATGGGACAAATCCTGGTCCTACTGAAGTCTATGGCAAAACTCCCAAAAACTTCAGAGGGGAAAAGATTTTGTCCAAAATGCACGTGAAAGATCTGTCTAAAGTACATCTAAAGAAATTAAAGTTTTGTCTATACAGGGACACTCAAGAAAATTAATCCAAATTATCTAAAGGTGTGATTTTAAAGTGAATAAGTTTAATTGCAGTAAACCCATGTGGGACATACTCATTCAGAAGTGAAGTGGCCTTAATTTGATTTAACCTTAATTGGCTAAATTGAATTAAATTCACTTTAATTTTGAACTCACTTTAAATTCACACATTTAGGTAATTTGGATTAATTTTCCAGAATGTCCCCATGAAGACAAGCCATTAGATAATTGACTTCCCCATATGTAAACACATTTATTGTGCATCAATTCAGGATTACGGTGACCATTTACACTTAAATTTAAATCCATGAATGATGGGTGAAAATGTTGTACCTTAAAAATACAATAGCATTATTCCAATAGGTGCATACCTAAGGAAACATAAGAATGGCCAAACTTGGTCAGATCAATGGTCCATCTAAGCCCAGTGTCCTGTCTCTGAACAGTGGCCAATGCCAGGTGCTTCAGAGAGAATGATCCATCCCGTTGCCCATTCTAGCAATCAGAGGCTAGGGACACTTCAGAGCATAGTTTTGCATCCTTGCCCATCCTGGCTAATAGCCATTGATGGACTCATCCTCCATGAATGTAGCTAGTTCCTTTTGAACCCTGTTATAGTCATGGCCTTCACAACATCCTCTGACAGAGTTCCACAGGTTGACTGTGCATTGGGTGAAGAAATACTTCCTTTTGTTTTAAATCTGCTGCCTATTAATTTCATTGGGTGACCCCTAGTTCTTGTGTTATGTGAAGGAGTAAATAACACTTCTTTATTCACTTTCTCCACACCAGTCATGGTTTTATAGACCTCTATCATATCCCCCCCCTTAATCATCTCTTTTCCATGATTAAAAGTCCCAGTCTTATTAATCTCTCCTCATATGGAAGCTAATCATTTTTGTTGCCCTTTTCTGTACCTTTTCTAATACCAATACATCTCTACCCCTATATAACGCTGTCCTTGGGAGCCAAAAAATCTTACCGCATTATAGGTGAAACCGCGTTATATCGAACTTGCTTTGATCGCCAGAGTGCGCAGCCCCGCCCCCCCGGAGCACTGCTTTACCCAGTTATATCCGAATTTGTGTTATATTGGGTCACGTTATATCGGGGTAGAGGTGTATATCTTTTTTGAGCTTGGGGCGATCAGATCTGCATGCAGTATTCAAGATGTGGGTGCACCATGGATTTATAAAGAGGCATTATGATATTTTCTGTCTCATTATCTATCCCTTTCTTAATGATTCCCAACATTCTGTTAGCTTTTTTGACTGAATAAATGTTTTCAGAGAACTATCCACAATGACTCCAAGATCTCTTTCTTGAGTTGTAACAACTAATTTAGACCCCATCATTTCATATGTAGAGTTGGGATGTTTTCCAATGTGCATTACTTTGCATTTATCAACATAAAATTTCATCTGCCATTTTGTTGCCCAGTCACCCGGTTTTCTGAGATCCCTTTGTAACTTCACAATTTACTTTGGACTTAACGATCTTGAGTAGTTTTGTATCATCTGCAAATTTTGCCACCTCATTGACAAGACATGACTTGCATAATTTCTGCAATGGTAAGTTTCTTTTTCTTTAAAATACATTGTACTGACTGGTATTTCTAATGCAATAGTTTGTTCAACAGAAGGCTGGTTCTCTCTAAAGAGACAATTTAAAAAACATTAAAAATCCAAATGAGCTTTATCTGTGTTGAGGAGATCCCAATAGCAGCAGCATGGTTAAGTCTGAACTGAGTTTTGAAGTTAAACGGCTTTAACCACCACTTTTGTTTTTGATAAAGACAAAAATGTTCATCCCGGAATTTATACCATTGACTCTGGGGTATGGATTTAACTATCTGAATAGTATGGAATAAATTCATTCCACATTTTTGGAGTTCAAAGCATTCCAAGAGAACTCCTTTTGAAAATTTTCCAAGGGCTGTCCAACTTTTGTCCAAATTCCCCCAGCTTAATGATGGAGAAAGTCAGAAAGCTGAAGGAACATATTTATAGATGTTCACAGCATCTTGTGCACAAGCTAGTTTCGAAATAGATCCAATAAGGAATTCATACAGATTTTTCATGATAACTGTTTTGTATTTACATTGTAGAAACTGATGATAAAAATGTTCATCACTGAAGGAAGCTTTTCATATTTAATATATTATGACCCATGTCCTAGGTTATTTCTTGAGTCGAGAGCACTGGAAGCACCTCCCCAAAGGAATCCCAAGTTCTATTATGTAGGCACCTTTTCAAAAGTTTTACATTAAACATATATATGCACATATACACACAATTTATGCATCTCTACACACAAATATATGTAACCTCTTACACCTATTTTAGAAAGTACCACTAAGGGGTATTAATATAATATCTGAAAGGTGTTGACTTTACTGTAGTAAAACCATATCCAGGGGTCAAGGATTCAAAGAAATTAGATGAGGAATGGAAGGTTAAATTAACTCTGATGTGTAGGGTGTGCAGAAGATTCTGTACTATTAGCAATCCATAGTAGGGCTGCATCATGTCTGGGCACTGGGGACCTGTGCATTCTGCAGAGGGTGTCATTGGGATTGAGACATAGGTTATTAAAACATATCTAAATTACATATAATAATAATGGTGTTAGTATGTGCCTCATGGCTAATTTCTCTTAATATAATTAAACAATTCAAAAGACAAGAGCAACCCTAGTCAGGACTGCAGCACAGTCATTAATGTGTTCCATGCTTGTCAAATCTGAGCGAGGGCTTAGCGGCACCTGTGTACTAACACACTGCAGAACAAGGCTATATTCCTAAGTCGGCAAGCTAGAGAGAGCTACAATGGTTGTGTCTAGCACCCCAAATAAAGAATACCTTCTGCTTACTACCCGAGTCCTGTCTCTTCTTCATTGTCAGGGATACTACAAGGGCCATAATGCAGAAACAAGTGAACAATCCTGGCGACTAGATCTAAAATTCAGCTGGACCCAGGTCTAAATAAAAACCATTTAACTTACCAAACAGAATACCAGGGGGTTACATACATTTATTTTTTTCCATGTAACAATTGATTAGTTTTGAAAAAATTCCCATTTTTAATACTTTTAATTCCACCTTTCATTTAAAAAAAATCACTAAAAGGACAACCCACAAAAAATACAATCTGTATCTGCTCTATATTTACAGATAACTGGTCACTATTAAGGCACAGATTTAAAACTAACATTTTAATCTAGCAAGTCAAATATTTTGTGCATAATACAACATTGACAACACTGTATATTGCATTGTCATATTCCCTTCATGAAATTAAAAGAAGTGAGAAAAATGTTTTCCAGTGTGTGTTTTTTTTGTGTGCAGCCCTACTGAAAATAATGTTATTACTGGGAAATTCTTCACTTTGGTAATAGATGATATAAGCACTGCTCAGCAAAAGACCACATCAACTTAATATTGTAAGAATTTCAGCTTCCAGATATAATACTGTCAAACCGCATGTTATGTATTTATGAAAAAAATGAAAGAAAGTGACATGTGGAGTTTTTGCTGAAGTAAAATGTTGAAACTTAAAAAAAATTACACAAACTAAGTAGGCAAATGTCTAAGTGGATTTGCTAAAGATTCAATCTAATTTTAAAATATTATGTAAAACTAAACACACAAGTTCATATAAGACTTGATTTTCAAACCTAGGTCTTGCAAGCCCACAAGTGCTCAACTTTGAACAAGTGAGTAGTCTCATGTCAATGGGACTACTCACAAGTATAAAAATAAGCAGAAGAGTAATTATTTCCAGGATCAGCGTTTTAAGCTCTCATAGTTGTTTGATAAAGTTGAGCGTGCCTGAATTATACGCAAGTATCCGATATGTTCATAGACTTTGGGCACAACTTTGTTGCTTACAGCTCTGTGCTTGCAAACTGCATTGTCCTGCAACATTAAACACTGAAAGAGTTAGCTGTTATTTTATTTGCAGTGAAAGTTATTTCACTATACACCATTAAGTGGATATGGCTGAACTCCATACTGAGCAGTTAATTTTTGCTAATTGCAACAGGTCATTTTATTACTGCTTCATCATCTAAGTCCTCAAAGCAATTACCTCTTAAAAATTCCCTTTGTGTGCAAATTTCTCATCAACTGATTTTTTTTCTCACCTTAGAAGATGTATACACAGAAAGTGTCAAAACTATTTCTCACCCCATTTTTGCATAAAAACCAACTACTGTAAATGGTTATTCTAATGTCTTCTGTTAAGAGCACTTGACAGTGGTTTATGTCCATCTTAAAAGGCTTGTACACTGAACATAAATAATACATTACAGTACAAGTAAGTCACAATATTTCCTAGGGGAATGCTTTTCAACAAATTAATGTTTGGAAATGTCATATTTCATTGCAGAAAAAGAGGCACTTTATGATTTCCTTCATTACATGAGAACCCTTCATCAATCCATAACAAGACATCTGAAAAGACACAGAAATAGTATTGCCAGATTTTTTGGACTTTCACAGTATGAGAATGCAATAGTTCGCTCTAGCCATTTATAACATGGACTCTTTGTTGAATACAACTTCTTTCAAAAATAGTTCATCTTGGAGTTCTAAACACTTCCATAGCTGACAATCACAAATCTAAATTAAACAAAAGAGATGCTATTACAGCTATTTCATGTATGTTGCTTAATTGCTGCACGCATAGTCATGTAAGTAATATGCTTCACATAATAAATGGCAACAGTGCTGTCTTGTCAAATTAGATTAGTTGTCTGTTTAATCAAACTGGTGGCCCAAAGCTCTAGTTTGATGAATGCCTTTCATTTTCTACCATAAATATTTAGTAGATCTCAGTTTAAACTGATGCATATTGTAAGGTGTATAGAATCTAAAAAGAAAAGTTTTATATAAATAGATGTCCTTTAGTGGCAGTATACTAAAAATAGGCCTTTGATTTGAAAGAACCATTAAAATCAGTTTTAGCATTACAGGCAGCAGTTAAATATGACAACTGCAAAGGGTTAATATTGCAAGGTCCATTTTGGTCTTTCATTGCATCTGTTACAGTGAACTAGTTTCATTGTAAGCAGATCTAGGCTGCTTCATAAAGAGATAATAGGACTGGTCCACTTGCAAGTGGTTTGATTTTGCAACTTTTCCTCAGATATTTATACATATATAAAAAAATCTACATAAAGACTGATTCCTAGTACCATTATAGTGAGGAGATTTGACTATTGCAGGATCACCTGACAAAATTTGATTAGTGCCAATACAATATTTTATATGGAAATGAAAGAGAAAAATAATTCCCACAGGATAAGAAAACAGAACATGTAAAGTGCAGAAAGACCTCAATAATTATTTTAAGCAGTACCAGAAAATTCCATCTTGATAAAACCAAAAGTTAAGCTCTCTGGCATCCCAGCTCTTCATTTTTCCTTCATTCAACAAAGTAAAAATTCAGTGCATACATTATAGTTATAGGTAATAAAATACTAAACAAAGAACCCTATATTATTATTATTGCAAATGCTGTCCAATCTACAAGAGTAAAACATAATCCACATTTGGTGTTCTGAAAAATGACAGACAAGTGTCTTCTCTCTCTCTCGCGCTCTCTTTTTTTTTTTTTTTTGGCACAAGTACTCGTGCAGACAAAATGCTTTGGTCCTTGATACCCAAACTCCCAAAGTGCAGAGGGTGGTGTGCAGTGAAAGCTGTCCACAGGATTGGCAAGTCCATCTTTACAATTCACTTTGTGAGCCACAATTTAGTGCTACCAGCGACCACTGACACTAGCAATGTCCGAGTGATACTGACGTGGCAGTCTTCCACTAGCTCCACCTTCCAGGAATGAGGCACGTACATTTGATGGATCAAATAGCTTTCTTCGGTTTTTATTCAGTTCTACATGGAAAACAGCACATTTGGATTTTAATATTGGGAGCTGATTCAGGAGCAAAACTACTCTAAATAATGCAATTTCATTATAACATTAGAAGTGGGGAACCATAGCTCCAACTGAAAACTGCAAAGGGAGTTTAGAGAAACAGACATTACCCGAGTTGGTATTTGGTCAGGACACTAAGAATGCCGTGAAATGCTATCAAGAATTATTGTTCAGGCGAAACACAGGGTAATTGTCATAATTTGCTGGAATTCTGAATTCAATGATGGTGCCACGCTAGTACTTTGATGCAGCGGAGGGCCATATTTATTTCCGGGCAGGTGAAGTTTGAAATTAATCCTCTTATTTGAGGGGTTTCTAGGATTAAACATAATGCCTCAAGAGATAATATTTTGCCAAAATCATTTGTACACAAATTCTAAACAAAAAGGCAAAACCATCCTAAAAGTGATGAAATGATCCCAGCTGGAGTGCTTAAAAAATCCTGTTCAAAGCCTGCAAATTCTTCACAGAAAGGAATGCATTATGTGCACATCACATACTGAGCAGCATGTGCACATTATATAATCTGATGTAACAGAGCATGTTGTATACTAACTATAAATAACTGAAGTTGGAAAAATTTATTTCCCCAAAGCACATTGGTTATTTTTTAACACATTAGTAATGTTTTTATAATAAGGACCTGCCACCTCCAATATAGGGGCCATTATTCAGATCTATGTATAAACTTCTCAGTAGAGTCATCACTCATACAAAGTACTTTTTCCAGTCCCTTGTTATAGTGAACAATTTTCTCCATTACAGGTATAATCTTTGCTGCCAGTGATTCAGACAGACTTTTGATGAGTTCTACTGTTCATCTGAATACATTATTCATTTACCCTCTTTAAGCCATAATTTGAAATGCATTCATGAATGACATCAGCAAATTAAAAAAAAATAAATCTGTCATGCTCCACAAAATATCAGAAGAAAGCTTACAATCTTGAATGTAAAAAGATTCACCGCCAAGGAAAACAGGAATCTCAAACATAATTCTATGCAAAATATGAAATGAAACCTTATGCCATTCCAGTCCCTTGAACAAGTTCAAGTTGGTCACTGCTATCCTGTTGTGTATCTTCAAGAGTGGTACTTTGATTTTCCTTTATTGTAGTAAGATATAAGACATTTTAATTACAGCTGGTTGGAAAAAAAATCCGACAAACCATTTTTTCATCAGAATTTGTCCATTTGTTGAAACGGAAATGTTTCGCACAGATTGTTCAACTCAGCTGAAGTTCCTACAGACATTAGGACAGGCCTGTCAGGCAGGTTTCCATCGCATACCTGCCTGTTTACCTACCAGCTCACTTTCCTGGCTCCTAAGCAGCCAGCCTGGTGAGCTGATAGGGAGATGAGAGCATGGAAGTCTTGGCTCTCAATCTTACTGCTGCTTGGTAAGCAGAGTTCCCAGGAGCCCCAGGTTCAGGACAGTGTGCCAGACGGACTGTCTCGGAGTCAGTGTCCCCAAGCTCTATTCCCTTTTACAGGCAATTTTGAAATTTTTCTTTGAAAACCGTTGCAAAATGGAATTGGCTTTCTCTGCTCAGCTCTAATTTTAATAGTACAATACAACACTATGCAGCTAGAATCCTATTTGTTGTGTGGAAGGTATACAGTCCTTACAGTGTCTCAAAATTTAAAAACTGCCTTTTTATTACAAGGAGTGGCTGGTAAGATATGCTCTCTGTGGGTCAGATTGTCTGTCCGATACAGTTCCTTTGAGCTGCTCTAATGACTATGCAAACCAAAACAATTCAACTGAGCAAGGGAAAAAGTACAGTATATTTTTAAATCATGACATTTATAATCATGTATATGTTAAATGCTTTTTATTCACCTGAGATTGCAAGCAGCATTTTCCGTCTGGCACCAAAAGTAGTAATTCCTAGCTCTTTCAAATCTTGATCTGTGAGAGTAAGGAAGGTCTGAAGGTCAATCTATGAACAAAAACAAAGCAAATTAAAATGGGTAATTTACACAACATACAAATCCACAGTCTATAGGAAACCATTTTCTTCCTGTATTGAGAATTACTCCCCACAAACTATTAGCCATAAGTGTAGTGCTGATAGCTTCTTAAAAAAAAAAAAAAAAAAAAGTTACCTTTAACTTTTTTCTTTACATTTATTCTACAAACTCATTTTATTATGCCTATAACACCAACAATTACCAAATTCCAATCAATGACAGTTGGTTAAAATTAAAATGTCAGAAAAATGAGGAAAAAGGGAAATAGACATCAGAAATGTCATATATGCAGCAACCCTTGACTACACAGATAACTGCTTGTTTTAGTACTATGTATTTAAGACAAATAGAGATTAAAAAGTAAAGGTATCATTTTTACAGAAGCATGTAAGATTATGTTGATTAAATGATACTTAATTGCACACATAAGAGTCTATTTTCCCAAATTACTGTAAATGTAAATGGGAATCTCAGATCCAATCATCGATCTCTATAGAAGGAAAGTTTATTTCAAACATAATTATTAATATTAACAGCAATAAATCACAACAGAATGTGGGCTAGCAGACCATGGGTGAGTGCCCCCTTTAAGTGAATTCAAGGACATAGCCTTTCACAACACATCTTGTGTGTGCACAAATATCTTTATTAACAAATACCATGCTTAAGTTCAATGTTATTAATATGTCAAGATAATTTAGTGGAAACCTGTTTAGGTAGGTGTACTAAGGATTGAGAATGGTCATTTCTAAATTGAAGGACTGAATAGCTTTGACAGAATTGTCAGTGAAAATACTGCAGCTAGGAGAGAGAGTGATTTCATTCAGGAAGTACACAAAGGGTTGTAAAATGCCTCTTAAAAAGACTGACCTCTTGTTGTTGGAATACATCAGTGTATTTGCCCAAACCGAGTTTACTGAACAGCTCAGGCAGATCAGACCCCTTAAACAAACTGTTCAGGTTACAGCCATTGCTTCCTGTCAGCGAGGAAATGCAATCCATGTAATTACTGCTGCTGAGATAATGTTCAGCTGAAAGGCAAAAAGGATGTACACTTGACGTTTCAATCACTTCAAACAGCATGTTTTAATCGCCAAATTACCTCAAATTCTATTGTTAGGTGGAATATTCCATTCAGTTGTTTAGTAGAACAGCAATCTGTAGAAACCAGCTGAATTTCAAATGAACTTTTTGTTAATTAAACTCTAGTGGCCATTTTCAGAATATACCTTGTTATTATTGATTAGGGCATGAAGGAGAATGAAAAGGACACAGGAATGTATTTTAAAGCACATTTAAGGCTTTAAGGATTAAGCTGTATTTAAGGCTGTACCTTAATTAACTTTAATGGGGATGGGGCTCAGAGCTTAATATACATAAAGGCGGAGAGAGAATCAGGTCTCTATTCCCCTCCCCCAGTCTATCCAATGCTGGAGAAGACAACTGCACATGAACCTCTTCCCTGTCTCCACAGCCCCCCATACAAATGTAAGCAGCTCCTTTAGGTTTCGTTGGGGATGGAATCCTGGAGTTTCTTCTGCGAAAGATAGCCAGGTAATCTAGCAACTACGCCACTTTTTGTTTGTTTGTTAAAATAGTAGATCTGGGAATATTTGGACTACCTGAATAAATATCACATTCCCCAAAACTACATTAAAAATCCATGAAGGTTGCCAAGTCAAGCACTCAAAACTTAGTAAATACCACAATTACAGTTGTACAAACTTAATTTGGTCCCCTTTGTGTACATGAATTATGATATAGTCTTTACACATTAACATGCCATTTTTTCTACTCGGTGCACAGAATGGTCAGCTTTTCAATATTTCTTTTTGCACTCATTATTCAGCATGTGGTCTCACGGTGTATAGTTATTTACTGCACACCATCCAAATCCTGCACTAAATGCGGAATTATTAATTTCTACCTGGGCTTTTCTATGATGGCTTCATCGTAGCATCTTAGTGCTTTACAGACATTACCCTGAGAGAGGAGGTGGTTATATTATTCTCATTTTACACACAAGAAACAGGCGATGAAGACCCAAAGTGTCAACTATATTTGCGTGCCCAATTTGAGAAGCCTAGTGCCTGATTTTTCAGCACACTTTATAGTACTTTAAATGTTCAAAACACAGCTCCCATCAACTTTAGCTCAGCACTTCTGCAAATCAGAGCCCCAGATGTCTCAAACTCGATACCCAGAAAATGATAAAGACAAATGGCCACATGCAGAAAATTGGGCAAGTCATGTAAACCAGAATTTTTACATTACCACTTTGTCTCTCTCATTTTCTGGCTATCCAATCTGAGACACCTGAAATCTGATTTGCAGACATGCTGAGCACTCATAACTGCAACTAAAGTTGATTGGAGCTGCGTTCTGAACATAACGTGTAATAAAAATTCCATCATGTGGAACTATATTGACCCCCATATGGGTCATGAGCAGGGAGACCCACAGCATAGTCCTCTACCACTTGAGCTGATAAGTGTAACAGGAAGCAGTAGAAGGCTGTTATCTTCTATGTGGGCCTCCTACTAGAGGGCGATGAGACACATTGCCAGTGGCTTTCACAGCTATTTGCTAGATAGCAGAGGAATAATGAGACTCAAGAATCCTGTGTTCAATTGTAAGTTCTGTATGGAATATATTAGTAATTATAGATCCTTCTGCCCAGGCCCTGCAGTACCTTCCTGGTTCTCTTCTGCTCTTACTTCCTTACCTACTGCTTCTTCCACACCCTGCTCCTGTCCATGGCCCCCACTATCCTGTCTCCGCTTACAGCTTCTATCCCCTCCCCTGCACCAACTTGGCTCCTGCCTCTATTCATCCCCTATGCTCCTGCCTCTTTTAGTCTCTCACTTCCTACAGCTCCTGAGGCAGACACCCGGCATGGAGAATTTCAGACAGAACAATTTAAATTTGGCTAAGTTATAAACAATTGAAAACAAGGTCCATTAGTACCAGTGTTGCCTGTAACAAAGGAGCTGGATCCATGTGATGCACACCCTAGCACATAGCAGTTTAGCTCACAGGCAAAGTGTGAAATCACATCCCCTTGCATTACCATAGTTATTTTTATATGCCATTAATTTCACTGAGCTGTTATCTCCGGAGGCCATAGGCCCTGCCCCAGGGCTGATGTCAGAGTGAGGAGAGCGAAATGAAATGACTCCCTCAGCTAGACTGGCTGCTGCCTCCTGAAGACTTACCTGGCTATAAAAAGTAGAACGCTTTAGCGCTCAGTGATTCTTTGTTTTCTTATCTACTGAATTGTGAATGTATTTTAGAAAAGGTAAGTTGGAACCTTAGATAATTTTACTAGATGGGCCCAAGTTTTTGAAGATTTGTACAATGTGTCAAAATTCTTAAATTCTACTAGTAAAAGTGAGGAATTAAAATTACACTTCAAGTTTGTAGATCTCAAACAGCACAATCGAGTACACACAGTTATTGTACCCTTTTCGTCACCTATTGACCATAAAAGGCTTATCAGCCAAGTGTGGGGAAGAAAGGATATTTTTTTAAATCAAAACAAAAAGTACATTTTTGCAGATGTTTCAGGCTCTGAGAAAGGAGCTATGGCTTCTATGGACTGAGCAGCTTTTAGACTTAAAGGTTAGTGTCTTATTAAAGTTTAAGAAAGGATTAAAATGCATTTATTTTATCATTCTGATTACACTAGGACCTCCCTGTGTAAACAACTGACTTCTAGACACTAGGTGAGCTTGATACTGAAGATAGACTATGAAGCTCATTTTTATTATGTTCACTGTAGAAATACCATATGCAGTAATTCATCACTGTGTTAATACCATGTAAATGATTACAAATGCTAGGAAAGAGCAACAACATTTCCTTCTTTAAGTTAAACTATTTTCTCTAAAAATGTGCAATTCTTACTGAATGTATTATCAAATAAACCTGGGATTTAGGCGTTTTAGCACTGATTCAGGAAAACCATAATACAAAAAATAATTAAAACAAAAAACAGCAGAATATTTCTGTCCTCATCCTCCCCGACCCCAACAGTAATGAAACTTATTATAAATCAAAATCTCCCATTCTTCACTTTCTTGCTCCACTCCTTCCTCCCTCCTGGCAAAAAAAGATCAACCTAGAAGACAGACTAGTTGCAAACTGCTTTTGGGTATAAAACAATTTTCATAGAAAACTGGTTTAAAATCTGTTTAAAAAAATCTTTGTAAGATTTGCAGGTTGGATCCAAGGAAACAGGTGTCCAAGGTAATCTGCCAGGACCTACCAAATGTATTGGTGACCCTACTTAAAAATCAATATAATATGCCTTAAAATTCATCAAAGCGTGGCAGCTGGAAGAAGTCATAACTTTCATCAGGAAGCCTCCATCAGATTCAGCTAGTATTTTGCAGTATCTGGATAACACAGCAGAATCATGAGCGTCCAAGGATGAGCTCTTATAAACTCTGTTTTCATAGAAATTTTCACAGAAAAGACAGTAAGATAGCAGGGAGCTTAAAAAAAAAAAAAAAAAGGCTATACTATATCATTTACCTTAAACGTTTTACATTTGAATTGTTTTTTTTTTGTTTTTTTACATTTTATGTAGTATTATACAGATTTTTATTTACTTTGTACTTTTACAAACATAAAAAATCTTTAACATAATTAAGTATTTTCAATTCCTTAAAGTAAATACTTATTATTTTAAAAAATTCAGGACCTCAGGATTAAAGCAAAAAACTTAATCTTCCAAGTCCCATAATTGTATTCCCTGATGAAATGCACTGACAAGATATTACTTACTTGATTTGTTTTGTTTCCGCTTGGGGCTGCCAATTGACGAGACAAATTCACTGTGAACTGAGGGACCGATACCATTTCGATCTCTCCAGTTATCCGATTCACTACCACTTCCCAAATGTTCCCGACTGCTGGACCGTGAGAGAGACATCGATGAACCCTGCAAGAAACCACAAGGAAAATTACTTCAGAACAGAAGTGTTACATTGTGATTTGACAGTTCGTTTCTCTGAAGCAGCCCAGTTAACACGACAGCTTTTCAACAATTTTAAATATGCTGCCTGCAGTTAAATATGAACCAACTAATTATTACAATTTATGCATTTGACAGAACTGCTGTTTTTGTAATAAGTTTAAGCAGAAGTTACTTTTTAAAAAAAACACTAGCTTCATATCAAAATGCTCTATATTCTTAACCGTTTGTCACAAAATTTTTTCTACGGTCTCTTCGTCACACAGCTATCTACCTAGCATCTCTAAGTAACATACAAGTTGCACAGATTACCGCAGTACCAATTACAGTCTACACATTAAATTTGATTGTCTACATTAAGAAGTCAGAAATTACCAACATTAACCAGACACTAGAATCTGAGATGCTGCAGTTAATTCCTGTTTCAGTATCTAGAATTGTATGGGATAAGGGCTGGTAAAGGTTGACTTTTTTGTGTTTGTTTTGTTTTACAGCAGCCACAGTATACATGAAGTATGCATGGGGTGAAGCCTGACTGGGGAAAAGGATACATTTCCACAAAGCGCCAGATGAAAACCTTCTCTCTTGAGTTTATCTTTTATAGAGCTTCTCAGACATTAGAGAGTGTGATGATTGAATAAGTTAATTGGAACAGTAGATGAGAACAGGGCCAAAGCAAAGAGTAGAAGTGACAGGAATTACGTTTTACTATTGTACAGTCTCACTCCTGTAAGCCTTCTAAACTAGCACTATTTTGCTTAGTTCCACCAGCTTCACCAACCCTTTCTAACAAACAGCACAGAGGATCACGGGAGTTTAATAGAGCTGTTCCTTGATACATTTATAATGACAGAGGATAACTGCCATCACTTGAAAGAAAAGTAGAACTATTTTTCAGGTGGACAAATTAGGTTGGTGGACAGTGTGGTGAATATGGAGTGAAAGAAGGGACAGAATCCACGTCTGTTTTAAAAGAAAATAAAAGACTATCTACAATATGTCTGACCAAGGTGGTGATTACAAGTTGTGATACAATAAAACGTGAGCTAGCAATGCTGGGAAATAAAACACAAAGTAAAATATCACAGGGAGAAAAAAATTTGCCCAGTGAGCTTAGTTTGCAAATGAACTTCCCAAATGTTAGCACTGGATATCAAGACAATTGCTATTTACTGAAGAGCAGTTCTTCAGCATATCCCTTCTGGGCCACATCAAGAATGAAAATGTAAGGGGTAAAGTGACCAGGCGTGCTTTCTGATATGAATAACAAAGTCTTGAAAACAGCCAAAGGGAAGCAGGGAATATATTACAAGTGATCTAGGATTTTTATTTTCCCCAGATGTTTGCATAACAGCACATACCGAACTGGGAACTGGAGTCATTGTAAAAATAAGAGTTTAGCAGTAGAAAGAACTGAGGATGTGGTTTGTGCCTGGTCAGGCTCCAAGTGACTAAGGCACAAAACCTTTTTCTTCTGGAATAATGTGTCTGCTAATAAACTTGTAGAAACAGTGAGCGTATAACGGTTTGGAGAAAATGGGAAACAGATTAACAAATATACAAAGACAAATCAGTCTGATAGCCGAGAAGTAATGTTAGCAGTATATTTTATCAGAAAATTGGCTTTGAGTTTCGCTTTACATATATTTCTTCTATGTTTCTGGCTTACACATTCAATACTGCAAACTACCACATGTAGCTGAAAGACATATGTTAACTTTATGCATGCCAAAGGGGAAGCTCCACGCCACACCTTTATTGTGGTTTAACGTGTGTACTGCACCCAAAGTAGTATGGGAAGGTGCCTCCCAGGTCAGTCAAGGTCCCTGCCCAAAGAGCCCACCTACCTAGAATTTGGACAACATGAATGAGGGTGGAAATAAAGAGGAGGTAGGCTTTGGTGGGGCTTGACAGAGTTACAACAGCATAATGCAATGCAAAACAATGTCAGAATTATTACAAATAATGGAGTTTAAGCAGAGGACAGGGCCTTCTCTGTGCAGCCTCTGCCTTAGGCCTTTCAGTAAGCCCTCTGTGAAGTTTACAGCTGCTCTTTCCCAGCAGAGTCCCTAAGGGATGAGGTGCCACTCTCCTTGCACAGGAGTGAATCCCAATGCAGCAACTCCCGGGACAAAAGGGAGTGTGAACTGCACCCCCTGTACTCACAAACGTCACTTTAATGACCCGCAGCAAGCTTATTACAATTTACCTTCATACTAAAGGGATGGCTTTTTTTTCCATCTCATGAAACATAGCAACCAACCTAGGCTAGATTTCAATGACTATTGTAAGATACCGATTCCCTTTACTGATGCACTGAACCAAATTATCCCACTCCTGTGTTGTTCTTAATTTGCTCCAGAAAAGCAATTGTTGGGAACAGATTTTTTTAAAAACTGAAGATTAACAATGGAATTCCCATTATTCTATGGATGTACTTGATATACCCAGTATGTCCAGATACAAGGAGCTTTTTTCTGGAAGAGATTATGCAGTATCTTCAAGCACTAATGCCGTTAAGAATCTCATTTACAAGACTGACTTTTACAAACATATAAACATTCATGTTTAAGAAATGCCTATGCAATTTACTGAAAACATATTTAAAATGTTCTGTAATTTTACATACTTCATACGTAGTTGTCATAGATGGCTTGTACGATACATGATTAGCTCTTCTTAGTTCCTTGATCGTTTCTGCAGGCATAGATTTGGAGAATCCTAGGCCACTCCATGTATTCGTTGGAGTTCTCACTTCTGTTACAACAGGCTTCTTTAACATAGCTTAAAAATACAAAGAAAAAGACCTTTATAAGCATTAAGCTCCATGTATTGACAGATAAATGCATCTTTCAGGCCAAATACTGACATTCTCGACACAAATGGATCACATTAACCCACAGAACGGTACATTCCCAGCATCTCAGATCCCCAACAGGGCCTGATTCCCACCCTTTCTTAAACCACTGTAAGACACGAGTAAGTCCACTGAAGCTAGAGAGTAGTAAACACTGTGCGGAAGGAAGTGAAGAGAATCAGGCCCATGATGTTTAAAGAAAAAAGCAACCATTTTCCGGAAGTGGCAAATGAGTGCAATGTGCTTGTTAAAATTAGTCTGATACTAATTCATCCCCAAGGTTATTACAAGTACCAGAATGTTTCAGATCCACAGTGTTACTAGCAGTCTATGTACAGTACTACTAATAATGTATCTACCATGTAACTTTGAATTTGTACTAATAATATTCTATGAACTGGTATCAAAATATCCCTAAAATACATTTGACATAAATACATTGAGTTCATTGTACTTATCAACTTTTCATTTTAGCTAAAAACATATAGAAACTGCAAAGCTGAACCTTAGAAAAATTCTTTGACCAGTATACTGACAAATAGATGCATGTTAGAAGTCACTGTTTCTTCACATACCTTTGGTTGCTAATAGCTTCTTCTGTTCATAGTCAAATGCCTAAAAATTAAAGGGACACAAAATGTCTTAATTGCTGCTCTAACTAAATGTCATTCCAGTAAACAACTCTTTCTAAAAACAAAAATTTTTATCACGGTCCATGAATTCATCTAGGAAGAATGGTAAGCACTGCACAACAATGTAACAGTAAAACATTCATTCAAAACTAGCTAACTATTCTCTCCCACTTTCATGTGAGGAAAGTTGTAGCAGTATGTGAAGACTGCATAGGTAGTGTTTTTACAAGGCATTACTTGAGACCTTTTTTTCTGAATTGTCTGTTGACTAAGTATTTAAAACTCTAGAAGAAACAAGTCTAATTATAATAGGAAAACAAATAATTAAACAACTACACTAAGTATTATTTTTCTGCACACAGTTCTCTGGACTATACCCTTTGCAGATTAGATTCCATCTTCATTTTAAATCCTTTTATTCAGAAAAGTATCTTGATGTAATACAGGAAAACATGTTATACTGCTCATCACAATGAGAGTAATAAAAATGTATATAATTTTTGGATGTCAATTCTTTAGTAAATTACACTCGTTCTTTCCATTACAGATCATAAATCTGTTCACACAAATATGCATTACAAAAAGGCATTATTTTGCAGAGTCTGATTAGTATAAGGGATATCTGATGTTGTGCAGGGCTTTGGAATGATCCGAAGATATTTTTTTCCCTTGGGAGACTAGAACTTTGGTCATGGTAAAGGTGAACGCTTTGAATCTCAACCAGTGATTGACTATTTGCCACAGAGGCCTATGTAAAGGGCTCATCTATAGTGATAAATTTACCAGCAGAACTATACTGATATGACTATACTGCTAACTTTATGCCAGTATAACCCATGTGGACACACTTATTCTGGTATAAGAGAGCTTTTTTCCATTTTCCCCTTATATCACTTTCAAAGTGAAATAAACTAAACTGGAAAAAGGCACTCTTATTCTGGAATAAGAGTGTGTCCACACAGGGAGTTACACTAGCATATCAGTATAATTATACCAATATAGCTCTGCTGGTGAATGACCCTGTGTAGACACACCCTAATCCACAGGCAGGACTTCACTAACAGACAAAGAGACGAATGCATGTTGACATGTCTTATGAAAAATCTCAAGTAGCATTTCTATGAACATGTCTCTTCTCAAAGCTGTAACATTTTTACGTGTGTGCGTACACACACACACACACACACACACACACACACACACACACACACACACACAGTAAACAAGAGAGATTTAGCTTAGGTATTAGGAAAATCTAACTATCAAGATTGTCAATTATTGGAACAAATTATTTTGGGAGTTTGCATGATCCCCTGTAACTGGAAGTTTGTAAGAACAGGTTAGACAAGCATCTTTAGAGATGGTCTACATATACTTAATTCTTACTCAGCAAGAGATGTGTACTAGATGACCTCTTGATGTCTCTTCCAGACCTATATTTCTATGAAATGAAGTTTATTCCCTGCTTATATTTGTATTACATTTATCTTTTCTTTCATCAGAATTTTGAGAAGCATATTCAGGAGATTTTTTTTGTTTGAATATCAGGTTTTGTTGCTCTCTAATACTTTTTTTGGAGTGCATATACAAGAATGTGATTGGATAAATCCAACTAGATAGGAAAGTTCTATAAAAGTCACAAATGTATTTTATTGCCTATGTGAGAAGGCTGCATAATTCTCGCCATCAAATCATGTCACAAAATATCTACAGAGGGTCCTATGGCACCTTTGAGACTAACAGAAGTTAGTCTCAAAGGTGCCACAAGACACTCTGTTGCTTTTTACAGATTCAGACTAACACGGCTACCCCTCTGATACAAAATATCTAAAATCCACATACAGCCAAAAAAAGCCTAGAAACCTCACAAAGAAAGCCTGAAAAACATTTTATACACATATTGTTTTTTGCTATTATCAGACAATGCCTCTTATAATCAACTGGCAACTGGATTCAGCCTAAAAGAACTGAGAGAAGGGTTGGAGAGAAGAAAGATAGCTATGCAACTTCTGCACCTTCTCATATTCCTAGATACAGATTAATTTGTCTTTATCTAACATTAGATGTAAGCTCATTTATGCTTTACATTACCAGTTTGAAAATGCACCATGTTGTGGGAGGACACTGAAGGTGATAACACTGTTTGATGTTTTTGTCTACAATCCAAATATTGAAAAAAAGTCATGTAGCGGCCAAGCCAGTCACTTCATATTATTTGCACTGGACATTTATCAATGCTAACAATGCACTAGATTTGGGTGTAGAGACAGGTACCTGCATATTTACATATGACGACTGTGGAGCAAGACGCACTCTTTCAGAATTCTGTTGAGCAGCTGCTGCCCTCTCTGCTGCTCGTTCACTACCAGGAGCTTTTTTATCAGCAACGTGATTTTCAGAAGCACTCAGCTCAGTATCAGAAAGCAATCTCTCTGTGGTGCTGGAAAAGTAAAGGCAGTTGTTCTTCAGAATTATCTGTAATGGTTTCAATCACTACTCCATGTTTTAAACAATGAACATTCAGTGCAATGAATAAATGAACTACACTTTCTAGAAAGTTGGTAGTAAATTTGAAGAAAAAACAGTATACAAACATTACCTTTCTAAGAAACATTTTCTAAGGCAAAAAAAGACTTTCAAATGAAGCCTTAGAAAATGCCCCAAGTTCCCCCTTCTCCCCAGAAAACTGAAATGCCTTGCACCTTATGGTCAATAAAGTGAATTGTGATCAGAAGCAAGGCAAGGGAAAGCCACCTCTTTATAACTTCAGTCCCACTTACTTACAAAAGCATCTGGTATTATCAACTTTTCTCTACAAACTTCAGCTATAGTTGTCCGCTTACTTTGAGGAACCCGAAAAGCAATTGTACTTTAGATTTCTAAAGAATTCCTAATAAGGAAAGTACTCCGGACAGACTGCTTGAATTCTGAATACTAAAAAAAAAAAAAAACCATTTATATTTAAAATTAATAAGTCTAGATACTTGAATTTGATCAGCAGGAATTGTCTAGGAAGTTCCAAAGCTGTGTAACTAGAATGAGATGTATATACTGAGACTACTGGGTGGAGGCAACTGTCATTGTTATAAATCAAAATAAATAAGCTAACTGAGCATAATAAAATTTAGGCTGAATGAAGGAATTATTTCTAGGGCTGTCAAGCGATTTAAAAAATTAATCGTGATTAATCGGACTGTTAAAAAGTAATAGAATATCATTTATTTAAATATTTTTGGATGTTTTTTACATTGTCAAATATATTGATTTCAATTAGAATACAAAGTGTACAGTGCTCATTTCATATTTGTTTTTATTACAAATATTTGCATTGTAAAAAACAAAAGAAATAGTATTTTTCAGTTCACCTAAATACAAGTACTGTAGGGCAACCTCTTGATCATGAAAGCTGAACTTACAAATGTAGAATTGTGTACAAAAAAAATCCTGCATTCAAAAATAAAACAATGTAAAACTTCGGAGCATAAAAGTCCAATCAGTCCTACTTCTTGTTCAGCCAATCATTCAGACAAACAACTTTGGTTACAATTAGCAGGAGATAATGCTGCCCGCTTCCTGTTTACAATGTCACCTGAAAGGGAGAAAGGGCATTTACATAGCACTGTTGTAGCCGGTGTCGCAAGATATTTACATGCCAGATGTGCTAAAGATTCATATGTCCCTTGATGCTTCAACCACCATTCCAGAGGACATGCATCCATGCTGATGATGGGTTGTGTTTGATAATGATCCAAAGCAAATGAGCTGACGTGTGTTCATTTTCATCATCTGACTCAGATGCCACCAGCAGAAGGTTGATTTTCTTTTTTGGTGGTTTGGGTTTTGTAGTTTCCGCATCAGAGTGTTGCTCTTTTAAGACTTCTGAAAGCATGTTCCACACCTCATGCCTCTCAGATTTTGGAAGGCACTTCAGATTCTTAAATCTTGGGTCAAGTGCTGTAGCTATCTTTAGAAATTTCACATTGGAATCTTCTTTGCATTGTGTCAAATTTACAGTGAAAGTGTTCTTAAAATGAACAACATGTGCTGGGTCATCATCTGAGACTGCTATAACTTGAACTATATGGCAGAACGCAGGTAAAACACAGCAGGAGACATACAATTCTCCCCCGAGGAGTTCAGTCATAAATTTAATTAATGCATTATTTTTTTTAACGAGCATCATCAGCATGGAAGCATGTCCTCTGGAACAATGGCGGAAGCATGAAGAGGCATATAAATCATTAACACATCTGCCACGTAAATATCTTGCGATGCCAGCTACAACAGTGCCATGTGAACACCTGTTCTCACTTTCAGGTGACATTGTTATTAAGAAGTGGGCAGCATTATCTCCCCTAAATTTAAACAAATTTGTTTCTCTTACCAATTGGCTGAAAAAGAAGTAGGACTGAGTGGACTTGTACGTGCTAAAGTTTCACATTGCTTTGTTTTTGAATGCAGTAATGTAACAAAAAAACCCTATATTTAATAAGTTGCACTTTCACGATAAAGAGTTTGCAATACAGTACTGTACTTGTATAAGGTGAATTGAAAAATACTATTTCTTTTGTTTATCATTTTTTGCAAATATTTGTAATAAAAACAATATAAAATTAGCACTGTACACTTTATATTTGTGTTGTAATTGAAATCAATACAATTTGAAAAGCACAAAAACATCCAAAAAATTTAATAAATGTCAATTGGTATTCTATTGTTTAACAGTGCAATTAATCGCGATACATTTTTTAAATTGCGATTGGTTTGAGTCAATTGCATGAGTTAACTGCGATTAATCAGCAGCCCTAATTATTTCCTAACAGTGAAGACTATTATGCCTTGTTTCTAAAGAAGTAGTGGTGGAAAACCCATTTAAGTAATTTAAAACTGCACTGGAAAAAACACTAAACAATATACGGGTACTAAGGAATACTCCTGCATTGAAAAAATTATTCAAAAGGTTTTTTCCATTGCTAATTTTCTGTTTTTAAACTTTGTCTTTATTCAAGCTTTGAAAATGTAACAGTATTTCCTGAGGATTATTTTTCACTAAGAAAACAAATCTCAAGAACAGTTTTTGTCACAGCAAATTAAAGTTAGCTATGAAAATCTATTGGTGTTACAAAACACACAAAAAATATTACAGAGCTATATGTAACAAAAACTTCTCAGAGAAGCCAGTCTTGGAGAAAGCAAGGACTTCTGATAGGCAGATGTAGAGGAAGGAATTCTTAGATGTCAAAAATGTTTACAATATTAATAACTTAAAGGGACTGTTATAAAACAAACAGTAGTTTATTAAATATGTTTGAAAAATTAGTCTGATTTAAACCAATTCTCCAATATTCATCAATGACTGAACCACGCATCTCACCCCCAAAGAACATGCTAAATATTATAGTTCATCTCTAAATTCTATGATTCTATACTCATGAATGTAACATACTGTAAGTGAGAGTTTTTGGTTCCTTGCAGTAATTCTACTGTTTGCCTCTTAGTACAGGACTGTTTGGAAGAACTCATCATTTGCTTCAGATCACTGGCATTTGCTGAATGTGACGGACTTCTTGGCATGCCCACTTCTACAAAAGCATCGTTGCAGCCTACAAAACCAAGAAAAAAGAGCTGTAAAATAAAACCCTTTCACATACCAATACATTGCTGTACAGTATATTTAGAAAATCAGTAGCAATAATTTGCATAGAATTAAAACTATTTTACATAAAAGGCATATAAAGGGCTAGCATTTAAGGATGTACTAATTTTCGCAAAGTCAGAAAGCACACAACTATACTTCATATATGCATAGAGAATTAGGAGCATTCACATAGTATGTGTACTATAAAACTAAGGGGTATCTTTTCAAGTTATGTGGGATTTTAGCCATATTACAGCAAATAATGTCAAAACTTATAACCTAAGGTTGAAAGTCACTAGTGATTTTGGAGGGCCTCAGTTTCTGGGACCAGTCTGAAACATCTTAAGGGGAATGATTATCAGAAGCTGGATATTCACCACTTTCTAAAAATCCAGAAGCTTTTAATGTATTTTAATGTATGGGCAATCAAAAATTGAGGCACCCAAAAATCACCAGTTACTATTTAAAATCTTAGCCCAAATGTCAAGCTGAAAATTTCTCCATTGGAAACTAGTTTTACTTTTGCAATGAACAACACACAAATAGCTTACTCCCCTTCCCACACGGGAATAAACTATATATGGTGTAAGCCAATTTATACCGGTCTAGCTGCATCCACACTAGTTTTAACTGCCGGTATAGCTAAACTGGTGCAACTATTACGTGTAGACAATACGTAATCCATTGGACAACATGTATTGGGGGGGGGGGGGGCGGGCCAATGCTGTCCTCCAGTGTGGCTGAGGATAAAATGCTGACACAAAAATTAATCTTACCTTTCACAATTTGTCTGTAAAATGCACAAACACCGTCAAGCTATTACCATTACCAACCAGAATAACACAGGTCAAATGCCAAAACTTACCTTCTGCTGTATTTGACTTGGTGGTCACTTGTTCTGAGGTGCTATGACTATTTGTCTGCCTTGATGAATCACTGTGGTTTGTGCTCAACACATTTTCTCCTAGTGATGAGGCAGATAGTGCAGCATACTTGATATTTGATGTCTGAAATTATTAAAAGAACATGTTTAAATAAATCTGTTTCTGATCCCCTTTTCTTGCCATGCAGGCAGGCAGAAAATTCTTATTTGGGATAATTTGGCTTAATGTTTTTCAAGTTACATTTTATGAGCATTTTTATTACAATTTGAAATAAATGATCTTAAAGAGTCACAACAGATTAAAGCAATTAGTTTTTTTCCTAGAGTTTTTCAGAGGAAGCTCATTGCAAACCGAGATCATCTTGACCGGACTGAACATCATGCCACTTACCTTTACATGACCGTTTAAAGAAGTTGAAACTTTTTTGTTCTCGGATTTCATGCCATTGACATGAATGTCAACGGGAGTCAAGCCAGGAGGGGGAGATGGAGTGTTCTGACTATAATTAGGCACTCCAGATAGCAGAATACTAGTTAAAGCAGCTTGCGCAGTAGATGGTATCATCAGATGTGGTATAGCAGAAAAACCTGTAACAAAAATGAAGTCATTTCTGGTTCACTGACAAGTTGAGTACATCAGGCTGAATAAAAGCTGAATTTTATATAAAACCTTTGAATTACAATTATATTGAAAATGACCAATCAAACCAATTACTTAATGCACTATCCAAAACTTTGGATAAGATATTTTTCCCATTTAAAAAAAAAAATCTACAAAGTTGCATGTGACATTATAAAAACACAATTATGTTAGTTTAAAAATCTTCATATTTGGATATTTATGCATTTACAAGAAAATACACTGAATAATTCTTTCCTTCTATGAGACATTAAAGAATGAATGGGTCTGTCTTTTTCAGTTTTCTTTCTAGTGAATAATTAAGAACTAATTTAATTTCTATTTAACATCTACTGACCTGTGGCACTTGTGTTGGCAAGAGATGTTGCCCATAACGTAGGACTGGGCGTGCCTGAACTTGGGCTCTGTAGAGGACTAACAGAACTATTAAGGGCATTCAAGAGTGAGTTTGGAGCAGTAGAGGTGTTGACAGATAAGGCAGTAGGACCTAAGAGACCTGTCAAAACAATTATATCCATTATGCATTTGTTTATACAGGAATTGTAAAGAACATTTTAAAAGGGTTATATTAAGTGTTGGTGTTGATTTTTAAAATATTTTACAAAAATTACAGTGCTATTTCTGCTGAGAGAGCATACACACAACTTAGGACAGGGATTTTTGAAGTGTGCACTTGCAAATGGGGCAAGGGGATTCACCAAAAACCAGTGGCTGCTAAACAAAACTGAGGCGAATCTCTGCACCTTCTATCAATTTGGCTCCCACCACTACAGTACCTAAGTGCCTCTACCTGCTGCTCATACAGCCACCAAAAACAGCTTCTCACTCTTCCCTTTCATGTCTCTCCAACCTTTCTGGGAAGCATTGCTTAAAGGTGATGAGGAGGTAACAGCTACTTTACAGCCCTCCTCCTCTCAGCCAAGTCTTGACTTTCTTTAAGTTGTGCCTTCTTTGGAGCACATGGATGTGTAAGCGTGGAGGAAGAAGGAGAGAGGAAGCAGCATATCCTCACCTAGCAATACCATGCTGCCTCCCTCCACTAGCAAACCTCATCACCCCTAAGAACCCATAACCCCAGCCAACATCCACAACTCATCCACAAAACTCCCCACATTTTGTAAATGTGTAAAGTACTGGTATCATGGGGGAGGAGCATGGTATCAAAATGTAAACAGATGGCACAAGCCAAGATTCCAGCTTCCACCCAAGTCACAAGCATGGATTCTGGGATGCAACCATAATGGATTGCTGAACTGTGAGTCAAAAGAAAATATGGCTAGTTTGATCCCTTTTCTGTCAGTGATGGTCCTACATGGAGAAGGTTTGAGAACCCAAATACGGTGGAAAAAACGTAATATATCTATACATAAGCTTGTACGTATTTTTGGTGAACAAAGATATCAAGCAGTTATAGCTTTTAAACACAAAATGATAATTCCTTCCTGGATTATTTATGGCACAATAATTCTCTTCTAGAAAGAGACGGAAAATATACACACTCCTGGTTTAAGTTTTATACTGACAGACAAGTGCCAATAACACGAGTGAAGAAACAGTTGTTTGCAGTGTTGTTGTAGCTGTATCAATCCCAGGATATCAGAGACATACGGTGGGTGAGGTAATAGCTTGTATTGGACTAAGAGAAGTTGATAACATAAAAGATATTACCTCATCCACCTTGTCTCTCTGAAGAAACAGTGTCATTCAATATTTAGTTACTACAGTCAGAAACAAACATTGCTGCTACCTAAGGCTAACCTTTAAGTAATGTTAAATGGCAAACTATCTCCGTGTAGTCAAGGAGTCTTTTCCCTGTTCATCCACTAAAGTTTCTATTTAACAAGTCAAATAATATCTCCAGGAGTAAGGTGGTTCATTTGGATAAGGGTTTCTCTGAAAGCCATAAATGGGGTGCCACACGACTTATAATCTCTCTCTCACGTATTACCCTACCCGAAAAGGAGTACCTCCCTTTATATACATTAAGTTGAATGGGTAAAGAGTTTAGTTTTCAAATGTCTAAACTTCTCCATCTTTCAGAGGATACACTGAAACTATTCCCACTATCCATTACTAAAACATTGGAGGATGCTCTGTAATGACAAATACTCTTGAAATGTCAGGGTGGGCCTTAAATTTTCCAACACCTAATGCTACTCATAATTCAAAAGTATAGCTGGTCCTGTACTTCCCAGTACATGTGAACTGTGTTTCAAACATTATAAAACAAGAGTAAAGTATATACCAAGTCCAGTGAGTCCTAACCCTGCTGAGGGCAAGATGTCCAAACCAGGACACGAGAGGCCAACGGGGCATGAGATTGTAGATGGATTTGCTGCTATGGTGACTCCATTACTTTCAAGTCCCAGGAGACGTTTCCTTGCCTCATACATATTTAAGGCATTTCGTTCGACACTTTTTACAATCACAGACTGCAAAAAAGAAGAGAGATTGATATGAAGGTATAATATAAATTCATGAAAACACAAATCTTACAATAATGCTTCAGAGCCACAGGCTTGGTCTACACTGAAAAGTTACGTCAGCAGAACTATGCTGGTCTGAGATATGAAAAACCTCACTAGTGACCGACGTAGCTATACCAACATAACCCCCAGTGTAGGTGCAGGTATGTCAATGGAAGAGTTCTTCTGTCAACATAGCTAACTTCATTAGGGGAGGTGGCTGTTCCTACACTGATAAACCCCTTCTTTGTCAGTGCTGGCTGCTTCTACACTATGGGGCTATGCCAGAACAATTATGCCAGTGTAGTTTACACACAGTAAAGACACACCCCCAGTAAAGTCAGAGCACAACATAAAATAGCAGTAACAAAGTCCATTAGTGATTATTCAGGCATTCAGCGGTTGTGGCAAGGTTAGAACATTTTTCTTAATGTTTTTGTTCACCTTTAAAAGTGAAAACAGTCTGTCCCAGGAATACTGCTCATTTTTTTAATTAAATGAAGCTAATAAAGTTAGGAAGGATAATTATGGCCTGACTATGATGATGGAATGGTGCTAACAGCTACTGTAAGCGTCCAAGCTCTATAGAGGGTAGCCAAGAGAGATGGTTGTTAGATAAGAGTCTCATGTTTGCTTCCTATTACATTTACAAGAAACATGCTTCATGCAATAAACAAAAAACATGTTTCTTTTCTATTTGCATTAAATTCAATACAGGAGCCTAGAAGTACAAAATGAAAATGATATAGTCCTTTTTATTGACTTGAAATGTTCCTACATTTAGCATCAAAACCGCTGACATAATGGAATGTTCATCTGACATTTTACAATTTGTTTGTCAAACATTTATACATAATGGATTGGACCAGGATCCAAAAACAATGAACTGGGCAGGTTTAAAGTCAGGTGTCCTCAGTTTAAAAGGATTAATTTTTCAACCATTACATTCATTACCTGCTGCAAAGTTATATGAACATAAGACTTCTCTTTCACCAAATCAGAATAGGCCTAGAGATTGTTAAAAATAACAGGGAGTTGTGTGACTTAAAATTTGATCCTGTAAACCAAATCAAGAGCAGTTTTACTTGTGGCTACTTCCATTATCTTCTACTAAGGGTTTGCAGGATCAGTCATTTAGACAAATCAGATGATCCAAATTTTGTCAAATATTTAATACAAAAAAATTGCTGTAGAACAGAGATAGTATAGTATGGAACATTCAACCTGAAGACATTTTTGTCACGTTTGTAATTCATTTGAAAAAAATGCATTTTGATTGCAAACTAAAATCTAATGAGCCAAATTCTGCTCTTAATGTGTACAGCTTCACTGCAATCAAAGGGTGGCAACTACTGGAACAGAACGTGGTCATATCACAAGTGCAGTACCAAAGCGAAGACAAGACAAATCAGTGAATGGCTCTTTTAAATGCAATATCCAGGAATGAAGTGTTCAATATTTCATATAGCATTATGGGGGTTTTTGTGTACAGAGAACATACCTCATAGTTTGCAAAACTATGTTAGGTTTTGACCAACCTTGCTTGGTTGTTTTGGCTTTGGTTTAATGCTGATGAAGACATCTAGTTGTTCCATTAGTTGAGTTATAATCTGTGGTTCTATTTCAATTTCTTCCTTCATATCAAACATCAGCACAAGAGGAAGGCAACCCTGGAAAGTTAAATCCAAATTATAAAGTACCCTTGTACCAAATACAACATTGGCTAAAACATGACAGTCAACTTTTCCTGTCCTACGTAACACAAGATCTTAGCAGTTCTGACTGAAATGGTGAGAATGAAATTTTACAAGATGAGTATTACCTCCCACAACCCCAACAAGCAGAGAGCTTGACAGTTTGAGGGTGTGATGGTTTGTTGAATAAGAATCTCACCTCATAGTAAACAAAGATTTAACTCAAGTTATACACATTCACTACCCAAAATTAAGGATGTTGGAAGGATCAATTTTTGTATGTATGTACTGTCTAATTGCCACAAACTATTGTCAAGAGAATAGTTAGCAGTACCATTATTTGGTCATATTGTTTACCTTAAAATCATATTTCGGGTGAGAGAAAAAAGAATGTTATAATTGTGAAAAAGAAAATCCCACTGGATTGTCAAATCTTTAATAAAATTTCCCTTTGCCTCACCACTGAGTAGCTAAATCTGTATTTTCAGAGATTAAGCTGCAACACTTTTGAAATTCATGAGATTTTAAAATAAGACAACACTGTAGAGAAGGAAACAATTATTATCATATAGAGTAGCAAATGCATGCTGTTTGCTGTGCAAAAAAGGAAAGAAAACATGATACCTGACCCCAAAAATTTACAATTTAAAATGGACATTGACAGTGCAATCCAAAAACAGTATTACCCATTCATCAGAAAAATGTATATATAAAATATACACATAAAAATGGTCAAACCTTTAAGGACTGCCAACTTGTTGAACGTGCTTCAGATGCTGCTGAGCAGCATGGCAAGTAATAAATCATATCTATTCAGCAGGTATAAGTTCTGCATAACCTCACATATTTTCTTTCCAAAGGGTTTCAAAGTGTCCATAGACTAGACAAGAATCACTTCATCCACCACAGCAATGCAACCAGGAAAACAGCAGCAGTTCAACAGAGTAAAACTACACTACTCAGCAGTTTAGAGCAGAAAGTGAAGGCAGAGGCGGGAAGCAAAGCCACTTATTTAGGTGTATAAATATGGAGAGCACTTTCTGAAAATCTTGGCCATAATATTTTGTCATATTTGACTCTTTTGCTTTACTAACTTTGCACTACTTATATTCCATTCCCTTCATTTCCCTAAAATCTAGCCCTTCATTTATGAAAATAATATTTTGGTAGGTGCCCAGAACTTTTGAAACATTTGACTACTCACATAGGTTCTTGAATATGGACTTTGCAGCACTGACTTTAGGCATCCATTTTTAAAAAAAACCCTGGCATATGTTTAATTTTTTTTTTTAAAGGGACTATATTCAGATAGCTAACAGTGTCTAGAAGAAAATACCCTCCAAATTCACCAAAGTTCAAAAGGGATATTGGGAAAAAATGAAAAGCAGATAAGAATGCTTCAAAAATAATAAATGCCAAGATGGTCAACAGTTACAGGTTAGTCCATATAACCAAGTCAAGCTTAAGGAAAAAGAAAATGACACTATTTTAGGTTATCAGCTTTGGGAAGACGATGAAAAACAGTTTGACTTCAGAAAGTCAACTTGGCTGAAGAAGCCGTTGTCATGAGTAATCATTCTTTGAAAATAACACATTCAAATCAATAATCCGGACTACAACCCATTTTGTTGTGGTAAGAAAAATGTTGAGCACATGTCATATTTGGATTTTCCAACAGCTTTTGTAAAGCCAAAAATGTAATAATTCAATAAGCATTAGAATAAACAAATTCAACTAAAGGTCAAGAAAACAAAATAGCCAACAATTGAAATTTTACAATCTGGAAGTAAGTTTTAATAAGCATGTAACATGATTTGGTGGCTGGACTGTAGTTTTGTTATGTTTAGAACACCTGGGGACGGTATTGGAAAAAGGAAAGAAAGCAAATATGCCCAACCAGAAAGAAGCCAATGCTAAATGGGGAGGCTTTCCCCCCACCCTTAAAAAAAAAAAAAAGCAGAGAGTGTTCTTTGAGGGAAATTAAAGAAACAAAACTAACTTTTCAATATGGAAAATAAATTAATACTTTAAGGTTATGAGCAAATGGATCATAGATAAAATTATTTTATGCAGTCATTGAAATTAAGTTTCTTGAGCTACTGATTAGTGGATACTGAAATACTGAGAAAAACCAAACAAACCCCCCAGAAGACAACATGCTGAGCTTTTAACTGTTGACTTCTTTAAAAAAACAAAACAACTCACTCAAAGTTTTTATTCTGAGTCACAACATACATTTGCTTTTCTTTTATGGTTTGCCATTTACCACTTTCTCATATGGACATTATCTTAACAGCCATATTTGGGCACTAGAGTTGCAGAAAGATCAAAATGTGTAAGCTAGTGGCAAAGTGATGTAGTTCTCTGATTAGAACATATCTGGAATGTGGAAGGCTTTCCAAGTTAGAATTTAGGGGTGCCTGCAATTTATATCTCAATATAAATCATGGCCTTTTCGGTGAGTAAACTTGTGTTAATGTCACGTTTATATTAACATTTACATTTAGGAATAATGCAAATTAATTTTTAATACACAAAATGTACGCACCTTATAAAAAGGAATGTAATATATGTTGTATTAAAATCTTGTTTGACATGTTTGTGTCACATTAAATAATTAGTACATTGGACACATATAGGAATCAATATAAATAATTAGTTTAGATCCACAATATTAGTTTCTCAATTTCATTTTGTGAGAGTTGAATTGCTTTTAAAAGTTATCAATATTACTTTGTAGTTTATCCAGTCTTCATAGACTGAGAGAAACATACATATCACCTACCTCAAAGGGTTGAGCATATTGATTTTGAGGCTTTTGGAATAGTATATCACAAGACCTCTCCCAAATTTTGGTCTCTTTCACTAGTGTTATAGTATCATGCACTGACTAGCACTTCAGTAGTTCACAGGGAGCTTGCTTAGGCTACCCGTTTTGTCTTTGTTGATATTAGGGAGCCATGTAAAGTTTGCTTATAGAAATTGTCAAGCTCAGAGAAATGGCTAAACGGAAAAACAGTTTACACTGTTGTATATTTTTCCATCAAATGTATTATTACAAAAATCATGAGATAGTTTCATTGTCTAGCTCAGAGACAACATCAGCACCTATTTGGCCTGCTTCCAGGAAAGATGAAAGCAGCCAATAATAAATTGGACTATAGCTAGAAAGCTTCTGGTACCACAGAACTCTCAAAAATATAGAAATTTGAGTCCACTGAATGGAGCCAAAAAACACTATGCTGAAATTTATTTTAGAAGATCCAAGGAATGAATGCAGCTATTTATGCCACGCAGCTGACCGGGTTAAAAAAAAGTAGTTAAAGCTTTTAAGTTAGTAAATCTCTCTTGCTCCTACTTTCTCTCTCTCTCTCTCTATACACACACACACACACACACACACACTTAGTTAGTTTCTCCTTTTAAAAATATGTTCAGTTTTGTCATATCACCTAGCAAATATAGGGACTCTAGCATACATTAAAAATATCCATTCATTTTTTGTAACACTTGCTTTTAAAAACACGTTTAGCTATAAAATTGGAAACATGAGTAAATATTTCAAAATATATGGAACAATGCCAGGCTGGACAAACTAAATCTCAATTTGTTCCTCAGTTTAGGTCACTATACTTCTTAAGGACTGTAGACTTTCTGTAGCTCTGAGGAGCTACTGATGTTTTACCATGAGAAAGTTGAATTTTGCAATATTCTAAAAAACGTTCAATAGCTTCTAATCTTTCTTTCCTCCATGTAGCAAAGGGTATTTGAATATTTATATGTTATTCTTACTTATGTTTTGGGGCACTACTGTCTCCCCTATCTTCTCCAGCTTGAATGACAATTGGAGCAGCATACTTTGAAGCTCACTGATGATATATATAGCATAGCTGTCTCTCAATATTTATAAGCATGTCTAGTCAGGAATCAATACACTATTAGATTTTATTATTTGTAATATAGATAACCATGTACACATACATACACTCTCTCTCTCTCTAGACAGTCTCTCTTCCAGTGCAGATGGAGTATGTATGTTGGGGTGGTAAAGGAAGGGAGAATAGCTCAAAACAGTACAGACATGGGGTTTCAGAAGTCACTAATATAAGGGCTTGCAATACCTATGTCTCTAAAATACAAACTTCATTTTTTATTTTTATTCATCTATTGTATATATTTATCTAGTGCAAAGGGGTTACATCTACAAGTGATATTCCTACATTTTCTGTATGTTAGTCTTGATCATATGGTTATTCTCTTTGTTACATGAGATATAAACAAACTCCAATCATAATGCACCCAGTCTTGGCAGTCACAACTCTAGATCATACCCCATACTTCTCCTAGAAGCCTCTATTAAGCTCAGAAACTGTGACTAACGTAGAGATAAAGAACACTATACTAAAGATTATGTTTACTATGAAGAGCTTAACATTCAACCCTTCATACAAACTCACTAGAGATAGCTGTAATTAATTGTAAAACTTGAAAATATTACACAAACAGTGGCTAAAGAGATTGTGATGATGTGGCTAGCTGAATCAGTTATTTCATTTAAAAAAAAACTAACCCATTTTATTCTCAGTGAGGTGAAACACAAATATGCTACTTTTAGAAATAATGAGCAGTTACTAAACACCTTCACCTAATGTTTATTAATTAGTTGAAACCCTCGTGTCACCATATCAAGAGCTCTGTATCAGTCCTAAACCCCAATTGTCACTGTTATGAGACTAATATTGTTGTTCTTAGCATTACAAGACCACCTAAAGGCCACAGTCAGCCACACTAAAGGCTCACTAAGATAGCACTTGTAAAAACAAAACAAATATCCCCCCAATATGGTTAGCTTTGTTAAAGAAATAGTACCACTAATTAGAACTGGCTAAAGCTCAGGGAGATTTGGTTTGCAAGGGATATTGTTATTCACAATATTGCTTTTGTTCTGATTTGGGAAAAAAAGCAAATTTCCTGGTGAACCAGAGATCCCCAATCATTTTGTTTAAAGAACACTGAAATATGGTGTTCCCGAAACAAAATAGGAAATTAACATTCTTGTCAATTTTACTTAGCTGCTTCATAACAGTGAGCCTGACTGGGTTCTCCAGGTTGCTAGGCTCCCTCCTCCAGCCAGAGAGTTCCAGCTCCAGACAGGGCTCTCCCAAGGATGCTGCTATGGAGCATGGAGCTTAGCAGCCCCGAGAGTCCTGGCAGTAACCATGGCTCCAGCTGTGGAGTAGAAAACCTGCCACCTGCAGACTCCTGGATCCAGAGGGTGGCAGGCTCCATGCCTCAGTGTCGGGAGCTTGCCATCGCCCCGAGCCGCAACAGAAGCCTGTCTGTTTCTTGGTGCGTAATGGACTCAGAACAAAACGTTTTGGTCCAGAAAATTGGCATTTCCCAAAGAAAGTATGTTTCACTGGAAAATTTCTGACAGTTCTGCTGCTAACGTAGTTGACAAGACTACAGAATGTAGAACCTGCTAGGATGTAAGCAAGTGTCTCCAATGTATCTGATCATCTGTACTTCCAAGGAAACCTGCCCTAAAAAAGATCATTTGGTCCACACATATGCCACGTAACCTCTCTCACTGGCTCCAGAAAAGCTGCCCATTTATCACGCTAACAAAAAGATGGAAAAAAAGAGGTGGTTGGACATTAATGGAGGAAAAGAACTGCTTATCTCAATTTCTGCCTTCTAATCGGTAACATCACCATCATAACCAATTTTAATTATGTCATTTATATTGGCAAAGCATCTTTTATCATGATAGTGTATAACACATTTATTGATAAAATCAGATATAAGACAACTACAGTTCATAAAAACTATTTCATTAGAGACAGTCAGAATAAGAGCACTCATCTCAATCAGTATTCTGTTATGTAAATAAATACTATTTTTTCTGCTCCAATACAGAAAGTCATTTGCATCTGGATGATAAATACACAGGAACTGGTAGTATTTTCTTTTAGTTACTTGACATTTTTCCTACAGATGTCACTGAAATATTTACCATGAGATATTGTCTGGCAAGACAGACTGACTCAATAGTGCCCTGGAGGTAGACAGTGGATTTCTTTTGTGGGTTACTGGGGTCAGGGAAGTGGATCTGAGCACCAGTTCTCTGCATGATATGTTTGATGTTACTGCCATTTCGACCCATCATAAAGAGATGATGCTGTGCTGCAATATCTAGCTGCGTGCTCACAGGGATTGCAGAGGCCAGACTCCCAGCCAGGTGTTCCAGAAGTATGGCTGTTCCTTCCTACAGACAAATAGGAGAAAATACATTATAGAGAAACAACCAAAACTGCACAGCGGTGGATACAAAATAAGAATTTAATCACATTACATTTGCTTTAGACAGCACACATTTCACATTCCAGAATAAGTAAGCAGCAACATATAAAGGATTTACTAAGAGGGGGTGGGGGGGAAGCAATATACGATTTTGTTTAAAATCAAGTTAACTTATAATTCAGAAAGAGTTGGACTGTACCTAACTTCTCTTGAACTGCATCTGAACTCCACTGAATTCAAAGGAAGTTACGTGCTTTAGAAAATCCCATTGGATACCTATCTGGATCTTTAGGCACCTAAATACCTTTAAAAATCTGGCCTTTTATGTCTTGGCCTCAGTCCTGCGCCTGGTTCCACACAGGTGGAACCTGTGCCCACATGCAGCCACACAGAAGTCAATAGGGATATATCTGAACAAATCTAGTTGCTAGATTTGACCCTTGTTTTGGTCTCTGAAGCCCTAATTGACTTGAGACCTACCTACTTGACACCACCGTCTCTCTCTGTATCATACTGCCACAGCTGTCATCCACAGAAATACTCAAGCTGGAGCTCCCTTGCTTTTAGCTTAAAAGGCTGTTAGCAACATGTCCTGAGTGATTGGCCCCTTCCATGTCTTTTGAATTCACTGTTTCCCCCTTTGTCTGAAATAGCCCAAATTTGTTGACCATTAGGGTGTATTGCAAGTCCACCTATTTAACCAGACATTTGGGGAGGACTCAGGTATGTGGGGAGTTAGGATTTGATTTGTTCATTGGTTTACATTTTTTGCTTACTTGCTGTTTTTGGTGATAGGTGAGATTGGCCCCTGCTCTGGTATAGCTGTTTTTAATTTTGGTTTGCGATATTAATCATTTCTCAGAGTGCCTAAAGCCTGAATAAGGTCTCTGATATATTTAAAATGTAAACTGAAGTAAACATATAAAATTAGGTTTCAAATGGAAAATGTTTTTCTGTAAATACACAAATCCTATTTTATAAAAAAAAAAACAACACCCTAAAACATTTAAGATCAGTGCATCCAAATTGTTAAAATCTATAATAATAAATGCCTTCTGGATCAACCAGGATAGTACAACAAGACACCATTTAAGCAACTAAGTTTTTACACATTTAGGATATCTGGAATAACTTTAGTTAAATGTATTACCTTCACAGCACTAGTATTATTCTGTGACCCTCTAACAATGACAGTAGCACCGTACATTCGAGAACGTTGTTTAAAGGAAACTGAAATGTTATAAGTCTGTGATATATGCTGAATCGTAGGAGAATTAGGATCTGGGATAGGTTGGAGAATTCCAGCTATGGGTAATTCAAACATAAGTACCAAAGGAAGCAGCTCCTAGAGTGAGATTGAGAAAAATCACAGCATGTATTTGAAGCACAATCACATTTACTCAGCCTACCACAACTTTAATAAAAATTCAGAATTGTCTGTCACTCCGCTGAGATAACATTTAGGATATCTACAATCTCCCTGAGCTTTCTTTATAGAAACTTAAGTTTGTTGACATCATCCAAGGCAAGTTGTTTGCTGTCACAAACAAATGGAAAAAATGCATTACCTTGCCAGGGAAAAAAGTGTGAATGTCATACATCGTTAGAAAAATGGCAAAAAAGCCACAGTTTTTTTGCAAATAAAGTAAAAAACAAACAAACAAACAAAAAAACAAAACAAAAAAAAAAAAACCCATGTCACATTCCCACACTTTTCTATACTTACATACCATATATTGAGCTACATTTGTGAAATTTCATGCAGGGATCTTGCTCCATAGTGGGATGGCTGGGGTTAGAAAAACAATGACTTTTTATGGAAAAGCCCTATAAGTCATGCTTTCTGTCACAACCATTATAGCCATCAAATATACAGACTTAATGTATGTATCTGTATAGAATATTAAAATGTTCATAATATGTCATATGGTTCAAAATACAGTTGTGTGAGATATACATAAAATCAAAAGAGATTGTTATGATGGGGGAAATGAGTGCAGAGTGCGATTGGTGGGGATGGATTTATTTTGCTACAGTCCATCACATTACTTGCACCTACTGCATATAACAGTTAAAATTCAATCATAGGCAACTAAATTACCTCTGCAGAGGGAGAATTTAGCACATAATTCTTAGTAGAAGGACTGCAAGATCAATCTGGTTTAAATAACTGACACTAAATTCAGGCTTTAAATCAGTTTAGGTAACATAAGGTGACTAAACATGAGTCACTTCAGTGTTATGTAGTTTGTCCACATGAATGCTAACATTCTTAATATATTTGTAACACGTATGTACACACAACTCATGAGCCCTTTATGCTTATTTTGTATTATTATTTAAAATCTGCTAATTAAAAAGATTAAACAAACAAATGAATGTTCATTGTGAATATTGCTGATATTATTTTCTTGCAATTTTGGGTTTTACGATATGAACTGCTTAGAGACAACAACACAGAGCCAGTCAACTCAGAACTGAACTATCATTTCCCACTTCTATCCCCCAACTTCTTCTATCTCCAGTGTGTTTGAGATGTGAGTTACGGAAATACAGTTACCCGTATTCTAACTCTGGCAGACTCCACTCCAGCTGGCTGTCCTGCAATAGACACCTGAAAAAGTCAGAACACAGACAACATAGTATCATTTTCATATAAATTATCTGAAAAATTCTCCAAATATGTTATTTTTTATATGTATTGTACTTCTGTTGGTGTCTGAGGCATTTTTTAAAACAGTAGTTGAAAACTGAATCCCTCCAGTAAAGGGTTACTTTTGTATATTGATTTTTATGCTACAAACTCTTACAACATTCTGAAAACTTTGAACAAATAATGGAAGAAACTATAATCAAAATTCAACATAGCCATTCAGAATGAACCCTGCAATTACTATTCTGCAACAGTATATTATTCCTTAAGGTTGGAACTGAACACATAATATACTTTTTAAAAATGACATCCTAAGTTGCCACTGGGAGTTTTATGGAACATGCCACTTAAAAAAAGCCTGAATAAATTATTAGTATGCTATAATGACAGACTGAAAAGTAAAAATGTCCTTTAAATTTGGTATTACAGAACAGCAAGATTCTTTTTGGTATATTATAATTCAACAAGCAATCTTCACTCTAATAAAGTTGAACTGCTATTATCAGATGTTTTCATTTTTGTTAGACATCTACAAACTTTAGTTTCTATATAACTTTTAACATGCCAAAAACACCCAGAAATTTAAAAAATAAATAAAAATCAGTAATCCAGATGCCCTGCTTCTCTACCACTTCCTTATACTGAATGATTGTCCTCTGAATATTTGAAAGAATTTGATAAACACATCACTAATTGTCCCTATCTTTTGCAAAAACAGATTTTCTTTCAGTCCACCTAATCCATTGATTTCCCCACCTGATTTAGATATGAAGAGTTAATTTCCATAGCCATCAAGGTATACAAACCAGGCAAAAAATAATTAAACTAAAAATAATTATATAATACTTTAAAAATGGAATAACCAGCTTATATTAATAAGCAGACTTTAAGGCCAGAATGGGACCATCATGATCATCTATTACTTTCCCTTTGCCTTGTCCCCTCAATCAGAGTTAGTGACTCTTGTTCTTCATCTCTGTAACAGAGCACAGCTACCCTCCTGGCTCCTGCATCTGCTAGACTCAGATAAAGTCACTCAGAGAGCCTACCACTGGTGCTTTTATTTACAAGATTGTGCTCCTACCACCTTCTCACTATACAGCTTATACAGCTCCGGGTTCCTTGTGTCTGAACCCAGGAGGGAAGGGCTTTCTCCCAGTCTGCACTCCCTCACTCTCCTCCGTCCCACCATCCCGGCTTCCTTCTTCCCAACCTCTTATATAGGCTAATTGGGCTAGCAGCTGGCCCTCATTCCCCAATTAGGGCAGGTTCTTACCAGCCAGCTCCACTTTATTCACCTAAATGGGGCTGGCATGGCAGAGGGCTGATTCTGAAGTCTTTCTAATCGGCACCCTGTCACAACCTCCAAGCATTCTTGTCAAGTGCATCTTCCAAGCTGACATCGACCTTCTTCATCTCCTTCTTCATCATCCCAAACCACCCTTTTCTAGGTCTTTCTCATGGTCTTTGTATTGTGACTACTAGCTATCGTACTTTCTGGTCAACTTATCCCTTATCTCGTCACCTAACATGATCCAGCCATCTCAGTAGATACTCCCTCAGCTTTCCCGTTATGAGGCCCATACCATTTCATTGCATAGTCTATCAGCTCTTGTCTTACCTGGAATCCATCTGAAAATTCTCATTTTGGCAGTGGAAGAAGTTGTTCTTCTCTTCCTTATTGGCTAGCATTCTGACTCAAATGTCAGAGCAGGCCTAAACACGATCTTGTATACTTTGGACTTATTCTTATAGTAGAAAATTCCTGTCTACTCCCTCCATTTACACCACATGCTCTTCATGTGGTTCTGTGACAGAGCGCTGAAGCCTAACAGATGGATCAGCACTCTGATCACTGTGGCCTCAATTAGTTCCCCTGGTGATGGCTGACTGAGGAAATAGGGAGGAATTAGTTAATCAGATAGGGAGGCTGGATAAGTTAAGGAACTAATTGGCTCATCAGATGTCTGTCTAGCTTAATAAAAGACAGGAAGGACGTGCTGGGAGTAGGGGGCAGGGAGGGAGAACTTGGCTAGCTGGCTGTGCTCAGTCTGAAGGAGATCTGAAGGAAGGGAGATCACTTCCTCCCAGGGCCCCGATAAACAGGGTTTGAAGGAAATCAGGTCATAAGTATTAGATCTGCTGTATTGCACTGTACAGGAGTTGCTGGAGGGGACTTGAATAAATTTTACAAAGGGGACACACAAGAAGAGAGTGAGTGGTTTCTGTGGTGACCAAGGATGGGGAAGAATCTATGCTCCATTACAAGCTCCTAACCTCTGCATGCCCATTCCCATCATGGCTCAACAATGAACTGAGCATCTAAATTGTTGAACAGACTAACTCTATACCACCTAATTTTACTGGCTTCTCAGTGTCCCTCTCAACAAAGCATCACATATTCTGTCTTTTATTGGATAATTCGTAAGCCATTTTCTTCTAATGCAGCCCTCCAGGGGCCTCCTTCTAAACCCCTTTCCAGTGTGGTGTTATCTTCCTGGGACAACATGCTATCATCAAAAAGCAGGCTTCGTGGAGCCTCTCCCCTAATCTCCTACATCAAAGTGTCCACTCTAATCACAAACATGAATAGTGATTCTTGATGTAGACCTATTCTCCCAAAGAATAACTCTGTAGCCACAGTTGCTTCTCACCGCTTTTCTGCTACCCTCATACCTGTCCATGATAGTCTGAAGATGCGTCTCCAGCAGATTGTGTAATTGCAAGCACCACCATAACAATTCTCTAGGAATACATACTGTAAAATATAAATAAAATATTAAATACTTACTTGGTTGCTCTTTTCTGCTTGGTTATTCCTATTTGAGTCTGGAAAATGGATGTGACATCCTGTTTCTTCCATCACTTTTTTAATGTTATTGCCACCTTTGCCAATCACATGAGAATGTTCTGTATGTGAAACGTCCATCTTCAGGGTGACTCGATTACTCTAGAGGCCAAAAAATCTAATTATTATGGGATTCTTCAGTGTGGAATAGCTTAACATCAGTATTTTGCAGTAAATTACATTTATAAAACTATATTATAGACAGTTAGATCATGAGAATATTTTAACAATGGTTTACTGTTGACTGAATTAAGACTTGTTTAATACTGGAACTTTATATTTAATTGCAAAACCATGAATATTTTCTTTCTGATAAGGAAATCAGTGTGTACCCAAATACATTAGACTCCTAATGTTTCACAAATGGCAAAACACTGTTAAAGAAAGGTGAATGAGAGTTGCACTAGACTAAGAAACGTCAACAGAAATATTGATGTGTGTCACAGTTTGCTCAAGGTAAGATATACTTTTTAGTTTTCAAACTTCCAGATTAAGAGTTAGAAAAATAGTGTTTTAATTCTCTTAAATTAAGACCTAGCTTTTAGATTTCAGGATTCTCATTATATGGTTCTTTTTCGGTTGAGTCTGTAATTCTGCCATTTAAAATAATGCATAAAGTAGTTTGATGCAAATAATTTTTTAAAGTCTAAATGCAAAGACAGGTCTCATTCTCTAGTAAGCAAAGTGGTTTAATGAAATAGTATGTTTTACCTCTGAAGACCTCAGTTTGGTGATCTCTAGGTCACCCTACAGCTAGACAGAAATGACTGCCACTGCACAGGAGACGCCTATAATTAGGACAGTGCAAGTCTAGTGGGGGGAGGCGAGATTCAAGAAATAGCTGGCCTCATACAGTATCTAGCTCCAGTTTGTGTGGCTCAGTCTACTAAAACTAACATTTTAAAAATAGAATACAACAATAATAAATTCATGGTTTTTTGAGCCATGACTCAAAATGAGTGCCAATTCTAATAGGTACAATATAAGGAAATTTTTCAACTCTACGATGAGCCTTTATAGTTAGCTTTCATAAGCCTGTTTGGACTTGCTTTAAAATTGCCAGAGGTAAGACAATGATCTCCATTGGACTTGTAATTTTAAACAGGATACACAATTCTCTCCAGTATACTTGTGGTCACAGGCCTTCATAAATAAAAGTTCCCCAATATCAATTGATCTATCTATCTCCTGGACCATAATGGAATCTTAAGACTTACAGCATGTTTCAATACAGAAAGGTCTTTGAAAAGATTTGTGGATAAGATTATAAAATTAATAATTACCCTACGAAATGGAAAGTTCTCAATCAGTTGGAGGTCAATGCTTAACTCAACAGTATATGTCCCACTACTAGGTTTGAAATGCTAGGAGCAGCACCGAGGATAAGGGAGAAAGAGGGGATTTAGACAAAGATGTCAAAACTGTCTTGCTGAATCTGTTCATTTTGAACCTGAATAATAAACTGACTCTTCCTTTTGGACTCAGTGAAATTAGTTTTTCTTTTTCTTTTGAGTATTACCTTGCATTTTTAATATCAATTCCACTTTTGAAATAAGCTTTTAGTTCTCAGTTTGTTTTTCTGTAACATTAGTGTTTGTCCTACATCTAATGATACCAGACACCTCTGTGTTCCTGGGGAACCAGGGTGCAGTATCCAGCCGGACTCATGAAAGACACCTCCCCCACCCCAGCCTCTGCTTAAACCAAAACCCATCAGAAGAAGAAAACTTGCAGAGAGCAGTGAAGGGCATTGGGAGACACACCTAAACCCCTCCTGACAAAGGTGACAAGATTAAGACATCTCCATTAGCATGCAGAATGGAGAGCAAAGACAACTCCCCCAGCCTCATCTGCATGAAAGATGGGACAGAAGACATCTCAATTTACATACAGAATGGACAACAGAGAACCACATTGAATTCTGGGACCAGAAAAAGCAGGGAAGCACTGCATCCTGGGATTCTCTGCTCCAGATGCTAATGAACCTATGCCTGCACACACACCCAGCTCAGCAGTTATCAGACCAATTCTAGTAATGAATCCTTAATTGATATCCAAATACTGAAGCAGCCTAGTTGCATTGTGAGCTCCCTGGAAGAAAACACCACTCATAGCCAAGAGTGATCAGCTCCTATTGTCTAGTCTAAAGAAAACCCTTGAGTCATCAGTTTACCTATAAACAAATCTAGTGTTCTCCTTTGAACCATTGTAATTTCTCTACAAAAATCCCTACTCACCCTCTAGTCAGGGTTCTGATGCTTAGATCCACACTGTGCCTCAGTTCCACTGGAACTCCATCTCCTGACTGATCGTGCTGGGGGCTCTGCCTGTCTACAGCATTCAGAACCCTCAGCTACCACCATCATCTGGGAACCCTGACCAGTTCAAGCCTCATGGAGTGGGTGAGACCCCCCCCCCCTTCTCTCTCTCTCTGTTTTCCTTTCTACCTTAGGTATTAACCTTTAATCATGTATGTTATGTTGGTTTAGTCCTCCTTGTGTAGTTATTACTATTATTCAATAAATAACTTCTATGGTTAAGTTGGTTGCTTCTCTCTCTCTTGCTGAACTTTACTCGTTTGTGTTTTTAGCTTCCCCCATTCACTCTACAGCAACGCTTCTTTTACCTAAGCTAAAGATCCCTGCAGCGCCCAAAATACTGTGGGGTTTGCTCATCAAGTAGGTTACTGCCAGTACAATTGTGTTGTGAGAGTGGGGATAGGGACGTGCTAAATTTGGGACGCATAAGGGTAACAGCTTGAAAGTACTGCTTGACCCAGTCCATGGAGCCCAGGGGCATATAAGGATAGACAGCTTGAAAGTGCTGCTTCCTCCAGCCCAGTGAGTCCAGAGACATATAAGGGGTCAGCTTGACAGTGCTGATTGACCCGGTCCGCTCAGACTTGCTCTGTTAATATACGTGTGGGTGTTCATCCGGTTCTGGGGTGGGAGTAACCCAGCCCTAGGGACCCTAGGTCCTCCAGCATAGCTCCATTGGGAGGGGACTTGCAGAAGGGAGAAGTAGAGCTCCATATGTAAACACAAGTGACACAAGCAGTACATTGACAGGATTACAGAACCCCCTTCCCCAGAGGAGTAACCCGAATAAATGAGCATACCCCAAAGTAATGGGCAAATCTGGTAACACTAAACATTTACATATATAATGCTAAGAACATCATAACATCTGAGGGCAGAGAGAATGACGTGTCAATTTATAATTTTGTCAAACACTTGATCTGTGAACAAAACACCCCCCCCAGCCATTTAATTAGTAAGCCTCATTATAGTCTAATTTCAGACACAATATTTCATTTCTGAAATATCATAAAATTAGGAAAACACACCATGCTTTCCACAATTCTGTACAACAGAATTGGCCACACAATCCACTATTTGCAGTGGAGTTTGCTTTTTTTTTTTTTTTTTTTTTTAAAGAGAAAACTTCAAGTTTTTAGCCAATATGATACGGAAAATTTCCCCCCAAATGTGAACGGAACAGAACCGGAAACAGTGTTGTCTTCTTAAGTCTGCACAAAACTGAAAAACAGTTTCAAACAGAAGTGTATTGAATTAAGTATCAACACCCCCCCTCCCCCCAGGGACACGTTACTAACCATATTATTAATTTTAATGTAAAATTTTAATATAAGCATCTGCTTTTTAATTTCCTCTAAGTTGCTGCAGAATTCAGTGTCACTATACCATAGAAATAGGGGCCTGCACACAGGATTTTGGCCCAGGATTCAATTTTAAAAATATTTTCTTCTTACTTTTGTGTCCAAGACAGACATGATCTTCTCCTTAGCTTCTTTAACATTTTCTTTTTTTCCAGAGACTTTAATATGGGGATCTAAATAAAGAGAAATAAAGATCAATAAACAAGTCACATGGGGAAAAATCTACCAAAATACTTACTCTTTCACTATCAAGCATTAAACAAATAACCTACTTTTAAATTAAAAAAAAAAAAAAAGCTTTTTGTTGTTCCTTTTAAAAAGAAACAGCTACTTTAGATATATTAAAGTTTAAAGATGAGCTAAAGTACCAAACTCTTTTGGAATTGGCTAAATTACTGCAGCATGTTAATAATCAATTAATTCACTCTTCCCACGTGTTTTATTGTGCTCCATAATATCATAGTAACAAACCGTTTAAAAAAATGCAAGATTACACATTACTACTGTGATATTACAAAGCAATCTACTACGGTGTAGACATGCAACAAAACTGTACCAAATACTTCTCTTGTTGAATGCTAGCAATGGGCAACTCACAGCCATTTGATGTCAGTGTTTTTTGTATGCCAGTTTATGCTTCTACCACACAGAACTTAATCTGTGGATGCTTACCAACTCTTAATTATGTGATTAACATAGTTATTTGATCTCTATACTGTTGTTGTTGTTAGTCATTACACCTAATCGCAAAGCATTGGAATGGACATAAAAAGTTCCTTCCTTTGAGCCATTAATAACAATTCGTGCATGAACAAAATATATTTTTACACATTTAGGAGGCATTCAATACTGAGTATCACCTTACTGAAGCTTTTGCCTAATCAGGCCTAAAGTACTGGATGTAAAAACTTAGGTTTTGACCATAAGAGTTTTCAAGTATCAATGAAATATGAGAAGATGATGTATCCCCAATGAGTTATCAAGCAGAGTACAATGACAATAAAACAAAACCAGGGGGTTAAATTCTGAAACTTTTACTCAGTCAAAATGGTCATTGAAGAATCTGGCTCATGGAAGTTACACAGGACTTGGAACTAACCCCAGTGTCCATTAACTGAAAATGACACCTTAAGTAGAAGAGCAGCACCATCTGGTGTCTGGAAATATGAACTACCATAATCAAATATTTCCAAACAGAAACGAGCCCAAACCAGACAACTCTGAATTTCCTTCCAGGTGTCAGATCTGGATTTTGTAGTCTGGATCTGGTCTTGTCTCTTTTCTCCTAAAAATGAGACCGTATGCCTGTTGACAGTGTAGTGTGGCCCTTTCCTCCATAATGGAATTTGCACTTGCTCAAGGAACTTCTAAATCCACTGTTGCACAATGCATACTAATGTGATTAGACCTGGTACTGCATTTTAACAAAAGCCATCCAACATTCTGTAATATGTATGGGCATTCAAATTTTCAATAGAAGGGGAAAAACAGATATACCAACAGAATAAACCTGCCTTTCTTCTATCACCAGAAATTTAAAACAGTCCTTTATTTTCAACTGAGTACAAAAGGTTTACAAATCAAAAAAGACCACTTGAAATGCTTGGATACTGCTGTGTTCCAATACAAGAGAGAGCAGGTTTTATCTCAACAAGTTTTGAAAAAGTTCAACTGAGGAGCGAGGAATGCTGAAATTTTTTTGCCAAATTGCACAGAAATCACAAAAATGCAACATTTTGAGTTCTAGTTAGACTTAAACAGGCATAGTTTTGTTTTTTAATGGAAAACAGTCACAAAAATGTGATGTGCAATCATGGCATTTACAGAAGCTCTGAAATCCTGCTGTTTCAGACTTTCCACAATGGTGGTGCTGAGCAACTCAACAATTTTTTTAAAGGGCATTTTCTTTATTTTTTTCTCTTGTTTTAAGTTCAGCATAACCCAAGTGGTTAAAATATATTTTAGCTCAAAATCTTGAAAAAATATCTACAAGCAATGATTTTTAGAAGCAGAGATCCCAGCACATTATGAATGCTACAAGTATCTGTTTAGAAACGACATAAAAGGATACTTGTATTTTATTGAAAAGTGGATAAATGATTTTTTAACAATATCTTTCAACACACTTCTGACCAATGACAGAAAGTACCTAGGCCACCATCTTGGTATCTCCTGAAACTTTGTGAAACCAACCCACTTCTTTTCTCCAAATAAGCTAGTACTGTTCAACTGATAGTACTATGTCTGCCTGTCTCTGTTTACTAACATGTGAAAAATTAGGTGAGAATAGATTTTGGAAAAAAAATTTGCCATTTTTCATTTCCTTTGGGTTTTTAGATTTTGTTGGTGTTCTCAGACTCACAAATTTCTCAAGTTCATTATACTTTCAGCCTTTATTTTTGTATCCTAAAAAGAATAAAAACAAAGCATTTTAAATTATGTATTCAATTTTCTTCCAAAAACCAAGAAAGAAAACCCAGCTAAGCCAACAATAGAGATTTTGAAACTCAATACCATTTTTATAATCTATAAAATCTGTCAAGATTACAGTCTTAATCTCCATTCCTTTACAAGGTTTCCCCACAATGACAATACAATGTGATTAAGAATGTGCATATGTTGCTAGTCTATAGAATTTACCCTTTCAGACTCAGCCCTCTCTCTATTTCCAACAGGGAAGGGCAATTTATGGGAATGTCTTGCACCTAACTGCTATAATTCTAATTCTTGTAATTATCATTCCTGAGAGAGTTGCACAGGTACTGAAACTATAAGAAGTCCAGTGAAAACCAATATCTGCCCTGTAACATTGAATCACTAAATACTGAAAAGTGGCAAGTTGAATTATCGAGAAACTGCTCAGGGATTCATCCACAGATTCCGAGAGTTTAAACTCAGAACAGAGAAGATCATTAGATCTTCACCTAGTCTAGCCCCTTGTATAGCACAGGTGATTAAATTTCACCTAGTTACCCCTGTATTGAGCCCAGTAACTTATATTGGCTACCTGATATCTTCCACAAAGACATCCAGTCTTGATTTGAAGACAACAAGTAATGGAGAATCCATCAGTTCCCTTTGTACTTTGTTCTAATCTAATGGTGAATCTCACTATTAAAAATGTGTGCCTAATTTCTAATTTGAATTTGTCAGTCTTCAGCTTTCAGTCACTGGCTCTTATTATGCCTTTCTCTGTTTGATTAAAGAGCTGCAATACCTGCTACTTTCTTCCCATGAAGGTTCTTAGTAATCAAATTTCCTGCCAATCTTTTTGATAAAATAAACAGATTGAGCTCTAAGTCTCTTGCTGTGAGGCATCCAGCCCTTGAATAGTATTTATGGCTCTTTTCTGTACCCTATCTAAACGTTCAACATCCTCTTTTAAAATGTGGACATCAGAACTGGACACAGTATTCCAGCATCGTCACCAATGCTGTAAAGAGAGGTAAAATCACTACTCTCCTGTTTACACACCCAAGGTTCTTAGCAGTCCTATTTGCCTCAACATTGCATTTGGAGTTTGTGTTCAGTTGTTTATCCACTATGACCCCCAAATCATTTTGAGTCACTGCTTTCTAGGGTACAGTCCCCCATTCTGTAGATTTGATGTGCATTCCATGTTCCTAGATGTATAACTTTGCATATGACTGTAGTAAAACTGATGTTTGAAGGGGCCCAGTTTACCAAGCAATCCAGATCACTCTGTGACTGCCCTATCTTCATCATTTTTACTACTCTGTCAGTCTCTGTCATCTGTAAATTTTAATCAAAAGTGATTTTGATTTTCTTTCAGATTGTTGGCAAAAATATTGAGCAGTGTGAAACCTAGTTATGAAGTTTACACACTTGAAAATGAAACAGTGGTGACATCAAACAAAAATACTCAATGTGTTATTGCTTTTGAGGGATGGGGGGAGGCAGGCAGATGTCAATAAACAAGTACAGAACAGTGAGTTAGTTAATGGTAGGAAAAGAAGTAAAGGAGAACAAGAAACACTTTTGCAACTCTATTGTGAAAACAAGATCAAAAGAGGAAATAAGCCTGTTAGTGAAGGAGGAAGGAGAATTAAACTAATGACTCCAATGCCAGACTGAACTTTTTACAAAAGTATCTTCAACAACAGAAATGAAGTTTGAATTGTTATTGCTAAAGAACAGGTGAGGGAAAACTTGGATATTTTGAAAATATACATATCAGGTAGTCCTAACAACAAGGTGGATGAGGTAATGTCTTTTATTGAACCAATTCTGTTGGTGGAAGATAAAGAGCTCTGTGAAGCTCAAAAGCTTATAAGCTTGGAAAAGGTAACTAGAATGTCACAGCTAAATACAAGGTGTGACTGATTGTTAAACATAAGGGGTTAACATATAGAAAGAAACCATTTAAAATGAAGTGGGCAATTAACACTCTACAGTCATAGGATAAAGGAGGGGTAATAGAGTCACATTGGAGTATTGAACCATAAAACCATTGTCTGTTTTAGAAGTCCATCATCCACATCTACCACATCCCCGAGAGTCATAAACCACACACCTGACAATTACATTAATTACTTCCTGAAAAAAATCTCCTGCGAAATCCGTAAACATCACATCTACCACAATCTCTCTACCACTGAGAGGACAGCTATACAATCCCTGAAATCCAACCACCAGATACGGATCAAACCAGCAGACAAAGGGGGTGCCATCATAGTTCTCAACCATGATGACATCATCAACAAAGCCAACTGACAAAACTCTGACACCTACTATAAAAAAACCTCAAAGAAGACCCCACACCACAATTCACACAGGAATTTAAGGATATCATGAAATCCTTCCCCAAACAACTCCAAAAGAAACTCATCTCCCACGTACTCACCCCGGTACCCTCTAAATACCTCCAAAATATACAAACAAGAGAACCCAGGCAGACACACCATATCTGACCATGGCATTCTTAAAGAAGGAATATCAGGACTCTCAGAAACAATCCTCAAACCAGTCACCAAACAAAAGGTCAGTTTCCTCCAGAAACTCAACAATATTGACATCCTCCCTCAGAACATTATCCTTGCTACCATGGAGGTCATGTTCCTATACACAAACTTTCCTCAACATGACAGCATCGCTGTATGCCTCAAATACCTACAAGACAATGGACAACACTCACATATCCACCTTAAACTATCCATTTCATTCTCACCCATAACACATCCCGAAAGAAATCTGTCACAAATCCCCTCGTGGCCTTCATCGCTCCCCCTCCTCACCTCACCACATTCAACAGCAGCAGCAGCAAGTCCCCACAGACTAAGACTCACCAACTCAAAATGGCACCAGACCCTGCCAAAACAGATGCAAATCCTACAGACATATCTCCACTACTATGACAATCCATGGGTCCTACACATGCCTATCACACATGATGTACCCCATCCAGCACATCAAATGCTCTAACAACTAAGCTGCTGAAATCAGACAATCATTACGCTCTCAAATGAACTCTCACAGAAAAATGATAAAAAACAAAAACGCCATATCATCATTGGGTGAAAACTTTTCACAAAGCAAACACTCTATCTTCCCTCTCAGTCTTCATTTTCAAAATAAACCTGTACTACACCTTGAAAAGAAAGATGGGAACTTACATTTCATAACTCTGCTAGACACTAAAAACCAAGGTCTCATTACAACAATTTGTAACCTACTAGCCCTCCTTTGTCCTCTGACTACAGGGTGTTAATTGCTCACTTCATTTTGATTGGTTTCTTCCAACATCTGTCACACCTAGTATTTAGGTGTGAGACTCTAGTTACCTTTTCCAGACCTGAAGAGCTCTGTGAACCTCAAAAGCCTGCCTCGTCCACCAACAGAAGTTGGTCCAATCAAAGATATTACCTCACTCACCTTGTCTCTCATATCCAGGGACCAACATGGCTACAACAACACAGTAAACAAGTCCTAATAGCATGCATTCTGTGGTGTTAATGGAAATCAGCTCACAAGTTTACCAACTACTGAATTATTTTTCTTTTAAGAGTTATGAAGAACTGGGAAAATTCTTCTGATTAAGGCCTGTTCTACACTAGAAAATTAGGTCAGTATATCTCTGTTGCTCAGTGGCATGAAAAATCCACGCTCCTGAGTGGCATAGTTAAGCAGACCTAAGTCCCCACATAGACAGACTGATGAAAGAATTCTTCTGTCAGCCTAGCTCAGGGGTAGGCAAACTTTTGGGCCCGAGGGCCACATCTGTGTATGGAAATTGTATGGCGGGCCATGAATGCTCACGAAATTGGGGTTGGGGTGCAGGACGGAAGGAGGGCTCCGGCTGGGGATGCGGGCTCTGGAGTGAGGTCAGAAATGAGGAGTTCAGGAGTGGGAAGGTTTAGGGTGTGGGGGGAGGTGAGGACTCTGTGGTGGGGCTGGGGATGAGGGGTTTGGAATGTAGGAGGGTGCTCTGGGCCAGGATAGAGGGGTTCGGAGGGCAGAAGGGGGATCAAGGCTGGGGGGGAAGGGGGATGAGGGCTCCGGCTAGGAGTGCGGGCTTTGGGGTGGGTCTGGTGAGGTGTTTGGGGTCCAGGAGGGGACTCCGGGCTGGGACCGAGGGGTTCGGAGGGGGATCAGGGCAGGGGGATGGGCACTGGAGGAGGTCAGGGGTGCAGGCTCTGGGCAGTGCTTTCTTCAAGCAGCTCCCAGAAGCAGTGGCATGTCACCTCTCCGACTCCTATGCGGAAGCACAGCCAGGCGACTCTGCCCCATTCACAGGCGCCACCCCTGCAGCTCCCATTGGCCGCAGTTCCCAGCCAATGGGAGCTGCAGGGGCAGCGCCGGGGGCGCGTGTGGAGCCCCCTGGATGTTCCCTATGCGTAGGAGCCGGAGGGGGACATGCTGCTGCTTTTGGGAGCCCCAAGGAGTGGGACAAGCCCCTGACCCTGCTCTCTGCCTGGAGCACGGCAAGCCCCAGACCCCGCTCCCCGGTGGGAGCTCCAGGGCCGGATTAAAACACTTGACGGGCCAGATGCAGCCCATGGGCCGTAGTTTGCCTACCCCTGACATAGCTTCTGCCTTGTGTGGAGGTAGATTACCCAAATCAATGGGAGAACCCCTCCCATTGGTGTAGGTAGTGTGTATACTGAAGCGCTACAATGGGGCAGCTGCAGCAGTACCACTGTAGTATTTCAAGTAAAGACAACACTCAGTATGGCCATTCTTATGTTCTTAAGGTAACTGAAAAATGGAGAAAAGCAAAACTATTACCAACCTTCAAAAAACGGAAAGTGCCCCAGCAATTATTAATAAGTCTAGCGTTTAATTCAAATAAATAGGAGTGTGATGTTGCAGTCTATATGGTTTTTATAAAAATATGATAATAAGTGAATATAATGTAACTGGGATATGCTTCATGCAAAAGGTCTCTTGTAAGGTATCATTACAAAGCTTATAATCTACTGAGTGTGATCATCCTATTTGTATAAATGTATCACTCTTGAATCTAAAACTAGAAATATAAAATAATAACTGAGGGCCTATTGCAATTATGCAAAATATAACTCTGAGGGCCATTAATGGTGGTTTGAAATCTTGATGACTCCCATTAACCAGGACCATTGTCTGCAGATGGCTGTGTTTTACCTGTGAGTCTTCCTGTATATGTGTGTGCTGGCAAGTGGGTAATGAAGTCTTGCAGTGACATGTGATCATGTCACCTGAACTGGAATCCATCTTTAACCTGGTGCTTTTCCAGTGGGGGGTGGGTAGAAACCCAGAGGGACAAAGGGTTCCTGCCTTATGCAAAAGATATTTAAAGGGGTGGAACAGAACAAAGTGGAAGAGAGAGCCATCATGAAGAACCCCCTAGCTACCACCTAAGCTTGAACAACAGCTGTACCAGGGGAAAGAATTGTGTCCAGGCCTGGAAGGTGTCCAGTCTGAGGAAAAAACTTACTGAAGCATCTCTAAGGGTGAGATTATCTGTATTTAGTTTGATTAGACACAGATTTGAGCATTTTCTTTTATTTTGCTTGGTGACTTACTTTGTTCTGTCTGTTACTACTTGGAACCACTTAAAATCCTACTTTCTGTATTTAATTTTTACCTATTAATTAACTCAGAGTATGTATTAATACCTGGGGGAGCAAACAACTGTGCATATCTCTCTCTCAGTGTTATAGAGGGCGAACAATTTATGAGTTTACCCTGCATAAGCTTTATACAGGGTAAAACGGATTTATTTGGGTTTAGATCCCATTGGGAGTTGGGCATCTGAGTGCTAAAGACAAGCACACTTCTGTGAACTGTTTTCAGGTAAATCTGCAGCTTTGGGGCAAGTATTTCAGACCCTGGGTCTGGGTTGGAGAAGACAGGGTGCTGGAGCCCTGAGCTGGCAGGGCAAACAGGGACAGAAGTAGTCTTGCCATCAACTGGCAGCTCCCAAGGGGGTTTCTGTGATCCAACCGGTCACAAGGAGTTCAAACAGAAAAAAGAAAAGTCACTAAACAACTACATAAAAATAAAATCCTAAGCAATAAAGACCCCACAAAGAGAACGAACAAGCATGGCTGCTTTTGGGTAAGAAATATAAAACTGATGGATGAAGTGAATGAAGTAAATATTTTCTATGAGTTTGTACTGGTGTTTTTGAATAGGCATAATAGATAACAAAAGTGAAGCAACGCTTAGAGAGCTCTAACAACACTGATTTGTGTAGCTTGGTAAATATGATGGCATCAGGAGGATGGTAAGATCTGAAAGTGGGGCTTGGGACAGCTTACTTATCTAATGCTACTCCATCATAAAACAATGCCTACTTTAAACCATTTATAAATGACTCTTCCTCTTAGAGCTCATTGTCTTAATTGCTCAGCAATTGTGAAGACTATTATTATAATAAACTGTAGTTTAACCCTTATAATGAAAATTGACCAAACCCTGTATGTCAATGATTTCCAGATCTAATGTGCTCAGTTTAAAAATTAAATTAAAAAAATAGTCTCTCTCCATGCTAGTCCCAAACTCAATTTGTGAACTAAAATAAAGATGGATTCTTTGCTTTTCATTCTTCCTCACTATTATGTTGACAAAATTCTTCTCTCATCATATCTCTGCACTTCCAGTGCCTTCCAATTATTCTCTCAGTGACACCTGTGTAATCTCATTGCTTTCAGTAGCTTTGCACAGGTGTAACTGACTGGCACGGTTATTGAAACCTGGGAAAGATTGCTCTTGATTATGTACAAGGCGGAACAGAATCCAGTTCACATGTCCACGGCTATTTTTCGCTCTGCATTGCTAACAGGAGTAAAAGCTTATTTTACTAAATAAAGGCAACAGATATGAACAAGTAGAAGAAGCGGAGCTGATGAGAAAAAATGTGCTGTTCTTGCACAGTCACTTCATAGCATACAATCCACACTCCTGAGACACATAGCTATGACAACCTAACCCCCAGTGTAGACAGTACTAGGTTGAAAGAAGAATTGTTCTGTCAGACTAGCTACTGCTTCTCAGAGACATAGAATACCTAAATCAATGGGAGAACCCCTCCCATCCTCGTCAGTAGTGTTTGCACTAAAGAGCTGCAGCTGTTCTGCTGTAATGGTTTAAGTACAGACACCCTCAGATATAACAGCAACATGTCTAGGAGTACCATATCTTTGCCACTTTCACCATAATATAATAAAATTCCTATATCCAAATATTAAAATGCACAGCTGAGGTTTGCTACAATATCATCACCATAGCAACCATATAAAACACACAATCAAACTACAAATCCAATCACATTAAATACGCTAACTACGGGGGCTGTCTTAAAAATATGGATTAAAATTATATCCCCAAGAGAAAAGTAACTTTTTTTGAATATGTTACTGTATCTGTCAGTCTTGCTAGTGGAAAAATATTCCAATCGACTTCAATGGAGTCAGGATTTCACCCTCAATTTTATCCTTCTATGTGGCTGTGCACATTTTATAGAAAACTCTCAGAGCTGGACGGTTTACCCATTGGGACTGCTTTCAGAATTGCTATATCACTGGATGGGAGTGAAAAAGAAGCATTTTTTCCTGAACAAAAAAATAGCATATGAAAACGTGTTAAATGATTACTTCACACACACTAAAACCATAACATTCAAAGTGTTACCAATGAATGCATGGCTTACTACACACTTTGTACAAAGCATTAATTACAAATTCAGCTGCTCTGACTTTCTAAATGCTTTGGCAACTGCTGCCATCAACTAGGAGCCAATTACTTTAAAATCCTTGTTCCAAAGGAGTTGTTACTTTTGGGCACTACAAATATAAGGTTGTCCAGCAATTACAGATGACAAGAGATGTCCATTTGTTGTAGAAATTATGTCAGATACTGACTGTGGAATAAAAACCCATTTTCATACAATAATTTACTAACTGTGATTCCTTTATTAATCCAATGGCTATAAAGCCCAGATTTAAGTGTATATAAAAAAAACTTGCCCTTAGAAAAAAATCTTAATTCATTGGACAAAGTTCTGAATTCTATAGATATTGATACACACACTCAGAATAACTTTTCTGTTAGGCATAAGTGTACAATAGATGGAATTAGTATATTTGTAATGGTATACAATGTGCACAGGCATAATAAAACCTTCATTGGATATCTGTAGATTCAACTGGTCCTGATCCACCAAAGCACTTATGCAAAGCTGGATCAGGACTATACCAATGACATCAGTGTGTCCTGAGAAATGGATTGATGCCCTACAGGAAGATATGATTGTGACGGAAACCTGGAACTGGGGAACCGCTGCACCCCCTTAACTCTCCAGCCTGTGCTGTCTCTCACAATGCTTTGCTACTGACAAGCAACAAACCCCTCCAGGTGCTGTTACCACTCAGCACAACAGCATGTGGAGCACCACACCCAGCTATATTGCATGAATCCTTCAAGAACCACTCATAAATCTCACAGAGAAAGGCACCAACTAATTCCCCCCAGCTCCCCAGCAGAGAGGACATAGACCAGCCTTTGTAAACTGAGTTGAGATTTCCCAAGCACTACAACCAAAACACACTTTTAGGTAAAATATAAAACAGATTTATTACTACAGAAAGATGGATGAATATGGGGGCTCCAGGATGCTACTTTGAGGTACAGAGTGTCACAATTATTCAAAAGAATTTCTACCACAAGGAACATCAGTTGTGGGGATCCTACATTCTTATTGAAAAGGATCTCATTTTAGAGAATATGTTGAATGTTTTTGAGTATAAAGCTTTTAACCACATTGGAGTTAAGCAACCCAAAATAATGGTTCAAACACTTCATGATTTACCACAATAGGAGTTACCTTACAAAGTCAGAGCAAATAATGGATGTCAAGTTATGAACAATGAGATAAGATACTGGAAACCTAACTACAAATTTACATATGATCTTTGCTATACAGGTATGGAACAAATTAATGAGAAAAGCTTACTAGCTGCATGGAGATAGGGGTTCTAACTCTGAGCACGTAAGATAAGATAAACGTTACAAATCTGGGAAAGATTTTTCTTATGAAGTGTTAGATAACTGCAGTAATACTTCCACCCTTCCCAAAATAAAGTAAAAACGTGGCTTTCAATATGATCTATTTTAGTGGGGGCTATTTTTCTGTCAAAAGAACTTGAAGAGTTAATCTAATGTCAGCAGCAGTTTTCCTTCCTGAAGAACGGGAGGTTTATGCATAACAGAACTACATATATTATTCAGTGAGTCAAATTTATCACATGAAATAGTAGGAAGCTACAGTAACACGAATGTAAGGATCACCTCAGGAAGTGGTTCCCAACCTTCTTCAGTTTTTTGCATTCCCTGTTTGAAGTGGGTTGCTGGTGCCCCCACCCACCATCCCTTGCTTCGTGAATTAGCACAGTCGCTATCTTCTCTCCTCCTTTTGTGCCCATTCCTCCCGCCCCCCCTTGCAGCTCTATAGGGATGGGGGTTTCATGTGCTCTTGTAGTTGAGCTGAGTCCAGGAGAATGTGAAGTTTGGGCTAGCACTCTTCTGCCTGGCCCTGCAGCCTTGTATTTATGAGCCACTGCCATGGCTGGGTGCACTGGAGCATCTGTGGGAACAACTTTGAAAGGATTTGCCCACAGATTGTTCATTAATGACCATGGAATGGGGAGAATAGCGAAGTGGGCACAATTTACAGTGCTACACAAGTACAGCCAAGAGCGCAGAAGGCAAGCCATGGCATTCCACCTGTCCCAGGCTCCCTCAGAGACCAGTGCTGGGAACTGGACCCAGCTACCTCCATCTCTCCTTAATCTACTTCAAGCAGGTGGAGTTTGGAAAGCCCTAGCCCCTTCAGAACTCTTTTCCTCAAGCAGTCAGCAACAGCCACACCCAAGGCATAAGGTACAAGTCAGGGCCTTCCTGCTGCCCTTTATCCCATTTGTAGGCCATTGCTGCCTACTGACACTTTTACTCAGCTCTGAAACTTGCACTTGGGGTACTGTTTTTTTCATTTGCTCCATTTGACATGGGGTTTCTGTTTCCCACCTCTAAGAAGCCTTTAATTGCCCAATACATTAATACTATCTATTGTGCTTGTTCTTCCTCCTCATCCCCTTCTACTTCATAGACTCATAGACTTTAAAGTCAGAAGGGACCATTATGATCATCTAGTCTGACCTCCCACATGATGCAGGCCACAAAGCCGTCCCAACCCTTTCCCTTGACTCTGCTGTTGAAGTCCCCAAATCTTGGTTTAGAGACTTCAAGTAGCAGAGAATCCTCCAGCTAGTGACCTCTGCCCCATGCTGCGGAGGAAGGCGAAAAACCTCCAGGGCCTCTGCCAATCTTCCCTGGAGGAAAATTCCTTCCCGACCCCAAATATGGCGATCAGTAGAACCCCGAGCATGTAGGCAAGTTTCTCCAGCCAGACCCTCATTGGCCATTGATACTATTTACCAGCGATGGCACACTGTTCGTTTGACTAAAATCCTCAGTTTACTTCTTTCTTTGCTCTTTCCCATAATCCCTTGACTCCTTCTCACCAATCCTCTCCCTAATTCAGCCCCAACAAGAGCCCATTCCAACAAAAGAACACAAACAAAATGCAGCACCCATAAGACTAAGTTTCAATATATAAACAGAATAGCCTGCATGCACATCCCACATCCCCCCAGTTGAAGAGGGACCAGTTCCAGTAGCACCTATCACTACCACCTTCTACAAAGGTTCTTTCAGGGCAGCACTCCAAAGCCCCCCGTTCCCTCAGAGGTGCAGTACCAGCAAAAATTCTCATAATGTTTCTCTTACTCTACAGATACCAGAATCTATATGCTTTCAGCAGAATAATGGAGCTTCCAGGACTCCAGTATCCATTAACAACAAGGTAATGACCTAATCTGAACCCTCATGTCTGTCTTGCACCACTTTGCCTCCTGTTATCTTCTCCATCCACATGTTCCTCCTCTTTCCCATACATCTCCTCTTTCCTTGCATCCTTTCCTGCTTTGACATTACTCCTCCTCCATCACCCTTCTTACCTCATCTATTTTCTCCCTTTAAAAAAAGTACTTTTAAAATTAAAGTACAATCTCTCTCTTGCTAATATTAAAGGCTCACGTATGACAGACAACTTCCTAAATTTGTTTGTAACCTTTGTGCTCTCCCCTTCTTGTGTCCTATCTTAGGACAGGTCTACACCAAAAAGCTCTGCATTGGTATAGCTACACAGGTGTAGCTATACCAGCAAACCCTCCTAGTACAGATGCAGATTACACTGTCAAAAAAAAGTGCTTTGGGCAGTATATCTTATGCCAGTTCAGCAAGCGAAATAAGCTATTCCAGCAAAAGCATTTGTATGCTGGCAAACCGCAGCTTTTGCCAATATAGAAACATCACAAATAATCACACCCCTAACTGACTGAATTTTCTAACAGATTTACATTTAGATTGCAAGCTCTTCAGAGCAGAGACTATGTATCATTTGTTTAGAGACGAAACACTGAATGCTTTAAAAAAAATAACAGTCATGACTATACTAGACTTGGAGGAACTCCAGAAAGTTTTGAAAAGCTAGACAATTGGGCTGCAAATGGCAGATGAAATTCAATATTGAAAATTCAAAGTAATTTTCATTGTTTACATACAATGTGAACTACCTATACACATGTAGCTATTTAGGAAGAAACAGGCATTCTAGATGACAAAAACATCTTTCCAATGAAAACATCTGCTCAGTGATCAACAGTGGTCCAAAGCAAACAATATATTAAGGAGTTTGAAGAACAAGATCATACTGAAAACAAACACCATTATGTAAATGGAAAGTATGCCCTCACCAGGAATGCTACATTCAGGTATTATTTAAATGTTTATATTGCAGTAGCACCCAAAGGCCACAGTCAGGACTAAAGTCGCTCTGTGTTAGGCACTGTACAAACACAAGAAGATGGATGTCTCTATCCCACAGAATCATCCCATCTCATAAGAGGATACCAGAAATGGGATACAAATAATATAAGAAAATATAAATATAAGAAAAAAGGAACATTAATGAAATTGAAAGGCAAGACATTTCAAAGGAAAAATCTTTAAAAGTTAAAAAAAAAAAAACGGAATAAAATACCTAGTTATCCGCCGATCTCATTGTCACAAGACATGACTGATTGGTGCCAAGTGCTTAATACAGTGGTTCTCAACAGGATTAGACATTTATATGGATTAGAACATCCATGGTTACATAAAATGTATAAAGAGTGTTAAGAACACTCATGATTCACAGCAAAAGCCACCAACTAACTGATAGGAGTTAGGAAAATCATCCCTTTTGGGCAGCTTAGACCATACTTATTCATTATGGGATTTCTTGACCCTTCTTCTAAAGCATTTGGTACTGGCCACTATTGTTGGCCCTAATATTGGAGTCTATGCACCACTGGCCTGATTCACTAATTCCTATGTTAATATTTGCAATGGGGAATTCCACTAGCCAGGGATGTGGGACAAGAAACCTTCTTCATTTTCTCTCTTCTCCTCATTATTCCAATCCCCAAACTAGTCTGGTGCCTTCCCAAGCTAAGAAACAGGAGCCTCAGAACCTTTCTACTTTTCCCAAACACTACAGCACATTTTGTTTCTATTTTTAAAACAGTTCTATTATTCAAACTGAGGACTTATTCTCATTTACACTAAAGCTCCTTTATCCCACTCTGGCTCTGTAAAGTGGTCTTAGTGTAAATGATAATTAGGCCCTGAATTTTCAAAACAGAATATACAATATAAAATCTTAGAAAAGAAGGCTGGTCTTGTGGTTAAGACACTGAAATGTGACTTGGAGGATCTGGGTCAATTTCTGCCTCTGATACAGATTTCCTGTGTGTCCTCAGACTAAATTGCTTAATCACATGGTGTCTTAGATCACAATCTCTTTAACCCCCCTTTCCCTCCCTATGACGAAATGGGGGATTTTCTTGTTTGTTTTCTTGTTTTCGGTGGGGTTTCAATGGTTTGTATGCGGAGAGGGTGGGACTCAGTTTCCTTGGGTGTTACTGGTTTAACGAGGTGAGGGGAGAGGGAGTTTGTTGTTACAGAGGACTGGAGAGCGAACGTGGGACCCCAGCCAATGTCCTGAAGGATGGACACCCCAGCGACCGGTGACCTGAGACCCCGAACCGGAGACCCAGCTCAGGAGTTGCAGCCGGTTCTGGCCAGTGGGAGAACAATGGGCTGCAGAGTGAGGAGCCAGTGACCTAACCAGCCGGTTCCAGCCAGAGGACAGAAGCGAGCAGAGGAGGCCCCAGTTTACAACCCTGTTTACCTGGACAGAAGACAATGGACAGAGGCGGGGTTTGGGGCCGGGGAGCTCAGATGCCCAGCTGGGAAGCAGGGGGGCTCTGGGCTGGAGAGGGGGAGCAGGCAGATCCCACCTGGAAGCAGAGAGACTGGGATGTGCTGGGCTGAGGGAGGCCAGGCCTGAGGCCCTGAGAGTTTCCTGTGTTGTGTTCAACTCTCAATAAATCCTCCTGTTTTATGCTGGCTGAGAGTCACTCTGGTCTAGAGAACAGGGTTGCATCAACCCCTTTGGGGGTGGAGGCCCCGGGGGTCCTGAGCGAGTGGACTCCCTGAAGGGGCCCACGGCAGAGACAGACGTGCTAAGGCTCAGAGAGGTGCGGCTCCAGGAGGTGGAGGGGCCTGACCCCGAGAGAGAGTGGACCCCCGAGAAGGGCTGTCACACTGAAAGGGGTACTCCCCACGGACCACACGGGGCCAAGAGTGGGCACAATCTGTGAGTCCGTGACACTCCCCACCCCCCAAAAAAATAGTGCAGGCCTACCTCACGGGTATTGTGAGGAAAAATTCATTAATGTCTGTGAAGCACTTAATCTATGGTGATGGAGGATTTGCAAGTATCTAGACCAGGAGTAGGCAACCTACGGCATGCGTGCCAAAGGCGGCACGTGAGCTGATTTTCAGTGGCACTCACACTGCCCGGGTTCTGGCCACCGGTCCGGAGGGCTCTGCATTTTAATTTAATTTTAAATGAAGTTTCTTAAACATTTTAAAAACCTTATTTACTTTACATACAACAATAGTTTAGTTATATTATAGACTTATAGAAAGAGACCTTCTAAAAATGTTAAAATGTATTACTGGCACGCGAAACCTTAAATTAGAGTGAATAAATGAAGACTTGGTACACCACTTCTGAAAGGTTACCAACCCCTGATCTAGACAAATGTGATTACTATTTTTCGAGTTACACAGTTAAATTAAAAGTAAGGCTCACAGCATTCTGATAGAAAAAGGTCCATTTATTGTGACTCAAGATTACGAAATGTACTATGTGAAGAACTCTAAGCTCCAACCAGTGACTGAGTGGATAAGAAAAATTAAATTTTGAAGGGCTACATCCTACTCTCTCTCCCCTTGTGTCTTTGCTATCTCCCTGCTTTCCCTCTTACTTGTCTCTCCCGACAGAACATCCTTAGAAGAATATTTGTGCTGCTCCTGCATGGAGCATCACAATGAAGCTGGGAAGAAAAAATAAATCCTTTTCAGTTTGCTTCTGCCAGCATTTCATGGAAAACAGTGTAGGTACAACCCCTCAATAAAGGATTTCCTTGCTTAGTAATTTAAACACCCTAAGAACATTAAACTCTGGAAAACATTGCATTACAACAATCCTGCATCCACTGAAGTCTGCTGTTTCCCCTCATTACACTAGAAAGTGATCAGAGTATCATTTGGGTTCTTGCGAAGGAGACTAGAACAACAGGAGAAATTGCTAAATACTGGACAAAGTGCATTGTGGCATTTAGATTTGGGTAGCCATTGTCAAAAAATGATTTGGTGTTTGTCAAAACTTTCATCGTAGAAGTCATGTTAGATTTAAAAAAAATGAATATTCAAAGGCACACTAAGTAATGTGGCTGTTTAATGTGATCACGACTGAAAACAATAACTGCATAATCAGCCCCGGTAAAAAGAGTAATAATTTTATTATAAAATATATTAGCAAATCCTATGTTCAGACCTGTCAATAGGCATGGAAATATCAAGGCACAGCAACAAATTAAAGAAAAGTTTAGAATTCCAAAAAAGAACCAAAAAAAAAAAAAGGCCAGAAATATTAAGCAAGCTTAAACTGATTACCTGTATATTTTAGTATTTTTGGAGAGAAAACTATTGATGACTGGATTTCTGGATCCAGTGACAAGGAAAATGAAGTTGAAAAGAAGACTTCTCTTAAAACACAGGCAGAGGTAAGACAAGAAATAGTTAACAGAACCTAAGACAAAGGAAAGTAATATAAAAAGACAGTAAAAATGGCCAGATTTGAAGGGAGAAGAAGGCGGCCAATGTGGAGAAGGAGAAAACCTGCAAAGAAGAAAGAAGAATCAATTAATTGCAATCATTAAAGGGTTAGATTTTTAATTTCAATTTCTTAAGCTTATATAATTTTCAATTCAGAAATGGTTTTTTGCACAATGTTTAAAAGACTCAAATTATTTATTACAATGTTTTTCCACAAATAATATTGATGGGGATACTTTATAATTGCATTAAGACCTTTGAGGGCATGTGCCATGCTGAAATATTCCCACTTCTTGGATGATTACTCCTTAGCCTTATGCCTGACAAAACAACCAAAATGAGGCGATATCTTAGTATGATACAAACCCTGTCATGTCTTGTTAATTAAGTATGGGAGTAGTGAATTCCCAATTCTTTACTTAAGGGTCAACTGCCACCATACACCTCAAAGCACAGAACATAGGACCACAATGCAGGAAAGAGAAAATGTGAAAAAGATAACATTGCTATGGGATAAATTTAATAGAAAATAACATATTGAAAAAACAGCATTTTTAAGTAATGGAGAATGTCCCTTATGCAGCTCATTATGGTTGTCATTTTCCATTATAGCCTTTTTCTTGGTGGATTATTTTTTGAACTCAAGATTTTGAGGTTTAAGCCTGAAAATTATTTTAATTTTAAATTTTATGTTTGCATTTGCAAAAAATCAGTGTAGTTGTATCTTGTTAAAAAAAAAAAAATCAGTAAAAGTTATGGCACCTCCTATGGCATGAATCTAAGTGACTGAGACCCAATCTTCTTCATAGCTTCTCCCATTATCTATCCCAAGAGCATTTAGTTTGAATCTTTATGCTTCCAGACTCTTTTGCTATGCTTCCTACTGTCTTATTACTCCAGCTAACTGCATTCCAGTGTTTCTTCACTGCAAAACATGACTAATAGAGCTAAGCTTTGCTGACTGAATGATTACAATTAACCCTCTGTTAGTGCACAAAACACAGGCTTTGGGAAAAATCATGAAGCAGAGAATATTGAAACCAGTACAAGTTAAGCTGTAACAAAACTAGACAGAACATGAAAAAAAATTAAAGTGGGAGATTCTTGGGTGTTCATTAACACTACAGATGGACAATTTTTGGTTTTATTTGCAAAAAAAAGTACCAATTTTCTTTGCCCTAATAGACTTCCATTGGGCTTGGGAGAGATATTTTTCAGAGTTTTATTTTCCCTTCCTGGAGATCTGCTTTTTCAATTTTATTATCCTTGAATTATCTTTAAAAAAAATTGGATAGTAATTTTTTGGAGCCTGCTTTTACCTATGTAGCACAAAAAAGCAATTTCCTTAAGTAGCACAATCTTGGATAAAAAAAGCTGAAGCAAAATTCTATTCTAGACCTAGTCAAGTAGCAAAGACTATAAAATTCAATCAACATATGAAAACAGATCCTCACAGCAAGCCACAACAAAGTATCATCAGTGGTTGTTGTTTCAACTCCAGTATCTGAATCCTGATAAGCACATATTTATTATTCATTGGTTAAACAACAACAAAAATTATTTGTCAGGCAGAAGATGTACTATCTTCTGTACCGGTGGATAAATAAGGATCTAGATAACTTGTTCTAGGAACATGGTATCTACAATCAGACACTCAGGGTATGTCTACACTGCAATTAAAAACCCACGGCTGGCCCATATCCAGCTGACTCAGCCTCGTGTGGCTCGAGCTAAGGGGTTGTTTAATTGAGGTGAAGACATTCGGGCTTGGGCTGGGGCCCACGCTCTAAGACCCTGAGAGGTAGGAGGGTCCCAGAGCTTGGGTTGCAGCCCGAGCCGGAACGTCTACACCGCAATTAAACAACCCCTTTGTCTTAGCCCCGGAAGCCCGAGTCAGCTGGCATGGACCAGCTGTGGGTTTTTAATTGTAGTGTAGACATACCCTTAGATACCACAGAATATGCTCCGGGGAGAAAGTTCACGATGCATACCTTAACTCACTTAAAACGGCCTTCACCAAAGAAGGACACTCCACCAGAGAAGTAAACCACCACATGGAATAGACCACCCAAATAACCCAAGAGAACCTATTTCAATACAGAAGTAAAACTCCCTTTGACTGCACGTCTCTAGTTATCACCTAGCACCCAACACTGGAACTCGTATGGAGTATTATCAAACAATTACAACCCATGCTCAATGGAAAACACATCCTGAAAAAGTATCTTTCCAGAACCCCGTCTTCTGGATTTTAAACAACCCTCCAGCCTCTCCAAACTCATCATTAGAAGCAAGCTCCCTGCAGACCAGGGCACACTAAGTCAAAGAGGCACCAGACCCCGCAAAACCTGTAGACATATCTCCACTGCTACAATGATCAACACCTCCCCCCCCACATACCTTTCAAGATCCATGCCTATCACAATATGTGCTATACCTCATCCAATGCACTAAATGCTCCAATAACAACTATATGGGTGAAATGAGAATCACTACACTGTTCATTGAACTCGCACACAAAAAATGATTAAAGCCGAAACCACTACAAAAGCAATCACTCTGTATCTGATCTCTGAGTCCTCACCTGCAACATCTCCAAAAGACGAGGCTGGGTGGGAGCTTACATTTTTTACTCTGCTAGATACTAAAAATCATGGACTGAATAGACACACTGGATGTATCGTTTATTACGATAACCTATAACCCACTAACCCCCCCATCTTTTTTTCCCTCTCCTTTTCCCCCTGTAAGCAGAGAGATGTTAACAGTCCTCTTCACCTTGAAACTTGTGTTAACTACTTACGTTAAATAATCTGCTCCACCTTGTATTTAGCTGTGACACTCTGGGATGTCTACACAGCAAAGAAAAACCCGCAACTGGCCAGTGCCAGCTGACATGAGGGCTGCAGGGCTGTTTTATTACTGTGTAAAAGTCTGGGCTTGGGTTGGAGCCCTGGGACCCTTCCTCTCTGGAGGGAATGAAATGCCCCGCAGGCCTGTGTCAGCTGGCACAGGCCAACCATGTGTTTTTCTTTGCTGTGTATGTGGACATACCCTCTCAGTACATTTCCCAGACCTGAAAAAGAGCTCTGTGTAAGCTCAAAAGCTTACATCTCTCACCAACAGAAATTGGTTCAATAAACTATATTACCTCACATACCTAACAAAGCATACATCTAAATACCAGTATTATAGTGTGTTTTTCAATAAAAAGAAGCCTTGATTTTGTCCTGTTGCTGCCAGGGGCAAGCAGCAGCAGAAAGGTACCGGGCAGTAAGCCGGAGATGTGGGACAACAGCATGTATGAACGGCAGAACAGCAGCAAAGAGGAGTCTATGGATAGGAGAATGGAGATCTGTCTAGAAGTCCTGCAGCTCAGAGACTCATTACTTCCAGAATGATCGATTGGAACTAATATTCCAGGCTTTAGGGGCCTGAGGGGCCCCATGAGACATGGTTATCCTTAGACATTGTACTGGACTACTCTTAGGGGCAGTTAGCAAGTGTTAGCTGAGCTTCCTAGCATGCCCAGAGTATTTACCCCCTTTGGCAGCCCTAATATAGAATCCTTGGCTATTCAAAATATGAAAGTGTTAATGGGGATCCTCACCAAGGCCTAGAGCCCTGAATCCCAGTGCGTGGAATGCCTACATTGTTTGACTCTGAACTCCTGGTATACACAGCATGTTATCAGACATCTAGAAGCAACTGATGTACCACACAACTTGCAGAAGCACCCTGCAGTGGAGTCCGTTATGGTATCATAACTGCTAACGGCAGATGAGCCAAAACCAATAATCAGTAATGTAATACTAGCCTTTTTGGAAGACTGTTCAGATTATTGTCTGGAAAAAAAAAAAAACAATCAACGTGCTTCAATACAGGGAACACGTGTTCAGAAATTGACTCAATTTTTTGCTTCTGAACCTAGCAGAAACCAATTATGTCACAGATAATTGGCATGGGTTCTACATAAAAAGGCAATTGAAATTTTTTTTAATTCCTGTGTTTGTTTTGTTATGTAGGTTGCTTTATCTCGGGTTTGCTATTTTAAGAATCCTATATGAATTATGTATTCTAAAGTGAAAAGTGTCTAAAGTTTTTGAATAGTCACTTTGATACAAAGAAATGAAAAACTCAAATAATTACTGTCATGTGTATCTGCTGTTTCACGGAGCAATATTACCTTTTATGTCAGAGGCTGCTACCTGTCTCCTCCCCGTCTACTAGAGAGAGGCCAAGCTGTAATATCAGCCTTGAGAAAAAACAGAATAATCTGTTTCATCAAGATTAAAAAGTAGAATAAGAGGACTGCCTTCCAGACTACCCCAACAGACAGAGAGATGTGGAAATAAATTACGTTCATATGATTGAGAGAATAGCACCATCACAAAAATAATCTACAATGTAATACAAAGAACTAAATTCAACTCATTAGTTTATATTTTCCACATATTTCACAAATACATTTTCTGGAGTGCAGGAGATGGATAATTGATACCAAGTCTCAAGCATCTGGAGCTGGTTATTGGCAGAGTATTGCAACAACTACAATTAAGATTGCACAAGCATTTTCCTGTTTATAGGTCATGTTTAGCTGTTTATAATGTTTAATTATTTGGGCTGAAATTTGACTGTTCTGTTCTCAGTCCAGAAGTGAAGTTTATGCATGAGTAAGTATTTAAGTAGGCGTTTCTGCGAATAAAAGGAGTGGAAAGGTAATGCATGTTTTTCCTGTATAAAAAGCATTTACAATCTGCTTATCGAATAGGTGTAGCCCCTCATGGTTGGAGGCAGAAACTTAAAATCTGGCAAGAAGATAACACATAGGTCACAGATGTGTTTCTCAGGCTTTGTCTGGACTAGAATTTATAGGTATTAGCTAACGTGTTTGTTAACTGAAGCCTAAGCCAGGGCTGGCTCCAGGCACCAGCCCAGCAAGCAGGTGCTTGGGGCGGCCCAGGGGAAGGGGTGGCACGTCGGGCTCCTCGGCGGCAATTCGGCAGCGGGTCCCTCTCGGAGGGAAGCACCTGCCACTGAATTCCCACTGAAGAAGAAAGCGGTGCGGTGGAGCTGCTGCCGGAGTGACGCCAATCGCAACTGCGATCATGGCTTTTTTCCCCCCCTCCCCACCGGGCGGCAAAAACCCTGGAGCCGGTCCTGGCCTAAGCTTTAATTTGACCAACTTGGAGCAGCAGACACTGCCTTTCCTTTACCAAACTCCTAGATAGAATGTGACTTTAAAACCTTGTCCAGACAAAGTCTTAGGGAGCCTTGTTCATGATTCTTGAAGACCATAAAGGCTATTCAAAGGAAACTTGCACATGCACACTGATTTTTGTATTGTGTTCTCAATGGTTTGCCATGTTATACTGGTTGCATGCGTTAGCAGAGTTTAGGAAATATCAGTGGATTCTGCCTCGTTCCCCACTATGAGCAATGGCATATACTAGGAAATAGAGCTGTGAAGGAGTCCTACCTTCTTTTAATATGAAGTGCAAATTTTGAGTATCAGGGGTCCCAGTAAAGCACATACCTGAATACCTTGTTAGCTGGGTACACTGCTCAATGAGTTTTGCCCTTCAGAGTCTGTTGGACAGTTCAGTTGAAGAACAGAAACTCTGACCTCATTCTCCCTTTGTTTTCCCTTACAAGAAGCGGGAGGGAAGCCCAGATCAGCGCTAGTTCCCAGTTCTGCCTGGCAGGTGCAAGGGGAGTGAAGATCCCAGCCTGGCTTTCAACCCCAGCTTGAGGGGACTGAAATAAGATCCAATAAAGTTTTACTTATTTTGCTTTGCAACCTTAACATTCCTTTCACATAGGTTTTTGTCGAGAATACATTAAAACAGAAGAGATACTTAGTCATCGGTATACTCTGACTGATATAGTGAGAAGAAATTAACAATTTACAGAGAGACTACACAATGAAGAGTTTAAAAGATAATACTGTATAGTAAGGCAGCTAAGAGATAAAATTACTGAAATTAATTTCAGTTTTTAGTACATGCACTCATAAGCTGGTTTTCCATGTGTATATAGTTCATTATCAGTTGTGTTCGTCAGTACCATGCTTTTTGCACTACATATATGGGGTCTACCATTAATAGCCATAGAGCTAATTTTTCATTAAATAATTCCAAAAAATTTATAATCTCACTTAAAATTTCATAACTGTCTGCTTATCCCCATCAAAAATGATTTGCTAGGTATGTGTATTACTGGCTACTATATAGTGTTATATCCATGAAAAGTTCTGGACCTCAGCTCTGTAGAAAAATAGTCCTTAAATGTTTGACAATAGACACGCACACATGTACGTTTCTTTCAATAGTTATTTAAGCAAGGCCAATACCAAAAATGGAGGACCCTAGCAAGGTACAGGTGAGTAGCCTGGCGGGAGGCTCAGAAGGTCACCTACTAAGGTAGGGGAAGGCTTGGCTGCTGAGTCTGTCCCAATCCCTGCCAGAGAGAAGGGATTATTATTGAACTCCCAAGTGTCTCTCATTTTGCACCAAGCTGGGTGCTCTCCTGTAATATACTCTCATTCCTGCCTTTGCCCATGTGTTTTACCATTAGGAAATGCATTTTCAACCCGACAATTTTTTTAAAAGAATTTATATAAGTAAAGCATGTGCGCATGTACAGTATATATGGCAATTGACTTGGTAAGTGATTTTGATACAGTAACTCCTCACTTTAAGTCGTCCCGGTTAACGTTGCTTTGTTGTTACGTTGCTGATCAATTAGGGAACATGCTCATTTAAAGTTGTGCAATGCTCCACTCTTACGTCGTTTGGCTGCCTGCTATCTCCACTGCTGGCAGCCTCACTACGCGCCCTCCTCCCCACAGCGTCTCCCGACCGCCGGTAGACCCCACGGATCAGCACCTTCCCCTCCTTCTCCCGCCTCCTGCCCGTGGCAATCAGCTGGCTTGCAGCGTTTTGGGGGCAGGAGGGAGGGGGGACGATCGAGGACTGGGCACGCAGGCTCCCCCTCCCTCCCCTGCCTCCCCAATGCCGCAAGCCAGCTGATTGCTCTGGGCAGGAGGCAGGGAGGGGGAGCCTGTGTGCCAAGTCCTTGCTCCTTCCCACTCCCTCCTGCCCCCTAAACACCGCAAGCCAGCTGATTGCCCCAGGCAGGAGGGAGGGGGGAGGAGCAAGGACTCGGAGCGTCTCCCCCCTCCCTCCCCTGCCTTCTGCCAGCGGCAGTCAGCTGGCTTGCGGCATTTAGAAGGGAGGGGAGGGAGGGGGGAGGAGCGAGGACGCAGCATGGGAAGTAAAGGCGGAGGAGGTGCGGGGGAGAAGAGGCAGGTCAAGGATGGGGGTTTGGGGGAACGGGGGGAGTGGGTGGGCTGAGGGTTGAGCCCCTCTCCCCCGCCCCCGTCCCTGGTGCTTGCAGAGTAGGGGAAGCTGCCGCTGCTGTGCAACGTGCTTCTCCTAGCCTACAGCACCTTCAGCCTCCTTGCCTGCCTCATCTCCAGTGCCAGTGGGCTGTGCTTGTGTAGGGTAAGGCAGGGGCACCTCCCAACTATAGTACTGTACTGTATGTACAGTATGTTTGTAAACACACAGCACGTGCACACTACTCCTCCCCCCCCAAGCGTAGTATTAAATTGCTTGTTTAAAATTGTTTAAAATGTATATAATGCCTTTTGTTTGGAAAAAAAAAAAAAAAAAAAAATTCCCTGGAACCTAATCCCCCTATTTACATTAATTCTTATGGGGAAATTGGATTCCTTTAACATTGTTTCACGTAAAGTCACATTTTTCAGGAACATAACTACAACGTTAAGTGAGGAATTACTGTACATTAAAACAGTTTCCCAAGAATACTTGTAGATTTGGCCAAGTACTGCAGTTGCAGTCTAATAAGTATTATGTCAAACTTTAACACGAATAAAGAACAAAACTAGGAATAGAGTGTATATACGAGTATATATTATACATACACACATGCTAAATTTACTTATGCTTCTAGGATTTGCTTCAGCATACTAATATGCAGATTTGACATCACCATGTAGAAGTCAACTGATTTTACAAGATATATATATTTTGGAGAGCAGAATTTAAATTTAGTACCAAAAATTCTATACTCTACTCTTTCTTCCCTTTATACACCACATAAAAACAAACAAACAAAAAAACCCATTAAAGCTGTTCGTTAGGCTACATTGTTGGCCAGCATATACTATATAATGTATAATTTAAAACTTTTTGGACTTTTTTTTGGCAGAGACAATATATGGTTTAGATGTTTTTGTTTCACTCAGCTATATCAGTACTTAATTACTCCTATATTTCCTAAACGTACTTGAACTTTTGCCTAAAGTTAGATAAATCATCTCCATCCCTATTCATTAATTACACAGTAATTTCCTTCCATCCTGAATTTTACAGCCCTTGCATCTTGTCTGTCTATATTTAGCCAGAATTTTTGCTGTGACCAACTGCACCTTCGGTTAAAAACAAAACAAAACATCAAGAGTGGGTCAACAGCATTAAGTGGGGGTATTAAAGCTTAACATAACTTACACATTTTAGAAACTTCTTACAACTTCTGCTTGTCCACTGATTCTGCATATTGTGCCGTATGAGAATACAATGGCACTGAGGAGTACTACTATAATATGGCACTAAGAGAAACCTATGGGCTGCTACAGCCATGTAGAAGAATTTAAAAACTATAACAATACAATAATTCCTTGGTAAAAGAAAAGAGAACATGGTTTCCTAGGTTTACTATATAGCAGACATTCATTTCCAAGTCTAGCTTCATCAGGATTCTCTCAATAGCAGTTCTGCTTCCTGTACATATATTACGAGTACAGCAAACTAACACGTCAGCTCTCTGGTTACCTGCACGTTTAGCCATTGGCCAGAGCTCAGCAAAGGTTATGATGACCAAATCTGGTTGCAGGATGCCATGTTTTTTCCATCACCTTCACTTCTGATTTTGGAGAATCAACTTTGAAAAATGTGTTTTAAACTACATGGAGCATTTCAAGATATTACCAGTTATAGATGGTTTTTAAATTACTGTTAGTTCAGAAGGTCAAAAAACTGCAATTTACACAGAGGAAAATATAAGAAAATATCTTTAGAAGACACAAACTTAAAAATTATGCTTCTGTCTGAAAGTGGCTTATTTACTATTGTTATAAGCAATACCTTAAATTACTATAATCAAAGTGGAAAATATTTCTCTATTATTTCAGTTTTCTTACTTTGCACAGTTAATAGCATATGCTCCCCCACACTCCAGGAAATGAAGTTGTAAAAAAAGAAAAAAAAAAAAAAACACAATATTTGGAAGGGGACCACAGCATGTATAGTACCTGAAAATGCTTTAAACACATTTATTGAGATGACTAGATTTCAAGTTGATGGTCTCTCTTTGGCGGTAATTCCCGTAATTTAACTTTGGACATTTTAAAATTTAAACTCAGGGCATGGAGTCTCAGAACTACAGTGCTCTTTCGCTTTGTGTTCAGTTAAAAACGGTCCTGGTACTGCTGTGAAAACTTAGAGGGCATTTGCGTGCACGTAGGAGTTTGGAGTGTTTGTGAAGGAGAGGAATTACGTGCCGGTAAGTGCTGTATTGTCTAGTCCATGTAGTTTCTTATATGGCCTCATCATCACTATTAATGAATGTAAGATGCTCAGTAGCAGATTATCATCATCCTCATTAACAAAAGCACACGGTAGATTAAAGTGATTTGCCCAAAGTCATGCAGAATCTGTGGCTCAGCAGGAGAGAAAAATCAGGTCTCCTGCACCCCAATGGCCTAGCCACCAGAACATTATTTCCACCTTAAACTTTACATTTTGGGGGTTTCACTATTAGTCTCCCTAATGCACAATGTGCTTATTTTCATTACACTGACTTTGTGCTCTGCTTGCAAGGGCTTGGAGCAGAGTCAAGTGATTATTGGCATGATCATCAACATAAATAGTTCTCAATTGGAGCCTGAGCCACAAGTGCCACAGCAAACGTTTGTATTCCAAATGTGAATCCTGTCCACGAGACACATTAAATGTAGACAGACTAACCCTGACATAAGCGTCCTTCTCAAAATGAATTATTTCCATTACCAGCACTCCTCTCTCTTTTTTTTCTTTCCCTTTTGCAATTCTGGAACAGCACATTTTATAATTTAGCTCGTTTCAGAGAAGCTGATTGGTTACTGTGAATCAGTTTCAGCAAGACCATTTTCTTAAATTGCTATAATGTGTGCTTGAGAGTCTCAGAATTAAGTAACAGAGGGTCCTGTGGCACCTTTGAGACTAACAGAAGTACTGGGAGCATAAGCTTTCGTGGGTAAGAACCTCACTTCTTCAGATGCAAGCGAGAAGTGAGGTTCTTACCCACGAAAGCTTATGCTCCCAGTACTTCTGTTAGTCTCAAAGGTGCCACAGGACCCTCTGTTGCTTTTTACAGATTCAGACTAACACGGCTACCCCTCTGATACTCAGAATTAAGTCTGGTCTTCACCTAAAACTTAGGTCTACCTACTTAAAAATGTCATGGCCAGTGCAATGCAGTTCCCGTCTATCAAGCTACTGCCTCTCAAGGAGGTAGATTTACTACCACAATGGAAAACTCCTTCTGTCATTGTAGTAAGTGTCTACACAACAGTGGTATAGCTGCAGCCGTGCTGCTGTAGCACTTGCAGTGTAGACATGTCTTCAGTTCAAGAGAATGGGTAAGATCAATTTTAATGGGGAGAATGGGTAAGATCAATTCCTGGATGTGTATGTGAAATAATCCAACTGCAGATGGTGAGAGACTTAGGGCTAGTCTACACTGGCATCATTAAAACGCTGCCATGGCAGCGCTTTAACGTGGCTTGTGTAGTCATGGCATAGCGCTAGGAGAGCATTCTCCCAGCGCTCTAAAAAACCCACCTCCACGAGGGGCATGGCTCCCAGCGCTGGTGCACTGTTTACACTGGTGCTTTACAGCACTGAAACTTAATGTGCTCAGGGGGGTGTTTTTTCATACCCCTGAGTGAGAAAGTTGCAGCGCTGTAAAGTGTCAGTGTAGACAAGTCCTAAGTCAGTTTGGGGAAAGCGTGTGCTTACAACTGTACAGCAAGAGATCCTGCAGCTGCTGAAAGCCCCAACTGCTAACAGAATTACCAGAGGACAGCCCAGCCCAGCCTTGACTTGACTTGGCCAGGTTGCAACCATCCTTCATGCCTCTTTCACGGGACCCTGTTTCCCAAGTACCCTAACCACAATGGTGTTTGTGCATCACTCTAAGTTTTAGTTTCTACTACTTTTACTGCCAAACTCTCTCTTGGTGTTAAGCCCCTCGTACATTTTTGTTATAGAAAGTCTAAGTCTGCATTTCAGCTCTCCCCAGATTTCCCCACCCCCCACCCCCACCACCAGCCTGAGAATAAACTAAGAATTTAATGCTATTCTTTCAAAAGCAAAGTTAGCTCTGCCCCAGAGAATACAAGGAAAGCTTTCCAGCCCCCCTTTCCTGCTTAAATAGAGCAATGATCAGCTATAGCTCGTATACATTCTGAATTATTTTGGCTTCTCTGCCCCCTTCTTAACTATAACTTGGTTCATTCGCATTATTTCCCTGGAGTTCGTCTCTACAGGTCATTTAGAACCGCACTGCTGTATACTATTTTCTTATAACTACATCTTCCTTGATTACTTACAAATAATCATAATGTATTACAGAAAAACCAGGGGCCATGGTACTAGTTGCTGTATGTACAAAAACAGTCCCTTGTACGACAGTTTGCAGCGTAACAGGAGACAAGAAGCAAGGAGTGAATGAAACCAATCAGAAGACACAGGACTGTTCATTTTGAAAGGAGTCGCTTAATTGTCTCCTTCCCACTGCACCCGTAAGTGTAAGGGAATTAAATGCAATCCTTTCAAATACCAGTCAAGGGTCACCCTATGTAGAGGCTCAGGCAGCAGGCCCACTGAAGATTCATTTAACATATGTTGCTGCCCGCTCCTAGCACGAATACATTTTGTGGATGGATGCACATGTGACTGCTCAGGACAGAAGTAAATCAGCATGGATTGGAGGGGCCAAGTCTTATATCTTGGGCTCGTCTTTCCTGTTGTTCATTTCTTTTCATTTATACTATGCAAAATAGAGAGGGGGTCACCTACTCCTGGGGCAACTCTTCCAAAAAATAAAGCAACAAAAGCTTGTAACGGCAACACAACTGCTGTTTAATTTTTAAAACAGATTAGGCTTTTTTGCAGAGTAAGAAACACTACTCTGATAGTTTCTTATTTAGAGAGAAACTTAACAAAAAGCAGATGTAGCTTATAATACAAAGGCTGCAATACATACTGTAATTCATCTGGTATTCCAAACAATAAACATGATGTCAGCGGGAGACTTGCTTTAAATTTTGATCTGCACTAGACTGAGTAAGTACTGACTGTCTTAGTGACGCTTCAAGGAAAATATTTAGGGCTTCCAAGGTGCTATTACAGAAAACATAAGTTGAAATAGAAAATACTATGTATAGATAGAATATAATATTTAGTAGTTTGTAGGTCACCTCAAAACTTTTTTTTTTTTTTTAGTGAAATGGAAAGTGAATATTTGGAGCAATGATAATTAAAGCTAAAGTAGAGGGACAGAATCTTTGTTTATCCCCAAAACCCAGCCTCATGTACACACACCAGAGTAGAATTTTTCCAGCATTATGCCTCAGCTCTGGCGTGAGGGACCACCCACTCCAGACAGAGATGAGATATTCTTTTTACTCCCTGCAGTTTGGGACATGAACACTGCAGAAGTTGTCAATCTTTGGCAAATTATGAGTAAAATATAGTAAACTGTAGAAGATTTTGGACTTCCTTCAGACAGAGAACACATCCACTTTAAAAAGACTTTTCTGCTTTACCAAAGAGATGCTAAGAGACTAAAGCATATCTAGGCTTTCTTGTTTTAAGTTCTACACCAATACTTAGAAGTAAAAACCTTCTGAAATTAATGTAAAGACTTGCCACTAAATATTTAAGCCAAAAGCCCATTTTTTCTTGTAATAAGTAACTTCTACAATACTGTAACCGTAAAATAAGAGAAAAAATCTCTATTTTCTCTCTAATTTTACAGTTCCACTGTTTCCCCAAGATTGTCAGGTCTTTTAGCCTATATGTGGCTCTTTCACACATTGAAAGTAGAGAAAAAGCATACAGTAGAAGATATAAAAGAAAACCATTTAAAAATAGGAACCGGTGACTGTAAAAAAAACACAACACTGGGAAGAGGACTCAAGGGCATGGGTACTCTGAGGAAAATTCTACTTTTAACTCACTTTGTGACACTGACTAAATTTCAAGATGATGGTGTTCTTTTGAAACACTGAACCTGCTGCAAAGGCTACAAACATATTTGCATATTGTCTATCAGACAGAAAAAACATATACCCATGTCAGTTATTTGTATATGCTTTGTACGAACAAAACATCACCCCTCTACGTCTCCCACCTGTCCCTCTTCCATTCCTTGCAGAGATATACCAAACACAAATAATTTATTTTATATTTCTCCACCACTCACTGCTACATAACTTTAAAAAAATTAGTGTCCCTTTTTATTTTGCTGTTTACGCAACTCTCTTGCATTGTCTGCATGACTTCTGTTTTCCTGCAAATGACTTTCCTTCCTATCTTTCTGCTCTCAATCTTTTCCTCCCTAATTTTCTGTCCCCTTTTCATTTCACTCATTTCCATACCCAGATTCTCCAAGTTCTCAATCCTGGCCCTCTTTCCCAGCTCTTTCCTCACATCACCCATGTTACATTTTTTATTTCCTCTTGCTTATTTTCTTCTGCTCTTTGTTTACTATTCCTTGTTCTGTTTACTCTATGAGTTTAACTCCACTAAAGAGCACCTTGTGCAGTCATTTGCACCTGAGCCCAGTGAGTGCAATGTAAGAGTAAAATGATTCTAAATCAGAATTCTCCATTTACTCACTGTTGGCAGAATGACTGCAAAACATGAAGAGTCATGCCCCAATCTCCCCTTTTTAATCCCTTTTCTTCATTACTGCGCCCACCCTCCCCATATTCTGTTCTCTCTCATCTTTCTCCGCCCTTGAGACTCTCCTAACTTTCACATATGCTTTTTCAAACTCTGCATTCTCTACATCGCAGCCACCCTCAAATCATCTGTCTCCCTCTTAGCCATTGATCTTGTGCCTGTGTCCCTCCCCATTCAGCCAATTAACCCCTTGCCTCCTCTAAATCCTCCAAAACAAATAATCCTGCACAATTCTGCCCCACTTCAACAAATAGGTACTACAGTTCTCTCCAAAATAAGTCTATGAATGGCTCCCCACTCCTTGGCTCAGCAAATTCATAATGTGCATGGCAGGGTCTTTTCTAGGATGAGGACAGTTCTATACAGTTTCTTTCTACTCTCCAGTGCTGTACTAGGTGACTGTGTGGGATGAGGAGCCAACCACATATATTGGCCCTGCTTTAGCTCAGTGGAATACACCTATCTTCATCCACTCTGCAAGCTTCCTTTTGCACCCACAGCACAGCAGAGTAACACCCAGTGTAACAGTCAAAATCTCCATCTATCTCTGCTCCTGCACCTCTTTTCCTTGCAAGGCAACAAGCAGCCAATGGGAGTACTGCTGAACAGCTGCTCAAAGTGCTCCTGACTCACAAAGGCAGTTGCACATGTGCTCTGTAGAAGAGTGAACAAGGATTTGTGGGCACTGCTTTACTGTAGTGAGAAATTGGTAGGACCAGGACTAGGCAAACACAGTCTGAGTAAAATTCTTATCACTTGCTTACAAATATCTGAGCACTGTTTGTCAGATAGCTGACAGTAGAACTGTGAAGCAGTACAGATACATATGGTTTGAGCTGTTTGAGAAGGGGGGAAATAAAGAAATAAAAACAGCATCTAGAAAAGGATTCCCAACCTGTTAATTTTCTCTATGACAGTCCAGACACTTGTGTCATTGTTACTCCCAGCCAGCAGATGGCAACAGAACACTACGGCCAACAGTTTCAAACATGGCTGAATAACTTTAGGCTCCTAAATAGAAGTGGCCTGATCACCCAAAGGTGCTGAGCATTTGCAGCTCCCACTGAAGTCAACTGCAGCTGTACTTGTGACAGTTTGGCCATGTCACCAGAAGTTATCCAAGAACAGTCTGGGATTCTTGCAGAGATGGCAACTGAAGGGTTAATTGCAGAGACTGATCACTTGACAATTTCTTCCCTTTCCTGATCATAGAATCATAGAATATCAGGGTTGGAAGGGACCTCAGGAGGTCATCCAGTCCAACCCCCTGCTCAAAGCAGGACCAATCCCCAACTAAATCACCAATGCAGACACTAAAGTATTTTTTAAAAAAATACATCAGCTGAACAGAAGTATCATCTTTCTTCAAACCTACTGTTATCCCCCTTTTACCCTCTTACTTTTAACTTTTCTTAACCTATTCATAACTTCATCCAATGGAATTACCTATTCTGTTTTTCACTTAAATGCTTAATTAACATGTTGCTATTCTTACCCTATAACTCATGTTACTTTTTAACCCTTCCTACAATACCTTTTGTAGTTACTTTTTAAAATCTTATTTGTTGTTCTCCTCTGGAATGAGCCCCACCCCCCCCTCAAAAAAAAAGTCTTTTTGGGAAAGATCAAGAAGATTGTTCTCCCTTCCAGAGCACAAGTGCTCTTGTTCTCCCTCTCTGTCCCTGTAGATATATTTATAATTTATTTCCCTTTCTCCCCCTTATCCCCCATCTCTCTTCTATCTGGGTTACAAAAAATTTCATTTGATGGATATTTCTCAATTTATTTTTAGGTAAGCACTGAAAGTGGAACTCAGTTACAATTTCCTCTTTATTCTGAGCATACCTACGTTTTCTATCTTTCACCCTTAAAAAACAAAAACAAACTAGTTATTACATGGCAGTCCTTGGTATAAATCTATAGTGCACCAGTTTGCCAAGCAGTAACACGTGTGATCAATGCTATAGAATACTGAAAGTCCCTGAGTGCAGCTTAGCGTACTAGTGCTTCAAAGTGCAGTACATGATGCCATACTCAGGACTTTTCACTTCACTGTAGCAGTGACCACACGGGACATTACTGAGTGGCAAGCTGGGGCACGGCAGATTAATACCCTGGATTGCTGTTCAGTAATTTGCAAGTAGACAAGCTCTCAGTGTGCAGAGCGCTATGTTCTAATATATCCAAGGAAACAAACATCTAACTCAGCTGTTATGTAAAATCAGTTACAAAAGTAAAAATTCAAGGCAAATACTGGTTAAATACAAATTAAGAATGGTGATAAAGGGTCTTCAAGGCTCCTGGTAAATTCAGGGGTCGGCATAACAAGCTGAAAGATTCTAGAAAATGGGAAGCAATGTAGGCAACCTCCAATTTCTCAGCAGAATTGTTAAAATTGCTATTCTAGCATTCATTCTGCTTCCTAAACGTGGTCAAGGAAAATCTTGCTGTAATTAGAATAAAACTGGAATTTCAAAAGTTATGATAATTTTTGAAATTTAATTTTTAAAAAAGGGTCATGGTACCTTACCTCAAAACATCACAACACCCAGAGAGAGAGAGACTTTTCTCCCTATAGCTCCTAAGATAAATGGAATTAATGTCATGACATCATACATCACATGAAGTTTCTTTCCAATGAAGGAAAATATTGTTTCAGTAATTGGGCTTCCCAGTCTGCCATAACTCATCTGTAGGATAATTCCTTCTGTTGATAGGCAGCCAGTTAACAACTGCTTAGTACACATATTGTACTCTGCTTTTCCAACAGTATACCACAGTGGTTTGTGGGAGTGCTAACATTACTCTGGTTGGGAGCCACAACCCATTATGCCAGTAATGCAGCCCCTGACTGAGAAGAAATACGTAGCTGTTTTCTGGAAGTATTATGCCATTTTCAGCTATAATTTTTCTTACCTACACTGTTTGGTTTTAGCTCATGTAAACTGAGGAAACCTATCTTCAAGACCAAAGGAAGGCAAACCAGGGAGGCTGCTTTGATATCCTGTATAGACTCCATTCTTTGATCTACTGCAGGAATCGGCAACCTTTGGCACGTGGTACCTACCGTGTCTGCAGATTCGGCTTATCGCGGCTCCCACTGGTTTCTAATATTTCATGATTAAGGCAACATGACTACATCTGAAGCAGCTTCTCTAACTTTTGAAAGCCAATGCTTTAGATAGCAGGAGCAGTGCTGTACTTTGAAGTTACTCATATAGTTTCTTTCACCAATGTAAATTTGCTGTAGGTATGTCAAAAGAAAGGCTTTCTGAAACCTAAGGATTCTGAAGTTCAAACATTGAGCCTAAATGTCTTTTACAGGAGCTCATATCATCTACTGATCAGAACAAACAAAAGAAAGTGAAGATCCTGGTTTCCAACTTCGAATCTAGGTCAGTCATTTTTGATTAAGCAAAGTAACTTAACTTAACTTTCCTGGGCCTCATTCAACCTGACTCAAAAACTGGGCAAAAAGCAAGTGTTCACTGAACAGCAGATGCTGCTTCTGAGCAGAGTTTTTCAGTATGAATAAATTACATTTTAAACGCTTATATTCTTTGTGAAGTGGCCACATCCATATTTCTCAATAGTTAAGTCTGTTTTCACAATTCTGCAACTGACAGCATGCACAGAATGGACAGAAAGAAGAGGTTACTCACCTTGTGCAGTAAGAGGAGGTTACTCACCCTGTGCAGTAACTGACGTTCTTCGAGATGAGTGTCCCTGTGGGTGCTCCACTCCAGGTGTTGGTGCGTCCCTGCGCCTTTGCTCGGAGATTTTTGCAACAGTACTCATAGCGGCCACGCATGCTCAGAAGCTGCCCCCCCGCTGTGAATCTAGGTTGATAGTACGCATGCGTGGCCGGTCTCCTCAGTTCCTTCTCTACAACAGAGGCCCCCCAACTCCGAAGTAGAGGGGAGGAGGGTGGGTAGTGGAGCACCCACAGGGACACTCATCTCGAAGAACGTCAGTTACTGCACAGGGTGAGTAACCTCCTCTTCTTCTTCGAGAGATGTCCCTGTGGGTGCTCCACTCCAGGTGACTTAAAAGCCGTGTATCTTAAGGAGGTAAGGACTTCGGATCTGATAGGAACGCCGTTGATAGTACAGCCCTGCCCAAACGTATGTCAGATAGAGGGCCTTGAGTAAGGGCATAGTGTTTAACAAAAGTGTGCTCAGAGGACCAGGTGGCTGCTTTACAAATATCAGCCAGGGGAACTTTGCGTAAGAATGCTACAGAGGCAGCCAGAGATCTAGTGGAGTGTGTTCTAATGCCGTCTGGAGGTGTAACCTTCTTCATCTGATAGCACAACCGGATGCACTGGGAAATCCAGTTCGAAAGTCTCTGGGTAGAAATAGGCGTACCTTTGGAGCGCTCCGCAATGGAGACAAAAAGTCTGGAGGAAGTTCTAAAAGGTTTGGTTCTATCCAAATAGAATGACAAGGCTCTGCGTACATCTAGTGTATGCATTGAGGTTTCGAACGAGTTCGCATGTGGTTTCGGAAAAAAAGTCGGCAGGTGTATTGGTTCATTAATGTGGAATGACGAGTGTACCTTTGGAAGAAATTTGGGGTGTAATCTGAGGGTAACCTTGTCTTTAAAAAATATCGTATATGGTGGGTGTGCCATAAGAGCTGCTATTTCTCCTGCCCGTCTGGCAGAGGTAATTGCCACTAGAAATGCTGTTTTCATCGAGAGGTGTAAAAGGGAGCACGTGGCTAGGGGTTCGAATGGTTGTTGAGTTAGGCAAGACAGTACTAGATGAAGGTCCCAAGGGGTGGTAGGTGGTTTAATGTCTGGGTATAAGGTTTGTAGTCCCTTGAGGAAACGCTTCGTGATAGAATGAGCAAAGACAGATGTGTCATCAATTCTGTCGTGGAAAGTTGTAATAGCAGCTAAATGGACCCTGATGGAGCTGAAAGAAAGGCCGGATTGCTTAAGGCCCAATAGATAGTCAAGTATAAGCGAAAGAGGTACCGACGTGGGACAAAGGTGTTTAGCGGAACACCAATGTGTGAATCGTTTCCACTTTTGAAGATAGGTCGTGCGAGTAGATTGCGTTCTGCTATGTAGGAGCACCTTCTGAACTTGTTCAGAGCAATCTAATTCGCTTTGGGAAAACCATGTAGGAACCAGGCCTTGAGGTGAAGCATGGACAGGTTGGGATGGAGAAAGCGGCCGTGTTGTTGAGATAGGAGGTTTGGAATGAGCGGCAGGGAGATTGGTGGTTGAATCGACATTCTGGTGAGGAACGGAAACTACGGTTGTCTGGGCCACGACGGGGCAATGAGGATCACCTTGGCTCGGTGCGTTCATATTTTTATCAGGACCCTGTTGAGAACTGGTATCGGGGGAAATGCATACAGTAGGTTTCGGTGCCATGAGATCATGAATGCATCCCCCAGGGAATGTTTGCCCAGTCCTGCTCTGGAGCAGAAATTGGGACATTTCTTGTTTTTTGTAGTTGCAAAAAGGTCTATTGTTGGGTAACCCCAAGTGCTGAATACGTTGTGAATGGTTTTCTCGTCTATCTCCCACTCGTGGTCCCATGGGAAGCGTCTGCTCAATTCGTCCGCTGTGGTGTTCATGATCCTGGGAAGATAAGCAGCTGATACCCGGATGTTGTTCGCAATGCACCAATTCCAGAGCTTCATAGCCTCTATGCACAGCGAATGGGATCGAGCTCCTCCCTGCCTGTTTACATAAAACATGCATGCAATGTTGTCTGTCATTATGCGTACTTGATGATGTTTGATTAGTGGCAGGAAGTGACGGCACGCATTGCGAATAGCTCGGAGTTCTAGGACATTTATGTGCAGGGAGGTCTCGGTTGACGACCATAGCCCCTGTACTGTGTGGTGAGACGTGTGCACCCCAGCCTGTCAGAGATGCATCGGTGGTCAGGATGAGTGATGGAGCCTGCTGAAGAAACGGGACTCCAGAGCAGAGGTTGGAGTGAACGGTCCACCAGTGTAGCGAATCTTTGACTCGGGCAGGTAGGGAGAGAGTCTTGTTTAAAGAGTGCATATTCGGTTTGTAAACCGTGGCCAGCCACACTTAGAAGCACCTCATGTAGAGGCGTGCATTCTGGACGACAAAAGTGCACGAGGCCATGTGACCTAGTAGTTGTAGGCAGTCTCGGGCAGTTACCTGGGGACTGTTGCGAATGATTGTGGCCAGTTGGTTTATGGAGTTGAAGCGATCGGGTGGGAGAGATGCCAACCCCGTCCGGGAGTCGAGGTCTGCTCCTATGAACTGCAGGTGTTGGGTGGGGCGTAATGTGGATTTGTCTTTGTTTATTTGTAGGCCGAGAGATAGGAAACAATCGACGGTGAGCCGTTTGAACCGGAGAGCCTCGTCGAATGTTGAAGCTTTGAGGAGGCAATCGTCGAGGTAAGGGAATACTATGACCCCTTGTTTCCTGAGGTAGGCAGTGACTACAGCTAGGAGCTTGGAAAAGACACGGGGGGCAGTGGACAGTCCGAAGGGGAGTACCCTGTATTGGAAATGTGTCGAACCGAGGGTAAATCGAAGGAAGCGTCTGTGGGCCGGATGTATAGTGACATGGAAATAGGCATCTTGTAGGTCGAGGGCAGAAAACCAGTCGCCCTGCTCCAGCGCTGGGATTATGGTAGTGAGGGTAACCATCTTGAACTTTTGCTTTTTGACAAATTTGTTGAGCCGCTTGAGGTCGAGGATTGGTCGCCATCCCCCATTTTTCTTTTCTGTTAAGAAATAATGGGAGTAAAAACCCTTCCCTTTGTGTCGTTCTGGCACGATTTCTACTGCTCCCAGATGAAGGAGATGTTGCACTTCTTGGAGGAGTAGCTGCTCGTGAGAAGGGTCCCTGAAGAGGGATGGGGAGGGTGGGAGGGTGGGAGGCAAGGAGAGGAAGGGGATGGCGTATCCAATTGTAACTACCTCTAAGACCCACTTGTCGGAGGTAATGTTCTTCCATTGATGGGAGAAAGGTCGTAGGCGGTGTCCAAAGATAGGTGTGTCGGCTGAAGTGGGGGGCGTTGCTTTCTAAACCCTCGACCAAGGCTTCAAATCTGCCTATTAGTTGGCGGGGGTTGAGGTGCCCCTGCAGAATTTGGACGACGTCGCTGGAATCTTGGTCTTTGACGTTGTTGTTGTTGTTGATGTTCCTGCGGTCTATGGGAGTGTTGTGTGAATGCGGGATAGCATGGCCGGTGGTACGGTTGGTATCTATATTGCCGTCTTCTGGTTGTAGGTGTCTGGAGACCTAGAGACCGGAGGGTTGCCCTTGAGTCCTTCATTGAATGAAGCACGCGTCGTTCGTGGTAGAAGCAAAAAGTTTGTCACCATCGAAGGGAAGATCTTCAATGGTGCTCTGAACTTCGAGGAAAAAAAGGAGGAGGAGAGCCATGAGCCCCGTCGCATGACTACTGCTGTAGCGGTCGATCTTGCTGCTGTGTTGGCTACATCGAGGGCTGCTTGGAGAGCGGTGCGTGATATGCTTTGTCCCTCGGAAACCATAGCTCTGAACTGTTGTTTTCTCTGTTCTGGAATGTCATCGATAAAGTCCATGAATTTATTATAGTTTTTGTGGTCGTATTTTGCAAGGACTGCAGTATAATTAGCTATACGAAATTGTAGGGTCAAGGATGCGTATACTTTGCGACCAAAGAGATCCAATCGTTTGTTGTCCTTGTTGGGTGGGGTGGAACGAGAATACTGTTGTCTAGCCCTCTGGTTCACAGCGTCTACCACCAATGAGTTTGGTGCCGGGTGGGTAAAAAGGAATTCAGAGCCCTTTGGAGAAATAAAGTACTTCCTGTCTGCTTGTTTGCAGGTAGGTAGGCTCGTCGCTGGAGTCTGCCAGATGGACTTAGCGGGTTCTAAAAGGGCTGCGTTAATTGGTAATGCCACCCTGGAGGAAGAAGGGGGCTGTAGGATGTTCGTTAGCTCATGTTGTTGTTCAGTGACTACCTCCAAGCTAATTCTCAAGTCACTGGCAACTCTTTTAAAGAGGTCCTGGAATTTTGCATAGTCATCCGACGGTGTCGGGGGAAGGGGAAGTAATGCTTCTTCAGGTGCTAGCTCCGGCTCTGCTGGAATAGGAGCAGGGCTAGGTTTATCCTGGAAGTGTGACTGTGTTGCCAGGTGTCTCGTGTCACTGGCATATTCGTCAGGGGGTGGCGCTGGATCGGTGTTGCGCCTGGTCGAATGGCCATGGCGCATGTATTCCCGAGGGTACGATGCCCATGGTGTCCAGTATTGCCATGGTGGTGGGTAGGGCATAGGTGGTGCCATCCAGGGGTTCACCCCCCAGGAGGCAGGGTCCTGAGAGTAGGATGAGGTAGTTTTCTTATAACCTCTATTGCCTGAGGTCTGGGGTTGGGAGTCTTGATATGGAGAAAAAACTCCCTGTGGATCTGTTTCCTCCTCACTGGAGGAAAGCTGCTCAGATCCTGACTCAGGCATTGGAGAAGAATATGCATTCATCAGGGGAGACTGCAGGATAGGTGATACCAGGAGATCTGCTGTCTGAGTAAAGTGAAGTAGTGAGGCTCCTGCGTGAGGTGAAAGCTGATCAGGGGGAGGCTGCCGTGCAGGAGCATTCCTCCGAGCAGGGGTTTTGCCTGTGACCTCCCTGTCAGAATGCACCACGGGGGTCGGTGCCGCGGTCGGTGCCGGGCGGGCAATATCAGCCTGCATGGGATCAGGCATGTTGTAAAATGTCGGCACCGCATCCGTCGCGGTGCCGAACAGTGCCGTAATAGAGGCAGGCAACTGGAAGCCTGATGCCTCGGCACCGGAGCCTCGCGCCGCCGCCGCAGCCTCAGGCGGCTTTTGCGCGGTTCCTGAAGAGCCCGGTTCATCAAAGTTACTGAGGCGGGGAAACACAGGCAGGGAGACCGTTGATCTGCCTGGAGAGACTTTGTGCCTCATAACCTTGCTTGGTGAAGAAGGCTGCCCCTTCTTTGTAGATTTTTTCAGTTTTTTTGAGGCGGGGGGGCTGTGGTGGGCAGCGGAGCCGGCTTCAGCGCCTGGGTCTGAAACTGACCCGATAGACTTTTGAAGGAGGAGCAGTTTAAGTTTAAGCTCCCTGTCCTTCCGTGCCCTGGAGCTGAGTTTACAGCAATGGGCACATTTTTGGGGAATGTGAGCTTCCCCCAAACATTTTATACACTTTGAGTGGCCATCTGATAGTGGGATAGCTTCTTTGCATGTAGCACAGCGCTTGAAGCCTGTGGAGCCCGGCATGGCCAAAGTGGCCGCGGCTGACAATTTTTTTTTTTTTTTTTTAAACAGATAAACGGGGTAATTAACTACACTAACAAAGAACTGACAACAAACTAGTTACTAAAAGGGTAATTGTAGCAAGAGTGAGGGATTTCCTAGTGAGTCTGCTGAGCTCCGTCTCAGGCCGGGGACGGTAGAGAAGGAACTGAGGAGACCGGCCACGCATGCGTACTATCAACCTAGATTCACAGCGGGGGGGCAGCTTCTGAGCATGCGTGGCCGCTATGAGTACTGCTGCAAAAATCTCCGAGCAAAGGCGCAGGGACGCACCAACACCTGGAGTGGAGCACCCACAGGGACATCTCTCGAAGAAGAACTGCAGTTTTTCAAGGGTCTCCATATGGGTGTGCCACTTCAGGTGCACATGCACCTTGATCCCTTGATCAGAGATTTTTCCACTAGCAGTGCCCGTTCATCCCAAGCATCGCCCTATGCCTCATGTTGGACACTGAGGATATAGAGGGATGTGTGGGCAAACCATCCTCAGTTCCTTCTCCAACCAAAAGTCTCTACAGAAAACAGCCTGAAGCAAAGGGCAAGGAAGGACAGATAGTGGATCACCATAAGGGGAACACATCTCTAAGAACTGCAGTTACTCCTTCTTTGAGTAGTGTCCCTATGAGTGGCTCCCCTTCAGGTGACTTCCGAGAAGTTTATCCAAAGGGAGGAGGTAGCTTCAGAAACTGGGTCCGAAACTGAAGATACTGCTGCAGTATCCAGAGATACACTGCATCTGATAGAATGGATTAAAGTGTAGCACTTCGAAAATGTATGTGCTGAAACCCAAGTAGCAGCCCTACATATATCAGAGACAGCTACATTCTTAAGCAATGCTGTGGATGTTGCTTGTGACCTGGCAGAATGTGCTATCACACTCAGAGGACAATGAATGTCTACTGTTTCATAACCAGTGACAATACATCCAGATATCCATCTCGATAGTCTCTTTGCAGAAAACATGGATCCCCTGGATCTATCTGCAAAAGAGATGAACAGCCTTGGTGACCTTTGAAATTGACTGGTCCTATCCCAGTAGAAGGCCAGAGCCCTTCTAACATTCAGGATATGAAATCAGATTTCCTGCAGAGAGTTATGTGACTCTCAAAAAAAACCACTGGTAGATGAATAGATTGGTTCAGGTAGAACTCAGAGAACATTATGCCCATATCCTAAATTATTACCTAAAGAAATGTTACCCTTAAAGTATACTGTAAAGGGGGGGATAACCCTGGCTCTGTCCTGTCTGATTTTGTTCATCACCCTCCACCCTTTTGTGGAAAAACACAGAGAAGACCCTTCTTCCTGGACAGAAGAAAGGCAACCCCAAAGAGGGATGGCCCAAAAAAGAGGGCACTTGTTTCTGGAGGTGGAGAAGAAGATCCACCTGTAGCAGACCCCATCTTTGGAATATGCTGTGGAGGACTTGAGTCTAGCTCCCATTCATATTTCTTTGAAATGTCTGCTGAGAACATTGTCTGTGGCGTTCTGAGTGTCTGGAAGGTAGACCACTGAAATTTGGATCTGATGAACTATGCAGCAGTTCCATAGCTTCATGGCTTTGGTGCACAGAGAGGGGTATCTTGCTCCTCCCTGCTTGTTGATATAGAACATGCAGGGCACACTGTCTGTCATGACTCTAATTGATTTGTCCAATGAGAGGTATGAAATAGAACCAGGCTTTCCTGATAACGCTGAGCTCCAGCAGAACGATGTGGAGATTGGTTTTCTGAGTTGTATATCTGCCCTGAGTCATGACAGCATTGAGATGAACTCCCCTATTCCAACAGCAAGGTGTCTGTTGTTAAAACTAATGATGGAGTTGGGCAACAGAAGACTACACCCACACAGATGTTTAGTTGATCTTTCCACCAATCCAAGGAGTTCTTCATTTGCAGAGGAAACGTCACCTGTCTGTCCAAGGTGTGTGACTGGAGAATATGTTGTTCTGAGCCAACATTGAAAGCAGTGGAGACATAGTCTTGGGTGATCGGTCACAAAGTGCAAGCTGCCATGTGTCCCAGGTGTTGAAGACAGTTCGTTATAGTGGTCCGAGGATACTCCTGAATTGTCCATACCAAACCTCACAAGGTTATGAGCCTGTCTAAAAGAAGGTAGATTCTGTCGACAAATCCAAAGAAGCCCCTATGAACTGTATCTTCTTTATGGGGATTAACATGGATTTAACATTTAGCTGAAGACCCAACTCTTGAAACAGAAAAAGGGCCATCTCAGTGGAAGATAGCACTTCTTCATAAGAATGGCCCTTGAGTAGCCAGTCGCTGAGGTATGGAAAGACCTGGATCGACTTCTGTCCTGTCGGAGGTATGTAGTCACTATCATCAGGGCCTTGGAGAACACCCTTGGGGCAGAGGAGAGACAGAAGGAAAGCACTTTCTATTGAAAACAATCCTGGTCTACAGTGAATTGTAGATATTTACTGTGCAAAGGGTGTATCGTTATATGGAAATAGGCATTTTTAAGGTCAAGGGCCGAAAACCAATCCCTCTTCTTCAGTGAAGGAATTATAGCTGCCAGAGTTTCCATCCTGAACTGATGAGACTTTACAAACTTGTTTAGAAGTCTGAGATCTAAGATTGGTCTCCATCCTCCTTTCTTCTTTGGTATAAGAAAACAGAGTAAACCCCTTGCCTCTGTGTGAGAGAGGGACTGGATCAATTGCTCCTAACTGGAGAAGAGAATTCACCTCCTGTCTTAATACAAGCTCGTGAGAGGGGTCCCTGAAGAAGGACCAGGAAGGAGAGTTGAAGGGAGTGACATAACATGGATGATATAGCCTAATGTCATGACCTCTATGACACACTTGCCTGTAATAATCTGCCTCCAGGCAGTCTGCAAAGGGAGGGTGGTGAAAAATGGGTGCATCCCTAAAACGAGAGATATGGGAGGATTTGAACTCTCGACTGGCCAGAGAAAATTGCTGCTTATAAGATGATTGGGTGGTTGTGGAGGGTGGGTGGCCATCTTTGTCTAAAACGTGCGTACTTTTCCTGGGCAATTTGGTGGATCTATGGAATCCAGAGAACTGAGCAGGATGCAATCTCTGAGCAGTGTGTGACCTACTAAACCATCTCTTATTTTAGGTGATGGTATGCCCAGGGAATACCATGGCGGGGACCCATACGGAAATGGGTATGGCATGCAGGGTTGCTTCCACCACCCTTAATGATGGTCGTGATCTTCCCTGTGACGGTCAGAGAATGAGTTCCTCACAGGATATGTTGGGGAACCCTTGACTGAAATAGAAAAGACTGACTGGAAGTCCCCTTCATCCTCCTCAACATCATTCAATGGAGGAGCCCCCACAGAAAAGGCTGGAGAGTCCTGAAGTATCAGAGGACAGCAGCAGCCTGGAAACAGGTTTCAGTACCAAAAGACGCTCAATATCCATGAGGAGTGGGGATTCCAACTCATCTGTTATGGACAGGTCCCTCATGTATCTAAACTCTTGTGGTACTGAGTAGGGACCATCGCTACCAATACAGTAGCTGAAGCGGACAGTACCACTGATGGCAGGCATACTGACATAGGCATCAATATAATCTAGCGCCACTGATTGCTTGGTACTGAGGGTGCCAAATGGGTAGGTGCCGACCGTGGGACTGAGCCAGACAGAACCAGACCAGGGTGCTTATGCTTGCCCTCCTTATCCCTGGTAGAGAGTACCGAAGCTCTGTTAAAGCCATTTGTCTCCCTTGAGCTCTGGGGCTTTCCAGCTCCACTGGTACTGGAGGAGGAGTCCTTCAACTCAAACAGTACCAAACCAAGAGGTCAAGGCTTTGTACACCAAAGATCTTGCAGGGGACGTGGGCTTTTTCAGAGAAGCCTCCTTCAGATGAGAGTCCATACTCCTCTTTTTGGGAGCCCTCTCAGAAGCCTCCAACGACCTCTTCCTCTTAGGGGTAGCCTGTGACAAGGTGTGTAAGGAGTCCTGAATCTGCCCAGAATCAGGTATATAGCAGGGAGAGGCTCCTGACCTGACTCAGACACTGGTCAAGCATCCGCTCCATCATTAACAGTCTGAGCTTAATCATTCTCTTCTTCCAAGGCCTTGACTTGAGGACTAGGCAAATGTGTGACTCCCCCAGACAATGGACACACTCAGAGAGGCCATTGCTCACAGGCAGAGTCTCTTGGCAGAGAGGCAGTGTTTGAAGCCTGGCAAGCCAGGCATGCTCTGCCAGGAAGACAAGGCTCCCCAGGGAGAAAGAAAGAAGAAACAAACCCCTATTCTCTCACTATTAAAGCTTACAACTAACTATAACTAACTACACTAACTATAAGAAGAGTACAAAATAGCCACGGTGGGCATGCTAGAGCTCCATCTCAGGCAAAGGCAGAGAGAGGAAACTGAGGGCAGTTCGCCCATGCATCCCTATATAGCCCTGGTGTCTGGCTGGAGGAGGCACAGAATACATGCTTGGGCCAACTGGGCACTCCTGGGGGGGGGGGGGGGAACAAAAAACAACACTCCAATCAAGGGTTCAAGAGGTTCATGCGCACCTGAAGTGAAGCACCCATAGGGTGCTATCCAAAGGAGAAGTTGGGGTTGCAAAAATTGATATGATACAAGATGTGTTATATTTTTAACACCTCTGGAGATAGTAGCCACTAAAATCAGGTCTTTGTGGAAGTGAAAAGAGGAAATGCATGTTTAATGATTTTTTTTTTTTTAATTCTGATTCAAAAGGGCTAGAAAAAGGTGGTATGTATAATCACTGAAAATTTGCTGTTTCACAGAGATGTGCAGTAGTTTTTTTCCCTTGGTGATTCATTACATAGCATACCTCAAAATTGTGCCTGATCCCATTTACCAAACAGGCCAGGATGTTTTCAATATTTAATCCCAATCATCCTGAGGCAGCTGGCCACTGCCTACAACCTTCTCTCTCCACTTTATAAAACATGTTGTCTGTTTTAATCAGCTCCCCATCTTTCTCTCTCTCATAACATCTCCTACTTATTTTCCGTTTATCTCCATACCGTGTCTTCCCACATTCTATGCCTGCCTAATTCTATTAGTTTTGCTTAGTTTTCCTCAACTTTCAAAAGCAGCATTTACTTTCCATTCACTCTCTCCTCTCTTGCTTTTCCTGTGCTTCACTGCTGAATCACATTTTCCTCTCTTCTATAGTCTCTTTCCTCCCACCAGCCTCAGAATACCCCAGCACCTCTCAATGCGTGTTCCCTTTATTTCACTCCAACAGATCACCTCCCATTACCACCTGATCATGTGCATATAAGGAATGTATCATCCTGCAGGCCTGATTTTCACACAGGACACGCTCACTGATTATGCATGGGTTCATTCAGGTTGCAAAAGCTAGTCAGCCAGTTTCCTTACTGGCAAAAGCATACTACCTCAGCAGTTTGAAAAGCAGTCACAGGCTACAACTAGGATCAGCACCCCATTGTGCTGGGCATTGCGCACAGAAGACTGGAAACTAGAGCTGGCCAGGAAACCTAATTTTAGTTGTGGGAAAATTTCCAGAGTTTTCAGAAATATTTTCATCTCAAATCTGGATAATGGACAAATTGGAAATTTTTGTGGAACTGAAATTCCACAATATTTCATTTCAGAAACATCAAAACACAGTGTTTCCAAAATGCTCTCTGGGATCCCCGGCAGCCCACCGAGTAAGTCGCAGTAGAGCTGGGACCTTGGAAGCAAGATACTGAACTTGACATAATTCTTGTCATTTTCACTGCTGCCCACCACAGTGGTGAAACTGACCAGACTCTTGTTAACTTGACAATAAAATGGTCAGTTTTACCATTGCTATTCAGAGGTGAGCAGCATTGAAACTGACAAGAACTATGTCAAGTTCAGTCCACAGCTACCAGAACTTCCAGTGTCCCTGACTCCATGGCGGGCAGCCAGGGAGCCTGGTAGGCTGAAGGGAGGCCATGAGCCCTGGGAATGTTGACTCCCAACTTCTGAGACTCCTGGCTCAGCAGGCTGCTGAGGAGCTGGGCAGCGAGCTGGCAGGAAACCGGGGACAAACCATTCATGCAAAACATTTTGATTTTAACAAATCAGAAAATTGACCAAAAAACGTTCTCAGAATTATTCCAAACCGCTCTGGAGAAGATGGTCCCTTGTCACAATCTAAAAAGACAACCACTACTACAAATAAAGAAAAATACTTACACACATGCTTAACTTTAAGCATGTGAATACTAAGTCCCATTTATATCCATGGACTATAGACTTGCTTCAAGTTAAACAATGTGTCTAAGTGCTTTGCTGGATTAGGAGCAGAGTGCTCAGCACCTTGCAGGATCGAGTCCCAAAACAATGCACATCTTATACAGTCAATGTTTCAAAAAGCCATTCTATACCAGCATTTACCACCCAGGGATTGGCGTTTTTGGAAAATGGTTGGCTTTTTTAATTTGTGGGAACCCAAGAAGTTACAATAGTACCGGTAAAGAAAACCCAACACTTAAAAATGTAATTTGAGTTTACACACTGAAGAACAAAAACAATTATTTTAAGAAACCTTAAAGTCTGCACCACCTCTTCTGAGTTTTTGGTTCTATGCTGAACTGGAAAGATTTTTTTTCTTTATGTGGCCTTAAATTCTTTCAAGAGACCCCATAGGCTGTGCCCGTTCTCAACTATTAGTATACACACAAAAATATTACTGATTTAATAAAAAGTTTAATGTTTACATAATTTTAATGATAATTAAATACAAAATTATCAGACTGTAAGACACTTTGAAATCAGAATGAATCCTTTTTTTGTTTTTTGTTAAGTGGGGAACCAAAAGAGAGCTGTAAAGGAATTTTGCTTCATGTATAATCCACAGCAAAACTGACACAGAATACCTACAGCAACAGTTCTGTTGTCATGGGGACCAATAAGGAAAAAACATTTAAATGCCAGGATTTTAAAAAACCCTTGCTGAACTGCTATAAAGTCAGATCTACACTTTATATCTTGGGAACCAAAACTAAACAGCTTTAAAAAATTCTGCTGACAAAAGAACACAGGCCTCAATAAACCAGTAGTCTTGAATTCCCCTTCCATTAGCGAGTTCTGACACCAGGCATGCCAAGCTAGAGGATTCAGCTGCCTAGCAGGTAGCCATGGAAACTAAGAGACACACGTTAAGTATGCAGTAAAGCAAGAGAGATAAGACCACAACCGTGCAGTTTAGACTGTTTTCACAGCTGCTGATTCCTTGTTTTATTTCACTTATGGTGGGGGCTCTGGGCTGGGGCGTGGGCTCTGGGGTGCGGCCGGGGATGAGGGATTTGGGGGGGCGGTACGGGCTCTGGGCTGGGGGTGCAGGTTGCGGGATGAGACCAGAAATGAGGGGTTCAGAGTGTGGGAGAGGACGTAGGGATGTGGGCGGGGGTGCAGACTCCGGGAGGGACTTTGGGTGCGGAGGGGTGGGGTGAGGGTGGCACTTACCTTGGGAGGCTCCTTGGAAGCAGCAACATGTCCCTTGGATGCTAGGCATAGGGGCAGCCAGGCGGCTCTGCGCAGTGCGTGCTGCCTCCGCGCGCAGGTGCCTTCCCTGCAGCTCCAACTGGCCAAGGATCCCAGCCAATAGGCGCTGCAGAGCCGGAGCATGGGCAGAGGCAGCACACACAGCCCCCATGGCTGCCCCTGCACTTTGGAGTCACAGGGACATGTTGCCGCTTCCAGGAGCTGCGTGAAACCAGGTAGGGAGCGTGTCAACCTTGCCAACCAGACTTTTAACAGTCTTGTCAGCAGTGCTAACCAGAGCCACCAGGATACCTTTTCAAATGGACAGTTGACTATTTAATGTTTTTAGGGAAGTAAATACTAATAGGAACTGTGTAATCATGGGAGACTAACTTCCCGGATATAGATTGGGGAACAAATGCTAGTAACAATAATAGGGCTCAGATGTTCCTAGACGTGCTAGCTGATGAATTCCTTCATCAAGTAGTAGCTGAACCGACGAGGGGGGGAGGCCATTTTAGACTTGGTTTTGGTGAGTAGTGAGGACCTCGTTGAGGAAATGGTTGTAGGGGACAACCTTGGCTCGAGTGATCATGAGCTAATTCGATTTAAACTAAATGGAAGGATTAACAGAATTAAATCAGAGACTAGGGTTTACAATTTCAAAAAGGCTAATTTTAATAAATTAAGGAGACTGGTTCGGAAAGTGGATTGGGCTAACATATTTATGAATCTAAAGGCGGATGGCGCCTGGGATTATTTTAAGTTAAAGTTGCAGGAGCTGTCGGAGGCCTGTATCCCGAGAAAGGGAAAAAGGTTAGTAGGCAAGAGATTTAGACCGAGCTGGATGAGCGAGCGTCTCAAAGGGGGATTAGGAAAAAACAGAAAGCGTACAAAGAGTGGAAGAGGGGAGGGATCAGTAAGGAAACCTACCTTATTGAGGTCAGAGCATGTAGAGATGGAGTGAGAAAGGCCAAAAGCCGTGTAGAGTTGGGCCTTGTGAAGGGAATTAAAACCAATAGTAAGAGGGTTTATAGTCATATAAATAGGAAGAAAACAAAGGAAGAAGAAGTGGGACCGCTGAAGACTGTAGATGGAATGGAGATTAAGGATAATCTAGGCATGGCACAATATCTAAACAAATATTTTGCATCGGTCTTTAATGAAGCTAATGAAGGGTTTAGGAATAGTGGCAGCGTACAGAGGGGAATAAAGGAGGGGGGATTGACATTACCGTATCCGAGGTAGAAGCCAAACTTGAACACCTTAACGGGACTAAATCGGGCGGACCGGATGATCTTCATCCGAGAATATTGAAGGAACTGGCGCGAGAAATTGCAAGCCCGTTAGCGATAATTTTTAATGAATCTATAAACTCGGGGGTGGTACTGTTGGACTGGAGAATAGCTAATGTGGTTCCTATTTTCAAGAAAGGGAAAAAAAGTGACCCGGGTAACTACAGGCCTGTTAGTTTAACATCTGTAGTATGCAAGGTCCTGGAAAAAATTTTGAAGGAGAAAGTAGTTAAGGACCTTGAGGTCAATGGCAATTGCGACAAATTACAACATGGTTTTACGAAAGGCAGATCATGCCAAACCAACCTGATCTCCTTCTTTGAGAAAGTAACAGACTTTTTAGATAAGGGAAATGCGGTGGACCTAATATACCTTGATTTCAGTAAAGCATTTGCTATGGTACCGCACGAGGAATTATTGGTTAAATTGGAAAAGATGGGGATCGATATGAAAATCCAGAGGTGGATAAGGAACTGGTTAAAGGGGAGACTGCAGCGGGCCATACTGAAAGGTGAACTGTCAGGTTGGAGGGAGGTCACCAGTGGAGTTCCTCAAGGTTCGGTTTTGGGTCCCATTTTATTTAATCTATTTATTACTGACCTCGGAACCAAATGTAGGAGTGGGCTGATAAAGTTTGCGGATGACACAAAGTTGGGAGGTATTGCCAATTCGGAGAAGGATCGGGATATTCTGCAGGGAGACTTGGATGACCTTGTAAATTGGAGTAATAGAAATAGGATGAAATTTAATAGTGAAAAGTGTAAGATGATGCATTTAGGGATGACTAACAAGAATTTTAGTTACAAGCTGGGGACACATTGGTTGGAAGTAACAGAGGAGGAGAAAGACCTCGGAGTCCTGGTTGACCGCAGGATGACTATGAGTCAGCAATGTGACGTGGCCGTGAAAAAAGCTAATGCGGTCTTTGGATGCATTAAGCGAGGTATATCTAGTAGGGATAAGGAGGTGCTGCTTCCGTTATTCAAGGCACTGGTGAGACCTCATTTGGAGTAGTGTGTGCAGTTCTGGTCTCCCATGTTTAAAAAGGATTAACTCAAACTGGAACGGGTACAGAGAAGGGCCACTAGGATGATCAGAGGACTGGAAAGCCTGTCGTATGAAAGGAGACTCGAGGAGCTCGGTTTGTTTACCCTAACCAAAAGAAGGCTGAGGGGGGATATGATTGCTCTCTTTAAATATATCAGAGGGATAAATACCAGGGAGGGAGAGGAATTATTTCAGCTCAGTACTAATGTGGACACGAGAACGAATGGATATAAACTGGCCGGGGGGAAGTTTAGGCTTGAAATTAGACGAAGGTTTCTAACCATCAGAGGGATGAAATTTTGGAACAGCCTTCAGAGGGAAACAGTGGGGGCGAAAGACCTCTCTGGCTTTAAGATTAAGCTAGATAAGTTTATGGAGGGAATGGTTTGATGGGATAACATGATTTTAGTCAATTAATCAACAGCGTGCCATCGCTGGTAAATAGTATCAATGGTCAATGAGGGTCTGGCTAGAGAATCTTGCCTGCATGCTCGGGGTTCTACTGATCACCATATTTGGGGTCGGGAAGGAATTTTCCTCCAGGGTAGATTGGCAGAGGCCCTCGAGATTTCTCGCCTTCCTCCGCAGCATGGGGCGGGGGTCGCTAGCTGGAGGATTCTCTGCGACTTGAAGTCTTTAAATCACAGGATTTGGGGACTTCAACAGCTGAGTCAAGGGAAAGGGGGTGGGTCAGCTTTTGTGGCCTGCATCATGTGGGAGGTCAGACTAGATGATCATAATGGTCCCTTCTAACCTTAAAGTCTATGAGTCTATGAAAACCAGATACCTGGCAACCCTACCTCCACAGCCACTTTAGCCCACTTGGAGGACTTTTCTACTGCTCCTTTCTGGCATGAGGTGTAGCAGGACCCTGAGGCCTCCATAAGGGGGGCCCTGGGCCTGTACAGTGATCCCTGTCAGAGATTCAGAAACACTTTGGAACTGTTAATAGCCACTTCTTCTACATTAGATCAAAGAACACCTCTTACTAATCTCATATCTTTGTATTAATCAAAAGAAGTCTATCATATCAAATGTGGCCTCAATTTTAGGCTTTGTATAAACAAACTTTCACAATATTTAAGACAAATTGAAATGTTTCCAGAAATACTCCTTAAATTAAAATAATTGTTTACATTTTAAATAATGATTTTTCATTACCTATAAGTCAGAAACCATGGCAGTGCATAAAAACCCAAAATGAAAAGGTGAAAAGTGACTTGCCAATTTCTATTCCCCAAGATGAGAAAAATTCAAAAAAGTGGAATAAATATATATATACACACACACACATATACAGTGAAAACTAGTAAGATTATTGCAAGTTAAATATTGTTTAAAATCCTAAGTCTTAATGGTACCATAGGTAACCTGAGAAAGAACATTTTTAACCTTAAAGCGTGCCTATGTGTGTGTGTTGAAACGTTAGAACACAGAAAATAAATGACAATCATATATATTTTCATTGTCACACACCTTTTTCCTTTCTAGGTTATAGTGATATTCACTATGAAGACAAAATATGCATAACAACAATGCTGCTACATTGCTTATCTACTCTTCGTGCATAGCTAATGGCTTCATACTCAAGGTCAGGACAACACATTCTATTCACTACTACAATACAGCACCAAAATAGGTAAAAAGAGCTAGTCATTTTCTAGAATGCCAGTTTTATAATAGGACAAAAGAAAAAAACAAGTAACTGCCCCCCCAATATTCTTTTAATAACTGCAGAAAAATTGTGCATATGTGACAAATATAGACAGGAATGCTCTGACTTATACTATACAGCCTGTCACATTCTCCAATCTTGTCTCATTGCTGCTTTGTACTCCCCTTCGGTCTACGTGCATCTGCGGTCTCTTGTTTTATACTTCAATTATAGGCTCTTTGGGGCAGCAACTGGTCTTGTTTTGTTTGTACAACGCCTAGCACAAGGGGATAGTGGTCCATAACTAGATGCTAGGATAATACAAATAAGCCATTAATTATATACTATGTATATAATTTAAGTGTTGTTTCTGTAACAAGTAAAGATCATGAAAATATAATAAGATTAAAACACTTTCCCTAGAAACAAAAAGATGTTTTAAAGGGGAAAGCCACATTTTTTGTGATGCCTGGTATGGCCACAATTGAAGACTACCTCACCAAAGATAGTTTGCAGCTGGTTTCACACTACTATTACTCCCAGGTCAGCTCTTAATTTAAATTAGAATAAAATTCAGGTCACCTATGACCTGAGGCACATGCCAAAAGAAGTGGAGGCTAAGCAGGGCCGGCTCTAGGTTTTTTTGCTGCCCCAAGCAAAAAAATTTTTGGCTGCCCCCCACCCCAGCCCTTGGCTCTCACCAGTGCCCTCCTCCACCCACACCCCCGGCCGCCCCAGCCCTGTGCTATCTCCCCCATCCCACCTGCACCCCCAGCCCTGGGCTCCCCTCCACTAGTGCTGACTCCACCCGCTCCCCCCTCGCCTCCAGCCAGTCCGGCGCTGGCAGGGTCGGGGTAAGCAGCGGGGATCCCGGGCCGCGCCTCAGCCCAGGGTCCCTCCAGCCAGGGCTCCCACCTCCAGGACCGGCCGGGACCCGGGAGAGCAGAGCCAGAGGACCGCCCCAGCAGGGGGCTGAGGAGCCGGGGCAGGTTAGCCCCAATGGAAGCAGAGCCCCGAAGAGCAGGACGCTGGCCCCGCATGGCAGTGCCCCACCCTCTATGGCCCCGTTGCTGCTGCTGCTTCTGGCCGCCCTGCCACAGTCCCTAGGCGGCTCGGTCGGCTTCGTCCAGCCCCAGCTGCAGCGCTGGGGGGCAGCCGCCCTGCGGCACCTGCAGGCGGCTCCGTGTGCCCAGCGGGGCGGCCCCCAACCCAAGTGTCCCCCGCTTGGAGCCTGCCCGGCCCAACCACAAAGTGTGGGCGCTGCTCCCCCACGGCGCATACCGCAGTGGCCCCAGGGCGCCCCCCGCGCATGACGCGCTGCTGCTGCCAGGGCCGGCTCTAGGCTTTTGCCGTCCAAAGCAAAAAAATAAAAATAAAAAAAAAATGGCCGGAATGCTGCCCCTGAAAATGTGTTGCCCCAAGCACGTGCTTGGTTTGCTGGTGCCTAGAGCCGGCCCTGAAGCTAAGAATTCCTCAGAGGTGCATGGAGTGTAGGGAGTTAGAAAGAGCATGAGGATGAGAGGAACAATCAAGGTATGGGATATCAGAAGAAAATGGGGCATATCATACACGTCTGAAGCCCAAGGAAAAGTAGAACATTTGATGGTAGTAATTTGAAAACTTTTCCAATAAAGATTTATTTTTCCAGACATTTTTCATTTTGGCTCCCTCTCAGTCAGTCCTTGTGGATATTTATGATGAGGTTAAATAAACAAAGGTAATTCTCACTCATGATGCCATACCAAGGGTAATGATATGGCTATTACCATATCAGAATGCAGGATTTTAATGATAATTGTAATTTTATAATTATGCATATATTAAATGCACTGTCTGCTCTCAGGATAAGTGGAATGTTATGGAAGAATATTGGTTGAGATGTATGTGTTCAAAAGGTCAGACATTAAACAGGCTTTCCTATTAAGGTTGCCATGTCATCCCTCAAGAAGAGCAACATACACTGCACTCTCTTCTCCTCCCCCAAAACTGCCAGCATCAGCTCTGCAACGTTCTTAGTGCCTGCTGGCCTAAGAAATAACAGTCTTGAAGTCAGTTCAAATGCTTAGACTAATGTGATGCACGCAAAGCTCTATTAGCCAATCCGGCCAGATGTCAAGTTAAAAAACAGCACAATTATAAATTTTAAATCACGGGTCTCTTGGACACCCAGTAACTGAAAATACAGTTCACAATGTTCAAACTTGGGTGTTTAATGTCCACAACTCCCATTAAAGACAGAAGTATTTGTGGATGCTATGAACCTCTAAAGCCACTTATTCCAATGCCATAGAAAATGGAACAATGTAGGGAAACCAGGAAGCAGAAGTAATTTATATAGAAAAAATTAAAATGAGAAGCACTGTAGACCCCCGTTTCAGAGTTTCACAGGAGACAGACATTTCTATTAAAATACATGATTTATTCACAGCTGCTAGTCAAAAGTAGTATAAATGCACTGCATATTGTATGTTCTGTACAATGCATGATGGAGTGATCTGCAAGTAATCAGTGTTAAATTTAGCTATAAACAGACCATGTTAACTCCTTTTCACCCCCTTTCTGAAAAAAATAGTAAACTTTTAATCTTAGAACAGCATAAAAATTGGGAAGTTGTTCCATGAATATTTTCACCCAGTTTCCAATTACATAATACAACGGAGTCTTTAATTGGAAAATAATCTTCAATTTTAGTATATTTTCTTGTATCTTTTTTCTATTATTATACTCTTCAAAACACCATCACATTGGGGCTCTCAGCTGTAAAATGATAATGCCCTTACGTGACTGAAATGTAGGAGCATCAAATCATTTTTAATTGCCAGGGAACTATTGTGTTGTAACTGGGTTTCCCCAACAGAGGAGAATCTCCAGGGATGTGAAACAGAAAATTATTGGGGGGGGAGGAACAGCAAACTGAGCCCGTTTGCCTTCTCTTTAAAGCGATAAATAGCCTAGTGATCTGATCAAGTAAGGTACGTAACTTTTTAAATTAACCACTGAGTACTGAGGTACCTTCTTTTTAAATAAAAGGTTCTCAATGACCACTGAAAAAAGTTCTGTTCTTGTCTCTGTGATTTGTATTTATCAGAATCATTCTTATTATAAACAGTAAATCTCATTGATGCCAAGAGATCTGTGGTGCTACAAACTTGACACAGATGTTTGTATAATGTTAGGGTCCCAGACTACTTAAATATTCCCTAGAGACATTTCTCATTGTAGTAAAGTTTTCCTACCCATCTGTTGCCACTTCACAGTCCTCTTTATCTAATTTTTTAAAAACAGCCAGACATCTTTTGTTGTGAACCTGTTAGATTTCAGCAGAGTTTGGCTGGTCCATGCTTTGAAAGAGGAACCAAGGAACATCTAGATGCAGCAGAAAGTAGAGTTGGTATTTCAGTTGTTGGCTCTTTTCTGAGTCAGTTCAGAACCAAAACTACCAGCATCTTACAAGAAGGAACATGTTGCTGCAGTGTGGCAGCCTTTCCAGCTTTTACTTTCTTTAAAAAAGAAAGACGGTAAATAGCAGCCCAATACAGTCATCTTTTTTAAGGGGAGGTTGGATGGGGGTAGAATTAGGATCAGCTCTGTCAAACATGAATAACCCTCATCCCTGCTATGATATCCAAGGAAGCTTCAGATGGCTCCTCCATGGCAGCAGCAGGACTCTTTGATCCAGCAGACACATGGAAGGAGAAAAGTAGCAGTAGAAGTCCACTGCAACCAGCATGGTATGGCAAAGGCAGGATCAAGTACCGCAGCAATGCGGAGAGGGGACAAGAGGAACATATAGGATAACCCTTGAAACACAGCAAAAGGATTCTTCCCTCCTCCTACAGACACCCCCTACCTTTCAACCTAATGTGGTAGTACTGTGCTCAACACTCCTGCCTAACTTCCATTCAGTCACATCTATACAATCCCACTGAAGGCCTTGAGGTTTCAGAGGTGTCACAAAAGGGATAATCAGAACACAGTTACAGAGTGATAACTGAGGGCATGATTTGGCCTGCAGCACTCTTTTTTACAACAAGAAAAAGGGCCAGCTTGATTTTCATAGACCACATTGCTTAAAATGTTTTAAAAGAAAGACTTTTTACACATAAACAGCGTTCATTTGGTAGGAAATCAGTGCCACTGTTATTACAGAACTGCACTTGGAAGTATAAAATTAATTGCTCTTCCATTTTCACTGATATTTTATTTTTAAAATGAGGTGCACAAAATACAAAACAACCTCAATGTATCCACAATGTAGCTGAACAAAAAGCATGTTTGCTATGCGGTTCGTTGGCTTTCTGCCAAGCGTTAAGCTGATAAATTATTATTTAAGAAGGGTAACCTTATTTTTCCTCTGAGGGAAATTGAGATTCACTCCAGTTACTCACTCACAAAAGCTATACTGCATAATAAGAAGGGATGCATTTCTTTCTTTTAAGAAATGATGTAATCCTTTAGTGGAACACGTGAGTAAGTTATGAGGTGTTTGCATATGTAACATTTAAAAACTGGCCAAGCTATCATGCTGAACTGCTGTTATGGAAGCCAGGCTTTTATATATGAAACTTCTTTACAAAAAAAATATTAGCACAAACATTAAAAATAACCAGTTTTGATACAATTGAAAATTTCTTGTTGTTTAGTCTCTTTTTACATACAGTGATTGAAAAAATTATTAAGTACTTATTAGGAACAAATACCTAAGAAAACTTTTCTGAACTACATTAAATTAGAGTTCAGCTATATTTGAAAACTATACCTCTACCCCAATATAACGCGGCCCGATATAACATGAATTCGGATACAACGTGGTAAAGCAGCGCTCCGGAGGGGCGGGGCTGCGCACTCCAGAGGATCAAAGCAAGTTTGATATAACGCGGTTTCACCTATAACACAGTAAGATTTTTTGGCTCCCAAGGACAGCGTTATATCGGGTAGAGGTGTATATCAAAACAGCAGATGGCCAATTCACTCATATGCATTCAGATGTTTGCATTTGTATAAAAAAATCTCGTTGGAATCACTCAGATGACAAACTCGCATTCAATATTTGAATTTAAGGGTCACAGAATTCAAACAAAGCCTAGTCCCTAAATTCATTCTAAATTCTAACTTATCCAGTTTCATGCAAATCAGACTTTCAGCTTTGAAGAAGCAATACACTGTAAAATTAAAGAACTTTCCTGCATTTTAATATGAATATTTCTTTGAAAGGCCAAGACCTGCTCACCTGACTTTTTGGGGGGCATCAGTGCATAAATTATGTTGAATTGATATGTTCTGTGCATAAGCAAGAAGAAGAAAATTTCTGTGCTTGTTATTGTCAGGGCAATAACCAATCAAGTCCTGTTCTATACAGCTAATAATGGTAGTGGTATTTTTCCTAACTTGGCTAGAGTTGCTACTATGCCTCTTACCAGATTAAAACCAAGTCATCAACAAAATGACCATAATATATTTGGTTTGGGTCTTCCCTATGTGATCTTCAGTCAATATAACCACACAATGAAATTATCATGCTAGTCAGCTGTCTAAGAGTTCTCTCTACAGTATCTAAGATGTAGGTCCTGAATGAAGAAAAAAAATATCAACTAAAACTCAAACAACTGCAGGGATAGGAATGCCAGCATTGCTAACCCACAGTGATTCATTTCCATCACTTATACCATCAATGCAATTGTATTTTAGGTCCTCTCTCTTCCTCCTCATGCACTCCTCCAATACTTTACTTAATCAGACATACTACTTCTTGTGGGTGCTTCTTTCCTGACATCTTCTCTGCCTGTGCACTAGGGCAGTGGTTCTCAACCTGGGGTCCAGGGCCGCCTGGGGGGCCACAAGCAGGTTTCAGGTGGTCCTCCAGGCATGCCCGGTGTTAGACTCACCACAGCCCAGGGAAGAAAGCTGAAGCCCCACCGTGCAGGACTGCAGCCTGGGGCCCTGAGCACGACCACCCAGCGCTGATTTCAAAGCCTGAAGCAACTTAGCTATGTGAGGGCCCCTGTGGTGTGGGGTCCCAGGCAACTGCCCTGCTTGCTATCCCTTAACGCTGACTCTGGATTTTATATACAGAAAACCAGTTGTGGCCCAGCTGGGCCATGGAGTTTTTATAGCATGTTTGGTGGGGCTCAGAAAGAAAAAGGTTGAGAACCGCTGCACTAGGGAAATGGTAAGAAAATATTCACCAAATAAGGGAGGGGAAAAAAAGAGTAGGAGTAACATTTTCAAACCCACTTCAGTGATTTAGGAGACTGAGGGTTCATCTATATGGATAGCTACTGAGTGGCAAGCCAGGTTTGAATTTATACCACACTAGTCTGCCACATAGAATCATAAAAGATTAGGGTTGGAAGAGACCTCAGGAGGTCATCTAGTCCAATCCGCTGCTCAAAGCAGGACCAACATCAACTAAATCATCCCAGCCAGGCCTTTTTCAAGCTGGGCCTTAAAAACCTCTAAGGATGGAGATTCCACCACCTCCCTAGGTAACCCATTACAGTGCTTCATCACCCTCCTAGTGAAATAATGTTTCCTAATATCCAACCTAGACCTCCCTCACTGCAACTTGAGACCATTTCTCCTTGTTCTGTCATCTGCCACCACTGAGAACAGCCTAGCTCCATCCTCTTTGGAACCCCTCTTCAGGTAGTTGAAGGCTGCTATCAAATCTCCCCTCACTCTTCTATTCTGCAGACTAAATACCCCCAGTTCCCTCAGCCTCTCCTTGTAAGTCATGTGTCCCAGCCCCGTAATCATTTTCGTTGCCCTCCGCTGGACTCTCTCCAATTTGTCCACATCCCTTCTGTAGTGGGGGGGACCAAAACTGGACATAATATTCCAGGTGTGGCCTCACCAGTGCCGAATAGAGGGGAATAATCACTTCCCTCGATCTGCTGGCAATGCTCCTACTAACATAGCCCAATATGCCGTTGGCCTTCTTGGCAACAAGGGTACACTGCTGACTCATATCCAGCTTCTCGTCCACTGTAATTCCCAGGTTCTTTTCTACAAAGCAACATCCCCCATGAACACTGCTACAGCATGCTAAAAATCCTAGAGTGCAGCTTGATGTACTATGCTTTCAAATAGTTGTGAGCTAAAGCTGGACTCTGGGACTTTCAATACACTGCAGCAATGTCCACACAGGATGTTACTGCATGGCAAAAAGGTGCACTGTAAATTCATACCCATACCATGCAGACAATACCTAAGTCTCATTTTCAAAAGTGATTTGGGCACTTAGAAGTCCAAGTCTCATTGAAAGTCAATGGAACTTAGGCTCCAAAGTGCTTCAGTAACTTTTCAAAATAGGATATGGGTGCTTTTGAAAAATCTTATCCTAGAATTAAATGTAAATCAACAGCTCATATCACTCTTCAAAGTTGCATTCACAAAGCATTCTTAAGGATGTATACAATTACTTTTTCATTATTTTGACATTATGGAAGTGTGCCCTTAATTATGAGTCTCATAATGAGGAGAAGAACTTTACACAATTTCAAATTCTCTTGCAAATTTGGCAGCACTGATGAAACAGCAGTGTGCTTGAATTACAAGAATCCAACTAAAATCACAATTTGCCTACTTAACGGATTTTGAACAAAGGAATTTAAATGGCCATAAAAAAGTGGAAACGCTCAAGAAGTCTATATTCTGCTGCTGACGCACAGGCAACTCCCTTTAACATTAATGGAAGCTTGTGTGCACATCAGTAATAGTGCCAACCCCAACAATTCAAAACCATGACTGATACCCCCTGTCAAAAATCATGGTATTAGCTTAATAATTGTGCCATATAATTAAATGATCTTTTGGGGCCATCATGGGATGTTCTTGCCTCAACTTTATATGCACATAATGTCAACACAAAAATGCAGACTGGTCTCCCTGCTGGATAATAGGTATGGAAATCCACTTCCCTCTCTTAAGTAACCACTAGGGTAGGGGAGCAAGGTTAGAAGGCTGAACTGGAAGTAGGGTCTTTGGTGATCAGCAAGAGGTCTGGGCAGTGGGATGAGCTGGGGCAGGGTAAGGATGGAGAGAGGGAGCTGGCAGTAATATGGTCAATAGAAGAGAGTAACTGATGAGCTGGCATAGCATTTAGGGGAGTGAGGAGTATCCAGAGCCCTCCCTGCACCCTGACTCTCCCCATACTCCCCGGCTTTCTCTCATCACCTTTTCCCACTGGCTCATTGTTACCTGTCCCTTGACTCCTTAGTAAGGGGCATCTTCCTCCACCCTCATCTCTCCCTGCTGATTGATTAGTCTCACCAGGTCAGAGCTTTAGATGCCCAAGGCCTGCTGCATGTACTCTTCTTCAAGGCTCTCGCAAAAATCACACTCGGAAAAGAAGCTTTGGTGTTCCTGTGTCACAAAGGACCACAAAGCTGGGGTGAAATTGCCAGTCTTGAAAAAGTCATGAGACTTGGTATGATTAAATTGTCCCATAAGTGTTCAGACTTAATAAATAAATAAAATAAAAATAAAAATAAAAAAGGGTGGGCACCTCTACAGAATACCACTACATTAACGAAGGCAGGGAAAGCAGTAATACCTTCACAGATCTTTAATCACACAATTAATAAAGACCTGAAACCTGTGAAATACCTGCTTCAAGAAATGTAACTTGGTCTTAAGTACAAGAGCACAAACTTCCTTGACGTAGACAAAACAAAGTTCAAGACATCAGATTTTACCTTTATCGTTCACTATCCCCAAAAATGTGCAAATAAGGCATATGAATATACAAGAAAAAATTCCGCCCATTATATCCCCTTGTAGTGAGGGGCTATGCATCGTCCTATCATTACTAATGGCTGTCACTCATTTCTCATTCTCTCCCAAAAGTTTGCGAATAACTACTTCTAACTGACAAAATCTGAACACATGGTTTCCTTCAAAACTTATTTTAGTGTTTGGAAAAATTATATTTGTTTGGAAAATAAACAAACACATGTATTTCAAAATGTTTTATCCTCAGCTCCTCTTCATAACAACACACACTAAAGCATCTGTTACTTGTTAGAGCAGGAAATTCCTCTGTTTTGATCTTTATAGAACAGTTGAGAGTCAGTAATTAACTTGTGAATTCTGGCTTTTGTGAAGTCATACAAGATATTTTAGCAATTTTGTTAAAAACAGAATCTTCAATAGGCAAATTCCTTACATTCTAAACAGATGGAAGGTCCAAACATAAAATATTCTGTGAATCAACTATTTAGGGGGGTATATATCAAGTTTGCTATCATGTATTAATAAATTACCATCCTTAGTAATAATCATTCATAGCACTTTCTGACCATGGATCTCAAAGCTTTATCAACATTTCACAGCCTAAGAAGAAAGAGGTTAAGTGACTTACCCTTTGTGCAATGGTTCCTCCCACACCACAACTTATCTGCAGTGCCAGAAAATATAGCTGGGTCTCCTGACTGCCATGCCCTATCTACTGAACCACAATGCACCCTAGTATGTACACTTTGCATTACAAGTGTTAATGCTCATGTCTAACATATTAACAAGACAATATACAACCAGTCATTCCTGTAATAACATTAATAACTGCCGATCATAAAAGCCAGATGATACAACATTAGTGAGAAAATACTGTAGTAAACCATAAATTATTTTCATGCTAGATTGAAAAGCACACAATAAGGATGTTTTCCTGATTATAGGGGGGGAGGGTTAGATCAATAACAAAAAGCCACAAAATACATCTACCAAGTACTAGCCTACCAAAATTTCAGACTATCTTTACTAGTAAAATTTACTAATTTGGTGATAGTGAAATACTGTCCTAGGATTTAGAGCACAAGATAAATGTGGTGCGGGGTATCGCCATTCAAAGTACTAAAAGTTTTCTGCCTGTCAGTCTGTGGATCAACAATTATTTTCTATAGCTTTTCTATAAGCCTTACTCCTGTTCCTCCCCAACAAAATGACTGTTAATTAGATACTCATTTCCCGGTCAAGAAGATGGGCTACAGTCAGAGGTCTCTAGGGTGACCAGACAGCAAGTGTGAAAAATCGGGACAGGGGGTGGGGGGTAATAGGAGCCTATATAAGAAAAAGTCCCAAAAATCGGGACTGTCCCTATAAAATCGGGACATCTGGTCACCCTAGAGGTCTCAGAACATTGAGTCTGCCCACAGACAGTTGGCTGGTTACACTGTGCTGACTCTCCTTCTCAGTTCCAGCTGCTAAATTTTATGAAATGAAGTCAAGATACATCAAACACTTTGCCAGTATTATTTTTCCATATAAACAATTGCTGTGGCTGCAAATGGGCAATTTATTCAAATGTAAATGGGATGGGAAACAGTGTGGACTATTAAAATGTGGCCACCCTATCTAAAATTTAGGAACCCCTAGGAATAGGTTTTCTCCCTACATATTGTTGTAATGTACTATCTTGTGTGTATGCACACAATTTCCCACATATACAATGACTGATCAGAGGATACAAGTCTTTAGCCCTGATGCTGCTCACACCCTATAGCCCAAAACCTCACTGACCATTTTTAATGGTGTATCACATTGTAGAAATGTCTCATTGGCAATCTACCACCACACTAAGTTTCTTTTGGCATTAAGATTTTCCAAGTTTCTCATTCTCATTATGTGTGCATGCTTTGGACTATATTTCCTCAGTTGTATTAGTTTGCATTTTTCCAAGCTAGATTTCATTGTTATTTTCTGCTCATGTTTCTAATCTCTATAACCCTTTTTATTTCTCTTCTCTCACTGGCATTCCCCCTTACTTCTAATTTAATGTCATAAGCAAACTTCATTAATTCACTTCTTATTTCTTCTCCTAGTTCATTAATGAAGATGTTCAAGTCACCAACACTTAGCACTGTTCCCCATGTGATGAACTGGAAAAATGTCTATTATTTCCTATGGCTATTATCTGTAACTGTTTCCCTGTTCAATTGTGTGATATTGTCTTATATGAATGCATAGAGCTAAATCAAAGCTGTAAAGGGGTTGTTGAGCAGCCATGCAGGAAAGGTGCAATGACACAGATATGACAGCCTCTCAGGTACCCAGCTTCAAAGGAGTTAAGATAACTGGGCCATCAACTAATGAGAGAATATACCTACCTGGCTCCCATCAAGGCAATGACGTTTTGCTCTTTACTAAGCCTGGGATGAAAAGGAACTCAAAAAGCTCACAGACCTTAGAAAAAGGAGAATTTGAGGTAAGCTGAAAGTTGCTGGCCAGGATGCGTGAGTGAAAAGACTGACAGTCAAACATTCAGAGACAAGGCTGAAGCATTTTAGGATGTTCCTCCCAACTCAGAAATGGAGAATAAGCCCGATATGCCTGAGATGTCTGTGGATGGAGAGGTTACGCTTAGGTAAGGAAGCATGTGTGCTTATTTTAAAATCCACTTCTCAAAGCACTGAACCTACCTGTTGGGCAAAATAAATCAGACTTTGTTTTGAGGAAACTTTCTGTCTCACTGCAAATGTATGCTATTACAGGCTCCCGAAGAGAAACACTTGCAGGGTCTAGCCCCAGTTACACTTACTGAATTAACAAGGAGTCTGGTGGCACCTTAAAGACTAACAGATTTATTTGGGCATAAGCTTTCGTGAGTAAAAACCTCACTTCTTCGGATGCATAGAGTGAAAGTTACAGATGCAGGCATTATATACAGACACATGGAGAGCAGGGAGTTACTTCACAAGTGGAGAACCAGTGTTGACAGGGCCAATTCAATCAGGGTGGATGTAGTCCACTCCCAATAATAGATGAGGAGGTGTCAATTCCAGGAGAGGAAAAGCTGCTTCTGTAGTGAGCCAGCCACTCCCAGTCCCTATTCAAGCTCAGATTAATGGTGTTGAATTTGCAAATGAATTTTAGTTCTGCTGTTTCTCTTTGAAGTCTGTTTCTGAAGTTTTTTTGTTCAATGATAGTGACTTTTAAATCTGTAATAGAATGACCAGGGAGATTGAAGTGTTCACTTACTGGCTTATGTATGTTACCATTCCTGATGTCCGATTTGTGTCCATTTATTCTTTTGCGGAGGGACTGTCCCGTTTGGCCAATGTACATGGCAGAGGGGCATTGCTGGCACATGATGGCATATATGACATTAGAGGATGTGCAGGTGAATGAGCCCCTGATAGTGTGGCTGATGTGGTTGGGTCCTCTGATGCTGTTGCCAGAGTAGATATGGGGACAGAGTAGGCAACGAGGTTTGCTACAGGGATAGGTTCCTGGGTTGGTGTTTCTGTGGTGTGGTGTGTAGTTGCTGGTGAGTATTTGCTTCAGGTTGGGGGGTTGTCTGTAAGCGAGGACCGGCCTGCCTCCCAAGGTCTGTGAGAGTGAGGGATCATTTTCCAGGATAGGTTGTAGATCGTGGATAATGCGCTGGAGAGGTTTTAGCTGGGGGCTGTATGTGATGGCCAGTGGTGTTCTGTTATTGTCCTTGTTGGGCCTGTCCTGCAGTAAGTGATTTCTGGGTACCCGTCTTGCTCTGTCAATCTGTTTCCTCACTTCCCCAGGTGGGTATTGTAGTTTTACGAATGCATGATAAAGATCTTGTAGGTGTTTGTCTCTGTCTGAGGGGTTGGAGCAAATTCGGTTGTATCTTAGGGCTTGGCTGTAGACAATGGATCGTGTGATGTGTCTTGGATGGAAGCTGGAGGCATGTAGGTACGTATAGCGGTCAGTAGGTTTCCGGTATAGGGTGGTGTTTATGTGACCATCAATTATTTGTACTGTAGTGTCCAGGAAGTAGATCTCTTGTGTGGACTGGTCCAGGCTGAAGTTGATGGTGGGGTGGAAATTGTTGAAGTCCAGGTGGAATTCTTCAAGGGCCTCCTTTCCGTGGGTCCATATGATGAAGATGTCATCAATATAGCGCAAGTAGAGGAGGGGCATTAGGGGACGAGAGCTGAGGAAGCGTTGTTCTAAGTCAGCCATAAAAATGTTGGCATACTGTGGGGCCATGCGAGTACCCATAGCAGTGCCACTGACTTGAAGGTATAAGTTGTCCCCAAATCTGAAGTGGTTGTGGGTGAGGACAAAGTCACAAAGCTCAGCCACCAGGCTTGCTGTGGCCTCATCAGGGATACTGTTCCTGACAGCTTGTAGTCCATCCTCATGTGGAATATTGGTATAAAGTGCTTCTACATCCATGGTGGCCAGGATGGTGTTTTCAGGAAGAACATCAATGCATTGTAGTTTCCTTAGGAAGTCGGTGGTGTCTCGAAGATAGCTGGGAGTGCTGGTAGCATAGGGTCTGAGGAGAGAGTCCAAATAGCCAGATAATCCTGCTGTCAGAGTGCCAATGCCTGAGATGATGGGGCGTCCAGGGTTTCCGGGTTTATGGATCTTGGGTAGCAGATAGAATACCCCTGGTCGGGGTTCTGCAGGTGTGTCCATGTAGATTTGTTCCCGTACTGTAGCTGGGAGTTTCTTGAGCAGATGGTGTAGTTTCTTTTGGTATTCCTCAGTGGGATCAGAGGATAGTGGCCTGTAGAATGTGGTCTTGGAGAGTTGCCTGGCAGCCTCCTGTTCATAATCTGACCTGTTCATTATGACTACAGCACCTCCTTTGTCAGCCCCTTTGATGATAATGTCAGAGTTGTTTCTGAGGCTGTGGATGGCATTGCGTTCTGTACGGCTGAGGTTATGGGACAAGTGATGTTGTTTGTCCACAATTTTGTGAGGTTTTTACTCACGAAAGCTTATGCCCAAATAAATCTGTTAGTCTTTAAGGTGCCACCAGACTCCTTGTTGTTTTTGTAGATACAGACTAACACGGCTACCCCCTGATACTTACTGAATTGTCACAGTTGGTAGCCAGGAGACTGTACCCAGGTCCTAGTTTGAAAATGAGGGAATTGCAGAATTCCACCCAGACAGGTAAAGGGCCTGATGCATAACATCTGTAGGGCTCCACCCCAAGAGGAGACAGCAGTGCAGTTAGCTTGGTAACTGTGACAACCCAAACACAAGCCAGAACTCAATACATTGCTATTGCTCTACCCTTTGTTCATGGCTTTCGGCCACATTTCCACATAACTGTGTGGATATCCAGGCAGATTTGAATTAATTTTGCATGCAAGACCAAATATCAAATATTTTATTAATTAAAATCTAAACAGTATTATATGTACTGCTTTCCCTTTACCTTTTTTTTTTAATTCTGTTAAAACAACGCAAGGAAACTCCCACTCCCCCCACCGCCTTCTCATTTACATCTCAGGCTATAGCAGCTTGTGAAAGTCATGAAATATTGAGCCTAAAGTAAGCAGAAGAGGATTCAGGTGGAGAACAGGTCTTCATGGAGACTTTGCTTTTTACCACTGATTGTAAGCATTCCTTTCCTACCTATGTGATCCTCACCACTCTGACTACCACTAAAGAAATTTTTCCCTTATGCTTTCCATCTAGCTATTCTTTCCTTAAGTGGTATGCATTCCTAAACACATAGATGTGCTTTCTGTCTCCATGAAGCATATGGGGAGAGGGGGGAAATCTCTCTTAGGAAGTCTCTCTGGCTCGTTAAAAAAATAAGAGCCTGCACCTTTATGAACAGACCTTTTTGTCCTCTCATGAGTTCTTCCTCTGTTTAAAAGGTTACAGGAATATGACCATTTTGGTTTATGAAACGAAAGTTTAAGAGTTTACCATTTATCAGAGATTTTAAGAAGTTTGCAAAGGTGAGAACCTAACTCCATTTTCTGATATCCTCTACTTTGCCACCATAAACATAAAATAACCACAAAAAGTAGTTGAACTTATTGTTTGCAACACTGAAAAAGTCCATCTATCAATATTCTTCCCTTTTGACAAACATTTCCCTTACATTTCAAATAGATTTACGGACAATCCACTTGGCTTTCTCATGTTTACTTTCATCTGTGCACCAGCGGCAACCAAAATGCCCTCAACACTGTGAATCATAGAATCATGGAATATCAGGGTTGGAAGGGACCTCAGGAGGTCATCTAGTCCAACTCCCTGCTCAAAGCAGGACCTAATCCCAACTAAATCATCCCAGCCAGGGATTTGTCAAGCCTGACCTTAAAAACCTCTGAGGAAGGGGATTCCCACCACCTCCCTAGGTAACCCATTCCAGTGCTTCACCACGCTCCTACTGAAAAAGTTTTTCCTAATATCCAACCTAAACCTCCCCCACTGCAACTTGAGACCATTACTCCCTGTTCTGTTATCTGGTACCACTGAGAACAGTCTAGATTCATCCTCTTTGGAACCCCCTTTCAGGTAGTTGAAAGCAGCTATCAGATCCCTCCTCATTCTTGTCTTCTGCAGACTAAACAATCCCAGTTCCCTCAGTCTCTCCTCATAAGTCATGTGCTCCAGCCCGCTAATCATTTTTGTTGCCCTCCGCTGGACTCTGTCCAATTTTTCCACATCCTTCTTGTAGTGTGGGGCCCAAAACTGGACACAGTACTCCAGGTGAGGCCTCACCAATGTCAAATAGAGGGGAATGATCACGTCCCTCAATCTGCTGGCAATGCCCCTACTTATACAGCCCAAAATGCCGTTAGCCTTCTTGGCAACAAGGGCACACTGTTGACTCATACCCAGCTTCTCGTCCACTGTAACCCATAGGTCCTTTTCTGCAGAACTTCTGCCTAGCCACTCGGTCCCTACTCTGTAACAGTGAATGGGATTCTTTCATCCTAAGTGCAGGACTCATCAGGTTTCTTTTGGCCCAATCCTCTAATTTGTCTAGGTCCCTCTGTATCCTATCCCTATCCTCCAGCGTATCTACCACTCCTCCCAGTTTAGTGTCATCTGCACACTTGCTGAGAGTGCAGTCCACGCCATCCTCCAGATCATTAATGAAGATATTGAACAAAACCGGCCCCAGGACCCACCCTTGGGGCACTCCGCTTGAAACCGGCTGCCAACTAGACATGGAGCCGTTGATCAGTACCCATTGAGCCAGACGATCTAGCCAGCTTTCTATCCACCTTATAGTCCATTCATCCAGCCCATACTTCTTTAACTTGCTGGCAAGAATATTGTGGGAGATCGTATCAAAAGCTTTGCTAAAGTCAAGGAATAACACATCCACTGCTTTCCCCTCATCCACAAAGCCAGTTATCTCCTCATAGAAGGCAATTAGGTTAGTCAGGCATGACTTGCCCTTGGTGAATCCTGGCTGACTGTTCCTGATCACTTTCCTCTCCTCTAAGTGCTTCAGAATTGATTCCTTGAGGACCTGCTCCATGATTTTTCCAGGGACTGAGGTGCGGCTGACTGGCCTGTAGTTCCCCGGATCCTCCTCCTTCCCTTTTTTAAAGATGGGCACTACATTAGCCTTTTTCCAGTCATCCGGGACCTCCCTCGATCGCCATGAGTTTTCAAAGATAATGGCCAATGGCTCTGCAATCACATCCACCAATTCCTTTAGCACCCTCGGATGCAGCATATCCGGCCCCATGGACTTGTGCTCATCTAGTTTTTCTAAATAGTCCCGAACCACTTCTTTCTCCACAGAGGGCTGGTCACCTTCTCCCCATACTGTGCTGTCCAGTGCAGCAGTCTGGGAGCTGACCTTGCTCGTGAAGACCGAGGCAAAAAAGTCATTGAGTACATTAGCTTTTTCCACATCCTCTGTCACTAGGTTGCCTCCCTCATTCAATAAGGAGCCCACACTTTCCTTGACTTTCTTCTTGTTGCTAACATACATGAAGAAACCCTTCTTGTTACTCTTATCTCTTGCTAGCTGCAACTCCAAGTGTGATTTGGACTTCCTGATTTCACTCCTGCATGCCTGAGCAATATTTTTATACTCCTCCCTGGTCATCTGTCATTCAGCTTCTTGTAAGCTTCTTTTTTGAGTTTAAGATCAGCAAGGATTTCACTGTTTAGCCAAGCTGGTCGCCTGCCATATTTACTATTGTTTCTACACATCGGGATGTTTTTTTTCCTGCAACCTCAATAAGGAGGCAGAGTGACAGAGTTTTAATTCAAGTATTGCTTCAATAGAAATCAGGTGACACACACTCACCCATTCCGACAACAGTTTGATTCCTTGACCTATTGATCTTAAATACAATCAGTGTCCAGTTCCATAAATAAAATAAAATAAAAAAATCACACTGCTTATATTGTCTTAATTTGGACTTACAAATTTAGACAAAATTGTAGACACATCAATGATTACATTGACAGCCAGTCAAAAGCTTCAAACACATTTAGAGTTCCAGACTACTTTTGTAATTTAAAATAAATTGCTACACAATGTCAGCTAAACTTCTAAAGCTTACAAGACAATTCATATGAGTAGAGAATCAACACTTATCCAAGAAAAATAAAAAGATTAAACAAAGCTTTAAGGTCTAATATTATGGGAAATCACCTTATCTGTGATTAAATTAAATGCTGTTACTTCAGTGTTGACTTTCCCACACACAAAAAAATCAATTTTTTAAAAATATGGAAGTAAAAAGTGTATATACCTTTTTTGGACTTTGCCCCAATCTTCAGCTTGGATGGCCAAGCAATCTGTGTGTTCGTTTCTTCCATAATCTGTTAAAAGAAAAAAAAAAAGTTAATTTAAAATGCAATTCCCCCCACCCCATCATTCTATATTATCTAGCGTTCCTTTTTTGGAGAGATCATGTTCATCTTTTTTACACATGCCCTAGTAAATACATTTGAAAAGTATAGTTAATGATAAGGGGGGTTTGAGATGAGTTTGTGTGTGTGAGGACAGGAGGTTGATGTCTCGTGATTCCAAACAGCCTAAAAGATTGCAAGTAGGAACCAAGGAAGTCACACTTCAGTGGCCTCATCCAGCTGCCACTGGAGTCAAGGGAATGACCCCAATGACTTCAGTGGGCGTTTGATCAGGCCCATAGTGACAAAAAAATCTGTTTTCTTAATTCAAAGTATTTTTACATAAATCCTAGACTATTAACAGGCTCATTTTGAATGCTTACAGACTAAATTACTTCTGCTGTATTCAGTACATGTTGCCTAAGTTTATGTTTCACTATTCTTTAGTTATTTTAAATTTGAAGAAGAAATGTTATCCCTAGAATAGTTTATAGTCCAAAAAATCTTTTGCTTATTGGATTTAGCAGCTTATGCATCCTTTCAAAGTGCTAGAATTCCTATTTTTCTGAAGTCAGCTGATGTGGCTTGCAACTTGCCTATAAAATGTTCACCCTCTGAACATTAACAGAAAAATACAAGTTATCTTGCAAAAAAAAATTCCAATTTTGTGGGCCACATCCTCATCTGATGTGACTGCACTCACTTCAAAGGAGCTACATGAATTTATTCCAATAGAGGATTAGGCTATTTATTGTTCAGCAAATGATTTGCTATTGTGCTTTCATGCCTTACAATTTAATAATATGTAATATTTCATATAGTTTTAATGGCTTCCTTTTCAATTATACCAACAGAAATATTTTTATAACTCAAACAATGCAATTTGTACAGTAAGTGCTTTTGAATACCTTTTTATAAAAAATATTTTTAAATACTTATTTATTGAGCTAGATATTTTGACAAAAAAAATTCCAATCAGCAAGTGGGGAAAAAAATGACAAACAAACAGTACAATTTAATCTATCTTGGCACTGTCCAAAATGAGTGAGAGAGAGAGAGAGAGAGAGAGAGAGAGTGTGTGTGTGTGCGTGTGTGTAAAATTAAATTCCCAAAATAAATAACCAGACCACTTCAAAAAGTAAAATGAATACATTAAGAGAACCAGAAAACATTCCAACATTCATTGGTCCCGTAGAGTAGCAACATCCTGGACAGATGCACTAATTTAAGAATTCCTAAATGTACACTCTCTGCTGCCCAAATCAATAATAGAATTCCTCTACAGTCACAATTTCTAGATTAGCACACCATGTGGAAAAAGTGAAAATATCAGCCAGGACTCACTGTACTACACTTTGTATGTGTTTCAGCAACTATGGGATAATAAAATTCAGCTGGAGGAAGACATTTCCAACAGAGTGAAATTCTATCAGGAATATATACATATTTCTGAGCAGCCTCCAGTCCAGATGTGAAGAAATCCACTGGTAAGAAATCTGAGTTATAGATCAACCAAAACTCCCACTCACATTGACTTCATTTGTATGCAATTGACTTCACAAAGGAAAGACTGGAGCACATAATTTGAAATCTCAGTTGTTTGAAATCTCACTCAGTATTTGAAGTGGTCACACTTTTGGAACTACCAAAGAACGTACGAGTTTAAAAAAAATAAACTAGCAAACCCTTTAAAACATAGGCAAGTCTACTCAAGTACAGAAGGGGAAACAATGGTACTGTGCTATGCTCTTCCTGTCCCTCCCGATTTAGTGGAAGCCATTCTCCACATAGACAATAACATTCAGGGTCTGAAGCTGAAAAGAGCCTAGAAAGGCCAACCACATTCTGCCACGTTCTCTTCAAAGGCAAATCAGCAAAAACTTATGAGTTCTGTTCAATGTCCCTGTCTACCAATGGAGGGTTCTGCAGGCAGTGACCATAATGGGAGCCTTTGACAGCGCAGCTCCACTGCAGACAATGTTAAAGTCGCTTAGCTAGGAGTCAATGTAGAGGCAAAAGGCCTCTATACAGACAGTGATGGCCAAACCCTGTGCTTCTGGGGGGCAGGGAGGAAGGAGAACTTTGCTCATCACAATGGAAAAATCAGAAAAAAGTTTCTTAAATGCATTTTTCAGTCCCTTAGGTGGGTTATTTCAGAAAACTGGAGCCCATGACCACTGTGATGAAAGAACCTCTTAATGCCAACTGGCAAGGGGGGGTGTATCGTGGTTACAGGAATTTCCTGAATCTAGTATCTACGTTCTGGTTCACCTAAGAATGTTATGTGAGGTCTCAAACAAAAAGCTGGCATCACATCGGTCATCCAATATCATTGTGAAATGTATGTAAGGAGTCAGCATATGTTTTTTAAATCTGTATTGGGAGGCTGGTCACCAGCAAAAACAGGTTTTCTGTCAGAAACAGGACGATTAACCATCTATCTGTTTACATGTAAACTGAGTCTTCTCATTCACAATGGTTCTATCAATGGTCTGAACTGAAAGCAAATGAAAGATTACAAAAGAGAGTTCAGAAAGAATCTAACAGGAAGAAAAACACGAGAGGGAGGCGGGGGTGGGTGGGGAGAGGTTCACTTCAAAAGTTTCTTCCATTATATTTGGGAGGCAAAAATGACATGGACATCCCTCACTTAGGAAGTGAATGGACATCGGATTTGCTTCATGGAAGTGGGATCTCAACCAGGCTTGGTCAAAAACACTGGAAACAACCTTGGGTGAGAACTAACCGTTATCCTCTGGTCTAAAGAAGTTTAAGTTTAGTCTCTAGCAAGCCTGTTATGATTTTGTTATATATATATATATATATAAAAAACCATTTGTTTCCAATATTATTATTCACTATCTCTTGAATCTCTCTTTTTTGATGACAAGTTTATTCTTGTTTTCACTATATATGATTAGCTGGGAGGAAAGAGTAAAAAAAAAAAAAAGACAATAAAACAAGGAGGGTGGGATGCTAAAGAGAAAAATCAGCTATGTAAGTGGCTGGCAGGGGGGAAAAACCTCATTGGAATAAAAGCTACACACCACTATTCCCTTGTCCACTCAATAAAAATATGGAATTCTGTATTTGGAACAATATTAGGAGGAAAATCCTTCTATATCTTTATGTCAGACCAAAATGAAATTCAAACCTGTAATCTAAAAGGTGTGCACATTTGGGGGTACAGGAAAGAGACACATTTGGGATTTTCAAAAAAGTCTAGGAGTCAATTTTGAAAGACAAAGTGAATAGGAGTTGGCCGCCTACCTCCTTTAAGCTCTTTTGAAAATGCAAGCCTATATTTTTACTACATTTTACAATATCGAGGCTAATGTCCTATTTATTTCCTCTGACCCTTAACATGAGAGACAGTTACCCTACTTTTTCATAAAGCCTTTGTTGTGATTAGAGAACATTAGGCGAAACAGAATACCATCAGTTTACCAAGACAGCCAGGTCTGGGTGCATATAAATTAAGTATGTTCTATGAGTCCATAATCTCAGAGCAGATATTACAGGGATTTCTCATTTTATATACTATCTCTATCATCCAACTCTGATTAGTAAAGTTTACTGTAAATGTTATAATCAGTTATCAAATAATCTCCTACATAAGTTTGGAAACCGTGTGCAATATGTAAAAAAGAAATAGGAACATGCTTCTTTATTGCACAGTTGCATCTCTTTCTTCATTTTTGCAGCAATACACTCATTCAGTTTCACAGTTATTTTAGTCTTCTAAACTATTTTTACTACTTAAAAAGCTTCCTGTTTTCATTATTTTCTTTCGAGAAATGTGGGTTACTCCTAACAATCAGCTTTAAAAGAATTTAAATTACATTTCTTGATGTAATCATCCTGTAATCAAAAGTAAACTTCAAACACATACACCAGACAGTCACCTACTTTAGTACAACTTAGTTCTTGCAATCTGGAGAGTGAGACTGAGGTTGCATAAAAACAAATTATGACTATTACATATTTTATGATCATTTGCTTTAATTTTTTAACTGAATTCTATAACAGAACTGAAAGAGCCTTACAGAATTTTAGAAAAAGGAAAAAGATGAAGATTTACTATTTATCAAGCACAAAGTAGTTAAATTCAGACGAATCCTAGAACTATGCCATAGTGAGATTCTGCCTCTTACATTACATTCTTTTATTTTGGTTTCATGGTTGTCTCATATTTTGGAAACCAAAATGCTAGCCATCTAGTGATACTTTTTTCCTGAAACAAACTGAGATGCAATCCACACAAAAAAAAAAAACAATCGTGTGTGGCAATCAAAAGACAAGGTGGTTGAGGTAATATCTTTTATTGGACCAACTTCTACTGGTGAAGGAGACAAGCTTTTGAGTGGTCTGGTCTTGGAAAGTCACACTTAAAACGGCTAAAACAAGGTGGAATGGATTATTTAGCATAAGTAGTTAACACATTCTAAGGGATCATTCAAAGTTAAGTGGCCAGTTAACATCTCTGCAGTCACAGGACCAAAATAGAGGGGTTAGAGGGTTACAGATTGTTGTAATGAACCATTAGATCCAGTGTCTTTATTAAGATCATGATTTTTACTGTTTATGCAAAGTTATGAATCTAAGGTATCAGACTCGTCTTTGGAAGGTGCTGTGCAGGTCCCTGTGAGGATAATGATTGAGAGGTTAGATACGGAGTGACCACTTTGTGAAAAGTGTTTGCCTCTGGGTAATACTGTATTTTTGTCTCATCGTTTTTCTGTGAGAGTTCATTTGAGAGCACAGTGATTGTCGGGTTTCACCCACATAGTTATTGGAGCATTTAGTGCATTGGGTGAAGTATACCACATCTGACTGGCATGAGAACAACCCATGGATCTTGAAAAGGTGTGTCGCAGGGGGTATTGATCATCCTAGCACTAGAGATATGTCTGCCGGTTTTACATCTGTTGTTCTGGCAGGGTCTGGTGCCGATTTGAGTTGGTGGGTCCCAGTCTGTAGGGAACTTGCTCTGATGATGAGCTTGGTGAGTTGTCTGAAGGCCAGAAAGTGGGGTTGCAAAAGATTTCTTTCAGGATGTGGTCCCATCAAGTATGGTTGTAGTAGTTTAATGACATCTCATACGGGTTCCAGAGTGGGGGGCTAGGTGACAACTAGGGGTGTGCAGTCAGAGGGATTTTATTTCTGTATTGAAGCAGGTTCTCTAAGGGTATTTGGGTGGCCCATTCCATGATGCAATTGTCTACTCTGGTGGAGTGTCTTTGTTTGGTGAAAGCGGGTTTAGATGTGTAAAGGTATGTATCCCAGGCTTTCTCCCGAGAGCATACGCTGTGGTATCTGAGCACCTGGCTGTAGATAACAGATTTATTGGTGTGTCTGGAGTGGTTACTGGATCTCAGAAGTTAGGTGTGGTGATCTGTGGGTTTTATCTATATACTGTAGTTGTCTGTATGGTTTCACTGCTGAAGCGGATTGTGGTGTCCAGGAAGTTGATGCTGGTGCGGGACTATCCTAGCGAGAGTTTGATGGATGTGGCAATGGAAGGCTTTTATTGGGCAGGGATCAATATAGAGCCACACACTGTGCTGAAAACAAGCAAGAGAGAAGCAGGAGTAGATTTTAAACTTAACCAGATCAGCCAAACAGTAGCAAGTGATAAATAATATGGGTATTTACATGCACTTTAATTACACAAGTACTTAAATTATTAAACATATTGGGTTAAATTCAATACTGGTGTAAGCAAGTGAAACTCTAGAGGGGTCAATGGGTGTTTCACCCACTTACTACAAAGCTGAATTGTTTTGGAAAGGTGTGGATAGGGGAAGAGGATTCCTGCTTATCAGAATTATGTAAATTGGAAGACTGAGTCCCAAGCGGAGTAATTGTGCAGGCAATTTGATTGCAGGGCTACAGCTCTGCTTAGGTTTCCTGCCTGTCATTTGGCATAATAATTGATCATCTAAATGAGGAAGGTGGTTTTTTTCTGAGTGAAAAGATTGATTGATTGGATGGGGCTTCACCAGGGGATGGAACACACAACAAAAAACCTGATCGGCTGGAAGGAGGATGCCTCTGAACTGGAGACAAAGAGGGGCCTGAGCCCACCTGGATGCTGGACAGACTCAGATGGAGGGTGCTGAGACTTTCTATGCTTGAGGTCCTGAGAACTTCCTGTGCTGTGTTCAAACATACAATAAGCCCTTCTGTTTTACGCTGGCTGAGAGTCAGGGCTGTCTAGAGATCGGGGTTGCTTTGCTCCTCTGGGTGTTGAGGCCCTGGGGGT